>NC_064919.1:24522714-26922714 GCF_929443795.1 Astur gentilis | reverse complement strand
TAGGAGTGAGCGGTCTTCTGCCCAAGAGAGACAATATAGAAGGTACACACCGCGAGGTGCCCTGTGGTTTTACCTATGTGACCAGGGAGAGGACATGAGGAAATGGGACGGAAAACCTACATCGGTCCTAAATGCACGAGTATGTGAACTGCGAGGAAAAACCACCACAAAAGGGGATTCTACCAGGAAAAATGCCACTCCAGTTTCCAAACAGAGTAGAAGGGCTGACTTTATTTCCGATCCTCTTGAAGGGACTTCTGAGACAATTCTACGAGAAGTGAATACTGAATACTCTGACCAGAATTAGAGGGGCCCTGCCTCCAGCCAGGTGGAGGAAAGGGAGAACTGGGTCTATTGGACTGTGTGGATTCGATGGCCTGGCACGTCAGACCCACAGGAGTAAAAGGCTCTAGTAGACACCGGTGCACAGTGCACTCTAATACCATCAAGTTATAAAGGGACAGAATCTATCTGTATTTCTGGTGTGACAGGGGGATCTCAAGAGTTAACTGTATTGGAAGCTGAAGTAAGCCTAACTGGGAATGAATGGCAGAAACACCCCATTGTGACCGGTCCAGAGGCTCCGTGTATCCTTGGCATAGACTATCTCAGGAGGGGGTATTTTAAGGACCCGAAGGCGTATCGATGGGCTTTTGGTATAGCTGCCTTGGAGACGGAGGGCACTGAACAGCTGTCTACCCTGCCTGGTCTCTCTCAAGACCCTTCGACTGTGGGGTTGCTGAAGTTTGAAGAACAACAAGTGCCAATTGCTACCACGACGGTGCACCGGCGGCAATATCGCACCAACCGAGACTCTCTGATTCCCATCCACAAGTTGATTCACCAACTGGAGAACCAAGGAGTGATCAGCAAAACTCTCTCACCCTTTAATAGTCCCATATGGCCAGTGCGGAAGTCTAATGGGGAATGGAGATTAACCGTTGACTATCGTGGCCTGAATTAAGTTATCCCACCGCTGAGTGCTGCCGTTCCAGATATGCTAGAACTTCAATACGAGCTAGAGTCAAAGGCAGCCAAGTGGTATGCCACCATTGACATTGCTAATGCGTTTTTCTCAATCCCTCTGGCAGCAGAGTGTCGTCCACAATTTGCCTTTACTTGGAGGGGTGTCCAGTACACTTGGAATCGATTGCCCCAGGGGTGGAAACACAGCCCCACCATTTGCCATGGACTAATCCAGACTGCACTGGAAAAAGGTGAAGCTCCGGAACACCTGCTATACATTGATGACATCATTGTATGGGGCAACACAGCAGAAGTCGTCTTTGAGAAAGGGAAGAAAATAATCCAAATCCTTCTGAAAGCCAGTTTCGCCATAAAGGAAAGTAAGGTCAAGGGACCTGCACAGGAGATCTAGTTTTTGGGAATAAAATGGCAAGATGGACGTCGTCAGATCCCAATGGACATGATTAACAAAATAGCAGCTATGTCACACCCAACTAATAAAAAGGACACACAGACCTTCTTAGGTGTCGTGGGGTTTTGGAGAATGCATATTCCAAATTACAGTTTGATTGTAAGCCCTCTCTATCAAGTGACCAGGAAGAAGAATGATTTTAAATGGGGCCCTGAACAACAACAAGCCTTTGAACAAATTACACGGGAGATTGTTCATGCTGTAGCTCTTGGACCAGTCCGGACAGGACAAGATGTTAAAAATGTGCTCTACAATGCAGCTGGGGCGAATGGCCCTACCTGGAGCCTCTGGCAGAAAGCACCTGGGGAAACCCGAGGCCGACCCCTGGGGTTTTGGAGTCGAGGATATCAAGGATCTGAGGCTCGCTATACTCCAACTGAAAAAGAGATACTGGCAGCGTATGAAGGAGTTCGAGCCGCCTCAGAAGTGGTTGGTACTGAGACACAGCTCCTCTTAGCACCCCGACTGCCAGTGCTGGGCTGGATGTTCAAAGGGAGGGTCTCCTCTACACATCACGCGACTGACGCCACATGGAGTAAGTGGATCGCACTCATCACACAGCAGGCTCGCATAGGAAACCCCAGTCACCCAGGAATTTTAGAAGTGATCATGGACTGGCCAGAAGGCAAAGATTTTGGAATGTCACCAGAGGAGGAGGTGGCACGTGCTGAAGACACCCCGCTGTATAATAAACTGCCAGAAAATGAGAGGCAATATGCCCTGTTCACTGATGGGTCCTGTCGCATTGTGGGAAAGCATCGAAGGTAGAAGGCTGCTGTATGGAGTCCTACACGACAAGTCGCAGAAACTGCTGAAGGAGAAAGTGAATCGAGTCAGTTTGCAGGGGTGAAAGCCATCCAGCTAGAGTTAGACATTGTTGAAAGAGAAAAGTGGCCAGTGCTCTATCTCTATACTGACTCATGGATGGTGGCAAATGCCCTGTGGGGGTGGCTACAGCAATGGAAGCAGAGCAACTGGCAGCGCAGAGGTAAACCCATTTGGGCTGCCGCACTCTGGCAAGATATTGTGTCCCGGCTAGAGAATCTGGTTGTAAAAGTACATCATGTAGATGCTCACGTACCCAAGGGTCAGGCCACTGAAGAACATCGAAACAACAAACAGGTGGATCACGCTGCCAAGATTGAAGTGTCTCAGGTGGACCTGGACTGGCAACGTAGGGGTGAGCTATTTATGGCTCAGTGGGCCCACGATACCTCAGGCCATCAGGGAAGAGATGCAACATATAGATGGGCTCGAGATCAAGGGGTGGACTTGACCATGGACACTATCGCACAGGTCATCCATGAATGTGAAACGTGCTGCAATTAAGCAAGCCAAGCGGTTAAAGCCCCTGTGGTATGGAGGGCAATGGCTGAAACATAAATCTGGGGAAGCCTGGCAGATTGACTATATCACACTCCCACAAACTCGCCAAGGCAAGCGCTATGTGCTGACAATGGTGGAAGCAACCACCGGATGGCTGGAAACATATTCTGTACCCCATGCCACTGCCCGGAACACTATCCTGGGCCTTGAGAAGCAGGTCTTGTGGTGACATGGCACCCCAGAAAGAACTGAGTCAGACAACGGGACTCATTTCCGAAACAACCTCATAGACACCTGGGCCAAAGAGCATTGCACTGAGTGGGTGTATCATATCTCCTATCATGCACCAGCCTCTGGGAAAATCGAGCGATACAATGGACTGTTAAAGACTACATTGAAAGCAATGGGGGGGTGAAACTTTCAAACATTGGGATACACATTTAGCAAAAGCCACCTGGTTAGTCAACACCAGAGGATCTGCCAATCGGAGTGGCCCTGCCCAGTCAGAATTCTTACATACTGTAGAAGGGGACAAAGCCCCTGTAGTGCACATGAAAAATATGTTAGGGAAAACAGTCTGGGTTACTCCTGCCTCAGGCAAAGGTAAACCCATTCGTGGGATTGCTTTTGCTCAAGGGCCTGGGTGCACTTGGTGGGTGATGCGAAAAGATGGAGAAGTCCGATGTGTGCCTCAAGGGGATTTGATTTTAGGTGAAAATAGCCAAAATTAAACTGTATGATATTAGTTGCTATATAACCCTGCTACTGTATGTTATCATTACTATCATTGTTATATGCTATATCCATAGTACTATAGTAAGAATCACTTGGATCAAGCAAGAAAGAACTGCGATAAAACTGAGCAAAACGCAATAGTGATGGAACCAGAACTGACTCCAGCATGCAACAATCCAATGGTGCACACCATCCTCCTGCTACGGTCAAACGTCATCTGGTCGTCACACCACACTGAAGCCCAATTCTGCTCTACTGACTGAGAGGACTTTGCACCATTCCTCCTGCCCAGACAGACTGGTATGACAGATGAAGCCCAGAGTCAGAAACTAATTGAACTCAACAAATGTTTTATGAACATAACTCATGAACTAAAGGAATGATATCTCTGTGTGTATATATATATATATCTCTATCATTGTTCATATGTCTCAAAGGAATGGAAAGGTGGTGATGATTAATCAGGATGTAACTAAAGGTATGGGAATTGAGCATGACATCAATGGTATAGAATAAGGGGTGGATACTGTCCTGGTTTCAGCTGGGATGGAGTTAATTGTCTTCCCAGTAGCTGGTACAGTGCTATGTTTTGAGTTCAGCATGCGAAGAATGTTGATAACGCTGATGTTTTCAGTTGCTGCTCAGTATTGTTTAGACTATAGTCAAGGATTTTTCAGCTTCTCATGGCCAGCCAGGGCACAAGAAGTTGGCACAGGACACAACCAAGGCACCTGACCCAAACTGGCCAACGGTGTATTCCACACCATGGGACGTCCCATCTAGTATAGGAACTGGGAAGTGGGGGCGGGGAATGGCCGCTCGGAGACTGGCGGGGTGTCGGTCGGCGGGTGGTGAGCTATTGCCCTGTGCATCATTTGTACATTCCAATCCTTTTATTACTACTGTTGTCATTTTATTAGTGTTATCATTATCATTATTAGTTTCTTCTCTTCTGTTCTATTAAACCGTTCTTATCTCAACCCAGGAGTTTTACTTTTTTTTCCCCGATTTCCTCCCCCATCCCACTGGATCGGGGAAGTGAGTGAGCGGCTGCGTGGTACTTAGTTGCTGGCTGGCGTTAAACCACGACATTTTCCCGTAAGAAAAACTTAAATCTGAGTAAGTTAAACACAAGGCTGAATGAAAAGATTACATAAGACACGGCTTGCATGAAACATGGAACAGAATCATGATTATACTCAGTAGAAAGGGAGAATCTCACATTTAAGTTGTTGCAGCAATGATACAGTACAAACCATTCAAGAATGCTCTCTAATAAAACATGAAGGAGTTATGCCATTCTGCCTGGTTCAATTTTTAATCTCTTAAAAGCTCTTTAGGCTAGTTATATCTAAATACCATTTTTTTTCTGAGACGTTACAGAACCGTTACACAACATCAAAAGAAAAAAATATGACCTGTTTAATGTTCTGCTAGCATCCTATGGCTTTAACAATAATTACACAGATATACTGTGAACCAGAATTTATGAAGCTGATCACTGACTAAATCATATATTATATAAAACTTTCTTTAAAGGTTACTGTAGGCTATGTAATACCCACTATAGCCATGCTTTCAGTTACATGAAAAAAAGAAAAGATACTACATGAAGATAAATAAAATAACTTACATGTATTCTTGCTCAATTTTGGCAGGCATAGGAGAGTCCTAGGGAAGTTGCAGGGATCTATTCTAGGACACCATGTTACATTAAAAAAAAAAAGCCAGAAAACAGGTAGAAACTAATCTGGATTTACCGATAAAAAACAGAGAAGAGTTTTGTACAATATTTTTATTTATAAAATACTTCCACAAATGCTAAGAATATGCATGCAGTAGCTATGGAAAAATTATGAATAATTTTCAGGAACAGTGGTAAAATGAAATTTGCCATTCTATACATCTAAACAATTCTGTATTCACCCATTCTTTGAGCTGTGCGGCACAGTACCAACAGTTAATCTGCTGGCATCCTTCTCCTCCCAGAAGACACTATTACAACTTTCTCAACTAGCTGCTACTATTTGGACCAGTATTCAACAAGCTCATCTTAGGATAGACAGGTTAGCCATGATAAATCTGTGCAGCTACCAAACTCCTGATATAAATAGCGAACAATCCTAAAGCATTTATGTCACACAAAGTTCCTATAAAACAATTCATGTTTCTCAGGACCTTCAAACATCCGCAGTTTATAATAATGAAATAATTGCAGTAAATCAATTTGAAATTTATGAACTATCTTCATCTGCATTTGTCTGCAAGGGGAACAACCCCTTGCAATGGTAGAGACTGTGGACTGACTAGGTGGGAAGTAGTTCTGCAGGAAAGGACTTGGGGTCTTGGAAGACAGCAAAATGAACATGACCTAGCAGTGCACCCTGGCAGCAAAGAAGGCCGACAGTATCTCTCCACAATGGTCTGGAGCTGGAGCATGGGACCTGTGAGGAGAGGTGGGGGGAGAGGGGCATGGTGAAGGAGAGATGGTTTGCGGGGAGCATAAAGCAGTTTTCCTGTACATACAAGGTCATCAACAGGACAGAGCAAGGCTCTTATCAGGGATGCATGCAGGGAGAACGAGAAAAAACTGTGTTAAGTTCAAACAGGAGTTTCAAATTGGGTGTCTCCTTCAGGCTTTTTCCCCCATGAGGACAGCCAAGCAGTGGCACAGGTTTCCCAGAGAGGTTGTGCAGACACTGTCCTTGGAGACTTTGCTACTCGACTGTCCTGGTCTGGTCTCACAGCTGATCCTGCTGTGAGCAGCAGGTTGGACTAGAGACTGCCTAAGGTCCAGGCTTAATGAGCTTATTCTAATTCTGTATACTAGTAAGCTAGCGGTTTATGGAAAATTTAAGACACATAAAAGTTACAATCTGAAAATGCAAAAGAAAAATGCAGGATTCACTTTCATTCATAATTCATTCAAAATTATAATTATTATTTAAAATTTATTTAATTTCAGATTTAAATGTCTATTTCCAAATACAAGTTCTTTCATTCCTAGTTACAGATTTAAGAATTCCACCAATTCTTAAAACTCTTCTACACCTGTTTTGCAAGTCAATTGCCTTTGAATCTTTCTGAAATGTTAGAAGACCATAATCCTTTATTTAAAAAAAAATATTACTATGGAAACTGTCACATTGTGATATTATCCTTTTTAAGGGTATATGCAAAGATGAAATAAGCTCCTTCACACCAGATCTTTTAAACAAATGCTGTTTTGTCACATTCAGATTGTAGCTTGAGTTCACTTTACTCTTCATAATCCCTAAATCTGTTTCAGAATCACTGCTCTCAAAGGAGTAACTCTTGCCCGATTGTGTAGGTATATGCTGCATTATTTGTTCCTAAACCTACAATTCTGTATATGGCTATATTGAAATGCATTTTCTCAGCATGGGCTTAGTTCACTAAAATAATGGGTGATGGCTTGGCATCAACAGTCTATCTTCACTGTTATTTGCTACTTCCCTGCTTCTTGCATCATCCACAGATTTTACGAGCTGTAATTTCATATCCACCTAGAAGATACATGTACAAATAATGAACGACTGTTGGTCTCTTACCAATCTCTTGCAATATAGGACACCAACCTAGGTTCAAATTAAGAAAGCAAAATGCATGGAAAAAGTAAGAGTAAGATTCTAAAGTAAAAGAAGAATTATATTAACTTCATTCTGAAGGATATAGAAATTGTTTTTTTAAGTATGAGCTAGACTAGTCTCCAAATTTATGAATAAATAAATATTTCATAGTCCCTATTCTGTTGCATGAGAAAGAAATAAATGTGACAAGACTACCCAGGAAGATGAAAGAAGAAAATTCCCAAGCAATCAAGTGTTATGTCCCTTGCAAGGGAATACTACGGCTACAAATCTCAACTTCTCTTTAGTATTAGAGAATTCCCAGTACTACAGCAGCAAGTGATGCATTCTGATCTCTTTCTGCAAGCATTTAATAGATTCTTATTCCTTTTTTTTGGGAAGCACAGCACAAATAAAAATGAATACAGTAAATCTCTAATCTATAAAATGCTGTCTTTATAAATAAATGATACTACACTTTACTTCATTTAGTCTTTTTTCAGTATATGAAAAGAATCCTGCAGAGCTACAAATACTACAAATCTGATGTATGGTATCAGACACTTAAATCTTAAGACAGATACTCAAATTATCAGATATTGAAATATAGCCATTTCCTCTTTTCTTAAATTCAATTCCCGATTTATACAATGAATGATTTCTCTCCACTTCAGCTGTGCTTTGTAGATGGAACAATAAATATTTGTGATCTTTTAATTAGTAGTCCTTAAAAAGATCATTTCCCCTTCTTATTCTATAAAGGAAGAAATGGAGTCATTGAGAGTTCAAATGAGTTAAGCTAAAAAAGACAGTAACAGTAAAGCCTGTAATAGCACTCAACTCTGACACCATATTCACAGGACCATACAGTTTCCCAAAATGTCTCAGCATTTAATTTTCCTTTTTAACCAATCTATTATGCAAACAAACACATGATGTTTTCTTCTTTCTCTGAAGTATAAAGCTTATTCTGCTTGCAATACAGGATGATGTTAAAAATAAAAATCTGCCTTCCTCAGGTACTTGCTATTTGGTGTGAAATTAATTTAAAACTTTAAGATTCAACTACTCTTTCATAACTTTGGAGCATACATTAATTAACGAATAGCATTTAGCAAAAAGCATGGGTCAAAATTGAACTACTGAATGTCACACGCAACACTGTTTCAGTTTGTTAATGTCAGTGTCTCAATCCATCAATCCCTCCCAGCAGTCCAGTATTCTGCTCTGTGTAGTAAGAGCTCAAGAAAAGCATTGCAGGTGTCCAGGCTCTACTTCTTTGTAGATCCTCAGAAACACACTTACAAGTAATGGAAAATTATTTTACAAGGTCTATTAAAACCCCCAAACAACAAAAATCCTACAAACCCTGACCTTTCAAAGGTTATGAAATAATAATCAATTCAACACCTTGTCTATTGTTTTCTGTACAACAGAGAAAGCCATAGGTCATAGTGCCTCCAAACCCTAGCACAATTCTTCTCCCTGCAACCTGTTGTTCAATAGCTTCCTGCTGAAAGTACTAAGATTCATCTGCCAGAACGTCTGACTATGTAAACAGACAATAACACAGACATAAGATGAATGGGAGAAACAACAGTTGCAACTTCACTTACAACATAAATTAATACAAATATAAATATCTAGACATAGTACCTAGCCCCACATACTATCAGTTTATCCTTTTTTTTTGGACAATAAGCAGGAGACTCTAGTCTGACAAGACCTTCACACCACCCCTGCTTCACAGGCACAATATCTGCAATCCTGAGGCATAGCTCCTAGTAATACCAGCTCTATTAGATCCCACCATTTCATCAGATGTTTTTGAAAAAACAATCAAAACAAAGCCATAAACACAACCAAAAAAGAGGCTATACAGAGGTACACAGAGTATGGAAGGAGAGAAGATCATGGTCCATCTAATGCTGATTTGGCCTTTCAAGGGGATTTCTCCATAAGCCCTGAAAAGGAAGTGATCAAAAATACACTGCATGGCAAAAATATTGGTTCAAAACACAACAAATGATGGGATGCTGAAATAACTCCAAAGCCCGCTCTAACCAAATATACCAAGGTAAGTTTGTCCAGACACCTACAGAGGACCTGGTAGGATTTGCAGTCAAGTCAGGTGACATATCACAAGAAACAGCAAGAGCATGGCCGTTCTGTCACATGTTCTTATGAATCGTGCCAATTTACACACTGGGATAAAAAAAACTTCAGCTCACTCACAGCTCCTGTTCTTCTGGGCCCACCTGTAAGCAGCTGTCTATGCCTCTGACTTTTGTTACTGTTCTATGCCCTCTTTCTAAACACGTGCCTTGGTATTTGCTGTTTTGCCTTCTAGGTATTTTGGATACCCACACTCTATGAATACCTCTGTGAATATCTCCATCACATTGCTAGAGAATGTATCCCAAAAGCAATGCATCTTTCAACAGTGTATTTCCTATGTTCCTATGATGTTAACAAAATAACTCTTTAAAGGCATAATTGAGAGATTAAGTCAATTTGTAGATTGCTTTTTTTATTAATTTTGATTCAGTGTTCCAATTTGACATACACAGGACTATTAGGTGTTGGCAACATAAGAAAACAACCTGTGGTGTGACACAGTGAGAATCTTTCTTTCTGACGTACAATGAAAGAGTGAGCTTTTTTCTTAGGGTATTTCCAGGCATGTGGATTAATAATTGGCTTATTTGGAGAAAAACTCTATTTTTTCATTATGTTTCAACAGTGTAGAAATGTGTTTTTCACATTTTTATGTCTTGGGTGATTTTCTCTGAAGACAAGAAATGAGGACTTCAACTGTACAAATATTTAATCATAGATTGCTATATCATTTTATGTTCCTCTACTGAACTCTTCACAAGGAAAACCAATACCAAGTTCAATACCAATACCAATACTTAACCTTGATTTTAACTGTCAGTCTTTAAAAGACATTTTTTCTGTTTCCGTTGAATTGGTTCTCATTTCTGTCAGCTTGCCTCTCAACAACCTATGCATTTTGGTGCAACTCCTTTGAAATTATTTCTAATTTTATGAAACATTTAGTGTTCTTCCATTTCTGAACATTTTTCTTAAAAATAATTTATTCCTTGCTGATTATATGAATAAGAACAGAATTTGCAGACAAGATGTTACCATACACCGACAGTCCTTGAAACTTTTTTTGGTAAAAAATGGTCTCAATTTCTTAGTGCAAAACACATTTTCAGGACAACCTACAGAAACATAATCACACAATATAGCTGTCAGGAGTGTACTTATACTGAATTATGCTTATAACTGACCTCTGTTTTGCATGTATATCCTGGAGAGGATCAAAAGTGAAAAAAAAAGGAACAGGGAAGGAAAAGAAAGTAGAAAAAACAGTGTCATGGCTAAGATACTGCTCTCTTTTTTTATTATGTACTATAGCAAAATTAGCTTAAGTATTTAAATATTTAACATTACTATGCAGTATAAATACTCTTTGGCTAGCCTTGAGTTTTTGAATAGATGATAATCTAGGTATTTCTTGTAACTCTGTAACCATTTAAGATTATATAAGTTCAATATAAAGGTTAAGGAGGTCGCAAAGTCTTAGTAAGCAGGAAAAAAACAGGCCTCCTAAGAATGCAATTTGAGCTTGTATTTGTATCACATGAGTTTCCATATCAATGTCACCTTGTTAAATAAAGTGGGAATCTTAAATAGAATTTACTCTGCACTACTGAATGCTGTTCTCTCATTCAGATGGTTTTGATGAAATGGTCAGTAGCTTTTGTTGTTTAATTTTTAATTAAATTTATTACTTATATATTCAGTATTTTATTCTAAATCAAGAGCTGGTTGGTTCTTTCTCTTTTATAGTCTCATTGAGAGAGTACTGCATTACTGGATGTTTGTGTTCCTAGGGTAACCTGCACAATATTTACCTTCATAGTGTGTAAAAGATTGTGTTTACATAAAAACTAACACACACACACACACACAAAACCCCCAAATACCACAGAGAGGAGAAAGAAATAAGACTAGTTAATTTACTATATATTCCTTTACATTTCAAAATACTGCATCCATCTAATCTCTTCATGTAATAACATATTAAGTCTTTGTAAGGTTTACTATTTAATCATTTTAATGTACAAAATCTGACAGCAGGTGAGAAAGACAGTGTCTTCAGTTATAATAAGCTAAAATAATAACTTAAAGACAATGAGAGTGGCTCTTAAACTGTTCTCATTCCCTTTAACAAGAAAAAAAAAGGTTATAAAATTATTTTTGGTATTTTAGGATGTAGGTAATAAATAGTTACGTAGTCTTTACTGTGCCTACTCTCTACTACATCCCCAATGCAACTGTGGAATAGAGTCAAAAAAAGTTTATTATGCAGCTACTAACAAAGAACCATGTTCTTTTATCACCCCCACCTGAAAAAAAGTCTTCCTAAAAGCTGCATTAGAGACAGACAACACTGAAAAATACTGTACTGCTGGAAAATACTCAACTTCTTCTCAAGCTCCCATTTTTAGATGATGAATTTTGCTCTAATGGAACTTGAACCCACAAGACTATTTCCCATTATTCCTGTGGTTGTGCCAAGCTCTTCCATATCCAAAAATGTTAGTCTGCACCACTACGATCAAGAGACTGATCGTGAGGGCTGATCTAAGCTTGACCTGGCAGAGCAACAAGAGATGAAAAAAAAAAAAATTGTAATTGCTTCCTAAAGCTGCAGAGCACAGCAAACTTGTTTTATATTGTCCATCCATATACAGATAAACATGACTAAGTTAGTTACAGGTGGCTGCAGCAGCCAGCCAGACCAATACGGCAGAAACAGGATTGCTTGAAGTGGCAGAATAGCAGATAACAAAGGCATTTGTTCATTATGCCTGAATATGCTCCTGGGCAATATAACTCTTCCCATGAACAAACTAACAAAGTGAAAAAGAGAAGGAACACATCAAAAGAGGGTCCATACTAGAATTTAGGACAGAAAGACAAAACAACTACTGGCCAATAATAAGGGCTGGAGTTTCACTTAATATTTGTATCCACATAGTTCAGTTACTTTTTCATGCTTGCTCACCACCTTGTCTCCTATCACTTAAGAGTAACCATAGTACACAAAATCCTTATAAAAGAAGTACTCCTACAATAGTACCCACAGGAGATACTAAACTTTCCAAGAGAGCAGGAAGGGTACCTAAAACAGAGCATTTGCAATTTTAACAAGTATTCCCTAATCATTTGTTGAAGTTGATGCCAATACAACTACAGCAGTTACAAGCTACAGATTTTTTCCTGTCACTCATTCGGTCTTAACTATGTGAAAATAGAAGGGTCAAACTACAATCTGGCACATCCATTTCTATTCATTAAAGTAGCCAGGTTTTACTGTACACAAACCTTGAGAAACATGCAACAATGAAAGAATGTGCAACTAACAGACAATACTTAAGGTTCTCACTCTCAATTCAGTAGCACCAAGTGCCTGTAATAGAGCAAGTCTGCTGCAATTCCAAGAAAGGTAAGATTTATATATGCTAGCAAACATGCTATACACTGATGAACAGCATAAAATTGACATAATGGTTCTTCAGGGCTATAAACGTGTTTTCTTTCATAGTTTAATTGACAATGACTAGATTGACCTTTTCTCTATAATTGTAACCACAGTAGAGCAATTAGACAAATCATCAGCTCTACCGTTTCCCACACATATTAAATAGAAAGCAAAAGTATGGGATTCTCAATCACCTTTTCATGCTGATGTTACATCAGAACAGCGTTTTACACTTGCATCTGTGAGTGAAAGCTGGAATGAAGAAAATTGTCTTAAACCATATACTATAATGAAAAGTGACAAATATGTTAGAAATGCTCTACATCATCCAATCTCCCAAATACTGTGTCCTACACAAACATTTGTGTCCTTCACTATTACCCTAACAAAAGCAATTTTTCCTGACAATTCACACTTTCACTTATCCTTTGGCTCAGAGACCCTGTTTTGTAAGTAGTAAAATGACTATCTAGTTCTATACAAACACAGTGTAAACCACCTGTGCATGTCAAGAAGGCTTAGCAATTCCTAACAGTTGGATTTTACATCAGATAATTCAGTATTAGAACTGTCTCCTCGTTTTTCACTATGCCCTTCTCTCCTCTACAGGTACTTACTGTGTGATGCCAAAGGTGAGGTAACAAAAAAAAAAATATACTCTGATCTTTCTGCTACTCCATTAATCAAAATATACATGATTTTTAATGGGAAATTACAGAGTATCCTGTTTTAGGGAGGGATTAGTTCACAAGATAGTCAGGGACAGCTACGAGCAATGTACATCTGGAAAAACAGTGAAATTAATTTTGTATAGAATGTTTTAAGTGTAGTCGGGATTTTAATCCTGTTTTTAAAAGTGGTGTTACAATGAGCTTGAGGAAATCATATCAATTTTCTAAGACAAAGTTCATAAAACAGATTTAATAACACATTAATAGCTTTAATATTTCTAGAATACTATTTCATCTTGATATATGACTTTAAATTTCTTGACACTGTACATTTATCAGTAAAACTCCTACATTCAAACATACAGTCTTTATGGAAAATTCTGTACTAAGACTCACTTTGACGTTCCTGAACTTCTGTGCAACATGCATGCATATAAATATATTTATGTATATGGATGTTACTCAGTATTTCACATTTCAGTGCAAAAAACTATCTTAACATTTCAGGAAACATTAAAATATTACATTAGATGATGAAACCTTTATGGTAAAAATTGTAAACCACCATCTGTACTTCCACAGTGTAAAAATAATGGTTTAAATCCCATGCAAGTCTCACATTCCTAAAGTATTTTGTAAGAGTAACTAACATTGTTTGTATTTGTTGAAAGAATTTCTGTTTCCAAAAGTGGAGGGATTTTTGTGCAACTCTTGTCTCTATAGACATTTACAAGTGTGTCGCTATTCACATGGTGGTTTTTAACTTGGAACATAGCTGGGTTACTTATCTAAACTATACCACCAGTGGATTTTAAGATATTGTAAACTGAGAGCTAATGCTCATCCAAAGTACCTAAAAAAATTAACTATTTTCTTTTCCTGTAGGACTTTTAAGGTGCAATTGAACAATACATATATGAATCTTTATATGACCGTATGACTTACTTAACAAAAGTTACTTTGATGAAAGTGTCTATTTAATACCACTGCTTTCAAGGCATTTGCTGAAAAAGACTAATTGTGACAGGCAGTAGGTAGTATCCGAAGAAGGGTGTGTGCTTATAAGGCCTTCTCTCCTGATACAATGACTAACATAATTTGCAGTCTCAGGAAGACCTCTATTTTGCTCTGCAATACTTTATTTTACCCTTTGAATACTCAAAGTATATATGTAAAATGAAGCTTGAAAGAGAAGTGTGATTTCCTGAAATTAAACTGAAGATCCAGTGACATATTTTAGCAGTAGGCTCATTTTTTGAGTCCTTGTCTTAAGACCGAGGGACTGCAAAAATATGCATTGGGAATGTCTAGGGAGATAGTTACTTGAAAATCATCACCTAATCCACCAGTGAACTATAGTACAACACCAGTTTTGTTCATCCACTGCCCTGACGGTAGCGTGCAGGGTCTGGAATCACAGCTTCTGACTGCAAGGACAAATTTACCAAGACCTAAGAGGCACAGCAGCCTGCCTTCTCATCCCTCACAAGCTAGGGCATACAGCTGGAGCACTGTCTTGCCAACATGAAAACTGGGCTGAAGATTGTGTTAAATGCTGTACAAACAGGATATATAGGCTTGATTCAAAACACTAACAATAAAGAAAATAACAAAGACAAATAAAGGGTAATGTCAAAACACATTGGAAAGGATGATCACTGGTAAGTGAGTCTTTTTAAGGGACAATTAAGTGAAGCTGCTGGAAGCACCTGGACAGTGCCTGAAGACAGCCTGAAAAGGCCAAGTACCAGAGAGCAAAAATTGCCCTGAGACGAACTTAATAGAATAGTATCAGATAATGTCACTGTAATCTATACCATTCAGAGTGGTTGGCAGCAGCCGAGTAGCCTTAAGCCCATCCCAGTTCTTCCCCACAGACCACAGTTCCTGCCAAAGTCCAACTCTAGCCCTCAAAATGTTCTCAGCCGCTGGAGCACTGTCACTGTCTTCTGGTCCAGCCAAGAAGCCTCAGCTACTCTGTGATTTATCTGAAACTATCTCCAACAAACCATAGTTTAATTCCTGAAATAAGTCTTGTTTGAAAATTCCTAATTTACCAGGAAAAAGTCTACTGCTCAGCTACATTTTAAATAATGCTTTATAACCATGCTAATAAACTCTGTTCCAAAAGACATCTATGCGCTAAAAAAAGCAAACCCAAAAGCCTATACAGTGTGTTATTTATACAAGTGGAAAAATTTCACTGAAGCGCAGCACAAACTTAGAGAACTTAAACGCTAAATTCTGTGATTGTTAGATGTGTAAACAATCAAATCTGAATTGAAGCCAGTAAAAACTGAATAAACAGTAATTAATGTCTTAATAAGCTTGCAAATGAAAGGATCAGAGACTAGAGCAAGATCTAGAGAAGGAAAAAAAAAAAAAAAAAAAAATCGGCACCTGTTATTTCTATCCTGGCAGTTTCCATTTTGGCAGCCAATACAAAAAATGCTTCAGGGAGGTTTTTTACTTACAGCCATTTGTAATGCAAAATTATGGAAAAATATTTTACAAAAAAAACCAAAAACAAAATCCCCACCAAAACCCCAAAATAAAATCAATCTGAAAACAACATATTCCTTTAACTTCTAAAAGGCACATATTTTATATTACTATACAGTTTTGCAGATTCATTGTATTAAGGTGTTTGGAACAGTCCTTGGAGAGACCTACCTGTCTAGGATTTGGAAAGAAAAAAAAACAAACCACCAAACACGATTTCCATGTTCTGTGATAAGTATGTTAGCAAAAAATGGCTGTAACAGTGAAAATTCAAAATAACTTTTGTACTGCTATTTAAAAGTAATCATAGTTTTTACATTGCTTCACCGTATTTACTTCATAAAACTGATAGGCATTCAGATTCATAGATATATATCATCATTTAGATCAGGGCTAATCAGGACACTTTTTTGCAAACTTTATTCAGCAAATATTAGAAAGTATTGACTATTGAGCTACATATACTATATAGGAAAGCAATGAATCAAAATAGTGTTACAGGCAAAAATAAATGTGTATGTGCTATTGACAATTCTTCTGAAATGCTTATTTTAAAATTTGACCTCAAGATTTTAAATATTTAAGCAAATTCCTAATAGCCTTCAATACTGCAATAAATTTCTTTTTTCAAAACAAGACAATGTTTTACATAGAAGATGCAATCTGTCAATCACAGTGACAAAGTATGTTTTGTTACACCAGTTATACAGTAACCAGAATAACCAAACACATTTTTTAGGAGAGAATGACACAAGAATCTCCTTATAGAGATTGAACTTGATCTTTTTGCTTAGAGCACATGTTTAAGACAATTAGGTAAGGTAAGGAGAAGAGGGCGTACAGAAGAGGTTATTCTGATGAGTTGTCTAAAGAATATTTCTACGTTATATTCACTCTTTGAAATGTAATTTATGTAGACTGCAATTCACTGAGCTGCAGAAAATATCATAAAATATGATTTGTAAAAAGATTAATTGATACTGCAAATAGGATGATTTGAAGTTTAAGAGGTGTATCTATCTAAAGGCAAGAGCCTTAGTTTCCAAGTAATGTTTGGAAAAGTATGATATCACTAGAAAATCTAGGTTTTAGTTTTATTTGAATTCTCTTCTTTTGAATTCAGAATGCTAAATCTTTAAAAAACATTATTTTGCCCTGGAATTTTATAAAGTACTAAAATAAAACAGATTTTTGTGGTTCAATGATGAATTCAGGGTTGAAGGTAACCAGAAATTTCTGAGCTGTTGTTGCTATTATATAAAATCAGGAATGTCCATTACAGTCAGCTCCAAGCTACAACAAATACTGACAATTCTGCTGCTACTGCCACCAACAGAGAGACCAAAACCAGGCAGGAAAACAGTCCAAATGGAGACCACTGAGCACAGCTACGTTGTGCAGAAGGTATTTTCCTTCTCGTTTAGTTGCACAAGGGGAGTCTAGTATCATTTTAAATTCCTGCTGCAGTCTCCCACACCAGAAGACAACTAATGGATAAAAACTTGTGCACCCACTTTTTATTTTTCCCCTGCTGAAATACTAAAGGATGGCACAAACTTTCTAAGCCAAAATCAGCTGGCCAATATTCAATTGATATGTCTGAAAGTAGAAATGGGACTACAGTTTGCAATACAGATTAGAGAAAAACTTTCTTTAAAGTCTAAATGATTAATTACATTTATGTTGTATTAGCTAAAAGTTTTAAACATTGTCAGAACCCAGAAATTTAATTTACATGTGTTTATATGAGAAGAGTCTAAATGATTACAGATTCACACTGTCTATATTAGTGAATAAGGTCATGTATCAGCAAACAAGTATAGGCATAATACACTATAATCATCTGAATTTTTAACTGAACTATTTCATGGTTTTAGTTTTTCTGCAGTTTTAAAAATGCAAGTATAACAAAACATCTAGCCTATATCAAATACCTGGCGAAAGGCATTCTCTCAATATAGCCTACAGGTGTCAAAAGTTATAAGATCACTTTAAAAAAAAAATAAGAACCACTGCATACAGTTTGTAGAAAAAGAAACCACTGAAAACTACCAGCCAGAAGAAATACATAAATTGTAAACAATAGAGCTATAAAATTCTGAACATAAGACCTTCTGCTTTAAGTACTTTATTCACAGTAGGAAAGTACTTTCAATATCTGAAAAGACTACATGAATATTTGAATGCCATCTGACAGGCCTTGCTTAGTAACATTTTATACACTGTTCAGTCTAAGTGGCTTATTGTTATGCCTTGTTGATAGATAGCTGCCAAGATCAGCATGCAAAAACAATTTCTGCAATACAATGATATCTAGACTTTGCAAATAAAATTTACCTGAAAAGATTCTAATAAGGAAATAAACACTTCAAGAGTGCTTTTTACTCTGAATTACATAAACAGGTATCTTCTCAGTCACAGTAATCAAAAACATACAAAATTAACTTTGTTAGATCCATACCAAGTGTACAATTAATTGAGAACTATAAAAGGCCTTTTGTCTCCTGTTAGTACTGTGAAAATGAAATTTTTCTCAGTATTCTTCCAATTGAGAATGCTGTTTTTCTTCCTTTTTAAATCAACTCATGCTTCATTTTCTGGATTGAAGTAAACTGTACAACTTCAGAATCATGCATTGGCACTCTATATAGAGTATAACGCAATATAGTTTAGCTGATAGGAATTTGTAGAAGAAAAGAATCAGAGAAGAACAGAATAATTAAAAGATAGTCCACTGTACAAATATGAGAGTTCAAAACTCAGTTTTGTAAATGAATTCCCACTGTTTGATAATAGCTGAAAGACCAAAATTAGCCTTTGGGTTCTGTTCTACTCTGCACTGTGCAACATCTGCAAGCAGGACACAACTGCATCTTTCTTGCAACCAAGCTTTTTAGATGCTGCATCTAGCCTCAGGTTTTGGCACGTAGGATTTAGCATGCCTGACTCTTGGTAAAGTCTGAAACTGGAACACAGTGTGGCTTCAGCTAAAAAAATACTACTGTCTAATATGTTACTCCAGAAACAATCAAATCATAGTAACTCAGATTTAGAAACATACCTAGATGTAACTCTTACCTAGACTTAGACTTCCCTAAATAGGAAGCATTCATTCATTCAACACCTTTAGCATGTCTACACAAATGCAAAAATCTGTTATCACCCACCCAGAAAATACAGCATATTATGTCGAAGTTCTCTTGTTACATACACACTGTATCATATATTTACGTGTACATTTGCATACAATATGAAATAACAGAAACAAAAGCATAAACTTTAAAATATACACATATTGAAAGAAAAATAACTAAAGATAGATTAAAAGGAAAAAAATATCAAAACATTTCAGAAATAATTCCAAAACTTTAATTTCACTAACTTCATGTAACATGTGTAAGGTTATTTTAACACACAAGTTTTTTTTCTGTGATGCCAGACTTATCATGTATGCTTGCTTGTTTTGCTGACTTCTGTAGAACATTCATTTAAAAGTACATTAGTTCATTTTATAGGAATGGAATTAAAGTATTAATTATTAATGACTTGCCATTTCTATTTGTGAAGACTCTTGTCCTAAAGGCAAACAAAACAGAAGTCTATTTATTTCACTAGCCACACAATTTAAACAGCTTTCCAAGTAGGTTAATATTTCATTGTAGCTTGCTTTCCCTCTGACTGTGGAAAACATAAGAAGCTACGAAAACAGTACTGGTAGTGCTGTTCCTTCAGAAGATACTTCTCTCTTTCTTAGGAGAACTTTTCCTTTATTAGAGATCCATATGATTCATCAAAGATCTAGAAAAAGCCTTTACTAATGACAAGCTGGCAGGTCTTGGTAAATCCAGCTAGCTGCAGCATCTCAAGAGGTAACACGATCTCTTTTCACAATGGAAACAGAAGTACTACTGTAAGGAACTAAACAGACCCAGCAAAGCAGAGGCAGCTCTTTCCCTGTGTAAAACTAAACAGTTAAATATAGATGGGATTTTCATCAGAAATACTGACTGGTCATGTGAACGGCAATAACCACCTTTAAAAATGTTTTAAACTCATCAAGAAAAATACAAAGATCTGAACTACTAAGTACTTGTAAACTAATTTTATTTTAACTCTTACCCCTTAGAAACAGAGAGAATTTATAAAGAAACTGCTTTTCCAGCAATCAGTTAGGTCATATAAAGATTGTCATAGCTGTCTTCTTTTTGGTAAAAAACAAAACTACTTAAGATTATACACTGGTGCACTGGTGATGGTACTAAGATCCTAGTCCTGGGGTGGGGTTTGTTTTTTTTTTTTTTTTTTTTTGGGGGGGGGGGGGGGGGGGGGGAAGGCAGGAAAATGTTGCTAGGGCAGGGGAGGGGGTGAGGAGGGATGACATCACATATAGAAAACAGTCCCTGGTTTTGGAAACAACGTTTTTAATCCTGCTGCAACAGTAGCAGACTACAAACCACAGTCCAGATTGAGTGGAACGGACACACCTGTTCCAGTGCACAACTTTGAGCACTGCTCTTAACAATCCCACTACCATAGGCTCACAACCATCTCTTAAGTGCCATTGGCTAGATACATTAGACTCTTACTAGATGAAATCTGAAGAAGAGGGAAAGGAAAGACAAGAAATAAGACAGAGCAGAAGGAGGTAACGGGTACTGGGGGAGATAGAGAAAGAATGAGAACAGAAAGCAAATTTTTCTCACTGTTCAATGTAAGCAGTAATATCAATAATGATGATGTCAATGTGTCTCACATTCCATGAGGACCTTCGTTAGATCCTGCTTGGCCAATACATTTTCCAGAATCCAGAGATAATGGTCTGTCCAAACACATCATGACAAACCTTAAAAAAATTGGGACCCAGCAAGGAAGATGGCTGCTATGGTGAAGCTCACTTACTCTACCAGTTTTCTTAACTGAACAATCAAAACACAAACTATCTCTAACAGCAAGTGTTAGTATGAGAATCACAGAATGGATGAGGATGGCAGGGACCTCTGGATGTCCTCTGGTCCAACTTCCTGCTCAGGCAAGGCCACCTAGAGCCCTTGTCTCCAAGGAGGGAGACTCCAGCACCTCCCCGGGCAACCTGTGCCAGAGCTTGGTCACCCTCGCAGCAAAAAAGTGTTTCCTGATGTTCAGAGCGAACCTCCTATGTTTCAATGTGTGCTCATTGCCTCTGGTCCTGTCACTGGGCATGACTGAAACGAACCTGGCTCCATCCACTTTGTACCAGTCCCTGCAGGTACTTTTATATATTGATGAGATCCCCCCTGAGTGTTCTCTTCTCCAGGCTGAACAGTCCCTGCTCTCTCATCCTGTCCTCACAGGAGAGATGCTCCAGTCCCTTCAACATATTTGTGGCCCTTTGCAGGACTCTCTCCAGTATGTCTTTCTTGTACTGGGGAGCTCTGAAATGGACTCGGTACTCCAGTACCTGGATGCATGTACTTAAGGAAGTGTCAGACCACTTCACCACAGTGCTGAAAATCAGTAGATCATGATCACAGGGTATGCAGAGAAGTCAATGAGACTCCAATCCAAACATAAGTCAGTGTTTAGCCTTTTTATTTTCCTTTCTTTGCATCACTCGTCATTTACTGCCGATACCCTATAGGCATCACCGTGATCAACACTTTCAGTTTAAGTTACTGCTTATTTTCCTCATTACATTATTACTGCCAATTTCAGAACTACCAAGTCATTCATTCTGTCAGTTCAACTTTGATCCCATCATCATATTCCTCTTCAAGCATATTACAACTTCTCAAAGGTACATAAATTTTTCATCTCCTTTACAAGTCAGTACTTACCGGTTAATCTTGAATTCTAAACATACAAATATAATTACATTTAATATCATAGAAAATTCAGCATATACCAGCCTTCTTTGGTTTTAACAAGAGTTGACCTGATCAGGATAGAAGGCAATTAGCATATAGCATCTGACACATTTCCTGTTTATACGATGGCATGTTCCCAGCAATAAACATGGGTCTTATGCTCACCTACACACAAAAAAACCCACAAAAAACCTGCAAAATTATTTTAAGTTTCAGCTTATAACCCATGCAGCAAGGAACAGCCTAAAGCAAATTTAGGCCATGGTTATGCTCCTTTCAAATGGTATTTATAATGGACATACTAACAGACTCTAAACAATACAGTCAGTGCAGTAAATCATTACGACAGCCCTCTCCTCTCTTTTTTTCAAGTACTGTGTCTATTCTGACTGCATGGTGTAACAGGTTGTAACCTCAGAATGCAACGGTAATTGCAATAAGGGCTACCTCTTTTCTGAACATTAGTAGGTTGGATTTTTTTATTTTTCTGCGCTACTTCAAATTAGAACACTGCAAATAATTTATCTGTACAGAAATGATATATATACAAAACCTTTCAGTTTTCATGGTCCACTAAGGACTCAGATTTATAATACACTTATTTTCATGCCTACAGGAAACACTGCATTTTCTTAATTTCTGTCAGGAATGTCATACAGAAAATAGTCAAGCCACATTTGTGTCAAGTCTGCCATTTTTAATTATTTGCAATCAAGTCTAAGCAACTTCTCCTTTGGTTTAACAAGTGCATACCTATCTTCCAAAATTTGTTTTTATGCCATAACTCATAAAATTGTTTAGGCTGATGCTAGTCCCTTGCACTAAATTAATAACTAATCACAGGAGATATTTATCATCTCAAGTTTTTTACATGAGAATTGTCAGACTTAATCACCCTCCCCATCTTTTCACTATTTACAAAGTTTCACTTATCATACATTTCAGCAGTGTGACAACAGTGGACTATTTTCCCCACTTCTCAAGTACGTAAACAAAGATAAAAGGGTGGCAAACATGATAATAGCTTGAAAGTTTTACTCTTTCTGATAACATCCATTTCCAGCAGAAAATGATTCCTAAAAAATATTTATTTTAATATCAGTCAGAGAGAGAAGTAGAATTAGCAAGGTAAAACATCAATAAAGGGACAGTTACACTTAGTTATAGAAAAAGCATTCTAATTTTTATCATTGGTTAAACTTTGCAGACAGTACGAAAGTAATCTGTTCCAATCAAATGTTTGTAAAAAATAACATTCTTTGATAACAATGCCAAAGAAACTGTTCTCAGAAGGCTTTATAAAATGGGTTCAGGGCTTGTAGCTAGAAGCTGAAAGGACCACTAACTCTGATAAGGATGATGATTTGGGGGTTAACTGCTGAGATATGTATTGAACCATATCCCAAATTTTTTCCAGACCACTTGCAGACTGGACTGAAAAGTAACATCACATTTAAACCAAAATTATACAGAATGACACAAATGTGTGGCCACTGCTAGATTCTGTAGGAAGTTCACCTTGCATTCCTGGGCATCTAAGATGTCATTCTCACACAGTATTGCATAACAAGAGCAAAAACTAAATTATGTAAGATATCACTTCACCGAAATAAGGTATGAGTGACAAATCCCAAGCCTACCAATTCAAACATTGCAGCATAAATACTACTCCAATGTTGTGATGAAATGTTACAGAATATCTGTTTTGTTAATCATAGTAAGAAAATTCATGCAACTTCACAATTTATTTGGTTACAGAAAAAAACCTGATCCCTGGTAACCTGTTCTTAGCTGTGAAATAAAAACCACTGTCCCGGGTGCAGATACACCAGCAGGGGCTGCAGGGTGGTCTCAGTGAGGAAAGGTCAGGGCTGCGCCATGCTGGACACAGCTGGTTCCAGTGGGCTCCAACAGACCCAGAGAACAGCTGAGCCCCTTAGCCAAGATGGTGGCACCTCTGTGAAAGCATATTTAAGAAAGGGCAAAAACACGCCACAAACGCACCAAACAGAGAGGAGGAAGGAAAAGAAAGAGTATGAGAAACAGCAGTACAAACACCAAGGTCAGCGAAGGAGGAGGTGGAGGTGCTCCACTGCACTGGAGCAGATACCTACACTACAGCACATCGAGGAGCCCACGCCAGAGTAAATGGATACTACTAAAGGAGCTGTGGCCTATGGAGAGCCCACAACAGAGAAGAGGAAACATGCAAGGAGGAAGGAGCAGCAGAGACAAATCACTGTGTACTGACTGTAACACCCCTCTCCCCATCCCCCTCTATTGCTTAGGGCAGTAGAGGACTGAGGAGTGAAAATGCGAAGTTAAGCATGGGAAAGAGGCAGGAAAGGTGTTTTAATGTTTGCCATTTTGTTTCTCACTATCCAAATCTATTTCAACTAGTAATAAATGAGAAACAATTTTCCACAAGTCAAATCTGTTTTGCCCTTGGCAGTAACCTGTAAAGTGATCTCCCTGTCTTTATCTCAACCATGAGCTTTTTGATTCCCATCCCATCTACCCCCCCCCCCACCCAGTCCTGCTGAGAAGGGAATGAGTGGCTAGGTGGGTGTTTGGCTGTTAGACAAGAATAAAACTGGAGTTATTTATGGAAGAATATAAATAGTAGAGATAGCTAACAGACACAATAGTGTTTGTTTGTCTGTATGTTTAGGTCAAAGAATCTACCATAAAATATTTTAATAGACTTGTATTAGGCCAAGATGATGGCACCTCTAGGAAAGCATATTTAAGAAAATGAAAAAATGCTGCACAGCAGTGTGTGAGAGAGAGGAGTGAAGACAATGTGAGAGAAGCAGCCCTGCAGACACCAAGGTCAGAGAAGAAAGGGGAGGAGGTGCTCCAGGGGCCAGAGCGGAGATTCCCCTGCAACCCATCCAGGAGACCACAGTGAAGCAGGTTGCCCCCCTGCAGCCTATGGAGGACCACATCATGCCACAGCAGATGGAGTTGCCCTGGGGGAAACTGAAGCCTATGGAGAGAAGCTCATGCAGGAGCATGGTTTCTGGCAGAAACTATGGCCTGTGGTGGACCCATGCTTGGAGCAGTCTGTTCCTTATGGATCATACCCCACTGAAGGGACCCACACTGGAGCAGCTCCTGAAGACCTGCAGCCCATGGGAGACCCATACTGGAACAGTTGAAGGACAGGAGCCCCATGGAGAACTGTGGTGAGTTACCCTTGGCTGGCTGCCAGGTGCCCACCAAGCCACTCTATTACTTCCCCTCCTCATCAGGACAAGGGGAGAAAGTAAGATGAAAAAGGCTCATGGGTCTTGGATGAAAAAGTCTCATGAGAGAGATCACTCACCAATTACCATCACGAGCAAAACAGACTCGACTTGGAGATACCGATTTAATTTATTGCAAATTAAACAGAGCAGGATAATGAGAAAAAAGAACAAATTTAAAAACACCTCACCCCACCCCCCTCCCCTGCCTTTTTTCTGGGCTCAGCTTCACTCCCAACTCCTTTACCTCCTGCCCCCAAACAGCACAAGGCAATGAGGAATGGGGGTTGCCATCAGTTCATAACACTTTGTCACTCCTTCCTCCTCATACTCTTCCCCTCTTACGGTATGGAGTCCCTCCCATGGGAGATGGTTTTCATGATCTTCTCCAATGTGGGTCACTCCCACAGGCTGCCGTTCTTCAAGAACTTCTCCAGCATGGGTCCTTTCCACAGGGTACAGTCCTTCAGGAATTCACTGCTCCAGTGTGGGTCCCCCACAGGGTCACAGTCCTGCCAGAAAACATGCTCCTGCACGGGCTTTCCATGGGGCCACAGCTTCCTTCAGGGCCCATCTACCTGCTCCAGCATGGGGTCCTCCACAGGCTACAGGGTGGATATCTGCTCCATGGTAGACCTCCATGGGCTTCAGGGGGACAGCCTGTGTCACCATGGTCTTAACCACGGGCCGCAGAGGAATCTCTGCTCCAGTGCCTGGAGCACCTCTTCCTTTTTCACTAACCTTGGTGTCTTTCTCCCACATATTCTCACTCATCTCCCCTGGCTGCTGTTATGCAGTGTTTTTTACCCTTCTTAAATATGTTGTCATATTGACAATTGCCTCAGCCTTGGCCAGCAGCAGGTGTGTGTCTATCCGACATAGGAGCAGCTTCTGGCATCTTCTCAGAGAAGCCACTGCTGCAGCTCCCCCCAGTTCCAAAACCTTTCCACATAAACCCAGTACAAGAGCCCATGTTAGACCAGAGGAAAAGTGTGAGGATAGAGTGCAAGAGTTGAAGTCTTAAGAACTGACTGCAACCCCTGTTCTCCACCGCTCTGTGCTGCTTCAGGGGGAAAGAGGTAGACAAGTTAGGAATGAAGGATTAAAGTTGAGCCTGGGAAGAAGGGGAGGGTGAGGTAAGGTGGTTTATTTTTGCATCTTTTTTTCACCTCACTATCCAAGTCTATTATTAATTGGCAATAAATTAATCTGTCCCAAGTCAAGTCTGTTCTGCCCATGACAGTAACTGGTGAGTGTTCTCCCTGACTTATCTTTACCCATGAGCTTTTCCACCTTTTTTTCCTCCTCCTGTCCTTTTGGGGGGGTAGGGGAGGGGAGGGGAAAGGAGAAGGAGTGACAGAGCAGCTGGGTGGGCATCCAGCAGCCACCCAATATTAACCCACCACTTTGGACTAATCACAAAGGATTATTTTTTCATATATTTTTTCATAATTGCTTTTAAAAAAAAGGAAGACACAGAATTTAAGGTAGATAATTCACCAAAGCATGCCAATTACCCTTCTTTGTCCAACTTCTATTCTTTGTTTTGAAATTTTAAAAAATCTGACAGTCAGCCTCAAATCATTTTACAAAACATATCTGCAGGGTGAAGCAAATTTTCTTACAAACTTAATTAAAAAGCATGACATTCAAAGGCATAAGTAATTTTAAAAGTAAAATTAATTTGTGTTACATTATATAACTTTTTATGGAGTTCAAGTTTTTAATGTTGCTGACTAAACACCTGATAAATATGCAGAGAACTCAAAGGAGATCATCTTTCAGATAACACTGAAAAGATGAAATTAAATTAAAATTAAGAAATGTTTCATTCACCTAGAATGATTCATGACAAATATATAAAAATACGGTTACTTTTCTAGAAGGCTCTACTATATCCCCAAGTCCAGGTTACACAAAATGACAGGAATAAGTATCAGTGCTCCTGAAGCACATTTCTACTTCAGTCAGATCAAAGGTGATGAATACTAAAATGCTGTATTAGCATTTGTAGTCACCACAGACAAAATGAACATTTTTGCCTGTGCAAAAATACAGGCAAGCTGAAAGCTTTATACATTTTTATTTTAAAAGTAATTTTATTAAAATAACTTCCACATCAAATATGCAGAGACTTATACTTTTAGTTAGAGAAGATTCATTTCAGTATATATCGTGAACATAATTCTAGCATTCATAAATCCTGCACTTTATTAAAAATATACTGTTAAGAACTGAGGTACTATTTTGATGCTCATGTCTGCTAACGAAATGTTGGGGCACTCACATACACCAGCAGCTCTAGGACTAAACATAGTGAGCTAACCACCTGCTGAGACCATGTTCAGCATTGTGTCCTCTACCCACAACACATCCAGATCACAGCAGATGCTCCCAATGCTGATTACATGGGTTCACATGAACTCATGGTAGACAGTCAGTGCACTTTTTTTTTTTTAAACACTTTAAACACTTCTCTAGCATATGGAAGATCACGTTAACAATTTACTCTGCTAAGTAAATGTAGAAACCCCCATATGGTCTATGCCAACAAGTATGATACCCAATCCTGAGAAAATGATGTTGCATTAGTGACAGAGCAGAATAAAGCAGATGGAGTGTTTTCAAAGGAGAAAATGTTCCTTTCTCCCGTCTGTGCTGCTGCACAAATATTTTGGTTTTCAGGCTTATGGCCTGGCTTCTAACCATTTACTGTGTTTCCTCTGAATTTCTTCCATATCTTGACTTCCTGATTACTACCCTTGTCAAAAGTCCATATTTCCAAGTTCCCCCATCTTGGACTCCAACCAGAATCCTCACCAACAAGTCTTAATCATTACAGTATGGGGAAACTGTGCCATTACACCATTTACTCTGGTTTATTTACAGTGATATTTCATGAAAGCACTACAGAAGGACAGCAGTTTTCTCAGAACTGATATAATTAAACCAAATCCAGGTTTCCCATCTGTGCTGAAAGCTCAGGGAGATGCACATAATGCTTATCTTCCCCCACATCACTAATCAGAAGCCTGATGGAGGTAAGTGATACCACTACAAGGTCATCAACCAACACTACTTGCTGTTTTACTGTGCCATGTAAACCCTGCATATCTACCTCCAAGTCACAGCGATAGCTTACTCTCAACAACCTCCAGATGCTCTGCAAATCTCAGCACCTGCTAACAAAGTCACCTACAATCAGTATGAGATAAATTATGTGAAAAAATATAGCTCTCCTGAGACATTATTATTAGAACACTTGGCACCACCTACAGAGGAAGGACCAAAGTTCTTGAATGGTTGGGAAATTATTGTCTGGTGACTGCAAAACCAATCATTAATTTTATTATGCAGCTGGAACTTTATCCCAACTGACTGGCAGTGCTATGGCACCAAAAAAATCTCACTGTTGCTCTAGATAAAAGTTCCTTGCCTTATCTGCACTATTCCCTGCACCATGATGTTTATTAAAAGAACCATATATACAACAGGGATTGGCAAACATCCTCTATACAATTATTACTAAAAGAGTGTTTTCAGTAAGAAGGACAAATTAAGCAAGCAGAAATACTCTAAAGACTTCACAGTCACTGCATGGCTTTTAAATGTCTATCTCTAGGCACCTTATGTAACACAGAAGTTGAAATTAATTGCAACTCAAAGCCCACAGTGATAAAGTTCACATAGAAATGTTAGATTAACTGCTGCTTGCTCCTTGATCATTTATGAATACAATACATAGCAGATTCCTCAAACTATTAGAAAAATCACGGATTCCTGAAAGCTTTGCCAATTTGTCATACTACATTTTCCTGAATCCCCCATGACGTTTATTTCTAGATGTCACTATTTTTAGTATATCAACTGGAATTCAAAAGAACAAATGCAGTGACCATTAAGACAACTTTAAGGTGATAAGGTTATTTAAATCAAGCCTCAGGGTATATTATTCACATCACCATTTATAGAGAACTCACTTTTACTCCCTTCCAATTGCAAAGACCTGAGATAATCTACTCATGATGCATACTAAAAAAATTTGCAGCTTTAGTTTTGTTCATATTTGAAAGTAGTATTAGGACTGTTTCTATAACATATTTAGTTAACATGAGAAATAGTATATAAAGCTTTTGAGGGAGCTGTAATACAGAAGAAATCATTCTGTTAGATTAACAGGTCTTTTTTTGATCTTAACTTTCAACTTCTAGAGACCTTTTTACAAGTCACTATAAGAGAACTATTTTTTCTTTCATTTTAAAACTGATGTCAAGAGAATCTTAGCTGAACGTACTGAATATATTTTTTGCTTTAGGTATAAATAATTATTTATTTTATTTTTTTTTACTGTCATACATAAGCCTTTTAGATAGGTACTTTCAAAACCAAAAAAAGCTTTAATCAAAACAGAGAAATAATAGTTCTTGTTAATTCTTGCATGTGCAAAAGAATTGCAGTACCAAAAATGTTAGCAAGCGCCTGCAATGCAGAGATCTTGCACTTCCTAAGTTTCAGTTCCTTTCAGTTACTTAGCAAGAAATGTAATGGTCACAGCATTAGTTCTAACACTGTCAGAAGCAAGAAAGCACTATAAATGTTCTGGGGCCACAACCTTGCTTATGGAATTTATATGGATTTTTGGAAACAATAAAGAAATCTAAAATAGAGTTTTAAAACCAGTGATTTACTTCTGCTGTAAAACCTACTGATAATCAACTACTTTTAAGAGATAATTCTCAGATACATCTTTAAGCTATACCACTATTTTTGAGAACTTTCTAGTTTTCTTTCACCTTTGGTTCTGCAGAAAGGAATGGAGGAAAACAGTTTTCCAAGGCTTTAAAGAAAAGAAAAAAAAAAAAACCTCTCAGTAATTCCAGAAAGAACAAAAAAGTGGTTTAAGTCTGAAAAAATCTGGAATAGAAGCCCTACGTAGTTGGATCTCACAAGTAAGCAGGCTTGTTAATGGGGATGAGAGGTAAAGTGGTAGAACTGATCTCCCTATTTTAAAACTAAGTCAGGTAAAACATTAGACTGCTACTATCTCATTTATGCTGGAAACAATGATAAACAAAAGGTTTACTCAAAGGTATCAAGATGCAGAATCTCCTCTGACATCCCCTCTGACTAGGAGCCATCAAATGGCATCAAATAAAAACCAAAAAAATAAAGCTCATCTTGCCTTAAATCATTAATGAACTAATTTAGTTGGCTTAAATTAACTTGGCTTTTTACCCAAGGTAAGCACCTGAACAGTCCTGTGAAATTCTGAAGGATCACTCATATCCTCAAAGTGAATATGCTCCTAATACTCTGCTGAACTGGTGGCTACACTGATTGCAGCCCAGTGGTTGCATCATGTTCCTTTCATGCAATTTTCAGCAATTCTTAATTCAGCGTTTTGGAGTAGGGGAAATGACTTTATTCAGTTAAGACTAGTAATTGAAGCTTCATCTCACTTGTAAAATAGGAAAAAAAGTTAAATTGCCAAATGACTGCCTATGAATAAGATTTTTAAAAAGGCTTTAATTGTTTTTGAAATTATCTTTTTGTTTGCTTTTAGCTAGAAGCTAATTTAAATAGCTAAGCTTAAATATATAGCCAAGTTTTAGTTATCAGTCACATGTTGAAAAAGAACTGACAGGTATGATCAGAAATAAACACAAAATGGAAAGAACTACAAAGACAAAAGTCAATGAGCTAAAAGTTCACATACAACAGCAGGTTATCCGTCATTGGTGAAAAGGGTTTCCTTTTCTTGTTAAGCTGCATAATTCAAACTATATTCAGTATGAAGTTTTAGAGTCACATGCATATAATTAAAAGATGTATTTCTTATTCTGGTAATTCTAGTAAAGTAACTTCAAGAACAGATTGATATCAGTTTAGATCATACTTAGCAGATTGTCCTCAAAATTTTCAGGCAGAAAGGTATACCATTTCTAAATACTTTTAATTAAAACTTGAAAAGTGTTTGTCTTTAAAATTTACATTTTTCTTCTTAGTATTTTTTCTGATTTATTCTAAAGTTTTCCATTACAGTAGCCTTATTCTCCGTATGAATGGAAAGATCTAAGGCAACTAAAAGCTTTCAAAACCAGTGAAGTTACATTAAGAGTCTCACCCAAACCTACAAAACCAAAAAACAGTCTTAAAGGCTAAAAGGAGTTGTAGTAAAAATTCAATAGTACTTCCTATTCAACACATTTCAATTTTAGTATTTTTAGAACATTATACTTTCACCAAAGTCTAAGCTCATTTACAGGTTAGCACATTCTTAAAGACTTAAGAAAACCTTGAAAGAAAGTATGTTAGATAAAAATCTGCAACCATAGGGAAGAAGTACCATTGCTAAAACATATCATTCTGGTTTATGAGAAACTGTTTTAGAACCTCTCTCTGTTAAAAGTGTCTCTTTCCTCTTTCTTAAAGCACCAGTTGTAATAAACCAGTCTGTTAAAAGTAATTCAAAATGTTCTTTCCTGTGCACCTTGAGGTAGTGGCTTTGCTCAATTTTCTCATTTTAAAAGGAAACTTCCACTTTTTAAATTCTCAGTATTTTTCATTTTTCATCTGATCTGCAATATAACTATACATCACCTGTATGCATTTACTTAATGTTAAAATAAATTACTTGATCAAAAAGACAGAATATAGCAGGATAGGAGGTATTCTGGTCAAAAGAAAAAGCCTAAGGTAACACCCCACTTATTCTTTCAGTATCATTCTGGAGACCCTCCTTGCCAAAAAAATGAAGGACTTATCACTTTCTAAAAAAAAAAAAAAATGAATTCCACTACTTAACCGAGAAGCATTTTATTTTTCCTTATGTAGTCAAAATACACTTCACTGTTTGTATGCATATAAATGTTTAAATCCTGGCTACCTACTGAAGGAGTCATAATTGCAATTGGACATTTCAATCACACATGGTAAAGAGCACATTCTCATTAAATCTAGAAGAAACAGATTAGTGCTGCCATCTAGTTATAATTAAACTTTTCTCCACTGCAGAAATATGCAAACACTCTGTAAAACACCTGTCTAGATGATTTACCCCAAACAAACAAGAACACTCAGAAAACACTGCTTGCTTTTATAGATCTCCTCCAACCCCTGAGCCATGAGGAATTATTCTCAACTAATACAACTAGTTAAATTTGCTTTATACTGCTTTTAGATGCTACAAAGAAGTTACCTGTCATTAATGATCCAGTTGAGACACAGATTGAGGGAATTAAGGTTTTTGCATCTCTTGACTATTTCCATCACCGTTTCATTGTCCAGTTCTGTGATATGACGTAGATCCAAGCTGGAAAGGTTTCTTAGCTATTGAGACAAAGATGACAGAAAGAAATAATCTGAAATTTGTTCATATACATAACTGTTGTAAGAACTGTTGAACTTTTTGGAATCACATGTAATATATGCAAGCTACTTAAGAAAGATGAGATTACTATATTTTTCACAAAAAGGAAACATTACAGAGATATTAATAGAATCCAACATTAGCAAATTTGGAATTCAGGCACGCAGTTACTCCATGAAATCAAGACACTCTCACTCATGGCCCAATACATCTACAATAGGGGCCAAGGCCTTCCTCCCTTTAACTATAGGGGTATAAGATACCAAGGTAGCACACCAACTCATTTAATTATATGAAAAACAGGGGAGGAAGGGGACACAGCACATTTGTGCTTAGATTCATATGCATGTGATTGAAGACTCCAAAGTCTAAGGCTTTCAAATTATGTAAATATTACAAACTCCCTGGAAAATACAGTATTTATACTGTAGTCTCACCTGCACAGCCTTCAATAGTAATTTGAATATTCTAACAAACAAAAGCTGGAGTCATGGAACAATACGATTAAGATTTATGCATTGATTAAACTGATTTATTACTATTGTTAATCATTGTAATGTCCTTCAAAAGCAAACAAAACCCTCTTAACTACTTTTATGAGCTATGGATTCAGAGAAGAAAATTTTTATAGATTTCTGCAGTATCCTTAAACAACGGATCAGTTTAGTCATAATAACCCCCAAGTGCTGTTTGCTTTTTAAGCTGTCTGAAATAATCTCTGTTATGCTCTGGAAAAATAATTGCATTAGGTAATACTGACACTTTAATTAAATTTACCTTCCCTGTAAGAAAGAAAAAATAATCCTATTCAGTGATTTAAGTCACTAAGGATTTGATTAAGTAAAGGCATACAACTGAGATCTTATAATTGGTCCACTTCAGTAGTTAATTATTAAGCCAATGTATTTAAGGAAAAAACAAAAAAGAGGGGTGGACAGAAAAGATAAAAACAAAAGGAAAAAAAGAGGACTTCAAATGTAGGTAGTCTTCTACAGAAACTGGCGTTCTTGTGTTTTGTTCCAGGAGCTTTTAACATTCTCCAAACTAAAGCTGAAGATAAACCACATACTGCTTCCAAAAATTCTGCAAAACAAGCATAAAGTTAAGGAACCTGACCTCTGAGAAACAACTGCAGGGTATTGTCTAGAAGAAGTAGGACAATAATATTCCTGTTATTAGGATACTACCACAGGTGCACTGTGGAGGTGCTTGTTGTAATCCCGCTGAACTTCTGATAATCCTACTTGCCTATTAGGGAGAAAAGCACATAATGATTGACACTGTGTTGGTAAAATGGACAGATTTTACAAGCTCTGCCTCTCTGCATTTCATACATACTGCTCTAGCAGTAAGTTCAAAAGACATACCTTCTATGCACTCAAAAAAAGCTCACAATTATTTCTTCTGCATAAATTAAAAGAAGGGGAATAGCTTCATACAGCTATTCATATTAGATACTTCAGCCTTTATACTATGTTGGCAATAACATGGCCAATGCCTATGACATAGGAAATAAACCTACTGGACAATTCAACAATGTGTATGTTCTATGACAGTAAACAAATATTTACCAGGAGACATCAAAGACATGTAGAAAATCTTCCCATTAAAAAAAAAACCAACAAAAAAACAACCCAAAACCAGAATTCTTAACTGTTTCTTTCACAAAAACAGTCTTCTTATGAGCAGGTGACAATACTGGTGATACTTTTGTCATTATTATTACTCACAGAGTAAAAAACATAAATTTACACTAAGGATAAAACAATGCACAGAGGTAAGTTAGACACTTTTTAAAGAAGCACTAACATGGCTTCAAATTAGTTAAGAGGTAACAGTACAGTACCTCACTGAGGGAATGATGAATGCAGCAGAAAAAAATTGTGATTTCCCAGGAAAAAAAAGACTTTCGCTTTGCATGTGTAGACTCAAAAACTAAACTGAATTCCTAGTATTCCTATTGTCCAAATCAATAGGGTTTCCAAGTTAGATTTTAACCTTTACCATCACAAGAGAATGATCATTCCCTCATTGTTTCTTTCATTCATACTCATAATGGTCTACCATTATATTCAATATACAGTAACTCAACCATCACTTGCCTTTTTTACTGTCACATTCATTCATTTTGAACAGCCTACCTGACACCTGACCTACTTGGTAGGTTAATTCTTTTTATCAGGCACAACGTACTCGATCCATAAAACTTCACTGTCTTAGAATTTTGAAGAAACTGCTTCAGATTGATGCAAACTCCTCAGGAATAATTCGATCTATACAACCTCACTATTGCCATTTCAGATGAGTGAACGACTTTCAAGAGCTGAAGAACTGGATACACTTTCCCTTAAGTAATGGACCTTCTGTCGTGATTTTGTATTAATCTGAACATAACAGGTGAAAAGAATACCCCTTTGCCTATTTAAATTTGAGGTATCAACATCTTATTACAGGTAAGAGAATTGTTACAAATGTATATGTAACCATTTTTCATTAAAAAAATGGGATGGATACTTTAATGACAAATGTCCCATTTTATATCTTATATGGAAAAGCAACTGTAAGGGGTTAATGATACAATGCTGAATTCTTTATTAATCACTAATATTATAAAAAAATGGCAAGAAAAGTTACCTAAGTTTATATTCTACCTCTAACACTCACATCTAAAAGCAGTATGATATAAAAAACATTAACAAATTAGCATTTTTCCACAGGAAAAGGATATTCTGTGACTTAAATACACAATCTTAGGACACCAGTATGAATAAAGTTCTTCCTTTTTTCTTTTTCAATCAAAACCAATTTTCTTCATGCAGCAATACCATTTTATTGAGCAATTTCAGGGCCATTCTTCTACAGATATTCACACTTTTGTTCAACTCTTAGTTTTATAGCTCTACAAAGAATGTTTAGCATGAGCAGAATTTAAACTTTGAACTCAGCTCCAGCAGACAAAAATGTTTTAACTGGAGAAGGAATATTTAATGTGACAATAAAACAGACAATGCCAATAGCAGGCAGATGCCTTAAAAATATGAAATAGAAAATAAAAGAAATAAGAGAAAGCAAGAACAGTTGAAGTAATTTTCAGTGCTACATATATACACAACCTTGCTGAAATTACTGAATACTGACTCAGTATTAAAATTGTATGAGACAGTGTAATAATAGCATTTAAGTTTCAGAGAAAGTCTAGTTAGATGAATGACATTAGAAGGGAACAGAATATGTTGGTCCCTTTCTCTCAGTCCCACTAACAGAGAATTGACAGACTGTTATGTAAAGGTTTTGTGAAGAGATTGCCTGTTAAAACGTACTGAAAGGGAATTGTTCTACTGTGAATGACAGATGCAAAAGAACCACTTAGATTACAAAATGGTTTTGGGCAAAGTAATTCTGAAAAACCAAGCTTGAGTTCTTTTTAAAGGATATTAAAATTAAAAAATTAAACACTATTATTTTTAAGAAATTACCTACTACTTTTGGATCTCAAATATTTTGAATTATGATAAAATAATTTTTGTTTAATAATTTGTTGACTGGTTTAAATGAAATCTTATGGAGGTTGATGTATTTAAAGATTCAGAGATTATCATACTATTTGTGTGCCTGAATGTTATGCAGTTTGTAAGACTTCTGTCTTGATTAATGGAACTTGTAATATTAAAGTATGTGCAACCCTAATCAAGAAGATAGAGCATTTGAAAACTATCATAACCGAGAGAGAGAGAGAGAGAGAATGAATATGCCTGTTTTGAGACTGTTCAAGTTTAGGATAAATTTCATATACTTTAGATGATAAAAAATTACTATTACCTTTGGGATCACAGGTAATTTTTCAGTGTGGGTGTATCAACTCCTGTGAATATTTAGCTGTTACTGTAGGGGACTACTAATATATTATAATATTATGATAATATAACATTATTTTTTGGTTGGTTGGTTTTTTTTTTCCCCCCTACACTTCCACAATTCCTGTAGAGATATGCTTCCTTGAAAATCATAGAATAGAATGGGATCATAGAAACATTTAAGTTGGAAAAGACCTTTAAGATTAAGTCCAACTGTAAACCTAACAGTGCCAAGTCCACCACTAAACAATTCACATAAGATCAATCCTCTTCAGAAATAAAGCCAAATTATTTCTGAAGGAAAGTGTTCATCAGGTCTTAATGAGCTTTAAATTCACATCTTTCACTAATTAAGCTTAATTTTCTTGAACCTCTCTGCGTATACATGCCTTCAGGGAATAAACTGCTCTCTGATTTAAGCCCCCAAAAGCAAATGTATGATCACAGGAAATTAAAAATAGCAACCTACAAAAATTGTAAATCACATTCCTTTTATTATTATGTCAATAGAATCTATAAACTATTTTTTTAAAACTCACATACGTTAATTTTTACTTAAGAGCTGAAGTAACTGAACTACATTATTGAGATAAACTGTGTTCCTGAAACAGTATTCATACATGGTTTCAAGAATTGGAAAATGATTGAATAGTTAATGGAGGAAACTATTTTCCCATAGACTGATTTAATGTTCTGCACATTCACAACTTTTAATTTCATTTCTTGAAGTTAAATATTGCAGAACATTGAGCTTCCATTGCTCAAATAAGAAGTACACGTTCAAAACCTGTGTTTTAAGCACAGAGACTTAATTTGCATTACTTACAAAAAACAAGAGAAAGTTTTGTTTAGAAGAGTGTAGGTATTTGTAAAAAAAACATGCCTGAGGAAAAAAGGGAGTTGAAAAATATATGTTAATTAAGGAAACAAATTTATTCAATAGATTCCTTTGTTTTGTAATGTACGACACGAAACACAATAGGAAAGTGAATGACATCTGTATTCAAGCTGCTACTCCTTCCAAGATGACAGCTAATAATTATTTGGTGTTTGATTTTTTGCATGCATACTTTTACAAGTTATGCTACAAAAATAAATATATTGCCCTCCTTTCAAAAATTAAGACCCACTGTAGAGACCCACTTGCACATACATAAAACCTGCACATATAGTATCCATGCTACAAGACTGATTTCAAGTTTATAAACTTTAAAAGTTGATGTTAAATTACATTATCACTGATTCATAGTTTACTCTCTCTGTTATTTACTCTCAAGTACCTCCAATCAACTGTTGGGTTTGGGTTTTTTTTAAAGTTTCACACACCCACAGAGCACTGAAACCCTTTCAACCATGCATCAGTCTTCTTTGCAATGCATTTTTTACTTCACTGCAACCTGAAAGAAACTGCAGTTGGGTACAACTACCAAATTCTTTAAAACGATGGAAAGAATTTCTTAGGAGGTACTCAGTTAACTTAATTCAACAAAATGGTCAGCTTCAGTTTGGTAAGATGTAAAAAGGTTCTCTTACACAGTCTATGGCACTCCATCATTTAAAATTTCAAGCCAATCATCACAAAGAATGTGCCAGAATCACTGTTCAAAAATCCTTACTTAATGACTTTTTCCTATCATTGGAAGACTAACATTTAAAAGGACCCTTTGTATGTACATACAGTACCTCTGATCTTGCCCAATAATCATTATTTACTTTAGGTGCATTTTTTTGTAGTTTATAACAACTTCAAGGATAAAAGGCACTAGTGTGACAACATGGTTTTGCTCAAGAAGCAAACTGATTTTGAACATCACTATGTTCAGTAGAAAAATAATGAAAATAAACCCTGAATGTTTTTTCTTTTTCTAAAATATACAATATTTTCACTCCATATCCCACAATTCACTATTAAAAAGGCTCTGTGGCTCAGCTGCAACATAATTCAGAATTTTCAAGTACCAGTATTTTTAAGGAGAGCTAACATTACTAGGGGAAAAATACAGTAATAAGAAAGCACTCTATTTTTATACATCCATCAGCCTCAAAGCAATTTTACAACAGAGGCCAATGCTGTTATCTCCAGTTTGCACACAGGAAGCAGGACAGAAGGGAACTAGGTCTGCACAGTCTTGTGGGACACACTCACAGGCCACATAGAGCAAAGAACAGATTCCACATTCTCTAAGAACATGGGACTGGAATTATTACTAAGCACTTATGAAGTACTAGTTAAGAACTGAACACAAGAAATACACTGACCATAAGAAATACAGGATGGTTAGAACAAAAAAAAGTCATCAACAGATGAGTTCTGGAAAAAGACAGATGCAGCAGTTAAATATCATGTTACTGCTCCCCAGTTATTTGTTTTAACTCCCTGCTGCAGCTTATTTCCTCGAAAGAACTGTAGAAATGGAACATGTGTCTGTGCTAGCTGCTTCAGTGCAATTCAGAGTTTTAGTGAAAATTGCCTGCTGTACTATGAGGAAGTAACACCTGCCAGAGGAGCCAGGTAGAAACGCTACTGAAGTCACTGCAGCAAGATTAATCAGGTATCACTTGTCAATAGCTTCAGAGTAAAAAAGCCTGAAGTCCAATACAGTTTCCCAGTCACTGTATGAGTGGGAAAATCTTTTAATCGCTCTTTTTCCCCTCAATATATATGGCATCATCCTACTTGCCTATATTACATGCATGTATACCTCAGCTTAAAGTAGCAATAGATGTAAAAAAATACCTTGTTATTTCACGCAGGAAGTCACTCATATGTGAAAGAATACTTAGCAAACATTACAGAAGACATCATATCAGAGAATCATAGAATAGTTTGGGTTGGAAGGGACCTTAAAGACCATCTAGTTCCAGTCCCCCTGCCACGAGCAGGGGCATCTTCAACTAGATCAGGTTGCTCAGAGCTCCATTCAACCTGACCTTCAATGCTTCCAGGGACAGGGCATACACAGCCTCTCTAGGCAACCTGTTCCAGTGCTTCACCACCCTCCTCATAAAAATCTTCTTCCTCATATCTAGTCTGAAACTATCCTCTTTCAGTTTAAAACCACTACCCCTTGTCCTATTGCTACAGGCCCTACTGAAAAGTCTGTCCCCATCTTTCTTATAAGCCCCCTTTCAGTATTGAAAGGATACAATAAGGTCTCCGCAGAGCCTTCTCTTCTCCAGGCTAAACAACCCGTAATGTTCACTGTTATCACATCACTATCTTTGCAGTATTAATAGCCTACAGAAAGTTTTTATAGATGGAGGGGAGGAAACTGGAATGCCCAAGTCTCAAGTCCCAATGAAAAGCACATAAACCAATTACTTATCCCATATGACTTTTTTCAAGTTTGTGACAAAGCAACCTCCTAGATATTTTCTGAAGGACTATGTACAACAGTGTCACTCCTATGTAAATCAGGATTTCTAATAATTTATTATTATTAAACCATATGAAAATCAGAACTAAATGTTAATAAGAAAATTCAAGATCTTGACTTTTCTTTAATCGAATAAAGGGGATTATAAAGTCACTTGGTTGAAGGATAAGATTTCTATTAAATACTCAGTTAATCTAGGCCAGAATAATGCAGTAACCAAAGCATGCACCTGAAAAGCAATCTGTGTGAGAGTTTCCCACAAAGCCTTGGACTACATAACCTGCCCTATATCAGGCTTCTAAATTATACACCTCCGACATTTATATTGTGTATATAAATACAACCTATAGTTATACATATATAGTTTTCATAGCACATGAAAATTATTGTATTATTTCTCTCTCCTGCAGGTGTATGCCCCTTTTATACATCACTTCAATACACACAGAGTCCTTTCCAAATTGCATCCTTTGAGGTGCTATAACTTTATCATGCAAATTAATTTCTCTGGCTTATTTCTTTTTGCAAGTTTTCCAAAATGTATTCAATTCTTCTGTATCTGAGCTGCCCTAAACTGATGAAAATATTTTACAGAAAACCTGAATGGTTCTGTACAAGAGGACTGCAGAGTTCCATCAAAAAAACTGTATTTTCTTAAGGCGCGTTCTGTTTTCATTAAATATGCTCTCCACTTGCTACTTCAAGATGTCTTTAGCCATTTTTATGTTCAACAGAAATTTTCATATTCAATACCCATTTCTACAGTCATCTTTACCAGTTATAATATGTTCCATTTTCCCATTTGAACTTTTTTTTAAGTTCTTAGCTATAAATACTTATTTATCTATTCCAAATGCAAGTTTCCTGTGTTCTTCCTTATGTTTGCACGATCCTTGAATATACTTGCAGTTACGAATTTTAATTAATATGCTGTTTGTCCACCTCAACCAAGTCAATTCATTTTATTGAATTCTTCCATTATTTTCTACAGGTTCACTCAATTTAGTTTACCCATACATCACTGCTCTTACATAAAAGACAAACAATAGAGTGACAGATAGCTTTTACTTCCTATCTGTGTTAAAATACACAGACAGATATAAACAAAATGTATGTGCATAGGGGATATACTGTTGCAGTAAGGGGTCTGTCTAAATCTCTTGCACTAAGAACTTTGCAATTCCAATTATGAAGTTTTGTTTGCAATGGAATCTGGTATAACTAGGCATTTTAAAGATATTTCTGAGAAAAAGTATCATCCCTTAAATATAGTTTTGCTACAGTGTTTTAACACAGGGAAATCTGAATGCGTCTCCTCAAATAACGCAAAGTTCATTGATCCCGAAATGTTTCTATCCATGACAGTATTATTCATCATATGTATAAACTTATACTGGCTGATACCTATGGCTTGGCAATAGTCACACTAATGACTAGCTAAAAGTAGTTACAATACTTACTTTGGTGAGGTGGATGACTCCTTTTGATGTAACAGAGCAGCCCATAAAACCAACATATTGCAGCTCAGGACAATGTTCAGCAAAAGCCCTCACTGACCGATCTGTAACCTGCAGAAAAAAATATACAGGTAATAGTTGAATAGGTGCTATGAGCACATACGTAATACTGTCTAAAAAGTTTCTCTGCAACATTGGCAAGCTGCTTATTAATACTTTTATTATTATTATTATCGCTAACATCATTTATTTCAAGAGTTTGAGAGAAAACATCAGGTACCTACACACCTCTACACATATGCATGAAAAGGAAGGAAAAAGATCATCTTTGGCAAAGGGGGATCATCCTCTTGGAGGAGGAGAAGAAACGGAAGAAAAGAGAGAACAATGGCAACAAATTCAAATAGTACTGTCATCCTGTTTAACTGCAAATAACCCAAGAAACCATTCTATCCACTATTCCCATAAACTGTATACAGACATGAAAATACTAACAAATTTATGTTATTGCCATCCTGCAGACACATGCTATACCCATCATTAACTGCAGAGAATTTGAATTGTGTGATATCTTAAGTTTATATTCCTTTTCTAAGCATTTTTACTAAAACAAAGCAATGGATGATTTTAACTTAAAGATAATATTACATCTGTTTCCCACATCAGACTTGTATCTCATGGTAATATACCATTCTGTCAGTTATCAGTTGAATTGAGATGTTACTTAGTTTATTATTGCAATTTATTTATTTCTACAACTATTTTTTCTTTATAATTAAGTTTTTCTAATAAAATTTCATGATTACATAATTACAAAACACAATCCATTGCATAATGTAATGCTTTGTAGGTAGACTGTTTAAAAAGGACAACATTTTGTGAACTTTGTGAAGAATATAATATTGACGTGGGTACAATTAAGAAACCTGCATATCTTCCTTTACAGAAGTTTTTGGGTTTTTTCCTGAGAAGTATATATTCTCAATGCAAGTGACAATAATGCAAAACTCTGCAGTGATTTTGGGATAAAATCTGTATTTTCCAGCCAAACTGCTCAGGAATGTGTCTCTAAGTCTGGAATCATAAATTCTGAATGCCAACGACATTCTACGTTTGTAAGAATGTCTTGTTGTTACCACAGAACTCAGAAGCAATACAAGTTTTGAAATATCTAGTCCACAACTGAGTCTCAGGTGAATACATACATAGGAACATTATTCCTGATGTGCTATGGATCACCTTTATCCACAGTTCCAACTTGCCTGACTAACATGTCACTTAACTGCACGCTGGCAGCATATGGTGATCTTGGTGAAGACTCTGGCAAAATTATTTTTGATACTATAACCCAGAGATAAGGGAGCCCAACAAGATTATAGGTACACCAACACTAACAAGCTATATTGGTTTGGGGTTACTGAATATGGTTATAGGTCTAATGCAGCTTTCTCAAAGCAAGAATTTCTCAGTGAGCAAAAATTTTTTATTGTTGCACATCTGCGAAATAAAAGGCAAGCCTTTTGGGATTATGTGTGTAGAAGCCAATAAATCTGAAAACAGGCCAAAAGGAAGGGAAAGAGGGTCAGCTAACACACTCAATCACAAATTTGGTAGGGACCATGTTGTATCTACATAGATACATGTCTCGGGTCTGCCTACTTGAACAAAAAAAATCCAGAGTAGTAAGAAATTTCATCTTTGATTCTCATCTGACATGATCTTACATTTTTATTATTGCTCATTCCTGTCAGCTGAGGACAGCCACACCAAGTATTTGCAAATTTTAAGATATTAACTACCAAAAACCTTTGACAAATACTATCAGACATCAAAGCCTTAAGGATTTGAACTATTTAGCATTCTACCAGAACCACAGTAGGGGAAAAAAAGAAGTTTATCTCTTCTGTAGAAGACCAACTAAACCCTCTGTTTCATCTAACAATCTAAGAAAAGGACCCTGATACAATCTCACCATTCTCTCTCTACAGAGGATTAGAGTATGATTCCCAGTGGCCGACAGGTTTGCCCTAGCTAGCAAGAAAATGTGGTAATGAAAAATCAATAGCATAAATCCAAAAATCACAAATTCATTACAGAGCTTAAAACTTTAAAATACAAATAATTTCTTACATATAGCTGTCATTTGGGTGCACGAAGACTTTAAAAAGTAAGATGCTTTGAATGCAAATAATAAAACTATCTTAAAATATATTCTGTTCATACTACAGAATTTTCTGTATTCTGAACAAAATTTGTGAAAAAATAGTTTTGGTAAAAGTTAGTAACAGTAGATTATGACAACATATATTAAATCATTTCTAGATTAGCAGTGAACCTTTTCAGTGCTCATTAGATATACAGCATCTATCTAGTCAGGAGAAGATTCATTACCTCTGTATGCCATGCAAATCTCATGATTTTCTAGGTAATGTGTCAAAAGTAGCGTGACCATACCTGAATATGCTTTACAATTTCTGTGACAGAAATAACCACATTAGACAAGGGTTTTGCTACTGCAAACAGCAATTTCTGTTCTTAAATCTTGACTTACGAATAAAATAGCAGTGCATTGAACCTGTTGCGGTCTTTAAGTTCAGTTCACCAACAGATCCAGTCCTTTGCTGTCAGCCAACAAAAATCCACCACCTGCAGAAGCTGACTTCAAGTTTTATTGGGAAACACTGTAAAAATTTTCTCAATCAGCACTGTAATCTCATAGTCAGCATTCTTTGCTATACCAGTGTCCAGGAATATATTACTTTTTCAGACCCTATGTCATTTATAGCAATTGATATTTTAATAACGTGACTCCCAACCAGACAGCCTGTAATGAGGGCCACTTGATATTCTGTTTGGTTAGCTATTCTCAACATATGACCACACTCTCCTGTGATTGTATTAGTTAGGAAGGAAAATATACATATATATTTCTATATATACATATACACACACACACTTGCAATTTCACAAGAATGGCTTCTCATAAAATGAATGCAAGATAACTATGTATAGAAATATCAGATCAAACCACCTGTAAACTAAGTATCTGATGAATGGGTAAAAAATAAAACTTATATAAGGTATTTTTGTCTCCTTTTTGCATGGGTGGGAAGGAGGAAGAGGAGGAGGAGGAGTAGTTTGGAATTTATTTATAAACATATAAGTAGCATTATACTCAAATACAATCACCCAGTTTTCAATTAGAATAATTGATAATTGAATCCTATGTGTCCTTATTTACATATAGCTCAAAAAAACATAATAAAACAAGGTTTGTATGCAGAAGTATTATTTTTCATTAGACCTATTTGTATAAGGTAGAAAAAAAGTAGGGAAGTTTCAGACAGATCTGAAAGCTAAATTTAAAGCTCAAGTAAGTTTCTGAGACTGTAAACAACTATTCTCCTGCTTAATTAGACTTTCTTCTATTTTACCATCTGCAGTGTCTAGCACAGATGGCTTGTATACATACTTGAACTTTTGTATTTAAACTCAAACATGCAGGCCAGCTTACTATTTCTACTACAAGTAGATGTCAGAAACATAACCTCTTTTATTGTAGGAATGTATTTTATGCTCCCAAGAGATGTCCGGTTCTGCAGAACGAATGAAAGATAAGTGACTGATGAAAGAAATGCATGGAAAATTAGCAATGGCATGTATGCAATGATTATGCAATCTTAACACTGTCTCTTCGTAATGCAATATATAACTTTATGTCACATTTTCCTCAAAGGCCTCTTCACCACTCAGGAGATGAAACAGGTGCATGAAATCTGTATTATAAATATGGCTTCTGCAAACTAACAAATATTTTAGAGTATAAACAACTGACATTCAGACATGCTATACAGACTAGACTAGCATAATCTAAAAACAGATTACCATAGAAAAAAATATCACAGTTCTACAGAAATGACCCTTGTCAACAAAGATACATAAATTCACACCCAACTATTTTATAGATCACAGTACTGTTCTTCCAAGAATCTTTAATAATTGTATTGTCTAGTCAACCTTCACTGACTTTCATTCATCCTGAATTGCTTGACGCTAGTCCTGCTTTGAAAAAGTAATACAAGATGATGACGACAGATTTATAAGTTATGCACTAAAGCACTGTGAATGGGAAATACGCTGGTCTGGAACTAATGGCACAGATTTTGCTCCTATTAAAAAGATCTATGATAAGTGAGATATGGTTTAATCATTTTCTTTTTATGTATTGCAGCCTCTTATATATGAATTCCAGTTCTGCATTGTTTTACAGAAATTAAATATTTTGACTATTCTGAATTAGATTCTGTAAGTATTAGTTTATTTTACATTCAATCCAGTAATTGAATGAGCAAAAAGGAACAGCTCTGAAGCAAAGATGATAATTCAAAAAGAAAGTTTGAGGTGCAACAATACAAGCCATAAATTCCAACTAAAAAGCCTCACAATTAATAAAAACTTACAGAAGCTTGAAAAGAAATAAAGGAAAAAGAGACAGGAACATAAATAGTAACTGACACAGGACGAACACCATGTTCTCTTACTTAAAAAGGTGCACTGCAATGTAAGTAGATTTTAATGTGCAATTTTTTCCCTGTAAAATACATAAATGTTTGCAAAATATGTAAAATATTTCTCAGAAGAAAGACACATAGCAGGATAAACTCTGCCAGAGTAAAATATGTTTCCATGTAAGTAGAGAGTCAGTCTGCCACGAATGTAACGTGTAAGTATCCACTGCAAAAATCAGCCCTAATGGTAGAAGAAACCCCCTTTCTTATCAATTGCTTACTCTACCTGTGTTGGTCAGACACCATCTTAACCATACGTATTTTGGGGCAGCACAGGAACAGGAGAAGGGTGAGGGAGAACTTCCTAAAATTCAGGTTTATGTTTGAAAACAGATAGGTTTAAAAAAAGCTCATCTGCTAATTCAGTCCAAAACTTTCTTGCCTTACCCATATTATTATATACTACAGACTGAGGCCCACATAAAACCCACTCAGAAATCTGCCCTGCATGAAGCATGTGGCCAGACCCTCCAATACTGTGTTTTATATCACATACTCAAACAACATACATCCTCCCTGGTCTGTTTTCCCTGCAATCCTTGCATGCCATAACTAACCATAAGGTGCAGTTAGGCTAACCTCAGGCAAATCTGTGGTTTACTCCTTTCTACCAAAACTCCTGAAATGCATTCATTTTACAAGATCCAGGCAAATCACACAGAGAGACCATTTATCCCGGACTAACTCAGCTCAACAGTTTATAGGTGAGCTCAGTTACATCCACAAGGATGCAATACATACACCAAAAAAAAACCCCAACAAAACTAAAGCAACAAGATTGCTCGTATACAGAAATATCTGTATCTACTGCAAACAAAGGCAGCCAGGCTACCACTATTCTATCAGCAGAAGAGACACTAAATATCATTAAATAAAAATAAATTTTAAAAAAAAAAATCGAAAATCACAGCAATGAAATAGTTTTGAGAGAAACTGCCTGACTACAGGTGTGTTTTTACATAGGTTCTTCCTGCTTAGCTTAAAATTTGCATTGCTACCTCTATACTAAAATTCTTGCCATGATGCAAGGTAAAAGTTGAATTTATTGCACTTTGCCAAAGGATGAAAATGGAAATAAAGGCTAGTCCTTGCAAAGAATATGCTCAGATGATCTCTCTTTGCCACACAGAGAGAGATGACATCGTTTCCTTTTGACTAACACTTTTAAAATTACTTTTTAACAGAGGGTCAAATAGAGATCACAATGTAACACTAGACATTAAATACTAGTAAATTTTACACTATTAAACTAAAACATACACTTACAAACATTTAAGATTGCTTATACCTTCCTAGTCCAATGAGTAAGAAATTACAAGCAAATTGTTTTATTTTAACCACTTCTGAATTCAAATATAAATTCAATTTAATTTTTAAATTAATTTCTACAGGAGGCTGCAATACTCAAAAGTATTTACTTACAGGTTTAATCCTAAGGTTCCACCAAATATGCCAGGGCAATCATTAGCATCAATTCGTATCCTTACTTTACCAATACAATTTATTAGAAATAGATTACACTATTTGATTGACCATGAATACAAAACCAACTCATTTTAAATTAAATGGGAATATGGCACAAACATATCTTGCAAACACACACAAATCATCATAAAGGGCTCTTTTGCTCTCCCTTTCCCAGAAATCAAAAGGCAGAAAAGGTGAAAAATGAAGTTTATATTTAAAAGATTTATTTCAAACTCAAACTGGAAAAGACTTTCCCTATTCAATAGTAATGATACATTGTCTGCTTTCCACAAATATCAACCTAAATGGTATTTGTCATAAAAGCTGTGACAAAGTAATTATTCTTGGAAAAGTTGCATTTAATTCATGACCCCATATTGCAGTTACAGAAGACTGAAAATAAAGCATGGATAATCTGTCATCATGCTCACGTTTTCAGGACACCCAAATTTCATTAGTGAACAGCAGCAAGCCAAGGCTCATCTTAACTAAGTGCCATAGAACAAACTATGTATTTCTTCACATTTAGTAACATATATGGATAAATGTAACTATTTGCTTAATCACAAAAAAAATTCAACAACTGTCAAGCTTTAACTTGCAGTAGTAAGGGAAGATTTAAGAAGTACTGCTAATTTCTCTGAGCACCTGTTTTGGGTTTGCGTGGCAGGGTCTTGGTAGCCGGGCAGGGGCTACAGCGGTGGCTCCTGTGAGAAGCTGCTAGAAGCTTCCCTGGCTCCAAGCAACACCCACCACTAGCAAAGACCAACCCAATCAGTGACAGTGGTAGCTGATTGCAGTGGAGAGGGGAGTGGGATGTGAGAGGACACCCTCTGCAGATACTGAGGTCAGTGAAGAAGGAGGGGAGGAGGTGTGCTGGAGCAGGGGATGCCCCTGCAGCCTGTGGTGAGACGGCAGGCTGTCCCCCCCCAGCCCATGGAGGGGAGCGGGGGCACAGATGCCCACCTGCAGCTCGGGGAGGACCCCACGCCGGAGCAGGGGGATGGATGCCTCCGAAGATGGCCGTGATTCCATGGGAAGGCCCCTGCTGGAGCAGCCTTTGCCTGAAGAACTGCAGCCCATGGGAAGCAGTTACATCGGAGAAGTTCACGGAGAACTGTCTCCCACAGGAGGAACCCCACGCTGGAGAAGGGGAAGAGTGAGGAGTCCTCCCCCTGAGGAGGAAGGAGCGACAGAGACAACACATGGTGAGCTGACCCCAACCCCCATTCCTCATCCCCCATACCCATGTGCCACTTGGCAGGGGGAGGAGGTGGAGAAAATCCAGAGTGGAGTTGAACCGGGAAGGAGGGAGGGGTGGGGGTGTTTTAAGATTTGGTTTTACTTCTCATTATCCTTGCTTTTATTTGATTGGTAGTAAATTAAATTGATTTTGGTTTTTACCCCCCAAGTTGAGCCTGTCTTTTGCCCATGACCATGTTCCCTCCCTGTCCTTGTCTTGACCCATGAGCTGACCTCATCAACTACATTCTGGTAAGATCAACTACTTTAAATTACCATAAATATATAAAAAAAAAACCACAAACCATTTTGCAGTATACTCAGTCAAATACACAACTTGAGGGAATCCTAATTTTATCAGGTATCCTTTTAGAATGCATTTGGATTTAGCACTTTTACCTTGTTTTTAAGAGGACTGAACAACTGGCTATAAAGAACAGTGTTCCTGTTTTATGTTGATAATAGTGCAAGTCTACACAAACTCTTCCTAATTCATCTAACATTTTTAGGCACAGAACTCAGTAGCTCAGTTAAGGGCAGTACAAAGTACTCCCTCCATTTCTGTGGCACACGGTATCACTGCTTAGTCTCACTCTGTTCTTGTTACTGATGATACAGGCATCAAAACAGATTAGTTCCCCTTCCTGTTTTGACCTATTTTATCCCCTGAATTAATACATTCTAAACAAAACAACACACCTGGAACACACTAAGTTTGAAATAATAAAGAACTATAGCCAACCACTATCTTCAAACTGGTTTAAATGTCAGGGTTAGAAAACAAATCTCAATTCTCAATATAAATTATCTGTGATTCCCATTAACTCACAATTTAATAAATACAGTTTGAATGTACTTATATTGAACAAGGCCATCAGCATACCCTAATTTATTTGTTATAAAATTGCAAACCCAATTCTTCAGCTTATAAGATACTGTCTTCCTACCAAAACACCAATTTTATTATCAAAATGTGTTTACTCTGGATTGGCAAAACACTGCTTCCAAAACAAAACTCTGCATCTTTCGTTAAACAGCATGTATACATAACCTGATAACTATTAAGATTTCAGAAAAATTTAAAAAATTATAAACTTATTTGCAGATAGTGCCATTGTATTACAAATTATGTAATGAGAATGACACATCAGGAATACTGTATATTCACAAAAAGTTATGGGAAAACTAAACATTGCTCAGCATATTTTTTAAAGAGAAAAATGCATAATAATTTCAAAAAATTGAAAATCAATATCCTGACTATCCTTTTTTATACATAATACTGCATCAAAAAGACTGATGTGTCCATATGCTAAGAAATACATATCAAGCATTTTCATTTAGTATCATTCTGAATACAAAGGAAGAAAAGTATTTCCATGTAACTACAAAATAGGTCCATGGTTTATTTGCCTAGCCACTTAAATTTTCCTCCTTGTGTAAAGACTGTATGAATCAAATACTCATCTTTTCTGTGACAGAAGACTTTGCTTTATGTCCCCTTTTAATGCCCCCACAGCTATACAAGCATATTTCCTACTCTGTATTACGAGTAGAAAAACAGCACAAAAACTCAGTTTATTCAACAGCTTTATCATTCACCCTAACTGAACAGATCTCATTCCCATTTAAAATCTTTTTGTAAAGAAATTAACTTCTATTTTCACTTCACCTATGCAATTTGACCTTACACATTCCTATTAAAAATACGTACTCTGGCACATTTATCTGTTTACCACAACTTCAAGGCTTCAAAAGGGCTGGAAGATTATTTTACAGTACACATTCATGTAACAACTGCTTTGTGCTCATACTCTTTCCCCTCTAAAAATGGGCACAGAAGAGCATTGATAATGGTCAGAAATACAGGAGGCCTTGTTCACACACAACCTTTCAACTACTTGTGTCAGTGTGCCTGCAAACTATTGAACACTGTTTGTCTACTTCCTTTTGTCTTATTTGAAGAACATGGTCATTTTCACCCATCAAAACCATCAACTGTTTCATTTTGTTCATTACTCTGGTTACCTTCTGAAGGCCTCTTAACTGCGCAAATAAACCCTTTCAGTTTTCTTCGTCAAGAACCTGACAAATCCATGTTCCTTTCATTAAAATCATCATCATGATTGTAGCATAAGCTTGCTCTGTTGTCAGATCATTGTCATGGGCAAAACTAATCCATTGTTCCCTCCATATTTTTATTTCAGGTAGAAAACTTAAATACCAACTTAGGCAACATTCTCACAGCTATCACACAATACCAACTCAGAAATAGTTATTTCTGACAGATTTTCACATATTAAAGCTGTTGTACATTAATAAATTAACAGAGCAGTATGAATGTACTGTAACTCTCCTACCAAAACTTAGCATATGCGTCATTGTGGTATGCTACAGGGATAAGTGTTTGCCAGATTCTTCACTATGTCTGAAGAAGTTTCCTCAGTGAAACAAAGAAATAAACAAACTGAAGCAAGCCAAAACACTGATAAAAAGAGTGATATATGTAATCAAAACCCCAAATCACTCCATCTTGCCAGCACATAAGCATATTCCTAGTATGGAATGCAATCAATAATACTGGCTTGTAACACCCACACAGCATTAACATATATAACAATGGTAACGCAGGCATTGTAACCTCTACGACTAATATGCACACAAAGACAGCAAATATCTGGTATTTACTCATATCTACAATATTATCCAGAAATCTTACAAGGAAAAATAGGAAATATCTCTTGGTAACACATGTTTATTTTAAGAGTTAGTAAACATGACTGAAAAAGTAACGTTTTAAAATAACGTAAACATATTCTCTTAAAAAAAATAGACACTTAAAAAATTTATTACAACTAGAAAATTACACAGTTATTTTCCAATCTTTCCTTCAAGTTTCAGATACCAAGTAATTTTAATGAGCAGGGAAACTCTTGCAGCAGTTAAAAATTCTATACCATAAAAACCACTAAAGAAATAATAGCATTTGCATCTGCTTTTCATGCAAATAACCTTGCTGCTTTGAAGTTAAATCTACTCATACTAGCCATACACAAAACCACACAACTGAAATACAGTACAACACCATGAAGCTGATATCATCAGCTGTAATATATACATAAGGCTGACACCAGCAAATACCTAAAGATTGCTACTGCAGAAGCTGAAAGTGGGCACAAATACCAAAACTTTTCTTGCAACCCACCTTCAAGACATTTCTATCCTATGGCATTCCATATACACTATTTATAGATTCATCACCTCGTCTCTCACAAGCATAGAAAGACAAGAGTTCCCCAAATTTTCCAGTACAGGTCACACCTGCAAGAGTTTTGTCTGTCTAATCCACCAAAATAAATTTCATCCAGGGAACTATTCAATTCTGATTATGTGGATTCTATTAAAAGCATATGGTCACCATATGTTACAAATAATAGGATAAATACATGTGTGAAGGAGGGGAAGGAAAAGTCTTATGTTGCAAATTATGCTCTTCAACATAAGATATCAGAAGTCCTTCTAAAGAAAAAAAATTAAGTATATGTGCAGGAAAAAAGTTCTTGTAATATAAGTTAATGGACATGGTATTACATCTTCATTACTGGCTATCAGACAGGGTGTTAGTATTAGGTATTTATTTGTAATGCTTATGCATCCTGCTCAATCTGCATACGGGGAGTCTTCAAGTTTCATTAATGAAAAATCTAGAACATTCCGTACTATTCTAGCTTACAAAAAACAAGTAAAGCCAGAATCCAAATCCTAACTGGAGCAGACATTTGTTCAAAGCACCTGTATTTAGAATCACAATTTCAGATGAACTCAGGAAATGTAGCATGACCTTACCATCAGTGAAAGTGAGACACATTGCATAGAAGTTGAAATGGTTTTGGTTTGATTTATAAATGATCTTCACAAAACAGAACTACCATTAAAAGGAAACAGTTGATTATTAGAATCAATAGGAAGAGATTTTTTCCTTTTTAATTTTTTCCTTAGTGAACTGAATGCATTACAACGAATTTAATTTAAAATAAACCACTATTACAGCAGTCTACTCAAGTAGTACACCAACAGACATTCCACCAATCTGAAGCAGAATAGCTTTAAATGATGAAGTAGTTAAAATCTTGAAATATGTCAGACACAATGCAAAGACTAACAGAAAGAGGATGTGATTTAATATAGTTTTCTAAGTTTTGTACTTGTATGAAATATGTTTGTTCTCATGCTTTCTGATCTACAATCAGCAGACATATGGTCTGCTCAGCAAGGACCCTACTGTAACAGACTGGACATCATAATTCTCCTAACAGCAGCTTTAAAGCCTTGTCTTTACATTCATGAATTGGTACACAGTTCTCCCAAGAAATTTTATTGTAAGAAGTAAACATGCTACACCCTGTGAGAGTTATTACATGAATAGTACTGGCTTACAATAAAAAGCTGCAGGAAAATTAGTCATTAAAATGGTAGTCTTCAGCATTCACTACTGTGATTGACTACTTCATTACAATCACAGTTTGATATCAGCATCAACTTGTAGGAGTTTTTATTTTATTATCAAAAATAAAAAAAATTAAAACAGCAAAAACAGAGCTTTAATATGCATTTACACAAGTACTCAGACCCAAATAACAGTTTGCTCCAAAAAAGTGAAAATAAAAATTGATATCACATCAGATACATATGCACATTTTTGCATACACTTCAGTGAAAACCTAATTTATGGATTTTTAGCAAACAATCACCTCTAGCCCAAGGAAAAAACCCTCTTACATGAAAGTTCTGTACATTCTATACTTTATTCCTTATACATCTTTCTTTGTTCAGCTACACACTATTACATCTTGTGACAAAAAAATGAAAATATTAAAATAGAAACCGAGCTGTACTTTTTTTAATGTTTGCACTAAAAAAAAACCCAAAAAACCAAAAAACCCAAACTGAACCAAAAAAATCTAAAACTTTTGCTTTGTCCTTATCACAATAGCAAGGAAAACCAATTACCTCCAAAAATCATTAATGAAAAGGTGTTTATAGCTAGTAACAGATAATCTACCTGAATTCTTCATAACAGACTTGTTTCTTTGAGTAGATTTTTTAAGAAGACCTTTGCACCAAGTAGTTTGTCAAAACACAAAAATAGGGGGATTTTTTGTTTTACCTTATTTCTTCTCATATTATTTAAAGCAGTCTTGATTTTTTTCCTCTCTGAAAGCTGGGCAAACAAGGAAGTCATCCGCGTTACTTAGTAAGAAAATCATATGTACAGTAGTCTACCTGGCTGGTATCATTTACATCACTAATTTTGATCTATCAGAGTTAAGACTGAAGAGGCCATCCAGATGCAGATGGCAAAAGAAACTAAGAATATGTAACAATAAGCACAAACAAAATACAGTTGGGGAGGCACTTAAACATATTGATAGCCATTTGCCTTTTTGTCATCTGGATTAAACAATTTTACATTTCCAAGGCCAAACACTACAATACGAAGACGAATCATCTCATAAGGGCCCTCACTGACACCGCAGAAAGTGAAGGAGTGAGAATCTACAGTTCCACGAGAAGCACACATAATACAGAAACTAGAAATTAAGAATGTTTTTCTCTGTCATCATATCAAGGCAAAACTTGAAAAAGGCCCAGAAAATTATGACTGAGACATTACAAAAGGTATTAGAAGCAAATAGGTGATATGATGTGAATGTAATCATGAGTTAGATTTGATTTTTTTATCCTTGCAAGTTGTCTAAATGCATACAAAAGACCTGTTCAGGTTATTTCAAACTATCACTACATACATGCATTCAAGAACAGCATCTTGCTGATGAGAAATGTAAGTGAGAGTGCTATATTAGGTATGATTGGAAGCAGACTACAATCCTGATTAAGCCTAGTGCAGAACGAGACCTCCATGCAAAGGCTGAAATGGGAGGACCTGTCATCACATGGATCCACAACCTGATGGCCGACAGGCTTGTGTGAAGCCCTGCATACTGCGTGATAATAGCAGGACCAGCACAAGAGGGTGCTGAAGTTCAGCAATTCCGTTTTAAAAGGAGAAAAGAGAAAGAAAAACCTGCTTGCTCTTCCCAGAGTTCATCATATTCAGAAAACAGAGATCACAACGGTGGCTAGTCTCTAGGCCATCACAGAGAAGGAAAGAGGAAAAATCCAAAACAAAAGTAAGAAAAAAGCAAGCAGGAAAAAAAGAAGAAAAAAATTTTGAAAGTTCTTCAACTTTACTTAAATCACTAAGTCACAATGTCTTGGTTTAACCATAGTGGGCAGCTAAGCACCACACAGCCACTCACTCACCCAGTGGGATGGGGGAGATAATAAGAACAGTAAAAGGGAGAAAACTCCAGTGCTGAGTCAAGACAGTTTAATAGTGGTGGGGAGGAAGAGGGGGAGAGGGGGGACAAATCAAGATAAACAAATGATGAAAAAAAAAAAAAAAAAACAAAACAATTGCTCACAACCAACCAACCAGTGTCCAGCCAGTCCCTAAGCAATGGCAGCCTGGCCAACCTCCTTTCCCCCCCAGTTTTATTACTGATCTTGTCACCATATGGTCTGGAATATCCCTGTGGTCAGTTCGGGTCAGCTGTCCCAGCTGTGTCCCCCCCCCAACTTCTTGTGCACCCCCAGCCTGCTTGCTAGCAGGGCAGCATGAGAAGCAGAGAAGGCCCTGATGCTGTGTAAGCCCTGCTCAGCAAGAACTAAAACATCCCTGTGTTATCAACCCAGTTTTCAGCCCAAAATCCAAAACATAGCCCTATATAAGCTCCTATGAAGCAATTAAAATCTATCCCAGCCAAAAGCAGTACACAGTATTATCACAAATTCTCATTTTGGTTTAAGAAAGTCAAAGGCTTTAAAAAAAAAAAAAAAAAAAAACAAAACCCAAAAAACAAAACCCAAACCCACCTTTAAACAAAGAAACCCAGTTCTGAATAAACATATAAAACAACAAACGTATCAAGTATTTTTTTCTAGCCAACCTAGTCAACAAGATTTTTTTGAAAGAAAGAAATAACACCTTTTTTTTCCCCTGATCTTTCTAATCTTTGCCAACATAACACCCTTCACCTTTACCCCACCCTTCCCTATTGGTAAATACGACCATTACAAGAAGAAAAGTAATTTTTTATGCCAGAGCTGTAAAACAAGCTATACAAATCAATAAGGGAAGATGAGCCATTACCTTACTGAAAAACACACAAACTATTGCCAGCCTCCTGAATCTTTTGATGAATTCCTCCACAAATCAGCTGCAATTTTGTGAAAACAGCAAACCAAACAATATCCAATGCTTTGCATAATCAATACATCTTCAACATCTCCAGGTTCTGCCAAAGCAATCAATTAGGTCAGCTCTCAAATAATCGTCAGTACTGCCCAAGTACACTGTTTAATGACCTCCAGTTGTACTGCACCAACTTTTTTTGAGCGGGGGGGGTGGGGGGAGTGGGGGGTGGGGGGGGGGGGTGGGGGGGGGGGGTGGAGCAGGAGAGACAGACACAGCCAGAATGAAGTTCTCCCTACCCCCAATGTAATATCTGGAAAGGTGTTAGAAATTTATTTTTGTTTCTTGTCTTTCTCTGTCCCCAACTCACTCTCTCATCCTCATACATCTGCAGAACCAGCGGAATATAAATGAGGGCTCAGGCCTCTTCAGGCTCTCTTGGCAACCCCTTTCTTCAGGAAAAAAAGAATGACCAGCTGGACAATCATAAAAATCATCTCCTACCTTGTTGCTTTATGCTTGGCTAGTTGCACTCTCAGCTGTCTTGTTCTCATTACCTTAAAATGAGACTTGCAGAGCCAGTGTCTGGCTCTGCAAACTCATTAACTCAATTCCTTTTCTTCTGACTTTCTTAGTATAAATTATTCAAACAATTACCAGAATAAATTTTAAGGAAAGAAAAAGGATGCAGAGGTAACTGAAAAACCTAAACCAGACATTCAGCTAAAGTAGGCTGTCAACTTAGCAACTGTATTTTTTACAGCTGTTTGGGGGAGTTTTCTTGGATGAAGAAAATGCAGCAAGAACAATTTATATGAGCAACTTCAAATATCACAAACCAAGTTATTAAACTGAGGAAGGTGGAAATCAATATAAGAATTAAAAGACAGGAAGGGAACCGGCTAAGATAGATAGAGCAATGAACTGGATTGAAAGTAGAATAGTTGAGCTGGGAAGGGTGAACAGTTACAAGCCGAGTTCGTAAAATAACACTCTTGAAAGAGCTATTAAATAGTTTTTTAAAGAAGAATATGCAATCAGAATGAAATGAACTTTACTGCTGAAGTTGGCAGTATAATCAACAGAGATGAGAATAACACGCCTGTTCATAAAAAAAACCGATGAGTTTGAAGACTGGAGTAAAGCAAACAGGATGAAACTGAAAAGCATTACATACAAAGTCAGCAGAACTTCTGTCACAAACTCAGATCTTACCAGCCAGATGCACATCAGAAGAGAAAACACTGGGTATACTACCTGGTGACAGATTTGTACTACAAGCACCAGTTAGATGCAGCCATGCAAAAGACAAACTGCCCTACATTTTATCAGGTAAGGTTTTCCTACAAGAGAGAAGGAACACAATTCTGCAGTGCATTCAGTAGAAGTATGTAAATGAAGTTCTTTGCAATTCTGTTCACTCATATTCATATTTTCCACATATAAATGTAGAAAAGAGGTACCAAATCATGAAATGGAATGGAAGCAAATACAATGCTTCAAAAGATCACAGCCTTCATCAACAATAAAGCCAGGATCTGATCTCTCACCTGATACACACCAGGATGTGAGAAAATAAGGAGAAATTACCTTAGCTAAGGACAATTATAACCACATATCTTATGTGGAAAGACTGGTAACAAAAAAAAAAAAAAAAACAAACAAAACAAAAAACAAAAAACCCTAGAATTCAAATAAAGTTTCAAATTTCACAGCATTTCAACTTCCCAGTATTAATAGTGTACGCAATATAACTATTTTTTGGATCAAAACAGATATACTTCCAAACAGTGCTAAATCATGTGACTAGCTATGGTAGCAAGCAATGGGACTCCCTGACGCGATAGGTCTCTCTTCTATATGTTTCCATATATTCCCTACACTAGTTAAAATAATTAGCCAAGTCTCACAGACTTCAGGAACCTCAAGATTTAACAAGAAATCCCAAGGAGTCGGGACTACTTGGCAGAATTCAATACTTCTACACAAGAAAAATTTGGAACAGTGTTGTAATCCAATAGCCATCCTGCTGAAACAGCATTGTAATAGCCAGAGCATAAAAACATAACTAAACTGCAATCATGGCTGCCAGCAGATTTGCTTAGTGGTTTTCACTCTTCTTTACTCTCCTCTATGAGTTAAAATGCCAAATAGTCCTCCAGTTCATGACAAGCACTTCAGAAAGAACATCAGTTTCAAAGATAAAAATAGAAGTAAAAAAAACCAAAACCAAAACCAAATTAAACCCAACCACACCTGCCACACTGGGACTCTCACCCAGCAGTCAAAATGACTAAAGACATATATATTCGTAAGTAACCAGCAGGAAATAATTGTTTCAAAAATAAGAATGTATATTTGGGGCAGTACCAAATTTTGTACCACCCCAAGATGCATATGTGACAACATCAAAAGCCTATTGGGTAAATGTTTTCAAAGAAGTGCAATAAGACTTTCTTTTCTGGAAAAGTTACATTGCAAAAAGTAGAATTGAATCTATATTAACAAACCTTTTGCATTTTCAATTGGGGGTTTTAATTTCATGAGATCTTACCTAAAGGATGCATGTTTGCTTCCACGTGCTACGAAGTCCAGTGGCAATTTTCTTGTGAGAAACAGAGCCAATAAGTGCACTGCGCAAATATACTTAACCCAAGGCCCATGGAATGTGCTTTACTGGGGTAAAGTCACTGAACAGGGACTGGAACAACAGGAAGACTTAATACTTGACAGTGACTGTCACTAAAATGGCTGTTTTCACCCCAAAGTTAGAGCTGTTAGCCTGAAAATGTGCCCTACACAAATTGGAAAAAGTGACGGCCTCATTTTGCAGCTGTTTTTCTTTCCTGTCTCATTGCTTCAACACACTGCAAGAATCCCAGGGAACTGGAAGCGCAGTTTGTTCAAAGCGCTCTTGTTGCTGTAAGAATATGAAAACAATATCCCAGCTTCCCTATGAAATGACCTTGATGATCTGTGTAAAATTTGTCAGGAACTAATAAAATTTGTAAAGATACTTGCTGATATGATTGATTGCATTCTGCACTGCTCCAGTTACCTCAAACTAAATTGCCTGTCATTATAATGACAATTTCTGTTAAGTGCAGTTTCTTAATTTTTTCCTCAGTCTTTCAACAGCTAATATCACAATAGATTGAAAGTGGTTATGGATCAATAATGTGCAAGAATAAAATAGTGCATCCTAAAAAGTATTTTTAATCTTTCTGCTTTTGAGGTGCTGTGACAGGGCATTAGCAGAGAATGTAATTTCTAAGTAACAGGAAAATAATATCCAAACCTAGTTTGCACATACCAGCACCACGAACAGCTAGAGAATCCTACCAATTCTGAACAGTACCAGGTGCTGGTGATTCATGGTTGTCCCAATGGACAAAACTGAAAGTGAAAAAAATTAATAAAGAAATTTTAATCAACACATCTGTGCCAGACGTACCTGATCACAGTCTGTCCTGCTGAGCTACTCAAGAATGCCTAACATGTTTCACCCTGACACTAAGTTCAGGTGCATTGCATGATGCAATGATAACCACAGAGGCTTTGAGAGAAACCAGAAAAGATTCAGAGCATCTACTCATTCAGGCTCTAGGCATGATAAAAAAGTCTGTGTTACTCTCAGTCTCTGAAAACAGCACATCTTAATTCATATGGGAATCCAGTTAATCAGGTCATGCTGGCAGTGTACTTCGGGTTAGGGTACTCGAGGAAGCAACTGTATCTCTGTACAAAGAACAGTAAATCTTCTGCATAAGATCAGGAAGCTTTCTCATTCACAGCCAGGTTCATGAATGTCACAGGTCCAAATGCTCTAAAAGGAGCTCTCCTCAATAATTCATAAAGGCGAAGTTGAGAGAATTGCCAGGAGAGAGGAAATTTCTCTGCAGATCAACTTTATTCACTAAAAATTGAGCCAAAAGGGTGGCAGCCTCCAATAGGAACTTAGGTTTGGACAGGTTCAGGCACCAAATAAGAATTACTTAGTACCAGCTACAGACATTGCAAAAGATGGCACACTAAATTGTTACAAGCAAAACCAACTGTGGTCGGCTGACCTTGGGTAGCTGCCAGACATCCAGCGAGCCACTCTCTCATACCCTCTCCTCAATAGGATGGGGGGTGGAAATAAGATGGAAGAGTTTGTGGGTAGAGTTTCAGAGATCACTCACCAATTACTGTCACAAGATAAACACTCGACTCTTGCACCTCATCCCCTCCCTGAGGGAGGCAGGGGTATGGGGAATAGGAGTTGAGGTCAGTCTAACACCTCCTCTCTGCTACTCCTTCCTCCCTGCACTCTTCTCAAGCTCCAGCATGGGATCCCTCCTATGGGATACAGTCCATGATGAACTTCTCCAGCATGGGTCTGTCCCACCAGGTGCAGTTCGTCAGGAACAGACCGCTCCACCACAGGTTCCACACAGGCTGCAGTTTCTGCCAGAATACCTGCTCCTGTGTGGGCAGCTCCAGAAGCCTCTTCTGGCACATGCTCTCCATGGCTGCAGCTTCCGTCGGGGCATGTCCACAGGCTGCAGTGTGGAAACATGCTCTGCCATGGCCTTCTCCAGGGGCTGCAAGGGGAATCTCTGCTCTGTTACCTGGACCACCCCCTCCCCTCCTTCACTGACCCCGGCGTCTGCAGGGCTGCTTCTCACACTTTTTCTCACTCCCCTCTCACACTCTGCTGTACAGCATTCTCCCCCTTTCTTAAATACACTTTCCCAGAGGCAGCACCATCTTGGCTGGTGTGCTTAGCTGTGCCCTGCTTTGGGTCCGTTGGAGCCGGGTGGAACCAGCTGTGTCTCGTACAGGGCAGACCCGGCCTCTCCTCACAGGCACCCGCCTGCAGCCACCCCATTGCCAGCACCTCACCACAGCCACCCACTACACTGACAAATGAACAACAACAACAACAACAACAACAAACAACCTAGTAAACTCATTGGGACTTGACTAGGTAGGAGCAAGATAAAGGTATTATATAATGTATCTGAAGGTGGCAACTAGACTCCTTAATAGTGGCTACCTCTAAATTACTGCTTCGCATTGGACTCCAGGAAGTCAAGGCTCCAACCCATGCTCTGACACATACTTCTGAATTCTATACACAAAAATATTTTATAGAAATGTTATATTTGTAGGGTCATACTGCTAAAAACATACTACCTAGCTCTGATTTTCATTAGACATTCTCCACGGGTTTTACTAAAAGTGCAGTATTATTCCATAATCCAGATTCAACTGTTTCAGGTCACAGACCTGCTCTGAAGCAATGTCATGAAAGATTGCAAATCCCTTCAATCCCACTCCTTTGCTTTTACCATTGAAGCACTGCTTTAGCTTTAAACACCTCTCACTTCAAATCACAGCAGCCTATTCATTAATATTTTCAACCATGAACTGTAATTTCACATACTTCAATTAGGCTACTCGAAAGGTTAAAACAGTATCTTCAGCAGTGCATTGGGTTTATGTGGCAGGGTTTTGGTAGCAGGGCAAGGGATGGCTCCTGTGAGAAGCTGCTAGAAGCTTCCCCGGCTCCAATTCAGACCCGCCTCTGGCCAAGGCCGAGCCCATCAGTGACAGTGGTAGCACCTCTGGGAGAACAGATTTAAGGAGGGGAAAGCTGCAGCAGGAGAGGAGAGTGGGATGTGAGAGAAACCCCTCTGCAGACACCAAGGTCAGTGAAGAAGGAGAGGGAGGAGGTACTCTGGAGGAGGGGATGCCCCTGCAGCCTGTGGTGAGACGGCAGGCTGTCCCCCCCCAGCGCATGGATGTAAGCAGGAGAGCAGATGCCCAGCTGCAGACCATGGAGGAGCCCATGCCAGAGCAGGTGGATGCCTCCAAAGATGGCTGTGACACCATGGGAAAGCCCCCTCTGGAACAGCCAGTGCCTGAAGAACTGCCCATGGGAAGGACCCATGCTGAAGTTCAAGAAGGACTGTCTCCCATAGAAGGGACCCCATGCTGGAGGAGGGGAAGAGTGAGGAGTCCTCCCCCTGAGGAGGAAGGAGCAGCAGAGACAAGGTGTGACCCCAACCCCCATTCCCCATCCCCCTGCGCTGCTGTGAGGAGGAGATGGAGAAAATCCAGAGTGGAGTTGAACTGGGAAGGAGGAAGGGGTGGGGGGAAGGTGTTCTGAGGTTTGGTCTTACTTCTCATTATCCTGTTTTGATTTGATTGGTAACAAAAAAAAAAAATATTGATTTTTTTTTTTCTTCTCCTCAACTCAAGTTTGTTTTTTTCCCCCGTGACCATAACTGGTGAGTGATCACTTCCTGTCCTTGTCTCAACCCACGATCTTTTCATTATATTTTCTCCTTCCCATTCCACTAGGGGGAGGAGTGAGCAAGCAGCTGCGTGGTGCTTTGTTGCTGGCTAGCCTTAAACCACGACAAGAAGCTAAACTACAGAAGAAAGTGGAGTTACATGCAAAACTATGAACATCCTCAGTATTAAAAACACCTGGTCTTTTAAGGTGGTAATAATCTTTCACTCACTTTTGAATAAAACTTACCTCTCCCTCTTTAGCGCTTTTGAATACCTGAGTATATGAAACTACATAAAGCATTGCAAAACTATATATAAAACTATTCACGAAACCTCAGCTTAAGAAACACTTTTGTGCTACTACATAACATCCTGACCTATAAAAATATACTATATACACTGCATTATAAAATACATCATATATATACGCATTAGCCAAGGAATACACACAGTTTCAGACAGGTCAGCACACAGTACAAGGGATGTTTCGCTTTGTGTTAATTTTCCAAAGCCAAATTCCACAAAGATACCACTCTTTCTAATGGGATCACAATTTCGAGGAACCTGATGGCTCCATGCGTGCTATGTAGAAGGGTGCTACAAAGAAATCCCAGCAGGCACGTGGACTGTAAAGCACAAGGTAGAACAAAACCAAACAGTTCACCTAAAATCTGGATCTACTTTGGTTATACAAAAATAACTGAGTGAAAACACATTTACTATAAATACATCATTGCTGGTTTGCTCAACATTTTTGAAGATCAAGCCACGTACCTTTTGTGCATTTTGTCCTAGTTGTGTTGCTTTATACCTGCTGAAGTCATTGTTTCCCTCTGTGTTTACATCTTTCAAGTGCTTGCAGATAACTGGCATGGCTAAAGATTTGAAGCTCAAAGGCACAAATAGTTAAATAATTAGTACTGCACTGAGAGTAACTAAATAAGACAATGCTGTGCTGTGCCTGCTAAAATTGTAACCAAATTGCTCAGAAAACTGACAGTGATTTTCTGATTACTGGGATTCACCAACATTACTGATAATTTTGAAGTGACTTAAAAAAATAAATACACTATTCTCCTCTTGTAATCGGATTTGAATGGATACCCAAATAGATGCCTTTGACAAAACCACAAGAAATCTTCCACTTCAGAAAGACATAGTGTTGTAAACAAATCAATCATATCTGCTCTCACTGCTGCAGATACAAGGTGGAAGAACACAGACCTCTCTTCTTACTTGCAAAACTTACACCAAAAGACATGATACAGCCTCAGGGAACAACTGAACTACTTTCCCCTCATCATTAACCAACAGCAAGGAACTAAAAATAACATCCAAGATTTTCTCTGAAAAAAAAAAAAAAAAAGCACCATTTCTTCCCCTTGTTCTTAAAATCAGCTGTAAGAGTTTACATGATAAGCTTACAGGGATTTTCCTCCAAAATGTTCGCTAGTATATAATTTTCTTAGGCAACAGAAGAGTTGTCAGGCATCACAGGTTTTTTAAGAGCTTCTGAATCCAGGTAAACTTAATTTAAGGCCTCTTTTCAAGTGTTAAATTGTTTCTGGGAAACAAAATGTTTTGTACCCAAAAAATGTATCCGTGTTTTGTACTAACTTTGGTACCTAGTCATATTTTCAACACAAACTTCTCACATGTGAAAAATACAAACACCATTAAGAAGCAACATTTTTTGGGGGTAGCATCGCTTCCTGCCTCCCCATCTAGAAGCAACATTTTTTTGGTGGCATTGCTTCCTGCCTCCCCATCTACAGACTTTCAATACTTAAATTGGGCTTATAAGAAAGGTGGGGACAGACATTTAGTAGGGCCTGTAGCAACAGGACAAGGGGTAATGGTTTTAAGCTGAAAGAGGGTAGATTCAGACTAGATATATATATAGAAGAAATACATTACAATGAGTGGGGCTGAACACTGGAACAGGTTGCCCAGAGAGGTTGTAGATGCCCCATCTCTGTAAATACTCAAGGTCAGGCTGGACAGGGCTCTGAGCAACCTGATCTAGTTGAAGATTTCCCTACTCATGGCAGGGAGGCTGGACCAGGTGACCTTTAAAGGTCCCTTTCGACCCAAATCATTCTATGATTCTATGATCTGCTCACAACAAAATGCCTGAATAGCTGATGCAACAATGTTTCAAGTATTTTCCTAAAGTGGAAAAGTATTAAGTTTATTAGTAAAGATAGTAGTAAAGTGGGAAGCTTATTAACCAATTACGAAAACACACAACGCCCAAATGCCCTTAATTTCAGTGTATATTTGAAGTCAGCACATATATGGGCAAATAAAACATCTCTCTTTTTAATGATTTCATAATAAATAATCTATTATTCAGCTCCTTCCTACAATTTAAATAAAATTTTCATGTATATTACCATAAGTTCACTTTGCTACATCTTCTTTAAAAAAAAAATAAATAAAATAAAAAATGGAAGAGACACACCAGAAAAATTAAGTTTAAAAATCTGACTCACAGAAGTTGAAGGTATTAAAGACTTTAAGAAATATTTTTAAGTCACAAATTCTAAGTAATGCCTCCAGTTAAACTTTCTTCATTATGTAACAACTATATAAAAATATGCTAAGCAATTTTATTGACTAAAGTTGAATAAAATTGACTAAATTCTTTTCCAGTCTGCGTTAACATGATCTCTGCATGTAAAAGGAAATAAACATAAAAAAACATTTAATAAAACTAACCTTAAATATACAACAGCATATTAAAGAGCAATATCACCAATAACCAAATTATTCTTCTACACATAATTAGCTATGTGCATTATAAAACTGAGGCACAAAAATTACTTTCTTGTTTACACAACAATAATGCAATCTTATTCCTCTTTAGATAAATATGACAATGAATCAACAAATCGTAGTGCATACAAAACAAACATCATTTTATGGTCACTTTAATAAAATAAATTCCAACTATTAAGGCCTCCATATTACACTGAACATGGATGACAGCAAAAAAGTGAAATAATTATTACTTAATAAAACAACACGTTTTCAAAGTCATAAAGCTCAGTAATGCCTGTAACTTTCCTTTTTAAACCTAACTGACAATCCATTATCCCTACCCTTGTATTTCCTATGTTTTAAACTGGTTTTTAGTCATTTAAAGATATTCCCTCTTATCCTAGTCTCCTGAGAAGCTTTTAATGGGTGGCTGTAAAAAAAAAAAAAAACAAAAAAAAAAAAAAACACTCTTGGAAAACCAAATGGACTACATCAACCAAAGCATTTTTTCTATTCTTTTTAATCCTTTCAAAATAATTCTCTCCTTAAACACTCTTCCTAAATGGATCTTACTCAAGTGTCCACAAATTCCACTTTCTATTATTGTTTCAGCTACTTTGTCTAGTACATTGGCATGGTTCTCTGTCCCATAGTTCCCTGGATCATGGACAGAAATATTAAAACAACAAAACCAAACAAGGAAAATACCTAATGCTGCATTTGTCACCCTGCAGTCCTCAGGGGATAAGGCAGCCCTAAGCAAGAGGTTATACATGTCCATTAGTAATTCACATATTTTATGCTTGAGTTCCTTAAGAACACTGCAGTGAATGCTAGCTAGTCTAGCAACATGTTAATGTTCATTTCACTACAGACATGAATGTACGTGCATATGCTTCATACTTCTGTAGGCATTTCAAACACAACCTCTGATGAGCTCTCTATGAAGGGAGGTTCTGGCCTGGGAGTCCTCCACAGTGAATAGCACTGTAAGAAATTCATTTAGCATCCACACAAGCTGGCCCTACAACCTCTCCAACTATGTTCCCATGCCGGAGTCACCTGCAAAAAGGTTCCTCAATAGTTTCCTTCTTTTGCTAGCTGTTCTTCATATTGTTTTTTATTGCTTTACTGCATACTTAAATTTAATCGGGCAGATTTTATGATGCTGTTTCCTTCATCTGACTGTAACTTCAACTTTTAATGGATGCTTCTTGCCTCCAATGATTTCTCTCACCAGCATGTTTAACCTTGCTTGTTAACTTTTTGCCATTTTTTAAATCTTTACTATATGTTTCCTCTTCTTCCTTAAGTATCTTCCACTGACTACATGGATTTAATTTTCTTTACTGTAAATTTTACTTTCTTTTTAATAAGCTGTTTTGTTTTACTTATTTCCTTGAAGCTGTGCACACTAACAGATGGAGCTGCACTGTTGATTTGGGGGTTTTGTTTGTCCTTCATTTTCTGTATTGATTCACAGTATGTAATGATCACTTTTACTGACAGCTGCAGTTGCAAGATTTTGCACCAGATCCAGCCGACTACTCAGCACTACCCCATTAGTTAAATATTGCCTTACACACTCCATAACCAGTTCTTGCATATCACTGACAATCTATAAATCCCACTTTAGTTGCATCTCAGCGTGAAATTCTCCTCTAACTGTTGTCTCCCATGACTGCTGTACTTCAAGACCATTATATTTCTTTCTCTTTTATGTCTTTCAGTGTATTACATACAGCCAGTGCCACCGTCCTGGTCAAGTTGTCAGTAACCAGAAACTATACTACATTATTCCTGTTTAGGCCTAGTACTTTCACCTATAAAAATTCAGCATGGTGAGGTGATCATTTTGTTAAATTGATCCAATTCTGAACTCTATTCACATATATCACTACCTTCATTACCTGATTGCTCTCCTTCCCATCTAGGTTAGAAGATGTCAGTTATATTAGAAGCAAAATACACATAGAATGTTTTTTTTCTTGTGCATCCTCTCATAGCTGTATAGTACCAAGTAAAGACAGAACATTTTTTAAAAGAAAGCTAGAGTTCAAAGAATACTGGGGAAGGTATCAAGAACTTCAACATACCAGACCACTACACCTCAGTCTTTCTGAAAAAAAAATTTCAATTTAGCCAGTTGCTAACATAATGGAAAACTCAGAATTTTTCTGTCAGTCTTTCAGAGTGAAAATTTTTAAAAAATGCGCATAAGTTATACATTTTTGCATTAGAATAACCAACAGAACAACAGAATTTTTCTATAATGTGAAAACTATTTTTCTTCTGGCTCTCATTTTAAAATATTATTCCATAAGTGTAAAGAATCAAGCTCATCTTTAAGCTGAAATCATTAAATAACTTAGCATCAGATAACAACTATTCAGTTTAAAAAAAAAATATTGAAGGCAATAACAAATGCTGAAATTTTAGTTAGAGATTTTCCTAAATAGATGAAACTTTAAGGAAAAAATCTTGTATTTCTACTGCAATGGACAGAGATTCAATGGAACTCAGCATACCTGTAATATAAAAAAGCCTTTGTTTGCTAAATGCTGTAACAAAAGTTCAATTAACAGACTAATGGAAATATTTACCTCGTACTGCTAGGCTTAGAAACAGCAATCCAAAACAGATTGTCTTGGAATTCATCATCAGGATAAATACAGGTAAATATAAAATAAATACATAATAAATGCAAAGTGTTTCTAAAATATAAAATGAACATATAATAAATATAAATAAGTACATGGTTCTGAAACATTTTAAAATGCCTCTCCAAAGAAAAGCCTTTACTAGCCTTGCATGTTTTCTGCACCCATCTTGACTGTTCCCTCACCTTCACTTTTTATGAAAACTTTTCTTAAAATAACCCAAGCATTCAAAAAATTTTTGCTATTCTAAATGCACTATGAATAAAATGTATTTATGACATGAAGCTTAAATTCATAAAACACCACTTTAAATTTAAAAATAGATTGCCCCCCCCCCCCCCCCCCAAACTTTACACACAAATAGTACCAAGTGCAATTCTTGCTAGCAAACTACAACTTTCTGAGCTCACACAAAAATTGCTGGGCATCAAGGTTAAAGATAAGTTCCCTTCAACTGCATATAAATGCAAATTCAAACTCATGAAACAGTTTTATACTAACGGGAAGTAAAACGTTTCTTGTGCAAATATATAAAGTCTAAACCAGAAAAAAATGTTAATCTACCTTGTAAAAGCTTAGTTGGAAATAGTCATATTATAAAAAGTAATGCAAATTCAAACTCATGAAACAGCTTTATACTAACGGGAAGTAAAACGTTTCTTCTGCAAATATATAAAGTCTAAACCAGAAAAAAATGTTAATCTACCTCGTAAAAGCTTAGTTGGAAATAGTCATACTATAAAAACTAATCATTCCTTACTAATGTTACATTCACACTTCAGAACTCCAAATAAGTTATAATTAATATACTATTTTTAAACAGACATAAAATGTTTTCAAAACATTACTACAATATCATGACCGTAATATTTCTATATTTTTAGCAAATGAAATATTTTAACTGTAGATTTAGAAGTCAAAGTCATTTACAGTAGCGTATAAGAGCAGAAAGCATGCAGTAAGAATTATAAAACTCACATCTTCCTTACAAACTATAGTTTCCGAGTAAAATACTGTATCCACTCTTATTAATACTACCAAACACAAAGTTTCCAAATAAAAAAAACCCTTACTTACAAGATCTATTTTATTTGTGTTAATAGTCTGAGATAACCATACATGAAAAAAACCTACACTACTCATTTATTATCCATCGATAAAGCTTAACACTTTGATGCAGTTCTAAAAAGTCAGTAGTAGGGGACAAAAATCTACAGATTACTTTGTCACCTTAAAGAACACAGATTTTTAATGCCTTTTTTGACACACCCAGATCTCAGCTTTGCCTTATTCCATGCTGCACTATAGGTATGTTGAGAAATTCTTGGAAGCACCCAAATACACTGCACTAGTCATTAACTTCCTTGTTTTTCTTTGAGGAAATACATACATCTCTACCACAGATGTCATAGCTACCCAGAGAAGGGAAGTGCTTTTAAAGTCATGTTCTGGATCTTACATTTCCTTATACCCTTGAGTTCAGTAAAAGACAAATGAAATTTCATAAATAATACTTACACCTGGTAACATCCATGATAAGAAACATTAAAGAAGCAAAATAATGTAGACTGAACACAAACAGACAATTTCAGAGGGGGGGGTATTCGTTGCTTATTTTTGACTTTTTGTATTAGCCAATAGAAAAAAAAAATAGTCTGTTGCACCTCTTACTAACAGTAATCCTAAATACAAATACATACAATCATGAAGTCAGTTTGCTTAACAGAACCACTAGCAGCAGGCAAAGGGACCCTGTGCCTACTGTTTTTAGTCCAGAAAATTCAAGCACATGACCCAGAGCAAGCCAGAAAGATTAGCAAGAGATAAATAAGGTAAAATTGGCTGGTGGAAGGACAGTATTAAAAGTATTAAAATTTATAAAGATTTTGAAGACCTCAAAGATTTTGAGCATCTTTTATGAATGGCTACTTGGAAATAAGCATAGCAAGTCAAGTATACTGTCAAGAACTCAAGTAATGTCCTTATTCTTCCAACAGTCTTGCAATTTGGAATAGGCAAATTAAATTTTTCTTCACCTTAGGTTTCAATGTACAATGCAGAAATTATATACATGGTTTGTGGGAGAGCACCATAAAGACAAACATATCTGCAAGACATTGATAGAGTTGCATATTTCCTCATCACTTATTTTTCTGCTAACATTAAATAAAGATAACCTGTGATTGTTATGGCATCTCATCCCAAACAGTCCAAAAAACAAACATACAAACAAAAATTTTTGTTTTCTAAATTCCTAGTTTTCTAAATTAAAACTGCTTGAATACTATGAAAAAAGACATTTACTCTAGAGAGGAACATTTTTCACCAAGTGCAAACGTGTATCTGACCAAGACAACAGTCGTGCAACTGGATATGAACTTGCTGCCAATGAGTCTTTAAAACCATTTCATAGTGACCTAAGAACAAGGAAAATTTTTTTATTGACATCCAGATTTTAATAATTTAAAACCACTTCCAAGGCTTAGATTTTCACCACACCATTTCAACATTCTCACTTCTATTTTACAGAAGAAAAATCTTACATTTGCAATTCTACTGACTGAACTAATGAATGTTTAGCAGTCACCCCTCCTTAGGAAATATATCAGAACAAAGAAAACTGGAAGAAGAGACATGCAGTACAGTCATATCTGAAGACTCAAGACCTTCCCATGAATGTATTTTTCAAAATTTTACAGAAATTCAGATATTTAAGATCAATTTCATAATGACAGTATCAGCTTCAAGGAAAACTAGAAAAAATAAGCACTGAGAAAAGATTTAATTAATTAGTCTGACTGAGCTTCTAGATTTAACTGAAGACATTTAATGTTTTTTCCTAGGATAACTCAAAATATAGTTACCCTGTTCTTCAGAAGGAGGATAATTTGAATTACCAAATAGGTCAAAAATATATATATTTTTTTTTTCTAAAACAAAATATCTTTATGTATCATAAATTTAACAGAAAAGTGATTTTTGTTAGTCCACCAATAATGAACTGGCTTGCTGAGTTTGAGAGAAAACTGTTTCAGCGACAGAATTAGCCTTGTTACTTATTTTTCACACAATACTTAATTACCTTATATAACTATCACAGAATCAGGAAGAAATGATAGGACAAAGCTAAAAGGAAGAACAGTCTTCAGTGCATTCCACACATTGTTTTCTAAAAGTAAGCAAACAATCACAGACACTGAAGTCATAGTGAAAATGGATGGTTACAACTACATTTGCAGGTAGGTAGATAGGTAGGTTGGTGGCAGGGGATGTTTGGGGGTGGTGGAGTGGTGTTGGTAAATACACAGTCCAGCACAAGAATACAGAGGCTCCTTCCTTATGTTTCACTATACCAACAAGAAAAACAAACAACCAAACAAACAAAACCACCAAACCACAACAAAAACCCCAACAAAACCACTGACCAAAAAAACAATGCCAAATCTCAGTTGAATGAGTACCAACATAAGAAAAGAGGAGAGCTGGTCTACAAGGATCCAACCTGTTTGGCCATCCCTCAAAGCAAAGGCACCCTTCTGCTCCTAAAAAATCTACTTAATATTTTCTGCTTTAAGTCCATATCCTCAGCAAAGTCCATCCCATAAGTCTCCTATTTGTTAACATCTATCTATTATGAAATCCTTCACAGGTGTGGGGACCTTGGCTGCTGTCAGACACCCACCCAGCCACTCTCTCACTCCTTTTCCTCAACAGGACAGGGGGAGAAAATAAGATGGAAAAGCTTGTGGATCAAGATAAGTTTAATAAGACAAATCAAAAGTTGCATGTGGAAGCAAAGCAAGAAGAGGAATTCTTTCACTACTTCTCATTGGCAGGCAATGTCCAGCAACTTCCTGGAAAGCAGAGCCACAGCATGTGTAGCAGTTGCTTGGGAAGACAAACTCCATAACTACAAATGTCCCTGCATTCTCTCCCTTACCCTCAGCTTTTTTTGCTGAACATGACACCATATGATATGGAAAAATCCTTTTGGTCACTTTTGTCACCTGTCCCAGCTATGTCCACTCCCATTCTCTTACCTACCCCCAGCTTACTGACCTTTGGGAGGGACAGGGTTGGACATAAAGCCTTGATGCTGTGCAAGCCCCTGTTCAGCAACAGCCATAACACTGGTGTGTTATCAACACTGCTCAGCCACAAATGCAAAGCTCAGCACTATATTGGCTGCAATGAAGAAAGTTAACTCCATCCCAGCTAGACTCCAAGAGGAAGGGTGCAGCAACAACCCACTGGGGGTCAGCCATCAACCCCACCCTTTCCATTAAGCGTATCCAAACATTAGTCCTTGTTACCACGCATAGTATCTATAAGAGATTAAAATGGCCTTTTAGTTTCCATGCTTTCCTCTAAACCCTAGAATTTAACTTAGGTTTCCATTAGAATCTTTGAAAATATTCAAATTAATGTTCCTAAGATATGAAGTGTTATTTAGCATTGATAATTTCTATAAAAAGCTTTACTGCAACATTCTTTCTAGCCCTGAAATAACTTAAGATCATCAATATCTATTTTTCTTAAATCACTTAAATTTCTGCACTATTTGTAATGATTCATTTCAAGGTTTTTCCTGATATTTACCTGCTTAGCTGAGTGTAAGGCAATAAACTACAATTGATCTGGAACCTTTGACAGCTTGTCACTCAACTGTCAGATTTTTCTGATTTGTGTCAAAATCTGTTTGCTCAAACCCTGACAGAAGAGAAGAGGGTTTGAAGAATTATGTCTATGGCAAAATGAAGCTCTAATAGGGAAAATACATACTTTTGAATCATTAGAGAAAGATTTGTGAGGATGCTAATACTGAACATTACACTTGTTGCCATAGATAACTCAAAGCATGTAGTTCAGTAAGAGCTGTCACACACTTTTACCTTATCATCAACCATAACCATCAACTTATCATCATCATATCTTCAACTATAGCTTGTCAAAAAAAATATCCTGCACTTCTGGAAGCCTCTATCAAAATTTGAGTATTTGTTCTGGACTATGTCCTCCTCTCTTTCTTATGCACATGAAGTTAAGAGCCATTTTCAAACTAATGCATTGTTTTGAACTATAAACATGAAATCCATTTAAGCTGATGTGGAACCTCACTGCCAAAAATAATTGGGAGAACAACTCAGGAACTGTAATCAAGGTATCCATGTATGCACTCTCTGAAGTCCGCTCAATTTGCAATATTTCTAAAGAGAAAACAGTTCTTTCTTATCATAGCTGTGCTTATAAAACTTAATGTTTAAAGCAATTTTATTTGATAAATAAATAATGTATCCTAAATAGTGGTACCTCATTTCTGGGACATACTTTCCTGATTCTAGAAAATTAAGGGGTTTTTCATCAAGAATGAAAACAGGAAGAAAAAAAAGAGTGACATGCAACAAATCATTCTTTCTAAGGATTCTGAGAAAAACAAGTACTTCCAATCTTTTGTTACACATCAAATAGGATTTACCTGAATTACAGGCATTCTATTGTTTGTTTGCAATAAAAAAAAATCTTAAGTGAACACAAGAAGGTAAGGACAATCAATCCACCGTCCTAGACTACATATTATTTTCCTAAAAACCCAAATTCATATACTTGTATCATAGAATAACACAATTTGTCATTCTGACAATAAGTTAGATTGTATTTCTGTTTAAAAATGTCTTGTAACATTCAGTCAAAATATGCTATAATGGTGAACAAACATTTAAACTATTTCCCCTAAACTGACAGAAATAAAACAGTTCTTTCCCCTTATAACAGCAACTATCACCTCTTTGTGAAGCATTCAATCTCACAAAATGCTCCTGGCATGAATATGAAGAAAAAAACTGAATGAAACTCTTGATTCCTTCCTGGACCTATCTATGAATCACAGAATCCCAGCTTACAGTGTATTAAGAATAAGCCTCTGCCGGTTGTTGAAGATTTACAAGTTTCCCAATTCTATTGAAGATCATCTGAAAGATAGATCATCCTGAAATATTCATAAGTTGGCACGCATTTAGCTTTGTCTGCTTTTCATAATCCTCCCTTTAGAATATTCAATCATCACAAAAAGAATGCCACTTGATAGGATAAAACAGGTTGGAAAATTCTCTATTTGAAAAACTTCGTTTCCATCCTTCAGCAGCAGACTTTTCATACTCCTCTCCAAACTGCTACAGAAGTGAAGCTGAAACATTCTTGTTACGATTGCTCCCTACCTGGTCACCCTAATAGCTGGATCCTTTAGACTTAACTGTCTCCCTATCTCCTCCTTAGTTCAACAGTACATTTTTTTAAATTAGTCGGTTTATATTTGTGAGGCACTTACATCTGTGAGTGAACAGAATATATAAAGTTCTGCCTTCAGAACAGCATATGAACTAGGGAGCAAACAGTAAAATATGACCAGTGGCCACAATTTGAAAAATAACAGGAAAAAAAAAATTGGCTAAATTTAGTGTTTGAATAAAACAAAGTTCTGAAGCAAGAAATGGAAAATATGATCTTTCAAATTAAAACCTGTATCATAGTATGCATGTAAAGAGGGCTAAGAAAGGTTACATGCACAACCTGAAATCGTTTTCCTAATTTTTGACCAGTCAACTTTGCCACTAAAGATAGGATTCAATGATAAATACCATAACACATCCAAAGTATGCAGTCATTTTAAGCACTGCTGTAACTCTGTAAAGAATCCTACATTGTTATTTGTCAACTTTAGATAAAGCACGTATATTGTAGAGCAATAAAATAACTAGTGCCACCTATCACTCTTACTTTATACAAGAATAATAGCTTGGCTTAACAGGTGCATAATTTTCCCTACACTATTTTAAATGTCTTCCTAGCTATTCCTGTCTGATCTTCCTAAGAGTATGGTGAAGTGAAATGTAAAAGGATTCTTCAGAGGTGCTCATTCACATTGCCAAATAATCACTAATAGGTAGTTGAAGTTTTCACCCTCAATGTTAAAAATTAATACATTGTCATTTTTGAAGCACAGGTTAAAAGTTAAATGCACATGGTTATTTGAAAAACAGTTTGTTGAAGAAATTATCTTCTAAGAGTTTAGACTAGTAATTTTTCCACTTCCAATATTTTTCATATCTGTCTCATGTTTATACTATGACAGACTGGCAAGTTACTACACATTCTTTAATGTCTGCTTTAATTAACTACCTTGTTATATGTGATATGTTTAATTAAAAACATGTGCACAGCTTAATGCAAATTTTCCCATAACAACTTTTGCTGCAGAGCAGAAGCAAAACATGAGACAATTATTTGAATATAGAAAGAACAGACTTAAATTTTATTTTAATCAAAACAACAAAAAGATATATTGATATAGAAAATCTTTAGAAACTTCAGTAAAAATGTTCTTTCTGAAACATTCCTTCATTGTAACACTTTCCACTGTGAATATTATATTTAATACAGTATTTTTGTTTCTCCTTCACTCTCCAAATATTACTGAGAATGGCAATACAATTGCTATTAAAGACATGTATGTGGATAGAGCACCGCTGAAACCCTTGAATTAAGAAAGCTGCTCTCAAAGAAAGAAGAAACTCCAAGTTACAGTTTTCTAAAACTAAACACGAAGATTTTCAGTAGCTTCCCAGAAGCAATTCTAAGCAGATAAAATTTCAAATTGATATAAATTGTACTGTTTACTCATTACCTCAAACTTTGACTTGTTTTTTTCTGTTGCTTTCTAAACGCGTACATCCTCTAAATGTGTTTCCTAATTTTGGTGTTCTTGTATGTGTTTTTAAAAGGCCTTGGGAAGGTTGGGGAAAAGAGGGAAAGGAAACATGTTTTACTTAGGTATAATAGTACATCTACACTTCTTCCCTCCTGTGACAGATTAATTTATTTCCTGGTTTCTACACCACACTGCATTTGAGGTTGGAAAGGTAAGAGGGTGAGGTGGGGGAGAAGGGGCAACAGCAAGCACCCTGGGAAGTTATACTGCACAAAATACTCTAAAATACTTCAGGAGAAAGCCCATAATGCAAACACTTACATACTGGAAAAAACTAGAAGAAGCCACCGGAACTGGATTCAGGATAACGGAAAATCCCTACTATTTCTGCCTTCCTTCCTGTAGTGTAATGATAGAGTAACACTTTTGAACTAAAAAAGAAAGGAATTCAGTAGTCACACAAGATGAACAAAGGCAGGAACATGATACTTGTGGGGCTAGATAGGATGTCAAATTTTCAGATGAGCTAAGGTAATTTGGAAACAAAATTATACAATAGCAGACTGATTCAGAAGTGACATGATCAAAATAAAAAACTGCATCTTTCATTACAGGAAGAAACAATTTGAATAATATTTCCAGTCTAATATTCCTAACCGGTGCAGAAGATACACTGACTGTACATTTCTTTTTATGTTTAATATTAATATTATTGATAGTGGTTCTTCAGCTATGTGTCCAACTAAAAACCTGGGTTTTCCTCCTCAAATATACTGTAGACTAAAAAGAATTTCCACAGACAGGACAAGGAGGTAATCACGGTGTTCCACCCCCTTGATCCTGAATCAACTCTATACCATGCTACGCCAGCTCTCCAAAACTGGAGAGAGCAGGCTTGTGTCTGATTCTAGCTACATTACTTGGTAGTTTCTGTAAGAGCCCCATAGCAATGAGTGACAACTAACCATATGAATCATAAACCAGCACCCTTCACTCCTGCTTAGTAACAATGACTTAAAGGCCCCCAGAATATCAGCACTAGAGCACTAACAGATCTCCATGTATCAGTGATCTTCTCACAGACCACTTAAAAAAACAAAATCTGTTACATGATTTTAATCTGAATGAATGTTTTAGTAGGCACTATTCAAGTCCCTCCCATTATTCTGTTATAGTTACAGTTAGTCCTACAGTTAGAAGAATAGGAAGCACATATCCAATCCTCTAGTTGTAAGAGACAGAAGCGGAGGTAAATGAATTCTTAGGATACCAATGTGTTTATAATGTTCCGGAAAAGATCACACTAATTACAGGTATTTGCCATCAAAATACGATTACAAAAACATCCTAAGAGGAGGCAAAAGAAGCTTTAATTCTTGTGGTCCTGAGGATCTGAGGTATCAGAAGAAGTCTGGGTTTCATGAAGGTTTTCATTGTTTAATATTGATACACTTCAAAAGGATTAACTACTCCATATTTATAGAGTACTTTAGAAATGCAGAGAATTATATAAGAGCTAAGTATTATCATTCAAAACATTCTGGCCAATAAGTTATGAACAAGATACTGTCCATTTCAAAAAAATCAAATGCCTTAAAAAGAGGATTTTCAAAATCACTGGACTGCAGTTTCTGGAAAGAAGATTTTAATTTTTTTAATTCCTGGAGAGATTTTTTTTTATTATGTTTTTATTACATAAAACACTTCTACAGAATGGCACTACATCTAAAGAGACACACTTTATATGCTTTGGCTTAATCAGAATAAGGTAAACTTTATTAAAAAAATTTTTTTAGAACCACCTGTCAAAGCACACAGCATGAACAACATCAAATAAATCTCACTTGACAAAAGCTACTGAGGGTTACTCACAAAATGACAGTTTTATCTACATACAAAAATAAAAGAGTAATGAACAGTGTAAGTTTCCCTTTAAGATCAGAATATCAACCACTAGAGAAGGGGAGATGAAGAATTTCTATCCAGCATAAGAAAAAAAAATAAATGTCTCCCATTACAATTTTATAATCATAAACATTCTCCATTCAGAGAACTTTGCTTAACAACTTACTCCAACGGTAGCAGAAGCACCTACTCACATAATTTTCCCTTGATTTTTCCTTTATCAGATACATAGAAATACAATAAAATAATTAAACACATTCTAACTCTCAATTCCAGCAAGCTATAATTGAGGGTCCTATTTTTATATTAAAAATGATTATAAATTTAAGACCATCCAAGTCCCCTGCCATTTCTTTGCAGGTCAGTGTCCTTACAAAGCAGCTTGTTAACCACACATACAACGACAAATTCTCCGGCACACATCCTTTCTAATGTTCATCTGGTTTGTTAAGTTACCTCCGCTGTTTCTTAGATTTCATATTTAAACCATCGGAGTGGTTCATTCAGTAAAATAACTGGAGGAGGGGGAGAGGGAATCTGTCCAGTAGTATCGTTACCTTCACTAAAAGTATAATCTGTACATAGATTAACTCCCGCTGCCCAGATTTCTGAAGACTTTCCTAAAAGGCTTCCTTATTTTACAGGATAATACCTCTCACTTCATCTGCAAATTCTGTTTGCTACATAAGTACTTTAAGGGTTTTGTGGATTTTTTGCTGTTTGTTTTCCAAAATTGCCACTTCCACCCAGAAGGCTATCCTTTCTTTTCTGGCACCTGCGCATATTACAGAGACAGCACAGACACAGCATCAACCTTTTTCTTTGTCAGAAACAGCATTCCTCCCACTGTAAATACAGCAAACTAGCAATATAATCAAATAAATTTATGGACAGAAAACCAGCCACTGCCCTTACAAAAAGCTTCATTTACTATTAAAAAAAAAAAAAAAAATCACCAGACCTGATGGGAGAACTTTCAGAGTTCCTCATCTCTTCCATTGTTTCATGCTTTTCAGCAAATGAAGTCTTCCAAATAGGGCAGTATCACTGAACTTTCCTTAAAATGTTAACATTTATGTATCTTAGTCAGCCACTGAAAAGGTCGATAACCTTTGCTCATTGGCCTTAAAAAGTCACAAGAAATTTCTCATCTATTTGTCTGTATTGTAACCATTCCTCGCCAAAACTGCCAGATGAACTATTCAGACACAATTCCATGACTACAATATGCTATAGTACATGAACTGACAATCATATTCTTACAACTCCCAACTACTTTTTTCCATTCTATTTACCACTACATCAACTTTCATACTCCTTTCTTAAAAAATTTCTCAATATACTTATTTTATATATAAAGGTTAACATTTGAAAACATATGAAAATTTTAGTCCAGTTTCTTATTCTCAATAATAATTAATCACTGATACATAAAGCTCTTGTCTACTTACACACTAAGTCTGGAAGAAATAAAACCCATGCTTTTGATTTTCAAAATTATTTCCTTTTTTTGGAGAAATGACTCAATTTATCAAGCACTACAGTCTGACTGCAATTTCTCCATCTCCACCAGTAAAATGAAATATTGCTACACAGCAGATGAATGGATATTCCAAGTATTTGCTTCACTGGAATGAGTAACAGGCTGTGCTAGCAAGAGTACTACAGCAGGAGGGTAGTCCGACACTGGAACAGCTTGCCTAGAGGGCCTGTGGAATCTCGAACCTTGCAGATATTCAAAACTCACCTGGACAAGACCTGAACAACCTGCTCTAGCTTTGACCAGGAAGCTGGACTAGATCACTTCTGGAGGTCCATTCCAATCTACATGATTTTATGACAGACAGTTCTAGGACTTGCACAAGTAGGTTCTTCTTCCTTAGTATTAATTATCACCAAACATTTTACCATATAGTTTAACAACTACTCTGACTCCCAGCTAAATTATTATATTTTCTTCAAACAGTTCAAGAGGTAGCTCTTATTAGCAATGTTGTGTCAACAGGGAAATCAATGCACAAAGAAGTTATGTGATTTACCCAAAATGACAAGGAAATCTTGTCCTCTTTGGAAAACTCCAGTGTTACAGTATCTAGAAAAGCTTATCACAGAGAAAGAAAAAACATTTCCTCTGCCTTGACTTTCTGCAGGCTTTTAGCAGCTCCTGCTGTCAGTGAAAAAAATCACTTTGACTTCCAAGTCAAATGTATATACTGCCTATATATTTCCCACTTCTTGTCAGTCCTAAACTTCTCTTAGGCATAGTACTGCCTGATAAAATTGTAAAATAATATTTTGATATGTTAAGTAGAACCTGAAATTATGAATGCTACTTTAAAATATTTTTATGTCTTTCAAGTGATACATAGACAAAGGCAGCAAGGGAAAGGCAGAAAAAAATTAATTATAAACAAATTTCAAAGAAACTGTTAGCACATGAGTTGGTATGCAACAACAAGCATTCTTAATTAATGAGTGCAAAAAGCTAAAATGAGCTACGTCTTTCCAGCAAAGCATGTTTGTTTTTTATCAAGAGCTACATGTTTTTGCAAATCAAGGGAAGAGAATAAGCTCATTTCAAGGTCAAAATGATGCATGTTTAAATTTTGTTAGTTGTAAATATAATATTACTATCAAAAGCCGACAAAGTCATACATCATTATGTACACTCTGACAAGGTTCCCCAATATCAATTCAGAATGGCAGATAGATTAATCACATTCTAGTTTGACAAACTGCATTGAAAAATGTGACTCGTAAGTACAAAATTTGAGAGCTCTGCCATCTACATCAGATAATAAAGATTCAAAGACCTCTTTTCAGAGTCATTTGATTAGTCCCTCTTCAAAAAGAAGCCCTTTCCTTGTGATGAGGTGCCTTCTTTTATGTAGCTTTTTTTTTCTCCTGTTTCTCCAGATTTATTATTACCCATATACTGAGATAAAAATGGTGAATAGTAAAGTGGCAATCTGTTTTGTTTTGTTTGAGCTATAAATAGAGCAAAGAGAGCTACTCCCTTTCAGCACGACATGGATGATTCAGTGTAACACTAGTCACAAACAGAAAAAAAAAAAAGGGACTTGCTCAAACAAAACACTTACCTACTGTGCAAAAAAACTTACTATGAAATAATCATAGAGAGGTATATTTTGTATTGTACAGCCTGGCCTTTAGTATTAATTAGTTCTTTTCAGCTATACTGAGTCACTTTTACCTAAACAAAAGTAAACATGTATTTTAAATAACCTTCACAAAATAGTGATCCTAAAGTGAGATGCTACACTAGAGCACAAAAGGAAAAGGGAGACCTAAAAAAAGCTACAAAAAAAAAAAGCTACTTTAATGTTCACAGTAGTAAGAAGATAGTCTGTCTTACCACAGGAACAAAACAATTACCTATTACACATACAGGAAAAACAAATAAGTGTAAGATGTAAGTAAGTCTTTCATTGCTAATGATCTCAAGATACAAGAAACCACCCTAAGTATCATGCTACTGTTTCCCTCATTAACACACCTTAACCATTCTTCACAATTACATTGCTAATGAGCACGCTAAATGTTTTACAGCTGTAACAGTTTTACATTAGATACTTTAGCACAAACAGCTGACTTTTAATACAAAGCTATCAAGCATCAAACCTAAAACTGCCTGCAGATTGTCCCTCAAGATTATTTCTGTGACTTAGGAAATATAAAATATTCTGATATTCTTTCTATTGATACCTGGCATAGCATACATTAATTTTTAATACTTCATAACTATTACTATTTAAATTAATATAATGTTACAGAATAGGCACTATTTAACAAGCAAACTGTGTGACAACAGTGTATACAAATGGTCAGTATGAAACAACCTCTGCAATTTCAAAGTACAGCAATGACTATTCTACAGAACCACAGCATTGTTGATAATTAAAACTACTATTATTTTTTTTAATGGATTACATTTATTATATATTAAATTGCAAATCTGAAGAACAACCACATAATGGCTAATCACATACAAATGTCAGGAACAAAATCAAATTTATTAGGCTTGTAGTATTATTTTTGTCTACTATTACTGTTCCGAATAGTTAATTTTAAATGAAAAATACTGTTTAATGTTAATTGAACAGTACTACATACTGATTAATTAGCTGCATTTTTTAATGCAAAGATTTATTTTAGTTAAAAGGCACTGTTTCCATTAATGTAAAAATTCTTTCTCTGTTACACATGCAATCTACAGTGATTAAGAGACAGCTCAGTGAGAAAGGGTACTATATACCATGTCTTCAATTTACAAGGAGATACAAAGGCTTTTAACAGCCTTGTTTTCAGTTACTCAATTGTATGCACACATGAACATATGACTTGCACTTATTTCCCAAACAATTTCTTTACAATAATTTATTAGAAAGCAAATGTTGAGTCCTTCCTCACATTAATTTACAAATTCTTTATTTCTCAGCATTTGCCATACGTACAAAGCTTAAAATTAAGGTATACACACACACACCTCCACATGAATGCCTAGATATTGAACATACAGTTGATGGGAATTCAATAACACATTCACGATCCTGCATGAAAAGCTTTTTTTCCTATCTTTAAAAAACATTGCATAGCACTTAAAAATTAACTTAATATGTCTGCAAATGCTAAATAGTTTCTTTATAAACAGATTTACATTAACTTATACATTTAACTGTATAAAGACAGAATGATTTTTCTGATTTTCTGTGACCTCTTATAAACCAGAAGATGCTTAAATTCAGGACTTAAATGCACACATTTAAAAAATATTTTGAAGTAAAAGAGTATTTTTACAATTTTTTTATTAGATTTTACTGCAAGTATTATACACAGATTGTTAATTGTAGTATTATTTTATCAAATATTAAATTTGTTTTAAGACAGTTACTATAATAGCACACCAGTATGATTTTCGTCATTTTTCGTATGAACTGAAAAGCAGAACAACACCTTGCTGAACAGATGCTGTTACACATACCAGTATCTAGATTATCAGTCAATGTTCAATAGTATTAAAAGCACATAGATTATGACATTGTAATGTTCATCTTACTTCACAAAACACAGCAATAAGCACATTGAGCAAAATGTAGCCTTTCATTAACTTCAATCTCCAACTTTACAATTAAAATTAAAAAAAAATAAAAAAATCAAGTTGTTACCACATAACCATATTGCCAGATAGGACTGGCATAACCTGCAAATTCTTTTTGCTCACGGGGAAGCTCAGTAAACACAATAGCATTAATGTCTTCATTTAAAAAAATAAATTTTAAAATTTAAAAAATTTTAAAGAGGAAAAATTAAACACTAACTAGAACATGTTTTGTATTGGTAAGTAAAAGTACAAATAAAACACATTAATTGTAAAATAACTTACCTAAATTTTAAAAATAAGCACCTCAATAAATTTAGCATTGCCTTTAGAGTCTCTGCCCCAAAAAAGCCCCAACAAAATAACAAGTGTTTAGAATAGTATTTTGTTGAATGATAAATAAAAAGCATCTTCTGGTTAAAGCCGAAAATTAAGAGCTATAAATGCTATTTCCTTATAAAAGCCTGAAACTAAAAAACTGCACTTAAAGAGGTTTAATAAAAATATTAATTTGTCAAATAAACACAGTCTCAAAAAGAAGTTCAAAATACAGTAAGCACATTGGAAAAGCGGACATAGGGCATTTATATCCATTATTGCTTTGCTATTCAGTTAACATTTTTTGCATTCAGCTTCAAAGTAACATTTCTGAACTAATAAATAGATTAAATATAGTGACATATGTCCCTTTGGAAGGATTTAATTTACTTGTTTGTTACTTTGTAGATATTTATGGTGTGATTAATAATAAATAAAGCAAACATTTCTTCCTTGATGTTAGCTAGTTATGTTCATTAGACTTACCAGAATTACAAAAGAAAAGCTGGGTCCTTGTTAGATACATCCACAATTGTTTAAGTGGAGAATATAGTTACAGAAGAACAAAAAGGTATGAAATGCAAACACAGGGCTAATATAAGTCCCAGACAAGAAGAAAACCTAACTACTAATATAGCTGATTATCTATTTCTGTTAAATTAATGTTTAACATTAAAATTATAGAACAATAATGAAAGTAAAACTGGGGATAAGGATCAAAAACCATCATGAGTGAACAATATACCAAGTGAAACCTTACTAACATGTCCAAGAAAAAGCATTGTCTGTCACAAAAAAAAGGCAGCAGGAGGGGAGGCATGACTACCACATCAAATGTTTTCTTAGATTTTCTTCCATTTTAGATAAACACTTCATTCATATGTCTTGAAAATATGAAACACAATGGTAATCCAGTAATATTAAAATGAATGTACAATGAATGAAAGAAGATTGTAATCTAAGACCCTGCTCCAACTCTCTCCTGTTAAAATCACAGATGAGAAACAAACAACATGCTTTGGTCATACTTTTACTGTTAACTTCTACAAAAGCTTTTCTGACGGTACAAAAATGACTGGTACTAATTTGTAATAGTAATTTGATATATTCATAAGGTGATGAGCTAGTCGTATGAAGCAGCAGAAATCAGCACCCTGGAAATAACCTGAGTGCTGTATGACTAGTGTTCTATCATTATACTTCACTGGAAAGTTTACTAAATTTTTTCAAGAAAGAGTAAAAACAGAATAGATGGATGAGGAAAAAGAAGTATTAGATTTCAAAGAATTTCATGAGCAAGTCTCCTTTTAAAAATTCATCAGCCAGATCACACACATCTCCTACCCACAAATACTTTTTCTTTTTGGAGCAGTACTAGTTGCAACAGGATTGTTCCATCCCTCACGTTACTTAACTCGTGCACAAAGTAAATTTAAAATTATTGTTATCCATACTCCCAGCTGTCTTCACATTACAGCTTGGTGTTTTGCCCTTCTCAATGCATCCCGAAGAATTTAGTTATTTGTATTTTAGCAGTGCAAGACTAACCAGCAGATGACTGGTCATCAAGCCTGATTTAGAAAAAGGGGCAGTGCATGAGAACAATCCACACCACTTATCTGCATTACCTGTTTTCTATTTTTTTAAACCATCAAAGATTTAACTTTGAGCTTACAAATTCAGATGCTAATGGAAGGTCTCACTGCTGCTGAAGTGCGTGTAGACTGTATTCATCATGTATTAAAGTTAAAAGTGTACCTAAATGAGTCAAGTTATGCATGGCATTTATTAATACCTATTGACTTTTACATTTTATAAGTTTACATACATACTTGTACATTATTTTAAATTCTTCCACATTTATTATAGTTTCATCCAATAAACCCACTTCATATTACAACCAATATTACAATATAGTCTTAAATATAAGGGACAACAAACACCATGTTCAAAATAGCCAATGCAGACTGCACACATATGACCTGGTATCTACCACGCTGAGACACCATCTGAGACTTAGAATGCTTTTGCATTAGAAAAAAAATACTGTGAGATGTTTATGATATTTAATATTTAAGCTAAATCATAGTGGGTTATTAATTTTAAGAATCAAAGATAATTAGGTGAAATCATTACTTGAAATATGTGGCAGATTTCTGACTTAATTTATTAGGAGTAGAACTTTATATATTACACAGTTCAGGCAGACCAGAAAGAATCAGCTGCATCTTCAACCACAATAAAGTTTTGTTGTGTGAAAACAATCTAATCTAAAAAACAGAGACTACTTTTCTCTTCAGAACAGCAAACAAAGACTTAAAACATAATGTAAAAACAAGTAATTTAGAACCCGTGTTCTTTCAATTCATTTTCAGACCTATTGTCCTCCTTTTTAATTTCAATTTTCTTCCACTTTTTTAAATAGATGATTTTTTTGTGACATTCATGATTTTCTGTTTTGCAAGTTAAGATGTTTAAATTATAGAGGATTTTGCCACCTCAAAGATACAGCTTACACAAGTAAGAAAGAAGACTAAAACAAATATTTGAAAGAACTTATCTCAAAAACACACATAACAAGCTACCCTACAAAATTATTACGAGGGGGTCAACAACAACCACATGGCCTTGACAAAAAGCACCAATAAATACCCTCAAATTTCACCATCCTGATAACTGTTTCATTGTTACAAAGCACACTATCACCATACAACAAAGATCACCAAAATATTAAATGCAAACTCTACTGTATTTCTTGTTGCAAGAGTGCCTACCATAAAAATACAACTTCCTACAGCTCATTATTTACCGCCATTTCATTTCTTCGCTATCCCTTCCTCCCCTAAAATTTCCCTTTTCTTTCTTATTCCTACCTTTTGTTTTTTGCTTTTCTTCTTCCCCTCTCTTACTATGCACTTCTGTTTTGTCATCTGTTCTCACTTTTTACTTTCTTTCAGCTGGCAGCATGTGAACCCTGGGGCGGAGGTCCCATTTAGCCATGCCTGAGAATGTCAAGCAATTCTGGCTATGAAAGCCAGCTACCACCTCGGAAGGGATGGAGGGGGGCTTTAAGCCCACCAGAAAAGCCTGCCCAATAAAAGTCAGACTCGCAGCCTGTAATTATAACTTCTCACACACATACACTGGGGCTTTGGAAACTGTCCAGGCTTTCCTTTTTCCCACCCCTCCCCTCCTGTTTGTTCTCTGCACTCTAGCCAACAGATAAGAAACTGAAGTGGTAGTCAATACTTTGGTATACCTCAAGGATCTTATCCTACTACTTAAGTGACATCTTCTTGCAAACAGATACCCAACAAACTGTGAAAGAGTATTCAAAAAAGTGCAAAACATACTAATAATCTTTTCCAGGATTTCAAAGTTGGTTTATTCACTGAAGTACAGAATGCTCGAGCAGGATTTTTAAGATATACTGCAGTTTCAGTGTAGTTTGTAAGATCAGTTTGCAGACTCTTTTTGTAATTGAAAATATGTTCCTTATGCTGGAAGTACTATCACTGGTGCACTCACTGTTAACATAACAGTTAGTTTAACAGCCCTTTTTAATCTACTGAAATTACATTACAACAATCATTTTAACTGAACCCTTAAAAATGTGTACAGGCTACACATAATACTAATGCTATCATCAAGGGAAATTTACTGGTGTTCATCTCACTGTAACACACACTATTTCATCAGTTACACACATCCTATGTGACGTATTTGAAAAAGAGGTATCCTAACAGTAGTCAGTTAGCTGACACATCGAAAAGAAATGTGCAGATCAACCAGATCTTCATTTGACTATCTGCAGTATTTCTGATGTGCCAAACTGCAATGTTATGTTTGCCACATTTAAAGTTTCATGGCTGTTTTTTTAATAATTTGGAATATTTAACAATGAGCTCTGTCCTCCATTATAAAACTATACCCTGTGTAAATGTATTACAGCAACAATGAAGAAAGCACACTGTGCCAGTGTAGTGGTTTTCAACAGCAAAAAAAACCCCAAACAACTAAAACAAAGGGAAGGAAACCAAAACCAAACCAAACAAAGAAACCACACGCCACCACCAAAAAGCTCCAACCCACAAAACGCTGAAATAGTGGGATACTACACAGGTTTTGAGTTAGAGCCTGTGCTGAATAATTTCTTCAAATACTCCAAAACATAAGATGAACCATTATCATCAATTCTGGACTTGAGCTTTAACAAACAGGGCGTCAGAGTGTCCTGTGACACAAATTTATTTTGTTTCATGAAATTAATTCTATCAGTGTTATAGAATGATTATTGAAGTACCTAAAGCATCCAACACACATAGAATTGTACTGTCATCATTAACTTAGCAATAGATGGCACAAGATATGTTCTAGCTCTCGCTAAAAGGAAAACACTGAAATTGGAAGTAAGAGTCTAATTTTACACATACTGAGAAGTCTTATGAAAAGCAATTCTTAAAGGCAAAATCCAGTGGGCACAGCAAACCATTTCTCGAGACATACAAAGTAATGAATCAGCCCAAATTAATACCTTAATTTACTTTCTTAAACATTTATCAGATAGCTCAAGAGTTAAAAACACCATGTACCATGAACCTACAGAGAAAGCACTTCATACCTTTTTCAAAAGACTACAGAATTAAACATCCGTCAGTACACAAACTACTTCTGAATTCATTTAATAAGTAAAATAATTTATGCTTATATTACTGATGGATGACTCCATACATACTAATGCCAGATTAAGACCACACATAACATTCAAATGCCATTATGGCAAGTTTTGTGCTATGCAACCAAATGGCGTAGAACGGAATGACCATTTTGACTCCTATTAGTTGCTATTGTTCCTATATCACAGCAATGCTCTTGCACAGTAAGTGGTATAAACAAGGCTTATACCAGATTAAGAGCCAACCACTGCCTTAAAAAAAACTTGAATGTATAGGTGGGATTATTATCATTACATGGCTGTGTGATTCAGAATTGTAAACTTAAGAATACAGTTAATATCTACCTTTAAGTTAGTACATATTTCAATAGTTATTTGTCTTTAAGTGATTTTTCTAACACATTTGATATCTACAAGTATTTTTATTCAGTGTTCTAAATCTATCTTCCCCTTCAGTTTCTTCTCCCAAGTTCAAAGATCTTTACCTGCATTAGCTAAAACACTTTTAATGTGGTATTTTCCTCTCTAATTACAGCACACTGTAAGGAACCATTGTTTTGGGACTTGGATGGTCATGGAGGACTTTTTGTTCATTTGCTTATTTTCAACAAGCAGAAAGGTTTAATTTAGACCTTTCTAGCAACTATTAGATGAAAAAGCTGGTTGATGGACTTTATTTTTTCTGAGGTCTAATGTTCTGTGTTGTCTTGTTATCTATGTAATGAAGATACCCATCTACCTTTTATTTAGTCATATTTTTCTCAGTTTTACATCTACCCAAATTTCTCTTATGGTAACTTGCCACAGAAACTCAGATTATTTCAGTATTCCTGCTAGATTCAGAACTTCCATTTTAACACTGCACAAACTTATTTACCTTTCTAGTGGAAAAATGTGATCTGACAGTAAAGCAAATCTAAATAAAGCAAATTCTTAACACATTCAGAATTAAAAAAAAAAAAAGAAAGAGGTTTCCAAAGTAAACATGGAAGGAGGCTTCAATCTCACCTTTCTAAACAAGGTAGAAATGCTATGAAAAAAGGATAAAGGCATCTAAATTTGAAACAAACAAATGTAGAGAGAGTCAGCATACAAAAGACTAACATAAAGCCTGAAGAGTTCCATATTCCCTGCAACTAATCATGCATTTATCATCAAAAGTCATTACGGTTTTAGACTTAAGTTGGATAAGCATGTAAGAACAAAATGTTTAATAGTATAGATCAAAAAGCAGATGCACAGGCTCACGTTACTTTTAAAAAGCAGACTTTTTACAAAGAAAACCTTTTTTTTTTTTAAAAAAAAAAAAAGAAGAAAACCAAAACACACCAATGGAGGGAGGCAGAACAACAATTCAGAATAATCTAATAATATGAAAAAGACCTCAACTCCTAGACTCATGAGAGATACCTCTAAAATTATGCAATGCTTTACAAGAAGTAACTCAAGATAAACAAAATTAGCCTAATACAGAAGGCTGCATTATTTATAAATTTTTGGCACTTTCTGGTGTCTGGTTTTTTGGTTTTTAATTTGAGCCTAAAGCTAGAGCTACACAACTTACAAAATGTGTATATCACATAAGTACCTCTAGTAAAGTCTATACAGAAGTAAAGAAAAAAAAAAACAGACAAACAGCCCATTTCCTTCAGAAGGGTCTCACACAAGTTTTTTTTTTCCCATGGCTTGCAAATCCAAATAGAATGCAGAACAAATTTAGGAAGACATTTTTGTTTTGGCTAGGGTTTTACTTTTTGCCAATTGGAACATTAACTTTCAGAAGATAAACATGCCAGCTGAAGCTAGATGTTTAAATGATAAATCTGTTAAGGGAACAAAAACTATAAGCAAAATGTAATAGGGTTTGTCTAAATTTTTAGGCCAAAGTGATTACTATGAGGGCTCAGATGGCACCATAGCTGAACTTGTATTATACTTTACTGCTCACAGGAACTTTAAAATCGTGAGTGCCACTTTATTTAATAATAACAATAACAGAAATAATAAAGAAGTCACACATGCATAGCGAATTCATTCCCATTTATCTAGATTACAACAGGATGAAAACCATATACAACCTCCTCTTTGAATACAAAAATGCATTTTGAACTTTCTTTTTTTGGTGGATTTATATTATTTCTCTGTAGTGCAGAGATTAAAAGAATAAGCAAAACTAAATATGCTTTTCTCCAAAAGAGATACGAATACTAGTCACTGATTGCAATTATTGTATGTGTGAAAATTATTTTTATTTTAAACCACACAGTCATTCAAAATGGAAGATTCTGAGGTCAATTAATGTAAAACTTGAAACAGTTGCATGAAAGCTGAACTATTATACAATCAAGAACAAAATGTACACAAATGTACAGAAAGATCTCAGAACACCAGTATTTTTGGGGCATTGCAATAGTGCAATTACTACTATTTCTGTTAATTCTGCACTATCTTTCCAATGCTTACAGAGCTACACAGACATTTCAATTTTGCTTAGTCAATACTGAGCTATGTAAAGCTTTTCCAATTGATAATAAAACTCCTGGAGTTCTTTTAAGCAAGTTTCATTTTGGGTTTATTCTAAGTTATCAAGGGAGATAATAATGGATCCTTTTACTCTGAAATATCTGGCAATATACAGTCACACTTCTAGATTTCACAAAAAAACAAAACATACTCATTAGGACAAAAGAGCTGGGAATCACTTTTAGAAAACTTTGAAAGTCTAAGTTATAGTTAGCAGCAAAAAGGATTATGTAGTTGTTAAGTAAACTAAACAATAATTTCTAATATTTGATTTAATTAAAATATATTTTCAGTAAGACACACCCTACAAGATGTATATGGATACTTATGAGTGGGAAAACAAATTTATAATTGAAATGTGACAATTATGCCTCCTAAGAAAATAACTTTTATTATTACTTTTGCTATATAAAGACAGCCACACATAACATAAGATACTGTAAAATATTTTTACTAGAATAAAAAGGATGCAGATATAAGGAAGTTAGCTTAAGTTCCAGTAAGTTTGCTTAATAAAATACAATAATTTACAGAATCATGTCAAGAAAACACCATGAAAAACCATCAAGGCTATAAAATAACTTATGTTTTGGAGGTGTATATATAAATATATAGATAAATATTTCACAAGTGGAACAGTATTTGTGGAACACCAGGTATGGCATATTATCATTACCATGAAACGTTAATAGGTACTCACTTGTAGTTACTTTATAGCTAGCTAGACCTTATATTCTGAATTATAGTAAAAGTTTTCACACAAAAAAATACGATGTGTGTACTTGTAGTATATGCTTTACATCCTGATTCCTGTTAAAAACAAATTTTGACAAAGTTATGAAATTTTGAACAGAATGCAGAAAGCCTGAGACATGCCTTAATGAGTACGTTCAACAAAAAAACCTAAATCCTGAAGTTCTGAGCAAAACCACAAGGTATTAGTCTCTTGTATGCAGCAATTCATTAAATGGCTTAGAAAAAAAAATAATATAATTACAACAATTTCATTTTCTACAGGAAACAAAAATAAATTATTAATGTCATTTTTTTCCTCAGTCATCAAAATGCAATGCCATTTTTCAATGCTAGGGAAGCTAACTTCCTTATTTCTGCATCCTTTTTATTCATCAGTGAGACACAGGGCTGAAAACAGAAAACCCAAGCCCTGAACGTTTCACTTCAAACAGGGGTCTTTCAGACATTACTGGGGGGTGGGGAGGGGTAAAGTCCATATCAGCATTACATAGCAAAGCACCTTTAATTGCCCTGAAGAAATGGGAAATAAAACTCTTCCCTCTCCACTTCAGTTTCCATCTTCACTCATTCACCATACATCAAAGGGAATCAACGCAACCTGACACACAAGGACTATTCCCCTCAGTGATCCGGCAGGTGCTGAGGCCAGACAGAAAGCCTGTTTTCCACAGCCCTTTACCTTGTTTGATCGCTGGTTACTTTTGATCTGACACTGCCCTCACGCTAGTAATGACTTCCCCCTCGCAGAACCCACCTCGCATCTGTCACCCAGAATAAAGGGTATCACACTGCGCCCTGACAAGGCCTATGGCCATGAGATGTGCTGCCAGCGAAAGGCTCCCCAGCTCCCACCATTTCCAATTCAGCTCCCTTTGTTCTGCTGGGTACTGGAGCCAGGGCACCAGTAACAACAGAAAGGATTATACACCAGCTGTGAAGCTGAGCCTTCATGAATTTATATCTTTTCATCTCAGCTTCATCGTCTCCTTAAATGCGGTGAACTTCATGGTGGTTACTATGAAATACACATCCAACAAATGTTATGGAAAGTTTGTTTAAATCCTCTTTCCCTGGAAAAGAAAAGCCAGTGAATGTCCTCTAGTTAAACTGAGGAGCACTTTTCTTTTTCCAACTATTATTATTAAAGTTTTCCAATTAATGTTGTAGGAGGTCACTAAAGGCCAGCTGGCTAGTAGCACTGAAGGGGCAGACAAAGTGAGAGAGGAAGGATATGATTTTTGTTTTATTGACAAAAAGTGTTTCAGAGTTAAATGAGTTCTTTATATCCATTTTTTTCTTTAGAACTATTGCGTGCTTTAACAGCAGGTAAAAAAAGTAGAGGAGGATTTTAAATCAGATCATGTTACTTGGAGAACATATCGAAAAAAGGATGAAACCACACAGGTTATACTACACAAAATAAGACAAAATGGATTTTGTTTTAGCTTTTAATTACAAGTATTTTAATGGTACTTTATGAATTTCAGTGTAGTAACATATATTTGAAAGATATAAAACCTTTTTGGTCTGGAAGTCCAGTTAAAGAACTGAAACTCACAGCACAAAGGATACAATCTCACTTTTCCACTACTGTGTAAACATAGATTTGCATGATATGGGTCAGAGCCTATTCTTAAAGATTACACATTTGATATCCTAAATAAAAGGGTCCTGACTTCCACAGAGTGTTGCATACTCGTATTGCAAAACTAATAGGAACTGAGCACACTAAAAGTCTTTGGAAATAACTCTTTAAGGACTTAAGCATGAGTTTAGGAACCCAATCATGTAAACTGCTCTATTTCTAAAACTGAAATCAGATTTTCTAAAGAGCTGTTGGTCTAATTAACACTTACATGATTCAGAACCAGTACCTCCAGTCACTATCTAAATTTTAACTAAGTTCTGTTGAAAATTCAACTCATTTTTCCAATTATTTCCTCTTAAAAATAATAGTCCAACTCTAGAATCAAACTGTTGATGTTTGAAAAGCTGCAACATCTCTGTCGAGGCCTGCTGAACTTCATGTGGCATGATAATCATGCACAGCAATAGTGCATCATAACCTCCTGACATCTCCACACGCATCCTAGAATAATCCTGAAATGAAGTCAAAGAATTTCTAAAAAATGAGGTCTCTGCTCAGTTCTTTTCCAACAAGAAGCTCTAGGCCACTATGATTTACTGAATAGGAAGTCCATCCTTGCAAGATCAGACAAAAAAACATAACAGGTAAAGACACCAAAACAGATGGATTTGACAGGCTTTGTGCAAGGCACTAATTGGGAATGCTAAAGCACTACAATCCTATGACTGTATTTAAGGAAGCTGGTTACCTTAAAAGTAAGACAGATAATGATTCTCCGAGGTTTTAATACCACCATGGTTTCTTGACAAAATTCAGCATTTTCAAATAAAACTATCACATTTTGCCTGACAATTTAAGTCTGTATGTCACTGTCTACCCCTACATCATCTTTGTTGCAAATGGGTGGTTTAAAACCTAAAAAGTGGGTTACTGGATGAACATAACAGATACAAAATTGATCTTCGGAACAAAAGAATACAGAGAGAGCAAGTATACAAAGTGTGAGAATTAATCTGGAACACATCCTTCTCTGATTTGAACTAAAATATGAAACCACAGGCTTTAAAGAAAATCATGAGGAGGACAAAAACATTTTCAAGACCCAGGGAAAAGAAAACAAAAAGTATATGCAATACTTCTTGGCTTATCTGAACAGAATATAACAAAATGCACATGAATAAAACTGATGAGACATCTTTGCATATGGCAACTTATGTAAAACTTTAAACATAGCCTAGGAGGCAAATACTTCTAGAATTAAAAAAAAACTCAGACAATGAAAAGAGAACAAAACCTAAGTTTAGCAATCTTGAAACGTAATTCAAAGTAGTTAGAAAGACAGCAGGCATTTAGAGACTGCTAGATACTTTTCCACAAACAGTTAAAAAGTTAATTGAAATTACAGCTTTCATGGGAACAGATGATCAACTACAATAAGGAGGGACATGTTTTCCCTGTCAAACAAGAACAGCGTACAGATTCTGCAGCCTGGACATTGAGGTACATTACAGTGACTGCGCATAAAGTTGTATCAATACAGGATTTATTTCAAGCCAATGTTTACTTTAGACTAAATGGAAGCCATCTGAATGAGGTCAGTATAATGCCAAATCTGAGTCTGTCTTACGTGTAAGCCAGGCCTACACACTCAGTGCTGTTCTAATACATTCACTCAGTAACAGTACATACATGTTCACACCTCCTATTACCGCTCCATGAGGGTGGCGTGGTAGGAGTGTGAAAGTAAAAAAACCACCCCAACTCCCCCACACCCCCCACCAGCTTGTCCTCTACAGATCAAATCCCAGAGAACAACTGTTTTGTGCAAAGCAGAACAGATCCTACTGTCAGCTGGGTGCCCTTAACGCAGGGATTCTTGCTGGTAATTTCTCTTTCCTTTTCACAGAAGTTTCAACACTCTTGTTCTGATGAGAAACAGCAATCTTTCTGATTATTATTTTTTTACTGGGCAGTAGGAGGATGCCATTCTTAATGGCATCTGACAGCTTTAAAGCTAACCAAACTGACCTTGAACAAACTTGGTGTAAGTGAAAACTGAAAATACATTGTTAAAGTATACCAGGCAAAGAGAAAAGTGCTCAACAGAAGGGGGGGGGGGGGGGGGGGGTATAACTTCAGTCAACTGAAAATTATCTTAGTAACACTGAATAACAAGGTGAAAACTATGGGGTTGTATCATAATTGTAATCTACTACCTGAATTTGAAAGGGAATTAAGGTCTGCAAAGACAGAAGCCCTTTGCCTCCTTCAAACAGTTTGCAAGACAGAAGAATAAAAAAAATTATTTGTGAGACAAATAATAACTTTCAATAAACATTTTTGATTCAGACCACTTGCACTACACAGAAAAAAATGAATTAGCTACTAAAAGAAAAGACAGGCTATTTGTATAACAACTAGATTAGGTTCAATAACGAAGATAAAACCTCTGCAAAATCATTTAGCTTTCAGAGGAGAAATGGAAAAGAAAAAAATGTGGTTATATAAAAAACATAGCTACAGAAAGAAAAAAAAATCCTGTACTTTGTATAAAAGTTTACTTTTTTTTTTTAATTAAGGTCAGCATTTAATGCTGCTATGGTTAAATCAAAAGTTCTTATTCAACAGAAGAGTCCACTTTCCCTTTTTATCTGAAGCTTTGGAATTCTGTTTTTGTCTGCTTAGCTGGGGAGCAGACTGAGTTTTGAAGAAGCTAAGAGACTCTAAAACCACTCCACAGTCCAATTTTGATTACAATAACAAATAAATAGTTCCCCTGAAATATACATTGATTAGGTAGAAAATTCCTCCTTTCTGCCCCCACTCCAAGCAGTTCGCAGTGGTCAGAAAAAAACACATTCGTAGTAACAGGAATAGAATATTGAGGCTGCCTGGCAATGACTCACAAGATTCACCAAATAATGTTGTGTGTTGAGCCCTTTTAAAAAAAAAATAATGCAAACAAACACCACAATTTTGACATAGTAGAGTTCTTCACCCTACGGATGCATACAATTTACTTCAACTAAATAAATTTTAAAATAGTAATTCTAAGCATTTTGTAAATTGATACTGAAATCATTTACTTAATATTAAGTTTGCGTTTAAAAGGAGGAAAACAAGCAACAACATGAATACTGCATGACAAAATGCTTCCAATTCCAACAGCAATTCAAGTACTGTACAAATAGCAGCTACTGGGTAGTGAGTAATTTAAAGCTTCACTACCTGTGTGATTCACATATAAAAAGTCTAAGAACTGATTTTGGCACTTGCTGGTTCATAAATTCATACAGAAATAGTTTAACAACTGACTGATAAAAAATTTTGGTTTAGTTGATAAAAATCACACTGTTAATATAATAGATCGGACTTCATGAAGACATCAGAGTACATGTAAATTAAGTTAAAAGTTCCCCAAGTTATAAATGAGGCACCATCATGGAGTGGGTATCTGTCTACTAGCCAGGTCTTAGCCTTCACTCTATGTAACAAATTTGTCTTTTTTAAAGACGGTTTTGTATAACTGAAATTCATTGGTAAATGCTCATAAAATACACTTGCTACCATAAGATAAAACACAAAAATATCTGAGTCGATTTATATCTGCAGTCTATACAGTAGAAGTTCACCTATGGCAAAAACACTTCAGTTTAGAAGTGATTTAATTTTTCACATTGTGCTGTACAGGTGTCTGAGATTTCACTTTTCAAGATTAATTCAACACCATTTTTCATAATTCCTATCAGCAAACTCAGTGTTTTAAGATGTGACTCCCTACACACACCTTTTCATTTGAGGAAACTATACACCATGGAACATTTTCAAGAATGAATATTCCCAAGATAGTCTGATGCTCATAATCTACACCTTTGGTTCCACACCCATCTATTACTTGGATTTTTTTTTTTTTTTTCTTTAAGACAAGATCTTGAGGAATAGGAATTAGTAATTCTCTGTGATAAAGGTAGCTTACATTTACTCTCAGAAGTTACACTGGTAACACTGGTGACTTAAACATGTCCCAAAAATTAAAAAAAAAAAAAAAAAAAAGTTGGTTTGGGGGGAATTTGACCACCACTCCCCATTTCTTCTCCAACAGAGAAAAGTCAGAATGGGCTGTAAGACTGGATACATCTGGACAGCAGTGCAACTGATATGATGACTGACCTGTCCTCTGATTTAGGCCTAGCCTCAACTTTAAGGGGATCCACGATAAAAAAAAAAAAAAAAAAAAAAAAAGCAAGCAAGGCTTTTCCAGAACTTTTCTCATTCTTTTTAGTCCCCAGGCCCAGGGGTTTTTAAACCCCCAAACCAACCAAACAAGAAACCCACCCAAAACCCACCACCAAGCAACTTTATTCTTATTTTTTCCAACACAAAAGCTTGGCATCTTAAGGCTGCCAAATAAAAAAAAAAGGAAAAAGGGGGGGGGGGGGGGGGGGGGCGGTGCCGAGGGGGCATTATATGGTACTGCCCTGGTCTGTTGTTCAGCACATTGCCTCTACTAGTTTTTGCTACAGGGAAGGAAAGCCTTTCAGAGAAGAGTAGGACCTCTTCTTAAACTGTTGCATCCATTTTCTACATGAGAGAGTCAAGAGCCTCCCAGTTTCCTCATTTTTCCATGTTCCTGACATAAAACCACCAAGGTACAAAACAGAGATGAGGAAAAATAAACCAACAAAAAACCCAACACAAAACCACAACTGCCTGCTTTTACTCGATCCTACACTTACAGCAGACCCTAGCATCTAGGGAAAGAAGTTTCAGGTAGCTTCACGTAGCCTTTTCAGACCCTGAAGAGAAAATGTTCATACTGTACCATGTCATGCCACATTACTCTATATGTAATCTAGCCAAGTAATCCATTTCAAAATGAATTCTCTTTAACATAGACCATATGTATAGGCAGAAAATAGTCTTGTTTCTTTTCAAACCTTGGCTTGAACATAGGGAAGCTGTATTTTTCAGAGGACAATAAAAGAGCAAAAGTACATCCTTTGTACTGTAGTGGTTTCCCTGCCAATTGGTACAGAAAACCTGAATTTTAAGGATTCAGAAGCAGACATTCATATAGATTTCTCACCTTTTTTGTGAAAAATGAGAACTTTTCTAAGCAAAATATTTGCTCACACACATACTCACTAGCTAGAAGGGAAATTTCTGTCCAAAGTAGTCAAGGAGGGAATGTTATATGCAACTGAAAACTTAATGTCTTAAAATGGAAATTGTTGTGCTATATTTATGTAGGCAATACAAACTGCACAGACAGTAATATTAAATGAAATGGTAGTTCTTTAGTAACATTTGTGTTCAAAATCAACAGCTGCTGTTACAAAAATGCTGATTTTCTGGTGTAAAAGAAACTAGTAATTACTCCTTATACTCATGAGCCTAACTTTTCTGCATGACAAGCTTATAACAAGAAAACCATAATCATATGTCTTCTGAATACAACTACAAACAAGTTAACCAGTAATAACAGTAATAACTATGTCCCCTTTCCATGTAGTTCAGCAAAGAAATTAAGTTGCAATGCTTACCTAAAAAAAAAATTAAAAAATCTAATTTCAACTTTTAGAAATTAGAAAAATTGCATGATAGCCACATTTGTCAGAAACAAATATTCCTGGAGAATTAGATAGATGGAAGAGTATTACACTCTCCTGTGATGAACACTAACTATTGCAGGAGTCAGCCGTCCTGGTAAACACAGCCAGAGCACACCAACAATTCCAGCATGGCAGATTTAATACACAAATATTCCCAGATACTCTTTTACCCTACACAGTATTCATCTCTTAAGAGCTGGAATATCAAGTTATAGCTTGATATAGCTTGTCTTTTTTATTGTTTAGCACTTACCAGTAAGGCAAGTTCATTTGAGAGCATTTATCTGCATGCGTCTCTTTCATTCTCAGTTAACCACTCTGAAGCCTAAGAGAAACAAACTTATTTCTTGTATAGATTAGCCCTCTGAATACCAATGCTGTCCTATGACATATAAGTACTAGTTAGACAATCTTTAGAGTAGCAACCATTTTTTTGTTCACCTTTCAAAATATTATTACCATTTTACATTTCAGCTTATAGACAGCTTAGATGTTTTCTCTGTGTTTAAGCAGAAAAAATATTAAAAAATAATTACTTCCCACTCACATCTTTTTTACCATAATTTGGTAACTTAGATTTTTTTCTAAGTTACGTTTTCACAGTTCAGACAGAAAATATTCTCAAACCATTCTTATAATTCTACCAAACTGGTCAGAGATGGAACACCAGCACCATCTTTTCCACCGTTGTGGTTTCACCCTGGCTAGCAGCTCAACCCCACACAGCCACTCGCTCACCGCCCCCTGGGGGATGGAGGCGAAAATCAGAAGGTTAACAGTGAGAAAATTTACAGGCTGAGATAAAGACAGTTTATTAGATAAAGCAAAAGCTGCACATGCAAGCAAAACAAAATAAAGAATTCATTCATTCTTCCCCATCAGCAAGCAGGTGTTCAACTGTTTCCTGGTGAGCAGGGCTTCATCACATTAACAGTTACTCGGGAAAACAAACTTTGTAACTCTGAACATCCCTCCTTCTTCCCGCAGTTCTACTGCTGAGCATGACACCGTATGGTGTGGAATATCCCTGTGGTCAGCTGGGGTCAGCTGTCCCGGCCGCGTACCCTCCCAACTTCTTGTGCCCCCCCAGCCTGCTGGCTGGTGGGGTGAGCAGCAGAAAAGGCCTAGACTCTGTGTGAGCACTGCTCAGTTACCAGCATTGGTTTGGTCACAAATCCAAAACACAGCACCATATGAGCTACTATAAAGAAATTTAACTCTATCCCAGCCAAAACCAGTACACTGACAAAATCATTCCAACAGTTTAGTTACAGTCATGCATTCGTGTCCCAGACATGTCCCAGAAACCCTCAAAAAACTTAAAAGGTGTAAAAATAATTTCATATTTTTAGAAAACAGTAATTTCTGCATAGGTACAAAGCCCACACAGACAAAAAAAACATTTGGATGCAATGGAGCAAGGAGACCAGAAGACAGTCACAAGTTGATGTTTGAAGACCAAACCAGTAAGACAATCTTTAGGAAAGCCTCAGACACAACAGAACTTTCAAATGGTTAATATGAGGAAAATTTTAAAATGTTACCATGCAAAACAAAAGAAAGGAGGAGCTAAGGACTCTAGGAAAAATGCTGGGGCAAAGCCGCACACAGGTCTGAAAGGCAGAACAGGATGATCACGATTAGCTACAGTAAGTACAATAGTACCTATGTCTAAAGCCCAGACAAACACGGTTTCTTAAGCATTAGCATTCTGCATAAAAAGAATAACGACAGTGGAAAGACCACAGCAAAACCAACAGCAAATAAGGCTGAAATTTCTAGGATGATGAAAGCACATAAAACGTGGAACACCAAAACCAGGTTTAGATATTGATGATTAAATTTACAATGCAAAGCCTCCAGCTAAGTGTAAATCCAAAAATTCATACATCTGGGGCACTGATGTTGCAGTTCAAAAGTTAAAACAATTTAACCTTGACTCAAAAAAGACAGTATTTAGGAGCAGTTCCTTCTCTATGCCCACTCAATTTGCCTGGTAACATACATGCCAATAATGTGATATTTTATTGAACACAACTACCTGGAAGAGCACCTCAAGATATCCATGAAAGATAATAAATGTATTTGTTCCCAGATACTGGCCGCTATAGCAGCACGAGGAGAAGGAATGTAGACATTTGTACAGCTTACCTCCATTACACCTAACTGAGTACAAACTGTGTTTGATCTCTCATACTTAAAACTTCAAGCTATGTAAAGTTACAGTCAAGTTCTTTGGGAAACAAGGTGTTTTCATACAGCTTCAGAAATTTGACAATTTCATTCTTCTAGTTTCAGAAAGATAAAAAGTTCAAATGGAATTTGCTGGAACAGATGATATAAACAAAGATGCCTGTCTTTCATTCATTATTTTTACATAATCTTGCCTTCGTCCTATACAAATAAAAACTTATTTGTATTATCTTTGATGGCTGCAAATTACCACCATTTTAAAATAATGATACTGACAGTTCTAAGGATTTGCCTCACAGCATCATACTTGTGAGCTCTTTTAGTAAGAAGCATCACAGCTCACTGGGAACAATATTATCAGGTTTGATTTATTGCTATCTTTAAGTGAATGGCTGAAGATTTTTACAAAGTACAACACAGGTCAAGATACTGACCTAACAAATTGAGAACTACAAGTTATTTATCTGGACTTTGCCAGTGGCCTCTCTGCCACCAGATATCACTAGATTAAAAAAAACAAAAACAACCCATTCCCTCCCCACCCAAAGAAAACCCACTGAAGTTGAAGATTTTTGTTACAACTCAGTTTAGGTGACTTTAATATCTAGCAGCACACATACTATCAAAACACATGTTTTAGTGGAAAGATTTTTCACTCTAGTATCATGGAATTCTATTTGTGACTAAAGTAGTGCAATAATACTTGGTCCACTGACTCAAATGGCAATTAACTATGGATATTTCAAACAAACAAAAAGGCTCCATATCTAACTACCAAACGCCGGTCACCAAGTTTTTGAATTAGATTAAAAGCTCAAATAACTTGTTCAACGGCAGCAACAAAAGCCAAAAAAAAACCAGAAAACAAACAAACAAAAAACACAAGTAAGTGCCTACACTCTGGTTTCATTCAAGATCTATTATATCCATTAAAATTTTGTATAAATCTACCCTACATAATCAAACTTAAGCATTTTGCTTAGTTCATTAACATTTTATCATTTCAGTAAGCAGACTGAAGCATAAGTTTTCTCAGAAAATTTATTAATTACTGGAATCCAGAGGAAAAAAAAATAATTCACTGAATACATCTTTTTCAGTATAGCAGTTACATATTATTACAGAGGTTTTGCAGCTTCAGTAAAAGCCCTTTCAAAGGCAATGTGCTACTGCAACTTTCTATTAATTTGCTTTTACTTACATTCATTCTTTATATATAAAATGCTAACAGGTCAAATTAGACAAAATACCACAACAGTAAAGAAATTGTATGGGCATCTGCTGAGCTGACTACTAATTACATTTTAACTTTCTACTTGCAGTTTAACATAGCACTTAATAAAAACAAAACATTGCATGCTCTAGAAATACCCTATAAATACTATTCATTTCTGTATTGCCATTGCCTTTGGTATTTATTTCAATTACAATATACAATGGCTCTTTCAATAACTATACAGAAAGCATAAAAATTGACTCATATTTAAAACTCCCACCTTGCTGCAATTTGCTTGTAGGTTGCTTTTCGGTTTTTCACATTACCTCCATCCATTTGGATTTTTAGTACCTGAATCTTCAATATTGAGAATATTATTTGTTACAGTAGTTTGTAAATTTGATGTACAAGTTCACTATTGTGTCCATCACTAATGCGCAGGCATGAGCAGAAATTACTTGAATGTATAAATAGATGTATTTAACCTTTTCTAAAATTGTATGCAAAATATATCACTTGCAAGTATCAATCAAATGAATACTCATCTTATAATGTTGACCAAAAAGTAGAACAAGTTCTGTATCAGCCACTTTTCCACTCCTATTTTACTCCATCCCTCAATTCATCATTATTGTAGTTTACAGTGTACGTACTACACATTCTTATACATAAAACATGCATAAAAAGTGGTAACAAATTACACTGTAAAGAATTACTGTAAGTGGTATAATACCTAATTTTATATTAATATAAAAAATTTAGGTATTTTAAACTGTAGAGTAGATAGAGCCATTAATCTACCACATGTAACCGACCAAGAGTCAAGAAACATAATTAATGCAACAATACAGATTACAACTCCGGTTCTTAGTTGCTTTTAAAATGTATGTATACACACACAGACACACTATACATGACAAGTCAACTCATAGCATTGAATAGTTGGTTAATAAGCTCAATAAATGCAGTACTTGTTTAAAAAAAAAAAAAGCACAGAGTAGTGAAATCATATAGCTGACTTTATTATTAAGCCAGAGTATTTATATGTACAGTCCAGCATTTGAAAGGGCTATACAACTAGCTTTACAAGAAAATTACAGCCTCTACACACATTTTCTTCCTGCATAGTATATAGTATAAAGAAGCTGCCCTAGCATTTATAAAGAGACTGAACTTGGGGAACTGCAATGGGATATGGAGCCATTCACTTCTACAAGTGGCCCAGGTCTGTGTGGTAACTAAGTTAATCATTTGACAAATGGTTGGTAGTTTTTATGAAATGAGCTGGTGCTTTCAGTCCAGTTCCTGGTGTTTTTGTGATGCGGATATCTACCAACTATCAGCCACAGTAAAGACTGAGTGAGCACGGAGACTGAACAAGCCTCTTATCCCTTGCTAGAGGTCTCTCTAGGTCAGGGTTTGCAGCAATTTGGTGGGGCAGTGGGGTAAAGCTTGCACTGCTGCTGCTGCTCACGCTGTACCCATTTAGTGGACAAAAAGACAACTTCAGTTTCCAATGCTGTCAGTCTGAAGAGTTTCACAAACACTGAATTCATGATAAAATGAAATTTTCTTTGACCTGCTTAAATACAAAGCTTCACCACTGAAGACAAACATTTGGAGGGGGGAGGACAGGGGACAGAAATCATACAAAAAGATGAAAGCATAAGCAAAGGTTAAACAAAAAAAAAAATACCCAAGAAAAAAAAAAATTAAAACCCCACACCTTGCAACTCTTTACTAAAATCGCTTCCTGCGGAGATAAGATGTCTTTTGAACAATACAGCATAGAAAAATACTTTCAGTATAACTTAAGGTACTGCATTTAAAACCCAAAATGTGGTGTTAAGTATTAAGCTGAAAATTGTTGCTTTAAGGGGTTCCTAGTCTATCTGACACCAAGGGCTTAACCAAAATTAGTTTGCCTCTCTGACACATACCATTGAAATATAACTGAAGAGTGAGACACTTGAAGTACTTTTGGTTTACATTATTAAAAAATAAAATTAATGTAGTAATTAAGAAGATCCACACTATTAGACATGGGTGCACACAAAATAATTTGCTTTAAAAAGCAAAAAGTTTCTTGTGTTGTATTCCTAAGTACACATGCCCAGAAAAGGCATTCTTGGCATTTAAGAAGCCACAAGTTCAAAACTGCGTTAAATGTTGCAGAAGGTGGTCTTATCTAGGAATGGGTAAAAAGCAAACCAGGGAACAATAGTTAGTTTTCTCCAAGGTTTCACTCAGGATCTCCAGTAGTAGTTAGTTTCACATAATTCACTTTATACTCAGTATATCTAGTATAGATCATAGAATGGTTTGGGTTGGAAGGGCCCTTAAAAGGTCGACTAGTCCAACCCCCCTGTAATAAGCAGAGACATCTTCAACCAGATCAGGTTGCTCAGGGCTCCATCCAACCTGACCTTCAATGTTTCCAGGAAATGAGGCATCTACCACCTCTCTGGGCAACCCGTTCCAAGATATATGCATTTCCATCATATGTTCTTCAGACTCATTCTATCTTAAAAGAATACAAAATATCCCACAATATCCCAAATTCTACCAGTTTTCTCCTTCCTCTTTGCTAATCTTTAATGAACTACACAAAGCAAACCTCTTCTAATGCTTCAGTAAGAATACACATAACTACACTGCAAGAGTCAAACACTATTTAGCTGAATAGGCTTTGTTATGCTAACAGTCTGAAGACATTTAAGAACTACTTAGATAGCGATCCTGGCAGCTGAACCGAAGAGAAAACAGGATCTGTGGAACCAGCACAATATTCAGAAGTTATCTGCTGTGTACTGGTAATTCCCTATAGCAAGAACTCGAAGACCTGTTACCACTACAAAGTCAATACCGCCACCTAAGGGTGACAACAAAGTATTATATTTATTGCCAGATTATTTTCAGAAACATTTACATAGAAAATAAAGTCTGACACCTGCACAGGTTGAAATGCTTTTAGAGCAAATACATATTTATGCACGAGCACACAATCTTCACTTTTTTTTCTTCTATTAACATCAAACTCACCATGAATGTTTTACCTTAAGAACAGTATTACAGAAACTGCCCAAGTCAAAATGCAAGTTACAAACAAAAGAGCAAAAAAATTATCAAACTCTGAGAAACAATGTTGTACCAGTAAGATTTCCAAAGAAATGATAGAACCATTTTATTTTGTTGTAAAAACAAAGTGAATGTTTCAGAAGGGCTTATTGAAAGACTAACTTTTTGATGAGGATTATTAATACTGAACAGATGTCTCAAACAGTTCTTATGAAAGCATGTTTTCCCATATCCCAGCTAGTTTCAGTATGGTTGTTCAATTCATTTTTAAAGCACTGAATATTATTTTTACAGTACATTAGTAGGTTTTGGTGCATATGTAACATGTTTGACAAACTAAAATACAAAAGGGACTTTATTGTTACTAGCAAACACTACCAACAATGTCATCTGTAAGTTTTTGCTTTAGAAAGCTCTAATCTAATACTTGAAAGAAGATGAAGCATCATTGTCCAAAGCTACGATATACAGTAGAGAAACCAATCTCAGTATTGGCATCCTCCTTAATATGTATGCACATGTTTAGCAAGTAGCTAGTCCTGTATGTGTATTCTGTCTACAAAGAAAACCAGCAGCACTTTCCTGGAGAACATGAGTTTTTTATAAAAGTAAAAAAGAATAATTGAAGGGGAAAAGTCTGGAACAACTACAGTTGTTTTCACAACCTCCAAAAAATGAAAAAAGCTAGTTAAAAGTATTTTAGGAAAGTATTCACAAAGAAGCATGGGAAAATGATCCTTCTTCTGAAATCTCCCCAAGCAGAAGAACAGTTTTAAGTAATTATGTGTAAAAATTTAAAAAGTATATGGCATATGTTGAGGGGAGGGGGTGAAGGGCAGAGAAATCACATTATTTAGGAATCTTTTTCCCCAAAAGTCTCTTTCATTTACTTGTTACCAGTGAAAAAGTAAGGTATTTCTATGTATTCTAAACTTCAGTAGTTCATATCATCAGTTGATGTGCAGCTTATAAATACCTCGTAACACTGACTTTTCTCCTCAAACTATTTGCCTGGACTAAACTCAAGGCAAAGTACTCCCTCGTCTCCACATTTACCCTGTGTCATGCAGCGGGCACACTGCTGAAGTGGTTTGTAGCTGACATGTATGAAGAAGAAAAAGGTAACTGTTACCCAAAGTCAAAAATAGGAGGGAGGTAGGGGGGAATCTCAGTAAAACAGATAAGCATAAATAAATCAGATTACACTATGCTGTGATTATTCAGAAAACATGAAAATTAAGTTTATTTTGTCCTATAAATTTTTGTACATTGATTCCAGTCAATACTTTAAAAGTGTATGATAAGTATTTAATTATGTGACATAGACTAGAACAAACATTTTAGTTTTATCTTAATTCTTTTTTACTGAAACTAAAAAAGTATATTATTCACATATCTTAAGTATTATAGTTTCTATCAAACATAGCATCACAGTTAACAGGAATTTCTACTCTGCATTATCTCCAACAAACTGCAAAGGTGGGCACTACACTGACAGAACACTCATCTTTAAAACCATCATTAAATAATTATCTGTAAAATATTTACTATAAAAATGTTCTTACACATCAAGCATGAAAAAAAGATTATCAAACACACTTCCAATTGGGCCAAAATTTGGTTATCTTGAAATGTCCTCCACTCATGGTAAATACTGTTCCTGGATAAAGTCAAAAGACAAACAAGGAACTAGAAAGGTGATCAAGTTAGACCATAACCATCTTCATGAACATATCTAGAAAACATCAGACAAATTATTTGTCTTTAAGTCATCTACTTCACAAGATCATTTTATTGGAAAGGGAGAAATGCTGCCAACGCTCCAGCCAACGGTAGTAGCTTAGTTGCAGCAGTATTTCTCATCTACCCCTAAACAAGCTTGGAAAAGAGAGAAGAGAAAAAGGGAAGAAAGTATAGAGGTAGGAATGCTGTCATCCTGTTGTAGTATCTAAAACTTCACCTCCCTTATCTTTGGAAGCTCCTTCTCCTCATCCACATCTAACTCACCATGAAAAAACACAGACACTGGGTGGAATAGGGAGGTAGAAATCTGTAACTCCTGCCTGTTAAGTTTCAGCAACCATTGTATTATAACATTCACCATTAAGTCACTCAGTTAAGGAAAGACAATGAAAAAAGAAATCAGTGTGCAAAATCAACATAGCTAACTGGAGAAGGTTTTTCCCAGCTCTAAAATGAACTCCCAAATCTAGGTCCACCCTATTCATAATGAGCAAATGGAGAGTTTACACACTGCCTGTACAAAATTGCTTCTAGCAACAATCCTTCCCTTTGGGTGTACTATAGTCACAAACTTGTTCTGCATCTCTCTACAAAGAAATCATAAAACCTTTAAAACCTCTTAGGGCTCCATTCTTCTAGTTAGTGAAGGCTGCAATGCAAAGTGTTAATTTTCTCTGACAGCTCAGGTTAAGTATAGCCCTACTCCATGTCTCAGTGAGTACTGCATATTAGTGTGGAAGAGTTCTCTGATTTTGCAGCTTAAGCTATGTACTGTCTATATGGGGTGGAAGGACAAAAAAGGGGTTGGTAGAAAGTTAACAATGAAATCAACCAATTCATCTTCCATCAGACACATTCACGTTAATCATTCATAGGAGGCAAACATGAAAGTTATACTCATAGCATTCAATTCCAGCCATGACCATAAAATAAAACTCCAACTAAACTCAACCAAGAAGCTAGGAAATTTCTTAGTTTGTCTGGACAGAGTTGTAATCTGTTCTTCCATTCACACTGAATTTCTGTGAGATTGTTTGATTGTATCAGACTGCTTGGGGACAGATAAGGAAAGACAAATCAACATACTGGCACACTTTGCAAGTCCTACAAATTATTTTTTTTTCCACTTGGTTCCCAATTTGACCAGTATGCTTCAGAAAAGAGGCTTCACATATAATTACTCTTCCATTCAAACAACAGAGGAAAAATAAACGTATTTTGAAGAGGTACAAATCATAAACAGTTCTGCAAACAACAACCTTGTATTGCCAAGTTAGCCTTGCAACATTAACTTTTTCTTCACACATCCTTTGCACACATTTATTATTTGCAGCTTTCACTTATTACCATGATGCAATCAGCATTTCAAAGAAAGAAGAGGGTCTACTTTTCTGTGAAATACCTAGTATATTAAACAATCAGAACATAAATTCCTTCTCTGTTTCTGCTCAGCAGTCTGATAATGAAGTTACTTAGCAACAGATGAAGCAACTGAACTGTGTTGCCTGATCCACGTTTCACTGTAAAGTAACACTCACAAAGGCATTATTTAGCTGCTGGTTGCCTCTGTACAGATGTATTTTTGAAGTATAAAATCCATCAGTCTGAGACAAGCCTACATGAAAACCCAGCCTCCATGTACCATCTATAATGGACAACACATTTTGAAAGTAACAGAAATTGCCTGTAAGATTCACGTGATTTTGAGCATCTCTGAAAAAGGAAGAAACAAGAAAATACAAAACACACAGACTCAATGTACAGTATTTACATGAAAGCTATAGAAGATGTTGGGGGGAGGGGGGGAGAAGCACGGGAAGAAAGGAGTCTTTTTCCTACAGCAAACTGACAATCTAATCTATGAACTTCAAATACAGAAATCAAGCCCTCATATGTCAAGTACACTTTTCTTGCCACACAATATTTTGATTTCAGAGAAAGAATACTTAGTTATTTCGAAAACACACACACACACATTTCCCCAAACTACCTTCTTCACCAAAAGAGTAGGAAGTAAGATGTGCCACAGTAAATATTAGCAGTAGTTTTATTTTAGGAGGCAGTCTTAAAAACAAATGTAACCCACAGAATTTGGCAAATCAAACAGTGGATTATCATTTGCCACCAACCATTACTCCCTTTTAAGGTAACTCTGGGGCATTAAACAATTCCTATCTCTTATTATTGTTATTTTGGAAGGTAAAAATTTTTTATTTTGCAACTGCATGAGAACTTCTTACAAGCTGTCTTGGTTCATTGCACACAGTTACACTTCCAGCAAAATTTGAAAGTCTCTTGCCCTTAGCAAGGGAAAAGCACATCAGTTTCTGCAGCATGATCTAGTGGAATCATTCAAGTATTATTTTATTCTAAAGATTCAGCACCCTGGAATTCATAACAACTTTATAATTTCATGTTTACATTTCTAGACCAAGATAAAAGAATTTGGACTTTACAAAGCTAACCCAAGTGTGCCACAAGTTTATTTCTTCCTGAAAAATTAAGATTGGGCAGCAGCTTTAAATAACACTAGACATTAAAAAAACCTACATTCATGAAAAATTGTGCATAAGGTTAGTTTTGATAAGTCACTTGAGAAATTTTCAGAAGTGACAAAATCATTAAAAGAAGTTTCCTATTTGAGTACAGATTTTTGTCTTGTTTCCAATGAAGAATCAATGTTACATTTCCAGTAAAGGAGGCAACCAAATAAAGTACAAGTGAAGAACATCCTTCCTGATTGTCTTAAAACCAAGAGACTTCCTATGGCCCATTTCAACTGAGAACTTCAATGACATTTCAGATAAAAAAAAACAACACAAAACTTTTAAGTGCTAATAGTTATAATGTCAGCTTCTTGGGTTATGTTTCAGACTATAAAGAGAATAAAAACATTGATGGCAAGAAGTGTAAGACATATTTGTAAGGAAGGTCAAATTAACACCTTAACCACATATTTTCCAATGATCATGAACTTATGTAGGTATTTATTCATACAATAATTTTTATGTACAGTTAAGTAATCTTGCACGTACAATTATGTAAACCTTGAATATTCACAACAAGTTTTTTCCTCTTTCATTCAAAGATAAATAATGCTTTGAATTTCCCTACTTTTCTCCAGTTAACTTTTGCATGAGTATGCTTTCCTTCAAGGCTTCTTGGGACTTTCAATTCTGTTTTTTTAATTAACAGATTTTCTTGTCCTAAGATAAATATTACAAGGACTAATTTTACTGTATTCCAGATTTTGTTTTGATATGGGAGAAGGGGACACACCATTTTTCTGCATTTGAACTGTCTTGAGATCTCAGTTTTGGTCATGATCTATTTCTCAACTTCCCACAATTCTGATCAAAACAAGTAAATGGCTCTTTTTTTTTTTTGAAGTAGAAAATATTCTCGAATGAACCACCTTATGTATTAGTATCTGTTTGTCTGTTTGAAGCCAAATGTCAAATGACTCTGAGTACAAGGTATGCTGTTTTCTTACAAACGTATTTATTTGTTCCAGTTCAGCAGTTTTCAAACTAAAGCTTATAACCCTGACATTACCTGATAGTTAAGAATTCAACTGCAAGCAGATTTTTCTACTTACTTGCAAGAAAAAACAAAAACCAAAAAAATTAAACCCAGTGCTTTACTATACTATCTAGTAGATACTGGCTTTCAACGTTAGAAACCATGATTTCAAAGACTGTTTATAATTAGGACACAAGATAGTTTCATTACTCCTCAGCAACTTCCTTCTAGTAGCACAGCCACATTCTTTTCTCAACTGCATCCTGATGAGAAAGTGACATATTTCAAGAAAAGATTATCAGAGTGTATTATTTGTAATCAAGAACCCTACCTCCAAAAATCTTTTAGTTTAGTAAGTTTGTACTTTTTACTGTAGAAAAATGTACTGGTATAAACAAAAGAAACATTCCATATAGACTAAGCATTTTCCTACACGAATTAGGCATCTCCTAAACTATTAGTCCTGGAACTTCATGTTGAAACCAAAAGTTAATATGTATTTGGAATAGCATTAACTTAACTTGTACTTTGAGTCATCTGAGCTATCTCTGTAGAACCTAAGTTTTCACAGATAGAGAACATTTTTAAGCAATTCACTGACAAAAAGCAGCTATTCAGAAGAAAGTTTTAAACAGATAAAAAGCAAGAGAAAGCTCTGACAATGAAAACACTGTGGAAAAAGAAAATCATGACATGTACTTACTAATTTGTTTTCTTGCATGTATATTCTTTGCAACTTCTCACAGCCTTTAGCTATAAAGATCATTCCTTCATCTGAGATCTTGTAACACTGCCCAAAATGAATGTCTTTCAATTCTCTGCATTTTGAACCCAGCTGCAATTAATGGAATCAAAGCAAGTATTTAAGAATAAAGGAAAAAAACAACAGGATTTGACTGGACTGGAGGGTTGGGAGTTTAGATTTCTTTCTGCTTCTACACCCCCCCACCTTAAAAATTATCTTTCTTTACAGGTTTTGTAACACAAACAAGAAAGATTATAATTACATGCATGACAAAATGAAGTTGCTAACTACAGTCAACAAAATGGAGCTAGGAGCAGCATGTAAGAACCAAGTTATTTATTGAGCATATAAATAGCTAACAATGCCTGTATGCTAGACCATTGATAGCATATTTGATTTAACATAACTACTTCACAGCTTACCCTAAATGCTCCTTTTAACACAAGAGAGAGAGTTGATGAAACCTTCCTGCATGCCTAGCAAATAAAGTTCTCGGTCACCTTCAGCCTTCATGATGCAAAAAAGAGTTATTTAAACACTGGTTCCAAATAGCAACAAGCTCAGGAAAACTTAATCAGCCAGAGGTGAAGTACAGGATGTTGAACTGGAGATTTCATTATAAAAGGGATCATATAATCCCTGGATATTAAAAAAAAAAGTGTGTGCAGTCTCTAGAGAACAGCATTACTGCACCAAAAAAATATGCCCATAAACCAACTTTTAAAATAGTAGAGGTCATCTGATTTTAATTAAACCTAGAAGAGGGTACCTTCTTCCATGTCCCTTTTTGCACTTGGTAAGAAGTTGAAAGATATTAAATTTACAAAAGAAATTTGTGGAATGGATGGTTACCTGCTTTAGGCCTTCATCAGTGAGTCTGTCTTGATTGCCTACATGCACTTTCTGAAGAAGAGGACACTGAGAGGCAACTGCAATAATAGAGATGTCAGAAAGCTGTTTACACCTGTAGGCAGTATACCTTAGGAGCCCAGGACATTTCATTGCTAATATGCATACTCCTTTATCAGATACATTGCGACAATCAGAAATATTGATTTCAGTAACATTCTGGCTTCTTGATGCTATCTTTTCCAACAGCTCATCAGTGACCTGCAAAGAAAACCCAAATATTCAAATTTAAATTTTTTCATAAACATCTTTAATTTCATTAACACAAAGAACTACTATTTGCAAGATACATTTCCATAAGGTATTGGGAGAATGAAAAGATTTGTTTTCCAAGATAACAGCATACTGGTATAATCAGTTTTACAGTTACCTTTAAAGAATTCTGCTCCAGCACTTGGAGAGAATAACAGCTAATGGTCCTCTTTTAGACAAAGAATTCTTCAGCCTTTAGAAGAAAAGGATTTGCTGGCCCTTCTACAGCAGCACTCTACTTATGTACCTAAGGTAGCATTTACAGAGGAGTAAATGTATATGTATATGTCTCTGAAATGCAACAGGTCTTTACTTAGGCTTTGGTAATCATCCAAAACCAGGTGCCAGCAGACAAATAGTACAGTGATACAGGTAACAATTAGCTTCTTAACAACAGAAAACAGTCACCTAAGGTAGCAGTGAACGAAAGGGAGGAGAAGGAAAGAACACCATAAAGCTAATTAAAAACCAAAAGTTTCCCCGTTATTTGCTCAGTTTTAAAATATGCAAGTATTCTGGTTTTAAGTGTTAGTCTATGAAAGACCATTAAATCAGATACTTGCACAATTTTCCCAGAGCTCCTTTGAAGAAAAAAAAGATTCTATCCACTTTGTACCTGTACACATCATAGTTACCTAACATGTCAGTTATTTTAAAAGTCAGTCCTACACAGCAGGTAAGAAACATAAGATATTCTTCATGCTCAAGATAACTTAAAACAAAACAAAACAAAAAAAACCCAAAGCAGGTAAGACACAATGCACAGGACTCCCTCACTTTAAAAGTTCAGTTTCGAAAAACCTGAGGTGACCTGAGGTTTCTAACAAAACTGTTCAGGAATACTTATCCACCACTTAGCATACATGTGATTTAGCTTTAAGCCTGAAGAGGGCAAGAGAGCAACACAAATCTCTTTTGTTTTTCTCTTACACAGTTGAGAAACAAATTGCATTCAATCTCTTTTCCATTAGTAGCAACTCTAATCTTTTTTTCTTGCTATTTCATCAGCTAGAAAACATGACAAATTAGGGCAGGGGACACACACACGACGAAAAAACCAAACCACCAAAACCCACAAATACCTAAACAAACCCCTCCAAAAAAGGAACACAACCCCAAGAATAACCTCCAAAAAAACCAAACCACCGAACACTCCCCACACACAGAGAAGGATAACATTTGTGCTTAATACTGGTTTAGGAACTCAATTAAAAATTGGCAAGATATTTTTCTTAGGGCAATGCCACAACTGATAAACTTTAGTGAGATCCCAACATACCCAACAGACAAAACCATTAAACACCTTTGTAGTAGAAATAAGGCTACACCTCAAGACAGTGAAGAAGAAAGACTTATTTGACACATAGTACCTACAGAGCAAAAAGATGGACCTCTGGTCCGAGTGTGGAGTCACTTGAGAAAAATCAGACAATCTGCTATGTAACAGTGGTTCAGAAATAGGTTAACTAGTAACTCTAGAAGCAAGACAACTTGCATGCTTTCTAATGAATTGGTGATCTGAAAATAATATTGCATGTACATTCTTTACATCCAACATAAATGAGTTCGTGTTGCTGCTTCTTCAAATGGGACCCTCCAATAGTTGTTCCCTTGCACCCTATATTTTCATGAAACTCTCAAGAAATTGTTTTATAAACCTCTGAAAGTAGCTAAGTAACAAGAAACCTCAAGGGGGTGGCCAAACAACATGGGCATCCTTAGAAAAGTATTCCAAGGAGGAAAGTTACCCAGAACAATCTAAGGCTAGACTCTGTAAGGATCTCACCAAATGAAATCCATGAATCCCAGACATACTTAATTCTAGGATTGGCTAAAGGCCTAGAAAGACACAATCTGTCTTCTGACCAGTAGGAGACACATGAGTTGAAGAAAAATTAAAGAAAATCTGTTAAAACAAACAAAGCAAGCATCAGTTAGGTGATCATTCTTCAAAACTAGAGCATCCTCAGAAAAGCTCATGTATGTCTTTCAATTAATATGAGATCTGATAGTTCTTATGAATGGAAATACCACTACCTGGTACGGACCCTAGACAAGTAACCCACAATCCCTTTCAAACAGCACTTGTCCTTACACTGTTTAACAAATGATCTTAGACAAAAGCAGCTACATTTAAAGAAGTTAATCTAAGGGTCCAGATATTTTTAGTCTCTAGCAGAAAAAAATCCCTGAAAGCACAGACATCACTGTTTTATGGGTTTCTTTTGTTTACCTTTGCTCAAGAGTACAAGTTCTGAGAACAAGTTCTGAGTCAACAAAACATAATTTTTCCACAGTGACACCTTCGTACCTGTTGACGACTACTGAGATCCAGTTGCTTCCAAAACTGAAAGTCTAAACAGAGTTCACGCCAATATTTACAGACTAATGACACTGAAAGGCAACGCTCATTCAGGGATAAATTGGAAAATATCTGTAAAGAAACGGAAGGAAATATTATTTGTCAGAAGTAATCATATTTTAAGACAGAAATATTTTACTACTAACCTTTCTTGTAAAAGACAGAAAAGTATTAGTGTGCATTGCAACACACAGTTCTAGAACTTGCCCCTGACTTGATTAGTCAAGGACAATAACAAAAAACCTACAACCCATAACAGCTGACAACATTAATAAGTCACATTGGCACAACCAACAGTAGAATGTATCCTACTTAAGCACTCATTTCTTAGACCAAATTTCGAATGTGCTTCTGAGATGGGATACCTAAGGAATTACAAATACAAATACTAGCACAATGTTATTTGCAAGCCATTTAAAAGGTGTTTTCATTCCCATTCTGATTCAGGTACAAAAACCTTTCCTTCTCTTTCCTAACTGAACTGAAAAGAAGAGTCATAAAGGTACAAAAACATCAGTCTTGTAGGAAGGGGGCATAGGATGGTGGAGCAGATCAGCAGAGCAAATCAGTGTCATACAAGGAAACTTAAGCATAGAATTAGCATTTTATACCCCAAGGTTTTGAGCACTACAGCAGCCTGCAAAAAAGAATAAACTGTTCCTTTATGGCAGGCTCATACATTTTTGTTACATTTATTATATTCAGCCCTTCCTCAGAAGTACTGTTGTTTCTTAATAAATATAAAAAGGTCTGTCAAGAGTTACATATGAAGGTACCCTGTAACAAGTGAACTTCAGTCTGCATGACATCCTATAATGAAAAAAGGCAATCATGGCATTAAGATATCTACACAGGAATACAAACTGCAAAACATGAAACAGTCCTCCCACTCAACTGATGAGGACATCAAGTACTAAGCAGAAGCACAATAGCCATTCCCTGCAACGTTCTCAAGAAAATCTGAAGATATTGGACAGTGTCCATAGGAAAGCATTAAGGTCTAGAAAACATGAAAAAATTCCAAGAAAACACTAGGACTGTTTAACCAAGGAAAAGCAACAGCAAAGAGAGTAAACAAACTAGAACAACACTTTCATCTTCTTTGTGGTGGGTAGGACAATTAGTCTCAAAAATTGTTAGGCTTCTAAACTAAGGATAATAAAGCATTGGAAAATAATACCTGGTAACTTACAGAATTTGCATCACTGGGTGGTCTCTATAACAGACTAGACAATCAACTGTCAACAATAACAACCATTACTGTCCCCTTGTTATAGGAGATGGCTTAGCTTAGGAGTTTTAAATATGTATATCCCTGTAAGACCCCTTGGTGAAGGGGAGTTGGTTGACTTCCTAAAAGATCTGCAAAATATAAGGAAAAGAAAAAAATGAAAAACAACCCAAGTTCACCACCTTCTGTAAATGCTTGCAAGATTTATCATTTATCGCTCCCATCATCATCTTCCAGCTATGAAAAACTCACAATCTCTTATGTAAGACTCCTCGCAGTGCTGAAAGATTGTGCGCGAACACTGTTTTCCTGCAGGCCTTTGCTTGACCATTACCAGAGCCAATGGATGTTTCTTATTAGGGAATCACTTGACCACAGGCAGACAGAAGTGCAGATGAAACAATCAGTGCCTGCTTCCTCCCTGCAGTTCTTTGTACTGGTGAATCCATGCACAGAGCAAGGAGGTGGCTGTGATCAGCACCCAAAAAATACCATCACCCCTAGTCAAGAAGGGAAAAAGTACTAATTAGTAAATGGTAATTTGGCATCTGACATTCCTACTGCCAAAGAGTAATTCTAAGCATTAGAAAGAGATGACAGTCTGATGATTCTCAGCAATTCTAACATACTAAAAGCAGTAGGAAACTTGAGTTCCTACTACCAGGATGAAACAGAAGACTGCATCTTTTAACAGTTACAAAAACCTCAGAAGAGAGCAAGGCAACGTTCAGACAGACATCAGACTGACTCCAGTTAATACTAAGAAGGGATGCCGAGGTTGGCATTATAAAAATATTTTAACTAATCTTTGCTACAGTGGGAAACAGATATGCTTATTTGTGGAAATACTACCTTCACTTTGAGAAACAAGAGCTTGCAGTTTGTAAAACAAGAACATAGCAAACACAGAGTAGAAAAGACTGTCGCTAATCCAGCTGCCACCATTATATGAAAGCTCTTAAATAATTTTTGTTCCATCCTACCAAAACCTGAAAGACCTCGCAAATCACAGACTGCTTTGCTACTGCATGAGACACAGTAGTAGCAATGCTGAAACCAAAGAGAAGCACGTTTGATTCAGTACTTAACACAAACAGTATTTCTGCACAGACAGTATTATCCTGGAAGAAACGTCTGAAAGCATTTGTGGTCATGTTTTAGTCCACGCTGTACTTATACACTCTTTACTTGTCGCTGCAGGTAGAGTTAAGTGTTGCAAGCTGACTTCTTGGAGAAACAACCATCAGAACAAAGCCACTGGAGGAAAAACAGCTGCTGACAAAGTCCTTGCAGATGTTCCAGAAGAGACAGGAGCAGCCATGGAAGTTAGACAAGCAGTACATGTTCAAGAAGATGGCCTTGCTGGTTTTGTTGCTTACAGCAGCTATAAAGTTTCCAACTATAAAAGGATTCTGAATAATGACATGTAAAACATCAATTTCTCTTCAGAGCCTGCAGTTGTTAAAAGGAGATCTATTGAATTACACTAAATGGAATTTAGTAGCAAAGCTTATACATATTCCAGTTTGTGGCACATCACCCTTACGTTAAGGGATTATCTTAGCTGCTGGTTAAAATACTACACTAATGCATAAAATACTGCAACTCACTTTGATGACCTTCACCATCCTTTAATTCAGTTTCATGCTCTAGATATATACTGATACTGTGGCAGGGTAGTCCTATGTTTGAGTTACAGCCTAACTGCGGTGACACTGCTCAATTCAGGGTTAAACACAATGCATTGTCCTGTAAAGAGGACCATTACTCAATAGTTTCACTATGTAGGCCTGGTTACTTTGTATAAAGATGCAGCCTTTGCCAGCAACTACACACTTGAAGAAGGAACTAAAAACTGATCAAAAGGAAACATCCAGAAGGCACAGAAGGCTGGATGATTGACAAAGAAGCATGAACTAGAGGAAAAGTAAAGGCAGCAGGGGGAGATGGCCACCACCAACTCAGTTCAAGACCTAGAAGACTTACCCACACACACTCCTTGAGTATGCACTGTAGAATAAAAGAACAGCTTTTAATTCAAAGGGGAGAAAACCTTAGCCCAATAGAAATGGTGGCAGATAAGCAACTACCAATAATGACTTGGGGGAAGGATTTTGGAAACTAAGTGGGTGAATCTAAAACTGTGTAAGCTGCTTGCTTGTTTAACTGCAGGGTGTGCTAGCTTTGTGGAATTACCACCTAGCACCCATCTTTGCGCAAATACGAAATAAATAATGTATCTCCCAAGTATGTGACTATTGGCTCGTTGCACACCAGGTGACAAATCTGCTTTTCAGACAACAGCAGCTTAATTGTCCTGAATTTAAAATTGTTTTCTAATTCCCAAGGCTGTATAAATAGAGTTGAAAGTTAAAACCATTCCCACCACTGAGCCTGTTCTTTTAGCTCCTCCTTATGACAGATAACTTTGAGGGGAGTGGGTCCACTAGTTAACACACCTAATTCCTGAAAACTGTAGTCAAGCATGTACACACATGTCCAGTACTCCCCTTTCTCCCCCTCAACTCCCCATCTAATCCTCCTTCCAAGCACCAGAGAGACTGAAATATCCTTCAGCACTCTCAAAAGAAAAAAAAATACAAATTTAATAGTATTTTCTAGATGCATTTCACACTTTTTTTCCTGTTGGCAAGAGGCAGTGGTAGAAGAAGTAGAGTTCTACAAAACAAGCAAACAAAAAAGCCCTACTCTCTTTCCTCCCTCTCTCTCAACTCACTCTTTTTCAGCTCACGTTCCTAAAGCAGATGTCAGTGCCTCCTGCTACAACTTTTCAAGTGATAGTTAAGATTAGTGGGTTCTTCCCATTCAATGGATGCAGAAGACTTTCTGGGCCTCCAGGCTACATCCTATTTAACGATCAACACTCAATGTTCAACAGTGATGGCCTTATCATAACTTCCAGATACAGTCAGTTCTTTAATGTCATGCTCTTGCTTCAAAGTAAGTGTTCATACAGACTCATTGAAGACTATAGTGAAAACAAAATCCAAATCCAAGTCCAATGCCCAGAACAGCATATGTCAACTAATAGATATAGCTGGCTTTCAGTCAGACCACGTTCAATCTGCTGAACTCAATTCAAACAGCCCAATTTTATGTCCTTGGTAGATACAATCATACAAACTCCTTACAGCGGGGCTTTCCCACTGTTCCTCTATTAAACATATGCTAGATATTTCAAGCTGCATATCCAAAAATGGCTACTTTCAACTTTTGTGCTAAATGTTGACATTTCAGCAGGAAGGGGGGGGGGGGGGGGGGGGGGGGGAACGGGACACTCACACCCTATACATACCTTTTCTTAAAAGAGTAAAGATAAGATTTAAATATCACAAATCCATGTATTAAACTTAATTAGGTTATCTGCAAACGTTTGATAACTTTGGCCTTAAACCAAGTTCCTCTAAGTTCAGTCAAGTGGAGATACCTAACTGCACTTCTAATCAAAGGAAATCATGAAAAGTCAATCACACCCATGAATGTCACTACGAAAAAAGTACAATACTAGAAAATTGTGCATGCATTTGCTGACACAATTTTTCAGCACCAAGTTTTGCAAAATCAAGAATTCACATCACACAAATCAAATAAAGTAAATATAAACATAATTCAAGAAAGAATTTTAACTTTTCAAAAGACAATCCTAATTAAAAAAATTAAATATTTTTAAAAAACACAATCAAGGAGTTAGAATTATTGATTGCACAGTCTTAAGAAGCTTTGCATCAGGAACAGAGGCAAGAAAATTCAGCTGGTCGCTAATGCCATTCTTTAAAGATACTAGCAACTTTAAGAACAAGTTACAGCTTTATGAACATGAACAAAATATAGACCAGAGGCCCCAAGGCAGATGAGATATTCTAAAAGGTGAATCCATGCATCCCCTATTTCTGTCCATTGTTTTCATGTGAAAGATCTTTCAATCTAACTAGAAAATATTTCTGTGAATGGAACTTTCTCTTCTCAATAACAACCTCTTGTATCCAAGAATAGGTATCTATGAAATTGTTTCACTCCATTGCCTCAGCTAGATTTGTTTCAAAACCAAAAAGTTCATGGCATTAACAATGAAAGAACATTAAAATGTAAACTCAAACATTCCATGGTGCCTAATGAATTTGATACATTCATTCTTGGAAAACTGCTCATTTGTTCATCAACTGCGTGCAAACTTTTTCAGCAACTAATTCAAATTTCATTGTCAAAAATAATTCTAAAGTACCATGTTCTAAGGAACATGCTTAGTACATGACATTTTACTACGAACTGTTAAACACGGTATTTGTTAATTGCAGGCATAGAGAAATTAAGCTTCCAGTGGGTTTATGTTTACTACAGGTTGTTTTGTTCTATTTCAGAAAATGAAAGAATCATCTATCAACAGAAGACAAATGAAGGACAGAAATATTTGGCTGGCTTTTAAGAGGTTTCATCACTTTATCCACACATAAACCCAGCTGAATAAGGGAAACATGAATGATTCATGAGCACCTGAGTATAGGAAAGATATAAGCACTCAAGGCACACACCTCTGAAAGGACCCTCAATACACCCATAAAGGGAATCAAGCTAAAAATGCTCTTGTGATCAACAGAAATGTGTCTGCCAGGAAAAGTGATGGTGTGATTTCACATCACAGCAAGGATTCTTATGGCAAACTGTCATTAGTAGGAACAGTTCACTGGTCCCCTGCTCCTAGTTACCGGAATTTTTGCACTGGATTTAGTGAATGAACCCAGATAAAGTCTTTTCAGGAAGCTGAGGAAAAGTTTTGCAATGTTAGACTGGTGTCAGCCAGCTGAATCAACTCACTCTGCAATTGCATGGTCACTCTACAGAGCACAAAGCTAGCAGCAGGAACATGCAGCCACAAGTTACAAAAGGGAGAAAGACACTGCCCTTAACAGCCAGTCACTTGCCAATGGATCGCCTTAGCTGTAATGCAAAACACAACTTTAGTTTTCTCTGTAAGAAATGACAGGAGATGCTGATACCATACCCTTCCTTCTAATGGAAAGAAAGGGTTCTGATGAATAAACAGGATACCTTTACTTGAAAGGGCTCAAAGTTTTACTCCCTGACATCCAATTGTGTCTCACTAAAAGACACCTGTGCTGCTTCTGAATCACCACAAGTTTAAAAACAGAGACACTAAAACATACCAAAATCTGTGAAAGGCCAAACACAGGTCAGGCACCCTGAGCAAAAGAAACAAATGACTGAATAGGAAGTGAAAGCAAGAGTTGCATTTACTTTGTATTCAAACACTGCACAACTTGTAATCTATTAGTTTTGTCTATGCAATAATACATAGTTTCAGAGATGTACAGCAAGCCAAGCAACAGCTAAAAACATTAGAAGTATTATCAGCCATAGGTGGTGAGTGTCAAGGCCCCTATCTGCCTTCAAGAAAAGCAGAAGTTTCATTCCAAATTTGTCTCCTTCATTACATAACTCATTTTATAATGTGAAAACCTACATCCTTACACAAAAGCCACCTTTTCACACACACGCACCTGTGGAAAGCAAAACACTTATTTTTATGATTCTGCAACAAGTGACAAAATATATCAGGACATCTTTCAGAACTTTTAATGTCCACATACTATCTTTGCTTTTGTTACTACTCTATTGGCACACCTTTCCTTCACAACTGTGCCCCCCAGCTGCACTTCCAGAAGCTCAGGAACAGCACAGTGAAGTTTTAAAGCTGGTTCATTTCCCTACTGCAATCACAGGGTGACACTGAGCTTCCAGGGCGGGGGGGGGGGGGGGGGGGTGTGTGTGAAGATGTTGCTGTGTTGTCCATTGCTAGAGAAAGAGGAGTTCTACAGAATAATTAAGACCGAAATGAAAGATCATTTATCTCCCTGCATGAGCCACAGTTTCAAAACCCTTTCCATTTTTCTCAATGCTATAGCTAAAAGTAAGGCTCGGCACAAACTCTAGACAGGATAAACTGATGGGAACAGCAGCATAAGAAGGAAAGAAAGCTGGTATTACAACAATGACTCCATAAACTTGTGGATGAAGTCCAATCCAAATGATGCATTTTGATGCCTCTGCCTCCTGACTAGACCAGAAAGAAAAAAAAATACAGCGTAACTATAAACACATTGTGGTGGGTTAACTCTGGCTGGACACCAGGTGCCCAGCAAAGCCGTTCTATCACTCCCCCTCCTCAGCTGGACGGGGAGAGAAAATATAACAAGGAGCTTGTGGGTCAAGATAAGGACAGGAGAGATCATTTACCAATTACTGTCACAGGCAAAACAGACTCAGCTTGGGGAAACTTAACTCAATTTATTACAAATCAACCAGAGTAAGGTAATGAGAAATAAAACCAAATCTCAGAACACCTTCCCTCCACCCCTCCCTTCTTCCCAGGCACAGCTTCACTCCCAGATTCTCTACCTCCTCCCCACAGCAGCACAGCGGGACACGGAATGGGGGTTACAGTCAGATCACCACATGTTGTTTCTGTCGCTTCATCCTCTTCAGGGGCAGGACTCATGACACTCTTCCCCTGCTCCAGCATGGGGTCCCTCCCATGGGAGACAGTCCTCCACAAACTTCTCCAACATGGGTCCTTCCCATGGGCTGCAGTTCTTCACAAACTGCTCCAGTGTGGCTCCCTTCCATGGCGTGCAGTCCATTCAGGAGCACACTGCTCCAGCGTGGGTCCCCTGCAGGGTCACAAGTCTTGCCAGAAAACCTGCTCCAGCATGGGCTTCTCTCTCCATGGGGCCACAGGTCCTGCCAGGAGCCTGCTCCAGCGTGGGCTTCCCACGGGGTCTCAGCCTCCTGCTCCGGCGTGGGGTCCTTCACGGGCTGCAGGTGGAGATCTGCTCCACTGTGGAGCTCCCTGGGCTGCAGAGGGACAGCCTGCCTCACCATGGTCTGCTCCAGCGCCTGAAGCATGTCCTCCCCCTTCTTCACTGACCTTGGTGTCTGTAGGGCTGTTTCTCTTACATGTTCTCACTCCTCTCTCCAGCTGCCATTTCTGTGCCCACTGCAACTTTTTTTCCCTTCTTAAATCTGTTATCCCAGAGGCGCTACCACCATCGCTGATGGGCTCAGCCTTGGCCAGTGGCGGGTCTGTCTTAGAGCCAGCTGGTATTGGCTCTGTCAGAGATAGGGGAAGCTTCTAGCAGCTTCTCACAGAAGCCACCCCTGTAACCCCTCCCCACTACCAAAAGCTTGCCACACAAACCCAATACACATGTATATCCAGTCTTTTCAGGTTTATTAAAAATAAATGCCAACGTTCAAAAGTCAGAAGACAACACCAAAAGTCTAGCTCTGGTCTATCAAACCCACTTTATATCACTCAGATAATCTTAAATGCAGTGCTGCTAGCACAGTGATAGCAGCACTGCATTTCCGATTGTCATGGTTTAACCCCAGCCAGCAACTAAGCACCACGCAGCCGCTCACTCACTCCCCCCCCATCCAGTGGGATGGGGGAGAAAAATCGGGAAAAAGAAGTAAAACTCATGGGTTGAGATAAGAGTGATAGAACAGAAAAGAAGAAACTAACAATGATAACACTAATAAAATGACAACAGTAGGAATAAAAGGATTGGAATGTACAAATGATACACAGGGCAATTCCTCACCACCCGCTGACTGACACCCCTGGTCCCTGGGGGACCCCAGTGGCGATTCCCTGCCCCCACTCCCCAGTTCCTATACTGGATGGGACGTCCCATGGTATGGAATACACCGTTGGCCAGTTTGGGTCAGGTGCCCTGGCTGTGTCCTGTGCCAACTTCTTGTGCCCTGGCTGGGCATGAGAAGCTGAAAAAATCCTTGACTATAGTCTAAACACTACTGAGCAACAACTGAAAACATCAGTGTTATCAACATTCTTCACATACTGAACTCAAAACACAGCACTGTACCAGCTACTAGGAAGACAGTTAACTCTATCCCAGCCGAAACCAGGACACCTATCAACATTATCAAAAGCAAACATGTAAGTTATTACAGCAATAATAACAACATGTAAGCAAACATGTAAGTTATTACAGCAAGGGAAGAATGAGAAAAATAAGTAAAAAAAGTTGAGTAAAGATGCAAGAAAAGAAGCCAGTAGTGCCTCAAATAATAGCAACGTATTTAGGAAAACCTTAAGTTAAATACATTACACACATGCACATACACACACACAGTTATCTTCCCTTCATACTGCATTAGCTCTAAGCTAAAAACTGACAGGGTCTCTGCTGCCGGCAGACCATCATGTGTTCCTTCTTTATAAAAATAACAGCAGCAAACTAAGAAAGAAGACATCAAAAAGGTCACCTATTCTAGCTCCTTCTCTGTTTTGAAGCAAGTTCAGGCACACCTAGAACATCCCTGATAAGGACATTCCCCTTATTATTAAAAAGGGAATTAATAAATAAAAATCCTAACTCCTCACATAACTCCAGAGACAGGAAACCACCTTTGCCAAGACTTAAATGTTCTCACACTGTGTCATTTTCCAAGTGTCTCACCCAAATTTCCCTCACACCAAATTAAGCTTATTTCTTTTTATTTGACAAGTACAGGAAAACAGTCGAACTTTTTATCAATTTTCTCCTAACAGAAGAGTGCACCTCAGTCTTCTTTCTGAACAGAAGTGTCATTCAGTTTGAATAGAACCTTCCAACTACCATTACAGGCCATGTTTCCGTGACCTCTAGCTCTTGTCTGATGCCTCTGCAATTTGTCTGTGGGTTTTTTAAGGAGACCCCAGTGCTCACAAGCTAATGCAGTACTCTTAAGAGGTTTTAGAAGCACCAAGCACAGCAGAGAACTTCCTTTCCATGTTCTACACATTCAGTTCCTGTTAATACAGTTCAAAAGGAAATCTGAAGTGTTTGAATCGGCATTACTAAGTTCACTCAGTCTGCGGACCATTTTACACCAGTTAACTTTTTTGATTAAACAGCAGCACTGCAAAGAGGTAACAGATATAACAGGAAGATTTATTTCTGCTTTCCAGAAGTAAATACCAGTGAAAATGCAATAGGGACAGATTTTTGATATATAGCACAAAGTTTTGAAAATTTAGTGGTAAATAGCACAAGGTTTTGTAATCTTCTGCACTGCATGGTTACAAACAGCTCCCTTATTTCTTTTCATTCACATATCTGTCTAGGTTACTGTCAAGTTGACCTATCTAGAATTCCTTAGTTCCCCTCAGATTTTAAAGAGAATGGATTAAACTACCCTTTAGTCAAAGTAATTACCCTCATCCACAACGATTAAATATGAAATTTTGCCCACTACATGTCATGTTTTTCAGATACGTGTTTCAGTGACCAAATGAAAAGCAAATCAACCTACAAGTTTGTTTATCTGTGGAACCGCAGTTCTTTTATCCCCTGATACTGATGAAGACACCCTCTTCCCCAGCTAAGGGAATAGGATCAACTGGCATGTTGCACTATGAACTTCCAAACTCAGCAGGGCCCATCTGATGATCTGCAGGCCAAGTTCAGTCTGACAAACCCTTCCATCAGCCCTGTATCCTTCACTTAGGGGAGAGTTAACTACTTAACAACGGAACAGCACCTGAGCAGCCCATGGCAGCAACCTCTAAGTAGCCTACTTAGGAGTTCCTACAATGATTCTTTGGGCTTGTCTTTGTCAGCCCACATACAGACACAGGTGACAGCCACTCCTGCACTAGCACCACGGCGTCAGGAGATCACGGAGATAGGAATCAAGAGAAAGAAACATCAAGAAACCAAAGATCGGGCTCCTGCAACTTCCAAGGATGGATTCTCTGGTCCTTGTATTAAGGCTTGTGTCTCCACTATCTACTGTGAAAAGTTTAGTAAAGACTCTGGGACCCAGCAATGTATGCCTCCAGCCCAGAAAGCCAACCATTATCCTGGGCTGCATCAAAAGCAATGTGATCAGCAGGTCAAGGGAGGTGATTCTCCCCCTCTACTCTGCTCTGCTTTCCTGAGACCCCCACCTGGAGTGGTGTGTTCAGCTTTGACACCCCCAACATAAGAAGAACAGGGACCTGTTGGACCAAGTCCAGAGGAGGGACACAAAGGTGATCAGAGGGCTGGAGCATCTACCCTACGAAGACAGGCTGAGAGAATTGGGGGTGTTCAGCCTGGAGAAGAGAAGTCTCTGGGGACACCTTACAGCAGCCTTCCAGTACCTAAAGGGGGCCTACAAGAAAGCCCGAGAGGGACTTTTTACAAGGGCAGGTAGTGATAGGAGAAGGGGTAATGGTTTTTAACTGAAAGAGGGTAGATTTAGATTGGATGTAAGGAAGTTCTTGACTATGAGGGTGGTGAGGCACTGGAACAGGCTGCTCAGAGAGGCTGTGGATGCCCCATCCCTGGAAGTGTTCAAGGCCAGGTTGGATGGGGCTGTGAGCAACCTGGTCTAGTGGAAGGTGTCCCTGCCTATGGCAGGGGGGCTGGAACTAGATGGTCTTTAAGGTCCCTTCCAACCCAAATCATTCTATGATTCTGTATTTCTCTCTCACCTCCTTATAATAAAATGGCACAACTGGAGAAAGGATTATAGTTGGGATATTCTATCTGTATCAAAACCCAGCATATGAAGGCCTTTAGGCACCTGTATAATCCAGTTAACAAGACACCTGGTCAGAAATCTGAAGTTAAAAGTCCCATAATGGACTAGGATGCTACAGAGCCAAAAACCACCAGCGCTCCCCCCCCCCCACCCCCCCCAAAAAAAACCCACAACCAAACACAAAACCACCAACACAATCCATAAGTCTAGTTAAGGACTGAAGGGTAAACCTTCTTCCCAATCAACACTGAAAACTTATCTATGTAGTTCTGACCTACACAGAAGCACTAAATAGAGCGATTGTCCCCCTTGCTGTGTACTCCATCAGTGATATAAGAAGGTATCTGGGAGGGCCACATTCCGAAGCTAACCGGTACGAGCCAAAATATTTACAGCGCAGCTTCCAGAATAGTTTTAGTTTTGTCGGTCTTCATCTACAGCTAACGACTGACAGGGCCTTTTACAACGACAAACCAGAACAAAGGTAGAAGACCCCTACCGAAACAAAACCAAACACCACATCTACAACCCCGTTCATCTCCCAGACGCCAGGAGACCGAGGTCGGCTGTTCGCGCACCTGCGCCGGCGGGCCGCCCCGCTTCCCCCCCACCCCCCGGCCCCGCCAGCCGCCGCAGGTGGCGGCGCGGGGGACGACGCGCGGCCCCAGGCCGGGCCGGAGGTGGCAAAAGACCCCTCGGGGCAGGGCCGGCCGCCACAGCCCCACCGCCTCCGGCTACCACATTCCATCGGCAGCCCCGCGGTCCCCCCGGGGGCAGGCCCAGCCCGCGGCCTCCCGTCCCGACCCACCTTGAGGAGGATGGAGGGCGGCAGATGGTTAATGTTTGGGGTGAGCGCCAGCAGCGGCTCCCGGCAGCCGTCGCCGGGGTGTTCCTGCGGCTCCTCGCAGCCCGCCTCGCCGCCCCGCTCCTTCTCCTTCTTCTCCTCCTCCTCCTTCTCCTCCAGCGCGGGGGGCGGCGGCGGCGGCGAGGCGGGCTGCCCCCCGCCGCCGCTGTCCCCGGCGGCGCCCCGGGCCGACGCGTCCCCGCCGCTCGCCGCCGAGCCGGCCTCGGGCTCCGCGGCGGCCGCGCAGCGCGGCTGCTTGCTGGGCGGGCAGGCGGGCAGGCCGGCTCCCTTGCGCTTACACACCATCTCGGAGGCGACCTCGCCGGGCGGCCTGGCCGGCCCCAGGAGGCCCCGCACCGGCGAGGGGAGCAGGCCCGAGAGGAGGAGGCGCTGGCAACGGCTCCGCGGCTCCCAGGCGGCGGGCGGCAGGCAGAGGAGGCGGCGGGCGGCGCGCTGCTCCGCGGTGGCGAGGGCCGCGTAGGGCGGCGGCGGCAGGGGGTCGCGGGCGGGCAGGGGCTGCTCCGGAGCGGGCGGGCTGGCGCTGTGCACGATGAAGCACAGCATGCAGGGCCCGCGCAGGAAGCAGCTCCGGCTGCGCGGCGGCGGCGGCACCTTCCTCCCCCGGCGGCAGCGACGGTCCCGGCTCAGACTGCTAGCCTCCTTCGAGAGCAGGTGGCCCATATACGAGGCGGAAGAGCCCGCGGGGTGTCACCTGCGGGAGGCGGAGGCGGGAGCTGTCATGCTGCCGACGGGAGCGGAAGGTGGCGGGGCCAGGCACAGGACAGGACGCGACGCGGCGCCAGCAGGGAGAAGCTTCCGCTACCGCCGCCCTGACCTCCCGCGGGGGAGGCGAGGGGGCGGTGCTGCGCCGCCCGGGGTCCGCCCGCCCGGCCGTGCCGCTGGCCGGGTTGCTGGCAGGCGAGGGCGGCGGTCGTGGGCCCCGCGGCGCCCCGGCGGCCTCCCCTCGGAACGGCCCGGCCGGGAGCTGCGGGGGAGCCCGTAACGGCTCCCCGGCCGGCGCAGGCCACCGCCCCCCCGCGCCTGTGGCCGTGCAGCTACACTGTGCCTGTGCGTGTCCCAATCTGCAGTGTACGTGCATTATTTAAATGCGCTGTGTGTACACATTAGAGCGCGTAATGTATATGTGTCTGTATTGTGATGTGTATAATATGTTCGGGTTTTTGAGTGCCTGAAATAAAAGGTTTTCTGGTCACAGTTTGTAGGGAAGGGTGAGGGGGCTCCTGCCCGCAGGTGCCGGATTGTTCGCAGTTGTGCAGGACTGCGGCTAGGTTTTTGTAGTGTCAGGGTAACACAAGCTTTGAGACCACCAAAAGCATTCCTCCAAGTTTTCTCCATCGACGCCACCTTCCCAACAACGCGCTCGAGCGAATACCTCGTTTTTGCTGGTTTAAATCACTGTCTGGCCTGGGCCGTGGCCCATCATGGGCCGCTGTCACTGTCCGCCCTGCCCCTGAGGGTGCTCACCTCAAACTGCAGCGTGTTGGACCTCACTGCGGGTGCCCAGGGTGCATAAATCTTTGCAAATACAGGCCGTAATGCTTTAATTAAGGCTCTTCCCCCATGCCTAGCAAAATTCGTTTGCATGCTTCACCATTCCGTTCTAAATTATTGATGTAAATTGACTTCGATGCATAGGTTTAGATGCATGTGGAATTCTGGTTTTAGTAAAAGGTGTTCAGGGAGGGAGAAGGCAAGTTATAGCTAGAGTATATATGGTGCAGTACAACTATTAGGTAACAAAGGGCAGCAGAATAAATGCACAGTATTGCACACTCTGAAGCACTTCTTTTGGCCTTTTGCCCAGGAGCAAGTTACGTTAGGATTAAAATACCCATGATGCTATTATTTTTGTTTGTTACCTGTATTATTAGTCTTCAACAGCTCAGTAAAAATATGCTTGCTATGAGAAAAATACTAAATATACCATTGGATAAAAGTAGAGTATTAGGATATTTTATCTGAATTTATAACTCACTGAGATCCATCAATATAAACTGCAGCAAATTTTGGCAAAAATATGGCAAGGTCTTTTCTTCCCTCAGATTTCAAAAATAAAGTTCAATAAGAACAAACAAAGGCAACATTAAAAGAAGACGAAAGTCCAAGTCAAGCCTTCAAACCAAACGGCATTCAGAATAAATGCTTGCAATGTCAAACATTCAAAATAAATCTTATCATTAAATCTGGCTGTGCAGCTTCTGAATAGTCATTTTGACATGGTCTTTACTTATATCATCACATACTGCAGAAATGCTGGTGAGGGTGCCTGACTTACATGTCACTTTCATGTCTGATACTCTGATACATATTGCCCTGTTATTTTGAGATATATACACACCATGCATACACATCATATATAGAATTATTCCCATTCCTCTAATATTTACCTTGACATGATCATCTCTGCTACATCCTTTTGGAATAAGTTGACTTGTACAGAACATAGACAAGGACACATCTCAGCTCATCTTGTCTTTCCAAAGCAATTTCACCTTCTGATAGTTTTCCTACCTAATTCTTGTCATTTTTTCTCCTGATAACTAAAGCTCAACCCTTGAATTTGGTCTTTGGGACACTATTCCTAATAGGGTTTTTGTTGGTATAAAGATTGCAGAATGAAAGAAAGAACACTAAGATGATAAACAGTCAGGTTTTGTACGCTACTTATTCCTTTAGTGCTCTGTCGCTTAGTTGGTAACAAGATTTTGGCCCTAAAGATGACAGTAGAGCTCTTCCACTGGCAGTTTTATTGGCAGATATTAGAACCAAGAATATCTGCAAAACAACTTCTGCTAATTCAGTGTAGCACATGTGATTTGTCTGCTCCAGCACGAGATACAAGAAATGAGTTTTGACTGTCCACTGAGCAAGAGTGAGAAACTGAGATAAAAATGTTTAGAAATAAATAATCTTAACTCAAGATGTATATTTTTGCAAACAGAGAATGTTGAGGATTTCTTGGCTGGGCGAGGGCATGTGAGCAATCCAGCCGTTCGGTGGGAACGAAGCATAAGTTTACAAAGTGCCGGAGCAGACAAGGATGCTGTGTCCTTGTATGCTGGGAAAAAGGAAGATAAGAAGAGCCTGACAAGCAACTCCTGGATGCCGAAGAATGAGATGAGTAACTGCTGGACACCTCGTGAAGAAGCCTGCACAGCCAATAGAGGATAAGATAGCGTTGCATGAACCAGGGTATTGTACCAATTAGAGTATTGTATAAGGCGCATGCACAAGCACATAAGGTATATAACTGTGCTAAAAGTTGTAGTAAATGGACTTCACTTGATCACATTGGTCTGTGCGTGATTTCCCCTGTGGATCCTCCGCAACAAGAGAAGGACTTGTGGGGGATGTGATGGTTGGAGGCCATTTTGGGCACAGTGGTCATGAAATGATAGAATCTTTGATTCTCAGAGAAGTAGGGGGGGGTAGCAGACATGCGTTGGACGTCCAGAGGGCAGACTTTGGCCCATTTAGGGGCCTGGTTGACAGAGTCCCTTGTGATGCAGTCCTGAAGAGCAAAGGAGTCCAGGAAGGCTGGACATTCTTCAAAAATGAAATGTTAAAGGCACAGGAGCAGGCCATCCCCATGTGCTGAAAGATGAGCTGGCAGCAAAGAAGACCGGCCTGGCTGAACAGAAAGCTTTGGCTAGAACTCAGGAAAAAAAAAAGAGAGTTTATGACCTTTGGAAGAAGGGGCAGGCAACTCAGGCGGACTACAGAGATGCAATGAAGTTATGCAGAGAGAAAATTAGAAGGGCCAAAGCCCAACTAGAACTTAATGTGGCTGCTGCAGTAAATGATAATAAAAAATATTTCTGTAAATACATTAACAACAAAAGGAAGGCTAAGGAGAATCTCCATGCTCTACTGGATGCAGGGGGAGACATAGTGACAAAGGCTGAGGAAAAGGCTGAGATACTTAATGACTTCTTTGCCTCGGTCTTCTATGGTAAGACCAGTTGTTCTCAGGGTACCCAGCCCACTGCGATGGAAGACAGGGACAGGGAGCAAAATGAAGCCCCCCATAATCCAAGGGGGAATGGTTAGTGACCTGCTACACCACTTAGACACATAGAAGTCTATGGGGCTGGATGGGATCCACCCAAGAGCACTGAGGGAGCTGGCAGAAGTGCTCACCAAGCCACTATCAATTGGTTACCAGCAGTCCTGGCTAACCAGGAAGGTCTCAGTTGACTGGAGGTTAGCAAATGTGACACCCACCTACAAGAAGGGCCATAAGGAGGGTCCAGAGAACTACAGGCCTGTCAGCCTGACCTCAGTGCTGAAGAAGGTTATGGAGCAGGTCATCCTGAGTGCCATCACATGGCATGTACAGGACAACCAGGTGATCAGCCCCAGTCAGCATGCGTTTAATGAAAGGCAGGTTGTGCTTGACTAACTTGATCTCATTCTATGACAATGTGACCTGCTTAGTGGATGAGGGGAAGGCTGTGGATGTTGCTTACCTGGACTTTAGGAAAGTCTTTGACGCTGTTTCCCACAGCATTCTCCTGGAGAAACTGGCTGCTCATGGCTTAGACAGGCATACACTTTGCTGGGTAAAAAACGGGCTGGATGGCCAAGTCCAAAGAGTGGTGGTGAATGGAGTTAAATCCAGTCAGCAGCTGATCACAAGTGGTGTTCCCCAGGGCTCAGTACTGGGGCCAGTTCTGTTTAATATCCTTATCAAGGATCTGGACGAGGGGATTGAGTGCAGATGTATATTTTTGCGAACAGAGAAGGACTTGTGGGTTATGTGATGGTTGGAGTAAGTTTGCAGATGACACCAAGTTGGGCAGGAGTGTTGATCTGCTTGAGGGTAGGAAAGCTCTACAGAGGGATCTGGACAGGCTGGATCGATGGGCCAAGGCCAATTGTATGAGGTTCAACAAGGCCAAGTGCCGGGTCCTGCACTTGGGTCACAACAACCCCATGCAGCGCTACAGGCTTGGGGAAGAGTGGCTGGAAAGCTGCCCAACAGAGGAAGACCTGGGTGTGCTGGTTGACAGCCGCCTGAATATGAGCCAGCAGTGTGCCCAGGTGGCCAAGAAGGCCAATGGCATCCTGGCCTGTATCAGAAATAGTGTGGCCAGCGGGAGCAGGGAGGTGATTGTTCCCCTGTACTCGGCACTGGCGAGGCCACACCTCGAGTGCTGTGTTCAGTTTTGAGGTCTAGAGCACAAGTCTTAACAGGAGGGGCTGGGGGAACTGAGGTTGTTTAGCCTGGAGGAAAGGAGGTTGAGGGGAGACCTTATCGCTCTCTACAAGTACCTGAGAGGAGGTTGTAGTGAGGTGGGTGTCAGTCTCTTCTCCCAAGTAACAAGTGATAGGACAGGAGGAAATGGCCTGAAGTTGCACCAGAGGAAGTTTAGATTGGATATTAAGAAAAATTTCTTCACTGAAAGGGATGTCAAGCTGCCCAGGGAAGTGGTTGAGTCACCATTCCTGAAGGTATTTAAAAGACGTGTAGACGTGGTGCATAGGGTCATCATGTAGCAGTGGACCTGGCAGTGCTAGGTTAACAGTTGGATTTTATGATCTTAAGGGTCTTTTCCAACAAAAATGTTTCTATGATTCTATGATTTTGTGTTATCTGAGTTGTGAATGCTGTTTAGGAACTGAGACTCTGTTCATAGCTTATTCATAGGTGTTGCAAATCTGAAGTTAACCTGTGAAAGTTGTTGGCTGGTTATGCTCCATTTGTAGAAGAGCTATGGCAGCAAATGCTTTTTGCTGTTCTAGTTAAATATTCTTTGGTTACGAGCAAGAAAAGAACATTCCCCACCCTCCCACCCCACTTCCTATCTTGCAGCTGATGTGGCCATGCTGCCAAACTTAAGTGTAGAGTGTAGATCAAGCATAGACAATTAGAGAATTTCATTATGGGTGCACAAAAGAATGTTTGCATGATGACTTGCTTGGGTTCTCTTAAAAAATGCAGCACAGTATAAATATGTCAGGTAAAATGCATGTAAAGCATGTCATTAACTAGACACTGTATCTGAATAGGCAATGTAAGAGTCCCCAGGTGCATGCTTGAATATATATGCTAATTATGCAGTGTATTCTCTTTGAAAATTCTAAGCAAATATGGTATGTTCATCTCAGCTGAAGGTGACAAACTACTTCTGAGAGTATTAATCACCAAGGATGGTTTTGTTACTCAGCCTTGCGAGGATGTTGAATTGGAGAGGTTGGGGGAGGGACTTTTTTGGTTTTCTTAAAAGCTTTTCCATCCCCCAAGCCCTCTGCCTAAAAGCCAGACAGAACAAGCAGAACTTGTAGGAGACTGAAAGAACATTGAGGATATGGCAATCATCAAAAAAAAGGACAGCTTATCTCATCTGAGATAACTAGTTATTCAATTAATCTGATAAAAATTCTGTCCATAGTAGATGCATTATACTTGAACTTTTCCAAGTTACTTCAGCTAGTAAAAGAAACTCTGCTTTTAAAAGTGCTGCCTAAAGTATTTATTACACTGGTTAAGAATATTTGCTAGCCAGGCTCAATCCACAACAGGGGTAAAACATAAATTCACTGTCAATAAAATTACAGATAGCACAAAGATTTGTGACATGATGACAAATGATTGCAGAACAGTCACAAAAAATATCATAAGAATTTTCAATTACTTCTTTTAAATTAAATACAGAATTAAATTAAATTAAATTAAATACAGAATTAAACACAATTTTGTAGTTAATGTCTCTTTTCTATAGTGTTACAGTAAGACAAATTTATTCTCTTTATCTGTGAAAAGACCAATTCTTGGTTTTAATGTCTTCCAATTTTCTAGATCCTTCTGAATTCTTCTTTAGAGGCATCTCTTTGGAAATGTTAACTCCTGTAAATTGTATATGCTAGTAATTTTTTGCTCTAGAAGATGTCAGATTGAAAACCAGCAGCAATTCAACTGGTAGAGTGGCTTTTGATTATGACAGTAACACATTATCATCATTTTTTTAAGCCTTGCAAACCAGGGATTTCTCCTAATGACTTCAACCTCCCTTACCAAATTTTTAAAATAATAAGTAGCTTCTAATTTCTACTTGCTGCTGCTCATTTTTTTCTGCCATCTCTGCCCATCTGTTAGATTGACATTTTAATTTACTGAATTCATCTCACCATGCCATCAAGATCAGGATTTAGCCAATTCTATCAATAATATGTAGAATCATGAATTTTGGTCATCTGATAAATGCTTTGAAAAGGTCACCTGTGTGCAGTCTCAGAGGGTGAGATTCAACTGCCTACAAATAGTTGTAGCACTTTCTTAGATGTGCCAGGTGACAGCTGTCTGCAAAGGGCTGGGGTATGTGATGGAGGAGGGCACAGCTACGGCCTGAGGGAGCACCAGCTGCCTTATGGTATCCTGTGTTTACACAGCTGAATGACCCCCTGTAATGTATGGAGTGTCAGCAGATCAGTATTCTGTTATGTAGCCATATGCTTTCTTTTGCAAAATCCTATTTGATTCACTGTTGTACTGATTTTGGCTGGGATACAGTTAAATTTCTTCACACTAGCTGGTATGGGCCTATGTTTTGGATTTTTTGCTGAAAACAGGGCTGATAACACAAGGATGTTTTCATTACTGCTGAGCAGTGCTCACACAGTGTCAAGGCCTTTTCTGCTTCTCAGATTGCCCCACCAGCGAGTAGGCTGAGGGTGCAGAAAAAGCTGAGAGGGGACACAGCCGACCCTGACTGACCAAAGACATATTCCAGACCATATGGCATCATGCTTAGCAATAAAACTAGGGGGGAGTCTGGTGAAGGGGCTGCTGCTTGGGGACTGGCTGGGCATCGGTCAGTTGGTGGTGAGCAATTGTCTTCGTTTGCATCACTTGTCTTTCTTGGGTTTTATTTTCTTCTCTCTTTTTTCCCCTCCTTCTCTTTTCCTTACTACTACTGTTATTGTGATTGTTATTGTTACTACTGTTATTTCTTTTTAATTATTAAATTGTTGTTATCTCAACCCATGAGTTTGTTTCTCACTTTTACCCTTCCAGTTCTTTCCCTATCCCACCGGGACCTTGGCAGGGTTGTGAGTGAGCGGCTGTGTGGTGCTTAGTTGCCGGCTGGGGTGAAACCACAACAACTATGTTTACCATAAATATGTTCAGTAGGTTGATTATGCCTCTAAGTAGATTGCTTCTCTCAGGGGTTTTATGCCACCATTATCTCAGAATGGAATATTTTGTACAGGTGGTCCACTGTCACAGAAGATTTAGCAGACATGATGCATATCAGAAATTATAGTATTTCTGAAGTTGCCCCATGTAATAAATTTTTTAAACACTGTAAGTAGGCAAGTTACAAGCCAATGATGCTCTCAGGGTGCCATGGAGGCCAGGGCACCAGGGATGACAGGGAGTCCCCATGGGGCAGGCAGGGCAGGACAGGGACTCACTAGCTGTGGGCAGATGTAACCTTTATCCACGTACTAATTAACAACATTCTTTTCAAATATCTTTATTACTTAAACATACTTCTTTGTGTCTAGCCATCTTGCTGTTTCAATCAAGTAAGTCTTCAAAGTTCCCCAAGGATTTGCAATATCAGGCTTGCCAATGTGATGCCCATTTACAAGAAGAGTCGGAGGGAGGATCTGGGGAACTACTGGCCTGTCAGCTTGACCTCCGTACCGGCGAAGATTATGGAACAGTTCATCTTGAGGGCACTCACATGGCATGTGCAGGACAAACAGGGGATCAGGCCCAGCCAGTATGGGTTTACGAAAGGCAGGTCCTGCTTGACCAACCTGAGCTCCTTCTACAACTAGGTGACCTGCCTAGTGGATGAGGGGAATGCTGTGGATAATGTCTACCTTGACTTCAGCAAGGGCTTTGACACTGTCTCTCACAACATACTCCTTGAGAAGCTGGCATCTTATGGCTTGGATAAGTGCACTCTTCACTGGGTGAAAAACTGGCTGGCTGGCTGAGCCCAGAGAGTTGTGGTGAATGGGGTGAAATCCAGGTGGCAGCGGGTCACAAGTGGTGTTCCTCAGGGCTTGGTACTGGGGCCAGTTCTGTTTAATATCTTTATCAATGATTTGGATGAGGGGATTGAGTGCACCCTCAGCAAGTTTGCAGATGACACGAAGTTGGGAGGCAGGGTCAATCTGCTTGAAGGAGGGTCTACAAAGAGATCTGGACAGGCTGGATCGATGGGCCAAGGCCAATTGTATGAGGTTCAACAAGGCCAAGTGCCGGGTCCTGCACTTGGGTCACAGCAATTCCATGCAGTGCTACAGGCTTGGGGAAGAGTGGCTGGAAAGCTGCCCAACAGAGGAAGACCTGGGTGTGCTGGTTGACAGCCGCCTGAATATGAGCCAGCAGTGTGCCCAGGTGGCCAAGAAGGCCAATGGCATCCTGGCCTGTATCAGAAATAGTGTGGCCAGCGGGAGCAGGGAGGTGATTGTTCCCCTGTACTTGGCACTGGTGAGGCCACACCTTGAGTGCTGTGTTCAGTTTTGGGCCCCTCACTACAAGAAAGACATTGAGCTGCTGGAGCATGTCCAGAGAAGGGCAACCAAGTTGGTGGGGGGCCTGGAGCACAAGTCTTATAAGGAGCGGCTGAGGGAGCTGGGGTTGTTTAGCCTGGAGAAAAGGAGGCTGAGGGGAGACCTTATCGCTCTACAACTACCTGAAAGGAGGTTGTAGTGAGGTGAGTGCTGGTCTCTTCTCTCAGGTGGCTGGAGATAGGATGAGAAGAAATGGGCTCAAGTTGTGGCAAGGGAGGTTTAGGTTGTATATTAGGAAAAATTTCTTTACTGAAAGGGTTGTCAGGCATTGGAACAGGCTGCCCAGGGAAGTGGTTGAGTCACCATCCCTGGAGGTATTAAAAAAGCTCATAGTCAAGGCACTTCAGAACATGGCTTAGTGGGCATGGTTGATGTTTGGACTGGATGATTTTGAAGGTCTTTTCCAACCTAACTGATTCTATGATTCTATGAGTCTGTATTTGTAGACAGCTGGAGAATGCCAAATTCCTTCCATTGCTTTCACTCTTCCATCTGAAGTTGAAACCCATTTCTCTCAAAACACCATCCACTACCATTTCTGAACTGTGAAACAAATTCAGTCTGATCAAGATCTCATGTCAAAAGAAGAATGGTGAAGTACTATAAATAAGCTTTAGTTTGTTTTTAGTAATCTAGGCAAGACTTTTGAAATATGAACATACATATATACAGGAAGGCTTTAGACCATTTTTCAAGATGCTAGACTGTTCTTCTTCTGACAGCTTGCAAGCACCGAACAAATTTTAAATTACAACATTCAATGATAAGTGAGAAACATAGGGAAGTGCAGCGTGCTTCTAATGCAAGGGTTTTGACACTGGATGTCACTATTGCTTCGTGCAAGGGAAGCATGGCAACCACGTGCTGTAGATGCAGAATGAAATAGTACATGACCAAATAAATATCTATATCAGCTGTGAAATCTTCACTGCGTTAAGGTCAGAAGGAAGATATAACTAACAGTTCGTTTCTTCATTATCACTGCTTTTATTTCATGAAATTAGAAATCATAAAACCAGTAATCTTGGAAGACTGAAAGCTACTACAGCTAACACCATCCAGGAATTAAGCAGTAAAATCCCCTCAGCTGATGATATTAAAGGTTTATTACATATATAGCAATAGATTGTGAAATGTTTCAATGTTATCTCTGTACATATTTAAATAAGCCACACAGAGTGATGACCCAAGACTAGGATGGTATTTAACTTTTGAGCTACAAAAGAACACAAGAAATAATAATTTAAAAAATAGTTATGATATTGTATCAAGTCCTAATACCCGTAAGTGCATGTTCATCTGGATTTCAGGACTTAGGAATCTGGGTCTATAAGAAATTTTTGGCCATATTGCCATAGCTTGTTGCTGGTTGACCCACCAACAGGTCATAAAATTACCAATTCATGAGAACAGGTTCTCAGGGGATGGATTAGCATTTAAATGGTGTGTTAGGAATGCCATTGAGAAATAGATGGAAGGACATATCAGAATTTCCACCTTCGGTTTAGAAACAGTATGAAAGTAAGTACAAAGTAGAGACCCAAAGTTTTTCCTTATTGGTACTGTTTTGTTTTAATTGATATTTTTACAACAATCTGTTGTAACTTTCTCATCAAAATAAGTATGTGTATATGACAATTATAGTGTGGATAACTTGCCACATTTTTATCAAGGCAGTAAGTTATGGTGTCTGGTTGCAAGTGTGTTCACAGAAAGCTCAAGAGAGATCTAAGCCTCATTTTTTCCCAGGCACCTTAAGTGCACTTCAAGCTCTGTGATACAGTGGAAAGTTTGTAATTTGAAAGTAGTAACTCATCCTACAAATGAACAGTTGCACATCTGAGAACAGCAAGACATAATGCCTGATAAACAGGTGATCTCTGTGTAAAAGGCCTAATGACTTAGTATCTATGTTCTGAGGCATCCACTGTTAACTTGACAGATTAAAGACGATGTCTGTTTTCTGATCTTATGCATATATTTAATGAACTTTCATCGTTTCAGAATCTATATAAAAATATAAGGCTGAGAGGCAACTCCAGAGTCAGTTCATCTTCTGCCACCATGGTCAGTTACTTTGCGCAATCCTGTTAACTACATTTGTTTTAGAGTGGTTTCGAGGATTCACGAGAAGGTAAACACACATACACTGACTTCAAGGGAGAAAACAAGCATTTTATTAACTACTGACACGCGTTATGCTAAGGCTATCTTGCAAAGCTATTAACATACCGACCCGAGGACCATGAGGAAGATGGACCATCCATATATTCTTGTGCTGTCTTGCGCTGTGAGCTCAGCCCAGCAGTTGGTAGGTGCCAGCTTTACGTGGGCATCCCCAGGGAGGCAACGGTGACCTTGCCATACAGCAGACCGCCACTCTTTGGAAAATCCTGGTATTTATACATTTGCAGAGGAACGGGTTTCAACACACGTGGCCAGCGGGTGTCAAAACACGCCTCGGTTGCAACAGAGGGAGCTTATGGCACATGCACCCACTGGCCAGGCGCGCTGCATGTGCCATAGCCATCCCGTCTATTGGTTCATGGGCTTTGTACATGTGGCATATTATCATAATCCAGCAGTCACACCAACCGATCTAGCCAATAGCAAGATAGTGCAAGGCAAGAAAAATTATATGCTATGCCTTGTATTCTTCCATTGTTGGACATCCTTATTTCCATGGTCAGGATTTCAAACAATAAACAATAAACCATCTGTTTCCTGTGCTGACTGCGCTTTTCTTGGCTATCTACTTCTCACCCAGTGTCCATCCACGGACCAAAATTCCATCTTTTAACCCCTCTGTACACAACATTTATCAAGCTCCATTTTAAAGCTAAGTATCTTTGTTGGTCTGACCACACCCATGGAAAAGCTATACTACAATCTTACAGCTTTCATGATTCACCTACTTGTTTGCAGATTAAATTTATTCATGATCAATTAAGCTCCCAATTTCATCCCTTTATAGTTAGTTTGTACCAGATCTGCAACTCAGTTTGCAAAGTTCTGGCATCAGTATAGCCTTGTTCTTTAGCCTTCAGTGTGTTAACTGCTTTGCAGTTGCTTTTATCTCAATGAAAGCTAAAACAATGCTGAAAAAAACTGAATAACAGGAATTCTAATTATTGTGCCTATGCAATTGATGTGTTGGGGTGCTTGCACATGACTGCTAAGCAGTTGGGTAACAGTAAGCAAACAAGCTGTGTACAGTCAAAGCAAAGTGTGTACAATATGCATATGATATTGATATAACAAGGATGTGCAGACCAGCTATGAAAATAAAGAATTTAAGATATAGAGCATGAGTTGGTCACATGGGACTGTAAAGGACTGAAGTCTAAGTGCCTGCTTTACCTATAAAGAGAATATTAAACAGATGGAAAACCGTATCTAACAGAGAGACGCAAGGTACTGACAAGCTGTATATAAGCAGAAGCTGCAAATTTGGTTTGGACTGCTAGATGCCATTGCATGCTGTTTGGTCACCAGCACTGAGTATGGTTGTTGTTACTTGTCATACTACCTGAAAAAAAACAGAGTTTTGGACAGATTCTTTGGCTGAATGTCATATGAAAACTCTCTTGGGTGAGAGGAAGAAACTCTGGAGCAGTACATATTAATATGGTCTGCAGTATAAAAGGCCAGCCCTGGAATACCTGAGTCAAGGTCCCACAAGCATTAGCAGAAGCCAGCGTAAGAGGCAGAAGATCCTTTGCAGTGAGGTGATGTTGAAGATCATGCCTTCACCCATGTTATCTGGATGTCTACTTTGTAGCCTCACTTCTTTCTTCCTTGTTCTCTTTCTGTTTATGTAGAGCACTATAGAAACCCAATGGAACTGCAATCATAACTGAAATACAAATTTTTAAGAGTATGTGCTATTAAAGAAAAAAATGCATATAGAGTAAAGGCTGTAGATAAGCCATAAAGCCTGTAATAAATTACACAAAAGTAAGAGCTAGCACAGACCTACGTTGGGTACCTGTACCAGCTTTGGCTGGGATAGATTTAAATTTCTTCATAGGAGCTTGTATGGGGCTATGTTTTGGATTTTGGGCTGAAAACAGGGTTGATAATGCAGGGGTGGTTTAGTTCTTGCTGAGCAGGGCTTACACAGCATCAGGGCCTTCTCTATGTCTCACCCCACCCCACCAGCGAGTAAGCTGGGGGTGCGCAAGAAGCTGGCAGGAGACACAGCTGGGACAGCTGACCCCAACTGACCAAAGGGATATTCCACACCATATGGTGACATGCTCAGCAATAAAACTGGGGGAAGAAGGAGGACAGGGAGGACATTCAGAGATGTGGCATTTGTCTTCCCAATAATGATTAAGCATGATGAAGCTCTTGTTTTCCTGGAGATGGCTGAACACCTGCCTGCCAATAGGAAGGAGTGAATGAATTCCTTATTTTGCTTTACCTGCATGTTTACCTATTAAACTGTCTTTATCTCAAAGCACAAGTTTCCTCACTTTTACCCTTCTGATTCTCTCCCCCGTCTTACTGGGGGCAGTGAGCAAGGGGCTGTGTGGGGCTGAGGTGCTGGCCAGGGTTAAACCACAACAGCACCTTAGGTCAACATGAGTATGAATGGAGGTTCCCCAGTCCTCCATCCCTGTAGACCTACAATTTTTATCAAGCTGCAAAGGTTACACTGCTATGAAGCTGTAAGGTATTGCTGGTGGAGAACAGATCTCCTCAGCTAGAAGACTACGTGATATTTTGTAATACTACAAATTCATATGAAATTTCTTACTGGCTTTGCTTCACAACGATTTACAATGTCAAATTTTCATAATTCATATGGCAAAATGTTAATTTCTGAGGATCAGAAGTATGCTCCTGTGCTCCTCCTTTCTGTGGGAGGGGCAGATTCAGCAACAGTTGTGAGTTCTGGCTCCTGATGGACCAGGAGGCAATTTTTTCAGGATGAGGAAACTCCACACGATAAGATTATTCAACAACATTCATGTTCTATGTTACATACCTTGTAGAGGTGCAAGGAAGTGCCCAAGAGGGCTAGTTAGAAACTACTGAACACTCGAGAGCTCTACTTAGTTTACAACTTTGTCAAAGCAAATTAAAAAAGGGAGTATAAGAGAGACTAAAAGAAGTCATAGATGTTTTTTGGACACAAAAAGCTTAAGCAGAAACAGGAAATAAAATTTGGAAAATGGTAAGACAGGGCCAGCTTTTACATTAGGCCCAGAAAAGAAACAGAATTTGAGGGGACTAAAGTCTTATCACCCTATCCTGAAAACTTAGTAGAGATTCAAATCTCAGGCTGTGGAGAAGTTGGGGAGAAGATTTTTGAAGTCATTATACTTATGATGAATTATACCATAAAGCTTCTAAAGATACTGTTTTGCAAAAAAAGTGGTTCTTTCAAGGGTGGGAGGAATCACTTTAAAGGATAAATTCCCCAACACAGGCTGCATATGAAAGTATAAAAGCATATTCCAACACAGAGAAGACTTTCTCTGAGATCAGAGAGCTCACACCTAGTAAGAGTTTTCAGTTTTAGAAACAGCACAAACAAGTGAAACATCACAAAATCTGTGAGGACATAATCTAGAACTTGACTTTTCCTTCACAGAATATTAAGGAGTATAAAAAGCTTATCTAATTTTGACTGAGTTGCATGCTTGTTTGAAAATGGCAGTCAGGATCCAGCTGCTCTTGACTTATTTTTTTTGTTGGCTGGCGTTCTGATGTGTTTGCACTGAATACAACATGTACGTATTATCACATCATATCCTGCCAGTATAGCAAGATAGCAGTTCACATTATGAAAAAAATATTTTTGGGAAAATATAAGTATCTGATTTTATGCTCTAATAAGGAATTTTTTTAAAAATTGCATCTCAGCTTAAATTAAAGACTTGGCCACTTATCTATACATTTACAGACCTAGTCTTCATTTCAACTATTGTACTGTCTAATTCATTATGTCATTCTTAAGGCTGAATACAGCAGGTCATCTCAATTTCAGTGCAATGTAAGACAAAAAGGAAATTTAATGTTACTGCTCTGCTGAATACTTCAGTAGTCTATACTGCACAATTTATCTGTTTGCTGGGGTAAGTTGCCTTTTCTAATTTGTTCTGCAGATATAATCATCTGATGTTCAAATGCCATCTTAAAGTTCTACTTTGTTGGCAGAAAGGAAAAAAAAAGTATAAATATGACACATAATTTCAACCCACTTAATTGTAATAGTTTACACTCTGCTCCTACAATGACCTGCCTATGTGTTTGACTACATGAAGTATGCATACTCTGAAGTGTTTAGCTGTCAGGGTCTCAAGTATGTCTAATCTTAACCACTTATCTCTCATTACAGCAAGGGAAATAGTTGGATGTTTTCATTAATGCTTAGCCCAACACAACAGCTAGTTGTGTTTGCGTATTGTAACCCTATACCTTAAGGACAAAGGCAACCTCTCAAGATCCCCTTCCATCTTACACAAGGTATCTATCAACCGCTTATCTGGCAGAGCACAGAAGTAACAAGTTTTTTGTTTGTTTGAGATGACGGTCTACTTGGCGATTAAAAAACCTTCGAACTGGTAAACATGAAACATGGTTTGCCTGAAGATGGCAGTATTTGATTTGAAAGAATAAATCCTGGGGAGAACTGCAGCTTGGATCCTGTTTTATTATTCATCGTACCACAGCGCCTAAGTGACAGGCTGTCAATAATTAAAGGGAAGGTAGGAGAAAAGAGGGCACATGTTTCACAGTCTTCTCACCTGCCATATTTTTTCCTTCTCTCTCAGCATGAAGATTCTCTAGTGAGCATGTAAGTAATAATCTATTTACAAGCATTACAACACCTGCATTCCAGTCTCCAGCAACCCTTTCCTAGGAAATCCTTCATTTCAGGGTGAGGGTTTTTTTGTTGTTTTGTTTGGGTTTTTTTTAATAATTTGCCAATTAAGTTTTCTCCTATAATGACATGCTGTACAATGTCAGCACTGTATGGCTTCCATTTAAAAAATTTTTAAGTGTTTGAGAATACATTGAATTTACATTTTAAGTACTAAAAATAATTTTTTGTTGATATTTAAAGATTAGCTATGAAGTACCATGTTCAATTTAAAATTATATACAACTTTGAAGAGGCTACTGCCTTAGGAGAAAATAAAGTTAATAACTTACTAAGTACTCATTCTAGATTTCTTTCAGTAATTCACAGAATCATTACAGTTCCTTTGTAGCAAATTTCTTCTTTAAAAAAGTGTCACGAGAAAACCTTGTGTAAATAACCAAACAAACCAGCCCAAATCAAAATAAAAGCTGTCTTAAACAGAATACTCAGGCTATTCTTATTTTCAATGTATCTGTGGAAATCCTGCCTGTATTGTGCATAAATGCTTTTTTTTTCACCATCCCAAAGCATTTCTTTCACTGGGTTATATGAGTATATGAACATCTTTTTATTGCTTTGATTAAAGACTCCACAATACTTCAGAGGTTCAGTGCAAGTCATAAGTGGACGTTATAACTACAATGCTCCTGGCTGATTACAGAGTTGAGAAATTAGTTTCTGGTAACAAGGGCACCTTTTATTATTTATGATAGTTTCTTCCAAAGTAGAGTTGTGATTCCCAAACTGGGTTATGAGGCTTGCAAGATCAGAGGAAAGGTAAAAGTCGGGCACCCAACCAATACTGGATTCATAAATCCTTTCGTTTAACCAAAGCTAAACTCTTGTGCTCATAAATGTGGTTCTCTAGACCATGAGATTAGTAGTGCATCTTTTATGGCAGATTTTGGCAACCTAACAGATGTACTTCTAATCCCTTAAAGTGGGAAAGGCTAAGCATGTGACCTTTTACTTCCTCTAAAAGATGTGGCGTCTTCTGCTCCTTGCTTATTATCTATGGAAGAAGTTTGCTTTCCGTCCTGAGCTTGCTTACGGTACTTTTAAGATCACAGACTGCTTGCATCCATTTGATGTACTAGCATGTGCTGAACATGTCCCTGTTGTCACACTCAAATACTGTGTGTCAGGAAAGGGGCAATAGCTTTTTAGGGCTCTCGCAGCTGAAGGTGAATATGAAATGCGACCAATTCTCTATCAGTCAAGTTTAGGTCACATTAGAATTCACCTTGAAACAGGTTTATGAGCATTTACAGCCAGCAGTTGCCTGCTACTAAGACATGGCAGGTAAGAGTGGAGAGCTGTATGTCCACCCTGCCTGCTATCAGGGGACTGACTACTTGCTGCAGGACTAGAGCTGTGCCCCTTCCCTTTCTCCCACATGCACCAGGTAGGGCAGGGTGGTATTCTGCACTGTCAGCCATGTAGACATGCCGTTTACTTCAGCAATTATTTTCCAGAGCTCAGAGGCTTACTTACGTTACCTGAGTGTATATAGCCCCCACAACTAATAGTTAAAGCTAGGAGTTCCTGTAAGCAGTGCCATGCAAAGGAATGATGCAGGAAGCATCATACCTGCAGCTTTTGACGTTCCAGTCCAAGTGACTGTTACATATTTACACCTGGACTGAGCAGAGGAAGCCTTTGGCAAGTCTAGAGCAATGCTCAGATTTTGCATGTGAATATGTGGCAAGACACCAGAACTGTTACCCAGTACTCCAGAAACTAGGTGATCTTTCTTTTCAGGATTTTTGGTTTGTGTTTGTTTTTCAGCTAAAGCGTCACTTTAGTAATTTCAAGGATACAAAAAAAAAAAAAATAAAAAAAAGAAGAAGCTGTATGGGAAGTTCTTTAATGCCTGGAAACCTGACATTTTAAGTAGTTCCTGATTTTAACTGGGGTCTTTATTTCTAATCAAGTGTTGTCATCAGATTTCACTTCATTTAATCTGTGTTGGAGAGTGGTCTTGGAAAGGATTTATATTAAAACCAATCACAGCAATTTAAAAGTGTTACAAGAGATGGGAAGAATTTTAAAAAAACAGGAGGTATTTTGGGGGATGGCTCCCAAACAGGATTCATACATGTACCTTCAAGTACAAACAAACAAACAAACCACTTCCCATCCATGTCACTGCTCATTCTCCCATATACCTCTAAGGAAGAGGAGCAGGAAAATTAGGTCATAGGAAAATTAGATTGCAGGCATGCACAAGCAGAGAATACAATCTGTCTAGGTATAGGATGTCTAAGTATAGAAGTAGGTGCTAAAGCCTTCTGAGAACAACCCTTACCAAGGTAAGATTCTCTGATTTTTTTTTTGATAGAAATAAGTGGGGCAAGTTAAAGAGGATTTTGTCTTGACAATCCCCAAGATAGCAAGTAAGGTAGCCCATGATAGCATTCCACAAAGAGAGATGTTTGAAGATCACTTTCAGTAAAACTTGTAAGAAAACTTTATGATAAATTTATAAATTAGTAACATCATTCATGTTATATTCTCTTCCTTCCCTGTCCGGACTCTTCTTCACTCCTCTGTCCTGCCCACAAATGTTTCTGTTTCAAGCAGCCAAACAGCAGAATGGCTGAAAATAGATGACTCCCACTGCTGTATTATTCTGCCTAGTTAGTGCCTGTCTATTAGGCTGATGGTAAAACTTATAACCTTGGCAGATGTATATATTAAAAAAAAAAAAAACAAAAAACAAACAATCAAGCATGGCTAAAAGATTTTTTTGAAAAGGTAGTCTTTGGGTTCGTAACAACATTTTTAGGCAGTGCCAACTCCCTGCAGTCTCTGTCTTTGAAAAGAAATTGGGGCCTTTGCCAGAATTCATGTTAACTACTGCTGGCAAAAACCTACAGGCAAACTGGCACTTTATCTGGAAGCAGCAGCTGCAGCACCACATTTCAGAGAAACTGCATCTCTCAGTAACCTCTCAAAATTTCATCACCTTGCTCCCGTAAGAGCACCTATGTTACACATTTGTATTCTTGCAAAATGCATATCCCTAAAACTAAAGGAATATCTAACAGGCAAATACAAAAAGTCTAGGAAGACGAGAGACACCTTGACAGGTTATATGAATGTTGCTGTTAGGATAGTTCATGTTTCTGCATTTTGCACATTTTAGTAAGATAGGACATATTTCTAAAGGCTTGACCCATATTGAATGAAATGCACATACCTTCCATCTGTCAGCACAGCAGGGAAATGCATGTGATATGTATTATGAGATCAACTAGCCTAGCTAGAAAAAGAAACACATTTCTGGGTGCATGAAACTGTTTGGTTTCCATGCTGTCCCATAGCTGAGGGACAGAAGGGAACAAAACTGACTGAATTAAAAAGTGCATAGGATAGGCTTTGGACATTTCACATGCACATTTTAACTTTTCCTACTGGTGTGTTTCCAAAGAGATATAGAGATTGTTTCAAACCATGAATGTTCTGCCTTAGCATGAAACTGTCCCAGCTGCTATATGTAATATTGCAATTACATTATTGAATGTTGGATAGACGGACCTAACTCTCTAGTTTTTATCCATGTGCAAAGTACAGCATAGCTATGTGGGACTTAAGGTTGTAAGGTCAAGTCCTGAATTATGTAGTGCAACAATTCTACTGCACTAGAAGATTAAATGAAGGGTCCTTCCACAAAAGTGCAACAGGTGTGTAGGAACTGCCAGAGACAGCTGTGGACTGCTGCTTCATACTCCCTCTGTATTTGTCTAACAGTATCCGGCATGTGGGCATGGAGTGAAAAGATCCTGTGATGCAAATGGCTGGCCTGAGCTGTAGACAGGCTGTCTGGTAAATGGAATCCCAGGCTGGGAGAAAGCCCATAATGCTGCTTTCAAGGAATTGAACAGGGCCAGGGGCCCCTTTCCCACCTGTGCATAAATGTGCTGGAAAAGAAGAGCTCTTTTTGCTATTTAGGCTCAACTTCTCTGTCAGAGACTTAATGTACAGTTTGCATACTCATGTTTAAATATACAGGGGCTAAAAAGCTAGGGAGAAAAAAAACCTGTGATACTTCCTTTAGACTAAAGGAACTATGAGATAGAAATAAGGGAGCATTTGAACAGTGTTTCTCCAAGTATTAAAACAGGAAAAGTTTAGCTTGCTTGATACAGGTTTCTTCAGAAAGGAAAAACCATCCACAAAACAACTGCCTGAAATGTTACATAAATATGTGATTCTTGCTCCAACTACTCAGGGTGTTGCAGCCACCTTGAAAAGTTCTTCAGGTGCTTTTGAGGAGTCTTGAAAGCTGGTGCTCATTGTAGATCTTGATCACTTGGATCTACATTAGCCTTGAATGTCTAATTCAGGATTTGAAAATGGGTCTTGGGCATACAAGCCAAGACCACTGAAGTCCCTAAGGAAAAATGTAAACCTGTTCTTTCATTGTATGAATGTATCCAGTATTTTTACACCTATAAATGAAAGCAGATTCTTTTGCCCACCTGAAGCCTGATGGGTGGTGTTTGCTTTTCTGTTTGGCAAAGTCTACATCTCCTAATACTATTGTTGCAATCCATAAAGTACAGTATATTCCTCTTCTACCTGCATGTGCAGTGCATAACACCATCTAGCCTGAAGGCAAATATAATTCAGAGGGTTCTGGGAGAGGTGTTTCCATTTTGCAGTACAAGCAAAGGACAGCGTGGCATGGCTATTGTAGTTGCAGAAAGCATCATACCATTATAGGAAATCAGTAGCAAAACAACTGCATGTCAGTGGTTGCAAGAACTAAAGCATATGACACCTAATTTTGCAGAATGACATACCTATACTTCTGAAATTTAATATTTATTCAGCTTCTTTTCAGAAACCTGCAAACTGTCTTGTTACAAAGTGGGATTATTTAGAAGTAATTGCACAAATTGCTTGTCACATACAATATTCCTTTACTGCTTGAGAAGTGGTCTCTCAGCTGCAGTTAATTTGGGCAGTAGTGCCTAATATTTGTTAATTAAAGATCTATATTCCCAGTGGATTATCCAGTGTCTTATTCTTCACTTTGTATACTGGTGTAAATTTGAATTGTTTATGATTTTATTTCCTGTTAAATATTCAGAATGAAATTCTTTACTCAAATAAATGCTTTGTTTACAATCTGGCTGTTTAAAATAAGCTAAAGTGACTTTTCAGTGTTATTAACATAGAGTTAAAGTTGCCCTGTGGTGCCTTAGGCTCTTCCAGAATGTTTTGTGCAGTGACAAGTCTTTGAAAAGCAAAAAATATTATTTTAACAGGTGCCTCAGATGTGTAATGACACTTTCTATGCAGGAGCTGGCAGTAGATGCTGGAAATTATATGTATGAAATCAAACTGTATTAATTGCATGAAGTATAGCGATGTTGAATGAGGTAGGAATGATGGAGGGACTAGTAGGAACAGCCTAGTGAAGCTGTAGTTTTGATTGGAAAACAGCTGGAACATAGAGTTAAGATCAAAGGAGAGATGCACTTGGCTTGCCTCATTTCATTGTCTTCTGTGTTGTCTTAAAAGTGTTTAGATACTTGTTATTATAGGATTGTCAGTACTAAGATGGGGTACATAGTACAGTACAAGTTGGGGGATGATTGCTAGGTAGGTCCTCCTCCTGTGGGAATCTGTGCTGGTGAATGGAAAAGTCAATTAGTTCCACATACAGCTCTTCAAGTCCTCAGATGCAGTAGTAGGGCATACACAAAGTAATCTCATGTTTTCTCCATCAGGCATGTGGAATTCACATTCAAAGCATTTTTTCTAAGAGGAATAGTATTTAAAGTTTAAAAAAAAAAAGTGTTTTCTCTAAAATTAATATAATTGAAATCAGACGCTGCAGATTAAAGCTGTGATCTGAATGTGAGATAACAGTGAAATACAACTGTTTTCATTTGCTCGTGCCCATTTCAGCTGGCATACCACTTACAGGCACACCACTCCAGGAAACCGTTAAGCCATGAAACTTGGATTTCTTATCAACAAAAACATTTTAATGTTTCTACCCAAATCAACCATTCCAATCAGTTGTTTGCTGGTCTTTTGATTTGCCTGTTCCCAAGATAACACACTTGTCATATTTAATTGTTAAGAATTTCCATACACATCAATGGGGAACTTTTAGGAACAGCATAGATGAACTGGAATATGGATTCCTCAGTTACAGTTACCTAATACTTATCTTTTTGGAAGTTAATTGAAAAGATAAGCCTCCCTTTGTCTTTCTTGTAGTCCACAGTTCTCAAACAGCTTTTCTTAAGTAAGAGCCTTGATGTTGGCACTGGCAGTTACAGCCACAAGTGAGAGAAGGATAGACGGCTTTTCTGCTGTCTTGGAAAGGAAGTCTTAGTCAACATTGAAATACCAATGGTTTCAAAAGTGCAGAAAAGAAGAAAAAAAGAATAACATGAGCCTTTTCCCTGTTTACTGAGGGAGCTGCACACAGCAAATGTGTCTCTTATGGGACTTCTAAAGATTAATGAATTCAGATTCACATTACCACGAAGAGAAAAAACCTGTTACCTACATGCACAGAAGGGCAATATGAGACACAGGCAGGATAAGATAGCCTATAGTCGCATAGGAAAGCTGTGGCAGAATAAGAAATAGGATACAAAACTTGCCAGTCATTTCCTATGATCTCCTTACTTACCTCATTTCCCCCATAATGGGGGCTGGGAATTAATTTAGTTCCACATTTTAATACTAGAACTTCACACAAGGAAAGGGGGGACAAGTGTTCAGGACTGTTGTGCTTCCTTGAATAACACTATCTCTGAGATAAAACCTAAAACACTGGAGTATCTTAAAATTTCTGAAATGATTCAACTTCATTAGGATTAAATGTTCTGAAGACTTCATGATGCAAAGTGTGTGAAATAATTTGGAGATTAAAAGGGAACAGTTTCCAGTTTGAAGAGATTTATTTTGAGTCTTCAGATAATTTTATGTTATTTCTTGACATACAACTTGTGATCTAGCAGCATGAAAGGCTCCAGAATATAAGAAAATCGAGTCTTAATTAGTATGGAGATGGAAAATTATAAACTCATCCTCCTTCCTCATCTGCAGTGTATTTGATTTGACAGCATTTTAAAGTCATTACTAGTATTTGCCTTTTTTTTTTTTTTTTTTTACTTTAACAGTATTATGTCAGTATTTCCCAGCTTTTGGTTCATAAGCTGTATATTGCTCACAAGATCTGAAAATAGCAGTTGTGGCCACACGAATCATCTGTCCTTGCAGCCCACATTGATAGGAAGTGCAATTAGGATGTTGCATTTATCATGTTACTTGCTTCATAGCTTCCCAAGGGTCAAGAAAATGTTGAAGGCAATTTATTAATTGGAGTAAAACTGTTTGAAAAAAATAGCTCTAGTCTGGACTTGGGGAGAGTAATTGTGATGGGCTGACCTTGGCTGGCTGCCAGATGCCCACCCAGCTGCTCTCTCACTCCCCCTTCTCAACTTAACAGGGGTGAAAATAAGGTGGCAAAGTTTGTAGGTTAAGATTAAAGACAAGGACATCACTTACCAGTCCCCATCACGGGCAAAACTGACTGAACTTGGGAAAAATTAATTTAGTTATTGCCAATTTAAAAAAAACAGAGTAAAATGATGAGAAACAAAGACAAAACCAAAACCACCTCCCTCCAACCCTTCTTCCCAGGCTGAACTTCACTCTTTCATTCCCAATTCTTCCACCTCCTCTGCACCAAGCAGAGTTGGAAGACAGGGAATAGGCCTTGTGGTCAGTCCATAACAGTTCCTCCTCCAACATTTCCTCTGCTCCAGCATGAAGTTCCTCCCACAGGATACAGTTCTTCATGAACTTCTTCAAAGTGAGTCCTTCTCTGGGCTGCATTTCTTCAAGAACTGTTCCAGCATGGGTCTTCTCCACAGGGTGCCATCTTTCAGCAATGGACTACTCCAGCATGGGTCCCCCACAAGTGACAGATCATGCCAGGAAACCTGTTCCTGCATGGGCACCTCTCCACAGGCTGCAGCTCCTGACAGGAGTTTGCTCCAACATAAGTTTCCCACAGGCTGCAGCTTCCTTCAGGGCATCTTCATCTGCTGTGGCACAGGATGCTCCATGGGCTGCAGTGTGGATATGTGCTCCACTGTGGACCTCTATGGGCTACAGGTGGACAACCTGCATCAGCATGGTTTTCTCCAGGGGCTGGAGGGGGATATCTACTCCAGCACATGGGGCACATTCTGACCCTCCTTATTCACTGAACTTGGTGTGTGCAGGGCTCTTTCTCCCACATGTTTCTCACTCCTCTCTCACAGCTGCTGCGCAGCATTTTTTCCCTTTCTTAAATATGTTATTACAGAATCATCACCATCTTGGCTGATGGGCTCAGCTGTGCTCTGTGGTGGGCCATTGAAGCTGGTGGAATTTGCTGTGTCCAGCACAGCGCAGCACCAGCCTCTCCTCACAGAGGGTGCCCTGCAGCCACCTCTGCCGGTACCTGGGCCTGGAAACCCAATGCAGTAATGCAGTACTTGGTGGGGAACCTTTCGGTCTCTGTTAGAAATTAGAGGCTGCTCTATATGTTTTGTGGAAATAATATGTGAGACCATCATAAATACCCATTTAGAACAGAGCAGAATAGAATAGAATAGAATAGAATTGAATTGTTCTGTTGCAAGGGACCTACAATGATCATCTAGTCCAACTGCCTGACCCCTTCAGGGCTGACCAAAAGTTAAAACATATTTTGAAGGGTATTGTCCAAATGCCTCTTTTTAAGGCACTGACAGGCTTAGGGTATCAGCCACCTCTCTAGGAAGCCTTTTCCAGTGTTTGACTACCCTGTTGGTAAAGAAGTGTTTCCTAATGTCCAGTTTGAACTTTCCTTGATGCAGCTTTGAGCCATTCCCAGGTGTTCTGTCACAGGATCTCAGGGAGAAGAGCTCAGCACCTCCCTCTCCACTTCCCCTCCTCAGGAAGCTGCACAGAGCAATGGGGTCAGCCCTCAGCCTCCTTTTCTCCAAACTAGACAAGCCCAAAGTCCTCGTCCACTCCTCACAGGACATGCCTTCCAGCCCTTCCACCACCTTGGTTGTGCTCCTCTGGATGCATTTAAGGACCTTCACACCCTTCTTAAATTGCGGGGCCCAGAACTGCATGCGGTAGTCAAGGTGAGGCCGCACCAATGCTAAATAAAGCAAGATAATCCCCTCTTTTGAACATCTGGTTATCCTGTGTTTGACGTACCCCGGGACGTGGTTTGCCCTCTTGGCTGCCAGGGCACACTGCTGGCTGGTGCTGAGCCTGCTGTCAACCAGCACCCCAGATCCCTTTCTGCAGGGCTGCTCCACAGCCACTCCTCTCCCAAGTTATACTTGTGCCCGGCATTACTCCATCCCAGGTGCAGAATCCAGCACTTGTTCTTGTTAAATTCCGTGTCAGTGATGATTGCCCAATGCTCCAGTCTATCTAAATCTCTCTGCGAGGCCTCTTGTCCCTCAAGAGAGTCAACATCACATCCCAGTTTGGTATCAGCAAACTTGGTAATGGTGCATTCAACTCCTGCATCTAGGTCATTGACAAATATATTGAACAGAACCAGCCCTAGAACTGAGTCCTGAGGAGCACTGCTGGTGACCAGTCTCCAGCCAGATGTAGCCCCATTCACTACAACCCTTTGAGCCCTGCCCTTCAGCCAGTTCTTCACCCAGTGCACTGTGTACCTGCTCATGTCACAGACAGACAACTTGTATGGAAGGATGTTGTGAGGGACAGTATCAAAAGCCTTTGCATAACAAAGGTATCGTCTTACAGTATATCCCCTTTTATGAACATTTCTGCAGTGTCTTCAGTACTCATACACTTCAAGTCAGAGAAGACAATCTGCAAATCAAGCAAGTTACAGCTGAGTACATTACTGCTTTGCAGTCCTCACAGCTACTTGCTCTGGTGGCAAGCTTTTCTTTTAAGTATTTGTGTAGCTGTGGAGCTCCTTATTCATTCAAAGTCTGCTGTTTAAATGCTTGACAGCTGGTTCTGTTCAATGGGGTGGCTGGGCAGCAAAGAAGGTAGCTTTTTTGCTGTGCTTGGGGCTGTGCTGTGCCTGGAGTGAAGACATCATACTATCCCTGAGGGTCTCTGCAGTGTGGGCTGGGACAGGAGAAGACAAGGACAGCCTAGAGGGCAAGGCCAGAAGGAGACTGGTGACAAAGGGCAGACAGAAACACCAACTTTCCATAGGGATTTGGAGTACCCCAGAGTCCTGGAAGTCCATGGCAACTCAGGAGGCCAGTAAAAGTTTTTGCCTCAAGATGAGCCTAAACGAGAGGACTGCCTTGCCAGGACAGTGGACAAGGTAAGGAAGTATTTGTGTATGAATCCTTAGTTGCTGTCCATCTCCATTTTCTCCATGTTTTCTAAAAACTATGTTCTATCCTAGTTTGTGTTCAAATGAAAGACAACCTTAGACATTCAAAGCCACATTGTTGTACAGGTGGGACCACTCCAAAATTCTCATTAAAACTGGGTCCCATTATAATTTGCATTGTACTTTTATAAGTTATATACTAGCTGCTTCTGTTATCTTGCTGAGTCACAGTGCTTTCAAAAAAGGCAATAATGTTCTTTGCTTAGCATGCATTTATTATTTGTAGTCCATTTCCTGAGTATTTTGTACAGAATTTTGAAGGGACTCATTACTGGAGATAGGGATATCATTAGTGAACATACCAGCTGAAAATAACTGAATAGAATGATCTTATTGTATTTATAGCTTCTTAGATGATAGGCGTTAACACCATAGGCTAGGGACTAATGTCAAGTTATTTTCTACTACATTCAGTAACTCACAGTGAAATACAGTAGAGACCTGCACACCAGAAAGACAACCCACCTTCCACCTATCACACTAAGTCTTCTCCTTGTATTACAGCTTCTAAAAATCTTACTCTCTCCCTAGATAACAAGAGAAAGGTGGAAGGAGAGTAAGAACTCCAAACTTGAGTCCCAGTCCAAATCCAGACCCCATTGACTATAGGTGCTTTGTGACTTTGTTGCAGACCTGTGCATACAGCACAGCATTTTATTTTTTTCTGAGCTGCCACTACAGTTAGCTGTGCTGTTTACAGTACCTTCTTCCTTGCTGATGTGAACCAGCTTTTATGGTTGGGTCAGCTACATTCTTTTCCTCCTGCAGTGCAAACAATTTTGTGATGGTGGGCCATGTATCCCAGAAGAATATCACACATGAGACAGGCTGAATGGTCAAAAATGAGTGCTAAGCGTGCCCCAAACTTTGCAGTTGCAGGTGGTTCCTAGGCAAGATGTGGTTGCATGGGCCTTCCAAGCAAGGTCTGCCTCTGGCTATGAAAGGAAGGTGCAAAATACTGCTTTGGTTTTTATCACATTGGAAATACTTACTAAATCTAAACTGCAGATCTGGGAATTGGTTTCCTCTCAGTATATGAGTTTGATACATCAACCAGAAATCCAAGTGCCTCACATTGGATGCAAACATTTATCTAGGGAAGTGATGTCAACTGAACAGCAACTTGTCATCAAGTTTAGCATCTCATACTGTGTTATCATCAAAGCTTATCAGTAGAGATTTGACTTCCACTGAGTTACTGAGAAATATATCAAATCCTGGGCCAATGCCTGTTTCCTGAGAAATCTGTGTGCACTGTCCGATGACCTTACATCTTTGACACCATTTTAAGGTCTGCCAGAAAGATTTTTTAACCCAATTGAGTGTTTTTGTAGCTTGCAGTAAGTATTAGTGGGACATAAGTAATGGAATTATGAAATACCATTGACAGATACCATATTGTGCTAAGCATCTGAAATGTTAAGATAGTACTAAATTAAATGCCTACAAAAATCCAGGTCTACAATAATCAACACACTGTCAACCTGTTGGACAAACATATTTCTGACAGAACTACAGGCTTCATCTTACAGTGAAATTATTTTGTTCAGATTTGATTCTTTCTTGTCTTTTTTGCATTCTTCAATCATACTGTCCTACCTCTCAGGGCTGCCAGTCCTGGGACTAGGTGCAATTCTATACTTAACTGGCTTTTCCATTCTTAGGGAGTATTACTGTTATGATTATCTTGAATTAAAGCTGATAATGTTTTTCTTAAAAAAAAGGATATGGTATTGATCTGTCTGTCCACAATACCATTCTTTATAGGTACAATCTCCAACATTGTTCCAAATACAAAACAGAAACTTCTCCTTTTCCCACGTTGCCATCTACAGTTTTACCACCTACACCTTATTCTCAAATATCTGTTAGCAAAGCAATGCTGTCATTGACTTAGTTATGCTGTGGGTGGGCGTATGATGCATATATAGTGCAATAGTTTGCCCAGAACTGTTTTTGCTGGGTCCTTTCATTGTGCTCAGCAATTCAGAGGTAAATCATTGAAACATTACAGGATTACACTTACAGAAAAAATTTCAGCTTTTTGGCATTAGGTCTGAAAGCTGTGGATTTAATATCCCATGCCACCTGCATGGCATACTGTACTCTGGTGCAGCCAGTGCCTAAGGGCAAGGTCACATTTGTGGTCCATAGTATCAAAGGTGCTACGTACTGAATATGGACGCATTGTCCCATCTGCGGCAGCCAGTATTCAGCAAATTACATTGATGCTTCCACCAGTTAAGCTATAAAAGCCAGACCTTCACACAATGAATTGACAGGGGTCTCTATCATGATCTGAATATGGGACTTGAGGATGCCTAATTAATTGTTTCCTTGATTGCAGTGTCCACTGATATGCATTTAATTTTCCTCATGAAGAACCTTTGTTTACATTTTAAGTGTATATTCATTGACATTTAATTTCCATGTTTTACACTTTGTTTAAAAGCACATTCACCATGAAAAATGCTTTATCACCACATCTGCCTTAAATGACTTCTTGCACAGTGTAACTTCTGTTTATGGAATAATGGCTTTTGGTATTCAGTAAGGCATCTTTCAAGAGAATTTCTAGTTTTCATTAGTACTTTTCATGATTTTATTTTAAGCGAGTTTCAAATCATTATAATAGTTGCCTTAAGCCTAGTTGTCTTTTTAGAAGATTCAAACTTGGTTTTTGCATGCTGGCACTCCATTCTGTATGCATAGAATATATAAAATTAAATTATGATCATTGTCACTACAGGCAACCATTAATTTTTAGCTTTAACTCTGCATTTCTGCATACATGTGATAGGGTGTTACCACATGCAAAAGAAGACACTTTTGGTGTTTAAAAGGAAAAAGGCTTTATATTTAGAAATTCTCAAACAGCTTTGTTACTGGCTGCGTAAGGATACTTAGGAAGAATCCCCAAAGTTGAAAAGGTCAACTTTGAACTATATGAAAGGTCATATATGTGTGTCTGGGACTGAATCCTGATCTCATTGAAATGAATCAGAGATTTGTTAATAATTAACTTAAAAATATATTTCTTTTCTATGAGTTCATTGCATGAAAGGCGATTCATCTTGAACAAATGCTGTTTAGCATTTTAGAGAGACAACAATTTGCACCATAAGCTTATCCATTAATATGGACTCTATACTCACTTAGAATTCAATGACAGCAGCTGCTTCAGATACATTGAGCTCAGGTTAAAGCCATATTATATAGTATGAGACATTTAGATGAGGCAATTTAAAAAATGTAAGAGAAAATAAAATGTACAAGTCCCAGGTTATAACAATATTGACCCTTATTCCCAGGTGGTAACCATACTAAAGGTTATGATACCCTACAAATTTGAGGGGTTTTGCCATCTTTAATTGATGATGGATTAAAAAAGTATCAGCAGAAAAGTTTAGGCAATTTGAATTATTTTAGAGTAAAAAAATGCTTTGGGAGACTCTGGGAAACCCTGGATTGGTTTTCTACCTGTGTTTTCTTAAAGTAGTCAAATCAGCAGAAAGATTTTTTCAGAAGTTTGCAGAGGAACTAATTACAACAGCACCAACGCTAAATTCCTGAAAAATAATTAACCAGGAATCTCAAAATAAATAAAATAATAATAATAAAAAACCCAAACAAAACAAAAAAAACCCAAACCAAACTAAAAACCCAAACAAGAAAAAACAACTATTCCCCCCCCACCCCTCCCCCCATTGCAGGGTCAAGATAGATTTCTTATTTGAGTCAACTCCTTGTATGGTAATTTATTGTAATGACTTTTACCTTAGAAGAGTACTACCTATAGCAATATGTAACCCAGCAACTGCAAGTGTTCAAAAACCAAGCCATAGAAGTATTGATATATGGAGACAAGGAATTTCCTCCTTTTTCCTCCTTCCAGAAAGAGGAGGATAGCATCTTAGATGAATGCAAAAGGGACCTTTTCTGTTCATACAATTGTTACCCTTCTGAAAGAACACAAGCCCAATACTTGTATTCAAGCAACTATTATATTATTTTCCACTTCACTTAATATGGGAAATTTTAATAGGAAAATGTGCAGTAAGTACTGCTGTCATAACTGGCATTGTATAGTTGCAAAATAACCATCCCTGAAGAGTGCAGAACTTCAACCGGTATCAAATGGTTGAAGTAATATAACAGTGACTTACTAAGATTTAACAAAGCAGGTATGACATAAAAATTGTGCCTTTGCAATTCTCTCAGAGGTCACCCACATACTGACATTGTGAAGTGGAAGTGCAGCTCCACAATAGCAGAAGGCCGTGGAGCTCAGTAAGAGGTGTCAGCAGCAACAGGTGTTGCTGCTACATCACCAGTGAAACCCTATCCCAAAATACACAACAGCCAAGGAATCACAATACCCTCCACGTGCGTTGTGTATGTTGGTAGTATGTACATTTTACTAAGATTGCAAAATGCTTGTTATAATTTTCTTATTAACAGCTATCATATTATACAGTTAATATAACAGATACATTCCAGCTGCCTTTACTAACTTGAGCAAAGCAATTAACATAGTAACTATACTTGACTCGATATAACAGCTATGAAAAGTCCCTCTGCCCTAACTAGTTAGTACCCTAAGAATGATTTTAAAACTATCCATGTTATGCCACAAATTAAAAAAATAAATTACACAGGCCCCCCACTTTGATAAGGAGTCACTCTCTCCATCAGTCAGTTGGCAGTAGATACTGCTTGCTTGTTTCTTAGATCCCAGATCTTTGGTTTCAGGTAGAGACAGAGACTAAATAGTAACCTAAAAATGAACCTTTCTCATATGATGAATTACACTCTCCAAGAACAAACATAGCATCACATAGAAGTACATGAGATAGTAGCTGTGGGAAAATAAGAAAAGCGCATGAAAAGATTAAGAGGAATATTAAGTTTGAAAGATGCGACAGTTTTATAAATAACATAGGTAAAGAGAAAAATCAGCAGGCAGGACCAGCAAGCCTCTGCATTCATCAGCCTGTAGCATCCTGTAAAGCAGAAGAAGCCACAGCAAAATATCAAGGAGGTAGGATCCTTTTGCTGAAGGCTAACAAACTGATTCTGTGGATTGCTTGCTATATGGAGTTGCCCAGGACAGTTGCCCAGGACTCTCATCTTACTGGATGAGAGTTGATAACTTAGTGACCATCTATAACATACGCTAGTAAATTGATTTATTACCTCTTCTGTGGGTTGTCTTTTTAAGAAACAACAGATGTTAAAAACAGAGATAAAAATGGAAGCATTCCTAATCCCAGAATAAGTACCTGAAAAAAGAAAACTCAGCAGAAAATAGGTATTTAAAAGTTACAGCTAGTTTGAAGTTACAAGATCAGAAATTAGAATAAAGCTTTTGATATATTAAATTTCAAAATAATATTAATAGAATGTTGTTTGCAAAACTGGCAAAAGCTCTTTCTTGGACTGATAGCCTAAAAGTCCTAAAGCAAAAGGATAGATTTACAAAATGTTCTAAAGACTTAAGTGTTTTTTCCAATGGAATAAATAATCTAGAATTAAGTGGTTTAGTTATCCTGTTCATTGCATGTAGAAGATTAGGAACCTGTAGAACCTGTCAGCCTGTTGTCAGTACCAGGGAAGATTATGGAGTGATTCATCTTGAGTGTGCTCACATGGGATGTGCAGGACAAACAGGGGATCAGGCCCAGCCAGCATGGGTTCATGAAAGGCAGGTCCTGCTTGACCAACCTGATCTCCTTCTATGACCAGGTGACCCGCCTAGTGGATGAGGGACAGGCTGTGGATGTTGTCTACCTTGACTTCCGCAAGGCCTTTGACACTGTCTCTCATGGCATACTCCTTGAGAAACTGGCAGCTCATGGCTTGGACAAGTGTACTCTTCTGCTGGGTAAAAAACTGGCTGGATGGATGAGCCCAGAGGGTTGTGGTGAATGGAGTTAAATCCAGTTGGTGGCCTGTCACAAGTGGTGTTCCCCAGGGCTCAGTACTGGGGCCAGTTCTGTTTAATATCCTTATCAATATTCTGGATGAGGGAATTGAGTGCACCCTCAGTAACTTTGCAGATGACGCCAAGTTGGGAGGGAGGGAGGGTTATCTGCCTGAGGGTAGGAAGGCTCTACAGAGGGATCTGGACAGGCTGGATCGATGGGCTGAGGATGAGGTTCAACAAGGCCAAGTGCCGGGTCCTGCACTTGGGTCACAACAACCCCATGCAGCGCTACAGGCTTGGGGAAGGGTGGCTGGAAAGCTGCCCGGCAGAGAAAGACCTGGGTGTGCTGGTCAACAGCTGGCTGAATATGAGCCAGCAGTGTGTCCAGGTGGCCCAGAAGGCCAAGAGCATCCTGGCCTGTATCAGAAATAGCGTGGCCAGCAGGAGCAGGGCAGTGATCGCCCCCCTGTACTCAGCACTGGTGAGGCCGCACCTCAAGTACTGTGTTCAGTTTTGGGTCCCTCACTAAAGAAAAGACATTGAGGTGCTGGAGCGTGTCCAGAGAAGGGCAACCAAGCTGGTGAAGGGCCTGGAGCACAAGTCTTATGAGGAGCGGCTGAGGGAGCTGGGGCTGTTTAGCCTGGAGAAAAGGAAGCTCAGGGGGAGACCTTATCGCTCTCTACAACTACCTGGAGGGGGTGTAGTGAGGTGGGTGCTGGTCTCTCCTATCAAGTAACTAGTGATAGGACAAGAGGAAATGGCCTCAAGTTGCACCAGGGGAGGTTTAGATTAGATATTAGAAAAATTTCTTTACTGAAAGGGATGTCAGGCATAGGAACAGGCTGCCCAGGGAAGTGGGTGTTCAAAAAATGCATAGATGTGGCACTTCAAGACATGGTTTAGTGGGCATGGTGGTGTTGTGTTGATGGTTGGACTCGATGATCTTGAAGGTCTTTTCCAACCCAAACAATTCTATGATTCTAGAACAGGATTCACAGAAATCAGCTCTGAATATACTTATGACATTGGGCCTCAAACGAGAGACAGCAGAGAAGCATCTGGTATTCATATCCTACTGGAATATGTGTGATGGAGTACCAAGAAGCTTAGCGTTTTTAAGATTTAGGGTCTGTTCATGCCTAAAAGTCAGAAGTTATGCTTTGGGGGACTGAGCTGGTGAAAACTCAGTACGATCAGATTAGGCACCAACTGAGTAGCTATCTGCCGAGCACAGGCTTTGTGTCTGGCTGCAGAAGTATCAGTGCATTTTAGCTCATTTTGGACAATAGATACAAAGGGGGGGGGGGGGGGGGGGGGGCGGGGAGAATCTAAATAAATAATTTTAATTTGAAGAGGAAAGAGAATTTAAACCTATCAATCTACACATTTAGGCTTTTTTCATAAGTGTCTCCTACTTCTTTCATTTACTACAAATTCAGTACTTAATGCTGGTTTGTTTCTTTTCCAGAAATGAAAAATCCTGAAAACAGTATCTTTTCCTATGCAGTCTACCCTGCTTTTTGCAAACAGCAGGTTATATACTGACCACTGTTCCCCACATCAATATTTCTAATGGTTAATGTCTCCAAATGGAGAAACAGCTGGGCTACAGTAAGCTATTTGGCACTGCTGGCTGCATGCCGACTTGCCAGCATCCGTGCTCCCTTGCATTAGACTGAAGCATCAAGTAATAAACTGTTTACAGTCTGGTCTTTTTCTATCCCCTGAAGGCTGTTCCCTTGAAGAGGTAAAAAAATTGATTTTTCTCTGTCCAGTAGTTTTCATCTTATACTTGTTGCTTAAGTACTGTTCTGTACCTAAGTTGCCATTGGAACAAGAATCATTGATAATGGATGAGGTTTAGCTTTTTCAGATAATGTTCAGATCTGAAGGTTATTCTGTTTTCTCAACATATTCCAGCAACAGGTCTTAAAGCAAGACAGTACAAAATTCAATTAAAGGACAATTTGAGAAACTTATTTGAGTTCAGCTAGGTAAAGGAGGCCCAGAATTTCTCATTAACCTGTGATATGCTCTAGCAAAAATTACCTTGAATACACTACACTTTTATTATAGGAATGACTTTTTGAAGCTGAGTTGGGTGAGGCTAGACATGTATGTAGAGCTGCATGGAGAAGAAAAACAGATAACTGCAGCATTCCTTTTCTAGCAGGGACTCTTTTCTGCTCTTGGACATGACAAGAGAGTTGTAAGTATCTTCACCAAACAAGGAGGCTCTAGCCTACATTTCTGTAGATTTATTTTTCAGTCAATTTCAGAATTGACTCAATTATTTTCACAAAATTTATTTTCATTCTTGTTGTTCCAAATGTAAGGTCATATGAATATTTTCTATATAGATTTTATAAACACTGTTCAAACATATTGATTGGTTCAGTTTTACCTTTTAAAGCTAAACTTTAAAGCAGCAGGCAGCAAAAGCTATCAAATATATGTGGGGGTTTTTATGTAGCTAAACAAGGATATTTTCTCTCACAGTGCTTTGCTTTGATTTTTAGTTAAGTCTCTTTTCCAAGCTTTGCTCTGAATTTATTCCTGCATGCAATTGTCCCAAGCAGAAAGGATAGAAACTCCATGTAGCTTATCTTCCTCATGTTTTTAAACTCAAAATAGGAGAAAATATTCAGCAAAAAGACCTAAGCAAAACCTCCCATTCCTTACCAATAGGAGTCTTTGTCTAAAGAAGCTTTAATAAGTGCTCATACTTTTTTTAATTTAACTAGGATAAAAAGGTAAGTAGAGAAGCATTCATGGTTTTGAGGCAGTGGAATGTACTAGCATTTGAATTACTTAAATTACATGAAGTCACAAGAGCAGAAAATAACTTTAAAGTATTTTAATCCCAGAGTACTGAATCAAAAATCACACTCCTGAAACTTCTCCTATGCAGCATTTTGTCTGGCATCAGATATTTGGTATAGCTTACATGAATTTTTCTGCAGACAAAAAAAATAGATTACAAGGAAAAATAATAATCATAGCAAGGTGGTTTATATTTAAACTTTATCTAGCACATAGATCAGAACAAGATGAGAAAAATAAGACCATGTGTATATTGAACATTTTGTATTTGCTATACTGTTTTCTTTTTCTTATTACCAAAGTTAATTATTGTTTAATTAGCATCATCCTCTAGGTCATTACTAAATTATGCTTGTTTTTGTATTGAGTCCTTGTATCAGTACATTCATTCCTGTGAGTTTGCCTGATATGAAAAAAATGTACTCCCTTATTCTATACTGTTAATGAGGCAGTATTTTCTTGCTGTTTCCATGAATTGTCAGTGCTGTATAGTTAGATTAGTTTTGTTCAGATATGCTGCATTGTCTTTATCCACCGAGACTGTGTGTCAGAACAGACATAAACTTAGTGTGGTATTCTCTGCTTGACAAACCTCTGCTAGCTTTTTTTCCTTAGATACTTACTCCTGTCAGTAGGAGATAAGATTCTTTAAAAATACCAGCAACAGACAAGTTTTTCAGTGTTCTCTTTACTGTTACGAGTTCAGCCAGGTATCAGTAGATACCTGTTGTTCAGGTAATTTCATCATATCCAGTCCTCATCTATTTTAGACAAGTATGCTGTACCAACGGTTTCATAAGGAAGCCCAAACCCTTGCTATTCCTACCAAAAAACTGTTGCAGAACACTTTTAATAGTCAGAAACATTCCTCTAGTTTACAACTTAAATATACTTACAAGCATTTTGTAACCATTTGGTCTTCTGTTAGCAATATCTATAGGATTTTTTCCTAATACGTCATTCGTGTTTTTACAAAAAGCAATTGCATCCTTTTTTCTTTTTCATGTTGCTAGGCCAAAAATCTGATGCTCTTCATTCCCTTGATCAATCTAGTAGGCTTCCCCTACAACTTTTACAGTTTCTGTCTTAAATCCACTGTCTAGACTGTTATGAATATATTAAATTAATCTTAATTCTATGCATTTCAGGCTTGATTCTAACATTGACCTAAGTGTACTATTTTGAAAATAAAAGATGCATAATATATTAGCATCTTAATGCAAGTAAGAGCGAAATGTCAGAATCAAAAATGAAAAGAAAAATAAACGATAGTTTATTAGAAACAATTCTTATTTTCAACTGAGTCTGGGATTCTTCTTACACAAAGAAATGTGGTAAGCAAGAATACTCTGCAGAGGAAACCTGTACTCACTCATAAAAACAGAATTTGGAAGGAAGGAAATTGGATAAAAAAGAAGGAGAAAGGGTGTAACAAGCAATGGCTTTCAATCTTAGTCCTCTCTCAGTTTTTGCATCAAAACTTTAATTTTTTCAACTTTTCAACCATCACTTTATTTTCATGCAAGCATTTGTTACCCTTAACTTTCTGAAAAGCTGGAACAGAGAATGTATGACTATACAAACAAACAAAAGGCTTTAAAATTTGGGCTTGGAGCCAGTCAGAGTGGTGATTGTAGCGATCAGTTTAGAGATGCACATTTTCATTTTAGCTAGGGAAATAATAACATTGCCATTATGCAAATCAACAACATAGAAACACTCAGAACACAGACAATGGATGGCTGAGAGGGATCCCATCATAATGGGTCAGCAACTGCACAGTCTCTCTGCAGTCTGATTGGGTAAGCTAATTCTAAGTCAATTCCTAAAAAAAATCAGTAATGTTCAATATAAACATGTAATTTATTATTATTGAATTCACTCTTTATAATAAATCTGTCCTGAGTTTTCAGCCTTCCATGTAAAGTTTAAAAACTAATTCCTCATAAGAGATCTCTTTCCAACTTAGTAAGGATGCTAATACCTGTTTTGAGTTTTCAGTGAATGCGTTGATGATGTATCATCTTGAATAGCAAAATGAGCAGCTGGAATACAATTTGACCTTTTTTCATCATGTGCAGAAGTAAAAGATCAACATACTACTACTTCAGCACTGTTCAGCTGTGACTGCAAATATGTCTTTAAACTTAGCTGTAATTTGTTCTGCATTCCCAACACTCTGGCCAGAAGCATCCTTTTTAAACTGATTTGGGGGCTTGACTGTTTACAAAATATATGTGAGCCTTACTGCTCAAGTACTTGCAGTGATACTGAGAAAGAAACAACTAACTCAGCATTAAGTAAGGAGAAGTGACGGTGGAATGATTTTCAGAAACTTTGAGCTATGAATGTCACTTCAGAAGAAAATATTGTGGACTATTATTTCAAAAAATTGATATGCCATACAGTATTTAAAATGCAAATGTGCTCCAAGAGGGTCAACATAAGCAGAATACACAAGAAAAAAACCCATAGAAAACCAAGACCTCCCACAAAACCAGTTGAAATCTAACATGTTACAGCCTTTATATACAGCCCAAGGGATACTCTGCTACACACACAAGGTCTTGCAACATGATTCCACCCACAGCTGTGTTAGTTTCCTTCCATTATATTACATATGAAATAAAAAAACCTGTGTTGAATAAAATTATGGTTATTTCTGGGGACGGCAGGTATTGGTTGTTTTTTTTTTTTTTTTTAAAGACAGGCAGATCCACTGTTTTTTTACTTGATTTTCTTTAAGGTATAAAGAAAATGAAACATAAAAAATATTAAAAATCTGGCAGTCCCCATGCTTAACAGACTGTCACAATAGTTACTGAATGTGTTGGCAGGGTTCCCTTATCTGCTGAAGCACTCTCTAGTGTGCAAATAATAAAAATTAACTTAAGCCAGATTGTAATTTCTGAAGGAGGACTTTTGTCATGCAAGGGGAACATCCATTTTCACCATCTCTCTCCTCTCAATAGCAAAGTAAGAGGAAAAGTAGATGTATGGGGGGGTATGGCTGGAGGTGCAGGTGATCCTTTGCACACACAAGCTCCACTGAAACTTTGAAGCAGATCTATTTGTACTCTTATTTCATCAGTGGCCTACTGGCTGTGTTTCAGCTAGTCTTGGTGGGTTCCTATCATTCCAAGCACACCTTCATTATACTGGAAAAGTTCTTACTTATTCAGACATTCTGGTTTATGTGTTTAACAAAAGTTCCCAGAGGTTAAAGCAGAAGTTCATGTTTAGTTTGCTTGGCTTTTACTTTTTCTTCCTACTTTTCACAGCCTCTTTAGTCAGTCTACTCTTCAGAGAAATTGTACCTTTCCACATAGGTTACTTCTGAATACACTCTCAATGGGAAGCAGTGAAAGTCACCAAGGCAGCATAACTGCACACTGCTTATATCTTGCCTCTGCAATGGATGGAAGGTCATGTCCTTGCCCTTAGGTCAGACCTAACCACTAGTTCTCTCTTTCTCACTTCTTTGATTATGATCTAGGGGGCAATGTTTCAGAATTACTTTTAATGTGAAACAGTTTGGAGGACACAGTCAAATGCCTCTGTAAATGTAAGACTTGAGCCCAAATTTCAAAGACAGAATATAAACACCTGGCAAAATGAAAGGAAGCTCCACAAATTTATCAAATTTAAGAAATATATTGTCAAGGAGGTGGTAATTAAGACATTTTAAATATGGGACCCACTTATCTCACTGGGAACTTTAATTCTAACTCAGTCAGCCAAAGCAATGTGTCCCATTAGAGTTGTTTGGGATTTTTTTTTGCCTATTCATTTGCATGGTCTTCTGGGAGGCAGAACAGATACCTACCTGTCAGTAAAATGTAAAATACAGAAGAACTGCACTCTTAAAATCTCACTGTTACTTTATAAATGTTCTTTCAATTTAAGTCATTGTCTCAGGAAGTAATTGTCTTTGAGATAGGAAAAAAAAAAGTCAGGTGTCCATCATTTTGGAGTATAAGAAGTTATTTGTGAGTGATAATTGCTATTCGCTTATATATCTTGGGATTATTACAACTTCTTTGAAAAAAAAATCACAAAAGATTTAGCAGTAGTATTCTCAGAACAGCGTGTAGTTACATCTCTTTAAAATTTGATAGTCTATACAGGACAAGACTAAATACTAGAAATAAAAATGAAAAGATGAAATTAAAAGCAAAATGCTGTTCAACTGAATGTGGTCAACAAGATAATTTTTACATGAGCAACCACCAAACTTTTAAAGGTATACTTCAGCCTACAAAGAAAGATCAGGGGCTCGTTCCATTAACTACATCCATGAAGTGAAGAGAGTATTTTGGATGGCAGAGAGTAACCTAAGAAAAACAAACATAGATTACATAAATTATAAATTGATACAGTGCCATGGTTAAGCTTGATATCTATCCCATTCAGTAGAAAGCCTTGCAGACAGTATATTGTCTGCTGGAATTAAAGAATACAGATTCAGGCTCTCTTTGCCATGAAAGATAATGCAAAGTTGTTTCAAAATCCTGAACCAAACATTATCAGATGTATGTTCGCATTAATTTGTGCCCTCAGCTAACGTACAACTCTCTTCCATTTGTCTTGCAGAGAGCACCACAAAAGTTTCCAGCAAGTGACTGAAGAGAATCAGAAAGCCTCTGAGCAAACAGTATGCAAGAGTTCAAACGTGTTTGAGAGGCATACCCTGAATGGATGGAGAAACATTGCCTTCTTCCCCTATTGATCAAGTATATTGTTGACGAATTATCACAGCATAACATTTCCAATAAGCAGACTATGACTAACATTGCATACTAGTATATTTACAAACTGTCCTTTAAATAATTTCCTCCATCCCAGGTAATCATCTAGCACCGCTAAGTGAACTTTGTTAGACTGATGATCTCACTGGCACCATGTGCCTCCTACTTCTCTGCTCATCCCAACAAAGTTTAATTTCCTAGTATTTTGGAACCCCATAAGAGTTATCTAGGATCATTTACCGCAACTTGTGCAATTGTCTTTATTGTTTAATATAATGGCATGCTTTTAAACATACATAGACTATTATGGCAAATTGCCATAATGGGCAAATATTATTTGCCATCTGAAATCATAGGATATTCTCCTTTTGACTTGAGAAGTCCTCAGGCATCAACAGTTCTTGCTATTACATTGCAGAATAAACATATATTTTGCCGAGTGGTTTACTCCCTATTTTGTATCACTCATGTCCAGTGCAATTCCAATGCAGGACTTTCTAAGGGGAAAACTCAGTAAATTTCAGGGTTAAGGACTGAAGAGTAATTCAGATTTCAAAATGAGAAGCTCTTTCTTTTCTTTGAGGGACAAGGAGGCAAGGGGAGATTAACTGGAAACAAACCAGGTAAATGAACCAAACTTTCTAAAATTTGGCAAGGAATTGCTATTTTTAGCAAGCTTTTAAATACCTGTTAAACCGTAGTACTCTACATTGAGGTGATAGTGGATTTGGGATAGCTCATTCCTACTGCTTTTTCTCTTAAGTATGATACTTGAATATTGCAGCCAAATCAAAGTGGGGTTACAATCAGACTTATGTCCAATGTCACTACACTAACTCTGTGGGATGTGATCAACATGCATACAGGACTCTAAAGGCAGTCAGTCCAGTCCAAAACTCCTGAAGCCTCCCAGAACCAGAACTGGGCAGATACCTATTTTCACTTTCTTGTATTGCTAAGCCTAAGGAAATAAGCTCTGCCAGACCAAACTGGCACCATTCAGAGCTAACTGCTGTTCTTCATCAGTGGCACTACATAAAGTAAAATAGCTGGGAGTGGAAGCAAAGTCCAGAATGGTAAGATTTTGTAGGCAGTGGAGGTGGAAAGATACTCTTATTTCTCTCAAACTAAATCTGCATCCTCATCTATTACATTTTAGGCTTGAAAGTAGTGACAGGTGGATAAAGGGTTCTCTGCATGTCCTGCAGGACTCCAAAGAGTTGTGCATATTTCTATAGGTTCCTTAGATGCAGACACTTTCTCCTCATCCACAACCTTGACCACTGTGTCATTCATTTCCACAGTAGTCAGCTTTGGGAAGTTACAGAAGATGCTGTGTATGCTAATATCCTTTAAGAAGGAGTAAAATGAAGTTTCCTGCTGGTAAAATACACTTGGGGGAGGGGGGTATGATACGGGAGGGAAGGCTGGGGGAGGGGCAGGGTAACCAACCTTCTTAAATCTTAGTCCTTACAGTGAAACCTATCCTAAGAGTCTGAGTTTGTGTTAAACTTGTGCCTCCTATGACAAATTTGTTTGAACATGAGCAAGATAATTCATAAATACTAAAAGACAAACCTGGGAACAATATACATGCCTCTCTGTTCGTGAAGTTTCTGGACTACAGTCAAAAAAATCTTATTTTAATGAAACTATCAATTTTCTTCCGTATGGCAATGCAAACTTGACCTTATGTAATTAAAATATTGAAATTCATATTCTCTATTTTCTGATGCACGTGTGCAACATCAATATGTGACAACTAATATTTACCCAGCCAGGCAGAGATTCATAGAGGGCATTTAATTTCTAAGCTTTCCTTTTTCCTCCCATCTGGTTTTACTAAGCTACCTAGAAAAATGTTAATTAATATTTTTGCATAGCATGCAGATATAACTTTTGAGGATCAAGAATTAAATCACATAAATAAAATGTTCAGATTAGAATTACTACACATGATCACTTCTCTTTACCAAATTTATATGAAGTAAAATTGTTCTATGCACATACAGGAGGAGAAAGCTCCACAGTAGGAAAAAGCAACTGCTTACAAACAAACCTCACTTTAAAAACTGTAAAACAGGAAAGTAATTTCAAATATTAGATTCTGCCTCACCCATTAGCTTGGAAATATAGACAAAATTAAAATTCCCTTTTGTCAAAATCCTGGCTTTTAAATGCAATCCATTACTGTCTAGTCAATTTTTAGTGCAATTGACTGGAATTCTAGAAAAACTAGTACTATCATATCTACCAAGTTAAAAAGCCTTTGAGGTTTAGTGATACTCATTCCTGACATTTCAGGTTTAGCAGGACGTTAATTAGACACACACCGCTGTGTTGCTTTAGGGCATAGCACAACAGGCCAGTTTTTAGCTACTTGCGAACCTAGAAGTCTTAGGAGATACCAGCTTGAGACCTACAGCAGGTTTAAATTGTCTTTTTTCCTGCACATTTAGAAAATATAGTGAAATTCTGTTCCACGGCGTAAACTAATTGGACAAACTTTTGTCAGTGATATGCTGCACGGTGGCATGGTGAAAACTATAACATCCATATGTCTATATCCACCAGGGCTTAGAAAGTTGCACAGTGGTATGGTTTGTCTTGGTCATTGCCAACCTGCTACTGCATTTATACTTGGACACATACAAAATGAAGAATGAGAATTAATTTGTGAAACTATCTTGCTCTGGTAATTTCTTGCAAAGCACTGAAGATTAACATTTTATCACAAAAGGTTGAAAAAATTACATTAACAAGGAAGTCAATAACTTGTCTATAAAATTATAACCTTGCATGATATTAATAGGAAGTAATGAGACGGATGTAAAAAATACATGTATATATTGCCTCTTATACAGTACAATCCTAAATTGTCTCTTGACCCTATAACAATTATTTTTTCAGGTGATAGGGATACAAAAGTATGTTTGTCTTGATACATCCTAGATATCCAGTTAGCATGTTATAAGTTATGCTGTATGTAAGCAAATCCAGTTAGCATGCCCAGATAGGTAGAAAACCACTACTTTTATTTCTGTGGTTTTGTTTCTTCATTGTGGTAATGTTTGTGAACACTTCAGCTCTTTGAATCACAGTACCACATATAAGACCTATGTGGAATTCCATTTACTCCTGTTTTATCATGACAGCATCCCAATAAATATTATCGAAATAAGGATGGTAAGACTCCAGACAACATCAAGAGGCAGAGATGGTGCTAAAGAGTAGTACAAAAATTTGGATTTTTTCATAAGCCCAGTTAGATAGCTTTTCTTTTGAACAAACATTTCTTTTAAAGTCTCCAACACAAGTACTTGCAGAGTCCAATCTTGTTTAATTATACAGAACCAAGTTTACCGTGAGATAAAATGGTTCCTAAATATTTCTGGTTCTGGTTTTTTTTTTTCACTCAACTTATGGCATTAATATCATGTACACCTCAATTTCTCGTGGAACCATTTGTATGGCAGCAATTTTATTGAAAAAAAAAAAAAACCAACAGGCTAAGAAACGTGAATTCAAAGAAAGACTTCTTATGGGCTATAAGATAGGATAAGATATGGGCCATGGGATATACTAGTGACGTAAAATTTGGTTCAGTAGAACTACAGATGGGAAGCATCATAGACCATCAAGTAAGGAGGGCAGCCACTCCCAACACTGCTGCAAATGCTTAAAGAAAAAGTGTACCCTTCCTTGCACATACTTTATTACAAGAACGAAGCTTTGTGGTTCCCATGAGAGAGCACTGAACAGGTAAAATGATGTATGTTACTGACAGCACAGAAGCCTGGATTTGGGCATTGCTCTTTCATGAACATGGAAATTTGCTATGGTTGAGATGACACATGTTACAGACTAAGATAGCAAGGCCATGAAGACTACAAGGCAAGTTAAGCTCTCACTGTCTTGAAGCTCTCTCACAGAAGAGCTATCAAAAGTTTTAAAGGCAAGGCTTTGGTACAACATGAAATACAGGTGCCCCAGGAGGAAGACATTTCATCCCAGGGCTGTTTTTTATTCAACTAGCACTCACAGGTATATTTGCTGCATCCCTCAGGTTTCCTCAACAGGCGATGAAACTAGAAACTGTTCTATGTCTGTGTTGGTCTCCTTGGAGAAGATACACAAGGTTTTTGACACATGTAATCAAAGTTTGCCTTCACTCAGGCAACCGGTGTGCTAAAAGGTACCCACTTGTCCAATTGATTCTCACTCATCCTCCTCTGTTCTCTAACACATCTCCATTATTTCATATTCTTAAAAATACGTATTGTTTAAAATATAACAATAAAGCAAAACAACGACACTTGTTGCGGAGGATCCACAGGGGAAATCACGCACAGACCAATGTGATTAAGTGAAGTCCATTTACTACAACTTTTAGCGCAGTTATATACCTTATGTGCTTGTGCACGTGCCTTATACAATACTCTAATTGGTACAATACCCCGGTTCACACGACACTATCTTATTCTCTATTGGCTGTGCGGGCTTCTTCACGAGGTGTCCAGCAGTTACTTATCTCATTCTTTGGCATCCAGGAGTTGTTTGTTGGGCTCTTCTTATCTTCCTTTTTCCCAGCGTACAAGGACACAATGTCCTTGTCTGCTGCGGCACTTTTGTAAACTTATGCTTCGTTCCCACTGAACGGTTGGATTGCTTACATGCCTTTACTAAACCAAAAATCCTCAACAGACACTCTTCAAGAATATATTACCTGAAGTCCTTTCTAAATAATGAATGTTTATTCTGGCTGAAGGTCTTATTATTTCTGTTTGGTTTGAAAACATAGAATTAGTCTTTTCTTTCAAAAACTTTTTTTTTAAAAGGTTTTTAAAGAGGTGCATAATTTTAAATACATGGGAAAATTATAGCATTTCTGACTATATTAGATTGTTAAATTGCTTTATTGTTTTGCAATTATAACTTTGAAAATAGAAATACATTTAAAAAAATTTTTCACACAATAATGCTTTCAAAATAACCAGAGTAAAGAACCCTAGGCCTGTAACTTCATTAAATAATTTCCTTTTTCCAATTTTTATAAGCTCAGCAACTGGAAATAACTTTTTTTTTTTTTTTTTAAACTCAGAAATACTGTTACAAGCAATATTAAACTGTTTTTCAACATGTAAATGAGTTAGGTCATAGCTAAAGTATTTAAAAAAAATGGGTATCCACTCCTACTCCTGAATCAAATTGCCCCAAATGTAAGAGAGAATTTTAAAGTCTTCATATTGTCTCAATAGAAATACTAGAGCATGAAACATATTTTTAAAATTACTTTGAACATCATTAAGATTATAATCTTGATCTTCTGTATGTTACAAAATTCTATTTTGAAAGTAGATTAATTCTGAAAGAACTCAGTTTCTTTTCCATCCTTTTCACTATTTACTTAATTATCTTTGAAAAATTTTGGTTTTTAAAATGCTTTTTCTGCATTGAGTTCTTTTTTTTAATTAATATCTCTTCCTCCTTTACTTTTATTTTGTTTAATTTTTTAGAATCTCCTTTTGTGTTCTGTTTTCTCTTTCTTTCCCAAGCCCTAAATTTTCAACAGTTTCACGTAAAGACAATAAAGGAATAATTGTGTTTATGAGTTGGAATAAGAACCACAACTGAATTACCTACACCATTGGCTTAAATCTGTATCTGTTAACTGTTTTGTGTTTAAATTCATTGGTCATATTTATTTCATCTGGTTTACATTAAGCAAAAATAAACAGTGGCTATAATTATTTACAAATGAAATCCACATGCTTTAGTCTTGATCACCCCATGGTTTTGTATCAGTAACAAGCCCATCAGTGTATCCTTCTGAGTACATATATGCAATTGATGGATTAATTTAAAGAAACATAAGATACAAAGACTTTGTTTTTCTATGGAGTGGGTTGCCAGGGGACAAATGTATGTGCAAGCTACCTTAAGCTGAAAAGAAATATGATCTATAGATATTTCATGTTAAAAAATATAGAAGGGAAGATTATCTCCATGAGAACCCAACTGCAGTTATTCCCGGTGTTCTTCTATACAGTTTAAGGACTGATTCCCACCAATTAACAGAGATCTTGTTTTCTTGCACAGTTACTGTGAAAGTGTTTTTTTCTTTTTTACTTATGCCCCATATCATTATTCTCTGCAAATTGACTGTTCTTCCTTGTATGACAAGGGGACAGGACAAAAAGTATAACTCATCCAAGGTCATGTGATGGATCATATTGCCCTAAATGTTTCTTAATGGCATTCCAGAATCATAAAAAGATAATTTTCTGTCATTCATGTATGGTGGGGGGACAAATGTACTTGGAACTGATGCTTAGCAATTTATTTTTTGAGGCATCTGAACACATTTTCCGGTTTGACCTTGGCTGACTCAATACCCATGATAAACCTTGGAGTTGTATTTAGAATATGACAGATACTGCAATTTTGAATTGTTTCAATTTTTCCTTTTTTTTTTTTTTTTTTTTTAAAGAATAAAGTCCAATTAGTTTATTTTAAATCGAGCTATATGGCACAGTTTAGATTCAAGGTAATGTTTAAAAAAAACTCTTACGAAGATTTAGCAGCTTTTGGAAATTGTTTCCTCTTGTACACAAAGTATGTACACTTTGTTATTTTCACAGATAAGTATCCTGTATATAAAAATGGAATTACTTGTAATTTTCATCAGTTTAGCTAATTGCTCCTTTATGACCCAGACTTAAAAAACTTGCATTATGAAACTTGGATAAAGACATTTGAAAACCTATCTTCTCTCAGGATCCTATCTTCCTCAGAAGATCTTGAAATCTTATCTTCTTCTACTTCCAATTTTATCCATAACAGTTAATGGGTTTTAATAAAGAGCTTTCCCTGTTTTGATAACTACTTAATATTTTCCTTTTTCCCCCTCAAGTTCTGATTTTTTGTTGCCTGTTCTCTCAGAAATCACTGAATATTCTTGAACCAAAGCTGAGAGTCTTCTGGGAACTGATTTTGTCATCTCTTCTGAGTAGGCTTTTTGGAAGAGATTCTTTTTGTAGGACAGGTGGCCCAAGTTGCCAACTCTGTCGCAGAGCTGCGTTCACTGGAGTATTTGAGAGGTACCAGGATGGTGCAGAGAGTCTCAGAATTGCTGATTTTTCCTGATCCCTCTGCATTCTTTTACTGAAATGGCACAGTAGACAAGTTACTCATCTGCAAAGACAACAAAACCATTTGTTTTGTCTTTGTTTTGTTGATATTTTTAATTAATGTTGTCTCTGCTCTGGCACTAAACTTTTCCATCATATCCGCATCATGTTGGGGAGGAGGGGGAGAATCACAAGAGAAACCCTGACTGGACTGGACTACAAAGGCGAGTTTATTCTGTAATTCATCACTTGAAAACTCCAATTTGTCAGCATTAACACATCGAGCATATTTTGTCATCATAAATATCAAGCATACTATGGTATGCTTATATTTCTAGTTCTTTAGTGTAGGTCCTTGTTACTCTTTCAGTGGGCTACACAGGACCCTTTGCTGCATGTAAATAATAGGTCAAATGCTATTTATTTTCCTTCTCCAACAGGATCACAGTGATGAGAAAATGCCTGTGGGTAAAAATTTTCAAACTCAGTACTGTGCGTGTTGCAAAACTGATAGTCTACATAGCCAGAAACAATTACTCAAATAAGACAATAAAGAAAACAGAATTGTAATCACCATTCATTGGTTTAGAAATGTCATGCCAGCCACATTTCGGACATTGTATGATATTAATACAAATCAGCATATATTAGCAGCCAGACATGTTCACAACTGTTCTAACAGCTGAGAGCCTCCAAGCTAAATTGATTTCATCCCTTAGACACCCATTAAGACCTCTCCTTCCCATTTAGATAATAGAACACAGTTGTTCAGGGGTGTTTATGAAATGACATTGATTTGATTGATAAGTGACCTTGACTGTATGAAAATCTGTGCTTGCTGGAATTCAAAGGATCACCTTCCTTCCCAATAACCTTGTCAGAGTTACAGGCCTCCAAATCCTTAGAGAATTCATACATGCACAATCAGTAAATACTGATATAATTTTTTTCCATGAGAAGTGTGTTTGGGGGGATTAAATTTTAAATAAAATCTTACATACGCATACTAAAATTCTAATTGTAGAAAGTGCTGAAGAAACCTGAGAATGACAGTCTGGTTTTAAAAATAAATCAGGGTTTAATTATATGGGTTTTGTAGCTCAATCTATTTTGAAAAACTCCCTGGCTCTAGTGGACCATTCTTATTAAGATCAAATGAAACACTGAAACTTCATATACTGTTAATTTTATAGGGCATATAACCTAGCTATGATTAATTAAGGGTATTGGAAACCTCTAATACAATGCCAGAAAAAAACCCTTGGTTTAGTATGGGAAGGTTTTCTAGAGCTGCATTATGAGAGTTTTTCAATAATATATTAAACAGACTAAATAATTAAAATGTCATTTGATTGAAATCAGACCATTCTCCTTGTATTTCAGCATTACATCCTATAACAGGCAAGACTGTCTTTTCAGCTCCAAATATGGAGGCAATCCTTCCTTTTCTGCACATTACTTCAAGGAAAACATCAGACAGAATTTAAAAGCAAATGACAAATACCTACTTGAATATTTATTTAAGAGTTTAAATAAAAAGCTAGGATTGAGATTGTCAGGGATTCTTTAATATACTTACAATCAGATTATCTAGGGGAAATTACTGAAACCCACCTTCCTATGTTCTGGAGGAGACACTTAGAATGTGAAGATGCAGCCACTGCAGATCATTTCATCTGCCCTCAAAGCAACCCCCAAGTGGATGCACTTGAAGGCTGGAGCCCTGCTCGTTCTCCTCGGGCAGCTGCTGCTGCTGCTTCTGGCGGGGTAGAAGAACACCTGAGCAGCAGCTTTCTGTCACAGCAGCCCCAAATGCAGTGTTTTCTGAAGTTTCTGTGGTGGGGCAGGCAGGCAGGCACTCAGGTACCCTTGATATGAGGGTGGATACGAGCAGCCTGTGGACCAGATCTGGTTCACCAATCACTGGTTGGACTGTGTCAATTAGTTGCTCTGTTGCGATTAACCATTTTACAGTCCTTTTACAGTCCTTTCTGCTAAAGCTGTTTCACCTATTTATTTATTTTTTTTTAATATTATAAAAATAAATCCTAACTGAAATAGAAATTTTCCAGTTGCAAGAGCTCCCAAGTGCAGGTGTTCTGTGTATAGCTGTATATCTGTATAGCAGATGAGACAGTGGGAAACCTGCCCCAGCATATTCCACAAAACTGGCAGATGCTGATCTTGGCCGGAGACCACAAAGAGATCATTAATTGCCTGATTCTGAACAGGCACTTGGATGGATGTCTTCCCCTTTACAGGACAGCATGCCCAACAGAGAAACATTTGTTTCTCCTTTAAAATTTTAAATGCAAAGACTAATTTAGAAATGGTTTTGCCCAAAATTTGCCAGTAGCTGTTACAAGTTATTTCCATTGTATAGAACAGCTGCTTGTACTCAATCTCATTTAAGTGAGACATGAATGGAAGCAAAGGCATTCCAGAGTCAGTTCATAGTTATTTGCACAGGTTAGTTTCAGGTTTTTTGGAAGAATATTTTCTCTGTTCCCCTACTATCACTCTTTCTGTACTATTCCTTTTTTTTTTCTTTGCTGCTAGAAGTGAAAAGATCAATCAAGTATGATCCTCATGATGTGGGATCACACAACTGTGCCCTTTTTCAGGATATTCTTTACGCTAATCAAGGATGTCATATAGTTCACAGTTCAGCAACCACAGTATGTAGTACACTTTTCATCTCTTCTTAGTGAACAATGTTCTGTAACCTACACTTCAACAGGCTAAATCCATAGAAGTGAGCAGCTGATTTTGGGACCATGGCAGGCCATCTTGAGCTTGGGCTCCACTGGGGCGCTCATCACTGACTGCAGCACAGTGCCACAGGTTTTCCTGCTTTGGGGTTTGCATACACCAGGTGTGGGGAGAGATGCCACAGCACCACACTGCAAAAGCAAGAGATGCCAATGCTGTCATTAGGGACTGGGAATAAGAAGCCAAATACACCTTACATTCATGGTGTGAAACTTGACAGCCTGAGGTAGAGCTGAAGACTTACATGAAGACCAGGATTTAACCCTAAAAATAGTCAAGAGAATGAGCTTCTGATGTAGGCACAGCTCACATAGCATAAGATAATTAACATGGGATTAATGTTCTTGTTCAATTCTTCCAGCATTCAGGAAAATAGGGGTTAATACAAACAAGAAAAATACCAGGCTACTCTTGAGTAAAATACATGAAGTTTGTTAAAAGGGTATCAGCACTCTTTTTCCTAATTAGAACAACTGGCAATGCTCCAGGTTTTTGTCTAGCTGCTTGGGTCAAAACTGTGGAAATTATTTGAATGTAATGTAAAATAAACATCACAGTGGATATTACACTTACTGTAATAATATTTTTACATTTAATGCATCATTATGTCTCATACTAATTTTGAACTGGCATGGTATAAAAAAGACATGGGACATTGTCACTGAGTTTAGAAGTGGCCTTCTGTTGGGTTTACAGAATTTTCATTAAACCTTTAACAATCAATTCTTACATCATGATGTTTATGCTTTCACATTTATTGATACAGGAATGGAGTTCTTTAAAGCACTAGCAGGAAAGGGAGATAAAAAACTAAATTATAACTTGATATATAGGAATAAAATAAATGTAAAATAGTTTGTTCACATGTATTATTGAAAGAAATTATTCTCTCTGATTATAAAGCCTTCAGACAGCTTTTCAGTTGCCAGAAGCATACTCCCATTTAATTTGGAGGGTTGGAAACTTAAAAAGGGTGAAAATTAAATGTCTAATTTGTGATTATCAGGTGTCTTAAGTTACTGAACGATAATTGAGTAACTATTGGATCACCATGACTGCCAATCCAGTATGTGAACATTCAGGATACCCTGTTTACTCCTGCTGTGAACAACTCAGATTGGTTGCCCAGTTAAAAGAATTGACATCTGTATCCAATCCAACAACAGATGGCATTATTTTTATATTTTTGCCAGCAGTGATGTTATATCATCGCACAGCTGATATATAAGCAAAGCTTTTAAATTGAAGGTATTGTGAGAGAAGACTGCTGGTGTCTTGAAAAATTAATCATTTTATTATCCTGAAGGATGTTTGAGATGAGGAAGAAAAAAGCCAATAGTTCCTATAAACTCAATTTCACCATCACAGCCCCTAGTATCATTGAATCTCCATAGGCTGCACATATTTCATGGCACTGTCCCCTTCTTGAAAATAAATTCTACACTCAGCAGCGATACGATTCTACTTTTGATTTAGCTGTTCCTCGTTTCTTAATTCTATCCCAGCCAAAACCACTACAATGGCTCAGCCCTACTTCTGCATCACAGAATACCTCTCCAGCCCCATCCTTAATATTGCCAGCACAACTGCTTGTGGGGACATCCTGTGGATAAAACCAGGGAACTAATCTGACCAAAACCTTGGCAAAACAGAAGTTTCAAAATGCAGATTAGTGTCTGTACATGCTGTCCCTCTTTCCCAGGTAGTTGTGTTTACACAACAGATGGCTTTCACACAGGGTGAAGACAAAGGAATACGAAAAAAGACAAAGCAGCACAAAACCACACGGCTTACAGCAAGACACACATTTTTAATCTACCACTGATTAATAAACCAAGACTTTACTTGCCCTTAGTTTTCTGTAGTCCTGACAACATCCTGGAATATCTGGGGGGGGGGAGGGGGGGAAGAAAAAATTGCCTTGAGTTCATTTGCACCTGAATTTATTCTTATCCCAGCTTTACCTGCACCAAATTTTCAAATAAAAAGTAATAAAAGGAAGACTCATCTCAAGTTTTGGGGGCTTTTGCTCTCTTATTTTTGTTTCCTGAATACTTTATTTTTGCATTTTATGTGCCAATATAAAAGTCACACCAGAGGTCTGCTCAGTCAAACTGAAGGTCCACTAGCTTAATATCTTACCTGCAATAGTAGCCAAAACCAGATAGCTAGTGAGAAGTACAAATATATAGTAACATATTTAAAAGTTAACACTCACTGAAGAACAGTTTTAGCTTTATTTTGCCAAACTCATCAAACTCCGTTGGGTATTCCAAAGTGTTTCATCCTCAATATCAAAGAAAAAGAAAAGAGATATTTGCCAACAAACCAATTGTTCTAGACCTGTACTGTAATATGTTGCCCTGTGGAGGTAGTAAGAACCTTCCTTCCAACTGCAGTCTGATTCACTCTTGTCTGGGATAAAAAAGAAGTGTGAAGAGTGAGTTGGTACCTGGTAGAAACTTTGCATGGCTTGGAGGGAGGCTTGTTTGCCTACACTGACTGAGACTGAAGAGCTGGAGCTGGCAAAGGCCAAAGACAAGAGGGTACGGCTGCCAATTTGACCAAAGAGCACAACCAAAACTAAGACATGCAGTGCAGGTGGCAGTGAAAAGTGTGCTTATCACTTGTCCAGAAAGGAGAATAAGCAATGCATAGAGAGTGGTTAATCCTTACCTAGTAAAGAATGAACCTGGGGAGTTGCTAGGCAGGACACAGATAGGCCGATGTGGCAGTTTGGCAAGGAGGATGGCATGACTTATGTAAGATAAATTTGCTATACATTGTAACCTCAAACTGGTTTTTCTTTTGTGTGTTTTATAAGCTGTCTTAGAAATGTATAAATACTAGAGTTTAGAAAAACACTTATGCAATAATGAAAGGTGGAAGAAAAAGGAGTAATTCTAATGTACTGTAACTGCCCTGTAGGGCAGAAGTGACTAAGAAGTCATTCTATAATTAAAATGCCCTGCTCTCCCTGTTCCTAGTAAAATAACAAAAGTGTCCATTCTTTATATTACTTTAGTGTCAGCACTGGAAATGGTTGTCAGCAGAAGCCATGTAAATACAAAAGACGGCATATGTGTTCCCACACCAGCCATACTGGAGACAAATGGACCATCTCACTGGTAGAATAATGGCATTTGGAAATTAACATGGCCCAAACTAACTATTATTTACAAATATTGCAGATCTCAAAGCCTTCACAAGTCTATAGAGGATAAGACTACTAAGCAGATAGAAAGGACTGGCTAGAAGTGGAAGCCACTATGCAGAGCAGTGACTATAGTAATGAATAGAAGGACCATTGCATTCATGACTAATTTTCTTTTTAGACAGTTTCCATGGTCTGTGAGGACTCACTGGCTACACGAAGTGACAGATAATCACCAAAACTCACTGGTATGATGGATTTCTAACTTTTTCCTTAAAGTTCTAGTGCATTGCCAGTGTAACCTTTCTGGGGATGGGGCTGTATTGTGCATGGGAAGACCATGGTAAAGAATTATATATATATGTATATATATATATCCCTTCCAGCTCAGCTTTCTCAGCCCTTTTTAGGAATTACCTGATCCCTCTATCTTGGGTCCAATAACTGAATAAATTTAGCATAAAGAGGCAAATCCATGCTGCTCATTGTGTTGGTCTTCTTAGTTTTGTGGCCTGGTCTCAGATAGGTTCTATTCATAAGCCTCATACAAAAACAGTTCAGCATCTTCATCAGCTGTTTGTCAGTTCAAAAGGAGCCTCTATAGGTACAGCTCTTTGGGTACCTGCTCTAACTTTAATGTGTTGAAGGGAGTGAATTCCTTCACTTAGAATAGGCAATTAAAGACTTTCCTGATAGATTGGCATATATGTAAAAAACTACAAACCTGATATTTTTCTGATAAGCATATTTTCCTAGAATTAAAATTATTGAAAAGTAATTCTTTGTGTTATATCTAAACAAGTATTTAGTCAGGCTGGCTGTATTTCATCTCTACTTTAGACAAAAGAGCAGCTCAGTCACTAAACTTATTCATCCCTCAGTTGAAATGGTCAACCAGTGTATCAGTTGTGTTTAATTTCATCAATAGAGAATTTTGTTGATTGTGGGAAATGCACTATAATGATGTTTATTTCACATGATAAATGAAGCATCCCTCATATAGGAAACAGATTAAGAACTCTGAAACACATGATCAAACAGCTGTGGCCATCTATGATTTTGCCAACTTGCAGTTGCTTGTCACCAAATTTCTAGCAGAAGTCATTTATATGTGGCAAAGTCAACATACTCCACAGCGAGCTGTTCACAGGTTAGCCCACCTTTGTTAGCCGAACTTTCCATTAAAGGTTTGGCTTATAGAGCAACTGAAACGCAAAAATTTACTTCTGTTTTCGGACTCTGCTACTGGACTTAATGTTCAGCATGAGATCAGTTAGATGGCTGGGGAAATAACACATTAAAGCAATGCAATAAGGTTTGCCAGAGCTCACTTGTCAAAGATCTTGCAGAAAGTAAACCATCTATGAATGAAGTTCTTTAACAGTTAAGAACTTCGCAGTTCAGGAAGAATGTTTTCCTCTCATTAGGCCTATGCTGCAGTATTTCTTGAAGAAGCTAGGGACTTCAAGTTTCCTAGCCCACTGGCAATTTTCTTTTAGATCTCTTCAGAGTAATCCATGGAAACTTTCATAAAATTAGAAGGAACACTTCTCATTTATGACCAGCTTGATCAGGTCAACAGTTTTTGATACTACTGACCAAAAAGTGATACTGAGATCTTGCCAGTTCTTAAATTTAAACTGCTCCTGTCTTTTGTTGCTGTTCATAACTAGAAATACTGCTACACCTGGATTCAAATGCTTTTAGAAAGAGAGGGAACATGCATCTGCTTGAAAACACTTTTGTAAAAATGTAAGATTCTGGACAGACTTGCTGATGTTCTGTCCTAAAACTTGTGAATAGCTTCCCTGTTCCATCATTTGAATATGGTATGTTAGTTGGCCTAAATTTAAGCCATTCCTGTTTTTTATTAACTGACATGATAGAGTAGGTGATGACACAGCCTTCCAAACAGGTACAAAGGACATAGCAATCCTTTTGGAGCCAGCTCCTCTCCCTAAGCAAATCTTGGCAAAGGTGGACTCCAAATAATTTAACAGATGTGAAAAAACATGTGTTTGCAAAGAATACCTATTTTAAATGGCTTTTTAAAAATCCAACCATTTTCTTTTGCAATTGTTACATGTTGATGACAGACCTGTGTAGCTAACAAAAGAAGCATTTGGTAGAAGCTAATATGGAACTGTAGGTCTAAGACAAGACAAACTTAATAATTTCAGCTGGTTAATGATGGCCAAGACTTGACCTAGAGGTTACAATTGCTTAAATTGAACAATTTTTTTTAAAAACTACATTCACCATTTCTTTTCCTAATTCTATCAGGTATCTGTTTGACAGTAAGGTAAAATTTTTGACAGAACCAGCATGAAATCCCAGTTTCTCCAGCCTGCTTTCATACCACTTTAATAATTAATAAGAAAGGCTTTTATCCTTAGAATTTAATTGAATAAAAAGATGTTTTAAATTTTCAAGTATCATAGTTCTTATTAATTGTTAAACCAGTATAAAAGCAGCCTGGAGACTAATTTACAGGCTCTGGGCAAGCAAGATGCCTGTGTTGGTAACTTTTCAGAAAGAAGGACAGCATAAACTATGGACTCCAAATGCCATTTATGTTTAAGATCCTTAATTTTAAATACATACAATAGCCAGTTCCCACTGAACAGTGCTTCTTAGCTTTACTAACTTTCAGGTTAGCATGCCATATAAGAAAGACTAATTCAAGTTACTCTTAAAGTTGAAATGCAAATAATTTCAATTCAATAATACACTTTTAATTAATTCTTTTGATAAACTTAGTATCACGGATCCAAATGAATAAGAGGTGAACATAAAACCTGGAGATAGATCCTACTCTTCCCTCATTAGGAGTGTTCTCTCTGAAAGCCTACTGGAAACTCACTATCTTTGAGAGCATTGGGTTTCTCTTCTGCGTGAGGGTGATACAGACACACACCTTCCTCATAAGCATATATATCTTCAGCTTCAAACTATAACACAAACTTAAGGTAATTTTAGCAGCTTTCACTTCCCCCTTTTTGCTGTGCTTAAAACTTGCATTTCTTTAGACTGTGACTGTGTTCGGTGCATAAATAACTGGATCAAGCACCACCCCTGCAAGGTTTGGGTTTTGGATCCTGAGGGAGCTCTGGCAGTTGGTAAGCAGTGAGCTGGTCAGCACCGAAAAAGCTGAGCTGCATGAGGAGAATAACCCAGAAGTCAACATTAGGTACCAAGTGCATGCTGGTGTCAGCAACTGAGACCTTTATTGACCTTAAATTTCCCTTGTGATGGACTGCAGCTCACCTGGAATTTGGAAGGCTACAGTTTTGGACTTAAATGCCTTAGCATGGCAGCTGCTAAGACTTAAAAATCCATTTGTGGAGCCTCAAGTATGTGTTGTGGGACTGAGTTCTGTTTTCATGCAAGGGTAATCAGTTATAATAAGCAATCATTCAGTTCAAACTCATATATCACAAATAAACATATCACATTACAAAATAATATCTGATATATAATGCTCTCCCTTATCTTGGATTAAGTTGTTCAAAACTTTATTCTTTAGGATTTTTAAAGTTTTCAAACATATTGTAGTACTAGTAGAAAGTAGTAGAAAAGTTGCATAGCATATGTCATTCAGACTGGTAACTCAGGATTGGTTTTTTTCACCCTACACATATATATTGCTGTGCAATGAGCTGCTCACCTAGCACTTTAGTGACATATGATGTACAAAAGACACTGGGATGTACTTTACCTATTAGAAAATAATCCATATGCATTCAAGATAACTTGCTTCCAGGTTGTAAATGACTTGAATGAGGTAATGTCAATTTTGGCATAGAGTACCACATCCTATTTATTTCTGCACAGTAAACATTTTCTAAATAGATTATGACAACTGGTTTTCATCTCTTATATCAATCATTCCAACATGTTTTATTAATAGATGGGCAATTATAGATTTAGGTACATACTCTACATAGATTCTTCTCAAAGTAGGAGTTGGTGCCTATTTCTATCACTAGATAACTAGTGACAGAACCAACAGAATATTTAGGATCCTACTACCTAGTTAAGGATATTGATAGAAAGTTGAGAACTTAAAGAGGCATTAGGAGCTTAAATATTGTTTTCAATCTGGGATATGCATAGCTTTGGCAATCTGGTCTTAGTGTGAGATCATTTTTTTGAAAAGAGACTCAGGCTGTCATTGTGAAATTTTGAAAATTCCACTCATAGTAAATAAACACTGATAAATTCACATGCAATAACCTCCAGCCTCTTCTCTTTCCAACAAAGCTTATCAGAAGAGTGAGAAACTTGAGTATGAATGTCTTTGAGATTCAATAACGTGCTAAATAATATTGGTCTTTTCAACAGCTATCTTGTTTTCTTCAATAACAGAGCCAAAGGAAGTGAGAGGCAGCCAGATGGCCAGAACACAGCATCTTAAAGGGAAAAAAACCCCAAACCAACAATGTGAGAAGATTATATAATACAACAAAGTATTCCTTCTTCATTTAGAAGGTCTTTTTTTCCAAAGGATGGAAAGCTGCCAGACTGACCATCTTGCATTAGAAATGTCACCATTTGCAGTAAATGTGAAATGTAGCCAGTTTCAACCATTCAATATTAACCCATCAGTCACTCCAGACTCATCCTCTGTGAACTTAAAGAGGAATATGTTGACCTGTTACCGTTTTTTTCCTGTACTGAACTGCCCTAGCATTCCCCCTCTGACTTCCTACATGAGTGCTCATTTTTGAGCTATATAATCCTATCACAGCAATCTTCCCTCACATCTCACTGAACACTTTCTTATTATCTCATTTAACCAGTCCCATCCACCTTGCATAAGCCCAGTTACCAGTCATAGGAAAACATTCAAGGGATGAAAGATGGGGCTGCTGAATTACTTTTTTCTAAATTGCCTTCCTGTTATGTTCATTTTTAGAACTGCAAAGTACTTTAAAACATCTAGTACTGTGCACTAGTCTCTGCTCCAAGAAATAGACAAGAAAAATGTGTCCCGTCAGCATAAGGAAAGACTATAGCAGTATATACATGTACATGATATACTGTAATGGATTATAAAATAAATCTAAGCCATAAAAAGTAACCAGAAAATACAATGTAATTTACTCCTTATCATACCACAGAAAGGCTGAGGCTGGCAGGGACCTCTGGAGGTCACCTGATCCAACTCCCCCCTGCTCAAGCAGGGCCACTTAGAGGCAGTTGCCCAGGACCGTGTCCAGGCGGCTTTTGCATATCTCCAAGGAGGGAGACTCCACAACCTCTCTGGGAAACCTGTGCCAGTGCTTGGTCACTCTCACATTCTGTGCCCATTGACTCTTGTCCTGTTACTGGGCACCACTGAAAGGAGCCTGGCTCCATCCTCTTTGTACCATCCCTTCAGGTATCTATATATATTGATATCCCGCTGAGCATTCTCTTCTCTAGGCTGAACAGTTCCAGCTCTCTCAGCCTTTCCTCCTAGCAGAGATGCTCCAGTCTATCATTTTCATGACCTTTTGCAGGACTCTTTCCAATGTGTCCATGTCTCTCCTGTAATGGGGAGCCCAGCACTGGACACAGTGCTCCAGGTGTGGCCTCACCAGTGCTGAGTAGAGAGGAAGGATCATCTCACTTGACCTGCTGGTAAGACTCCTCCTAATGCAGCCCATAATGCAGGATACCATTGGCCTTCTTTGATGCAAGGGTACATTGCTGGTGCATGTTCAACACTTTGCATCCACCAGGATCCCCAGGTCCTTTTCTGAAAAGCTGCTTTCCAGTTGGGCAGCCCAAGGCATGTATTGGTGGCTGACACTGTTCCTCCTCAGGTGCAGGACTTTGCACTTCTCCTTGTTGAATTTCATGCAGTTCCTGTCAGCCCATTTCTCCAGCCTGTCCAGGTCCCTCTGGATGGCAGCATGACCCTCTGGCATATCAGCCCCTCCTCCGAGTTTGGTGTTATCAGCAAACTTGCTGAGGGTGCACTCTGACCCACCATCCAGCTCATTAATGAAGACGTTCAATAGGACTGGACCCAGTATTGACACCTGGGGTACATTGCTAGTCAGGCCTCCAACTAGACTTTGTGCCACTTACCACCACCCTTTCAGACAGTTTTCAATCCACCTCACTGTCTGCTCATCCAGACCATACTTCAACAGGTTCTCTGTGAGGATCTTACAGGAGGCATTGTCAAAAGCCTTGCTGAAGAGAAGGTAAATATCCACTGCTCTCTTATCATCTACCAAGCCAGTCATTTCCTTATAGAAGGTGATCAGGTTGGTCAAGGATGACTTGGCCTTAGTGAATCCATGCTGACTACTCCTGATGACTTTCTTGGTCTTCATGTGCCTGGAAATGGTTTCCAAGATTAGCTGATCCATCACCTTTCCAGGGATTGAGGTGAGGCTGACCAGCTAGCAGTTCCCTGGGTCATCCTTCTTGTCATTATTGAAGATGGGTGTGATGTTTGCTTTCCTCGAGTCCTCAGGTACATCTCCCAGTCACAGCCAACAGGAGTCTCCCAGCCAACTCCCTCAGCACTCATGGGTACATCCCATTAAGGCCCATGGATTTATATAAGTCCATTTTGCTTAAGTATTCCCTGACCTGATCCTCTTCCACCGTGGAAAAGGATCTTCCACATCTTCCTTGCTCCAGACTTTCTCCTGGTCTCTGAGGCCTGGGATTCCTGAAGGCCAATCTTGCTAGTTAAGACTGAGGCAAAGAAGGCATTCAGTACCTCAGCCTTTTCCATGTCCTATGTCACCAGGTCCCCCATCTCCTTCAGCAGTGTGCCCTAGCCTTCCTTTTGTCACCTGTCTACTTACAGAAGCCCTTTCTGTTGCCTTTGACATCTCTTGCCAGATTCAATTCCATTTCGACTTTGGCTTTCCTAACCTCATACCTGGATGCTTGGACAATATTTCTGTATTCCTCCCACATCACCTGTCTCTGCTTCCACCCTCTGTATGCTTCCTGTCTGTGTTTGAGTTTTGTCAGGAGCTCCTTGTTCACCCACACAGGCCTCCTGGCATTTTTGTCTGACTTCCTACTTGCTGGGATGCACTGCTCGAGCTTGGATAAAGTGATCCTTGAATATTAACCAGCCTTTTGGGGCCCCTTTTCCCTCCAGGGTCTTATCCTGGGGGACTCTGTGAAGTAAAGAGGCCAGAGTCTGTTCTCCTGAAGTCCAGTGATGTAATCTTGGTTTTGCCCTCATCTCTCCTCTCAGATTCCTGAACTCCGCTATCTCATGGTCACTGCAGCCAATGCTGCCTTTGGCCTTCATAGCCCCAATGAGTCCCTCATCACTGGCAAGTATGAGCTCCAGCAGAGCACCTCTCCTCACTGGTTCCTCTACCACTTGGGTCAGGATGTTGTCATTGATGCACTCCAGGAACCTCCTGGATTGTTTACGGCCTGCTGTGTTGTCCCTCCAGCACATAACAGGGTGGTTGAAATTGCCCATGAGGACAAAGTACTGCCAATGTGAGGCTGCTCCTGTCTGTAGTGGGCCTCATTCACTTGGTTGCCCTGGCAGTATCACTGGTATCCATATGGAAGAACAAGAGGTGGTAGTAAGATGCCCTCCAACTCGTAAGTCAGCTAAAGTGACAACTGATGGATGCACATCTTCAGTAAAAGAGCTGACATCTTTTCCATATCCCCTGGTTTCTTTCCACAGTCTCATCATCTTAGTATTAATATCCAGGCTGAACTTTAATCAATTTGCTTTCAACCATGCCACAGTCTCTACCAAGCTCTTAATGAGATGCTTGATCACACTGCCTGTGCAAGATGAGCTGCAGATACAAGATGAGTGCAAGCTATCATCCTGAAAATGTTTCTACCTGCATTTCCTCACAGACTCCCCTAATTGCAATTCCTGATACTTATATTGAGCAGAACCATGACACAGAATCCCATCAAGTATCCTTCAGGGTAGAATAACTGCAAATAATTTAATGATTATTCACTTGCTTATTTAATAACAAAAATCTATGCAGAAACCCCAACACTGCATAAAGCAGATTTTTAAAGGATATTTTGATGGCTCAAAACGTATTTAATTTAGTTTTGGCTTTTTTCTGCTTTGGAGGATTCTTCATCCTTCTTCACTACAGTAACAGGTTTATTGAGTTTAACTGCTTATGTTGGAAGATAAAATACATCCACACAGCCAATGATGATAAGATAGAATTGCCACAGCCTGAGGTGTTACTAAGAAGCATCATCCATGGATTGTTTCTTACTGTGTGTGGGTTGGTATAATCAGATCCCATTCTCCAGCAAAATAAAATAAAAAACATATCACTGAAAAAGTAGTGAAAAAGAAACATTCCTGGGTACCTCTTTTCACTGCACGCATTAAGTTCCTGATGTGTCTTCTTGTCATGCTCCTCTTCTAAATGATTTATAGTGTTTTACCATTGTGCTGTTGTTATGCCTGCTGCCAAGCAAAACCATGAACTTTTTGAAATGGGAATGAACTGGTACTACAATGGTGACTGTGGGATTTCTCAGTAAATTTTATTTAAGAACTCAGTTAAGTATCAGTAATGAATATCTGCAAGAAGCGTTGACAACATACATACATGTACATACCTATCCTAATTGCTATGCACTTCTTTTATTCCACATATCACTGAAAGTCTTATTTACATGATTCCAGAAGGCTAACTTTCCTCTGTACCTTCTGTGGTTTTTTTCTTTCCCCTAAACCATTTCCTTCCTTTGAACAAACTTTTAACTGTCATGTTCTTCAACAGTCCTATTTTTATATTGCTAGCTGTTGTAGATACTATCGTGACATAGTCAAAGTCAATATCAGACATGTTCTCCTTCTAAAATAAAGGCAATATTCCCCTTCTAAAATAAATGTAATAAATTCTTAAAATCCACTTAGATCATGACTGACTTAGCAAACAGGCTTTGAGCTGAATCATTGCATATTGTCCTGTGCAGGACAGAAAGGTAATTTTAGCTATAGCTAATCTTTCACACAGCACCATTGTATTGGGTCTGGCTGAGATGGAGTTAGTACTCCCTATAGCAGCCCTTATAGCACTGTGCTCTGCATCAGTAGCTAGAAAGGTGTTGATAGCACACCAGTGTTTTGGCTACTGCTGAGCAGTGCTGGCACAGCATCAAGGCTGTCTCTCCAACATTTTTGCCCCCCCCCCCCCCCCCCCCCCCCCAAAATGGCAGGCTGGGGCAGGGCAAGATCTTGGGACGGGACATAACCAGGACAGCTGAACTAAACTAACCAAACAGATATTCCATACCATATGACATCAGCTCAGATATAAAAGCTAAGTGAAGGGAGATGGAAGGGGGGGGGCATTTTTGTCTTCCGGAGCAACCACTACGCGTACTGGAGCCCTGCTTCCCGGGAAGTGGCCAGACATTGCCTGCTGATGGGAAGTAGAGAGTAACATCATTTGTTTTTTCTTTGCTTTCGCGCGTGACCTTTGCTATCATTTTATTAAACTGCCCTTATCTTGACCCACGAGCCTTTTGTTATATTTTCTCTCCCCCGTCCAGCTGAGGAGGGGGAGTGATAGAGCGGCTTTGGTGGGCACCTGGCATCCAGCCAGGGTCAACCCACCACAGTCCTTTTTGGCGCCCAACGTGGGGCCTGACAACGGCAGTTTTGCATTAAGCATTCTATAGCTAGTTATTAAGTGGCAAGCTCCTGTGCAGGTCACAGAGCTTGTTAGCTGCTTGCTTATCTCTAGCTTGCTGAGTTTGGGAACATGTTAATGCAAATAATGGCTGTGTGCTTTGTCCTGGCACTGATGGCTTTGTTGTGCTGTGGGAGCTATCTTGTGGGGAGAATGAAGGAACACGGGAACGTGCTAATACAAATAGTGTCTATGTGCTTTGTCCTGGCAGTGATGGCTTTGCTGTGTTGTGGGAGCTATCTTGTGGAGGAGATGAGGGAACACATCTCCCTCTCCCTACCAGGCATTGATGTGAATGGTTTTATTATGCAGGCTCCCGAGGTCCTTGTTCACCCTTATGTGAGCTGTTTAATACTAATAATTAATACTGGTGGCATATTATGGGTATTGTGGAACCTGGTCTCGTCCTGGTATAAGAGGAGACAAGTTTTAGGTGAGGCAATATTGAAATGTGCCCTCAAGCGACCAGTCCCTGGGTGGCAGGGTATATGGAAGGATGTGGGCAGATTCCTAGGACATTTATCACCTCCCATAATCTGGGATTTTACATCCGAACAGGCAAGTAACCCTGGCAAACTGACACGTCACCTGATAGAAGGGTGCCTTGCCTATCCCAATGAAAACCAGCAGCTTCTCACACTGTACTGGGGCCTGGCCTATGCCTATTGAGCCATAGTTCAACACTCTCAGAGGACCATGGTTGAGGCAGGGACACAGACTGCATCTAAGGACACGATGCTCGAGATAGGGACCCAAACAACAACAACTACAGTAATTGCCCCAATAGTGAAACGGAAACAGTGGACAAGGAGATCAACGGGTCCATACCATCGATTAGTGAGGGAAGAAGAAGAAGAGGAAAGGCTTGATTTAGAAGCTGGTCCTTCGATAAAGAAATTGGAGGAAGGAGTGAGGGAACTTAAACAAGAAGCAGAAACTACCCGGCCCCTGACGTCCTCAGAACTTCGGGACTTGCGGAAAGATTACAGCCGCCAGCCAGGTGAGCGGATTGCTGCCTGGCTGCTCCGATGCTGGGATAACGGGGCTGATAGTCAGCAACTGGAAGGCAAGGAAGCGCAACAGCTGGGATCCCTCGCTAGAAACCGGGGAATTGAAAGAGGAATTGGGAAAGAGGCAGCAATTTGCAGTCTCTGGAGCCGGCTCCTCTCAAGTGTGAGGGCAAGATATCCATTCAAGGAAGATCTTGTAAATTCATCAGAAAAGTGGACTACTGCAGATGAAGGCATTCAATACCTGAGAGAGTTAGCAGTGGTGGAAGTCATCTACAGTGATCTAGATGATGAGGAAGTTTCCAAAGACCCAGAGGATGTCCTGTGCACACGGGCCATGTGGCGAAAGGTGATTCAAGGTGCCCCAGCGTCATATTCTAACAGCTTGGCAGCAATGTATTGTCCAGATATGGAAGCACCAACTGTGGAGAAAGTGTCGTCTTGGCTCCAAAACTTTGAGGAAAATCTCTGTGTCTCCTCATCCCTACAGGACAGTGCCTTGGCTGTTAGGGATGCTCCAAGAAATCAGTCCTTCCCTGTCCCGGTCAGAGGGAAAGGGAGCCCAAGGCGTATGCCATGTGGTACACTCTGGTTCTTCCTGCGCGACCAAGGGGAGGACATGAGGAAGTGGGATGGTGAACCCACCTTTAAGCTGGAAGCCCGCGTACGTGAACTGAGAGGGAAGACAGCTGTTAAGAAGGGGTCACCCAAAAAGAAGGCTGTCAGCATAGTTGCTGTAGAGGCCCAAGAAGGCACTCAGCGATCCTCCAGGCATAGAAGAACTGAAACCACCTCCCTTGATTCTGGTGAGGGGACTTCTGGTTTGGTACCGCAAGGATCGGACAGTGAATATTCTGATGAGGAACAGCAATAGAGGGTCCCTGCCTTTGGCCAGAAGAAGGAAAGGGATGATCGGATATACTGGACTGTGTGGATTCGATGGCCTGGCACATCAGACCCACAGAAGTATAAGGCTTTGGTAGACACTGGTGCACAGTGTACACTGATGCCATGAGGATACAGGGGCACAGAATCCATCTGGATCTCTGGAGTGACAGGGGGATGCCAAGAATTGACTATACTGGAGGCTGAAGTGAGCTTGACAGGGGACAAGTGGGAAAAGCACCCCATTGTGACCGGTCCAGAGGCCCCTTGTATCCTTGGCATAGACTACCTCAAGAGAGGGTACTTCAAGGACCCAAAGGGGTACCGGTGGGCTTTTGGTGTAGCCACTGTAAATGCAGAGAAGATCAAACAGCTATCTACCCTGCCTGGCCTCTCGGAAGATCCCTTTACTGTGGGATTGCTGCAAGTTGAAGAACAGCAGGTGCCTATCTCTACCAGGACAGTGCACCGTCGGCAATACCGGACAAACCGAGACTCCCTGGCTCCCATCCATGAGCTGATTCATCACCTAGAGAGCCAAGGAGTCATCAGCAAGACTCATTCACCTTTTAATAGTCCTATATGGCCAGTGCAGAAGTCTGATGGAGGATGGAGGTTAACAGTAGATTATCGCGGCCTGAATGAAGTGACACCGCCATTGAGTGCTGCTGTACCAGACATGTTAGAGCTTCAGTATGAACTGGCATCAAAGGCAGCCACATGGTATGCTACAATTGATATTGCCAATGCATTTTTCTCCATTCCTTTGGCAGCAGAGTGCAGGCCACAGTTTGCTTTCACATGGAGAGGTGTCCAATACACCTGGAATCGGCTGCCCCAGGGGTGGAAGCACAGCCCTACCATTTGTCACGGATTAATCCAAATGGCACTGGAACAAGGCGATGCCCCTGAACATTTACAATACATAGATGACATCATCGTATGGGGCAACAAGGCAGAAGAAGTGTTTGAGAAGGGAAAAAGAATAATTCAGATTCTTCTGAAAGCTGGTTTCGCCATAAAGAAAAGTAAGGTCAAGGGACCTGCACAGGAGATTCAGTTCTTGGGAATAAAATGGCAGGATGGTCGCCATCATGTCCCTATGGATGTGGTTAACAAGATAGCAACTATGTCTCCACCAGCTAACAAGAAGGAAACGCAAGCTTTCCTAGGCCTTGTGGGGTTCTGGAGAATGCATATTCCAGGTTATAGTCAGCTTGTGAGCCCTCTCTATCGAGTAACGTGGAAAAAGAACTATTTTGAATGGGGCCCTGAACAATAACAAGCCTTTGAGCATATCAGACAGGAAATAGCTCGTGCAGTAGCTCTTGGGCCCGTCTGAACAGGACCAGATGTACAAAATGAACTCTACACTGCAGCTGGGGAACATGGTCTCACCTGGAGCCTGTGGCAGAAAACACCAGGAGAAACCCGAGGTTGACCATTAGGGTTTTGGAGTCGGGGGTACTGAGGATCAGAAGCTCACTATACCCCGACTGAAAAAGAGATATTAGCAGCATATGAGGGGGTTCGAGCCGCTTCAGAAGTTGTTGGTACAGAAACATATCTCCTCTTGGCATCACGATTGCCCGTGCTACACTGGATGTTCAAAGGAAACATCCCCTCTACACATCATGCAACCAGCGCTACATGGAGTAAGTGAATAGCATTGATCACGCAACGGGATCGACTGGGGAAATCTAACCGCCCAGGAATTCTGGAAGAGATCATGGAATGGCCAGAAGGCAGAGATTTTGGAGCATCACCTGAGGAGGTGACTCATGCCCAAGAGGCACCACCATATAATGAGTTATCAGAAGATGAAAGGTGTTATGCTTTGTTTACTGATGGATCCTGTCGTGTGGTAGGGAACCATCGGAAGTGGAAAGCTGCTGTGTGGAGTCCCACACGACAAGTCATTGAGGCCACTGAAGGAGAAGGCGAGTCAAGTCAGTTTGCAGAAGTGAAAGCCATCCAACTGGCTCTAGACATTGCTGAACGAGAAAAGTGGCCGGTACTCTACCTCTATACCGACTCCTGGATGGTGGCTAATGCCCTATGGGGGTGGCTACAGCAGTGGAAGAAGACCAATTGGCAACGCAGGGGTAAACCCATCTGGGCAGCAGCATTGTGGCAGGACATTGCTGCCCGTGTAGAACACATGACTCTAAAGGTACGTCATGTAGATGGTCACGTGCCCAAAAGCCGTGCCACTGAAGAACATTGAAATAACAAACAGGTAGACAAGGCTGCCAAAATAGATATAGCTCAGGTGGACCTGGACTGGGAGCGTAAGGGTGAGCTATTTGTAGCTCGATGGGCCCATAAGACATCGGGACATCTAGGGAGAGATGCAACATATAGGTGGGCTCGTGATCGAGGGGTGGACCTGACCATGGAGGCCATCACACAGGTCACTCATGAATGTGAAACATGTGCTGCAATCAAAAGAGCCACCAGAGTAAAGTCTTCCTGGAACAGAAGGCGGTGGTTGGGCTTTCAATATGGCGAGGCCTGGCAAATTGACTACATTGGACCACTGCCACGAACACGCCAAGGCAAGCGCTACGTACTCACCATGGTGGAAGCAACTACTGGTTGGCTAGAAACATATCCTGTAAACCATGCCACTGCCCGAAACACCATCTTAGGCCTCGAGAAGCAAATTTTATGGCGACATGGTACCCCAGAAAGAATTGAATCAGACAATGGGACTCATTTCCGAAATAACCTCATAAGCTCCTGGGCAAAGAAACATGGCATTGAGTGTGTGTACCACATACCCTATCACCTGCAGGCATCTGGAAAAATTGAGAGATATAATGGACTGTTGAAAACTATGTTGAGAGCACTAGGCAATGGGACATGGAAGCATTGGGATGCAAATTTAGCAGAAGCCACTTGGCTAGTTAACTCTAGAGGAGTTAACTCTAGTTAACTCTGCTAACCGTCCTGGTCCTGCCCAAACAAAACCCCTACATACTATGGGAGGAGATAAGGTCCCCGTGTTGCACATGGGGAAGTGGCTGGGGAAGGCAGTGTGGATTGCACCTCCCATGGGAAAAGGCAAACCCATTCATGGGATTGTCTTTGCTCAGGGACCTGGGTGTACTTGGTGGGTAATGCGGAAGGATGGGGAGACCCAGTGTGTGCCTCAAGGACATTTAACCTTGGGGGAAAAATAATCTGTGATGTGAGTTGTATGTTGCAGGAAGTAATGTAGCAGGAATGACCTGAACTGCAGAGGAGTGAACTTCGCAAGGAACCAGACAAGTGCATCGGTGACCCAAACCAAGCCGGCGTTGGTGCCCAACGATTGAACGTACTGCTTTTCCTGTCCTGACCACTCATCTTGATGGATGGGGCCCAAGTCATAACCTGTGTGTGAACATCTGAAGGAGTGGAAGAAGCCCATGGAATATCTATCTCTTAAAGGACAGGGGATAGTAATTAATAAGAATGTATAAATCTGTACGTTGGGTATAAAAGTTGTTTAAGTATGTAGTTTCAGTTGTAAGTGTTGGTAAGAAAGGATTTCAGTAATGAGAATTAAATACAATAGTATGGTTAGAAGATATCTGTATTAAATTATGTGGGACCTGAGCAGGACGCAAATGGTATGGAATAAGGGGTGTTTTATGTGCTGTATGATAACTGCTGCCACTCTGCTGTTATTTGCTGGAACTATAATAGAGTTCAAAGGCCCTAACTGAGATCAGGATCCTATTACAAAAGCACTGCCAAGGGGCAAAAAACCTTCAGTCTCTGACCCTGTGAAAATAGTGGAATTAAGCATAGTAATAATGTTAAGCATGTCCATGTTAGACACAGACAAAGAAAACTGTGTTTTAAAGAATGGAAATATTGCTACCCCTATTGTGTCCATGGGGTAGAAAGTGACAGCAAATTTACGTGATTTATCCAGGTCATACAAGAAATGCGTGGCACAGCCAGATAAAATTTTTTCCAGTTAGTAATCTTATGGATCTTTCTTTTTTGAAGCTTATTTATCAATAGAAGGAATAGGGTTTAAGCTAAAATAGCATAGAAACAATAGTATTTTTAATTGTAATGTGTTAAAAAGGAGTATAACAAATGGATTTGTGAGCATGCAGGTACCATTTAAAAAGCAACACTATGATAATATTGCACTAAAGGGTATTTTGAAAGCCGTTCTTTCTGAGGTCTTTCTGTGAAGCCTGAGGCTTGATTAGGGACCCTAGAGGACAGAGCAGATTGAATAAGATGATAAGAACTTCGATGAACAGGAAGAAAGAGGCTTCTAGAGGAAGCAAGGACTCAAAATGGGAATAAGGCCACAAAACTGGATTTGTCATAGACTGGAAGGAAAGCACCAGAAAGCGTTAAATTTGCAAAAGGGGCATGAGCTCACAGTGCCACAATCTCCTTTACAAATTAGATTAAAACTTATAATTCTCAAATCTTACAGTTCCTGGGCTATCAGCAAACACTTCACAAATCCTCTTTACTGTCAGTCAATTTAAAGAGGCTATTGCCCCAGCTCAGCTCTGAGCTGTCTAAAAACTCAGCATGAGCTGGGTGAGTATCTGTATAGTGACACACAGTTCACAGCTTTCCTTTGCATTTTTTTTTTTTTAAACAAGGAGGTCACATGCAAAAACATAGCTTGAAGCATTACTGATGTTTCTGACACAAACAATAAATCCCTCTTGTGTCTTTGCATTACAATTTGGAAATTTATTTTACACAAGATTTGTTCCTCATCCGCTGCTCTATAGATAGTCTTGCTCTAGGGACAATCAGAATTATACAGAGTAGGATGCTGTATAATCCCTACATTACTTGTGCAGAAGCTGGAAGATGTGCAGCAGTGGATGCAGTAGAAACTAGATGAAAAGAAAGGATGGTCTGAAAATTCAGGGGAATGGAGTGGTGCCCTGAATAACTGTATCTCTCTCTCTCTCACGGATCTCTCGCAGCCAAATCACTTAAACAGAACTTTTTGCAAGTGGTCACTACTGCTGTTTTCCTCTTTCTTGTAACTCCAGGCCCTTGCTGTGGTTTGAAAACATTAAGTACCTACACCTGCAACATAGGCAACAGGCACTGAATGTATTCTGTATTGTGTACTACTAAACCATCTGAAAAATCAGCTCGTAAGCTCCTCAAATTGACTGTCAAAAATAGTGGATATTTTCTAATTTATTCTGTCTCAGTTCTCTCTCTGTCAAATTAGAATAATAATAATCTTTTCAGTGCACAGAAGTGTTGTGAAGATATATTCATTAAGATTCGTAAAGCACTCAGACACTGTAGTGATGAGCACCACAGAAAAGCCCAGGAGGAAATAAAAAATTCTGTCTTCAGAGCAGAACTTAAAAATGTGGCACGGGACCATATGCTGAACAATAACAAAGAAACAAAATGATGAATAGTTACTCGTTGAGTGAGCATTAGCTATATATTGTGCACAGCAGGAGACAAGAGTCCTGCAGGTGTGGGGGCAGACCGTATGTGATCAGTTAATTAAAACCAGGCTCAAAACGCATGCCAGAAGATGGGAAAATAAAAGTAGGTGGACAACCCAAATTCTGGTAATTCCAACAGTCGAGTACTTGACTATAAATTTATGGCATTTTTTAAAATACACTTTTTTGTTTAATATGGAAAAAGTTTAAAAGCGCTCTACCTACCTCAATTCCTTCCACTGAGACATAACAGTAGTTTTGTCTAATGTTGCAGCTGATCTCTTAATTCAATAGATTTGCTGCAGTCTTTTTCCTGCCTCTTTCAAGTCAGTTTGATACCGTCTTTGAAATGTGTAGGATCGCACCAGAGACAACTGATTTTTTTGTAACAGTGATATATAAAATAATGCTGTTAAAAGAATCTCAAGAAAAAGTTAATTGTACCAATCTGTGTTATATGACTGAAATCTAGAATTTGCTGGCTGAATTATTTGAAGAATATTAATCCCACGTGAGATTAAGTTATGCCTAACTACAGTATTGTCTTTTTCAATTTGAACACTCTTAGTTAAACAAATAAAAGACTGCTTACAGTATTTATTAAGTATAAAAACTAGATTAAAAATTCACATTGACAGTTTGTTTTTACCTTCAGAAAGTCACCTTTCTAATTCTGTTGACATTGCTCTGCCTATCTGATTTTTTTCATTGCTCTGATTGCTGCATCGTCCCTTAACAAGTTGCTCAGCAAATTCTACAAGTTTCACAGTGTCTCAGTAGCCTATAACCTCTTGCTTCACAGAAATCTTTTAATAAAACATGGACTGATGATACTTGGATATATGGCATGGCGTTTCTTTAACAATAAATTTCCTTTTTCTTATTATCAAAAAAAAAAGTCTTTAGAAGGGGGAAGAGAAATTCTCAAGGTCTCTGCAGAACAAACAGATATAGGGAAGTATTTTCAATGAATTTTTCCTACATTTCTAAAATTATCCTCAGTTTTGCAGAATATTGTTTTTTTTACAAAAATATAAACCTGGGATGTCACTTTTCCCAGACAGTACTTAACAATCTTAATATTTTGTAATTTCTCATACCTATGAAACAAAAAGCAAAGGCAATGAAGGCTAAATTACTAGTTTATTAGATAAAAGTACCTCTAGAGTAGTTTCACAGTTTTGTACGTAACTTCATTTCACAATGAAGGGGAATTGATAAGGTATGAGCTAGATCAAGCTTAATAGTGGTAAGGTATATTTTAATTTATATATTTGAGTCTTTGAAGCTTCATTTCTATTTAGATATGGGTTTAAAGGTTAAAAGTTAGAAATACTTTAAATATGATTACAGGGAAAGTGAATTTAATTGATCCACTTTAAAAACTACTTGGAGTTCATGAATATGAATAGTTAGTTAGTAAATATAATGAACAATTCTATAATTGGCAACGGGTAGCTGCTGAGCTTAGTGCTCTTCCATTTTTATGTTTTTCACACATTGACAGGACTCATGTGAACACCAAATATTACTGTAACCTAGGAAGAAAAAAATTATAGGTGTCAAAACTGTAACAGATTTTCTAAGTTATGGAAACACAGATAGTGGTCAAGTTAAGTAAGTCTGTCTCACTTCACTGGAGAAATGTTCCATTTTTAAAAGATACCAAGCAGTATTCCTAATTTATATTAACTTTACCTGAATCACTGGGCATCTTTCCAGAAGCAAGGCTAGAATGAGACAGACATAAGATGAGCTGTAATTGTAAAGCTTGAGAGAATAAAGAGACTGTGTGGAACCAAATGATGAATTGTCTGAACTCATCATCCATGCCAAGTACAAACAGATGGGTCTAAGAAGACACCGTGTGACAGTATACAGCACATCATTTAGTGTTCAAGGCACCAATCACTGCAGTAGAGTTGGAAGTTCTCATAATTTATCTTCATTGCCCTGACAATGGGTTTTAGATTTCCAAAGAATTTTAGAAATCCTCTGCTCTAGATAAATTTAAATGCTTTAGAGAGGTAGATAGCAATTTCAGCCACTGGCAGATGTTTGCTAAGAAGCTTCAAGAAGCTGCCACACACTGTGGATGAGCTTCAGCATGCCTGAGTACTGCAGAAATCTTTGTTGGTCAGTTAAGAGTAACAAAAGGCTTAATCCTTTTTAATATAATTCTGTAGCAACTATTCCAATCTGATTTTTCACCTTGGGCAAAGGGGATGAGGAGGCTCAAGAGACCTCAGCAGAAGCCCTAATCTCTAGCATAATGCAAATTCTTGTGGGTTTTAAGCCACAAGCTTCACCAGTAATACCTGCTGTACTTACTGTAATTGTTCTGTATATTCTGATATTTGGAAAACAATGAATAGGATGTCTAAAAATATTCTGTCAATATCTCTTTTTCAGGTAGATCTCACATTCCTGCTGGTAGAAATTACCTGCTTTTTCAAAAAAGATGACTAAGCCCATTCGTCGAACAAAAATGCCTTCGTGATGAGGTGTAGGATAGGTTTCAAGATAAAAGAATGGAATATTAGAAAATAAACTGATCATCTAAATCACAGTGATGCATCATTCCTGACTTTCTTCAACATCCTCCTTAATGTGTGTATAAATATCAAGAGATCATGTTTTGCTGAAACCATGTGTTCCTTCAAAATTGGAGAATTCACACATCTGAGTCTCAGAAACAGGCAACTCACCATGTATGGATCCAGTTTTTAACTCCTGTTTTGCTACACTTTTAATTGACAGCCACTCTTACAAGTAGACTTTACATTTAAAAAATTCAGATGTACCCTGAATTTATAAGCCTTGGTGAGCTCTTCAGTATCCTAGCCCTGTTTAGCAACCAGTAAATAACTACCATGAATGAAAGTAGTCTCAGTTGTGTCTAAGCTTATACTTAGCCAAACTGACAAAGCAGCCTGGCTGGCCTTAACAGAGGAAACAAGCACCAAACAGGCACAATACTGGACATTTACTCTTACCCCAGAAAATGTGAACAGCAGGTCAAATGAAACAGAGCAGGGAAAGTTCAGATTGCCCTTGTTTTCCCAGGTCTGAAGATAAATAAAAACTACTTCATGTAACTCAGTCCTCTTGTCTACTAGTAAGTTTGAGCAATCATTTGATAAATGTTTAAAACTAAATAGCATGCAAACATAAGTTCATGTTCTTTCACTCCTTCCTCTCAGCTCCATCTCTAAATGTTATCTGAAGATGAATAGAAAAGCTGTATCTTTTTAGGATCCTGTCACTAATGCCCTGCAATCCCTACTCTACATTGCAGTAAAATAAATCTTACTATATTTTAAATAAAGTTATATAAAGTTTTTCACGAACCTTGTATAAAAAAGCTCACTATTAAGGTGTGGCACACAACTGTTATTAAGGCTGAGTCTACATTTTGTACGTAAAATGAAGATCTGGTCTTTTATAGTGCCTGTTACCTAGAGCATATAATCTCCAGCCTCATAGCACTTGCCCTTTGAAATCAGAAAAATTTGGACTGAGATAGGACAAAGAAATCAATGTATTAGATTCATTTTAAGTAAGTAAGTTAAAGGGACACTTGTAGTTTATCTGTATCAAATCTTGTTCTATTATTCCATAAAAATGGAACAACACAAGCTTTAAAAAATTGACTCATAATTAAAGTGTTGTAAGATTTATGTACAGATGATAAACAAAGAAATTCAGTTGTAAGTCTGCTAATGCAGAATTTAATATTTATGAACAAGTCATAGACCAGGCAATTCTTACAGGAAGTCATTATGATAAAGACAATGTGGCCAACTGCATCCTCCTTCCCTCCAATACTTCTGCAGATTATTTGCATGTTGGTGTTCTGCAATTTTGCATGATATTCCTTCAGTGAGTCAGTGATCTAAAGGAAACCAGAGAGAACAAATTTTTTTCATTGATATTTTTCTTCATCTAATTGTCCTTGCTTTGTAAAGATTCTGTGATCATGGACACTTTTGGGTACCTTGGGCATGCCTGACAGGGGATCTCCATGGCATTACTGAAGTGCTTAATGAATATGGATTCAAGGACTGCATTCTCTCTTCATAAAGCAATAAACTTACTAAAAGTCACAGAAACAAATAAAAGCTAGATTTTCTAGCATCCCCTGGACACTGATCTCACATACATTATATAGCTTCAAAAAATCCAGTAGCATACAAGTTTTCAAAAGGGCTTATGTTTTGCAAGTTCATTCAAACACCTTGTAAGTTGTAGTTTGATTGTGTGAAATTTAAAGCTATTTACTCACTTTTTGTTTTCAAATTCACTATTTTAAGATAGATAGAAAGTTTCTTGGTCAGAATTCCTGTATGCGAGGTTCTTGTACAGCAGGTTACAAGACTAAGCATTGTACAGTAAAGCAGATCATACATAATGTTTCGTAGCAAAATTTCTTCCTGATATTTCTAATGCTTATAAAAGCTGTCATAAGATGCAGCATCTTATTTGTATGATGGATCTGTGGAACCAGCACATGGATTATATATTTATACCAGTAGGATGCATCTCTTCACAGAGATCAACAATAGCAGCTATCTAAATCTGTCACATAACAAGTGCTATCCAAGGAAAAAATTTGTAATTTTATTTCTGAAGTGTAACATGATGTATACTGTCCTGAATCTATCAATCAGAGAAATATAAGTTTTGCAAACACACATCTAGAAAAACAGTACAAATTCTGATAACAGTGGATGAAAAGTACTCTACTTTAAAAAAAAAAAAAAGTTCAGGAGTGACAGGAAATCTAAAAATTCCCTAGCTACTATAAAATACTGCTAGTTACAGTAAGACAGTGAACTAATAATATCATTAGAGTGCAAGCAAAAAAAAAAAAAAAATCAGTGGGAATTTAGTACAAATATCAAGCTTGGAAGAAGTGAAGCAAAAGGTAAAAAAATCCAATAAAGTAGAAAATTAAGCAGAAGTAAGATTTCCATAGAATGATACTTTCATGATATGTCAGTGGCTGGAAAAGTTATATCAGCAAAAAACAACAGCATAGCTCTGGGTGTATTATGCCATCAATCTGCATGGCCAAACAGCAGATAAATTACAGGAGAAAAATACTTTTATATCATTAACACTTGGTAATTCATTGCTCTTCCTTACTTTTCCAATTTATCTTAAAATATTCTTATTTTGTATCAGAATTTGTATTGTAACATGATATTCCTTGCTGGAATTGGCTGCGTGAGAAACCAGAAGGGTTCTTCTTATCTTCAGGGATAAGAGGAATAAAATGAGTATGAAATAAAATGGCATCAGAGATTTTGGCAGTGACATTTTGTCTAATATATTTCCGGTCATGTGCTGTAGCGCAAATTTCAAAGGGAGAATCTGTTTCAAGGGTACAATTTTTAAAATGGGGCACAACAATTTGGCCTGACAGCTTATTGTCATTAAAGGATCCCTGACACTTTTTCAAGAGATCCAGTATTAAAAAACACACTAACCAGCTTCCAATTTGGAATACTTGTTACAATCAGATACTCTTTACAATTTTGAATAAACCTATGCAAATTCTTCACTTCTTTTCTTGAAGCATTACTGCTATGTGTAACTCAGCTGTTTATTTTGTTTAAAAGCAGACACATGCAAGAATTGTCTAAATAATTCATTACTACAGACCTCATTCCTTCAGGTGTAACACAAGAAAACCTTCTGGAAGCAGATCCTACTCAGTTAAGGTGTTCTCCGCTAATCTGGTAGCATGAAGAAATCTTAAATTTCCCCTAACCAGACATTTCCAGTGCTATGACACCTTTCTTAACAGTGCCAGTATGTGGCCATGGGAAAAGAGTATTTATGTAGTTTAGCCACTGGCTGCTGAAGCAGTCCATTGGGACTGTGACCCAGAAGCCTCACTGACAAATGAAGGATAGAGGTTAAGCCCTGCTGACTCAGCTTTGTCCAGGCAAAACAGCTTATGATCAACTCTGTCGTCACTGTTAGTATTAGCTGCCCACATCAGAAAGACTGTAACATATCAGAGATCCTAAGCATCATAGAGTTTGTGCATGGGTAATGTTTTATGTAATATTTAATATATCAGTATGCAGTCGACATTGGACAAGATGATTTCTGCTGTCTGAGTGATGCTGACATGCTGAAGTTCTTCAGCGGCTGCAGTGTCAGCAAATAATGACAGAGGGCAATGTAGGTAAATCTTAAGGGACTCACAGCCTGGGATATATTTAGGGAATTAGTAGGTGGAAAGTGCTTTAATACTACTCTGCAGAGATCATTCTGACAAGGGGTAAGTTTTAGGTCACTTTATCATGCACAAATCAGTGTCCTTTTTAGAAGAAACATGTGAATGAGAATCCCTCTTCCCCTTCTCCTGCCCTACAGATGTGAATGCACCCTGAAACACCATTGGGGGCTACTGCAGCTGATGCCAAGTATACTCACAGGCTTCATCAACACCAGTAAATTAAATGTGCCAGGGAAGTCTTCCTGAAAATCAAGGCCGACTGGCACAAAATGACTGCAGCTATTCTAGTAAAGTCTCTAGGTGGATCTCCAAAAGAGGGGCTGCAAGCAAACTACCTGTCAGAGGGGGTAAGGCCCCCAATAAATACTGACTCCCAAATCACACCCAAGGATAATTTTGGGCAATGTTAGGTACAGGACAAAAATATGCCTGGCAATATACTAGGACAGGCATATCCAAAGAGTTTAGTCACCTTAGGATTTAACAGCTGTGAAAGCAACCTTCATGGATTATCACAGATGACTTCACCCACAGATCTGGACTGCATTGCTATTACTGTGAGTTAGGAATAGAAGACTGAGTGCACAGTTTGTATAGCATTTTCTGTTTCTGCTGGATAATCAGTGCTACATAAATTTTGGAGATGTTATTAGTAGGCATTCCAATCCTAAAAGTATTCTAGAAAGCATTACATGATTTATGTAGTCTTAATCAGAGATTTATGCCTGAATTCATAGCTATCCCCTAGGGGCTTGAGAAGAAAGTTTAAAAATTTAAACCACAGCTGGAATGTGGGGCATTTATCCTACTAAAATAAGAGGTGAATTCTAAGCTAAATTTCATCGTCTCTTTTCTCAGTAAAAGTGCAGGTGATTTTATGTGAAAATTAAAAGAACTGTTACCAACTAAATGAAAAGAAGCAATTTAGTAGGTGAACAGCTGGACTGTGATAGTCACCTAAGTTGGTGACTATTTTACAGTTTCATGATCTTATTGCCCATTACATCTGTACTTACTCTCAATTTGTTAAGTTACAGTTAGGAAAAACACTTATGAGTCTGATTATTTTTAATCCAGCTCACAAGATAATAATTTTCAGTTGTAGCTGTCTACCAGTTTCTTCCAGGGATAGAATAAGAAAGATAAAACAAAACCCAAATGAATTTACCACAAACCTTTGCAGGTCTGCTGGAGAAATGTTACAACTTTTACAACAGAGAACGAACTTTTCAGCTTGCTCACTAGTGAGACTCAACATCCATTATCTACAGAAGCCAATGTGTGCCAAGTAAGCAATGAGATTCAAGATGAAAGCAACAAAGGATTTATTCCTGGACTTGACGATAGCTACATCTCTAAGCTATCAAGTGAATTCAGATTTAGGGATGGATATGCCTCTGTAGCTTACGCCAAAGTCATACTGGATTCTCTGTAGTGCCATCCTGTGACAGCTGGCCATATGCAGATTTGAAACTGGACTATTAAATATTCATATGGCATTTCAAGATGAATGTGAGAAACATTTTTAGATACTGCTATTGTTTTAAAAAGCTGAAGAGTGTGAAAAAAAACACAAAAAGACACAGCTATTACTGCTTATATTTAAAATTACAAAATTATTTCTGTATTGCATGAAAAACAATTGCAGGGAAGAGAAGAACTTAGTGAACTTAGTGAAATTTTGTTTAATTGCATATAAAGACCTATCTTAAAATAAACTCATTAAAGTTGCCACATCAAGTACTCTAAGACAAGGAACCAGTACTGGGGCCAGTACTGTTTAAGATCTTCATCAGCAACACAGACATCGAGCACAACCTCAGCAAGTTTCCAGACAACACCAAGATGAGTGGTGCAGTTGACATGCCTGAGGAATAGGAAGCCATCCAGAGCGACCTGGACAAACTCAAGAAGTGGGGCCATGTGAACCTTGTGAGTTTCAACAAGGCCAAGTGCAAGGTCCTGCACCCGGGTTGGGGCAACCACTGGTGTCAATATAGGCTGAGGGATGAATGGATTGAGAGCAGCCCCGCGGAGAAGGACTTGGGGGTACCGGTGGATGAAAAGCTGGACATGAGCTGGCAATGTGCGCTCACAGCCCAGAAAGCCAGTTGTATCCTGGGCTGCATCAAAAAAGCTTGGCCAGCAGGTTGAGGAAGGTTATTCTGCCCCTCTACTCTGCTTTGGTGAGACCCCACCTGAGTACTGTGTCCAGCTCTGGAGTCCTCAGTACAAGAAAGACATGGACCTGTTGGAGCGGGTCCAGAGGAGGGCCACAAAAATTATCAGAGTTGGGGTTGTTTAGCCTGGAGACGAGAAGGCTCTAGGGAGATTTTCAATACTTAAAGGAGGCTTATAAGAAAGATGGGGACAGACATTTTATTGGGGCCTGTAGTGATAGGACAAGGGGTAATGGTTTTAAACTGAAAAAGGGTAGATTCAGACTAGATATAAGGAAGAAATTTTTTATGATGAGGGTGGTGAAACACTGGAACAGGCTGACAAGAGAGGTGGTAGATGCCCCATCCCTGGAAACTCTCAAGGTCAGGCTGGACAGCGCTCTGAGCAACCTAATCTAGTTGAAGACATCCCTGCTCATTGCAGGGAGGGTTGACTAGATGACCTTTAAAGGTGCCTTCCAACGCAAATCATTCCATGATTTTATGAAATATCAAGTTCATGATTCTCAGAACTGCTACTAACATGCAAACACAATGTAAGGTCTGCACAACAAAGGCAGGGACAGAATTCAACTCCCATGAACAACATTCATTTGTCTTAACCTTTGAATTTTTGAACTACTTTTTTCCTTTGCAGTTTTCAGCTTCATTCACTGAATATATTGCAAGTCTGGCATGGTTTTGAACACCCTTTCCTGCAATATTCTTGTATCCAGGTTAGGATGTTACAAATGCAACAACTAACAAACTGGGGAGCAGCTCTGCTGGAAAAGAGCTGGAGGTCCTGGTGTACAGCAAGCTAAGCATGAGTTAGCTGTGTGCCCTGGCAGCGAAGGCGGCCAACAGCATCCTGGTCTGTACTAACACAAGCACAGATTAAGGGAAGTCATTATCCTGCCTTATGCAGCACTGCTAGAGCACCAGTTTTGGACGCACAGTACAAGAAATGTTGACAAACTGGAGCAAGTCAAACAGAAGGCCACCAAGACAGTCTCCATCTTCTTCAAATATCCCTTCTTGTTAATCTCCTGGTAGGGCACCAATCAACCTTAGTGGCCCTAATCAGCCTCATATGGGATACTTACCCATGTGATGGACTGCCACCCTCCCCCATGGGCACAGGGGCTCCATTTAAGCTCAGCCATGGGCCTTTGGCCCCCACCTAGGAGTGCTGGTCTCCAGCCACATCTGCCCACAGACCCTACCAATGATGACCTGTGGGCTGATTTCCTGGCTTGATTTTGGACCTGCCCCATCCTCATAGATTTGTGAAAGGCCCTGGACTTGGGGCTGCCCTTCCTTCACCCCCACCCCAGCACCTGCCCTACTCCCTTCCTGGGATGGTGAGACTGCTGGTGAGGTCCCTGCCCTGCCAGCCCTGGGGCTTCCCTTGACTCCCTGGAGAGTCTGGAGAGATACTGGTCCTTAGGAAGCAGCTGGCCCTCACTGTGCTCTGGCACCTCGCTAGTCTTGATTACCTTTTGAGGTGGGAGTTCTCTGCTCTCACTTACAACTCAAATGCTTAAATACAGGCAGCTGGGAACAAGGCATCTAACCTTGTCACACGGTGACAAATACTTCTGGGGTTCACAGTTCTCCTTATTTTTATAGAGGGGGTTCAAGACAACAATGCTGCCATGTCTTCCTTGAACTGAGACAGAATAATGTGAGACATTGATACTTACAAGTATTTATCTGGGTAATCTATAGAAAAGGTGCAAATGGAATTTTTTGACTATATACTTTATTTGAAGATCCATTTAGTCTTCTGTAAAGGTAAACTCACCATAATGCAGCAAGACCAGTCTTGCTACATTCACTTTTTTCAAGGTTAGGCATGTTGCATTTATGAATTATATAAAAAGAGACTCAGATGAAACAAACAGAATATGTCTTTAAATGTGCTAGCCTGACTATCTAAAAGAATCATAATAAATCAGATCAAAACAGTATTTCCTACAGTTGAAATAGATTATTTTTTAGGTAAGCACAAACACTGTTCCAGATATTTAATATAAACTAGCCAAGCGATTTCTGTAATTTGATATTTAACAGTAAGTGAGAAATGCTGGTAAGCTGCAGCATTTCATTTTCTTCACTTACATCAACAATTTTATTGCAGTTTCTACTAAAATATTATCAACACAATCCTAGAATATCTATTAGAGGAGGGAAAAATCTTGTATTTTACAAGAAACACTATTTATATTTACATATGGGGTTATGAAACAAAGCAAACTGTTTTGATAAACCTTTCCTTTAAAATATCTTTTGCTGACTTTCATATTTAAATAATGAAATTGAATCAAGTCAGAAGCTTCTCTTATCCTCTGTTGGATTCTAGAAGGCACAGGCACAACTGATTTACTGTAGCTGATTAGACAAGGGAAAAATGTAAAAACCACTAATCAATTTGTTACAGCTTCATCTGCAGGTGTTCAAAGATGGAAGATGGATATCTGCCTGTTTTTCAATTGGTGTATATTGCTGCAAGCAGTGGAATTCATAATGTTGGCTGTTGGATGTGCTCCCACTCCACTGATGTTGATCTACATTGGCTTCAATACGTGGGGTATCAGTACCTTACAGGAAAAGCTTCCTGCTATGTGGAATAATGATAGCTGTTGCATAAAACTCTTGTTTGCAAATCCTACTGCTGGTTTCAGTGTGATTGACTGACCAAAGGTCTCATGAAAAAGTGTGTGAGTACTCGCCCATCCTTAAAAGATCGTGTAGGCTTGCCAGGGTCTAAACTGTATAAATGTGGTACAATCTGCTAAATACTCATTGAATGTCCAGTGGCACAACATGTTAGATATGGCAGGAAGCACAAGCTTAATTTCCAGGGCTATAAGCTAACCAACTTGCTATAATTTTACCAGTAGCGTGTAGAAGAAAGAGTTTGTACTCAAATCTGAGAAAGCTATTGATCCTCTTTCTCTCTTTTCTCCCCCTAATTCACTTTCTGAGGCAATCTACTTGTTAATGTATGTGTGCTTATTCACAGACCTCACTAGCTGGTCTTTCCAGGAAACGATGTGTGAGCTCTTATATAGTTGGAAGAGGTTTGGGATGAACTCTGAGAGACAGAAATTGTGTGGCAGGTAGCTCTTTGTACTCATTGCTGTGGTGTGTAATACTTAAAAGACAATTTTAGTTGTGAAGTAAACTCTGTTTCAAGAAGTCTAAATCTAAATCAATTTCTGATAAGAAGAAATTCCATTTTACAGACCTTCTAAAGAAAGTTCCTCTGTCCCTCCATAAAAGCATCAAAGTAAATAATGACAAAATTGACATTGTTTGCCTTGGGAAGTTCAGTGTTGTCTCTTCCTATATTGTCCTGCTCTGTAGTTTGCAATGACATGGTGTCCCTCCAGGTACTCTTACTAATAGGTGCTGAAAAATTTTGCCAGACAGTACAGTTTCATTATGAAAAGAGACGGGATTTTGATAAGATGCTTCTGACATCAGGGCAACAGTAATACTTTGGCTCTTCCCTTGAGCTCTATCTAGGTAGCAAAACCAAAATTTTAAGATAAGGGCAACTTATACCCTACTCAGAAAAAAACCTCTGAAGTATGGAAATGAGAAAGTGAGGAAAAGATTTATACAGGTTTTAATACTGAAATTACCCTAGGCATCAGACAAAGGTTAAAATATAACTAGAGTAATTTAATTCCAAAACCAGGTGTGTGCAACTTGTTTGTTACGTCTAGGGAGAGATTTAGAGGAAGACTTACATCTGTTGGTACACTAACTCTGAAAAACACCTCTCTTCATCATTTACCTATAAATATGTCATGTCACTTATCTAACCATGGTGCTGTGGATACCAATTTATACAAACCCTTAATCCTAAAAAGCTTTTTCTTAAAGGAAAAACACCGCAGAAATGTCTAAGCTTATAAACTCTCCCTTCTGTTTCCTGTCTGTCTTCTTGGGAATTTTCAAGTTCATCAAGATGTTGACCTTTATCTTCTGCTGTTGCTTACATTTTAGAAAGACGACTGTCCTTCACCATAGTAGGTATAATCATAACCTGTTCAGATGGATTAAATAATTAACCTGTTCTAAATAACATACTGATGTCTCAAGGCAAAGGCTGAACTTCTAGATCATGGATTAATAAGTCCTGTCCTAAAGATTTTTTTGTTTGCAGGATTTTATTTATGTTTATCAGTTTTGTTCACAATGTAATCCTACCAACAGTTGTGTCAGCACAATCTAGGGTAGTAGCATATTGCAGCATGGGAGAAGGAATGTGCATTGTGGGAGAGCGGCAGGAATGCCTTAAATTGGAATTTGTCCTCAAGGTGGTTTTTTTTCCAATAGACTGAGAACTGTTTCATACAAATCTATGCACAGTGAAGGCCATGATTTATGTAAGCATATAAAGTAGATTAACATGTGCATTACACTACTGTCTCCTCCTTAGAGTAGACAAGGCAGTGACCAAATACACTGAAAAAGAGGTGGATTTCCTAACCCAGGCTTGGAGGGCTAGTATGACGCCACCGAAGAGGTAATCTCAGCCTGCCGCTTCAGGAATTGTACTCTTTAGGAGCAACAGTAGACTGAGGTATTGCCACACTCATCGCCCTTCCCTGACTGCTCATACCTGGCCTTGTGTGGCTGAGTTGTGCTGGCCCAACCACTCGTCTGGCTGTGTTGTTACCCAGATCGAGAACATGTCTGGTTTAAAAAAGCATAAAAAGACTCACATAAAAAAAAAAGTATATTTAAAAATAATAGCAAGACTATTTTTTAAGCTGGATCATCTCCCTTATCTACCTTGCAGAACAGTCACATAAAAACTTCTCGGAGCAGAAGTTAGGGAATGGCATGCTGAATGCTGAGGAGGGGAATACACGATGGTGGAAGGGTGGCAGAGTGAGCAATACAGACTTAAGGTATTGTATTCAAAGATTGCACATCATGAATCTACAGTCAGAGAGAAAATATCAACAGAAAGCTCAGTGTACTTCTACTTAGATAGACCAATGTGTGGCTGTCACGCTTTCTTGCAGTTGGAAAATTAGTTTGCCTTAACACTGATGAACCCTTTTAAGGTGGCTTCTGTACCTCATGAATTGTAAACATTCACACCTTTCTCCAATCCAGGTAAGTAAGCAGCAAGACACAAATCCCTTGACTTTCAAGGAGAGACATTTAGCTGAGACATTATTATTCCTCAAGCTTAAGAGTAATAACTAGCTCTTCAGTCAGCAACTGAAGGGGAATTGGAAACAAATTTTCACAGAAGATTGCACTTTTTTTTTACTAGTGAGGAGCATAATATGGATTATATATGGATTAGCAATTCTTGCTCCATAGAGCTAGAGGTAAGAAAATGAAAAGTGTGTCAGTCTGTAATGCCATCTGATGTACAGGATAAAACAAAGGCTTGTCCTATTAGGAATGGGGGCCTAGTGTTTGTAAGGACTTTGCATAAACTCTGTAATTATTTTTTAAATTGGTCTAAGTGCTCAGGAATTTATCTATGGGTCTTCTGTCCCCTCTCTTATCACTAGTTGATGCAGTGCATTTTTTAGATCCAACATTTAGATTACAGTGTGTCTGTTCCAGTACTTGAGCAGCCTGTCTGTGACCACCTATTAGGTTGCAGCCTATGACTCTAATTAATGATAACAGCAGTAAATTTATCAGGAATTTAAATAGGCTTAGGAAATCAGAGATTTGAATGCTTGTACTTAGATTTGGATTACGAGTGGCTCTTCCATTACATGCCTGTTTTTTGTATTCGGGCATTAGCAAGGATCAGTAGCTCCTTTTAAGAATGAAACCATGACCTGAATTCTCTCACATCATTGGTAATCTTTCCTTATGTCTGCTGAGTTTTAATTCATTGTTTTAAAATTAAATAGAACTCGCTGGCTTCTTTTACGTCTCTAATAAGTTCTGTGGCACATTCCAACTTGCACACAGCTGAAAAACAAATTGTGTATGTGCACATGGACATTTGCCTGCCTATTTGTATCTGTATATACTTATATATGTGTGTGTATATATATATTTTTATATAGGGAAAGGCTAACAAATATGACTCCTTCTCTTAATCCCACCATCTTCTGTTTAGCCACCATGCCCTAGAGAGGCAATTATTCAAAGTAATGTGAATGGTGACAGAAAAGCAATGGCAGGTACTAGTCTTTAGGAATGCCTATCTGCACCATAGCTTATGATTGGGAAAACCCTGTCAGGTTATTCTAAGGAAATCTCCAGGCACCTTAAACACAAAATGTGTAGATTTAAATAGCACAGCATAGATCTGAAATTGGTCCGGAGGCAGCACTAGTCAGATCGTGGTGTTGTCATGGCAACAGACATTGAAATTCAGAATATGAAGTACAAAATGGGAGTGGGAGAAAAAGAAGGGTAGAGAGGAGAAAAATAGCGACTAATAATGAAAATCTGTAAAAAGAATATGAAAATTAGCCTTTTATAACCAATGATAGAATAACTAAAATATCCTTACTCTGCATAATATTATTTGCAATTTTTACCTTTTCCATACAACAATTTGAAAATGCTTTATAAATATTAACAATCTACACCTTCTAACATCCCTCAAAGAAAGTATTGATGTTGCCGTTTATAGATAGAAATACTGAGGCAGAGAGAGCTTTGTGTAAGTAGAATGTCTATGGCAGAGGTGAACACAGAGTTCAGCTGTTTGCTCAGCTCTGTACTTATATGTTCTTTGTTTCATTGCTTTAACATGCCTGAGTTTTATGATGTTATTATCTAGATGTGTAACAGAAGAACCAGAGTAATTTCATAATAGTGGTAGTAACGGTATTCTGTTTCTGACACAAAAGCTCCAGTGCCTTAACACACAGTTCGTGTAGTTATTTAAACTTTTTACTGTATTTCTTTGCAGTAATACTGATAGTAAATAGGGAAAGAATGAGTAAAACGGTAAACTGCAATATTTTTTCCAATGATGTACAATAGTTTAGAATAAGATACTCATTCTTGCCTAGCTCATCAAGGAATTGCAGTAGATCTGACTCAACAGGCAGGAATTAATATGCCCTTGTTGGGGATCAAGGAACCATATTGTTTGGTCAAAAGCCTGAGATTACTGGGAATTTTTTTCTCAACTTATTATTTTTATCCCTCACAGACATCTCTTCGCAATCTTTTATTCTGAGTATACCTCTATAATAACTTCTCTATATTATGAACTTGTGTATAATAGAATTCTTTACTATATCCAGGAGATGTTTTTTTAATGTTGGATTTTGCAATGACTCCCATTTTACTTCAGCATTTTGAAGGAGTGATAATGAGGAACTTTATCTCTCTCTTTCCTACATTTATATTTCCCCTCCAGGCATGTTATTTAATTTAAAGTTGTTATCATTCTTGAAGTAATATAATGCTACAGTATCTGTCCCCTAAGAATAAGGTTTTTCAACATGAGTGTCAGCAGTATAAAGCAGATAACATGCATGTCACATCCAGGTATTTTAGGCAATCAGCCATAAACAAAGAAATTAGATAAAGGTAGAAAAGAAGCATTCAAAATTATGAAAATGTGCTGACTGAATTAGAGACTGGCAGTGTACCAGAAGAATTGCAGCACACAGAAGAACAAAAAGAAAAGGATTCTTGTAACGTAGAGCTTGAACGAATAGGACAAGAGTTTTACTATTTAAGGAGCAAATCCTCTGGTAGTTCTAGGGTCACAATGGTGGGCAAATAGATTATGATAGAAAAATGGAAAATTCTCTGGTAGTTGGGAAGCCAGCAGAAATTAAAGCATGAGCTTACAGAAGTCGAGTTACATGAGAGGAGACGACAGACCCAGGATACTAAACTGAATCTTTCAGGTATTTTACTAGACGGCTGCTATTGTTTCAGTTAGTTGATCCATAAAATGCTCTGCCTGGTAGGTGCTGATGTGTTCCACCACAGAACTCGGCATGTGTCCAGGTGCTCGCCAAGTTCCTTGCAAGGCAATTTTGCAATAATATCTGAAGCAATGCTTAAGTGCCACCATTGTCCAAACCAGTGAGTTTAAAGTACTGATGTTGATCAGCTTTGGTTTATGATGAAGCTATAGATTTAATGTGTAGGATTTAATATGTAAAGGCAAAGGGGAGAGGCTAGAAGAAAGTATGTACAGGGATTGACAGAACAGGCTGAAGCAAAAGCATGTTCATTTTCCTGATCCTTTTTTTCTCCTTTGGATACTTTCAGGACTCAGCCTCTCCACTTCTGGAGTTAGACAGTGGGCCCTGGGTCAGGCCAGGTAGGAATGGGGCAGAGGAAATCACATATGGGGCTGAGTGGAGGAATGTGTGCAGAATCAGAAGGCTGGGATAGGGAAGAGATAAAAGGATTAGCACCTGCAGCCTGGTAGAAATAAAGTTGTTAATTTGGCTTTTAGTTGTGCTAATATGCTTTTAAAGCTTTTAATATTCAATTAATAATTGCACTTTCTAAATGAAATTAACAATTTGGTTTTCAAAATAGTTTGCATATGTCTACCCCATACTGCAGTGACTACAGTATAGGCCGATCCTTTTTTCATCTTTATTTAACAAATATCTGAAAGCTTTGGAAAAAAAACTTACTACAAAAAAGAACAAGGAATCCTTTCTTCCTCAAAAGTCAAGCAGGTTCTTCAGTAAAGTTTAAATTCTAATCAGAAAACTAACAGAGATTTTTCTACCCTCATACCATTGTCTACCAGTTTTCATCAGGTTCAAGGGTCTCAAGGCCAGCTAAATCACCAAACCATAGACATAATCATAGAAGATCTTCTTTAGGCATGTGAGCAGCTTGACTGACAAGCTATCTGCCCAACAAAATAGCTTATGTTCGAATATAGCTGAACCAAGACTGAATCAGGCTGTTTGCACCTGCATTTGCCGTAAAATCCCGTCATTGATGATTTCTTATACTGAATTCAGTATTTGCATCTAAATTAAGGTTTTTTATCCAAAATATAACATTGTTGAAAAGTATCCAAATGTAAATTACATCTTAAACCCCTACTTTCTAGTACAATTAAACAGCTTTTTTGGTAGTATTATGCAAACTTGCTTGTAACTGTATATAGGTCTCACCTTGCCACAAGGTGCATATAGATGAGGTACAAAAGAATCTAATTCTTTCTCATCTGATATACAGGTAAATAAGGGAAATTATTTCTATAAGATGTTTTGGAAGAACAAGGCATAAATAGCTTAAACAGAGGTAGAAAACTGCACACAGCAAAGTTTCACTAGTGCTTTTTAAACACTCTGGTCTAAACAATCTGGCCATCGAGTGGAATGTGATTGATTGCTCTGCATACATCCTGCTTTTTAGACTCCCCCCTAAATACTAGTGAGTGCAACCCCTTGAGAAAGGATATTTGCCTGTAACCTGTTACGGGGTTTTTATGGTCTTCTGTATGTACGAAATACATCGTGGTATCAGACTTTGTTATCATTACTTAATTAAATTTATTTTTTAATTTGCTTTAAACATGATCTGTTACAAAAGACAACATAAACCACTTTAATATTCATGAAGTTTCCCCAAACCTGTCAAGTTAGTGTCACAGCATTTTCTTGCCTTTTCTTCTTTTTTTTTTTTCTTTTTCTCCCCCCCCCCTTTTTTTTTTTTTTTTTGCTTCTTACTGCCTGTACCTGGCACTGAGTTTGCGAGGTACCAAAACATCAGACTCCTTGCCTATCTGTCCATAAGCTGCGACGTCTAGCAGTTATTTTCCCAGGATTTGCCATCTTTTGGTCTCATACATTTCCTCTATGTTTGCACCTACGTTTCCATGATCAAGTAATAAACAGCACAGGAATCACACAAATATTTTAAACCCGGTGTACGTTGTATCGTAGTGTTGCAATGATGTAAAGATTCCTTCCCAGTTATTAAACCTTGACTCTAATCCTCTGTGCCCACCCTCCACCAACCCTAAGGTATTTCTAGGCGTGTCTTTTAAAACAAGAAGTTGTGAGGAAAATCGTTGCTGGGAAACGGACTCACCGCGCGCCGGAGGCGGAGCGCAGAGGGGCAGCCCCGCCCTGCCGCGGAGCGCCACGGCTCCCTTCCAATCGCGCCGCCTCTCCGAGCCGGGAGGCGGCAGCGGAGGCGCACCTTCCTTCGCTGACTGGCCTCCAGCTGCAGCGCGTCACCAGGAGGCGGGGAGCTCTCGGAGTGGCTGGGAGGGAGGGGGGAGCCTGGCGGCGATTGGCCCGCGCCGGTCACGTGGCGCTGGTGGGGCCGTGACGCCCGCGGTGGCGGAGGGGCTCGGCTTGTCAGGTAGGTAGGTGCCGTGCGCGGCGCGGCGGCGTCGCCCCTGGTGCCCGCGCCCCGGCAGCGGCGCCCGGGCCGGAGGGCGGCCGCCCCCACCCCGTGCCGTGCCCTGCCGTGCCCCGCCCGCCCGCCCAGCAGGCAGCCGGTGCAGGGGAGCGGGTAGGCCCCGCGCGGGCGTTTACCTGCGGGCGGGAGGGTGGGGCGGGGCCGGGCCGGCAGCACCGGCGCCGCTCGCGCTCTCCTCTGAGGGGGCGGCGGCGGCGGCGGCGGCATCCGGTCGCCGGCGGCGGCGCGGGGAGGCGTCAGCGGCGCCTCTCGCCCGGCGGCGGCTCCGCCCCGGCGGGGCAGGCAGCGCGGTGGGTGCCGATCCCCGCCCCCGGGGCCGCCGTCGGGCAGGGGGCGCGGGGCCCTGTGCGGGGTCGGGGCGGGCCCCCGGGCCGGCGGCGTCCGGGCTAGGGGATGGAGGGAGGGAAAGGGCTGACCGGGTACCCCTCCTGCGGCGCCTCTCGCCGCCGGTGCCCGGCATGTCTGACCCCCTCCTGTGCTCCGGCTGCGCCACGGCACGCTGGCCGGGCTGTAGCTGCTGCGAATAACGGGAGGACGCGCCAGCCGCCGCTTGAAACTCTGCGGTGTGTGCCCGCCCCCCCCAAGAAATGCAGCGCCTCTGGTTTTGTTTGGGTTTTTTTCCTCCTGCCCCCCCTCCTGTGAGAATGCTGTACAACTGAGCGGCTGCCTTCACTAAAGCATTAGATTTAGAGCCTGCGTTGGTCGGGCCTTGGTGCTTCTGCCCTGGCTTTTTTCTCGTGAGTGTTTACGGCTTGTGTGTTCGTGCGTTTCATGTCTGCGGGGGTCCCGAATGCTCGCGTATTTGGTATCGGAGAATGAAATGTATAGAAGGGCATTAAACATCCCTTTTCATGTTGGCGTATGTTTCTGTTTTGTTTGAATTTACATGAGCGTACAGCCTTGCAAGTGACACATCCTGTGTGAACCGCTAGGGTTTCGTTACACTTTTAAAAAAGCCAACTCCTCGTCTTTTTGCGAGAAAGCAGCAGTGCTTTTCAAGTAGTTGACATAACTTCTCCCCGCTTTGTAACAAACCTGCACAAAGTGACTTTGATGCTCTGCTGTATTTTAATGCAGCTTCTTCTAATGAGTTGCAGTGTAAGAAAAAACTGGGTGACATCTGAAACTTTTTGACCAAAATAACTTACTGGGTATTATTTTCAGTTAATTGTACCTACTAAATAATGTGTAATAAAGAGATGACTGATACAGTTTACTAAATGTATGTGCTAGTCTTCTGAAGACTCAAGGAGGTGGGACGTTCATACTTTTAATGTGCTCACAATCAGTTGCAAATGATGGACATGTTATAGTTTGAGTTACTGTAGGGATTATTGATGAGACAAAGGTGTGTTCTCTGCTTTTATAAATTCCTTTTTACTGCATTGAACCAAATTGTCAGTGCTGTTGCAACTTTAAAATATACACGCATGGAACGTTAACCCTGGCAGAGTTGAGCTTTGGGGAATTGCTTTGAAGTAGAAGATAAAGTCTCCTGTGTACAAGGTTACTTTTTAACTGAGTAAAACCTCAGATGTTAACCATCATCAAGATCCTTTCCTGCTTTCCTACAACTATTGACTTCATGTCACAACTGAATCTTTCAAAGGAACATTCTTCTTCAGTTGGTATTTGGATTGCCAGTGCCTAATGTGATCATGTAGAAATCATTCTGAGGAGACACTTGAAAATAAAGACAGGCCGAAGAAGGGGCGGGAGGATTTTAAACTAGAGTGATACAAAGGAAGATGAGACAGGTCTTCGTTAAGAGAGGGGGAGAGGTAACATTTGCTTCACTGGAATAAAGAGATTTAACATGGGGAAGCAAGATTCAGCTACATGGGGTTGTACCGCAGTTAGGTCACGTAGGATGTATTTCCATATTTTAAAATGTTCAGAGTTCAGTTTAGTTCTTCGTGCAATGGAGAGGAGAGGTGCTTTGCTGATCCGAAGTAGGTTTATGCTAGACGCGAGTCGGTCGTTGTGTTCTTTCTCCATGCGGAGACCCCCTCTTCCTGCCCGGCTTGCACCCTCTGCTCGCTGCGGCTGCTCGGTGTCCTTTCAGCTGGGAAGCAGAGGGATGAAGGAAGGTATGTTGCCGTGTCAGCCTGAAGGCGGAGAAAGCTGGCAGCAAGCCCGGAGTTGCTCCATACAAGGAGATGGGCTAGCAGCATGAGGTCATAACTTCACAGGGAGGGTTTTTTTTTGCAGTGTGTGGGAAGTGGGTCTAGGAAAAGGAAAGGGGATTCTTTTGCTTGGGGGGGGAGGAGAAGCAGCAAAGAGAAGAGGGGAAAGGCTAAGTTCATTCCAGCAGGAAATAAACTGCATATATGCTCCTATCGTAAGATAAAGCTCTCCACATAGCACTGTCTTAATTATAGTGTTGATATATTTGCCTTATAAAAATGGATTTTGAAAACTTAGTGGAGGGTTTTTTTTATACAGTAGAGAGTGTCTTGGAATTGTTGAGTATTCACCATTTTATTAGGGAGTTAAAGGGTTTAAAATACTGTGCATGTAAATATGCAGCGGGATTCTGCTGTATAACATTTGTGTTATGTAACTGTAGCATTTCTTTGGACCCATTTATTTTGGAAACTTTTTAAAGTAGTGAATCAGTGGAATTCGTAGCTTTGTTTCCGAAGTTTGAGAGAAGATAGTTACCCTTCTTTTTAAGAGCTACGTGTGTTGTCGCGTATAGTGCATAGGAAGTTTTGGAAACAGTTCTTAAAAAGCATCAAGGATTCTTCTAGAATTTTTGTGTGTGTGTGGGTTTCTTTTAGGACAACTTCATTGTATGGAGGATTTTGATACCTGTCATCTTGTAGCATGAAATCATATTTGAGAGCATGACTGTAATCTTTTCTAATTCCTCTTGCAAGTTTAATTGCAGAGTTCAGGTTGGTTTTGAGTGTTATGAGTCTGAAGGAATAGGGATTTTTTCAGTCCTATGTGTTTCCCTGATGATGATAAAAATAAATTCCCAATAAATTAAGTCTTAACGCTGATATTAATCTGAGTGAATTGTACTTCAATAACATCATTCTAGTTTGGATCTCAGATTACCGTTTGCTCTATAGTCACCAGCTTCCTTTGCAATGCTGCCTTTCTACACTAGAGGGAAAAAGCCAAATGGTTTAACCACATACAATTTCAAACTTTCTTTCCCACATCTGAGCTTGTTACTAACCTGCTCATGACCCACAGATGATGTCATAGCAGTGTGTCGAGACAGCTCTCCATACTCAGACCTGTACTGTGGTTCAGTGACTGTTTTCTGGCCAGTTGTACAGGTTTGTCAGAATTCCCAGTCTTTGAAATGTGTTAACTGGCTTGTTAGAACACAGCTCTGGCTGCTTAATCTTGCCTGTGTTGTGAACTTGTACCTTGAGCAGTGAGGGTATTTTCATTAGGCTTTCTGGTATGGTTGCTCTTATTTTCTGCTGAGGGGAGGTTTAATACTCGGGCCAAATCTTGCCCTTAGGTTGTTGACAGGGTGAATGTGGAGTAGCAGCAGTAGTTGCGTTCTGTCAGACATTTCTGTGATGTAGCTCTCTGTTAAGAGAATCACATGAAACTTTTGACTGTTAAGGGAGAAATAAAAACAATGCATTTGTACACTTAATCTGTCCTTTAGGTATGCTTTACAGTATTGCATGCACAATACTGTGGTCCATTTGGAATGCTGTCTTCTTAAGTGCTAGTAATGAAAATCCTTAATGAATAACTACTTAATAGTTTATCATGTATTAAGCATTTTTCTACACAGTATTCAAATCTTGGTCTCAGGGCAGTCCTTTTGCAAGCTCCCTTGTAATTGATCTTAGAGTCTCACAACCTTTTTTTTCATACTATGGTTTTGGAAGCGATTTATTTTAACATGAGGAGCTGAGACATTAAGAAATTAAGCTTAAGCATCAAAATAAATTACCATAATTAAGACCTAATGAAAAATCAATTACCTTTTAAGTAGGGGCAACCTGTGAAAAGTTTGTGAATTGTTGCATATTATGTAAACACTCTTTGCCAGAAGCATGAATAGAATCCAAAATAATGTTAAAGTGTATTAAGCATGAGCCCTTTGTTCCCTGAAATTGCCTGTTTAGAAACTGGGAAGCATACAGTTATCTCACATTGCTGTAAGCATGATAGAGAGGCTTGTCTTCGTGACTCTGACAGAATGCTGACTCATCCCCAGAGCACTCCATCCTCTGTAATAACTGAGTCAGGCATTTATGGAGAAAAGCACTGTGGAAGTAATTACATGATCACATAGTGCATATTCCAAAGAGGGTGGCATTTAGGTTTTCATCCTAAATTTGTGAATCTCTTAATTTCAGTACTTGATTTGTCAGCTTTGCTGCTTTTCTCCAGCTCTGTTTATGCTTGCTTTAGGAAAATTGGGAAGTCTTATTCCATACATTGACAGCATATTGTAACTTACGTGGTTCATCATCACATTTATAATGTTTGCTATTTGAACTAAGAATGGCAATAATAAATTGTTTTTCTCAGTACAAAACAGACTGGAGTGGGAAAGGGCATAGATTTAATGGTTATTTAATAAAGGCAGGAATAACTATTGAATATTTGGTGCTGTAATGCTCAGACAAATAATGTATTAATAATGGCTCAGCTGGTGGAGGTTGTTAGCCTCTGGGCTAGAAAAATCACAAAATTCACCCTTGGTGAACCTATAAACAAGTCAGAGTAAGGTCTTAGGATAAACTTTAATCTTTGAATACCTAAAGCTTGTCCTATCTGCTATTAAACTGTATAAGTTTGTTCAAAATCTGTTTACTGCAGTGTACTGCCACTATGTCTGTTAAAATGCAGCTTTTGTGAATTATGCTAAAGCTTTCTTTAATGTTTTGGGTTTCTTTCAGATAGCATCTGACTTCCTAGTTGGGGCTTCTGCTTTGAAAGTTCATGAATGTAAAATAGTACCCCACAGTATTTGTATCCCAAGTAAGTTTCAGGAATTCCAGATAGGGGTGCCGTCAAGTGAAGTGGCTTAGTTTTAAAAATGTGACAGCTTAAACACTGTAAATAGTGGTATATTAAAACAATTGTGCTATCCCTTCAGCAAAATGTTGTGAGAATTGCTTTTGTAGCCAATTTTAATGAAAATCATATGACTTTGCAGGATATTTTTACTAATTAAGAGATACAAAGCATCAAGTCAGAAAAACACACACTTGTTTATTGTTGATGTGAGTATATTTCTTGTATATTGATGCTGTGAATTGTGTGTTTTCTCCCAAGGAGAATATCTTTTCCATAATTTTTGTAATATGGTTGTTTACCAGTTCAGCAGATGTGGTAACTGAAGTTCACCAGATAAAAGGAAATGCCCGATTTGCCAAATACAGAAAAATGTTAGCAGTTGAAGTGTGCAGCCAAAAAAGCAAAGAATTGTAAAGAGTTAAAAGGTCTGTAACAAAGGTGCAGGAAGGCCTTTTAATACCCAGTTCAGCCTTTTGGATTAGGTGGATGTTGAAATTGGAGTGGGAAATCTGTCATCAGTGAATGTGTTAAGTAAATCTGAGGCTACTATTTTAACAAATTTAATTGGCATCTAGATCATGTAATTTACCTAAATGATTCTTTTTTATGTGAGGAGGTAATTACACACATCCTTATTGAGGTCAAAAATCTCAGTTTTATTCAATCCTTGTCTTCCTCCACAGCCTCTTAGTTTTCCATGCTGCATGCTTTCTAGCTCTGCTTTTCTGGGGCCAACTGGTATCCGCTGAAAGAAAACCTGCCCACAGCTGAGAGGATTGTTTTCTCCAGGCTCTGCTCCAGCCACAATAAGGATGCGCACTGCAGCAGATTTGTGTCCTATGCAGAACAGTCTTGTGGAGGTATCCTAACCCTGTATGCCTTGTGTCCTCAGACCGAAGGCTTCATGTTTCCACTAAGCATGCAGTGCATACCCTGCATATCGTGCTGCTAAAATATGATGCTGATGGGCTGTGATCGTGGTGATCTCTTGTGCTCCAGTATTTCACCACCAGGGTCCCTGGAGGCAGACCTGGGGAGCCTAGTAGAGATGTAGGGATTTCCAGTGTGGATGTGGCTAGTCTGCTTTCAGCAGGTGGGAGCTGCCATTTCCAAAGCAGTGATTAAGCAGGTGGTTGTTAACATTTGACTATTACAATAGGATGGCTTGTGTCCTTCTACAGAATTTTTCTCAGATTAGGTTGGGATTTCAGGTATAAAGATGCAGTCAGTCAAATTCCCTTCAACTGTCTCAGAGTACAGTATGGCAAGAATTCTCAGGGACCTAAATAACCCTTGCCTACAATACAAACATTAATATCATGTCTAATTTTTTTTTTTCCCTAAAGAATATCCATGAGTTGTGCTACATCCTGAAGAATATTGACCTCATAAATGAAAAGTTAGCTGCTTGGTATCATTTCTGGAAAGAATACTTTTGATATGCAGAATGAAAAACTTGGGATAAAAAAAAAAATCTGTTGCAATAAAGATCAGTTAGACTGAATTTTATGTATGCAAATAAATTTCCATGTGAAGAGTCCAAGCATATGTTTTTTTGGCTCATGTGCACTTAAGTACCATTTTTTCCAGAGGCCCGGGATGTTAAACATCCACAACTTTTAACTGTTTGTTACAACATCCATTAATTAAAGCTTGATCCATTTATACATTTTCAAATGAGAATAATACCCTTCAGAGGGAGTGTTCTTTATAACTGGGAAGGCTGATGATACCCAAGCAAAACTGACTGGATCTAAAAAGATGGGGTAGGTTTCTTCATGTATCTTGAAAAGTGAGTCCTGGTGTGTATTTGTAGAATGTATGTATTAAAATTTGTTACGTGCTTCAAGTGTTTAAGAAAGTGCAAATGCATAGTTCCGTCTTCTGACTCTATAGTGAGAGTGAGTTACTGTATCACATTTAACAGAGAGAGTTACCACAGTGAGTATCTTTTAGTATGTGGAGCATACAAAGGAAAAGTCATAGAGCTCAGGAACAGCAAACAAAGACTTGAGGCAACACGTTTCTGTGAGCCACAAGATTTCTGTTTTTCTATGGCAGTCGACAAATCACAACAGGTAATACAGTGCTTCTGGAGGAAGCTCCTAGCAGTGTTCCGGATTTCTAAGTTGAAATGTGCAATGGCAGCAGCTAGAAGAGTTTTGGCACCTGAAATCTTTCCAAGGAGGAATCTTACATGGTGTATTGTGGTGATGAGAGACCGTCAGTACTGTGTCAGTATTCTTCCCTGCTGTCTTCCCCAAAGAGGTATTTCAGTAGGTGGCCTTGGGATTGATGGTTTGCGCTTGGATGTTTGGGGGTTTTGTGTGTGTGTGTTCATTCTGACTTGCCATGTATTTATTTCAGGCAGATGGAGAGCAAGATGTGAAACGTTACCTTCAGATATTTGGAGTTTTTTTGCAAATAAGGATGACTGCTTCCTACCTTTGAACTGGAGAAGGCAGCATCTAGTTGAATGAAAGAAATGAACAAAGAAATAAGTTAACAGTGCTTAGACTAACTCATTAGTCAACAAGGTTACTACAGCTACTTTTTTATTTCAGTGTTGACTCTTGCTGCCTCTTTTCCTAGCAATTGTTTTCATCTTCCCTATTCATCTAAGACAAATCTGCTGAAGATGCAGTACTTCTGTTGTCTTCCGTTGCTCTTGTTTGTTCACAAGTTTCTTTAATACACTATATAATATACACTTTAAATGAGCCTGAGTCACTGATGTGTGTATTTTTTTTTTTTTTTCCAATGTGTGGTCAACTTTTGGTCTCTTTAGCATTATATGTTTCTTTGTAATTCTGTAATGGTCCTGTCCTTTAGCCGGTAGAACTTGTAACAAGGTTGAGATGCTGGAGCACAGTGCCTGCCACATGAGAATCATTTTTACCAGCCTCATCCTTCTCAATCCATTTTTCTGTTAAGATCTAGTGTGGAGATAAATGTTGCAACACTGCAGAATTGAGAGTTTGGTGAAAATTTGTTGGTCAGGTACTCTCTATAAAGGCTGTGCTTTTCTTTGGCTTTCCTTGCGGCCTGACACTTAATATGAGGAAAGCTTAATCCCTGGAAAAGTACAGGAAGGAAAGCTTTCTTCACTTGTAAGCTCGTGGAGGGTAACGGGAAACTAGATGCATTTACCCTTTGAAAGCAAGGGTGATGCGTGCCTGTTATTTTGTAAGTGGCACTGCCTCTTTCAGAGTTAATAAGAGCAGAGCACTGAATCCTGAGACAGTGCCAGAGTGTGACTTGTGGCAGCCAGGCTACCTCCACTCTTCCTAACCTGTAGCTGCCTTCAGCTTTTTGTACTTTTCTGCCTGGTCTGCAGCATCGGCCTTGCTATTTATCTGTGACTGCGAGGTAGAAAATTCTACAGCATTGAAGCAAAACTGGTTGAGTAACAGCACCTAAAGAGCACTTATCACATGGTTCACTAACAAATGGCAGCTCTTCCTGTGGCACATTTTTCACCGGAGGTCTGAGATGATAAAGGGCATGCTGAGGAAGTTTTCAGGTCATGGGTTGCTGGGAACAACTGCAGGTGTGGTGGAGAATGAGATTACTATTTAGAGTAATCTTGGCAAACGGGAGACATCATCTAGAACAAAGCAGGGTGTCAGTGAGCACAAAAGCAATATGCTGTCTGTAGGCTGGGCTGCATGGGTATGTGATGGGGGAAGAAAAAGGGTACAGTGCAGTTCTGTGGAAGAGGATCTGGAATTTTTGGATCACAAGCAAAGCAGGACACAGTATCATGCTGTTGGGAAGAGGTTAAAGCAGTCGGGCAGGAGCTCAAAAGTAATTTGAAATAATCTTTCTGCTCTTCTCAGAGTTGGTGGGTCCAACAGTACCCCACTGTTTTAGATGGGGACTGACTGGAGGGTGTTCAGAGGACAGCAGTGGTCTAGAAAATGATTTAAAATAAAAGATTGAAAGGATTAGAGTTGCTTAGTCAAAAATTAGGATATTCAGGTTGCAAAGAAGTGGCTAGTATCTTCTCTTTATTCCTCAGTCATGGGGTGGGGAAGGTGGGATTTGGTCATTGAGAAACTTTTTCCTCAGGCTAAGGGCAGGGGAATACTGAATCAGATAGCCTGAGTAGACAGAGATTTGACAAAACTCTTTCTGCCATAGGTAAGTATATGTGGTTCTTTGGTGAAAGGGGAAATAATTAGATGGTGTCTTTAGATTATAAGCCTTACACCTACATGTCAGTGACTTTACTCCCATCATGTCTGTTACTACCATTTGCACGTGTGAAAAGAATTCCAACAAGTAAATGAAAACTTTGTTTATCCAAAAAAGGAAGTGTGTCTTGTAATTCTAGGCAGAGGGTCTTAGAGTTGTTTTTTGGGGTTTTCTCTTTTTTTTTTTTTTTTTGTTTGTTTGTTTGGTTTGTTTTTTTTTACTACTGACAAATGTAAATTCTATTCTTTGATGGAGATCACTGCTTCTTGTTTGCATGTATTTTTAAGAAGGTCACAGCTGCAAGAGCTGCTCCGGAAAACTGTGGTCTTCATGCAGCTGCAGCGCTAAGAGAGTGAGAGTGCACTGTGTGAGGATGTTTGTATGCAATCAAGTGAAGTCCCTCTAGCTCAGTATTTGCTACTGTCAGATAAGAAGGGGCTGCTGGCACAAATGTAGAATAATACTTCCTGTCCTGCTTTTGCAATTTAGAGACATCTTGAGATGAAAGTTCTGCTGTTCAACAGATCTGTTCTTTTTTATGAATTTTTATAATAATTTTTGAACCTGTTTGTTTCTTGGTGTCAAAAATGTCTTTAGGCATTGAATTCCCTCACTTAATTATTTACTAGGCAAAGAAGTACTTAAGAGCAACTTTTAAAAATTTTATTTGATGTTCCCATGTTCCTCTGGGAAACATTTCAGCCATCTGACATACCATGTCTCTTTGTGCTATCATGGTTTTTTTTTGTATTTTGATCTGACACCCCATCATACTTACCTGTTCTGTGAGGTAAAAAATTCTCTTTACTTTCTTTGTGTAGAAGCTGCTCCATACTCTGATCAATATTACCTATACTTTTTTGGTGCTTTACATTCTTCATGAGATAGAATAATTTGAAGGTATAGGCACACCATGAATGCATCAGCAGCATAAGAATATGTTATGTTCTCTCTTCTATTCATTAAAAAAAAGTCTGATATTCTGGATGGTTCCTAAGCTGCCCAGTTCAAAGCACTGAACAAATGTTTTTTGAAGATAGATGTATGTTCAGAGCCTACCAGACCTTTTTCTGGTAGTGGCGTTAAATAACCTAGAGTTCTCTCTCCCAGTGTGTTGCATTGCATTTCCTGACACGTGACTTCATCTCCTGTTTTATATGCTTGCTCAGTATTCTGGGGTTCTGCAAATTTTTTAATGAGGGGTTGGTTTTGGTTGCTCATACTAATTTTGTATAGCTTGCAAACTTTAGCACAGATGATATGTGAAATGACAGATATGCAGGTGACCATTCTTAACAGCAGTCCACGTCCTGGCACAGATTCTGGTGAGGCTTCTGACTCTCTCCCCTGTGAGTCTTTCTCTCTTAAATGGTACCCTGGAAGGTCTTCACTTCTGTAACAGCTTCCTATGAGAGATATCAGCAGAAAATTTTCGGAAGTCTTTTATTCACTACTACTTCCAGCACCTTTATCCACAGGATCCTTGATTCCTTCAAAGAACTCTTCAAGTTGCGAAGCATCACGTTCCTCTACAAAAGCTGTGGTGTTGTTTTTCTTCCTATTATTCCAGTCTACAGATTCTTCAGTATGGTTTTAACCACCTTGCCTGGTATGGAAGTCAGACTGTCTTTGTTGTGCTTCTCCTGATTGCCTTGTCAAGCTCTGAAAAAATTTGTTGTATTTTCCACTCCCCATTCCTCTTTACTTAGGTCACCTTAAGCCTGAGTTTTTGCAGAATTAATAGTTTGGCAATTTCATATTTGATGCTTTAACACTTCAGCTGAATAGTATCTATCTGGCTCTGGTGAATTCTTATATTAATTTGATATTTCTAAATGCTCATCTGATGCTTCATTTAGAGAGATTGCCTTAGGTATCCCTAGTCTAAAGAAGATATGGTGTGGGACTGGCTTTGACTGTCTCAGAAGTAATTTCAGAAAACAACAGATCTAGGTTTTCTGTTCTATCCATATCTTCTAATTCTTTTATATCTTCATTTTCTAGTGGTTTATTGCATTGAGGTAGCAAGCTGTATCAGATTCTACTATATTTGAGGTCAGAAATAGCAATGGGAATTTTGTAACATTTTATTGCTCTCTTACAGATGGTTGTGTAGTTCACTGGCAAGCTTTTATTGTAATTCTGTGTACTAGCTAGCATATGCCTATCAGACCAGTACTGGATTTGTATTACCAGTTTTAAATTCTACTAATGGCCTGTATGCAGATGAAAATGTGCACATAGATAAAAATTCATTAGTAATTGGAATTCTGAAGAAAAGTTGGGTTTGCATTTTATTTTTATATTGACAAACAAAATTCTCCATTCTAACATATGTGATAGAGTAGTTCTTTAAAAAAAAAGGTGTGCTTTTTGTCTGTGTGCAGAGAGCAGAAAACATAGCTTGTCTGTATTTAAGTGGCTCTAATCTGTTGCTTCATTTAATAAATGGAATTTTCAGAACGGGTTCGTTTTACCACATGCAGTTCTTTAACATCTGCTTGAAATCTGAGTGTGCCCAGGTGGTGGTGGTAGCATGTGTTTTACTTTCGTGAGTCCCATTTGAACCAGGAAAGGGGTTAAAAATTGTGTTTATGTCCAGTGGTATTCTGGTGTTTCCAACTGGTTTGTATTTGTGATGGGAGAACTGGAGCCAAATTTACTACACTGTTTTGCTCTTGCTTGTAATTTTTTGCTGCTGAAGACTTTCTCTTGGGCTTTGCAACTTTGCAACAAGTATTTTTTGTATCTGTTACTAAAAATGTGGTGAATTTTGTACTGCTTCTAGCCTGCTGCGTTTTTTTTTTTCTCCTTTTGTATCTGCTTGCACAGCTGCTGTTTCTTTGCATTGACTGAATGTAAGCATCATTTGCAGTCTTTTCTATTTTTGGTCACGGAGAACGGAAGTTTTGTATTTATATTAGGCAGCACTTTGTTTCTACAATGTCACTAAATAACCGGAGAGGAATACCAAATAACATCTGCTTGAATATCAACTAAAACTATCCCTTCATAAGATTTTATAAACGTGTCCATGATTAGTGCTTTGTTTTAAATAATGGAGATCTTGAAAAAAGTTCTTTTTTTTTTTACCCTTATACACTGTGTCTGTCTTTCAGTTTTGCTTAATATGTCTCTTCTAACAAGGGCATTGCTAAACTGATGTTGAATGTTTCATCTAAAGATTTAACTTTAGATGAGAAATTCTGCTACGGGATTGTGAGTGAATACTTCACATAGGTCCGGATGTAGCTTATACAGCATACCTTACACTTGTAAGCTATATGCAAAGCCTGTTTCTTCTTATTTTTTTGGATTTTATGTACTCTTTTCTTAATATAAAACCTCAAAGATCCAGCCTAGACTGCAGTGCAGAGTTACAATTTGAAATTCTAGTGCTGCAGTCATCTTAACTTTCTGACCGTTTACTGTTCTAGATATTGGAGTAATTAGAGCCATATAAGCAATTTCTGTGTCTTGATTGGTCGCTTTCTCATGTTGCCACTTGTTTTCTTACAGTCTAGTGAAAACACCGCTATGAAGTTTATCTTTCATATAATGAATTTTGGTTTTCCATGCTTTCATTTTCCTTACTAATGGGCTTAATTTTTGTTTTATCAAGGGCAAAGTTCAGAAATAAATGAATTATCTAGTTTTCTGGCTACAGTACGCTGTGTCATAAGAAGTTCCAAGAACTTAAAAAAAATAATCTTTGGTCATGTGTAGAGACAAAATTATTTCTTCCCTCAAAATTGTGTGTATGAAGTGATAGCATGCTACTACTTGCTGTTATTTGAGAAGTCTGCTCTTCTGTTTTCTTGAACTCTGTGTATTATTAAAAAACCACCTGTCTTCTGGTAATAATCTGAAAATGCAAAGCAAATCACCTAAGTTTAAGTTTTGCAATGTAGCTTGAAATGCTGAAATAATAATAATAATAATAAATGTTTTATCTGTTTTTATTTTACAGGTTGCCCAGAAAATAAAAGTATATTTTAGAAAGTGAGAATCAGAAGAAGTAGCTGGTGACATAAAGGGAAGTGTATTAAAGATCATTTCTTAGGGGGAATTTTTTAAGGTACGTGACTTATGTTTTGCACAAAAGCTGCTCATTTTGCCTTGAGTGGACTAATATTTCAGACCAGTTTTGAAACAATCAGGCTAGCTTTAGATTACCACTTTGGATGTTTATTGAATGCAGTAGCTCTATGGAAGCATTAATTCAGCTAGTTCGTGTTCCATACATTTCGCATCAAATGCATGTGTAGATAATATTCTGAATATGTGGTTAGTGTAAACAAATGGTAGATAATGCATGTGTTTTGTGTTTCATGGTCTTGCACATTCCAGGAATGGATCCTACACTAACAGAATGTCAATTGTTTTAACAGTCTATTTTTTATTTAAGGTGTGGATGGAGGGCTGAAAATGATTTATTTCATTGTTTTAATGGAATATAACCTACTGTAAGCTTCACATTCAGAAATTGAGCTTAATATACAATTTCTTTTAAATCAGTACAGAAGCCTTGAATTTGAGGATTTGTCTCCTGAATCCAAGTCCTCTTCCTTTTCTGATTTTGCATGACTCTTAATGTTTCTAGAAAGGGTCTCTAAAATATAAGCCATGCTAAGTGATTTGCAGCCCACACAGATTTAGGAGCAAGAGAATTGACAGCAGATCAAGAGTGAGTGTGGTGCTGTCTGCATACTGTGCCCATTCCATATTCCTCCTTCTGGAGGGGCCAGATGTGTGCTGTGCTTTCCTGTTCTGAATTTAACGGGGAGCAGGCATGCTTCTAGTTTGTGGTTTATCAGTTGCCTGCCTTGTCATTGATATTATGAAACCACAAGATCCAACTGGTGCATGTGGATCCATCATTATTTTGAGATCACCATTCACAGTCTTGGATATATTTCCTGGCAGTATGTAACAGAAGACACCAATTGTTATAAGGGTAGGAGAGCATCCTGGGAAAGTACTGCTATACACATGCTCTGTTCTTCCCCACTCGTTTGATTTCAGTCCTGTGTAAGACACACAGGACCTTTGATCTGATATGGTATGGCCGCTCTTGTGTCAGGGACAGATTCCAGTTGTGGTGGGTTGACCCTGGCTGGATGCCAGGTGCCCACCAAAGCCGCTCTGTCACTCCCCCTCCTCAGCTGGAACGGGGGAGAGAAAAATATAACGAAGGGCTCGTGGGTCAAGATAAGGGCAGTTTAATAAAATGATAACAAAGGTCGCGTGCGAAAGCAAAGAAGAAACAAATGATGTTACTCTCTACTTCCCATCAGCAGGCGATGTCTGGCCACTTCCTGGGAAGCAGGGCTCCAGTACGCGTAGTGCTTGCTCCGGAAGACAAAAATGCCCCCCCCTCCGTCTCCCTTCACTTAGCTTTTATATCTGAGCTGACGTCATATGGTATGGAATATCTGTTTGGTTAGTTTAGGTCAGCTGTCCTGGTTATGTCCCATCCCAAGATCTTGCCCTGCCCCAGCCTGCCATTGAGGGGAGGGCAAAAATGTTGGAGAGACAGCCTTGATGCTGTGCCAGCACTGCTCAGCAGTAGCCAAAACACTGGTGTGTTATCGACACCTTTCTAGCTACAGAGCTGCAGAGCACAGTGCTATGAGGGCTGCTATAGGGAGTACTAACTCCATCTCAGCCAGACCCAATACACCAGTCTTTAAATTAATTGCAGATTGGCTGTGAAAACTACTTTCTTCAGAGTTGTTACTGGATCCAGGAAGACTACTAATGCTGGAATATTGGCTTTATTTGCTGAGGGGAGTGTTACGGTATTGAGGAATGATGTTGACTGTCATTGAAGTTTCTCACTGTCATGCTGACAAAATTTAACATTGATTCATTTGGAATCTGCGCTGCTGTGGTGGTGGTGCTGGAGACAATTCATAACTGTCTTCAGTAACTATGCTTAAATTTAGAACTGTTCAAGGCCTGGTTGCTCATTCACAGTATATTATTAAATGTACATTGAGTGTTTACTTCCGGTCAGTGATTAGTTTGTTATTTTGAGAGTGACTGTAAAAAGAAAGTAAGTCTTATTTTCTTGGAATTGGCTCTGAGACATATTTTAACTGTTAAAGCTTACCAAATATTGATTGGCTAATTTGCATATGCAGTAATTTTTATAGTAACATATATTTATCGCATTTCAAATAAAAATAAAAAAAACTAGCTGAAACTCATTTGTCCTATTTGATGCCACTAGGATTTTACTACTTTTACAAAACATGCTAGAATTCAGTTTGCAACTTCACTTGCATGTCAAATTGTGCAAGCATTGTTCATGTGTGGAAAAAGAGATAAACCTCATGGGTATCTGCCAGAAGTAGGAAAGATCTCTTCACAGTAAGAGTAAGCAATTCCTGAAGGTCTTTTTTGCTGTGTGAATTGAGCATATCATGTGTTTCTTGTCCTCAGTTCTCCATCTAGCTACTTTAAAATGTGATGCCATCTCTGTTTTTTTTCTTTGAGATAAAATGTTCTCCCATATTTTTTTTTGAAAAAGACACACCCCCCGCCCCTCACCTCGAATATCTCTCAGACTATATTTTCATCTTTTCAACATTGGAGTAGAAAGCATCTTTCTGTCTCAAACTCCCCATGTCTCCTATTGGTTCCACAAGTGAATCTTTTCTGGGTTCAGATTTTGTTGCACTACTCAATTTTGCCAGTAGTCTGTGGTTGCAAAATCTGGGTGGGAATCTGTCTTTGTCTTACGTGTTCATTGTGAGCATTGCAATGTTGTATGGTAAAGGCAAAAAATGGGACTATTAGTATTTTTTCCGTAATCATGTAGCTGTGAACATGGGGAAGCACAAGGAGGATCACACCATGAATAGCAGCCTAACTTGTTTGCTGTCCTTAAATAGCATCTCCTGGTGCCATGGTTGGAGACGGAGTACTGATCTATATGGATGATTGTGCCCAGATCATCATTGTAGGTCCCTTCCAGCTGAAATATTCTATTCTATTGGTCTGACCCTGTAAGGTCAACTCTTCTGTGCACGCTAAGCAGAGGGATAACCAAACTTGTCTGTATTGGTGCCATATATTGTCTCTTTGAACGCTAGCCTTTTGAAATGCACTTGTGCTTTTTAAGAGTATTTGAAATACAGATTGCATAGAAAACATCTATTCATGTATTTGGTAATTCTTAGAGTTTTGACTTCAAGTAAGCGACTGTGTGATCTGTACTGTTTTCAGTTGTTTAAAGTGTTAAAAAGTGGTCAAAGTGTTAAAAAATTGAAAGTGGTTTTAGTTGAAAGTATCATTTTTTAGCTTATTGACAGTTAAGTGGCTTAGTCTTGGATACTTGTTCACCACTTCTTTGCTTCCACAATATTGGAGCATTTGAGTTTTCCTGAATGTCTTGATTGAACATTTTCTTAATCTACAAGGAAGGTGTATGTAGACTGGCTTACCCAGTTGGGAATCATCAACTCTGAGACTTTATGCTTGTTAGTCTTATTGAAACAGAATTTTATCACTATTGCAAACCAAATATTTGCTGTGCTTCTTCTGTCATGGTGAATGGAATGGATTAAAACAAAGACCAGTATGTGCACAATTTTTGTCTACGTACCCAGGCATCTAATAGTGTAAGCAGAAAAAAATCTGATTACTACTTAGCAAAGGCAGGCTGAGCAGGCTGAAGTGAGATGTTGTTGGATCTTCTGTTCTGTTGATCTTTGTAATCTTATGGCTCCACAGTGAGTCAGTAGAAGCAGACTGAAATATCATATGCTGAGAATATTTCCTCCCTTCCTTGCCTTCCTGTCTCTTAGTAAAAAGCAAGCAATCCAGCACTTTACTCATAGCACAAGGCCAGACTTCATTCTGAGATTCAGTTCCCATCTTTTCTGAATCTGGAATGTAGGAAAATAAAGATACTGTCTTTTCTCATAGCTATGTGCTAGGATATTTAGGTAATGTACTAAAATGTGCTAGGAAAAAAATGAGCTTTGTCACAGAAATGGATATAGGTCTAAAGGGTGTAAAATAATGTCAGTGGAGCTCCAGTCATGTTAATAAGTAAGGTGCTCTAAGATTTTTTTCTTTTGCTCATCTTACTAAAATACTAGTGGTTTTGCAAGACTGTTTTTAAAACTTATCTGTGAAAATATTATCAGTAATACAACTAATGACATAGTCCATCCTTTATAAATACAGCCAGCATGAATTATTTACTGTTCCTCTTTATGATTGAGCTCCTAGCTATCAGCAAGAATTCTGACTAAAATATACAGCTTCAAATTAAAGAGCATATGAAAGCTTGCGATATTTATGGTTACTCATACAACCTTGACTAGTCTCTATTGTGTAGATGCATAGTAACACAGCACTATTCTTTCTTTATAGGATCTTTGTTTCTTTCATTATGTAGCATTGTTTGTGTTCTGAGAATAACCACATAGTGGATGAGGCTTATTTCCGTAATTTACTGGAAGAGCTAATGGAGGAGGGGAACTGCAGGAAGAGACCTGGGAGTCAGGCTACCCTGGAGATCACTCTAGGTTCTGATTTGCAAAACCTTCTGAAATTTTGTGTGGTAACTGAAGCTAATAACATCTATGTTTTTTGTTTTTTTTTTTTTTTTTTTTTTTATGGATACTTAATATGCTAAAAATGCTAGGCACTCTGAAAAGTCTGTCTTTAAGACATTGTACACACCAGTATTAGCTAGTACAATGTTTACATTAGTTTATGTGTCTCAGTTCTCAGTGTAAAATATGATTATTAGTCCTGCTTTGCCCCATGGGCTGTGAGGAAGATAAATCTGTTAATGGTTGTAAAACACTCTGCTAATTTAAGTGGCAATTTAAAGCCTATGAACAAATTGGTACTTCTGTGTTCAAAAGAGTTAAGAATTGACTGGAGTGCAGGAATTGGTGAATAAGCAGTACACAGGCAGTGTCTGCACTGCAGTCCGGAACTATAATTGCCATTTATGTAAGTTTATCTTACCTAGTTTGAAGCTGATTAGTATAGGAATAGGTTTTTGGTGTCTACACAGAAAAGAGGGTTCAGCCTGCATTACAAAATCTATGCAAGTCTGTGGAAATTATTCATATGTGTGGGTTCAGGTCTTCCATGATGTGGCCTCGTGTTTATCAGTATCAGATGCTGGTGTTTCAGAGCTAGCTCAAACAGGTGTCTTTGACCTGGAGTTGTGTTACAGGATTTCATAAGGCAGCATTTCTTATCTGTTTATCAAATGATGTCCATTTGGTATGGTAAGAATGGACTGCCTTAGGGGAAGATTGTGTGAAGAAGGACTCTGCCCTAAAGTGTGTCCCAAAGGAGCAATGGACAGTTGAATGGGGAACCTGATTTGGGATATTTTCTGATTTTTGGGATGTTGAATCTGCAAGTTTAATGGCCTGCTAAGACAGTGTTTAGGAGCAAATAAGCTTCTAAGTAGTTATCCATTTCCCACAGATGCTGTGCCTGAGACCTGATGTTTTATTTGGATTTTTCTGTGCTCTTAGGACAGTAAACACCAGAAACAAATGTTTCGGGTCACCAGGACTAAAACAGTGTAGTTGATGGTTCTTGTCTGGAGATACTGTCAGCTATTGTTATTTGATTAATTATGTGGATTGGTCTTTAGTATCTGTCTTAGATGCTTTTATGTATTCCCTCATAACTCCAGTTTAAGTTAGAGAGGTTTTTTCCATTTTGCACGTGGAAACTGGAGGACAGTTCTGGGCCTTAGATCTCTACCAGCATAGATGGGTGTTTGAAAGAGTGCTCTGACCCTCCTTTTGGTTTATTTTGAGGAGGCATATGTAAGTGGTTAATCCCATGGTTAAGTTATTTCAGGGTTTAGACATTAATAGTTGCTCTTTGTCAAATGAAGTTTTTCTTTTGATACATGTCTCATTAACCTTGTTCTGCTTTCAGATGTGGTGAAGAGCCTGTATTTTCACCTGTGTGGTAGATAGTGCCTTAAAAAATGGGGTTTGGAGGTGACCTGAAGTATTCTCATGATGCTTTATTAAAACTGCAAGACTGGGAACTACGACTGCTGGAAACGGTGAAGAAATTTATGGTAATGCGAGTAAAAAGTGATAAGGAGTATGCGTCCACTTTACAGAATCTTTGTAATCAAGTAGATAAAGAGAGCACTTGTCAATTGGATTATATCAGCAACGTGTCCAAGGTAAGACTGAAATATTTTGAATTTGGAATATCCTTGGAAATAACAGTGCTGGGTTTATTTTTGTTTGGTTTAGTTTAAGTTGGATTCCTGTTCTTTCAGCTTCTTGAGAGTTAATGTTGCCAAAGTATTTTAAATGGGCTCCTTTTAGTTTCTCAATGGAATATGCAGAAGTTGAGGTCCAATTTTGCTTTGAAAATAGTAACTGAGCTAGAATCAATCCTGAATTCTGAAATTCAGTATTTTAGGTTCCTGGGTTGAGCCTGATGCTTTGTTTAGTGATGAAAATAGAGTATGCTATAGCAAGCTTTTCTTTTAAGACAGTTAAATAGGAACTATTGTTTATGTTATATAGAATTTGTGACAGAAATAGAAAAATGCCAGGAAACCAAGGCAAAGCCTGGCATTCCAGCTGTTACTCACACTGCAGTGTGTATTGTAAAAACAGAACGTTAATTCAGGATGTTTCTCATAATTGTGAAGTTATTTTGTATCCAATTTAAAATAGCTGTGTTGACTTTTTATAAAGGTAAGGCTGTCCTTCCCCCAAATTATTAATTTTCAGATTTAAAGCAAGTCCAGTAGAGGTACTGATGAAGCAAACTTCCATATTTCACCTGTCTGTAAGCTTCACTCCTGACTTGGATTCCTTCCTGACTAGAGAAAACTATTAATTCTGTTTTAATGGCTTATTCAATTCTTGGCACTTCTGCTGTAGCAGTGGTTACGCAGTCCCTTCAGTCTGGCATGAATCCTGATCTCCTCTCTGCAGGAAAACACCCTTTTCGGGTCAAGTTAAATTTTAGACAAAGCAGTTTTTATGTAGTGAGTTTATGGGGTGGCTGCTTGAATACTAGCTATGGCATAGCTCTAGGAGCATGACTGCTCCTTGTGCAGCAGTCTGGATTTATACTAGATTAAAGTGGCAGCGTGTGTGAAAGCTCTGCTGCTATAGCTAGCCTGCTTCAGCTGTCCCAAAAGTAGCACTGCACAGTGTTTATCTATAACAAATTCTGTTGTTGCTTCCTTCCCCCCACAACAATTCTTGTCTTGTAAATTGACATACTACCTTTTTTTTTTTTCATCTGTGTGTTTTGGTGGTGTATTTGAAATGCTTTTCACCCCATTATATGTCTTACAGTTTGTTATGGATTTTGCTATTTAAGTTGTAACGATTTCCGTAAATAAATATTAAATTGTTGTCATTAGCCTAAGATTGGCAGAAGTCAGGTATTTTCTTCAAGCTTTCTACTATTGGATCCCAAAGTTTTGTATAGAATTATTGGTGATATGACTAATAATTCATACTATGCCTGCCCCACTAGAATTGCCCTTATGTGCTAACTAAACTGTTTTCCAGTTCTTTAAGGTGATGAAATGGAGCGGATTAGGGCTAGAATAGTAAAGGAACATTGGCAATCAGAATATTTAGCATTATAAGGTATAAGCAACCCTTAACCTTCATGTAACTAGTTCAGTCTAGGGTAGTTCATGTCAGTGACATGGGCACTTCCTGTGAGCAACTCAATTTTACAAAGTGGACTTAAGTCATGTTCTTTGGGGGTTGAAGGCAGGCATGTGTGTCACATTCTGAAATCTTGTTTTGGATATAGGCACTCAAGTTGTTATTTCAGGATTTTTTTTCTTTTTTTTTTTTTTTTCTCCTCTTAAGGAGATGCCATTTTTCTCTCAAGCCCCATCTCTGATCCCTACATCTTTGTATAACAGGAAAAATACTCATATGCTACTGACAGATCTTTTGTGTGGGCTTGTCTTGAAATTTCACTGTGACCCTGGATTTTAAAGTTGTGTAGTGACACATTGTCTTATTGGTTTTGGCAGTTAAAATGTCTGAATTATTGATTACTTTACTCACTTCATTCTAATTTATTATTTCATGATACTTTTTCTCTCTTCCTGACATGTTACAGAATCAAAGTATGACCCAAATATAATGGGACATAAATCCAGTATCTTACATCTTCTAAGATTTGAAATACCAGCATATTAAAATTTTGGTATTATATGGCATCAGAACCAAATACCAAGCTGTCTAATCTTTTATGTTTGTTTGTTTGATTTTCTTGTACATGTACAGCAAGAGTGAGCACTTTGAGAGAAACGGTGTTTGGGAAACTCTGTCCTATGTTTTTTTATTCAGAGGCAGCAAACTTGCTGGAAAGCATAGTGGCAGCAGCTGCTAATGCTAGAAAAGCAGTATTTTTAAGTGCTTTCCAACAGCTCTTTTGTGTGTGTATACATCTAAAAAATACTGTTAAAGCAAACAATATTGTATTTTATTGCTTTTGATGGATTGTGGTTATTTTCTGTGAAAGGAAATGCTTTGCCTTTTCTACTATCCCCACCCAGCTGCTTTTCTGTCCCATATAAATCCCAATTTTTGAAGCCTTTCCTCAAGTACAGCTTCTAACTTTAGGTTTTCCTATATAATCATAAAAATCACAGAAATCCTGTTTAACTGATGTTTTATCAATATGGAAAGAGGGATGTAAAGAACAGGAAAATGTTCATTTTTTTTAATAAAAAGGGAAGTTTTTGCTATGTTTCTGGCTTACTCGGGTTCATTTGATGAATTGTAAGCGAAGTATTTCTTTAGAGTACTTGTCCTGCTGAAAAGTGCTTTTGCTGTGATTTTCAGGGTTGATTGAAACAGTACTGCCTCATCAGTAATAAATCAGCCTTAAAGAAAATGGAGAACTCTGACTACATTTTCACCTCTGAGACCACTCTTATGAACTCTTCTATAACCACAAGACCCACTCCTCTCAGACAGATGTTTAATGGTGTTTTTATCCTGTGCAGCATTGCAATATGGCTTCCGATGTCATTGGAGAGTGTTCTGTAATGGAGAGGTGAAACAGTTTTCAGCCATAGCTGGGAAGCTTTAGGCTGTGACCTTTTACACCACCACACTAAGCAGTCTAAGATAGCTCTGTGCCAGTCTGTGGGATATTTATGAGCTAAATGAAATGTTGAAGAAGGTTTAATATATATATATACAGGAGTTAACTGTCTTTTGTTTCTTTCTCTAGAATACAGTTTGCATTGCAGCATTATCATGTAGAGATGGAAATATTATGTATATATGTTCATATATGAGATGTAAGGAAACCCCAAAACTACCAAACAAATTAATTTTCTAAGTTGTGATGATGTAAGGTGGATTTCTGTTTTTAGTAAGTGTAAGATAAATACTAGTAAAACTAGCATACTAGCTGCCTTCAAAACCTGATAATTGTATGGCATGTAGCCATTCTGAAATTTTAGACAGAGCATAGCATTCAATATCAGGGAGTTATCTCTAAGGAATCCGACAAAGTCTGACAAGGATCTTTAGGGTAACAAAAGCTTTTAGTTGAATTGAACTTTAATTTCATGTTCATATCTGTTGTGCATTGGAAGTCTCTCTGTTCATATTACAGTTATTAATCAAAGTTCAAAGCCACAAATGGCACATTAAACTGTCCTGAAAACTGAATGACAGAATGGCTAAGGAAGTTATTAAAGTAGGGTACAGAAATATGTTGGGTTACTATGACAGACAAGTAACTGCTTGTGTCACTTAACCTGTTAGCACCTCATGCTTTGATACTGGTGGCCTGACTGATGCTGTCAGTTATGTGAAGCAGCTGACGAATGGTATCCTTTTAAACCCTAACCACTTACATGCATATTACTCTGAGGTATTTAGACAAGGCCAGAGAAGTCAGCTTGAACAGAGTAACTGTGGCTGGGAAACAGGACAGCAAATGACACAGGAACGTGCTTGTCAGGGGTTTTGGGTATGTATTCCAGAAAAGGTTGTAAAGCCTTCATTGGTGTTTAGAAGTACTAGGACAGTGTTGAAGGCTGAACATACAATATTGTATTTTTGTCTCTGGTGCTTTTTTATGATTTTGTGTGTGTGAGGAATGATTCTGCTGTAGCAGGAAGAGCTTTATTTTAGAGACTCTCAAGTGCATTTGGGTAAGTTTAACATTCTTCTTTTACTGAATTTTTTAAACAGTGATGCATTTTTTCCCGAAGTTCATGTTCATCATTTGGTTATTTGTAAGCCAGAATAAGTAAGTGCTTTTCTGCTCTGACTTTTTTTTATAGTCTTGGTTGCTTGTGGTACAGCAAACAGAACAGCTGAGCAAAATAATGAAGACACATGCAGAGGATCTTAATTCTGGACCTTTGCATAGGCTTACAATGATGATCAAAGATAAGCAGCAAGTTAAGAAGAGTTACGTAGGTGTTCATCAACAAATTGAAGCAGAGATGTACAAGGTATTTTATTCAACAGTGCTTTATAAATTTATTATAGTTTTGCATGTTTAAAAAGTAATATATTTAGAGTGGATTATTTTATTTCCTCTGTTTTTGTTTGTTCTATGGTAAAAGTAGTGATTTGTCGTATGTAGAATGCCTAGTATAAATTTTAGGTATTTGTTCCACATTTTCTCTCCCCTGCCAGCTGAAAAGGCAGAGATGGAAAACTTTCTTCTATATTAATTTCTATGGACAGATAGCACTGGAAAAGTTCTTGTTCCAGTAAAGGATGATTCAGTGTGACACTTCTCTATTCCATCTCTCTTCCTGTTCACATTCCGCTCTAGACATCCCTGGGACTAGGGCACTGAAAACTTTTGTTAATGTATACCCTTGACAGTCCAGACTGTTTTGGGTGGGAACAGGATTCAAGTCCCTGTTCTAAAAAATAAATCAAGTGTAAACCAACCATTAAGGTTGCAGATGGAGCTCTTTAGGGCCTTTTCTGTTACATGTTCGTTGTCCTGCTTATGTTGAAAGCACTGTATTTAGTCAGTAAAGCTGACAGAAATTGCAGTTTCATTCAGGTGCTCTGGGGGAAGTTTAACTGCAAATATCAAAAAATAGATTGATAGTCTGAAAGATCTACTGAGAGAAGGAAAAGCACTGTTTCTTCTTTCTTCCAGCAGAGACTTTGAGATTTGGAGTAGTGTAATTAAAATGTAACATCTGAGTAGTACAACACAAAAGTCATGGACTACTGAGTGGAAAATTCTTGGGCTGGTTATAAGAAGAACTTTAAACTAGTACTATACATATATTAAGTTAAAAATGTTGTCTCTAATAGGACTGCTTCCATAATATGCTAGGATCTTGGCATCTTCCCCAGGTATTGACTATGGGGAGTACATCCTTTTTGATGCATGCTCACTAGGCTGTCTTATCTGATAAAATTTCCAAGCCAACTACTCACTTACAACCACTTATGGATTGTTGTATCTAAAAATAGTCAGGATGGAAGAAGAGGAAAAACTGATAGCGTATGTTAGAAATAATAGAGGTTAAATATAGAGAAAATTGGGCAAACGGAGAAAGAAAAAAAGAAACATAAGAAAGAGATGCTAGTTGAAACAAGGCTGCTGGAAGTTCAGGTATACTTTTAAAGATGGTGCAAACCATGTTTTTTTCTGTTAATAAATTAACTCTAATAAAACCGTCTTTTAAAATAAGGCTTTCTCAAAAAATATAGTGGATATTGAGCATTCCCCAAATGATTAATTGCAAACCATATTAATTTTAATTAATTATGGGCTGCATAGCCACGCAAATATTTTGCATCCTGATGAATAAGCTTGCATTGTTATTTGGATTCCCCCCCCTCCTGATTTTCCTAAGAAGCATTTGAATAGCATTCTGGCTAGATATGATATGTTCTTTCATTGTTAGCTGACATTGTTTGTTCAAAGGTTTGTGTCACTGGAGCACTTACAGAACGGTTCCCAGAAATCCAAAATACTTCTCGTGTTCTGTGGTATTATTTCTGCTTTTGTTACACACAGAAGCAAAATACTTATTATTTCCCACGACATTATCCAAACCTTGTGAAGATCAGTGTCTGTGCAGTTCATATCTTTAGGATATACTGGCAAAAAAAAAAAAAGTGTTTTTGTTTAGGTGAAATGCATATATGTCATCCTTTCTTATTCTAGACACCTCTACAGTGAGGAATCTTTTTGATAAAATTCTAAAGGACAGTGAATTACCATGTCTTTTACACAAATATAGTAAAACTTGTACCTTGCAGATTTATTCCAATTCCCATTAAGATGTTGGATATTTTTCTTCATGAAATTTGAGGGAAAAAAGTACAATACTATGCTAGTTAGATGGGCAAGACTTTTTGATATAAAAACTGGCTTTAAGATAATCCTGACCATCTTAGTTCCTTAATTGTTATTTGAGGACAGAGGTGCTGTTGGTTTTGTTCTTGTCTGTTGGAAGAACACAGAATCAGTAAAATATATTTTACAATTATTACAAAGGTTTCTTAATACTAGTGGCCGGCTTACCTTTTATTTTCCAGGTTTCTGTAAAAGAAGCAGTTCCTCGTTATTTATGTCTTAATTGTGTTCACTGCTTCCTAATTTCATCTTTTTCTCCATTTCTTGTGGTGTCTTTATAATACAAGTTTGTCATAAAGTTATTTTTTCCTGTATCACCTCTATTAGTCTATAATAACAACAGTTGTGAGTATAATTTACAATCTGTAGGAATAGGAGATGAGAATATGGGACTGATGTGGAGAAAAGTTCCTGCCTTTAAATCTTTGCAAATTTGGCCCAGAAATAGAAACTGTAGATAGCACCTTGTTGGCTCTTTGAGGAATTCCATTAAGTTTCCAGATGTTGTTATTGAGGGTTAAAGTAGTGGTGTCTAGGGCTTGCCTCATGACAAAAAGGAGAATTGTGAACTCCAGCCTTCCTCATGCCAGCTGCAAGAGGAACGGACTTCCTTTTGTGCACATTCATCAAGGGGAGCACTTCCATTAAATTAAATTCCTCTTCCATGATTTCTCATTGTGAGTGTATTTTTCTTTTTGTCAGTTTTTTTTTTTACTTTTTCTTACTGTGTATGCCACCTTTTTGGTATTGTAGGGGCTGGTTTGTTATCAGCTTTTTCTTTCAAATTCATGATTTGTGATTATTTCTGAACAGTGCACTATTTTTTTCACACAGTGAATCGAAGTTGGGGATAGAAGAGACTTTTCCTTTTTAGGGATTTAAGTCTTACAACAGATAGATTGGTTCATGCACAGTTGCTGTTTCTAAGCCATTTGTACAAACTGTAATATCTAAAAATTCTTCTATCTTGCCTTTTTTTGTTGTTTTTTTTGTTCTAAAAAGTGTCTTTCCAATGCATAGAACTTTTTCATCTAGTATAATTTATTAAGCATCTTTTTGGTGTGTTTTTTTCTTTGTCACTGAAATGAAATAGTGTTTGTGATTAGCTGGATTTTCTAAATGTATTTTTCATTACACTGGTGTGGATGGGGATTGCTGTTTTAGCCTCTTACTTCATTTGACACATTTTTTGATTTTGATTTTTACACCATGTAATATCCTATTAAGATTATCTCAAGGCAATGGAAAGTGGTAGTAACATCCTTATTTTGGAAAATAACCCTGTTTAATTCTCTTTCACTAATGCTATGAGGTTTTTTATATGTTGAGGGTAAGTATTTTTAATACTTTTTATATTTCTGTTTTCTTAAAGGTCACAAAGACAGAACTAGAGAAACTAAAATCTAGCTATAGACAACTAATAAAAGAAGTAAATTCTGCCAAAGAAAAGTATAAAGAAGCTGTGGCTAAAGGTATGACTGACTTGTGTTAACTTCGTCTATTTGTTAGTGCCATTTTCAAACTTGCTAAAACTCATACAGTGGAATACGGTAATGTTTTTATTTTGAGCAACTCTATTAAATATAAAAGCTTATTTAGTATCTTAAGTAAGACAGGCTAATTGTGATCATGTGTACTTGGTAGTACTCTTTTTAAAAAATCTTAAGATAAGGCATAGCCCTTCTTTTAATATAAATGGTAATCCTTTTAAGTTCTTCTATTATTCCTTAAGTGGATGTATTTGAAATGTAAAATTGTTTAAATGAACTGTTAACAGTGGTAAGTGGGTTGCAACTCCATCTCATCCACATTGTAGCTGCAGCCTCCTTGCATCCTGTGACCTATTACGGTTGCTGCAGTAGCATCACCATCAGTTCTTGACAGTATAAAGGATCTGACCTTTGTCAGCCTTTAGCAAAAGAGGAAAAGAATTCATTTGCACACTGTGATATTTTTAAGAATTTTGGGGAATGATGTGTCCAAACTGCATGGATTTTGATTCCTCTTCATTTGTGCTAATGATCAGATAAAAGAGCCTTTGGTCTATGATGTATTGAAGTATCTTGGTAGTAATTGTCCTTATGTGCCTTTCTAAGATTTTTTTCTTTCTTCAGAGAAAATTAATTGGATGGCAATATGTAAATATAATTCCAAGATTCATCTTCAAGTTTTTGTATGGCTGCCTAAAATGACAGTTAATGTCCTTGGTTCTGTTGTACTAGAATTCACAGTGCAATATTGTAGCTATCAGTATCATATAGTAGCTGAGATAAAGATTGTTTCTTTCCAACTTTGTCTAAAATTTGGAGCGGTAGCTGATATGTAAATGACAGAACAGCATGGGATAAGAGAAGTTATACTTAGCACTGTTTAGCTTCACCTTTTTTTTTTTTCCTTTTACTGATGTTTGTATTCACTTAATGTAAATACATACTCAGTTGTTCATTTCATCCAGTTCCCCAGCTGTTTTCTACATATAACTTTAATTTTGTTGCTTAGTTTATCCCCAAGTAACTACTTAACATGGGAGCATATAGTATGTAACATGGAAAACAGGAATAGAATGCAAGTCACACAAAGGAATGACTGCTGAAATTTCTCTGTTTTGGAAGTGTAGTGATTTTGAAATTTAGTGACTGTTTTGTTTTGTTTTGGAATAGCAAAGCCATCTTCTAGTGAGAGAGTAAGTTTACTACAACTGCTAGTGAAAGAGGTACGAGTGGCTCTCTAGTTTGGGAGGAGAATTATTTCCCTGGTGTTTGGTTGAGTTGTTAAAACTGGTATTAAAGTCTGGGCTAAACACACACAGTAGAGGATATTAACTGAAAAGAGTAAAGCCTGGCAAAGTTACAAACAGTGGAAAGTGATCTTCTGCAGTGGTAGTTGTTTTTAAGTTTGTCTGCAGTCACAAAGTATTCTCAGGTAAACTTGAATTACTGTGTGTTTTACTTTACACCAGCTAATGGAACAATCACTTTGAATCAACATGTTGATGCCCTAATGCAGGGTTACAGCTGTTTTCACTTTCTGAAAACACCAAGAGGGCCTGTGGAAAGAGGAATAAGAGAAGGGTTAAGCACTGAATAATGATACCGGTTAGTTACAGGTTTTATTTGTGTTAGGGCAATGTGAAGGCAGCTGGTAGGAATTTTTTGATAGTTTTGTAGTGAGGAAAAGGGAACTGCTTTCTAAAGTATGCAGGAGCTTCATCATGGAAGGCTTTGTGCTCTCCAGATCTGAAGAAAGGTGAAAGTTTCTGAGATACTGGCTCAGGAGCTGTGCTGGGGAACTCTCTGCTAGCACTGCTTCTGCTTGGGCATGGTGTAAGCAGTGGGACAGCTGTGTTGCAGAGGGTGCACCACTGAGCTTTGGCTGCCACTTGGTCCTTAGGATGGATTGCGCTGCCCTGTTGTGGCCACTATTGTCTGCATGCTGTCTCAATCAGAAGTGACTAATTTATCTTGTTTGTTCTAGCCATTACCCCATTTAGTCATTCGTTGCTACTCCTTTCTGGACCAGTGATTACCATGGGAATCACAAATGCAGCCTGGTTGCTGGTTCTTGGGCATGGAGACCCCAGGTGTCAGGCAGTCTGGTTGGTGTTACTTGTTTGATATTTTTGCTTTTTTTTCAGTCCTTAATTCTTACGTTCTTTTAATGTATGGTGAGAGAAAGCAAGCTGAGAGGGGATGAAGTCAGCAAGCTGAACTACCCCACTGCATCTCTAATGAGGCATACTTCAGCAACTGGGACTATGGACAAATTGATTCCAATAGTCTCTTCTGGATTGGTAAACTTCAGGGGAAAAAAAAAAGTAGTATGTACTGGGAATGCACAGCATATTCCTTTGCAGAATTGGGGCATCAGGGTGTGCTGGGTCATAGTGCATACTGTGGTCATTGGAGCAAAATGCAAGATAAAAATTTAGATAATGAAATGGACAGCCCTCTGAAACCTTTTGGATGTGTGATACTGACAAAAATGGTGTAGACTTCTTACAACAAGGGTCCAAAATAACACTCACAGATGTGTACAACTCTGAGCCTACAATGCTGTGCTGACATCAGTGATGCTGAGTAACAAGGTAAATAGAGTGTGGCAAGTTGATGGTGCTGCTGCAGGAAAACGCATCAAAACAAAATTTATGCCAAATGAGAAAGACATTGTTTGGCTAAAGAACAAGTCACAAAGCTTCTAAAAAAAAGTTTCATAAATAATGGGTAAAGAACACAAAATAGAAATTGTAGAACAGTTGTAGGTATCAAGTGTGATAGCTCGCTACAGTTTGAATCTCATTTGGTTGGATCAGTAACTGCTTCCGCTTAAGTTTGCTGTTTCCACAATTATTTTTGTTTCTGCCGAATTGTGCATCTTTATTAAGTGCAGTTCAGAATGTCTCCGGGGGGGGTGTTGCTGATGTTTTCATCCTTGAATTTTTTGATTAAACACTACTTATTGCTATATAAAAAAAGCTTAAATAAGGAAATGATGCGTACATGAAATCATAAACAATAATTTTCTCTTTGCCTCTTTTACAAAAAAATTTGAAAAGTATTATTAATGCTTAACAATTTAACAAATAGTAAATAGTAAAGCAAAAATATATTGATTCTAAGTATTTAATTTCGTAATTTCATTTTATGCTGCTACAGATTTCCCTAGGCTGGCTTGTGTTCCCTGACAATGTTGTGATTTAGAGGAGACTAGAAATATTAACAGTACACCTAGCACATTATACAACATTGCATCTGCTGGAAGAATGTTTTCTGATCCCTGCAACTCTTGTGATTTAATACTTCAGAACTGATGTGACTAATGTGGTACATATTGAAGTTGCAGGACAGCATAGGCTGTATCTATGATAAATAAGGAAGCTGTTGAAAAAGCTTTCATTAAATCAAATTATCATCCTACTATTCTTTGTAATAGCTGAGTGGCAGAAAATACTTTTATTAGGTGGCTGGCACATCGTTCTAAGATGCCTGTAAAATTGTGATTATACTACTACATTTCCTGGTGGCATGTGTTGCCTTTAGTTGTTCCTGAGATCAGGGAAACTCCTAGTAGGGTGTTTTCTGAGTTTATTTTTGACTGAAACTCTCACATTGTTGGGACAAAACAAGTAACACAGGATGAACTGGTCTGTCTTACAGACGTCAGCAGGCTGGATGGTTTTCAAATTAATACGCTATTGTAAGCATTTCAACTCATAGACACTATCAATGCTTGTAATGGCTAAGGTTGTTTCATGTGTGTAAAATATAGCTTCTAGAGCAGCAAAGCCTGGGGAGTGCAGAGCCAAGAGATCTTGGTGACTTCTTGTGGAGTGTGGGACCAGCTTGGGCATATTGCTCCCACTCAGCATGGACATGCAGCCCCAGGATATGTTCTCCTCAATCCTCACAGACCAGCACTCAGGTCTGAGAGAATTTACTAGTGGTGCTTATTAGCTCAAACATCTGACAGCAGTTCAAAAGATTGCACTTTAATTTTTGCTATTTTTATACTATGTTATTTGTTTATCTTAAGTTATCTGCTTAATGTTGAACTAATTCTTAAATCAGAAGTTTAGGTCTGGTATTTTGTAAATTTGAAATCTCTAAGTATATAGAAATAGTTTTTTCTCATTAGAAAACTATTTGTTATTTGCAGTCATTAATTTGTTGAATAAAGTTTGGGAAAAACTTCTCATCCTCTTCTCAGAAGTAAGCTGAGTGGAGGAGGGAGTGGGTGTTTTTATTTGTTGAAGAAACACGTTCATGTAAGCCTCTTGCAAGACGTAAAGGGAAAAAAGCCCTTGGAGATTAAAAGCCAAGATCCTATCTTTATGTCTGTCTTAGTGATTTTGGTCTTATGAAACCTATGTTAATTAAGAGCACTGCATTTGCATCTCTTTACTTGGAGAGTGATGATAAGGCTGGTCACTCACTAAATTTCAGAGTCTGCTTCCTGAGACAGAACTAACATTCAAAGCCATGCTAGTTTAGATGTAGCAGTTTCTATAAAAAGTACTTTGTAGATTGGTATAAATTATTTTTAAAGTCTCCTAACTTCTGGACACAAGTGTAACTTGGGAGAGGAGTGGCTGTGGAGCAGCCCTGCAGAAAGGGATCTGGGGTGCTGGTTGACAGCAGGCTCAGCATGAGTCAGCAGTGTGCCCTGGCAGCCAAGAGGGCAAACCACGTCCCGGGGTACATCAAACACAGGATAACCAGCTGTTCAAAAGAGGGGATTATCCTGCTTTATTTAGCATTGGTGCAGCCTCACCTTGACTACCGCATGCAGTTCTGGGCCCCACAATTTAAGAAGGGTGTGAAGGTCCTTGAATGCATCCAGAGGAGCGTGACCAAGGTGGTGGAAGGGCAGGAAGGCAAGTCCTGTGAGGAGTGGACAAGGACTTTGGGTTTGTCTAGTTTGGAGAAAAGGAGGCTGAGGGGCGACCCCATTGCTCTCTACAGCTTCCTGAGAAGGGGAAGTGGAGAGGGAGGTGCTGAGCTCTTCTCCCTGGGATCCAGTGACAGGTCACATGGGAATGGCTCAAAGCTGTGCCAGGGGAGGTTTAGACTGGACATGAGGAAGCATTTCTTTACTGGGAGAGTGGTCAAGCACTGGAACAGTCTTCCTAGAGGAGGTGGTTGATGCCCCAAGCCTGTCGGTGTTTAAGAGGCATTTGGACAATGCCCTTCAAAACATGCTTTAACTTTTGGTCAGCCCTGAAGGGGTCAGGCAGTTGGACTAGGTGATGGTTTTAGGTCCCTTCCAACTGAAATATTGTAGTCTAGTCTAGTCTTAGGGAAGTGAAGCCAGGCTCAGCATGGGAAACAGAATACTTCAAAAGTTGTATCACTGGGTAAAAGTTGTGTCAGTGTTGGTTTTCTTGGCATCAATAAGAACTATGATATGAGGAAGTAATTTTCATAATAATCTGTGGTATTTAGACATGCCTAGCATTATATGAAATACTGAGTTCAAGCAGATAACTTGGGTCAGGAAGGTCCCAAAATAGTTTAAATGGGTAGTACAGAATAAGCAGTTATAAAGCAAGTTCTACAAGCTATGTGTTTTCTAATCAGTGATGAAGACTTGGGGAATTGAACAAACTATGAGGAAATGCTTAATAGAAGAAATGGAGAAGTTAGAGGGTTGCCTCCAAAAGCAGGGGGCAACAAATTTTTCTCAAGAATTCACTGTAAATTGTGTAACATATTCTTCAGTATTAGGAATCCATTACCTTGAATATACATAGTTACAGTGGCTTGATATATCACTGTAAGGGTAGTCTTTTTTTCTGTCATATCTAGGTTTTAAAATTACTTGCTTTAATTTAAGAAGTGCTTAGTCCTTATCAAAATTTGCTTAAGACAAAGATTGTGCTGGGGTCCCACTAGTATTCCCTCCACTTACCAGTCTGTGGAAGCAGATTTAAGTTGAGCTTTAGGTTTCTTTAATGTAAAAATATTTTATTGCTTTAAAAAAAAAACATTGTTAGAAGAAGATCTTTTTGAAAGCTTTGGTCATCTCATTCAGGACTACAAAGCCTGTGTTCACTAGAATAATGCAAAAAAACTAATATAAAGGAATATTCTTTTCCAGGCACAATGAAGTAATGGTCTGTAAAAATGTGTGTCTCCAGAGTTGAAATAAATAAGGAAGTGACTATATGGGAGGTTTGTTATTGATAAACAAATGTGGAGACAGCAAAACATTCAGAAATTGCCTCTGTTATTGAAAATGCTGAAAAATATGTAGATGAAAAGATAAATGCAGTTCTGGGAAATTATTTGAAAAACTGCTATCATAGGCATTGGGAAATGTCTAATAGATCACTATATGCATTGACGACTTTATACTTTAGTGCTGATATTTACAAAAATAAAAGATTCTAAAGCAAACCAAGGAAGAAATGTTTTTTTCTGTCTGAAACATTAGTATATGCTGCATGTTTGCATGTTTTCTCAGAGGAGGATTGTTGCTTCATTTGGAAAAAGAAAAAATAGAAAAGCAAAAGCCCTGGTACTCCTCCTTTTTTTTTTTTTTTTTTCCATTTTAAAATTTCCTGAAATCAAATGCTGTAATACTCTAGTGAGGTTACAATACAGGAAATTATAACACCTGTGAAACCAAGCTTCTTGGCTTCTCCTGGGACCTTGCATGTCCTCTCTTTAATCCAAACCTATAAGCTCTTTGTTGACTCCTCATCTATTCCTAGGCAGAGCTCCATGCTCTCCAGCTGCTCTGTCATAAAAAGGGGAACTCCCTCTCCCTGTCTTCTTGGTCTGTCTTTCCTAAGAGCCTGTATCTCTCCATTGTCACACTCCAGTAATGGGAGCCATTCCACCATGCCTCCATGATCCCAACAAGATCGTAGCCCTGCAACTGCACACAGATCACTAACTCACTATGTGTATTCTCTATGCTGCTTGCAGTAGTATACAGGCACTTAAGCATGGCACCCCAGCATGTTGAGTTTCTGGAGAGGATTTGGGGAGATTTTTTCCACAGAGGTGCCTTGTAGGAACCTCCTTGCCCACATGCAGGTGCTGGAGGTGACCCCAGCCAACCCCATTTTGTTTACTTTATGATCCCTTCTCGTCACGCTATGCCATGCCCTTTGCTCAGCAGTCTCATCCGTTGCTCTCTCAGGACTGCGGGTCAACCTCTTCCTCCCCTGTGTTTCCTAGTTTAAAGTCTTCCCAATGAGGTCAACCATCCTATTGGCAAAAATAGTTTTACCCTGCTTAGTAAGGTGCTTCCCATCTCCCAAGCAGACACTGGTCTGCAAACAGGGTCCCATGGTTGTAGAACCCAGAACCATGTCACCAACAACAGCTCCACAGCTACTTATTGACCTGTACTGTCAGTGCCTTCCTCCCCTGCCCTTTCTCCTCACTGACAGGATTGAGGAGGACACCAACTGGGCCTCCATGACCTTGATGGCTGCATTCAGAGCTCTGTAGTCACTTTTGATATTGCCCAGGTTTCCCCTGGCAGTGTCATTGGTACCAACATTTATTATAACATTGCCTCTGGTGTTTTTCCCTGTATTTGCCCAGAAATTTGTGTGGTTTTGCTTCTTGCACTTCCTGAACCACAGAGGCAGTTAAGTGATTTATTGACATATGTTCTTGTCCTCCAAGTTTCTTTGGCATTGTTAGTCATAGTTTTATTTATGTATAAAGATTTTCTTCCCCACTATTACTCGTGTAGATCTTCAGATTGCCACTCTAATTTTCATTTTGTTTGTCCTGTAATTCTGCTGCTTTTCTGTTTCCACAGTTCTAGCATATTTAAGGCTTCTCACTGTTTCTATTGGCAGTCAGGTGTGTCTCTGCCTGCTTTTTAAACTAAATTAAATTCATTGTCAAAACTTGAACTTTTGTAATAGAATGATATTCTCCTTTGTCAGATGGACGTTATCTTTATTAGTGTTTCTTCATGGGACAGCATTCTCTGCACTGAAGCCAAAGGTCACATTTCAATGCCAGGAGTTATAAATCCAGGAAGTTAATTCATCTGTTGTGAGCTAAGCCTTTACAACGATCTCTATTCCCTCTTTTATGAACAGTTCATCATAACTTCTTAATGGCTGAAGGTCATACGTATCGGTATCACTGAAGTTACCAAGAGTGAGAGGCAAGGGGCAGTCCTTCATGAAATATTGTAACATGGGACTCCAGACAGCCTTTTTCTGATATTTATGAAAATTGGACAAGAAATTCTTTCTAATTTTAGACATTCCAAAATGTGCCTAACTCTGACAGATTTATGTTGTTTTCACAAACTATTCAGTATTTCAGTTATGCCTCCTCAAAAAGCAATTATGATACTTACTGTCTTTTAAGAGCAAACACTTAAAAATGCAAAAATTTGTGAGTGCATCTCAGGCACGAACACATGCTTAGACGTTGGCAAGTTTTTAGCTTTCTGTGTTTTCTCAAGTTTTTATTCTTTTTTTTTTTTCTTCTTTCATGTCCTCAAAGGTCCCAAAGAAACAAATCAAATAAAAACAAAGCAAACTTAAGAACAAAGAGCTTAATAAGTGATACTAAAGGGAGGTCTTCTAGGCAGTTTTTCTTACCATTGTTGCAAAGCAACACTGAGAGGAAAAAATACAATCTTTCTGTAGAGTGGGATATCATTGGTATAGGGTTTTGTCTGAGTTGAAAGACTGATTGTTACATTTGCAATGAAATAAGTTCAGGGCTTATGGTAGCATGTATCCATTGAAGTATACTGTTGAGCTTTTTTGCTAGCAGCTGATATACAATGTAGACATAAAGAGGCAATTTCTTACTGCATTCAGTTTCAAATTCTTTGTAACATCTTTCTGTAGTTAACCAATCCATAATGTTTGTTTTAATTTTGATGGGAAAGCTTTGTATTTCATTTTAGTTAAACCTGAGATTTTTTACTGTATGTTGTTTCTCTTTGAAAAGAATAGATCTTTAAGAAAATTATTTTGTCCTTTGGGCATTTCCTTGCCCATAAGATTTATCTGAAGGGCTGTAACTAAAGCAGCTTAACTGGATTTTGCAGAAACAGCAGTAGATGTAGGCCTCAGTCATTTGGGTAACAAATGCTATCGTGAAGCTGGATTTGAAATTTGAACAGCTAAGCTTGTACCAAATCTTGGCTTGAGTCTTAAATGTCACACTACAGGTAACCTTCAGGAGGTGGATCCTTGTCCTGGGTGAATTAGTGGGTGCTTTATGCTGTATTCCACAGAGGCAGAATTTTGTTGTTTGAATAATACATCAAAATCTATAATGCCAATTTGAAGACCTTACAAGTGTTAATTTTTATTAAATCAGTGATAACTAAATGTAGTGAACAACATAAGGGGATATGAGCCTTGACTTACAATTTTTGACCAACCAGGAGAAGTTTTATGGAGGTAAAAACCTGAGCTCTTCAGTATGGTTATTTCTTTTTAATCCAAAATATGTATGAAAATTTTCTGTATTTGTAATACTTATTTTCTGAAAGTCAGTTTCTCTGAGGCAATTGCACTGTACATAGTATCATAGAATGGTTTGGGTTGGAAAGGACCTTAAAGACCATCTAGCTCCAACCCCCCTGCCATGGGCAGGGATACCTTCTACTACATCAGGTTGCTCAAAGCCCTATCCAACCTGGCCTTGAACGCTTCCAGGGATGGGGCACCCACAACCTCTCTGAGCAGCCTGTTCCAGTGCCTCACCACTCTCACAGTCAAGAACTTCTTCTTTACATCTAATCTAAATCTACCCTCTTCCAGTTAAAAGCCGTTACCTCTTGTCCTATCACTACATGTCCTTGTAAAAAGTCCCTCTCGGGCTTTCTTGTAGGCCCCCTTTAGGTACTGGAAGGCTGCTGTAAGGTCTCCCTGGAGCCTTCTCTTCTCCAGGCTGAACAACCCCAACTCTCTTGGCCTGTATTCATAGGAGAGGTGCACAGCCCTCTGAGCAGAGGGGAAGAATCACCTCCCTTGACCTGCTGGCCACACTTCTTTTGAGGCAGCCCAGGATATGGTTGGCTTTCTGGCCTGCAGATGCACACTGCTGGGTTGTGTTGAGCTTCTCGTCAACCAACACCCCCACATCCTGCTCAGGGCTGCCCTCAATCCACTCATTGTCCAGCCCGTATTTGTGCTTGCAATTGCCCCAACCCATGTGCAAGACCTTGCACTTGGCCTTGTTGAACTTCATGATGTTCGGAGGGGCCCACTTCTCAAGCCTGTCAGGGTCCCTCTGGATGGCATCCCTTTTCTCCAGCATGTCAACTGCACCACACAGCTTCGTATTGTTGGCAAAGTTGCTGAGGGAGCACTCAATCCCACTGTCCGTGTCCCTGACAAAGATGTTAAACAGCGCCGGTCCCAGTACCGACCCCTGAGGAATGCCAGTTGTCCCTGGTCTCCACTTGGACATTGAGCCATTGACCGCAACTCTTTTGAGTGTGACTGTCCAGCCAATTCCTTATCCAGCAAGTGGTCCATCTGTCAAATACATGTCTCTCTCATCATCATACGGATGCTTATTTAAAAAAAAGATGAAGTGAACACTATGACCTGAAATTTTTCTCAGTTGCTCTCAGCTGGTTGTCCTGTCCAGTTTCTGTTCTGCCATTCTAGGTGAATATTAGGCTACAAGAGACTAATACTTACGATTGTAAGAACTTTGGAGTAGCAAATCTGCCTTTTTAATAGAAAATACCCTAAAACATTTTTTTTTCTGGATGGCTCTGTTGTACTCTATTTAGTAAAATCTTAAAAGAGTTTTTATTAGAAATTGAAGTACTCAACTATAGAATGTTTTAAAAGAATGCCAGCCTTTACTTCGCAAATGTCAAACTTTCATAATTGAATTTTGCAAGCTTCATAATATTATGGCGTGACATATTGTGTACACAGTCAGGTTCTATAAACATGATACAGTTTTGTCAACAACTGATGGCAGTAGAATTATAATTAGATCTATTTATGAAATTCATTATACAGATAAAGAAAATTGGATGTTTTCCTGTGTGCTAATTGATATGTAGAACAACTGTGTACTCCGCCTCACTGCATTTTGCTGCTTTAAAAAATAGATTACAATATGGAAATAATACTGTAGCTGTGTTGTATTAATTATAGGTCCAAAGGTTGTATTTAAAAGTTGAGTGTATGTGATAATTTGATTTATTTTACAATTAGTTGAGGTGTTCTGCCGAGGAATAATGTATAGGAAAGGAATTTAGTCGTCAAGGCAGATGGGAAAATGGGATAGTTTAGCCGTGAATGAGGTTTCTGAAAGAGAGATGGCATTGATAAGCATCTAGTTATGTATAATTTTTAATGTAAATTTTCAGTTTAGTTTAACTGCTGAAGGCTGTTTGTTGTTGTCCATAGGTCAGAAGCCTATACTGATGGTACACGGTATAGTTTGACATACGCTGATTTTTGCTAAGCTGAAAGCTGATAGGGGATGTATTTTCAAGACGTGCATGGAGAAGTTGTAGGTTTTAAGCTCTTAAATGATGACATATGGAGATAATTTTGGGTTACATAATCTAGGGCATGTTTGAGTAGGAGTGGCCAAACATACAATAAACCCAAGAAATAATCCAGCATTTCTCCCTCTGCTAGCACCTTGTCTCCCTCTTTCTGTTTCCCTGGCCATTGTATCTCCCAAGGGAATGGGCCAGGGCAAGCAAAGCTTGGTGCTTGCAGCTCTGACTTCCAGCTGCCTCGTCCTCTCCTCTTTCATCCGGTCCCTACACTGTAACTAGTACTTGACCTCTTCCCCTCTTAACCTTCTTCAGTCACCTTCTGTTATTTCCCTATGTTCACATTCTCCAGAAAGACCTTATAGTGTATATGTCCTGGTGTGCAGGCGACCAGGTTGACACTGTAGCCTACTGTATTTAGAAACTAAGAATGTATGATACTTCAGTTTATTCTGAAATTAATTGAGGTGTTCTGCTGAAGAATAATGTATATAGAGAATGAATTTAGTCCTTGAGGCAGATGTGAAAATGGGATTGTATACCATCCCATTATATTGGTACACTGGTGTCAGACATGCACGTTTGGTGGTATCATAACTTCTGGGATGTTATTCTGGGCGTGATGTGTTGGATTTTTATTTTTCCTCCAAATGATCTATATTTAATTTAGAAATAAATAATGCAATGTTTTTATGTTTGGGGGAAATAAAAAAAAAATACAGTCTTCCCATGAAGTTTTGATTGTTTGCCAAGGATAAAACCTGTTATGTCTGACAAAAGTTTCAGAGACAGTTGACTTTGTTGTATCTCCAAAATAGTTTTACAGAAATGTTTAAAGTGGATTGTTTCATTCATACCTAAATGAAAAATACTTCTCTGGTGGCAGCTCTGGAGATGTGTTTTGTCTTTGTTGTGCAGAATAACTTTGTTCATTTAGCTAAACTATAGTGTAAGAAGTTGGTTCCTTTCACATATAAAATTAGGTCAGCAGTTAGATTGTTTTCAATTAAATGACAGACATAATACACTTTTAAAGTAATTTTTATTACTCTGTGTTTAAAATGTAGCTGATGGTGGTGAGGTAGCAAATGTCTAGGGAGCCCTTTGAGGAGAAACAGATAGGCAGCTGTCTCAACTGCATGGTAATTTGTTACCTAGGGAGTTCCTGAGTTAGAAGTGCTGTCTCTCTTAGTTCTTAGTTGCTCTTCAAGATTTTTTTTTTTGTGTACACATATCCATTCACTATTAAACCACCTAAGTTTTTCATGCTTACGATAACTTTGACCAAAAGATTGCATAGGTTACCTACAAGCTAGTTGAAGAAGAATGTCCATTGTTTTTAACAAAGTATATACTATTTCCATATAATGCCTTACAGTGATTACATTGAAAGAGGTTGGGAAGAGGTTGTTAACTGTGTGTCCCATCTCACATGTTGCTCCTCAGTTTCCCAGTGCTTCAGGAGTTCTCATTTTAGTCATTCATTCTGGATTCCTTGTGTTTCTTACCTTTCTGATGCTTGATGCCTTCTCTAACCCTTTTTCATTTCAAGTATGTCCTCCTTGAGGTGAAAGAACTGTGTACTGTTTCATGTGGATTTAGTCAGTGACATAATAATGCTGTGTAGTCCTTTGCTAATTAACATCTTTGTTCAACAGCTGCTGAATACTGAGTTAAGATTTCCATCAATCTTTCTGTACTAACACCAAGATCTCATTCCTGAGTGCATTCAGTAAGCTTAAAACAGATTACTAAGCTTGAATAGTTTTTCCCCATATGCATCTCTATAAATGTTCACACTATAATTTACCATTTTGTAATTTAATCAGTACATCTTAAGGTTTTTTCCCAGTTCTTCACATTTGGTTCCCCTATTTGCTTCCCTCAGACACTGTCTTCATCATCATCTTTATCACCTCATGTATCAGGACTCAACTGATATGCCTGGGGCACTCCATTGAGTGCCTACTTCCTCCTGTAAAAAGTAGTCATAATATTTCAGCTAAAACTTTCTGAAGTTCCTTTAAAGTTCCAAAGCTAAACACCATCCAGTTCTCATAGTTTCTTTTTATTTCATTTCTTCTCTAACCTCTCCTGACATCTCAGAAGAGACTCATTGACTCTTTCACAGAGACATTTCAGCTTGGAAATCTCTGAAGGTCTTTCTTAATGAACACAGATGCAAAAAAATCGTGTTTTCTTTTCCTGCCAGCTCCTTTTATACAGTGACTGTCCTTTCCATCTTCTGACAAGCTTGCTGACTCCAATGTATATGAAAGAGTGTTTGTTACTGTTTTACAAGTTTTTCCCTCAGCTTTTTTTGGATGTGCTTTAACATGTTTCTGTACTTTAATTTATTGGAGTTCACTGTCCTTTGTGTATTCGTCATATGACACAATTTCAGCTTTTCAAGGTCTGCTGTCAAGCTTCTGTTCTGCCTTTGAACTGGTGTTGTCAGCATGAAAGTGACAACTTCTAGTCTCTAACAGTGTAGAGCTGAGATTCTAGAGCCAATGTCCAGATCATGATACCGACAGTGCTAAGGAAATGTTAAGTTGTAGTAGAGAAGCTGCCCATTTTGGACAGGAGAAGTAGTGTGAGAGTTCAGCTACTCACATATAGACTGCATCATTGCTTTATTGGGAAGAGATGCAGTAAATTTTTGCTCACAATAAATGACAGATTTTTAATGAGTCATGGATCTGACCTAGTAGGACATCTCTTTCTCCATTAAAAACTATGTATTTGCTCTGAGGCAAATAAAAGATTAGCTTTGTGATAGTCGTGTATGAGTTTTGTTCTTTATTCTTCATAGTTACTTTTTTGTCTGTGTAGATAGTGGTTTTCAAATACTTTTAGGTAAAGAATTATCACATTTCTGCTCAAAGAAAATATAGCAGTTTTTTCTTACTTAATCTTTTAATTAGGAAACCAAGACATTTTAGTCTTACTAATGACCTTAAAACGGTCAGAATTTACCTTCTTCAGAGAAGTACCTTGAAAAGACTACTGTAGAAAAATGTGCAAACTTGTAAATCTACTAGTTTCATGTCATCTACGAGTTTGTATACTTTTAAATCACCATGTGCATTTTTCTTTTTTTTGTTTTCTCTTAGGAAAGGAGACTGAGAAAGCCAAAGATCGGTGTGATAAAGCCACTATGAAGCTTCATATGTTGCATAATCAGTATGTGTTGGCACTGAAAGGAGCACAGTTACATCAGCACCAATATTATGATACTACGCTTCCTCTGTTACTTGATTCACTACAGAAAATGCAAGAAGAAATGATTAAAGCCCTGTAAGATATATTCTTATGTAGTTTTAACTTGCGGAATTTTATACATGTAGTATTCTAATGAAGTTTTAGGATTATTTGAACATAATAAACTGTGATTAATTCATTGTATATCAAGGGATAATGAAAAAAGATGTTTTCATCATTCAATTGACAATAATTGTCCGTAGAAAAGCCTATCCAAATAATGCAGACAGTAGTTTTGCGTGGTTACTTACACATTCTAGCAAGACACCATCTCCTCATAAAACTGTAAAATTTTACAGATTAACTACAGTGTTTATAGCTGAGCTTGTGCTTTGTCCTTCAGCTGCTATACTACGGCAAGTTTGTTGCCTCTCTGGTAGCCTTATTTTTACGAAATTCCACCAGCAACAAATTTGGTTTAAACTGGCCAACTGTCTTGAAAGTCATTGTGGAGGAGGGCCAAGCAGCTGCATGGTTAATCATATGTGTGGGAGAAGTAACAGGATCCTATAAACCTGATCTCACTGTAAGGAATACAACCTTAAAAATACAATTACGTTTTTCTTGAAAGGTTATTTTTTACATCATTACAGATGTGCAAACTGATGATCTCTGAGAACAGACAATGAGAAATTTAAGCCCTCTTTTCTGGTTTGTAACCACCGTGCTGCCCCTTTGTCTTTCCTGAAGAACAGGAATTGATTAGGGAGTCCATTCTGTAGGTCTTTTTCTGGGGTGTTATTTAAGTCACTTAGCCTAAAAGAAAGGGCAGTTACTTTTTTTTGTAGGTATTGTTCATTTAGATGTGAGGCACTCTTCTTTAACTCATTTTCTTACCTTCTCTGAAGTCTATGTTCATCTTGACTTCAGCACACAGGAAGTGAGGGAGAGTTGGGGATTTCATGCTTTACATGCTTACATAGTACAGACACCATTAACTGCCCTATGCAGAATCATATTAATTCCTTTGATTCTGGTGCAGGTATTGAAATGAAGTAGACCTTTGTAGTAGTCTCTGTACAGTCCTTTTAATCTTAATTTTGTATGTAAAATCACAACAAAAGGCTACAGTTAAATTTGTGTGCTGTAATTAAGGTGATTTTTCAGAATTGTAAGCTATGATAATTCACTGAAGAATTTTATGATTGAATGAGAAGCTATTGAACCTGCTCACCTTTGCTATGTCTGGAGTAAAACCCTGTGAAAAAATATTTTTGTCTCTACATAGACATTTTTTATGAGATCTGAATATATTGGAAAATTAGTCCTTTCTAGTATCTTTGTTATACAAAAAGAGGTGGTGACTTCAGGTGTACAGCTTGGTGTGGCCATCTCTGTGAAACATACTTCCTTTATAATCCTGATTTTGCAGATGAACTTGTTCGGTAAACTTGAAGAACTGTAGATTAACATTGCTAATGGTTGGGGGTGGTGGTGTTGGTGGGTTTTGTTTGTTTGTTTGGTTGGGTTTTTTGGAATTGACATAGATTCCCTTTCTCTTCAATATGGCATTGCTGTAGTTGACATTCACCTATCTTTTTGCCACACTCTTTGAACTGTTTCCTGGAACCTTTTCACACATGTTGTTCATGGGCAAGGCAAGATTCAATGCCTTCCCTTGTCTGTTTTCTCCTCAGAAAAAGCATTGAAAAAATCCAATCGCATAACTTTTTTTACAGAGTAAACATAACTTGAGATCTTATCCAGGAAAAATCTATTGATGCTTTTTAATCTTCATGTTCCTCTGGGCTGGCCAAAATTCATCAGTATTTTAAGAAAGCTCACCATCCTTCAGAGCCTGGCAAGCTATCAAGTTTGTCAAAGATAAAAATGAAATGGAAATTGTTACGAGGGTTCATTTATGGAAAGCTAAAAGTTAAAGAGAATAGGACGGTGTTCTAAGGATGTGTCACTGGATGCTATTAAGAGTAGTGACACAATATCACCTATTCTTTTACCATTCACTATTCACTTGGGTTTTCCCACTCTCAGAAGCAGGTAAAGACAAGGCTGGATGGCTTGTACTTTCTTATAGGAAATTCTTGCTTGATTTTGTTTCTCTTTGTAAATATACGCGAACTTGTGATTTATGCTTATCTTTGTCTGAATGACAAATCATAAAATAAATCTATGAAAGAAGATAGTTAAAACAATAAAGGAAACCTGTTTTTAAAGGAAATGCACACTATTTTGTGACTTGTTTTGCCTTATACCAGAATATAATTGTTTTGTCAGTCAGAACATAAAAAGCTTTACTGTAGGCTATAACAAACATGATAAGTCCTTTGTGAAGAAGAGCGTTATCAATGAGCTGTATACATTCTTTTTCCTTGTTATATCTACAGTTTTTAGTTTAGCTAATCTGTGTGTAGATGCACTGAAATCAATACAATTAGCATGGTCTTAGAGACTTCTCACTCATAGCCAATCTGTAAAGAAAAGGCCACAGTTGATCTGTTACTTCGAGTAACGTACTGACTTATTTTTCCCTTTTTAGCCAGTTGCAACAAGAGTTTGTAGAAACAGTAAATTGAAAGTTTGAAGCATCTTCAATGCCATTTATGCCTTCAGTGCCATGTTATACACTAGAATTTTTTTTCCTCTCTAGAAAAGGAATCTTGGATGAGTATAGCCAGATCACCAGTCTTGTAACAGAAGAGATTGTGAATGTCCATAAAGAGATCCAGACCTCAGTTGAACAGATAGACCCTAACTCTGAGTATAATGACTTCATAGATACTCACAGGTATACATTTTCATCTTAGTGTGCATGTTCATGTTTCTTCTTTGAGAAAACCCTGCATTAAACTGCAACACTGCTTAAGTGATCAGAGTTGAATTTGTTTCTGTTTGATTCCTTTTACATTGTTACTTGTAAAGCTTTATCCTAGTTTGAAAATTGTTCTACTTGCATGTATGGAAAGCTGACTGAAAGTCAGGTTTTTAACCTGACTGTTTCTTTAACCATCCATTCATCTTTTTGGCTGGGTCTAGAAAAACAAAATTCCAGTTACTGTTATTACATATGAAGACCTATAACTTTGGTGGTGACAGCAGACTATACATGACAGTCCAGATTCAGTGTGAGCTAATTTACTGTTTATTTGGATGCAGTTTGCATTCTGGGCTAAACTAAGTTTCTCTGCTTTACTTCTCTTATTGTCCAAATTCTAGTTTAAAGTGAATTCTAGGTACCTCTGTATACTCTGTAGTTATTGCAGGTTGAGCAATGCCTGAGACTACAGAGTATGCAGATAATGCAAGAAGTTTTTTTACTTTAAAAATGAACTGTATTTGCCATTTATTGAACTGTAACTCTGTATTAGTATGTACAGAAAAAGTCCTAAGACTTCTTGCATTACCTTTTTTGTTGTTGTGTGTGAATGATAATTGTCACGTGCAGATTTATAACAGGATCGGCTAAGAGTGGACCCATTCACATTGATAACCCTTGAGAACCTTGGTTATGCTGTGATCTTGATTCAAAGAATTGTATGCCATTTTATTATCTGGTATGATTTTAAGACTATGTTTTTTATTCAAAGGAAAAAGAATATGTATCCAGTTGCTACCTTTCCTTTTATTTCATATGTAATTTTAACTATATATTCCAGTTATTAAAATAATTCAAAACATAATGATTTGCTTTATGATCTACTCAAAGATACGTGTTAATTTTGAAAATATAACATTTATTTACTTAAATTAGGTCATCAGAAGTTGTTGAACAAGAAATAGAGTTTGATACGTCTTTACTAGAAGAAAATGAAAACCTTCAAGCTAATGAGATAATGTGGAATAATCTAACAGCAGAAAGTTTACAAGTAACGTAAGTCTTTCTTTACAAACCTTTCATCCTTTGGAAGTGCTGTTATACATTGTATCTAGGCTCACTCAGATCATCGCATAGCTGTGTCCTCATTTTTAAGGTCCAGTTTCTAAAAAATAATATTTTCACGCTATAGCCTCTTTCCCATGCTGGTTTTGTTGTTCCTTTGCACAAAATACTCCTCCCCTGTTCCCCCAAACACTTGTCAGCATTTTCAATATATGTTCCTCTCCTTGTCATTTAATTTATACAATGCCCCAAATCCATCATGAATCCTCCTTGAAAACATAATGATTCATCTTCCCAAATGTGCTTCCCCATTCAGTGCTCTAGGAAAAATACTGAAATCTTTTGATGAAACTACAGAGTACAGTGATATAGTCAGTGATTTAAATTGCCGTGCAGAAAATTTTCATGAATATATTAATTTTTGCTTGTTCTGTAAGTGTTTGCTTTCATTTTCCAAAGGAAATTCTTATTCATTATTATAACCTTTAAAATACATTAATTTACTAACACAGGTGTAGCTGTTGTATTGCATTTCATGGAGCTTTTAGCTATTCAAGGTGATAAACTACCTCTCTATGTATTTTGTTAATATATTGCCTAGTTAAATCTTTTCATTACTTTTACCAACTTCACCTTTAATCATTTGTTACTGGGCAACAAATCTTCTGCTGAGTTTATTATGTTCTTGTTATATTATCAGCCTCAACTTTTGACATAAAGTGGTCCGAAGCAGTCACTTGTGAGATTGGAACTATTAATTGTACATTTAAATTTTCTTGTATTGATCATAGCAATTTAAAATGGAAAATTCAGAATTTCATTGGTTGATGATGTTTTTGTTGTCTCTACTGTATTTCAGCCTGTGTTTGACTTATTTGAAGTTTTTTTCCCTTTAGAAAGCATAACTGATCCAAATAAGATACCAGTGGTGTGTTGTGGGGTTTTTTTAAGCTTTTAAAAAATTTTCATCTGTTTAATCAAATTAGGATCCTTATTTCTTGTATGCTTTTCTGAAACCAAAATTGTAGTGAGTCTTAATAGCAGTGAGGTATTTTAAATGTAAACACATTGCAGTGACTTCTGTAGATTATTCTAATCCCTGTGTTTTCTCAACATGACAGAGTCTCCAGATTAATTCGTTTTCAAGGTCATAAATCATCCTGTCTTTTTTCCTGTGCAATCTGATTACTTTTTGTAAATTTATTCCTTAATAGGTATTGAAATAACCTTTTTCATATGAAGTTTGAGACTCTTTTGTCAGACTTCTTTGTCCTGAAGCAGTTTCATCTGTTTTATGAAAGGATCGCTCGATAATTAAAGGCTCTCCCTTCCCTTTAAACATGTTTCTATTTATAATACATTCTGCATCATTACTAAATTGAGATTAGTCCTGCTTAAACTGTGTAAATGTTGTACATCTAGATATACTTCAGCATGGTAAGAGGAAAAATATATATACCAAATCTCCCTTTTCAATAAAGTATTACAATTTTTCAAAGATTCTGCCTTCCATAGTTCAACAAGAGAAAGAACTTCTTGTTTGGCTTGTCTTCTGTATCCCATTGTTTAGAAATAAGACATCAACATGTCTAAGTGAAAGAGATGAAATACTGCTTTTCTAGTAAATTGTTCTGATGAAATACATATTTCTGTTTAGAAATGTGTGTCTGCGTATTTGGCTACATATATACATTTTCAATACAATTTTGAGTGTGTCATGTTACAAATCTTATATTCACCCACTTTAAATTCCTCTGTGAATTTCAGCGTGAAATTTTATGGTGTGATATTATTTTTGGAACAGCAATCAAATAGCTCTTTTAAGTGTTGCTGTCTTTAAGGTGTTTGCTTTCTGGTATACATTTAGGACTCTGAGCAAAAAAGTTTAAGTATATTAGGTCAGACCAAAGATTGACCTAATAAACTTTCTTCTCTCTTACATTAGCCAACAGAGAAAAGTCTAGGGAGGAGAAGAAGAATAGGATGATCATGCAGTGCTGTTTCCTCAGAATGATCTCTCAATCTCGCATAATTTTCAGCTTAGAAATGTTTTGAGACAGATGTAGTACTTGTTTATAGTAGCCTTAGAGATATTTTATCATAGTCTTGGAGATACTTTTCTTTTGTGAATTTGTCAGTCAGTTTCAGTATGTACAAGTTTCTGTTGTCCACAGAATTTTTGGTCAAGGAATTGCAGAGATTAACTTCATATTATGTGAACCTGCTGCTACTTAGTTTCATTTTACAGCTCTTAAACTCTTGTTTTGCAAGAGAATAGGAGCAATCTGTTCCCTACCACCTATGTTATTGTAAACTTCTGTCATACTCCTACTCTGTGATCTCTTTTTCAGGGCCATCTTTAGCTTTAGTCTGTCCTTCCACAAAACTTACTCATAGCCTTTATCAAGCTTGCCATCTTTATTTGAACGTTTTCAAGGTTACTGTATTGGTATTGAGATAAATGACCAGAATTGCACAGGTAATCCAGATGCATAGTTTAGAGAGAGGCGTACTGAGGTTTCCTGTGTTCTTGTTCTGCTTTATTTTTAAAAAATCCTAGACAATCTTTCTGTTTGATTTTTTGACCACTGCAGTGTTTCAAGCCAGTGTTTTCATGGAATCATCTACTTTAATTCCAAGATGTCATTTCTGAGTGGTAATGGTCAGCTTAGAGCCATTCACTACATAAATAAAGCTTTGGATTGTTTTTCCTCCTGTGTATTTGGCTATTTCGACATGCATTGAAATTGGTCTTCTAAACGACAGTCCAGTTATTGAGTATCATAAGGTCCAGAATAATCCTTTTGTATTCTTCACGTTCAGCCTCTTTGCCCTACCTCAAATAACATTGTGCAGTCAGCATTGGTTTTCAGTTTTTAAACTGTCCTTTTATTTGGATTATTATGAACATATTAAGCAATGCAGATTTTTGTGAAGCTCTACTAGCTCCTGGCACTGTAAAAACTGTTTATTTTTATCTTTTTTTGTCCTTTTTTTAAAATTGCTTTTTAGTGTGGATGAGAACCCTTTCTTTTAGGAGTGCTTAGTTCTCTGTTACTGCCTTTGCTCATATGCCTTGTTAACTGCATTTTAGGTATATTTTGTTACAGTCTTGCTTTAAAACCACTACAGCGAAAAAAACCCCACAAGTATTTGCATCTGCTTACTATGTGTGACTAGAAATTCACAAGTAAGATAAGTATATTATATCCTTTATCCATAGATGATGACTTTTTAAAAATCCATTTTGTATGTGCTGAAAAAACAGAAATTTGACTGTTGATCTTTAGTATTGAGAACATGGCCTTGCATCTTCAAAGTACTATGTCATGTTTCTGCAGAGGAGAACTACCTTCAGGATCTACCAAATATAATAAATCTAGTACACATAGTGGATTTATTTCACAGACTTTTAATAGATTCAAAGATGTATTTTGATTCAGAATCAATAATTTTTGGTTGAATCAGTTGTTTTATTGAGTATGTGAGAGAAGAATGAGAGCTTTACATACATTACTGTTTAAAGGTTTTCATAAAATATATTTTAAGGAAATACAATGAGAAATCTGGCTCACTTTTACATTTTTAAGTAAGTTTACATTTATAAATAAAGTTTTGACAGAGGGACATAGTTAAAAGTCAGTGTTGACTAGATAACCGTTCTAAGTAATGAAAGAGGTATGGTGTCTCCTGATAAATGTTGATGACTGTCACTAATATTGAGATACTCTGAAAAGCATAACAGAATAAAAGTTTATACTTTGAAGATGCATGCATTAAAAACTCAGAGGAGGCAAACAATGAAGTAAGTGTTGATCAGTGGGCATATGAATTAATATCCAAATTACTTTAAAATATCTTCTGAAATATAAATTCTGTAAGCACAAGCATTTATTGTTACTGATATTTGAGGCAGAATTGTGCTAATGGCTAAAGAAATATGAAAAGCAGCTTTCCAGGTAGCCAGAACCTAGTTTGAAGATGTTTGCTTTCTAGGTTGTTTTTGGTCTCATTTTATATGTTCTCACACCATTGAAACCTGACAGCTTGGGATTCTGTGATTGTTAAAGCTAATAAGGATTATAGTGACTAACTGGTTAGTAATAAAACCCCTTTTGTAAACTAATTTTATCCAGGAGGCAAATACAAGGCCATAAGAAACTTCCTTTGACAAACCACAACCAGGATGATACAAGGCAGATGCAGAGATGTCAGTTCTAGCCAGTTGAATGAAAATTATTCTTTAAAAGAAAAAATAGAGCTTGAATACAAGGAGACAAGCTAGTTTAGTGTGTATATGGTTGCTTTGTTGGTTTTTTTTCTCTAAGATAAATACAAACATCCTAAAGTATCTCAGATGTTTTTGAGAACTACATCAACTTTCTGTTTCAATCTGGTGCTGCAATATAAAACCTGATATTTTTGAAATCTGGTGCTGCAATATAAAATGTGATATTTTTGAAATGGTGAAATAGTTTAATATGTTGTTTCGACATGTATACACTCATACCTTCCAGTGATGAACAATCTTATTAATTTGGTTTTAATTTCTTGAATGTTGGTGCTTGATCATTACATGTAACATCCGCTACCTGTAAATCAGTTGTTAAGCCAATACAATGTTGATTAAAATTTTTATTAGAAAGCTGATCAAAAAAGCAATATGTGCAGTTACAAAATTGGTAATTACTTTTTTAGCAAGGTATGAAAAGAAAAAATGTTAGTTGATATTAAATTGGAGGCGCAGTGTTAGAAAATTGTCATTTCTGAGAAGTTCGGCATACAGATTGTGATAACTTAAAACCAGTAAAAATGTTTATTCAAAAGGGAGCTGTGGGGAGGCATATTACTTTGAGAGAAATGTTTTAAGTATTTCCCTTATCTCGAAATAAACACATGCAAATGCTTGTTCATTTGGGAAATAAACTTTTATCGTTCACTATATGGCTTTTTTATAGTAATTTAAGTCTTCCAAGATAAGATCCAGGACTGTCTGAATGAAGAATATGTTTAATCAACATTGTATAAAATATATCAGGAGGAGAGAGAGCTAATTCAATGTTTAGAATCAAATAATTCAGTTTGATATATATGGACATGGAACGTGGCTCCTAGATATCTACAGTCCATGTAAATTACTCTCAGTTGACCTTCTGTGCCACTCCCCAGTCTGGAATGATTTTGGGCAGTATATCTCTGTGGTGATAAGTACTATATGTATTTTGCTTTTTTTCCACTCTTCAATAACTTTTTAATTGCAATTGGGCTTGAAAATACAGGGGAAGCAGAGTAAGGTAGTTAAAGGGTAGGTGAATGCTGACAAAAAAGTGAGGTACGCATATTTATTTATTTATTTAAACAGTTTTTCTCCTGGCTTAACAATTGCTTGAAGTCAACAAACATACTTTGATACACATTTTAGAAATCATCATTATGTGAGCTGTTTTTCTATGTTGTTCAGAGTGCAAATGTTATTGTACATTTGTTGACTTTTTGGTTACTAGAATGTTTGCCAGCATAATTGCAGTGTCAGTAATGGTTTTAATATGCAATAAGCTCTTCTCTGTTAGTATTGAGTGTTACTGTACAAGTTTTATCTTTCCTTTGAATTAACCATTACCGAAGGTTGTAAGCCTTTAAAAAAGTTAATTGTAGAGAGAAATATACAGATCACTCTTATAAGAGAAGTGTCAACTTGTATTTTTGTTATTTCTAAAAATGAATACATCCCAGCTACTGATTCTGTGTGTTTATTTAACATGTACTTCAGGAGTTGGAAAGCTTTTGTCTTTCATAAAGTATCTCATGAATTAGCAATATATTAGGAAGGCATTAATTCACAGAACTCATCACATGTTCTGGAAGATAATTTTTTGATAGGAGAGCCTGTTGGCAGCAGATCATTCTGTAACCTTGTATATAGACAGAGCCTAGTATGGGATCTGTAATAATATGGGTTGATAACATAATATAAGGTGTATCTACAAAAAAAGATCACCAAGCACGGAATAAGATAATTTAAAGAGTCCTTTTCATCTTCAGGAGAAAAATTACAGTGTTCCGATTGTGTATTCACAACATGGGTTTCTGAAATCTATGTCTTACAGGTTAAAAACAGTAATAGAAGAACTGATTCAGACACAGCAAACCCTTTTGAGCAAAGAGGAACTTGTGTTGGAACTGGAGAAAAAAATAGAAGAGTCATCTAAGACTTGTGAAAAGAAATCTGAGTAAGTCAAAATGAAATTTCAAAATATAATAATTTGAGGGAAAAGCATCTATAATGCAATTTGTAAGACTTACATAAGAAATAACCTCCACTAATCTTGTTCTGTTTTTGTGAGAAGTGGTTGTTTTGAAAAACAAGAAGTTAGTTTTCCATCTCTAAAATAACCCCTTACACTGCAGACTCTAATTCATTGGAGAACTAAGCAGCTCCATTAGTTTAATATAATGGTCATAGTGTTGGGATGGCTCACAAAGTGGACCTTTGATTAGTATTATAACTTCAGATTGGTGGAAGAAGAGGAGTCAGTTCAGATTGCCTCTCTGTTTGACGGAGTTCATTGTGTAGATATAATTTTGTGAAAGACTTTTTCAGAGTCATGTGCAAGACATGTACTCTTTCTTATGCAATAATATGTTTGGAACTCATCAAATTAAGTTAATTTTTCATTGCATTTTCTTTACAAAACTGAATGTAGTTCTGATACCCTGTAGTACTGCATAATAAATAATGAAGGTGAGGGATTAATGAGTGTTTTGCAGTGCCATAAATAAAACATTATAATAAAGAACCATTCTTGGGCAAGATCTTTAGGGTTTTTTTCTACCTCTGATAAGAAAAAATGTTCACATCCCAGTCTAAACTGAAGTTAATACAACAGAAGAAGAAACCTGTCTGTAGTGATGTTTTTCTGATTCTTGTTGCAATCAGTCATAACCTTACAAATTTGGTCATAAATACTAGTTTACAGTTGTTTTACAGTTAACCTCAGCCAGCAACTAAGCAACATGCAGCTGCTCACTCATTCCCCCCCACCCCAGAAAATCGGGAAAAAGAAGTAAAACTTGTGGGTTGAGATAAGAACGGTTTAATAGAACAGAAAAGAAGAAACTAATAATGATAATACTAATAAAATGACAACAGTAGTAATAAAAGGATTGGAATATACAAATGATGCTCAGGGCAATTGCTCACCACCCAGTGATTGATGCCCAGTTAGTCTCCAAGTGGGGGATCCCCCTGCCCCCATTCCCTGCTAGTTCCTATACTAGATGGGACATCACATGGTATGGAATACACCGTTGGCCAGTTTGGGTCAGGTGCCCTGGCTGTGTCCTGTGCCAACTTCTTGTGCCCCTTCAGCTTTCTCGCTGGCTGGGTATGAGAAGCTGAAAAATCCTTGACTTTAGTCTAAACACTACTGAGCAACAACTGAAAACATCAGTGTGTTATCAACATTCTCCTGATACTGAACTCAAAACACAGCACTGTACCAGCTACTAGGAAAACAATTAACTCTACCTCAGCTGAAACCAGGAAAACAATACCAGTGAATTGGAATGTAAGTCCTCAGGTAATCCTGTCTTCATTCACTAAAGAAATCTAGAAGGTCTTTGTTGAAGGGATCTTGTCCCTTGATGCATTGGATAGTATTTCATTCAAATCCAAAACTTCATGTATGTATATGATATGAGTGTTTTGATTAGATACTTTCGTGTTCTTTCTTTGTTGAAGTTCACATGTACTTACAGTATATTTTCCAGTTTTCTGGTTCTTGACCTACCTTCTTTGCTGCATGTTACTTAAAGGATAAACTGTATTTGAACTAGATGAGTTTGATGGTGGGTTTGGTTTTTTTTTCCCTTCCTTTGGTATTCTTTTAATATCAGTTATCTCTCTCTGAAAATAGTTCAGACCATCTCTGTGGTTCTTGCTGTGGGTAGGCTCCTTTGACTGAGCCCGTAGCATGTTTGTGGTGTTGAGATATTTCAGTTCAGACTGCACCAGTACCTGTAGGGTCTTATTAAAAGGCATGAAATCTCGCTTAGATTTCTAGTTGTAAGATAAAAGTTTCCTTGAAATCACCCCAGTTCTGATTTGTCATTGGTCATGGTTCCTCCAACAGACACTGTTTTCACCTTTTTACTGCAGTGCAGAGTGATCAGGATGTTTTTGCATGTACTTACGGACACTAGAAGATCTCATCCAACTGTTGCATGTTCTTGACTGCTGTTACAGCATATGGCACTGGCCTCAGTGCTGAGACCAGGTGAAAGGTAAAGGTAGTTGAGCAATAAATGAAACCATGCCTGTTGAGCCAGAGGTCATTCTGTTGATGCAATGCAAACCAATTGTCAGGAAAGAAAATTAGGAGGTCCACTCCAAATGCTCTAGACCCTATGTTACTGTTGAGCCTCACCCAAGGTGCTGAGCTTTGCCCTTCAGTGCTGAGGAAATCTCCTTGTCTGCTTTATCTGGGCAAAAATGATGGTAAAAGTCTGCAAAATCGTTTTCTGTCTCTTCAGTTGAATCAGTTTGGACTTCAGTGCTCTCCCTACTTTCTGACACAGCTTCAGTATCACAAGTTCTGAGCTGTTTACTGACTTTGCAGTGGCAGTCTGAGTTGGGGCATGAAAGCATTTCTTGGTGTCTAATTCTGGCAACACTACAAATTGATCTTTGCACTTACTGTATTTTTCATTAGGGCATATGCAGAAGTGTATCTCCAGGCCTCTGATTTTGTGTTCCTTCTCAATATTTAGCTGTATTGGTACTGTTATCCTGGCACCAATATCCCTTCCCACCTTCAAATGATGGTATTTTTTTCCTGTCTCTTGTGGTATACTCCTTGAGAAGCTGGTGTCTCATGGCTTAGACAGATGTACTCTGCTGGGTGAAAAACTGGCTGGATGGATGAGCCGAGAGGGTTGTGGTGAATGGAGTTAAATCCAGTTGGCGGTGGGTCACAGGCGGTGTTCCCCAGGGCTCAGTATTGGGGCCGGTTCTGTTTAATATCTTTATCAGTGATCTGGATGAGGGGATTGAGTGCACCCTGAGAAAGTTTGCACGACACCAAGTTGGGAGGGACAGTTGATCTGCTCAAGGGTAGGAAGGCTCTACAGAGAGATCTGGACAAGCTGGATCGATGGGCTGAGGATGAGGTTCAACAAGGCCAAGTGCCGGGTCCTGCACTTGGGTCACAACAACCCCATGCAGTGCTACAGGCTTGGGGAAGGGTGGCTGGAAAGCTGCCCGGCAGAGAAAGACCTGGGTGTGCTGGTCAACAGCTGGCTGAATATGAGCCAGCAGTGTGTCCAGGTGGCCCAGAAGGCCAAGAGCATCCTGGCCTGTATCAGAAAGAGCGTGGCCAGCAGGAGCAGGGAGGTGATCACCCCCCTGTACTCGGCACTGGTGAGGCTGCACCTCAAGTACTGTGTTCAATTTTGGGCCCCTCACTACATTGAGGGGCCCCTCTAGGAAAGACATTGAGTTGCTGGAGCATGTCCAGAGAAGGGCCACAAAGCTGGTGAGGGTCCTGGAGCATAAGTCTTATGAGGAGTGGCTGAGGGTGCTGGGGTTGTTTAGTCTGGAGAAAAGGAGGCTGAGGGGAGACCTTATCGCTCTCTACAACTATCTGAAAGGTTGTTGTAGTGAGGTGGGTGCTGGTCTCTTCTCTCAGGTGGCTGGAGATAGGAGGAGAGGAAATGGCCTCAAGTTGCAGCAGGGGAGATTTAGATTGGATATTAGGAAAAATTTCTTTACTGAAGGGGTTGTCAGGCATGGGAACAGGCTGCCCAGGGAAGTGGTTGAGTCACCATCCCTGGAGGTATTCAAAAAGTGCGTAGACAAGGCACTTCAGAACATGGCTTAGAGGGCATTGTTGATGGTTGGACTTGATGATCTTGAAAGTCTTTTCCAACCTAAATGATTCTATGATTCTATGATATCACCTGCAACACAGAGAGTGTTTTAATTGTATTTTGTTGTTATATGTGTATGTCAAGCATACCATTTGCATTCCTGACATGATGGCATATTAAATATTTGGGGTTTGATTCAGTTCACCTTTTTACCACTTTGCAACCTGTTGTCCTGTTTTGGTCTTGCAGGGCTTCTTCACACAAGATCTCTGTGAGGCTGCTAGTAGCTCTTTCTGGCCACAGGGACTATAAAGTTTACACTCATGCAAGCCATAGGCAAACAATTCTATAGATTCTAATTCCTCATGCATAGGTGGGATGGGGAGCATTTTGTGTTGGATTTGGGCAAACCAATTAGGAGTTAATCTATCTTGCCACAGTTCAGGAAAGAGAATAGCTGGTTACTTTTAACTTGCAAGGTATGTCTTCTCTCCAGATCATGATGAGTTGAAACCTTTCAGTGTTTGGGATGTTGTTATTCTAGCCAATGTGTATTCACCAAAGCCCTACTGATGGTGGAAGGCCATTATTTTCACGGGGTGATCCCTTTGCTCTCTGGTAATGGGGGCCAGGTTAAAGAACAGTATCTTGATGATAATGACAGGATAATTGTTCATTTCTTTGTTGGATGCTTTTAAATGTGTGCAGTCTCATGCCAAACCTCAGTTTCAGGTCCTCTGATTTCTTCTTACATCATACTTGCCCTTTTTATATGAGTGATCATTCTGCTGATTGTATGGAGTTCTGTTCTTTGGTGACTTAGTACAATGCTCATCTATAGGGATACGATTTTTATCTTTTCCTACCAATGAGGATTTTATGAAAGATGGTTCCCTTATCACTTTGGAACCTGTTTGATTAGTCATTTGTCTCAGCATAGGTTTGTGAGGGAACAGTCTCAGTATCAATGACTTTTAAATTTCTTTTTTTCTCCAAGGCTAAGGCTTGCAGGAGGGCCTGTCTTCCACAGATTGTCCTGAAGATACAGAGTGACAGAATACTGTGATTTTTCTTTATACTGTCCTCATTCTTCATAGTTCTGGTCCCTCTACCTCCTTCATCTGTTCTTGCAGACTGTGAGGACTCTGCATCTCATTATAGACTACATGTCGCTGGGCTCCAATTAAGTGCTTTTAAGGGTGTCTGTATTGTACTGTGGATGATTCTGTCTCTTAGGCAGCTTCTGTCCATCTTTGGTATTGGCACTTCCTGGGGATAATAGAGTCATCTAAGTGCCTGTAGATGTTCTAAGTGGTCTGCTTGTCCTTCAATAATGAATGAATGATGTCTGTCTTGCAATACTCAGGGGTATGAGGGATATTTAGAGGAGAGCCATAAAAACATGCAGAAGGCAAGAAAAAAATTGCTTTTAGCTCCTTGTAGAATTCAATTTATTTAGCTTCATAAGAATGTTAGACTGCAGTCCAGAAATACTTATGCAGTAGAGGACCTTTCAGTCTAGAAGAGACAACAGATATCTCTAACTTGACACCAGACAAATTTATACTGGATGTAAGGTGAGTTTAACAGTGCAAATTATTATTACAACAATTACGTGGTTTGCAGTGGATTTCTCATCACTGGAAATCATAACCTAAAAATGTATTTCTTCTCTAAAGGATGGTGAACCTTAGTGTTTATAACTTCAATCAAAAGTGGATGAAAATAGTAGTTTCATCTATATTTGTTACAACATGATTTCTGTGATAGACTGAGAGAAGAGAATGACAAAGTAGGTGTTTGCTTGCCTTGTCTTGTAGCTTTGAAATGAAACAAAGTATGTATTTTAAATCATATATATTTTTTGATTGATTGCTGTTTTTCTCTGCAGTATTGTACTCTTGCTGAGCCAGAAGCAAGCGCTGGAAGAACTTAAACAAACAGTTCAGCAATTGAGGTGCTCTGAGGCAAAATTTGCAGCCCAGAAAGAACTCCTGGAACAAAAGGTTCAAGAGAATGATGGGAAAGAGCCACCACCTGTAGTGAATTACGAAGAAGATGCCAGATCAGTGACTTCTATGGTAAGTTTCATATCTGTTTTACTGAATTGTGCAGCCTTGCTATTGTACTTTAGTCCTGGGATCGGAGTCTCAAGATATTTACAGGGATGGCTGAAGTGAATAAACTTCACTTTGCATTTGTGAAGATTTATTTAGAAAAAGAGTTCAATTGTGTGATTTTTTTCTTTTTTTTTTTTAGGTTGCAATAACTTGTAACACCCTATGTATATCTGTGGATTTGGTTTGGTCTTCTGGAAACTTGATGCTTAGATTCTTATTAGACTGTTTTATAATCGAAAGTATAAATCCTTAAATAGATTTAATAAACATGACTGAGTAGCTATTCCTAATTTCATTGGCTGTGTTGAAGAAATAGATTCACAGTTGTAGATAGAAAACTAACAGTAAAAGCTGTTGGAATCACTGCACACATGTAATTGAGAAATTAGTTTTATGTACTGTAACTACTCTTTTCTTTAAACAGAAACAAACACTTGTTTCACTGCAACTATTTTTAAATGTTTACATGCTCTTAATAATCAAAAAGAACTTTTTGTGCTGTGATGAGACCCCATGTAATTTAAATAAGTACTTTGCTAATATTTTGTGACTTCTTTTCTCAACTGTATGCAGCTATGTGTAGAGATAGTAGGCCACATAAAAAAGCAAACACACAGTACCTGTTTACTAAAGGGACAAGCAGTAGTCTTTGCTTTTATGGATCAGGTTTGAAATACACAAGATGCTTGTGACTTATTTTCTTTAGAGGTTTAGCCTACCATTTCTTCTGGCCCACAGAGCAGTAGCTCAGTGAAATGGTAATGAAGTTGTTGTTTCTGAGAGGAATGAGTTTGTTTTCTTTATCTATTTGTGGAACTAAGTTTGGTTTTTTCCATTCCCATTCTACAGTTACACTTAATTGTCAGTATTCTCTTGCTTCCACTACTGCTGTATAAAGTTTACAAGGCACTAGCAGGTGGGTGGTTGCCATTTTCACTGGTACAAAACATTATTTTACAAAGCTTGTATGCTTGTCATGATCTAGGAGGAGTTGGTAAAGCACAAAAAGATGGAGAAGGAGAAAGGACGGATCAGGATAATGATTGTGAAAGATTAGGAGGCTTGGGATCTTTTGGGGGTAGGCTATCTTGTTTGTTATTTAATGTAATATCCTGTAGTAGTGTTAGTGAATATTGTCTATAAGGGTTAGTTGAGATGATGAGTCTAATCTCATGATTAGACTCAATTAGATTGTTTCTTCCACCTCAGTTCAAGATTCTGCTGTTTTCTGGTGTCCAAATGTCTCTTTCAATGGGTGGGAGAAAATAATTTTTGCGTCTATGTACAATGCACAATGAAGAACTCTGACCTCTTGATTTCTTTGGAATAAAAGGTATCCATGATAATTTATCTTTTTTTTTTGCCAGAGAAAGTACATGCTGAGATTTCTAGAATGATGCAAGAAATGCACTTTTACATACATTAAATGTGCTGAGAGTGAGAAAAATGTTGCTGTTTAGGCTTCAGAGGATTTAGTCTTATAATTTGTATGCACCACGAAAAATAGTGGAATATGTCTTAAATGCTGGGTGATTTCCCTTGAGTAAGTTATTTAAGACAGGCAAATACCACTTAAGTCTTGCTTAACTATTAAGCTGATATCCTGTTCTAGTAAAATTGACTCAAAAGCAGTAGATACAACTGCAGTCTAAATTAAACTTTTTTCAAGTTGCTATACCTTGAGAGAGCGCTCTTGATTGTATCTCAGGAGGAAAAATAGTACACTGAAGGGCTGTTTGTATAAATAAGCATTCCGGTGATTTTTATAATGGGATTTTTTTTAGTAAAACTCCTTAAAATTATGCAGCTGCTAAATGATCAGAAAAGAAATGTTCTTGCTGCTGGTTGTTCATCCTGGTATCATTCAAGAGGATCATTTTTTCTTCAGCTATAAAACTGTTTAGGCTTCTCATCTGTATCTAAAAGCAGTTCATCTAAGTGTTGTCTGATACTACATTTGAATATGATTATTTACCTCTCTTCAGAAATTCATCATAAACACTTGTTTTACAAATTCTTCTCCTAAGAATGACAAAATCATAATTGGCTTGTGTTGTGAGCATGCATATGAAGTAAATTCTCATGTATTCAGTCACAAGTGGGGTTTTTTTGGTAATTTAAAATAAAAAATATGATATTCAAAAGAACTTTGTCAAGTTTCATGTCTCTAAGTATTTATATGTTATCATATAGACAATTTCATAGTGGAATAGTTCGCAAATTGTTTTGTTTTCCATCTCTTACATCAGGTAACAGTAGAATAGAATACTTACAAGGAATGAAATTCTGAAATGCCATTTGGTGTGTTTTTTTAGACAGTGTTATGTTACGTGTATGTTATAATTTCCTTTGTTTCCATGTTCTTTTTGCCTTTGTTAACTGTAGTAAAGTTTAATATTTTGTTAGTGTGTTCAAAATGGTTTGGTCAATATATTTTACTGTTTGTAATATGTTAGCTGTGTATTGGTGTTCATGTACACATTTTAAGAAAAAAAGGAAATTGCTGAATGGTTCTGTTCTGTTCAATCATGATAGCATAGCAAGGAGTTAAAAAAATTCTATTTTTGGCCATTTCTGAATATTGTGTTTAACAGTTTTGGCATCATATGTGGAAAAATAAAGCGTATTTTCCTGTTTCTAGCATTTATACCATTCTACTGAAATAACCATGCAAGACAGAGATAATTTTAATGCTGAAGGTGCTAAAAGTTTAAAATAATGTCTTTGAGCCCCTTAGAGTTATGCAGTTATGATACTACATGCTATGCAATCAGGAGATTCATAGTTAACTTTTTTCTTCCATACTTAAAAGTAAGGAGATAGATACTAAGAAAAAGCTGGTTATTCCTTGTAAACATCTGCTTTTTTGCCAAAATGTTGCAGTATCCAAATTATATATTATGTTACTTTACAAAAATTAACCAGTAACTGGAAGCTTGAACTAACTTTTCAGTGTTTAGATGTTCAGTCAAGGGATGTATGGCCTGTCATCTGTCCTAAGATACATATGCTATTCTTGCTATTAATATGATCAACAGAGCATGGCAGTAGTCCATCAAAATTAAAATAAAGAAAACAACAACAACAAAACTTTTTTATGTCTAATGATCTGATTAGAAATAAAAACATCAGGAATATTTGGAATATTGCGGTGCCAGTTAACCATTTACTCAGGTAATTAAGTACAATGATGCTGGTCTGCATTTCATAGTAAGACTTTAAAATCACAGCATCAGTATTGGCTTGGATATTGTTACAGAATAGGAAAACTTCGATTTTGTTAATATAAAATAGTAATTCATTTTGTTTAGCAGTAATACAGTGAAATATATATTCCACTTTTAATATGTCTTCTCCTTTTTCCTTACATGGTAAAAACAAATATTATAAAGGTGCAAACCCATTATTTTTAAGAATATGTATTTAAAACTATATGGTTTTCTCACTATAGAAATGTTTCATATACATTTATTTTATGTACTGCAGCATTGTACTGGAACCATTGTTAAAACTGAGACTTGATATGCAGGCTCTGCAATACTTGAAAGACTTGTCAGCAGGTGGAGCTCAGTGCCAGATGACTAGTTATGACTGTATAATCAAAATTTTTCATCATTACATATGTTTAAAAACTGCATATGAGACACAGAAATGGGAGGGAAAAATGTGTGTTCTCATCTATCTAACATCTAAATAATCTGAAATGGTGGTTTGGTTTGGTTTTGTCCTGTTTTTTTTGAGGCTTTTTTACAAATAATAAAATACAACTGTAATGTAGAAAGACCCTAATGTGTGGTCTTCAACAGCATGTAAGCCAACTAAAATAACTGTGCAGCTATACTGCCGATGGAGCAACAGTACAAAGTCACTGTTCTTCCTCCATACACTCCTTAAAGGACTTCCAGTCCAGCTTGGTTGTCAGGATGGAAGGCTCTGGAGTGCAGATGTGTCAGGAAGGAGACTGTAATGTTTCTGGTGACATGAACTCATGAAAGGTACACAGGACAGAAGGAAGCTGGAGCATCATGGTATCATGATACAGCCAGTGGGATGGATCTAACTATTAACACACCATTCCAGGAGAGTCCCATGCTTAAAACTGTACACATTTGAGTATTAATAAGAGATTTTACATTTCTGAATTCCAGTTTTATTCTGTGGTAGCAGAATTATCTGAAAGGAAAAATATAAAAGTTCACTGCATATCTAATTGTTTTTACTATTTGTCATTCCTTTTTAAAAGACTTCAGAGATCCTATTCTCAGTGATTGCTTTAAAAGTAAGATAAGCCAGCTTTTGGTGAAGATTGTGGTAAATAGAAAAAAAAAGTTCTCAGTGGTTTTGGAAGAAAAAATATTAAGTGCCTGAAACAGTGCTAAAGTGCTAGTTTCATTTTTTGTAAATTATTCTAAAAGTACCTTTTTATTTTTCTAATGTGAATGCTTTATATTTCCATCCCTGCTTTCTAGAATCCATGTACTCAGTGCTCCTTCTAATAGCATGATCAACAAACCAATAGTCTTAGAGTCTTCCTTTGCAGGTTTCAGTCAAATGTTTTCAGGATTCTCACTGAAATCATAATTGACAAATTTAATCAATTTCTACGTTTGAAATTTTTTAAAGTCACTTACATAGGTATGAAAGAGCATTTACAGGAATTGGTTCTGTGATTAAAGATGCTTCATTAAATGCATGTTAGATGATGTATCATAAGGCCCTGAAACATAATCTTCTGAGAAATGTACTTACACTCTAGGGGGTGTCCTTTTCTCATACTGTCTCAGGCTATATAGGATCTTTACTTTCAAACAGATGCAGGGAACAGCTTCTGTGACAGCCCATTGCAGCAGTAGCAGAAAGCTTGATGGTAGAGACAAAATTGTTATTTTTTTTCTTACTGACTCAGAAGAACTGAGGCATTCCTATGCTTTGTAATGCATAGCCAAATAACTCCCTTGTTTATCTGTCCAGGTAAGTAATTCTCTAATTTGTGGCTCAAGACATTTATTTAAAACCAAGATTATATGAGGTCATGTATTATATAGTGGTAGGGGAACCCTTCACAGTTATTTGATTTATATAACCTTGTAGATTTTCATTGTGCTATTCCAAGATTTTAAGTTTCTCGTCAATAGAAACAGGGCCAAAGTAAGTCTGTGCAGCATTGGTATCCTTATCCTTTCTCTTATTTTTGTCTCAGCGTAGGAAACACTGCCAGTGCAGTCATGTTGTAGAAATTGTCCCTATTAATTCATAACAGACTTGGAAATAAACAGTTGTATTTTTGGGATGCCTGGACAGCTGAAGTTCAACTAAGTGATCTTTGCTTTGAGCCACTTTCCAAGCTTGCTGGCTGGGACCTGTGTTTCTGGCTTACAGAACATGTAGCAAAGTTGCTCCAAATGTCAGATGCTTCTAGGAAGTGTGGAGGGTGAACTCTGTTCGTCTTGCTCTCAGAGTATGTTCTAGCTTCTGTTTCTTCTCTTTGTAAATCTTACTTGCGTGACAAGCATATATCAGAGGAAAAACTATCCAAAAGGAGATACTAAGGTAACAGAGAGATAAACTCAGTCATACTTTGTCCTGCATGGGTATTACTGACTGGTCCAGAATTTACGAGATGGGAGGTCAATGGAGCTGTCAAGTGTCTTTCCAGTGAACATGCTTAAAAACTTCTGAAGTAAAAGATTAACCTGACAGTAATCTTTCCATAGACTAAGGCTCAGAATTATGTATTTCTTAAGGGTAGCATGTTATCTATCGAAGTGTTGAGCAATAACCTAGTCTTGGGGAAAGGTGAAATTGGAAGCGTGAGTAAACTTTGAGAGGAATTGAGGGAGGTGGCTCGGTCAGAGTAAACAAAACTCAGAATATTTTAAGTTCAGAATTAGTTTACCCTCTGCGTATGAAGGGTAAGTATGTATACTTATCTTGAACTGACAAAAATATTTCAAGAGCTTTCAGTTTTCCTTGAGGAAGAAAGCTTCATCATAGTAGTGTTTGCTGCATTGCATACCCACTAGGGATTTGTTATTTCAGTCAAAATCTTCTCTGTGAATTAGGAAAGCTTCACTCAGAAGTTTACCTTTGAACAGAAATCACACACTGGTATCCAGCGTATGTTTCAATATGTGTTGGAATGTTTCTCTGTGTGCTGGGAGGAAAGTAGTAATTCTCTTCCAGAATTATCACCATTGGCTTCTTGCATCTTTTTCATAGCAGTGGGACCAAATTAGTGTGATTATTAACTTCTCATAGCCCCTAGGCAACACACAGGAAGTAATGTAATAGAATTTGGCTGCTCTAAATCGTCTCTCTCCTTTTCTTTATTTCTTTTTTAAGTGGCTGGTTAAAAATACTCTTGTTCTTAAAGGCAATTATTATGCTTCCAAAAGTCTTAAAATGTATAGTTTTAATCTAGTGCCACTGGTAGTTTATCACCAGATTTGAAGTGTACCATTTATGCTTTGCTTTGAGGCTTCTGCTATTTTCTGCCATGTGGGGAAGCTCTTACCTGCTACAGACTGAGAAACCAGAATGGCAATCTAATCCATTTTGCAGAGCACTACCCTTACAATACAAAACAGATCATTTTTTGTTCTCCTTTTTACTTTTCACTGTTTGTGATCTTTAACAGCGGGGTAAATGAAACAGTATATTTCAGATATCACTGTTGTGTTTTTTTTTACTTTGGGTCATCCTGCAGTAAGATGGATGCAAAACATTTCCGGTCAACTTGGGATCCAGGTGCCTGAACATCAACACTAATGCCATTTTTAGATTCTTTAAGGTATCCTGCCTGACATCAAGCTGTGACTCATGTCTGCTAGTCCCATATAGATGTCTTAGATAACTTAACCCATACAGAGTACTAGATATTAATATCCAAACAGGTGAAGCCCACTTTCCAACAGACACTTTGAAGTTTTTGGCTTGTAAAAGTCTTTAATGGTAGGAAAAGTGAAAGTCCCATGTGAGATTTGATAGTCACTGTAACCCAGTCAAAAAAATTCCAGGATTACTTATCTCATTCTTTTTAGGTAGGTACAGAAACGGGCCACAAGAAAGTTATCTTTATTGGGCTGTGGTGTTAGGGTAGTGTGAGAAAGACAATGACATTTGCATCAAGATAATACTAGATATCCAGGAGTTTCTGAAACTAATGTCCTCATCCTAAGAAGAAGGAAAGCTTGGACTATCACAGCCAAGGTACATGGAAATGTGTCATTCTTGAAAAATGATTGAAGGCCTTTACTTTGGGGCACTGTTGAACTCTGATGAATTACTTCTATTTTTAATCAAATAACATTTGTGATCTGTAAGACTGTGTGTGTCAAAAGCAGGTTTGTTTTCTGGAAGTGACTGCAGAATTCTTCTGCAAGCAAAGTAATTTTTTTAATTGCAGCAAGCAAGAGTTTGTTGTCTGGAAACTAGGTTATAGATCTGTACAACTGAAAAAAAAAAAAGAAACAAAAAACCTAAATTAAGGATAGAGTAGCTAAGAATTACTTGCTTGCTTCTAAGTCTTCCTTAGTCTTACTCAGTGCCTTTAATAAAAGACACCTACTAAAAATAAAAAATAAAAAAAAAATAGAAAAAGATACGTCCTCTTCCAGAATGTGTTATGATTCTTTTGGCTGGAGAGAAAGCAGAGGAGGTTGTTCTGGGGAAAAAAGTTCAAATCTAACATCCGTGAGATGCTGAATTTAGATCATCTCTTTACCAGGTGCCCCTAACATGCCCTTTGGTTCCTAATCAGAATTTACTTAAGCAAGTAAAGTTCTTAGTCAAATAATTTCTTTTTTATTAACCGTTTTAGGGAGTTATTAAAACCAGTTGGAACAGGTATTTCATTTGACTTCTTACTAACATTTGGCAGCTGTATTAAGTTTCATAAACATGGCACTTTGAGAGAAATGAGATGACAGATATTTCCTGTCTCAGTGCATCACAGGAACTTGTCATATACGGGAATCAAATTACAGGGAAAAAGTGTCAATATCTTTCTTTGAGATTTGATTGCACTTTAAAATCTCCTTGCGTAGGCAGTATCCAGAGATATGGTGGGAGACAAGTCCTAAGTGGTTCTTAGGGTGCAGCAAGAGCCAGCTGCTCAAAGAGGAGGGTTGATCTAGGAGATGAGGGTGACCCCAGGCTGGGCAGTGCCCTCACTGATGGGATGCCACCCCACCGGGTCGGAGCACAGTGGCAGAGCCAGATGTTAACAGACTCGATGGGCAGCTCCAGAGACAGCAGAGCAATGAATCAGGTTCAGAGTCTGGCTAGGAGTCCAGTCAGGAGCAAAAGGAAAAGGGGTCAGAGACAGGGCTGAAGACAAGGCTGTAACATGGGTCCAAGGTCTGTCTAGGATACATGACCAAACATAGGACTGGAGAAAGCTACAACGTACGTATGAAGGATCCATCCTGGAGGCAGGGCTGGACACAAAGCTGGAGACGGGTACCTATGATACAGCTCAGGCCAGGAATTGGTGTCCAGGGGTGAGCTGAAATGGGGCTGGTGGGCACATGGGCAGGGGTAGTGTGAATCTGCAAGTGAGACTGGTCAGGGCCACTGAAGCCTATCGGTGCCCTCAGGACAACAATATTCTGATAGGCACTTGCTTGCTGAATGAAAGGACTGCTTTAATTTGTTGCTCTGTAGATCAGTTGAATGAGAGGCTGAACAAATGGAGCCAACTTGACAATTTCAAGATGCATGTGCTGTTTTACAGGTTGTCAGTATAATTCTGTCAGAGAGATTTCCATGAGACTGTGGCTTTGCCTTTATCAATACAGATTGCCACAGTGATGTGTTAGGTGCTAAATCAAAGCATAAATGGTCTAATCAAGAAAAATACAGAATACAAGTGATATAGCCTGAGAATTTAAAGAATTAGGAGCTATATCTGCTAATGTTTGGTTTGATGTGCCTCAGAATTACTTGTTTTATTTCCAGATCTTGGCTTCAAGTACTAAGATGAAATAAAATCCCTCAATGTTTGGGTTTATAAGTAATATAAACTTCTGTCATTCCCCCTTTAGATTAAATTTACCAAGTTTTGCCAAAACTTTGTGACAGTGCGGACTTTCACAAAGGCTAACATAACTGACATTTTCTCACTTTGGAAACGTGTATTTAGCATTTACTTAGTGACTGATAAAAATGAAAACAAAGAACTGTAGGTAGGAGAGAGAGAAATGGAAAACTTGAATACATTGGTGGAAGAAGGCTAAAATGAGATGCTTGACAATTTCAGTATCATGGTAACCTGAAGTTTTCATCTTCTGTGCTAGCAGCTCTCTAGAGCAGTTGAATTTGTTAATTGTTATACTGAATTCATTCTGGGTGAGCAGAGAATGTTGCAATATAGAAGAAGCTGATGTGACTGAGCAGGCATTACACTGACGTGACCATATTCCATTGTACTAAAAGAGGATGTGAATTTTGTATTATTTTTAAGTGAGGGAAGATATATTCAGAGAGTTCTGCTAAAAAGAAAAAGTTTAAAGTAACTTCTGTGTTTGAAAAAAACCCAACAACTTTTAGCTACACAGGTCTCTGGCTAGTCTGAAAGAGAAGCCCAAATCCTCAAGAACAATGAAGATTCAGAACAGTTGATATAAATTCAATGTTCTTAGGTTAACTAGTTTGCTATAAAAAGTTAGCTGCTATTATAGCATAAAGGGGAGATGTTGTTACCTCTATGGTGGGGCACAAAAGGATAAACTTGGATATGGGAATTGTGAGCATTTCCTAACTAATAGGATCTTGTTACAGTGTAATTGTGCTTGTTTAGTGATCGTTGATGCAAGTTCCAGGCTTGGAATATGTAATATGTGACAACTACGTAAGTACCATTAATGGAGGGATGGTTTGTCTTCGAGTAATTTTTGTATGGGGCATTGAAGTAGCTTTTTGAAAAATCTGACTGTTTTCTTCTAAGGTCGTTCTTGTTGGGGGAACATCCTCTTTAAAGTCACCTAACGTGGTTAGGAAAGCTGTACTGAGAGCCACTGTGGTAGTATCCAAACCTGTGTCTGTGTATTAGAAGGTTTTGTGCCACTTGCTGCTTTTGTGTAGTTGATCTGTTCAGTATGTGGGATTTATATATATCATTTGTAAATTAATACTGTTTATATGGAGCATTGTATCTATACTTTGACCTTGGCATTAAAGTGTGTCAGGAACAGTGTGATAATGAAATGTAGCTTTATAATATGTGATGAAAATTAGTGAGGAAATAAGGATTTTCAACCAAGATGACTGAAGTATCATTGCAGTTACTTTCTTCTATATACTTATTAAGAATTTGACGCAGTGCGCCATATATAACTATACTCATAGTTGTAGAAATTATTGATTCTTTTGGGGCGGTGTGTGTGAAAGAAGTTTCTTCTGTAACAGAGAAGGCGGGTCTTTGACTTGACAAGCAGCTTGAGGATGCTTAATAGGTACAGGTACTACTGCTGAACTTTGAGGAGAGACCCCTTGGTTGGACAGTCCCCTTTTAATAAGTAATGGCTGAAACATCTAGAAGACTCCTCCTGTTGACCACTGAGCATAACAACTGAAAGTCTTTTTGTAGTTCTGCAGGCGAAATGCTACCTAATTTATTTTGCCTCATTGTACTAGATACAATTTATGAGCTTCACCTTGGATAGGATTGAAATCTGTTACTCTCTGGTACCATTTCTGAGACTTGCACACTAAGTCTTTTCTCCCTGATGTCTGTATTTTCAGAATAGTCTTGTTCGTGTTTATGATTTGTACAGCTGTGATCTGAGGTATGATGTGAGTTCAGTGAACCATAGGCTTTACTCAGAGCAGAATTTGAACACTGCCTATTTTCTGGGTTTGCATTTTTGTTCTTGTGTTGTTTAAATTGGCAGATACTTGTGGTGTTGTTTACTTAAAGTGTAAAAATGTCTAACACTATGTTGGTTTTGTGTATTTGTGTATTATGCATGTCTGTTCTGAACAAAAATGTTAGTATATTTCCAGTAGTTATGCCAGTATGTATTATTTATAGAAATAAAAGCTTAATTTTAAATTGGCACTCTACATATATTACTCATTAAGCCTACCTTAGTTATGCGTTGCATCTCTTACAAAGTTGCTGTATCATTTTATCTATTAATATGCAAACTCATTTTGTTAATAAACTTATCCAGGGATCTGTGAAAACCAAAAGCAGACATCACATTCTGACAGTGCTAGCTGTCAAACAGAAATACCTCATCAAATTTGAAACTAGTCGTACTACAAAATATTTCTGGTTATGAAAGGATCAGTTTTATTCTTTAATACAGCTAGCGTAAATGTGGATCTGGCTAAGAACCTGTTGAGTCCCATCTGACTGAAGCTATTCAAGGTTAACTCCATGAAGCTTCGTTTTACTGTAATAAAACAAATGCATCTTCTCACAACATTATTTTCAGGACCGGATACACTTGCCAGTCCATATTTAATAATACTATTTATTGGGGGAAGAAAAAGGCTTTACATCCTGTCAGATCACATAACAGTGCATTTCCCAGGGTGGCTTCGTTAAAGCCAGTCAATGAGTCATAAGAGGGATCTTCATTGGCAGGTGCTAGTTTTTGGGTGGTGGCAGTGTGGAGAGGGCAGAATCCAACAAAGGTTACCTTAAACCAGTCAGAACAGTATGGTAATAAACTTATGCACCTCTGGTGAGTTCATATAGTGGGTGGCTGGGTAGACCAGATTCTTCACAGGCCTCTAGGAACTTCCTTTAAGATTAGGGGAAAACTTGGGGGTTTCCCCCCACCAATGCAGTACTGTCTTCTGTAGGTTGTCTTCTGCTACAGTTGGGTTCCAAGACCCTGCCTACAGCCTGGGAGTCTGCAGCTATCAAATATTTAGTTCTTGGTGTCTTCTGAACCCTGAAAGGACTTACAGTTACTTGTGGATTTCAAGGTCATGCAATATAAAGAGGATGGTTTTGTCCTCTGCTCCTTCCTCACATGTTGACTTCTAGCCACTGTTCCCCTAGCAGCTGTTGGCGCTTCATGGTATAACTGCTTCAATGCCTCTAATCTTTTTCCAGGGACCAGAATTTCTTGGGCTTAAATGCCTCAGATCTGGACTCCACCACAACATTTGTCAGACACATTTCTTTAGCAGGCATTTCTGTGTGTATCTGTGACTAAAAAGCAACCAAATCCAAACTATAGCTTTTTAAATATTTATTTAATGAGATCTGGAAAGACTGTATATCATTCCTTCTGTTACTGAGTAATGCATTCTAATTAAAGTAATTGACCTGTATGCTAAGCGCAATCACTAACAGCATGCTGTATTCAGTTCATGCTATGTTTATAAATACTGTATTTGATATCTTTTGGGCTGCATAACACCCAGCTGGCACAGTGCTCTGCTTTGTTGGCTGATGCACAGACTACTTGCTCCCGTTGCTTCAGTTTTCACGTTATGCAGCTGGTACAGCATCCAGTTAGTTGCTTCAGTTGTCTGTCCTTGTCTTCTCCTTTGGATACAAAATGCTGAACTCTAAAGAGATGCAGTCCTCCATAGAAAATGTCCTTTTGGAGGGAATCTTTGCTTGAGTTGAGGACAGATGAAACTTTGTTTTCAGTATCTCTAGGAGGAAACCCCAAACTGTTCTCACTGACCCCTTACCTTTGTTCTGTATTCCCTGTATTTTTCTGGAATGTCTTTTGACTAGCCTCCATGGCAGCAATAATTAACCTGCTTGTAGCTCATAGTTGTAATTTTTCCCTTTGCTGCCTTCTAATCACCCCCCTACAAACTGCCAGACAGATTTGCTGTATGAGATCATGTTTCATCAGGATACTGATGCTGTTGTAGTCAGTGGGACCAAAGAAGCTTTGCCTGTGCAGATCAGGAATAAAGGATTGAAAACAGTTCATGCTTTGTGCCTTGCTGAAGTATGGCTTGGCTTCCTATCTGGAATTTTTGAGGTTTAAAATAACCAGAACACAGGTTTTGCTAGTAATGAGAAAAGAAGAACAGTTTGTGTTTCTCAGTCTGCAGGGTATGTAAGTATACATGGATTTGTGGCAAGCCTATTACTGTTATTTTAAATTTGTATATAGTAAAGATAATTTCCAGTTCCAGGTGGCATTCTTTGGCATGTACACTGCTCCTGAGGGATTCACCAGCATGCTTCTGGTAGCTGTGGGTAATCTTCATCGTTTCCTTACTTTAGATACTGACCATTGCAGAGACCATTAAGAACTGAGGGGTTTTTGCCATTTTGTGCAACACTTTTTATGTCCAACATTCCAGGTCCTCACATAAAAATGCCTGGAAGTTGTGTTTATATCTGCTTAATCTACTGAGGTCATTTTGTAGTGCACTGTATGTGTAGTTTGGTGCTTCAGCCACCTGCACTGTGAAATTGTTCATGCCTCATGTGAAATGTAGCCTAGAGGTTCTTCTCCTGTGGCTTTGTATTATTAGCCCATATAGCCAACTTTCACTAAATTTTTCCTCTGTTAAAACTTCTCTGTTTTGATGGCTCTCGAACATAGGTCAGCAGGGATAACTCTACCTCTTTTTGTTAGGTCAGTGGTTGAAATGAAGTTCTATTAGTCCTTAAGTAATATTTATCAGTTTGAAGAGTTATATGTTAACTTCTTTAAAAGTTAAGCTATCTACTGGCCACCTAAAACTTTACCATTCAATTGAGGAAGTGCTATTACAGAATATTGTCCTTTGTTAACAAGTGCCAAAACCACTGTCTGCCATTATACTTTTTGTGGAAAAATGAGTGTATGAAAACTTCAGGGTGAAGAATTTATTTTCTACACTAACGTCCAGCTTTGGTGGAGGAACACTGATCAGTTGATGTTTTATCACAATTTAGTCAAATAGAGATGAAGTTTTCCAAATACTAGTAATGCAGCATAATACATGTGTATTTAAAAGAAATCAATTTCTTCCATTACCTTATCAAGAATTTTCTTTTTAGCTCAGGTTTCAGGTTTTGGTTTTTAACTTGAAAGGGGAATGGCAAGATCAATCTGTGTGTATCTGTGTATGCATGTATATAACCAGTTTTAAAATATATTTCACATTGAAGACTTCATCGCTTCACATGAGAGCTATAGGGTTGATCTTGATTACAACAGTGGGGCAGCAGTTCTAGTGTTACAGGATGTCTCTGTTCTTCTGTAGAATTTGGGTCATGCATGCCTGAAACTATTTCAGCTGGATATATACAGTAATAAAGTACAGAATAAAACTAGCCTCTTTGCATCAAAAATGCTCATAAGAATTGTTAACTTTAAATGATTTGTGGATGCACGTGTATTTCTAGCTAATAAAGCATGTGCTTTTCATAGCCATCTGACAAACTGTAATATCTAGATGATGGAAATATAAAATTCCCTCACAGTTGGTTTGCTTTGCGTGTTTTGTGATCTCTTAACGTTTTTTCTTGAATGTATTTTGAGCTTTATGTTGTTTTTAAATTTATGGTTATATTCTTGAGATTTCAAGTCACATTCATGAAATCTTACTGATTCGCTGATTGCTTGTTCTGGTGTTGCTAGTATATGTAACTGCCAAACGATAAATGCTGGTTTCTAGGCTAAAAATTATATCTGCCTTAGGAAGATGAAAATGTTTGGAAACAGGGAGATTATCTGAAGAAATGTAATACATTCCCATTCGATTTGCATACTCTTTACCTCACAACCATCCTTGACTGTGGTTCAGGTTGTTTTGGTCACTCCTTGCCTGGACAGCAGCAGTAGTTCATTCACTGCTCTTTGACTTGTTATGTTCTTGGTTTTCTCAAACAGCAGCACAGCCTGAATGTTGAGCAAGATGTTGTCCTGGCAGATGGTTACTTTGACTGGCAACTAGTTCATCATCTTGGTTTTTTTGATGATGAACTGCCAGAGAATGTGAGAAGATGTAGGTTTTCTTGCTTTTGTGAACATTAGGTACTGCAGTATAACTAGGAGCACTCAGTGTAGTCTGTTTTATATTATTCCGTTGCAAGGTCATGAGCTTACACAAAATTATAGCAAGAGAGGCCTTGTGTGTATATTTGGGGATCTCTTACTGTGATGTGGCAATAACAACCAAGGAGGAGAAGGACCATGTTGTGACCAGGTTCTTCCCTTTCAGCTGTAGCAAGTGCTATACAAGATGAAATTTGATCATTTTTGATTACTTGAAACTAGTAAAGTGATAGTGTAAAAATTAATAAAATATTTGTACATTCAGTTAATAATAGTATTATTGATTAATAACAGTGCTCTTGTAATTGATAAAACAGTTCATATCTGAACCAGCCTGAGCTTTTTGTAGGTTGGAAGCCTTCTTTTTTCCTGTTACATGTTTCCCCAGTTATATAAGGTAATGGCATTTAAACTTAATTTTTTAAAAAATATGTATTCATTCTAAATTTAGTTCTAAGCATTCAGAATTCTGAACTGATTTCTTAAATTGCCTTTATTGAAATCAATTCTCCTTTATTTTGCATCACTTTGCCATCAGTGGATTGAGGTGTGTTAGGATTTAGTGGTGTACAGATATATTCATTAAGCAAAGAAGAAATTCCTTACTGAATTTCAGGGGCCTCTCTATCTGTTTTGCAAAAGCCTTTGTCTGGCTACTTTTTCCTTTCACAGGAAGGAAAGGATCTCAGTGCCTCAGCTTAGGTGCAGTACATTAGTCATGTTCTTCTCTAGAGCACAGTTGACATTCTTGATGATAATTAGGTGAAATCAAAATCCTATCTTCTTTAAAAATAAAAAGGCTGTTTAGTATATAATAATTAAAATGTACCATGTCTCTGGAAACATTATTGCTAGCCCCCATTAAGAGGTACTTTACTTCCTTAAAGACCTCTAATACATATTTGTGTGTTTGGAAGATTTACTAATCATTTCAAAGATGAAGGTGACATTTCCCTGACATTTCATATGTAGCTTGAAAAATTGGTCCTCTGAAATTTTAATTAAAACAGAAAATATAGTGCAGACAACTTAACTGTACATTCTGTTCTGATAGTCATTTGAAAAGAAAGCAAAGGGTCAATCATAGTATTCATGCTCCTTTTGTAAAAATTAATTTATTTCCACAGAGTGTTTGCTGACACCTGAGGCTTTCCTAAGTCTGCCAAAGGCTTTCAGGTTTTTGTCTCCAAATAGTTCACCAATCTCTTGTTTAATGCTCGCTCTTGCTGCTGTTCCCCTGAGCAAAAAAATTACTTTCCAACCTGTGTTGCACCTTCACGTTTCTGGTATACAAGTAATCATAGGCACATAAGTAATCACAAGAGCAGAGAACTGTATTTGGAAATAAACCAAATATTTTTTGATAGTAAGCTGAGTGAATTCCTTAACTTATAAATTATACATATTATTTCTAACAGTCTTTTTTTCTTAATGTTAGCATCATATTGTGTAATTACATTCCTGCAGACCAGACTGTAGTAACAGTACTTGATTTCACATATACCAGTAATGAACTCTAACTCAAATTAGGTCTAAAAGTTCCTGAAGATACCAGGTCACTATTTACTTAGTGATCAAAACCGAAAAATGTGCTAGAAATTTTCAGGAAAGGAACAAAGAATAGAGAAAAAAACATTACATCACTGTATAAATTGATGTGCACCTGCTTCCCAAATGCCACAGAACTGCAGAATAATTTAAACTGGAAGAGATCTCAGGGAGGCCATCTGGTCCCACTTCTTGCTCAGAGCAGGGTCATCTTTGATGTTTTATCAGGCTGTACAGCGCCTTGTTGCAGTTGAGGTTCTAGGAGCTCCACTGATGGAAGTTTCTCTGGGCAACCTGTTTCAGTGTTTGATCAGTGTCCTCCTTGAGGTTATTTTTTTTTGTTATCTAACTGGCATTTTTTGTGATGCAAATTGTCTGTCGCTGCTTGTTCTTTTGCTGTGTACCACCTAGAAGAGACTGGCTCCATGTAACCACTTTTATTTTCAGCTCCCAGAGTTACAAAATTGGTGTAGGAGAATTCAGAAAGGCAAAATAATTCTCAGATATGTGGAGGAGCTTCTGTAGAATTAGTGAATAAGTTGATTGGGCTTTTTAGACTTGAAGAAGCACACTAAAGGGGAATGTGATAAAGATGCATACAATGTGTTGGGTGTTGAGTGGCGTGGAGAAAGTGAATAGGGAATAATGGTTGTTCACTCTCTCTTCAGAAGCAAGAAGTAGGGGCCATCAAATAATTACAGTAGGCAAATGATTTAAAGCAAGCAGATAAATGTGTTGTTCAAAAACATGTAATTGAGTTGTGCAACTCATTGCTACAGCAGTGGGTTGTAATAGTTCATATAGATTCAGAAAGCAGCTGAAAAAATTTATGGAAGGAAGATCCTTCCATGACTGTTATACGTAGAAACATTGCATCTTACACTGCTAAGGCAGATCTTGTACCCCAGGTCTTCAGAGGACAAAGATAGGCTCTGAAGAATTACCATTCTCCTTTTTTTACAGGCCATTAGGCCACTGGCATGGCCTGGGATGTATCTTTGGTCTGAGACAAAATAGATGTTCTTAAATTTCACACTAGTAAATCTTGTTTTTCATGCTACCCCCTGCAATTCAGAAGGTGGAACATTAATTTACATCCAGTGTAGTGTTTACAATATCTGTACATCAATTATGTGTTATTTCTTCTGCTCTGGAAGGTGTTACTTGTGTTTAAAACAGAAAATCTTACCTTATCAAAAAATGATTTGTGAATAGCTGTGACATTTAACTGGTTTCACTGTGTACTTGAGATATTTATAATTAGCTTTGAATGTTTTAATTTTTAGTAACTCTATGTTACATCTTCATGACTCTGCACAGTGCTGCTCCCAGTTTTAGATATCCACAATAGCAAACTAAGAAAATGCATATTATAATTCCTGGGAAGGTGCTCTGAAGGTAGATGATCTGCTCAGCTCAAACAGTCAGCTCATATTTAGCTGGCAACTTGTTCCGTGTGTGAGTGCCATGTTAATAATTTAAAATACCCTTGCTTTTTTGGTAAAGATAGCATCATTCTTTAGCTGGTTTTCTACGTCTGATCTTTCTGAGATACCCAGTTCTGTCATGGATGAGGAAAAAATTAAAAAACCCCACCTTTTATGGTATGAGATTAGTCTTATTCCTGAAATCAAATTATAGACTTCAGGGACATCAGGTATGTTCTACTGTATGTTCAGGTTTTAATATACATCAGCATTTACATCTCCTTTAATATGTGCTAATACCTATAAAACAGACACACAGAAGATTTTGTGGTTAGTATATCCACTCATCAATAGGCAGGCTGGACTTACTGTCATAGTCTTAAGTTTACTACATGTTTTTGGGGCCTCTCCTAAATAACTTTTAATCTCCACTGCTGAAGTGACTAATGCAGAGAATCATTTTCAGAAAATTATTTTCTCTAAAGCTTGTTTGAAGAATTCTTGCTTATGAATCACAAAACTCCATTCACATGCCAGACATCTATAGCTTTTTAAAAGCAAAAATTTTCATTGTTCTCCCCACTATCTAAATTTGAAGTCTTAAGATGAATGTTGTTCTTGCACCTTTTTCATCAGGGAAATCATATCTTCAAACCCAAAATGAAGCTAGCATTCACTTTACGAAAAGGAGAGCATCTTAATTGCTCCGGCAGACAGACACTGTCTGGTATGTTTTTTTTTATCTGGAAGTTCATTGAACATATCATTTGCAATAACAACCAGGAATTCCTCCCTTCTGGTTTTATATTGGAGCTCTTATACTGTACTGAAATAGTTTTCATCAAAATCTCTGAGGACTAGTTCCCTAGCCAAATCTCAGAAACAGTACTATCATGCTCATCATTTAGATATTACTGATTATGTTCTTCTCATTGAAATCTCCTTTTCTTCTGACAGTGTTTTCTCTTTCAGTTGGAGAGTCCTCATCATATTTCTTCTAAATTTCCCGTGAAGGTTCTCTAATTTCATTTGCAAGCCCACATTCAACTTCTGTGTCGATGCTGATGGTTTGCATCTGACTCATGAGGCACTGTTTCTTTGAATGGAATAATATTAATTTATTGGCCTATTTATATCGCCTATATCTACATGTCTGGCTAGTGTTTTTAGCAATATTCAATATATGCTGCATTGTCCATTGTCCCTCTTATTCCTAATCTTCCACTTTTTGATCAGTGGAGATAGTGTTATTATTTGCCTGTCCCTCAGAACCATTAATTCTGTTTTATCTTTGATCTCTTTCTAGTTTCTTGCTTCCTTGCTTTTCTAAAAAGATTATTTTTCTTTTGTAATAACATATAAGATAAAGCCTTTTTTTCTACATTTATACAGCTAATAAGATTTTCTGGGCTTTTACATTATGCAGTTCAGTTTAAGCAAAATCTTTTGCCCTGTGGCTTTGTCTTGCCAAAATACCATTCATTCAAAATACCGTTGTAAATATGATTGTTAGGCTGGTCATTTTGATTGTGTCACACTTCTGTGTTTACTGTATTATTTTTCATGTACTCTGAGATCTGCGGTTGTTTTGCCCAGTGACAGAACTGTATGTCTGGCTCTCCTGGTTTCTGCTGGGATAGAGTTAATTTTCTTCTAGTAGCTAGTATAGTGTTATGTTCTGGGTTCAGTATGATAATAATGTTGATAATACACAGATATTTTCAGTTGTTGCTAAGTAGTGTTTATACTAAGTCAAGGATTTTTCAGCTTCTCATGCCCAGCCATGAAGAAGACTGGAGGGGCAGAAGAAGCTGGGAGGGGACACAGCCAGGACAGCTGACTCAAACTGGCTGAAGGGATATTCCATACCATGAGACATCACGCCCAGTATATAAAATGGGAGGAGCTGGCCAGGGTGGGTTGGATCGCTGCTCAGGAACTAACTGGGCATTGGTCGGCAAGTGGTGAGCAGTTGCATTGTGCATTGCTTGTCTTGTATATTCCAATTATTGTTATTGTCATATTATCATCATCATCATCATCATCATCATCATCATCATTTTCTTCCTTTCTGTCCTATTAAACTGTCCTTATGGCAACCTGTGGCAGAAAAAGACTTAACTGCAAGGTTCAAGCAAATTATTTATTTGAACTTCACTTACAGACTTAACACGCCACTATTGCAGGTTTTACAGATACAATGGAGGAATGCACTATTGCAATTTTTAAGGCAAGAGTAGTACACTATTACAACCACAAGCAATTCACAGACAACCACAAGCACACACGTGTTTACAAACTTAAAGCATAAACAATATTCACTTACCCTTCCAGGTAAGGGTTCTCAGTCCCAGGGAAGCTACCTCGACCGGCGTCCTGATCAAAGGGGGGAAGGGTTTTGTTCACATGCCAACTGTATAGTTGGAGAAGTGACTCCCCCATTTCCAACCTGAATATTAGCGTTTTTGTCCCCTGATTCATAGAATGGTGTGTATGACTATGTCTTGGTGGCTTATGATATATGTCTAAATGTATTATGTATATCTGAGTGGAGTTTCCCCTTATCTTTCTTTTGCTGGTCTGTGATTGTTTAAATACACCAGGTTGCCATTTGAAACTGAAGCTGAAACCCTCCAGTTCTTTTTTTTAAATCATGCTTCCTCAGGCAACCGAATAGTGGTTGGATTGAGACTCAGGGCATACCATTTTTTAAGGGATTTCAAGGCTCAGTTTGGTTCTTTGAAAGGCACAGCCACTGCCCTGTTTACTTTAGGGTTTATCAGATAGCCCAGGGCTAAGTTGTCTACCTAGCTCCCCATGAGTCATCTCTGTAGAGAGACAGGGCCTGAAGGCAATCCAATGCTGGGTCCCTTTTGTAACCCCCTATGTGTCCCCTGTGTGCACAAGACATGGTGAAACTCATTTGTGAACTATGAGCTGGACAATCCACACACAACCCACGAGTTTTACTGAGTTTTTTCCTGATTCTCTACCCCATCCCACTGCAGGGGGAGTGAGTGAGTGGCTGATGAGGCTTTGTTGCCAGTTGGAGTTAAACCACGGCACTGGCTGTCGTAGTTTAACCCCAGCCAGCAACTAAGCACCATGCAGCCGCTCACTCACTCCCCCCCCATCCAGTGGGATGGGGGAGAAAATCGGAAAAAGAAGTAAAACTCGTGGGTTGAGATAAGAACGGTTTAATAGAACAGAAAAGAAGAAACTAATAATGATAATGATAACACTAATAAAATGACAAGAGTAGTAATAAAAGGATTGGAATGTACAAATGATGCTCAGGGCAATTGCTCACCACCTGTCGACCGACACCCCGCCAGTCTCTGAGCGGCGATTCCCTGCCCCCACTCCCCAGTTCCTGTCCTAGATGGGACGTCCCATGGTATGGAATACACCGTTGGCCAGTTTGGGTCAGGTGCCCTGGCTGTGTCCTGTGCCAACTTCTTGTGCCCCTCCAGCTTTCTCGCTGGCTGGGCATGAGGAGCTGAAAAATCCTTGACTTGAGACTAAACACTACTGAGCAACAACTGCAAATATCAGTGTTATCAACATTCTTCTCATACTGAACTCAAAACACAGCACTGTACCAGCTACTAGGAAGACAGTTAACTCTATCCCAGCTGAAACCAGGACACTGGTGAAAGGGAGGTTTTTGTCCACAAAATCCTAATAGTTGTAGTGCATGACATAGAATGTAAATTCTAGTGGAAAATCCATTAAAATGGACAGGAACTCATGTTGTACAAGATCCCCCAAAGTGAACGTACAAAACATAAAAGCGTGGCTTTATGTGTATCATATATAAAGATGCACACAAGGGAATAGGGAGTGCTTCACTTGTGTTTTTCAACTGGCCTGAATCTTGCGCTTCTTCTGTGGGTTTTTTTGCTTTATTTTTCCTCTCCGCATCTTGTCAGAAGAGAAAATTGGAAAGTAAAATTAAGAGTGCCAGAGTGGTTGTCTTCTGCTGTGATGTTTCTTGAAAAGAGCTGAGGTAATTGTTTCAAGTATTAAAAAGGAAAAAGAGAACTGGAACGAAAAGGCTGGCTAGGTGTATACAACTGGGAACAGGGTTTCAGCATTCCTTGTTTTGTGACAGAAGGGTTATAACACTGCTGCATCCAGAACCGGTTGCTTGTAAAATATGGCAGAGCACTCTAATCTGATGGTTACAAGTAGTTGCTGTCAAATAGTTTCTCAATAAAAGTTATTTGTCTTAGTAAATCCTTTCTATATTATTTGGAAATAAAAGTAATAGTGCTTTGCATTATTTACCAAAGAGGATAATGACAAGAAGTCCCACCCGTAAAACAGCTGTTTGTATTCAATATAGAAGTTCATCAGTCTTGCATAATTCCAGGGTACGCAGTTAGATTTTCAGCAGTTTGCTAGGTGTAATTGTCCAATGGATAGAAAATTCATGACCTATTCTAAGTGTCAGTCCTAAGTCTGGTGGAGATTCATTTTAATGTATTCTGGAAAGTGATTAGAAATATGGTTAGTCCCAAAAGGGAAATATCAGTCAATGCATTTTTCATAATTCCTTGTATGATGTGCTCTCATGCTACAGGTACATTTAAACACAGTAAAAGAAGTCGATTAAAAATGTTCTCTAATGACAGTATATATGGTCATACATATATACCTTCTTAATGGTAAACTACAATTTATTCTGCAGTAATTCAGTTACTGTGTAAAATATTATAGCCCACAGAGAGTTTGGTGGGGGTTTTTTGTCTAATGAAATTGGTGTAGTATAAAATAAAGGACGTGACAAATCATGCTACTATTTTGCTAATATCTCTGGAAGTAATTAATTTAAACCAAAATTAAACTGAATCAGCTAATATGTTTTAGTAGCTGCATCGTGTATGCTAGCAAGCATACTACTCCATAATGCTCTCTACAGCATCCCTGATGCAGAACTCCTAATTCCTTTCCAGTGTCCTTCTCAGGTTTATTAGTCAAATAGTAATGTGTCTTACGAGTTTATCTGAAGTGTACGTGGTGACTACATAGCCAGCATGGTTGTGCTGCTTGGTCAGATGTCTGATGTTTATTAGAATTAGTATTGTGTGAAATTATAATGAACTTTTCTTCTTGATGACACAGAGAGTCTCTGCTCTCTGTTAGCTTCCTTCAGAAATTTTAAATAACGTAATATCCTGAGATAATCCTTTCATCTACTAAGTCCTTTGCTAAATTGTGAGCGCCTTGGCTGAGAGATTCAAAATTTAATGTGCCTAGGGTAGAGATCACTGAAAGACAGCTCTGATGTGTATTTCCTTTTGATTTGGAAAGCAAACTTAAAATAATACCCTCATTTAGCTAGTAAGACTGTACACATACATACATACATACATATATATCTCTAAAAAAGAGCGGATGGGCTGTTCTGGGTTGTATTGTTATGTTAGTTTAGGTAAACATTTATACCTAATATGCATAAAAAAAACTCTTTGCACTGGTGAATATACTATTCTCAGTGAGAACTCGTTTCCTGCAAGATCTAATGGGTCCTTCTAAGGTGGTCTGCAGCTGGGCAATGGCAAAAAAAATTCTGTAAAAGACCACTGTTGCTGGTCTTCAGTTATTCAGGTTGCCCTAAAAATACTTAGAATAAATAAACTCAGTACAGGCTACAGTTGTGTTTGTTATGTGTTTGATAATGCCTGCTCTGCATACTTATAAGTCTTCATTGCTGTAAGATACAGAGTAGTTTCAGTATGTCAGAGGGAAAGTGCTATGTAAATACTAAGCAGTGTTTATAAATGTATTGCCGTTTGAATAGGGCATGCAGTACATTTTGAACAAAGCCGAAGTTTATCCCTTAAATCTGCATTTTAATACTCATTCTATTTAATGTGACTGTTAGCCTCTATATAATTTTGGTGGTACTTATCAAAGTCCTCTGATGGCCCAGTCCCTGAGTCTTTTTTCTGGTACTTCAAGTCAAAAGAATCTCCTCTTGTTAAAAACATGTTTCAATAAGGAGAAACTGGTAATGTAGAACCTTACTTGTAGTTTGATGTTGTCATTAGATAAGCACACTATTAGTGTAAGATAGAAAGAAAACTCCTGAATTTCTTTAGGGGAAGCGTAGTAAAATTCATGCATCTTTTGGTAACTTGTTTTTTCCTGTCATATAAGAAGTATACATAGAATTGCAGGTAAATCTCATGGCTCCCTTCTGAAGAGATGTGTGAAATAAGTGGATCACTCCACACCCAGCATGCAAGCAAAATGAGACTCTGTGTCCCCCTATTCTTAATGACTTGGGTTTTTTTTTTTGTTTGTAACCAGTTTAATTCATCAATATTATAAAAATAAAAATCAGGACTCTGCACAGAGTTTTTTTTATTGTAAGAAAATTAGTTGGCATACAATATTACTTGAGTCTGATAAAAGGAATATACTTGAGTCTGATAAAAGGAATAAAGGAAGTGGGCACATAGTTAATGAGTATTTCAGTGACTAGTAAACTCCCTATTAGTGTTTTGACTGTTTGACTGGGTTTTGCACTCTTTTGTCACGGCATACGAATTAAGGCACATTGCAGAATTTTGCTACCAAATAAATAAATTTATTTTACTAAGACAATGTTTAACCTATATCCTGTAAACTAAATTGTATTTAGGAGTCATGTTCAAACACTGGTATACTCTGTATACAGAATGAATAGATTTTGTTGCTTATTCGGAAGTCCTGGAATAAACCAAAGCTGCATTTATTACATTATCAGATTTTTAGTTTCTTCAGTCAAGGGTGTACATCCAAAACTTGGAAGCAGTTTTTCTTTGTAAGACTAGCAAACAGTTGTAGTCTGTCTCCATTATCAGTTTCTTACAGTTTAGGTAAGCTATAGCTAATTAGAATGAGATTGTTAATGTGTGGTCTCGCTGCTTCAGGTTTAATTACTTTGCAAATACTCATTAAAATATCTTGGCTGTTTCTGAGGGTGATTTACAAGAAATAAACTCAGTTTGTCAGTGTTAAAAATACATTTTTTGTATTTTTTTACAGATTCTTTGATATTAAATTTGAGAGCTGATAATAAATCAAGATATTAAGAAATATATTATGAGCACCTTGGAATTTACATTGACTTACATTGAACTAGAGATGCGTAAAGGCTGTTTCAGTGTTCCAGTTAGAGCCCTCTTCTTAAAGAATTTAAAATCCAGATGCTGGCTGCACCTATGGTTTATGGTAGTGCCAGAAAATGAATGGATCTTGTAACTTTCACTGGTTGGTACTAGTATTTACAAGTCATGTATTGTTAGAGAAGAACATGTTAATAAAAGGAAAAAACCCAAATGTATTAAGTAAGGATAATGTACCTATGTATTTTTGTTTTACTATGTGGGCTTTTTTTTATTATATGGTTCCAAATCAATGTCCTTTTAAAATAATAGTTATTTCAGGAGAACTGAGAATTATGTCTTCTTGTTTTTAGGGTGCAAAAGAATTTCAGTTCTCCTTACAGCTAACAATAGTGTTACTTAAACTAATTGTACAAAATATTTAAGGAATTACAGAATTTGTCAGCAGTTAAATTGATATGAGGTAGCTCAATCCCACTGATGTTGACACTTACTGTCTTTTTTCAGTAGAGGCTCAGCCCCTGTCTTTTATTTTAAAAAAATCCAGGAGTCTACATTCCACATTCTCCAGTAATTCAATTATCGTACCAATTTGCTAGTTTTCACTGGAGATACTACTTTTTCTCCTAGGACAAGAAGGACAAAGTCTCAAGATTTGACACTATACGTCATTCCATCGCTGGAATTATAAGGTCTCCAAAATCCATGTTGGGCTCATCGTCGGTAAGTGGTATCAATACTGCATTGTTGTACTACATACTGTTATTTTTACAGCTTAAGTAGGATTTTTTTTCTGAAACGTCATGCATTTCCATCTACATGGATAAAAACTACATTAAAATAATGTTACAAAAATGCTGTTCTGATTGATAAGCAGACATGGTAATATCGTAGCATAATAGTATTGTCAGTACAACTTGTTGCACTTCAGGGAAAAAAAGAATTTGTATGTTCTTTGCAGGTCCCAGGCTCATGCTATACTTTTAAGAGTACTCTTCCCAGTGAGTCTGATTTACTGAAAATACAGTGTAGTATGATATTCTGTAGTAGGTCAGATGGTCATGCATGTTTTACCCATTGTTGCAATAATTATATTCCCCATATCTGTTACAAAGGCACCAGTATATAAGCATATTAGTAGTAGTAATAGTATTACTACTAATGCTACTACTACTTCCTCAATACCTGATACTATTTAAGTAATCAGGTATTACACATCTTGCTTCAATCCCCACTGAAAATGGTTGTTGAGAATCTCTTACTTTTAGTTGGCTTTTGTTCAGGTTCATTAATGGATGGAGAAACTTTTGTTTCTTTTGCTTTTGTATTACTTCTGATTGACTTCAAATAGAAGCTTGCAAGACTAATTAGAATTCCTGAGCACCTACTTAAGGAGGTGTCAGATTTTATTTGAAAACCTTCCTCCTGAAGTGGAATCTGTGATCGTCCTAACCCTCCCAACAACAAAAAAACCCATAAAACCCAAGACTCCCCCTGCAAAACCCAAACAAACAAAAAACCCAGCCTCCACCCCCCCCCCCCCCGCACCCCCCCAACCCCCCAAAATAAGTCCCCAAAAGCTGGGCAGAATATTTTAAGCTTTTTAAAACTGCGTTTTAATTGTGATCTCGTCACTGAAACATTAGCTCAAAATAGCATTTTTGGGAAAACTTTAGAATGAATGGGACTTCTAAACTTCTATTTTATGCTGCAGGATTGCATCCAAAGACCCATTAAAGAAACTTTAAGCTAAACAATATTCAAAATGTGTGGAAGAGATTACAATTGCATATATATGTATACATATATATGTATACATATATGTGTATATACATGTGTATACATAGGAAAATTGTATATAGTGATAAAGGAATGGAATAATACGCATGATAATGAGATAAAATTAGGACAGGAAGGCTTTTCCTATGAAAAATGTGGAAGTTACACGACATATTTGAAAAGTAGTCGGAAAAACCCTGCTAAAATATTAAAGTATCCCTGGAGATAAACAAAATCTCCACATTATCATTATCTTTGGTTTATAAAACTTATAATTGATGTAAAGATGCAACATTTCATAATAAAAGCATATTAAAACATAAATTTCTACAACCTCTGTTCTTTGTGTAGATGAGACTTTGTCTATTTGTATACGTTATACAACTTGCTATGATTCTTTTTAAAAAATAACAACACTACCTAAAACTGCTTCAGAGAAAAATTGGAAGAGAAAAAAACTTCAAGAAGAGGATCAAGATAAAATATTGAAGATGAAATCAGGGGAAGTCAATGTCAAAATTTTCATTGGCTTTAATTAAAGTGTCATGTTAAGTAACTGATGTGCCTCATTTGATTTTCATTACAATCTATATCACTATTAATTCCATGGAAGTTGATGTAAGCCTGGGTGTAGATATATGGTAGGTAGGCTTGCTGAAGCCTTGGAATATGTTTGGGAGAAGTAAGATCGGAACTGGGTCACCTGAGGCAGGAAGTAAAATCTGAGTAACAAGTGTACTCTTGATTACCTATCATTTAAATAAGCTTCAAAGTCAGAATATATAAACCTATCAATTTTCAGTTTTGCTTTGCGTTTTGATTTAGCTATTTCTTGTGTGTTAGAAAAGCTAACCATGCATATACAGCTAAAATTTGCTTCCCGAATTTGTAATTAGCTCTTAATGTGGTCAGCTGCTCAGCTTCTTCCTGGTGACAATTACATAACCATGCTTATTGCTAAATATATAAACTGGCACTTAAAACTTATTATCCATCAATGAACTATGCTAAGTGATTACTGAAATGTATTATAAAATAATAATAACATACATAAAAGAATTTTCTATTTTTTTAAATAGACCAATACAAAAAAGGTTGTTGAAGCAAAGCAGGAAAAGGACCAGTACTGATCCTCTGATGGAGTATAATCTAAAAATGTGATGTTAACTACCTGTTTTTATAGTATATGTTTTAAGTATATTGAAACTTTAAAAGTGGAGCCATATCTTGGTTTAAATGTAGTGCTATTCTAAAAACACTGTCCCATATTTAATTGGTGGGAGAAGTTGAATTTTGTGTGTAGTTAGAGAAAACAAATTTTTTTTCTGTCATCTGAAAAAAGTCGTAGAGAAACCCTGTACTTCCAAAAGCAGCCAGGACTTTAACTATTACTTATGTGCTTTACATGTTCTCAGAATGAGAAGGTAAAGGGTAATATAGGGGAAAAGTATATAGTTTGAAGAGAAAACAGCAAGGTTAGGGATTCACGTGGCTTCTCCTGGACAAAATGCAAGCCAGTTTTCTATAATAGCAAGAGACATAAGTTTAATCGAATGAGGAGAGAAAATACAAGAAAAGGGGCAACTTTCGTGTACCTGTAATGCAGTGCTATGAATGAACTGAATGAAGAGTTTGAATGAATGGCATCATGAATGCCAGCTTCTGCCCTTCTGCCTATTTTTTTTGCCACTGAGGCATTTGAACTTGTTACAGATATCTGTTATTGTTTATAGGATAACCTTTTTATTGTTTGTAGGATAATAAGTGGAATTGATGTTGGTTTCATACGGTGTTATTAGCATGTGGGAATGAGTCAGGTACACTTAGGCTAAAGGCAGGATATTCCACAGGGAATTGTCTCAAATTATCAACCTACATTTATTGCTTTACTTTCTTATCTGTGTCTGTGCCCCTCTTTTACACTGGGAGAGAAAAAATGTCTTGACAAAATGTTTTGTTTGCTTGAAGATGGAAAATAAGGAAGTATGCAAAGTTTGAGCTCAGAATATATGTGAAAATACAATATTGAGTAAGCTATTAGTTTAATAAAATATCATTCCCATTATTATTTTCTTTTCATTGACAGCATAAGTACAGGATAATATGTCATCTTTTGGAAATAGAAATAATGCATTTCTGTTTGCTCAGTTTTTCTCTCGAATAAGGGCAGCAGCTGGGGACTGCTTCATTCTACTGTTGGAGGAAGACTGCTATCTCAATGGATTGTTAAATAGGGAGAGAGAAGGGGGCTCAGACTAAGTGAAGAGGACAGTACTACGTCAATGAGGAGTATGATGAAGCATACGAGGGCATTTCCCTCCTCTCAGAAGGAAAAGTGTGATGAGATTTATAAAGGCACACACCCTCCCATCTGTCCCTCCTCCAAATAACCCATGAGCAAAATATGGCAATAAATGGAAATCTTGAAGGAAAAAGAAAAGGAAAAAAAAAAAAAGAGGGCTTGGGAGGGAGAGCAGAAATTCAACAGTATGAGTTCCTTCTGTTTGATTTTGTTAATTGTTTATTTTTAGCTTCCACCCCAATTAAGAACAAAAATCTTAGAAATATATTTCTTCATTTAAGCTGTTGAATCACTAAGTGCCTCTGTAAGTGTGTACATACAAATGAGCAATAGATCTCATCCCCCAAGTGAAACTGTAAAACACTGAATTGCATCTCGTTATTTCAGGTATCTTAATAGTCATATTAAATTGCTTAATGATATTTAAACTCAGTAGAGTTTAAAGAAAAAAGGCGGGAATTTAATTTTGTGCTAGTAGCTTTTTTTCCTCTACCTTCCTTAAAGACTAACCAACCTTTCTTGTGTTTAAACCATTTAATTCTAACTGTGAAATGCCCTAGAAACATTAGCACTAAGTGATGTAAACTGAGTTGAAATCTATATTAAAATGAATGCATATCTTGCACTTGTACTGTTCTTTCTTGGCTTTTGGCTATTTTTTCTTTCAAAGACAGTGAGGGTGAAAATTGTATCATACAGAAAATACGTTGAAGTCAGAAGACTTGTTCATAACAATAATGCAATTTTAATAACAATCAAAACATGAATAATTACCACTTTTTTCATCAGAGAAACCACCTTGATTATGATTGCCCCACAGTAGAGGTATGTGTAAGGTAGGAGACAATCAACAGAGGATACTTTGTGGAATTTTCATTGTTTCCTTCTAAAGTAATAAATACTAGGTTAACCAAATTCAAAAGAAAGTGGAAGATTGCTGTTAGTGGCATAAACAATGCCGTAGTTGGCAATGTCTAAAATGCTCTGTTGTTCTTCCATAAGCTCTTTCTCTGTCATAAAGGCTTTTAAGATGTTTTATTCTGGGATGTGATCATGGTTCTCTGAACAGTGACTCGACTTGACCCAGTTCAAACATAAGCAGGAGTTATTATCTGGTGGCTTCCTCTTCAGTAAGCTATAAAATGAGTCTCATGTCATTTTTTATTTTTTTTTTAACCTTCCTTTGTGAAGACCATGAACTAGTTTATTGACCTTGAACTGTCATTTTATGCTTAGAAACATTTCCTCTCAAGTAGAAATGTGTTTTGGTGGCAAAGGCTTTGCTGCTCTGAACCCTTTAACATTTCTTGATAGCATAGCAGAGGTCTGGGTTTTCTGTTGAGTCAAATTTGGCATCTTTGAACAATAAATGTTCAAGTAAATAACATTGTCTAACATCCTGAAAGCTATTTTTTCTTTTAGGAATTTCTGAAAGAGAATGACTTAGTGTCATTTAACAGTGGTAGACAGCTCTGATCTCAGATGTATTTAACTGTTGATGAACGTGAACTATATGACTGCCTTCTTGGCCAAACAATATCTTGGGCTTTTAGTAGTTCACTGTGCTGATAAACACAGGACCTTGGAGTACATCTTTCGCTCCTAAAAACTCTGACTGTGCACTTTATTTTCAAGCTGTTGTTATTTCTTATATAGTCCTTCCTAGCTTTGAATCTGTAATAGAGCAAAATCTGTAATAGAGCATACTTGCTCTTTCTAGTGATGAGTCTATTGGTTACAGTGTTAGCCTCAAATCTCATGTCTGAAATTATCCTTGATACAGGCCCAGGGCTCTAGATCCCAGTGTTGTTGTCTGAGAATATGAGGCTCTGTCAGGCTCTTAAATATGTCCTCCAGTTTTCCATCAGAATCCTGGACTAAACTAGACCTTTTGAGGTATAACTTAGAAAGGCAGCCAGGAACCCACAGACAAAGGCATTTTTTATATCAGAAACTTTACTGTGAAAGTGCTAAAGAATTACAGATATTTGGAAACAGGAAGTTCTGAGTAGATTCCCTTTCTTGGGTCTACTCATTCCCACTCTGAGAGTCTGAGGTTATTCCTCGTGTTTTTTTGGCTAGGTAAGTCATCTTAACCTAAATATCTCCCCGGGAAGACCTTAAATGTGCAGATAGCCTCCACCACACCCATAGCTGCACCATGTCAAATTTTTCCCTTGCGTGCACCAATTGAGTGTTTCCGTTGTCTTTCCCCATCCTCATAGGGGAAATATCCTATCATCCTTGATGATACAAAGAAAAAACTGGTTTTTATCAGGGCAGAGTGGTAGGAGAGGTTAATTCAGAATTGCATGCTTTGTTTGTATCTGTTGGATTGTGCTTAATAGAGGTGTGGGTCTTCGTGCTGTTATCTAAAAGGCAGTTCAGCAGGCCTGCCTGCGACACATGCACCTATCTGTTCAACTCATGATACACTATGCACTGTTATTTTGTTCAGAGCTTTACCACTCTGGCAGTAAGAACTTCTATGAGCTCTGGCACTAACTATTTTGAATGACATACAGCTTAAGTAAGGGCTTGTTTGTCTAGACATAACAAATAAATCTGAAGTGGTCATTAAACAAAATACAAAGTTTTCCTCAGTGTTTTCTTAAACAATGTAAGCTTGTTAAAATCAATATGTGAAAATGTAGGTTAAAACTCATTAACTTCCTTTTTTGGCCAGTGAAAATAATTTCTTACAATCTTTGTGCCTTCAGAAACTCTATGCTAAAGTTCATACTTTATACCCAGGTGTATATATTGTGCTACAGTGTAAATGCTAGGAAAAATGTCTCATAGAGCTATTAATTGATTTGGGATGCAATTGGTAAATTCTGTGAAAACAATTTATCTAATTCAAATGCTTTGTATAAATCAATTTCTTGTGTTCTTCCGCCCGAGAAGTTTCTGTCTGTATAAAGAAATGGTTCATTTTGAGTTGTTGTTACTAGCACGTCAGAATGTGTGAGAGTTTGTCGTTATGGCTTAGGAAAAGTAGCAGGCCAAATGAAAAATATTACATACTTCTGTGGATGTTTTGATAAACTTCTGCTTTTTATATATTAATTTTTTAGGTAATAGAAAAGAAGGTGATCAGTATGCCTTTTGTATAAATGTAACAGTGTTGATTTTGTGTGTTAATAGAAACACATAATTTAGATACAGAAATAGAAATTATCATTATCATGCTTTTCATGTAAAAGTAAATTCTAAAAATGTACTATTATAGTAACATTTTTCTTCAATATTTTTCCCAAGTTCTTTGATGTAATTTCAACCACTGAGAAACCATTGGCTGAGCAAGACTGGTATCATGGTGCAATTCCAAGAATAGAAGCCCAGGAGCTGTTAAAACAGCAAGGAGACTTCTTGGTGCGAGAGAGCCACGGGAAACCTGGTGAATATGTCCTTTCTGTGTTTTCAGATGGACAACGGAGACACTTTATCATACAATATGCTGATGTACGTCTCTGATATAGTACTGAATATTCAATGTTAGGAAGTTTATAAGTTCAGCTAAACAATTTAGGATCTACATAATTTGCTATGGTAAATCGCTTTAGCCTTTATATGAAAATGTGAAAGTTGTTGGGAATATTTCCATCAGTGCTGAAATCAGGGGAAAAGGTCATTTGGGGAAACAAAAGAAAAATATGAAGTGTGACATTATTCAACATATTTTATCTTATATTGAAAAGCCAAGATATTTCTGTAAATGTTTTGAAATCCAGAACTTGTTACTACTGATTTATGCACATACATTTATTTATTTTTCAATCCATTTTCAGTGGATTAGTTGGTGCTAATTAGGCAGGGTACTCTTAATTTAGACTGTAAAGATTCCATTGAATCTTCCTGAAAAATGGAAACATTCACAGAGAAGAAAATAATCTGTGTTGGTTTCTATACAGTCGGGAATTGAAGTCCCTGCTGCACTACAGATGCTTACGTTCTTTTTAGCCCTGTTTTGTTTAGTACAATACAAACACTTCTGGATGTTGCACAGCATATATGCTTCTAAGGACCAGAATTTATCCCCTTGTTGCTCTAACTTAGGAAAAATTGGTCATTTTAAACAGTATGTTAATTTTTATGTGCCTTTATCCAATGTATTTCTTTTTCTTTTTCTTAATGCATTACTTGGGTTTTTTAATGTATACATTTTTCTTTTTATCTTTGAGAATTTCAAACTCATTCAAAATATGACAGTTCTCATAACATTACTAGAAATTCTTCTTGAAGTATGACATAGCAGCAAATCATTCTCAGTTTTGATTCAATAATGCTGCCAAAACATATTTCAGTCTCTTGGAATAAAATCTCCCACATACAAAAAAATACATATATTTAATAGCATAATGTTCACACTGAGGGAATTTCCTTGTCTAAATCCCCAGCTGATGTAGCATGCCTGTGGGAAGTCAATATTGTGTACCTGGTTTATGTCTTTTAATGAGAGGCAGTGATATTTTTCAAACTTCGTAGATGTTGGAAGGCTTCTGCTTGATCAGTGATTATGGACACTTGTCCAGCTGCAGTTTTCATTAATTCTCACCTAGAGTTTTCCTTGTAGAAGGGAACCTTACACAAAGTCAGTATTTATTTTATTTTGATTTTATGACCTTGAAGTATTTTGATTTGTCAGAGTGCTGAATGAGAAAATAAGAGCAATAAAATTACTTGTACCTGGGCACACAGAGTCTTAAAAGATGCTTTGAGCTCCCTGATCTGACCCCGTAGAAATAAATGCACATTGTATACTTGGTGTGGCTGAAATAATTTTGTGTAAATCGTTGTATGTGGCAAGTAGATCTTCAAAAAATGTAGATTGGACTTTCAAGTCAGTTAAAATAGAGGGGTTTTTTTGTAAGTATTACTATGAGGCCTACCTGTAAGCTGACATTTTTGTATTGTTTTTTCCACACAAAAAAAATTCAAAAAGCTATCTTTACTTTCATAATTTCACTACTTTCTCTTAGGAATTACATTTGAAATGTAAGACTGATATTGATTAATATTGCATAGCTTGGACAGTCCGAACATCTTCATGTCACTAGATCTGTCTGCTTGTACATTTAGTGATCAGGCATTATGTTCATCTGCACTTGGGATTCGTTTGTGGCAGATTTTCTTGGCAATCATGGAAGTTAAAACTTACTTTTTAAAGAAATGCAGGGCTCCTTATATACTTCTATGGGGTGAATTTTCTGCATGTATTGTGGAAAAAGCATTGATTGTAAAAAGACAAAAAGCTTTTAGAGCTCTAAAAGGATTTAGTAGATGGTGGGACTGTTATGGTCCTATAACAAGAGGGATTGTATTCATGAACTTTTTGGTAGGGAAGTCTGAGGAGGGTTTGGTGCAAGGGATTTGTTTGTTTGTTTACATTGGTATGAACAATGTGGAATCGGGTCTCTGACTGGTCAAATCATACTCTTGGATCGCTGACAGGAGACCAAACTTAGTCTCCATATAAGAATTTTCTTCTGAATGAAATAGTGGAAGGGCAGAGTGGGACATACACCTGTTTTAACAGTGGTCCTTTAATTGCATAAGTGTTCTCTCTCTGGTTTTACCATTATTTTAAAGGCTAATAAAACTATGTGTGTGATAAATGAGTTCACCGCTCAGCTTTAAGCATCCAAATTAACTGCTGTCATTCAAAGCTACTGTTGTTTCTCACTGCTGCTTATTTGAGGCTGTGCTATTTTCAAATTGTTGTTTGTTAGTGATCTTAATGGTCAGGGTCCTGTGTAAATGCACAGAATCAAAGAAGACGTCTGCCCTGAAGGTCTTACATCGATGGCAGCAGATGGGCGCCCGGCTGGGTCTGGGATGAGGACATGTAATAGGCAATACTGGTCGTTGTGCTAGGGAGACTCCCAGGACATCAGGTTTTTTGGATCATCGGCACAGCACTACTTAATAAATGAATGAAGTTAAACAACTAAATAAAAAACAAAAAGTATTCAGAATATGAAAACGTTTCTATGATAGCCAGGAATGTTAAAAATGTGACATGCGCAAGCTGTCTTTACCAACAGCGATAACAGATTTCAGGAAGTTAATGCTTTAACCCGTAAGAAAGAGAAATTTGCAATGCATTGTGCAAGGAGTTTAACCCTGGGGGCTAGAAAGACAAAAGTCTGCATGCCAGTTGTAGAGGTTTTCATTGCCCAGTTGTGTAAATGAGCTTGAATCACCGTCTGTGCTTTGAGCTTTTTTAATTGCAGTACTTGTTTACTGTTGCCATTGTCAGGCTGGCTTATGGCAGTTGCTCTCTGGTGGGAAGAATTCTCTAGCTGTAGATGCTGAGTCTTGTATAGGCACAAGACTTTATCCTGTTTCCCAATCAGCTGCAGTGTATAATTTAAGACACTCAGGAGGAATGAAGACAGAATGTCTTCTTTATTATTTTTTTTAACCCGTCAAGTGTATGGGCAAAGATAAGTAATGAAAATACATTTTTTCCCCCTTAACACCTGAAAGAATGATATATCATAGCAGTCATTGCTGAGAAAATGTTATGTGCTACTAAGAAAATATTCAGATATTTAATTGTTTCTATTGTGTTCAATTATGTATATAAATAGATTCATGAAGTGGGGCTGGGGCGGGGGAGGGGGAATTTTGTCTTGCCCAGCTTCTGTATGAATTATATACATTACCTGCCTTTAGTTTTAGCCACTGTAGAAACTTCTGGTATTAAAGACCAATCATGCATCTTATACTCTGTGCCAGAGATTTATTAATGTTATCAAACATTGTAAATGCAGTAGGATCTGAGTACGATAATGTTACTTATCTCCTGTTTATTTTATTGTCAGATGTTTATTTTTTAGTTTGTTTCTGTAATTCATAGAACTTTAAGTAATTAGGAAGTTAGTGTTGTTTTTTCTGGTTTAGAATATTTTTATTTCACTCTGTCAGAGTTTTGAATTTAACTTTCCTATCTCTTTAAAAAGAGTTTAAAGAAATAGTTTATCATCTTGCCTTAAATGAGTGATGGGGTAATTTTACATTTATTAATTTATCATCTTCCTAACTATCATTCCATTTAATTCAGTAGAAATGCTATTAAATACATCAGGAAAGAAATCTAATTCTGTAAAAGCAAACCTTTCTTTGTTTTGTTACTAGTGAAGGAAGCTTGGTGATGCACTTTTGTAGTTTCTTGTTCAAAATATTCTTACAGAGAAACTATTATTTCCTTTTACCTCCATACAGAATCAGTATCGTTTTGAAGGAACTGGGTTTCCAACTATTCCTCAGCTCATAGAACATCATTACACAACAAAGCAAGTTATTACAAAGAAATCAGGTGTTGTTCTGCTGAATCCTGTTGTGAAGGTAATGCATACATTCCAAGAACTCTATTTAACTGAAAAGAATTGGGGGGGGTGGGTTTGTATTGTTATTTAAAATAGTTCCTATGCAACTTTTCAGAAGATTTTTCGTTCTTTCTTGTTTTGTGGCTCTCTTTTTCTGAGCTTTTTTGAACTTCTCTGCTCTGTGCACCATATTCCTTTAAAATAATGCTGCATCCTGATTCTTATAATAAATCTTTGCTATCTTAAAAGAATGGTGTTCAACATCTCACAAAATATCCTCCTATTTTTCTTTTTGGTTTCCCATTTGGATTTCACTACTAAGTAATTGAAAGTAGTAGTTCATTGCCCCTAAAGTTGTGATGAAGAAATTTTTTTCATAAAATGGTGTTCTTTAAGTGGTAAAGTTCTCATGAAATTTGGAAGAGTTATGACAACTCCATTTTTGTCTCTATTTTATATATCAGAAATAAGTTACACAGATATGGAAAAAGGTATTGTCATTCCAGCATCATTGCAAATTTGAAATAAAAATTCCCTTTTTAATGAGTAAGCTATTGCAGAAAGTCTGTCAAGAGGGAAATGAAAAGGGTTGGAAGTATTAAACTATATCGCTGTTTAGAAAGCTTAAGATTCTCCTTGACTTCTTCCAGTAGTTTTGCAGTTAGTATCTACTGAGTTGATACTTCATTCATAAGCCAACTCTTTTCCACTTAAATCTTTGCTTTTTAATTATGAGTAAGCCATTTGTTCCTGATTTTTTTTTTAAAAAAGACTAGTTTCAAGCATGTGTAAAGCACCTTCGGTGTTCTACAAAATTTTAGGAAGCATAACAATTTATATTTCAGGGTTAGATTCCTACTCCAAGAGCCAAGTTCTTTTCTTCTAATAATCCAAAGAAATTAAAGTATGTTCCCTATCTCAAAATTAATGTGATTTTTTCACACTTATCTGTGCTTACCTGTTTTATGTGATTTTTAAATGTAAAGAATGGTTCGTTGTAATTACATCTTACAGGTTAATGTCTTGCCGATTACCAAATTGACACTTTATTGAACGTAAAATATTGCTTAAATTCATTGCAGAACATATGAGACAGCTTAGGACATTATTTTTGATGTGTGAATAATTGTATTTTGATATATACTGTTTAAGCTAAAAATAAAGGGCTGTCAAACTCAAAATGAAAACTTTTTGTAGCTGTTTGCAAATTTTTGTCTTTTATAATACCCTACTTGTTTTAAATGTTTAATGCTCTTTCTGTGTCCTGGCTTTTTTTTTCTGACTTTGTATAATGTACATACTCTGAGAGCAGCCCTGTTTTAGCAAATGTAAAATTATAGTACAGTATGTTACTATATACCGAATGATAACAGAACTTAAGGTTGAACAGGAAAACATCAACTAGAAAGCATCATCTTTTCATTCTCTGTTGTTTACGTTGAAGGCAGGGAGTTCCCATATTCCTGAAATCTTTGTTTCATTTTGCTATCTTTTTTTAAATAAAGTTTTAATTTATGCATAGTTTTGTGTAACTATGTATAGTCAAAGAATTTTTCCAGTACCTATACTATGGAAGAAATATGGTCCCAAATTACTTTCCTGATCATTTCTCAGTTACTGTACTTGATCTCATGGCTTTTGAGGTATAAATGCACATATGGATAGTCTAGTCATCATCCCTTGATGATAAGCATGCAGACGTGTATGACTGTGTGCTGGGTCTTTCCAGGACTTGAATCCATACCACTATCACTACATTCAGATGTGTCATACCTCCTTACAAAGTGATGGAGGACAAAATTTTGCTTTTCTACTGGCACTGGGTGCAATGTCATGGGCCCACTCCTTTCTGGAGTTCTTGATTGAGTTAGTCTTAGTATTAACTAAAATTAGTGGAAATATTAGATTTCCTCTAGGATCATGCTAGTTTTATGACCATTTGGTAGTTGATTTGAGCTGCAGTGCATAAGTACTTTGACTACTCAGGTTTCCCAAAGTGCTGCAAATAATCACCATCTATCCATAAAATCCAATCACACAGGCTCCATTTATTTCGTCGTATGACTGACTTTGTGCTGGTGTGTGTGTCAGTCTTAATATTCAAGAATATTTCCTTTACGGTTGATGACCTTTTCAGCTTTCATTCTGATAGGTTACGTAAGGTAACAGAAAGACTAGTATTGGGTGACAGGAAACTTTATTATATAGGGTTTTTTAAATATACGTATTACATATATTGTATATAGGCTTTCAAGAATTTATGAAATACGACCTGAGTGTCTGATAGCTACTTATACTTTGTGTAAGCTACAACCAATGTGTAGTATACCTTGTGCTTCATGACCAGCAATTTGAACCAAGTAAGACGGCATTGAAAAGGGTGTTAGCTAGATGATTTAAATTGCTTCAGAGCAGCTATTTTACAAAATATTTAAATTGTTTTGTTTTGTAATACCTTTTGGTCTGAGCTATGATTTTATGATTATTTTAGTTCTCCCATCTGATAAAAACTGGTTGGAAAAAAGTATTTCAGAACTGAGAAAAAGAGCTTTCCTTTTTAATTTGCATGGAGCTCTGGCTTTGATATGGGAAGTGCAGATATTTTAAGTTATTTTCAGAAATAGCATATGCACTGACACCTAGTGTTGGGGGTATTTTATGCATCATGTGCTATTAGAATATCTTTGATCATTTCCTTAAAATTCATTTGACATCTGCAAAGACTGCTTTTTCTTTGTTTGTATTATAGCTGCAAAGTTGTCTTTGACGTTTCACGCAATCTGTAATCTTTTTATGCAAATTGTTGTCCCTGTAATAACCTGTTTAGAAAGTGAAAGTTAAATATGACAGAGAACTTCACAGAAAAAAAATTATGCTACGTCATTTGTTTTTGCTTTTCTTCCTTCCCACATTCATTCATCCCCCTTTACCATATTAGTAAAATTAGCGTTTACCTTCTGTGTCGATGCCCTTGAAAGAACAGTCTTAATTGTGTCACAAAAGGCCTGTCCCACATCCCATTTCATGTAGACCAAATCTGCCTGCTTGGAATTTTAATGATACTGTAGTAATAGAATTTAAATTAGAAAAATTGAGGGCATTAAAAAGATATCTGCAAGTGATTTCTTTAATGGAAAAGTCTCTCATATTTATTTATAATCTTTTAGAAAAAATGGACATTATGTTCTTCAATTTATTATTGATGGAATGACTGGTACGTAAAGCCCCTGAGTAACTTCAATGCATACCCAAGGACTTTATTAGTAGAAATGCCATTTTAACAGTGTTCTTTGACCTCATGTTGTGGAGGTTTTTAAATTTTCTGAAATACGTTTTTTACATTTAAGAAATCTGTATTAAGTTGTGGATGTGCTTCAGTTCGACTACTAGAAAAGAGAATCATTGAGGAAAAAAGGAATACTATTTTTATTTTGATATATCTGCATTAATCTTTTCACTTGGATCAGAAATATACCTTTGAAGCAAATCTGCCCAGTGCCGCTTAGGATGCTATGCTTCCATCATTGAGCAGTCTCCTAGGAATCAAACTTTAGTCCTTTCAGCTGAAACAAAATAGGAAGATGCACAACTGCTGATGGGAGGGATTTCAGTCTTCAAAACGGGGAGACATCTAGTCTGAAGCAATTTTCCCCCAAAATGTATTTTTCGGGTCCTCAGCACTAACTGTTTCACTCTGGAGATCTACTACTTTTTCACTAGTGCTAAAATAGTCCTAGTCTTTGGATAAAAGAATTTGAATTGGTAAATTTGGTAAATTCAAATTCTGAACTCATGAACAAAAATTAACTGCTATTTTGTTAGATGAGTTAGGCTATGCATTTGTTGCCAGTAACTTTCTTTTTAAAATTCTGGATCTATTTTGATGTGATATGGCCTCAAACATTCTCTGTATGTGGAAAAATGATGAACTATAAATAATGTTGAGTGTGATGAATGAAAAGGGTTAAAAAAAGATGTCTTTCGTAGTAGTGGTTCTAATGTTGATAAATAAGTTTGCAAATTACATGAGAATTCTGTGTTGATCTGATGCTGTCTTGCAAGAATCAAGTATGTTAATGAGTAAGACATGGAAAGAAATTATGAAGAAATATAAATTTAAGTGAGAACATAAAGGTAGAGATTCTTTACAAGAAAATGCACTCTTAAAAATCTGACATGACCCAAATATTTGAGTCACTGAACCAATTTGAGCTGTAGAAGTATTGTATTTAGAAGTCTTTGAGCTCATCTTTCAAAAACGGAAAGCATAAATATCTATCTGCTCCATGTTGCAGCTTCCTAGCAGTATCACAGAACTAATACTGTCTCCTTTAGCAATTAGTTAACATACACTTAGCCATGCAAAACTAACCAAAAGTTGTTCTCCTGGTTTTTGGCTCCCCTTAGTGTTGACTGGTTTTGCAGGCGTTTGGTTTGGTTTTGCTTTATTTTAGAAAAACAAGCTGAAGTTCACTGTTGTAGACAACGTATGTGCTCATGGTGCATGTGGTGTGTATTTCTCAGGCCTGCTAGGATTGCATGGAGGAATTGAAGGAGGTTGCTAAATAGCCTCACTTTCCGACAAGCCTTCTTAGGCCTGTCATGTCCCAATTCCTCAGGACGACGCCTCAGGTTTGCTGATTCCCGGGTCAGGATTAAGGTGAAACAACACCAGGGATCCTTTAAGTCACAAAATCCAATTTTTATGTGCTCACAACAAGAATCGGCATGCTCACCATAAAATCGGTATGCTCACCACAAAATCGGCATGAAACCATGTCAGTAAGCGATGTAAGGTGTGCTACCCTTGCATCACCAGACATATACCGCAGTCCTGGCTTATCTGGGAATCAGTTCAGGGAGGACCATAAGGAGAGCCCTCCCATTGAGTCAGGACGTTCAGAGCGGACCCCCTGGCTTTCTAGACTCCGTCTCAGAGAGAAGCCCAGGGGCGGCTGGATCCGCTCCTAGTCCCAGACTTGGTCAAGGGTTTGTGCCTAAAGGGATGAGGTGTAGATTATGGAAAAGGAAAAGGGGGGGAGAGAGAGGGAGAGAAGAGAAGGATTTCGCCGGCCCCGAGTCCAGCGTTGGTCTAGTCGGCCCGCGGGCGTGGGCACGTGGGGCTCCAGTTTGTGTCCTTTTTACCATCTTTTCCCCTCCTTAGGGCGGGCACCCGAACTCCTCAGGCCCGTTAGGTGTCCTGATCAGTTTGTGAGCCTTTGGGCTCGGGGGTCGCCTGGGGAGCTGCCTCCCCCTCCCTGGAGAAGTGACCTTTCGCCATGCACGGTGAGCTGCCCCGCTCAGCCTACCCAAAGCGGCGTTCTCGGAACAGGGAGCTGCGCACCCTCCGGCACGGCCTCCCCCTCCTGTTGCTGGTGCCCGGCGCTGATCGGCTGCTGCTCCTCTGCGGCTCCTTGCTAGGCTGAGTTAGTCCTCGAGCAGAACTTGCCCCACCACGGTGTTTGAGACATTAACGCTTTCAGTCTCTGACAAGACCTGCTGAGAGAAGTTGAAGAGAAGCAGAAACTTAGCAAGGAGACTTTCAAGTTTGTGCAAAGTAGTCCTGTCACTCAATTAGAGATTCTCATCTTGTGACAGGAAAGAATTAAGATGCTGAAAAGGGAGACAACTGCAGTAATGGTGCTGCCTTTTAGGAAGATCATCTTGCATTTATTTGACCTGAGGACAGGTCTTTAGGAGCAGAAATCTCAGCTGAAAGGAAGAAGCAAGTTATAGCAGTGAGCCATTCAGTTACTGCGATTTGTAGGTTTGTAGCTCCAAAAAGGATCCCACTGTGAATTACCTGCATGGTACCCATGCATCTTGCCAGGCTTGTAGGAATGCTGAGAAGCACCTGGTGGTTGTGGTCTCTGTGTTAATTTTTGGCCCAAAGCTGTAATTCTCATGAGCATGATTAAAGTCTTGATACATGCATTTTTAAGTGTTAAAATATATCTTTTATTTTCTTTAAGGAAATTACATCCACAATGAGAAGTGAGGATCTGTAATACGTAAAAGATGTACCTACAGAAAATGACTATATTTATTGCATAAGCATGAAATGAATCTTTTGCCACTTATTTGCCATTCAGTATTCTTGTGATCACACAGAAGGCCTGATTCGTATGTCAGTGAAATTAGCAGTATTTTTTTTAGGATATTTTAGGCAGATTTTAGGTAGGTTCTTTAGTTTAATTCTGGAATCTAAAGAAAAGCCTGCAGCCATTGATATTTTATAACAGACTTTTGTATCTTAATATTAGAGATGCATTTCAGTTATGTTCCTATTTCCTCAGAATTTAGACATGTTACAGGATTTGCTTTTAAGTTTTTTTTAGCAGAGGGGGTGTTGTGTTAAAGCATAACAAAGTTTGGCAGAAGATAAACCCCCTTGCGTTCCAGCTTGTCCTCAGATGTCCTAGGAGCTGGGGGTGGCTAGGTTTAAATTCTGAGTGATGTCCTATTCAACACTAAGTCCTGCTGCGTTCAATATGTTGAGCTAACTGTCTGCAAAGCACATGCAAATAATAATACAGTAGACTGTAAGCACACTGAATTATGGAAAAACTCTCTAGAGATTTCTAAGTTTCCTGGGGAAGCACTCAGTATAACCACGGGTTTGAATCTTAACCAACAGGCGTCCCTATGGCGTGGAAGAGAGGTTCAGCCCGTCAGCTGATCCCAGGAGTCAGCGATGTCCTCCCGACTTGTCTATGATGGTGTCTTCCTTAGCATTCCTCCTCTCTTAAGCCCTTTTTATATTTCCTTATTTTTTAGGTGGAGCTTGACTGACTCTAGTCATACATACCCTTATTATGATTGGTGTAAAATCTCCTCACTTTACTTTTAAAGGTATATGCTAGAGAAAATTCAGAGTGCATGCTCCGTGAGGGGTGGTTGCACCTTGCAGGAGGGTAGCTTTTGGGATGGAGGTGTGTTTTGGTATGTTAATGAGATTATAGTGAGCAAAGTTCCGTGTCAGTACTCCAGAACAGGGCACTTATGATATAAATCAGAAGTAGGGCAGTAGGTTGACAGAGCCCCCCATTATTTCACCTCCTTGCTTAAGTGGATTCAGTGCAGGGACCTTCCATTCTTGTTGCTATCGTTCCAGTTCCCCATCCCTGTGATGATATCACAGAGCCTGGCCGTGGTGTCTCCACTCCGCTCCACGCTCCATGTTGTTTCTCTTAGAGTCAGCACACCAAGCTCCCCTGGTGTTGCTAACATCTAAGGTTGCAGGTTATGCTGCTTAGGGAATTATTATGGAACAGATTTTGTGTACATCCACTGCATTCCACTCTGGAGATTTACCTTCCCTTAAGAGGAGGACACACAATAAGTCACCTCCAGCAATCATTCCACAGAGGGTTGCAATATTTCTGTCAGGTAACAAAAAGAATTACATTCTACATAATCATGGCCTGTACTTTTCAAGGCGTTGCATCCCAATGAGAAAAGGGAAAAAGGAGAGTAATTTTCTCTTTGTGCTAACAAAGTATTAAACCAAATTTATGTATAATTTCAGTTATCTTGATGACTTTTAAAATCTAGAGGATTTTTTTCTCAAAAAATCTCTTAAAAATATGTTGTAATAATGGAGGCATATAAGGCTACCAGAACAGAGAGTAACAAAGATTGTTTTATGTCCAGTGATCAAAGTCTTCTGTAACTTTTCTCTAAAGGCCATGGCATTAAAAATCTGCTCTAATGAATGTTTCTGGTTTAGTCTTGTCTTTATGGTATTTTTTCCATGATCAGGTTTAGAATAAAATTGGAAGATAACACTCTTAAAGCATGTAAGCATTAGCTACACTCAAACCTAGAGAAAAGTGTATTTTATTCACATATATGAATTTCATTTTAGCAAAAAAAGTGTCATTTTTAACAAAAATCCCTGTCCTAGAAGTATTAAATGGGCACCTCGGCTGCATGTGCATTCCTGTTTTCTGTACATTCATATAAAAAATTAGAGAATGCCATGTTGCTATGTTGGGTGCAAATTGAGCAAAAGGAATTATCTCAAACACAACTGAAACAGTAGGAAGTAGGAAAAAGAATTCAAATTTATGAAGCAGGTGATGGCAGTAAGCCATTCTTACTAAAAAATAAAAAAAGTATGTTGTTAGGAGCAAATAAAAGTATTAAATGGAAGATTTCAGAGGGAGGTGTTTTTGACAAAAACTGATAAATAGGAGAATAAAATACTTAAAATACAGTATCCTTCAGCAAAGATTTTTTTGGATTTACCAGATTGTATTGCTAACATTTTGTATATACATGTGAAAATCAAAGGATCAACTGTGTTCTGTAGTATTCTGGGTGTAAGTCATACCTTTATGTTGTAAAGCCCCACTTGTAAAAACTGGGGCTTTGCACTGTGGCTTTTCAGTGTCTTTATCAATGTTAATGTAGCACAATAATAAAATTTTATAAGAATTGGGTAGGATTGCAGTAGTAAATTCCTTTTCTGCTGAAGTAACATCCTGGGTTTTTAATGGATTCTGACTGCTTCACCAGATTTGGAATTCCAGTGTTCTATAATAATTATTTTTTATAAGCTTGTGAGTTACAAACTTTGTGTAGGCATATAACTATATTCTTCTTGTTGTTTTCACTAGTGCACTCAGTGTGACTTTAATACAAATGTTTTGATTTTGCAGTATTTTTGTAGGATGTGGCTGACAAGTATAAAACCTTACTTGAACATAGGCTCTCCCAGGTCAAAAAATACAGCACAGATTAGGAGTAAGTCTGTGCTCTTAAATGCCTTTGTAGAATTAGAGTTACGCACAATGAGGTACTGTGAAGTAGGTTGTGATTGCCTCCAACTATTTTAGCCTCCGCCAGCTTAAGGAGAACAAAATATTAAAAAGAAGTGAAATGATGTAAAAAGGAACTAGGGAGAGTGGACCTCTATTGGTTATCAGTGAATTAAAAGTCAAAGCTACTGTAAATTTTAAAATAGTCATGAGATTGTAACATTTTCCACAATGATACTGCAGCAGAATTTCATAGAGCATTTTTCCTCTCTCTAAGGAAAATAAGATAATTGGTGTGTTATCTTTATATGTGTTTTACCAGAGGTGAATGATAGCATATGGTCCACACACATATTGTCCACACCATGCAAATTATTCTGGAAGAAAGAAGAAACATTATTTTGTAGTGTTTTGAAACAACTTTTCATTTAGAGGCTCAAAACAATGGCCAAGAAACGTTTCTAATTCTGATGATGAAGAGATGATTAATATGGTCAAATTCTTTCTACAGATCAGCTAAAGACATACATAGTATGCAAGCTAGGCTTTTTGCTTTTCTTTTCCTTTTATAACGTGAATGGAACATACCAGGAAAACACAGGATTGTTGGCAAAGGTGCTAGTAAGAAATACAACATGCATTTTGATTCCATTTTATTTTTTCAGGCTGTTTTGTCATTAAGTATTTGCCTCTCTGATCTGTTCTTTTTTGGTACCAGATGCCTTCATCTTTGTATCTGACGCTGTGTAGGTACTTAAACTTACTAAAAGAAAAGAAGTCTTAATTTAGCTACAAATTTTAAATGCAGATTTATGGTTTGGCATGGGTTTTTGTTGTTGTTGTTAATTAGGAATGTAATTTTATATAGGTTTTATCAATAAGTAAATATTTATGTTGAAATAGCTTACCCTGTGTGTAACATAAAAATCTACCAGATGCTTAAGCAGTGTGTCATTGTGTTTCTACTTGGGCAGAGGAAAAGTCCTGAGCAGTTGTTTTTCCTGCCACTAGAGCCGTTAAGTTGTTTCTTATAGTAAATTAATGCTTAGGTTGACATTGTTAAGGTTGAACCATTTTCGTATTAAATGCTTACTACCTCCCCACATGAAAGTAGATTAGTTTATGTGGAGCTTCATGTGATTTCAGCAAATCAGGTGTCTCGTATAGTAGGTGGCTCCTTTGGAATTTGTACCAGTTTACATACATGTATCTCCACAGATTATCTCAGAAGGACCTGAGGCTTCCACCAGTATATACTGGAAGAATAAAACAATGATGGTTACATGGCTTGCAAACTAAAAATGCTGGATATAAATTGGACCAGCAATTCCAGTATCTATATCACAAACATAACACGTTATTCAGAGCAAGTACATTTTCTCTCGGGAAGATCACCCTAACCTAACATAAAAAGATCCTGCAGTGCTTTGGAGCCAGCACATGTGTTCATGTGGAATGGTAGGATGTGCATGTGGTTCATGGATTCCCATCAAAGTCATTTCCAAGAAACTTGCATGGAAATCGATGGCATTACAGCAAACTTCTTTTTCTTGTGGATTTCCTGGGTAGGAGAGAATAAGAGAATAGATGTCTGTTCTTTTTGTAGCTGCAAACTTTAGTGTACCTACACCTTCCATGGAGTTGCTAGCAAATATGTACCACTGCCCTTTAGCATGTCATTGTGTTCTTTAGATGCAAACTGTCTTCTCTATTGACATACACGGAAGGAAACCTCATGAATATGTAGTTTTCACTTTTATATGTGTGTGTGTTGCTGTGTGTAGAAGGGAGGTAGACTTATGGCTTGTCTGTTTTAAGCATTATGAAGCATCTTACTATTGAGTTAGATTTCATACACGGACCACCAAGAATAAACATATCTAAAGCTTACTACTAAAATAAACATTATGGTGATCAAAACATGTTTAGCAGTGTATGTTAAGACTGGAAGTTGATTTCTCTATGTGTACCATATACGTCTGTTTGCTTCCATAATGGGCAGCCTAATGTTAACCTTTAAACGTGGAGCATGAAAGTAGGTCAAGTTGAAACTGAGTTTTGAAGTGAAGGAGTCTGTCCCGTTATTAACCACTCCAGATGTGGAATGATCTTGTGTAAATGTGGAAAACATCATAAAAATAATTGATTCTGTATTGACATGTCGCAGCAGTAAATTTGTATTCATTTTTAGTGGTCCATTTAGTTTTGGGCTTCATTTTCCAGCAGGACTTTAAAGAACAGATTGATTCCTTTAGATGTTGATGTGCGTGAGTTTTATTTATTTTATTAAGAAAAGATAGTTGGATAATACAAACTGCAGGACAGAGTTTTTAATTAAAGAATAGGAGTTTAAGGGTGTGAGTTATGCACAAATCTCTAGTGCATGTTGGTTTTTGGCATAGGGCAGATCATTTTTGGTAGGAGATTCCCTTGAGCTGGATTCCTATCTACAGTATTTTTCAGTAAGTGGAGCAAGTCATGGATATACATGAAATACTTTAGGAATCCTCCAACAAAAACCTCTATAAGCACAATTTATTCTTATCACAGCTATTCTGATTACAGTATGTATATGTTAAAATGCGCATATGTTACCATAGATTTTAAGAGGCTGTTTTAAAGAAACAGTCTTAACAAGCTTTGGAAGTTAAAGATTATTGTATCTGATCCTGAGAGAAATTATTTGCTAGTAACTGGGGCTCTTGTCAGTGTACTGTCCATTGTGTGTCCATAAGGTTCCTCAGATGGTTGAGCTGTGGGGCTTTTTTGTCCTAGCCTTCTGTACATAGTGTGTGTGCACGTCACCTTCCCCATGTTCTTTGCTTAGGGAATACTGGGTACATAAGCTTTCCTTTCTTCAGTGTTCTTTCCCAACATTTGGTTGCTGGAGTCTCCAATAGAGCAAAAAGTAAGCTGCAAGTAATATGTGTATAAGGATACGAGAGCCCCCAAAAAAACTACCAGTAAATGTTGTTGTATAGTGTTTATTTTTATACCTGTTGCACTGCAAGTGATTTCAAAGTGATCAGTTCAGTTGGAAAGAGCTCTTGAATTCCTAAATAAATAGCTACTCTTTATCAAACAAAACAAGCTCTTCCATAAGTATCTACAATGGCATAGGGCTTGTTACAGATGCATGTGAATCTCCAGGAGCTATCTTGTAGTTGCTGCCAAAAATACAATTACTCTTTCAGAATTGCTTGCACTTAAGTTTCTTGGCAGTTCATCACAGAGATATTATATTATTCTACAAGATCAAGCCGCAAAAGAATTAAACTTATTTGGTGAAGCCCATTGTTTCTGACATTTCAGCTGTGGAGAAGCAAAGAATACACACAGAAGAAGCTACATGCTAAGAAGGGTAGGGCTTTTCTTGTATCAGGTGTGTGCATCAGGCATATGTAATAGTGCCTGAATTCTCAAGAAGATGGATCTGTTTGAGAGGTGTTTAAATATTGATTAAGGAGGAATTAAGGGGCCAAATTAGGTAGGACTTCAGAATGCGTTATTTACATAGTAAATACTGTATTTAGTGTACTATTTAGGGTAGTGCATGGATGTTATCATCAGTTCATAATGAAGTAACTGCTGTTATTAGCTCTGTCTTTCAATGAATTGGAATCCTAAAATGGTTGCCAATGATTTACATAGTGTATCCACTGTGATTACTAAGCTAACGATCACCCCCAGAGGGTGGTGATCAGTGGCACAAGTCTAGCTGGAGGCCAGTGACTACTGGTGTACCCCAGGGGTCAATACTGGGTGCAATCCTGTTTAACATCTTCATTAATGAACTAGATGTTGGGGCAGAATGCACCCAAATTTGCTGATGACACGGAACTGGGAGGAGGGGCTGATAGACCAGAGGGTCCTCCTGCTGTCCAGAGGGACCTGGGCAGGTTGGAGAAATGGGCTGACAGGAACCTCATGAAGTTCAACAAGGAGAAGTGCAAAGTCCTGCACCTGGGGAGGAACAACCCCAGGCACCAGTACATGCTGGGGGCTGCCCAGCTGGAAAGGAGCTTTTCAGAAAAGGACCTGGGAGTCCTGGTGGACACCAAATTGAACACACAGCAGCAACATGCCCTTGCGGCAAAGAAGGAAGAATCCTGGACTGCATTAAACAAAGTACTGCCAGCAAGTCAAGGGAGATGATCTGTCCCCTCTGCTCAGCGCTGGTGAGGCCACACCTGGAGTACTGTGTCCAGTGCTGGGCTCCCCAGTACGAGAGAGACATGGACGCGCTGGAGAGAATCCTATGAAGGGCCAGCAAGATGATGAAGGGATTGGAACAGCTCTGACATGAGGACAGGCTGAGGGAGCTGGGACTGCTCAGCCTGGAAAAGAGAAAGCTTGGGAGGATCTCATCAATGCATATAAACACCTGAGGGAGGGTGCCAAGAGGATGGAGCCAGGCTCTTGTCAGTGGTGCCCAGTGACAGGACCAGAGGCAGTGGGCACAGACTGTGAAGGTGACTGAGTGCTGGCATAGGTTTCCCAGAGAGGTGGTGGAGTCTCCCTCCTTGGAAGTATTCACAAGCCATCTGGACATGGCCCTGGGCACCCAGCTCCAGGTGAGCAGGGACTTGGACCAGATGACATCCAGAGGTCCTTGCAGACCTCAGCCATTCTGTGATTCTGTGAAGGCACACTGAAGGAGTAGATCTGTGTGAGGGTCAGGTGCTTGTGAAATTTTAAACACTGCTTTCAATGGATTTCTGTCTACAAATGAATGAAGTAAAAAGGGGGTGATTCTTTCTAAGTTAGAGTGTTTCACAGAATGGCTGACAGAAAAACTTGTAGACTTACAGTACTTTTCAAGTAACAAAAGCAAGGTAAAGAAGTTAAATGGCAGACATAGATGTTTTTCCCCTATCTCACTGTGTTCATATTTTAAATTAAAAAGTATGAATAGTAAGTTTGTTTGCTTAATTATAGGCCTGTTTGTTCAAAAGGAGTTCTGAGACATTGAGGAGGACATTGCATGATTAATTCTCAGACTTTTGCATTTTAGAAAAAGATACAAAAGATACAGTAGGGTGCAACAAAGAGTAGATTGCTGTAGACCACGTAAGAAAATTTTGGTAAGCTACAGTCATTAATATTGCAGAAAAAAAAATAGTTGCTGAATGCAGCATTCAGAAGAGTACGTGAGTAATAATAGAAGCTCCTAATATTTAGCAGACCCACTTGGTATGTGTGTACACTTTCCCTCTGTGTGTCCTTCATTGACTGGCTCTTTTTCTGCCACCAGAGATTTCCCAGCGCTTTTGCTATTCTGAATAATGAATTAGTAGTATGTGAGAAGCTAGCAATGTCTTGTTAAAGAACAATGTGTATCTGATGTAAAAATGCTTCATTTAAACTATTGGCATTTTTGTAATATTTTATGACTTCTGATTCAGAGCCATCATCTGTCTCGCTTGGAAAGCAGGTGGAGTTTACTGGTACTTGTGCTGAAAAAATATTTCATAAATTCATAAATTAAGGCTGCAGTTTCATGTTATAGCTGTGTCAAGTGAACAGGTTGCTGGTGCCAGAAAGGTGTGTATGTGTGGGAGGGGTGGGTGTTTTCACTTCCTCTTCCTTTCTATGTGGCTTTGCCTTTTTCCTGCTCTTTCCCAATCACAGATTAAGCTAATAGTTTAATTCAAATTTTGCCAGGTTAATTTTATTCCATTTCAGTGGTTTTAACATGTTATTTGAAGACTATGAAAGCCACTGCAAGATGAGCAGATGTGGCTAGGAAGGGATAGGATGAAGGATCTTAGGCTTTTGTTTTGAACAGAATAGTAACTTGGTGGAAGCTCTAATGTGGAACAGCGGCTCTGTGAAAGGTGTTGCATACTAACCACTATAATTTAGAAAGTATTTTGGAAGGACTGTTGGATATATAAAGGAACAGTCATGCAGAGAGTATACCGTAGTGTGTGGATGTTGGCAAAAGAATGAGTTAAATGTTTTATTTCCTGGGGAAAAGAAACCATCTAACTAGAAATGGCTGGATGTTTTGAGGTTAAGTCAGGATGGGACTAAGTATGTGGCTAAGTATCTCACATAGTTCAAGGAGACTCTCTTGGACATTTTTATATTAATCTGTAGTCCCCCAACCCCAGCTGTACATACCTCTTCCTGCACATGGGTGGAATTAAAAATGTGTTTGTGCAGATGTGAAAATATTTTAGCCGATTTTAACCATTTGAGTGTATTTATTTATGCATGCATAATATGACTGTGCTTTTGCATTCCTCTCTCTGAATCATACAGAATGTTTAAATGCAAAACTACGTTATCACACAGTTTTATTTGCCTTTGAGAGTACAGAAGACTGTCACTGGTTTAGATGGTGTATCTGATAAAGGACAGATAATTTCTCTGTTTGCATATATTTGGTTAATAGCTGATTCAGAGTACTTTGGTTTGGGAGCTGAATTTACTGTATTAAGTAAAGAGGAATGTTATAAGTTTCCTTAATGTGTTTGAAATATAATTGTTTTGACATAAACTTGACTTTCCTTTTCTGGTGTTTAAGGATTTCACATTCTATGTCTTGTTCCTTCTCAGGTTGGGTTTTTTTTTTCCTTTATTTTTCTTTATTTCCTGTACTTTTCCTGAAAGATCCTTAGCATCTTTCTAGTCCTTTGATGAATAAGAGAATATAAACTTAGGAAAATACTGCACATCCTTCTCAAAAAAAGTGAAGAAAACTGGTTTTGTATGTTGACTTCTACAGTTATTTTGTCTATTGATCTTCAAAAAAGAATGCTCGAAGAAAAGCCGTGCAGTTAATCTGAGGTCACTTCTGCAGTTTATATGCTGCACAGTAGCTTTTGCAAATCTCAATTCAACCCTCTTGGTTTATGGCCATTTAGAATTTGGCTTAGCAGAAAGGTTGAACTTCACAGTGGTTTTTTATGGAACAATAACAGGTCAGATGAAATAGTACTTTTTCCAAGGAGGTAAACCTATCTGCACTATTATTCTGTTTTACAACTCACATTGAGTTTCATCCGAGCGGATTAATACAGTGGTGATAACAATGCAAAACAGCTTCTATAACAATTTTTACAGCTCATGAATCTTTATTCTGAAACAGTTTTAAAGAAGTTGTCAGTGGCATTTTTCAAAACCCTTCTTGTAAAACTCGCTTGTTCTTATGAAAAATCTTTTCCACTAGCTACCTTTATTTCTGTACTTAATCTGAAGGCCTTGAAACACATAGTTTATGATTCATGAAATTGATATGCAAGTTCGGTCTACTGGCATAGGTGGTGTCAAAAATAGTACTTCTCTAAGAAGATCGTTTTATTTCCACATTGATAGACTATTCCACATGTACACAACTGTTAACTTTCTTGTTTTTATTTTGGTTCATCAAGTTCTGATAACTGATATTTTAATACACCTGTGATGAAAAATTATCTGCAATTATTATTTTCTTAGCCATTAAAAAGAATCTTACTCTAATTATCCTTAATACTGAAAATGAAAGATTGTCTTTCCATTTTTGTTGTTGTAGAAAAATTGCTCTTAGCTGCAGTAATTCATACTATTGATATTTTCTATTTCATTTGGAAGAAGGAGAGCAAGTACTACTTTCCAAGATACTTTTCTGAATACAACATGAAGACACAGGCATAATGCATGTTTATGCACTGTACTCATGAGATGCTGACAATATCCCTCTATTTTATGGGGTGTGTTAGAGGAATGATAATGAAAAATTTACTGGGCTGGGGGAAAGGGGAGGGATATTTAGCCTTTTGGTGAATTCCCCATGCTGTGTTCAGATAGATTCTTAGGTTGAGAAGTCTTATGTTTTCAGTTCTCTTAAAGCAATATGTTTTGCTCTTGGTTGAATCATTTTGGTGTTCCCTAAATCAATTTAGATTTCCAATTTCTAGAGGGTTTTAGCCTTTTTGCTTTGATTACATCTACTGTTAAGATGAAAGCAGTGGCAGACTTTGCTATAGATCCTACCTTTGTTAGTGTGATGGCATCTGGCTTTATGATTTTAATGTGGTCTCAACTAGCTAGAGTAAGTAATGTGACAGAGAACATGAGGTAAGTGGATAACAGTGATGATAACATAGAAGTCTTATTTATTCATACTGCGATGAAACCTTATCAGGATTTGTTCACTCTTCCTCTTTTATAAGTCTTGCTTTAGAGTCTGGGTAAGAATCTTGGTTTTGTTTGATCATACTCTGACACTGAATACAAGGACAGGTGGCATTTTCATTTTATCCCTTTTTCTCTCTCCTATTAGAAATGGTAGGATTTTTAAAACCAAGTGTTTAAGCTGAGGCTCATAAATTCTTATTTAATTCCCCAAATGTCTGTTTTTAAAATGTTTAGTATCTAATTGCCCTACTGCTGGTTGTTAATTTGAAAAAGTACCATTTTAGAGTTCTTCATGATTGAAATTGTTAACGAAAATTATAGAAAAATAATGCTAGGGGAATTTGAGCACCAAGTATTTGTTCTGGGTTATGTTTTCCATTTTATTGAAAGCTGTTATAATTTACTGCGACTAATTTGTAAGCCTTGTTTCTGGCATAATAATTTGTGATTTCTTTGATGTGGTTTCTGCTAATGAAGGGAGATAGGCAGGAGGAAAACTGCACTTCAGACTTGAGGTTACATGCTTGGAAGAAATTTAGGATAATAGTGATAACATTTCAGTCTCATAGCTCAGAAAAAATAAAATAAGGTTGCATCTTGTACAGTGGCCATCTGCTGTTCACACTGTGGCCTCAGTGGCCTTGCACACAACTCCAGTACCTGCATCTTCACTGAAGAAAGGACCGAGGTACAATTGATTCCCTGCTGATTGCTCAAGGCTGGAAACTTATCTTGGTCCAGGGAACCATGAAACTTACTAACATCTTCTCATGTCTGGAATACTTTATTTTACAAATAAAAAGAGAAAATTCTCATTATTTTTGAAGTATTCTTTTTCTCAGTTGAAGGTTTTATTCGTTTGATTACTGTTTTGGTGGGGGGGGGGGGGGGTAAGTTACAGTTAACTCTTGAAATAACTCTCCTGTTTGAAAATGCTTATCTTTGTTGAAAACAAACAAGTATCCTGGATAGCTGCAGAAAGTCTGCAAAGGTACTCATTACCAAACTTTTGTTTATATAAAGCTTCAGTATGGTGACTGTTGGCTAGTACCTGACCATTGGGGAAGGGTAGCAGTGTCGAGGCTGACCAGGTTCTCCACTGTGTGAACTGCCTCGCTGACAACTTCTTCTCAGTGTTTGGTCAACTGATCTAGCAGTATCTCCAAAGGTTAGATACAGTGATAGGACTCCAAACGTGTTATTAGTAAACAGCTAGCTCAGTAAGGGCCCTGAGAGCATGCTCCCTCCCGGCCAGGGCTCCGGACCAGCATGGGATAATGCAGCTGCTGCCCCTTCCAGCCAGTGACTTTGGGGTGAGGGCCCCAGGCAGGTGCCGAACCCCGTCCCACGGGAGCCGCTTTCGGCTGAGGCTTTACTGCTCAGCCCCAGCCAAGCCCCGGCTCCTGCTGCCTCGCAGCCCTGCCTGTGCCTGGCCACGCGCCCCGTTCGCCCGCTCCTGGACCCTGACCCCGGGGCCGGCTTGTCACTACGAACCTGCCCACCGGTCACGGGGCTGTGTCTGATGCTGGTTCCCCTCGCTGGCCTTCACCCTGACCCCGATCAAGAGGCTGACTTTCCAGCTTGACCCTGGACCTGCTTTATCTCTGCGGACTTGGCTGATCTGAACTTGCGGCTGCCACCCTGGCCTGCCCTGCTCCATCGTGGAGGGCAGTGGGGGCGTCCTGGCTGGCAAGCCTCAGCCCTGCTGGCCAGGGGTCCCCTGCGGCTGCTCAGCCCCAGGAGCAATCAGCCCTCACTACACAGTGTCGCTCCAGCTGCCCAATAACTAACGAGGAAGAGTAAGCAGGGAACAGTAACACCATTGAACAAAACAGGTGGGAGGATGTGGCTTCAGAAGACGGTGATGCCTTTCCCAGCCAGGGAACAAGGAACCCCTTTCCCTGCTGTGGAAACAACTGTGTACTAACTGGAGCAGTCTCAGTAGGGTTCTTGCTCGTCTTTCGTTTTCCTCCCAAGAAGTGTCCACCTTGAGGCAGTTCCTTCCTATCCTTTACGTATCTTGTCATTTCCCTGGTATTCTTCCATAGAGAATCTTGGAAGCATGCTTTTGCCAAGTAGCTCTTCATGTCTGATGAAGGGTTATCTCCCAAGAGGCACTGAAGCTCTATCTGAGCTGAGCTAAGTTAGTTACTGTGCTTGGCTAAGAAGTATGGCATTGATATAATTTAGTTTCCCCTCCTGGGGGAAACCAGAGGACATAAATAAAGTAGAACGTGGTAAAGTTTTTGGACTTCATAAGTAATTCCATTTGGAAATACGGTATATCATTAAGATAACAAACATATGTGCTCAAGCACTAATTTCTGTAAGTGGATTTGTCTAAAGTGCTTAGTCTATGGTCCAAGATTCACAATAGAAAAATCTGAACAAGCATGGGGTAAAGAGAAATTTGTAGTGGTGTTACAAGAAGATGGCTACATCATAAGCAGGTTCCTTCTGGGGGGAATAGTAATGGCATTAATAATCTCAAGAGTTCTGTCCTCCTGTCTCATTCAGATTAGTTTATGGTTAGGTATGGAAATGTGGTGGATTTGCTCTATTTGATTTAGAAGCAACTCTGTTGAAATGAAAATTTCTGAGACTTGGACTAATGGGCATTACAGTGTCTGTTTACCTACACTAAAGATTATTTTTTATTTCCCATTTTGCTGTCACATTTCTTTTGTAACTTTCAGTATCTTTTGCATGCATGATTAATCTATAGAGTAATAACATTTAACAACTGGAGAAATACTTGCATTCTATTCACGATCAGATTTAAGCACTTACAGAAGGTCATGAAGTTTATGATCACACAGAAAAAAGACATGACTTTATTTCTAACTTTTTTTTATGATATGCTGCTATGCATCCATTCCTTTGTGTGCTTAACTGATTTATTTAATTATTGGCAGCTATCCAAAAATATTGAATGATGACATAAGCAACTCAGTGCAATTTGAACAAAATTAGTGAGACAACATACTTGCAGTAGAAACAGTCTTGTCCTTGTTACTGTCCACCTTGCAGTGCTGTTCAGATTATAGTTTATTAATTAAAGGTAATTATCTGAACAGTGACATTGTGATTTGAAACAATATTTAAATGGATATCTAACACTTTTCAAATTAGAAAATTGGGTTTGTTTCTTTCTTAATGCCGGAATTGTACACTGGTATGATATAGATGACAGTATCTCTTCCCTTAGATTCTTTTTTACTATCTGCTGAAGAACCTACTTTGGTGCAGCTTAACAGGAGTTGTATCACTCCACAAGTGCCTTAAAATACTAGATAAAACAGTAATGCACGTGAAGGTCCAGCCTTTTTTAACTTAATAGTTCTACTTGAAATGCTCTCTTCAACTTGACTAGTGCTGTGGGACAGAGGGACCTCTGCAGCTTCAGAGTTGAATTCACAGACGGACTTAGGGACCGTAGTTGAAAGATCTTCACTACCATCACAGAACACAAAGCCCTGAGTTGGGTTTCCAGCCTCTCTTCTCAGTGCATGAGGAGTTATGTACTTTAGGAGGAAATTACAGTCTTAGGAGAAAATTACAGGCTTAGCTAGTGCTAGGGCTTAGGCACTTCTCTCTGCGTAGGGTTTATAGTGTTAAATGTGTCCTGCACCACCTGAACTTTTTCTCCTCTTTCAAAAAGTAATCTCAGGTGAATTCATTTCCTTTTCAAATAGAGGAATGAAATGTAGTATGAAGGCTGCCATCTTTTTGTCCAGAAGCTCAATGATAACACACAAAGTGAAGGCTATATAAGAGGCAGGGTAAGGAGAGGAGGAAAGTTGTGTTTTGATACTTCCTAGTGTGAAAAAAATTACTGTTTTCATAGTCCTTAAGGCTTTCACTAAACCTGAGAGAGAGAAACCAGGATGAAGGAGCGTAACAGAAAAGCTTATGGGTGAGGGAAGACAAATTAGATAGATAGATAGAAGTTCTGGGTTACAATTTTTGTTCTGTTAATAGTGTTACAGTATATGTCTTCTGCTAGTCTCACATGGATTGTCAGCCAAATATTCCTGGTGTCAGGTTCCATTGTAAATGCACAAGTTAAAAGACTAAATGAATGATGAGAAGTACAATCAAAAAGAATGCAGTATGCTAAGGGTTGTCTCATTTTCTTTAACTGTCTGGTTTTGAGGTCTGTGCAGGTGGTGCCTGATGAGTAGGGAAAGAACAGTTTTGAAGAGATTCCAGCTAGAGGCAGAAAGAATCACTGAAGCAGCACCTGCCTCGTTTTCAGTCTGCTGGCTCAGCCAGGTAGCCACAGGCATGACACATATGATGAGTCTTCTAAATTTAAGATGTATTTTGTATACCTACAAAAGTAATTAAAGATTTCCATTCATAGAAAACTCTCATAACAGCAAACTGTCAATTTATGTACCAATGAGATGAATATTCACTTACTGATACCTTGTGAAGCTGATATTAGTGGGGCAGCACAATTTGCATATGGTCATCAATAAAGATTTCTTTTGTAAACCAACAACAAGAACTTCAGTAACAAAGCTGATCAGACTTTGAATAATCCTTTGGTTGTGAAAAACCTGACAGAACCATGATAATTTAATGAACAGGTTACACTAATAAATGACTAGAAGTTTTCATAAAGAGAAGAGTACAGGCAGTGATTAATGTATTGATACAGTGATAGCAAATCCTTCAACAGATCATTTGATTCCAGTTTATGGTGCCATTTTCTTTAATTAGTCCTCTGAAGGATTATGCATCAGATTTTGTCTTCATAAACAAGCCTCTGAAATGCCATGTTGTCAATATTTTCAAAAAGTCATTCACTGAAGTACTGAATCCTTGGAATTAAGTGGTAAAAAATCCATTAAATTTTAATTCTATAACTTTTTGGCTTTTACAGTACTTACTTCAATGTTTAAAACCATTATGTTAATAACTCCAAGTAGTCATTTTTGTGTTTTTTTTTCTTTACAGCTTTCTTTGCAAATTGTTTTCTTAAACTTGAGTTGTACTGGTAGGGAAAGTGTGCAGTTTGATGGCACTTCGTACCTGTTTGTAGTGTAACAGCTTCTGAATAAGGCATCCTATCAACAGAAAATACTTAGAAAATCTTCAATTAACAGAACATTTACAATTTTTAGCAAAATCAAAAGGAGGAGATGAAGGACATCTCTTACTTATGATGTCTGATCAGTGAAGCAGTAGTTTTAATCAAGAATCTTGTTTGTAGGAGAAGAATCAATTGATGGTTATTGAGAATTTCCTCACAAGTCTCCCAGTGCCCCACCCAGGGAAAGGGAATGGCAAAGCATGGAGCCCATCACACATCGTGGTGGTATGGTACAGGAATTCATGTGATGGGTCTGACCGGAGTTGTGTGCTGGAAATTTGGTTGAATAAAGGCATTCATAGAGTCTCTAGAATGTGCATTGAGCACAGCTTGCAAGAGCAATGATCTGTGTGATTTTGTGACATTATATATGAGAAAAAAAAGCATAAAAATGGCACCACCACCCCTTTTTTCTGTGCTGAATTCATGTCAGTCAAAAAATGTGGAGGATAGTAATGAGTAGACACCTTCCCAGCAAGCTGCACTGTGCAGCATAATTCTTTTGTAGTCCTTTCATTCTTTCAGTTACCCAGCACCTCTCTGGATTACCTGCTGAATGGTTTTCTGCTTGCAAAAAGAGGGAGACAGTTGACAGCAGACTTTACTGGCTGTGTAGGTGAAATGAAATAGTGCTGATTCACAGTGCTGCCCGTTAAAGATTTAGCCCCCATCTGAAGAAGAATAATTTTCACAGTTTGGAAAAAATATATATATATGTATTTCACCTTCTTTTAAGATGATCTCAAGCTTATCTTACAAAAAGGTCATTCATGAAGCATTATACTCAGGTTGTACTCATTGTTCTCTACTAGAGACATAGAATTCAGTCATAGCAGGGGACAGATAGGTATGATTTTAAAAATGGCTTTCTTACCTAGGGAGTCAAAATTTCCCTTTTTTATTATCTTTATCACTAATAACTAAAAATAATACTATATATTCTATATTTTCTTTTAAATTTGAAAATGTGTTAAAGGCAGTGATGACTGTTGCAATGCCTTCTGTTAGGGATCACTCTTCGGCAGAAAATTTTTTTCATGTAATACCTGATTCTCGGCAGTTAACATGGCTTGACCTGGCAAATTTCAGGCAAGTTGCTCCTACAACAAGAGAGCAAATTCCCAGCACAACATCCTTGTTGTTAAATTGGAGAGAGATGGGTTTGATGGATAGGGAATAGGCTAGATGGATACATCCAAAGAATTATAGTCAATGGCTCAATGTCCAAATGGAGATCAGTAACAAGTGGTGTCCCCTCAGGGGTCTGTATGGGGCTGGTAGTGTTTGATATCATTATTAATGACATAGTGGGATTGACTGCACTCAGCAAGTTTGCAGATGACACCAAACTGAGTGGTGCAGCTGATCCTGTAGACGGAAGGCGTGCCATCTAGAGGGACCTTAACAGGCTTGAGGAGAAGGCCCGTCCTGTGCCTGCATTGGGCCAATGCCCAGTATCAAGACAGACTAGGGGATAAAGGGATTGAGAGCAGCCCTGTGGAGAAGGACTTAGGGGTACTGGTGGATGAAGAATTGGGCATGAGCCAGCAATGTGTGTTTGCAGCCCAGAAAGCCAACCGTATCCTGGGTTGCATCAAAAGAAGTGTGGCCAGCAGGGTGAGGGAGGTGATTCTGCCTCTCTACTCTGCTTTCATGAGACCCCCCAGGAGCACCGTGTCCAGGTCTGGTATCCCCAGTGCAAGACAGACATGGACCTGTTAGAACAGGTCCAGAGGAGGGCCACAAAAATTATCAGAGGGCTGGCACAGCTCTGCTATTGAAGACGGGCTGAGACAGTTGGGGTTGTTCACCCTGAAGAAGTGAAAGCCTTAGGGAGACCTTATTGTAGCCTTTCAATATTTAAAGGGGACTTACAAGAAAGACAGAGAGAGACTTCTTGCCACGGCCTATAGTGAAAGGACAAGGGGAAACAGTTTTAAACTGAATTAGGGTAGGTTTAGATGGGATACAAAGAAGAAATTTTTTACAGTGTGGGTGGCGAGACCCTGGACAGGTTGCCCAGGGAATTTGTGGATGGCCCATCATTGGAAGTGTTCAAGGTCAGGATGGATGGGGTTTTGAGCAGCCTGGTCTAGTGAAAGATGTCCCTGCCCATGGCAGGAGGGTTGGACTAGATGATCTTTAAAGTTCCCTTCTAACCCAAACCATTCTCTGAGTCTGTGGTCTATTTCCATACAGAAGGTTTTTGTCTGTCTTTGAATCACAGTCTCATTTAGGTTGGAAGTGTATTCTTGAGATTCTCTAGTGCAACCCCCCTACTCAGGCAGGTTCAACTACTGTGGGTTTCCCAGAACTGTGTCCAGTTGAGGTTTGAATGTCTCCACAGATGAAGACTCCAAAATCTCTCTGGGTAATCTGTTCTGGTGTTTGACCACCCCCTCACTCAAGATATGTTTCCTCATGTTCAGAACAAATTTCCTGTTTTCTGATTTGTGCCCATTGCCTCTTGTCCTGTCACTGAGCGCCACTGAGAAAACCCTGGCTCCCTTTTCTTCATTTCCTGCCATGAGCTATTTCTACACTTTGTAAAGATCCCATTTTGCACCAGGAGGTGCTCTTATGATCCCAGTATGAAAGGCACTCAGATTCTGTAAGGTATCATTTAAAATACTATCTATTAGAGCTAACACTGTAAGGAGAGAACAGTATAGGCAGTCTTGCATCCCTTTAGACAGTGGGAGCCCCAGGTGGTGTAGCATTGAATGGGCCACTGATCCACATGCAGCATGCAGGGCAGTCCCTGCCTGTAGCAGAGTTTCTCACATTTTGGTCATTCGAGCTATAACAGAACTTTCTTCCGAGGAAACAACTCTGTTCATTATTTCTACTGGCAAACAGAAAGGATGTCCGTATGAGAACTTCTCAGAGCACTTGTAGATAAAGGCAAGGCCACGCAAGTGGCATAGTCACTGGTACCCCGTGGGAGCTGCCTGCGGGCTCTGTTGCCATGTGCTGGCTGAGTTCATCCTGTGGCCAAGCGAGTTTTGCCGCGCAACCCAGGCTTGGGCTCACTCCAGTTAGCTGTTGTGTGGATCACTAACACTTTGAGGTACAACAGTCTTCCATTGAGGATCACGGCAGGTCCTCCATGTGCCAGAACACCTGGTAATCTGATTTATTAGGTGTACTTCAAAGCCAGCGTGCTTGGCTTGGTTTTCTGTGAGCTTTAATGAGAAGTTATTTAATGAGTTGGCACATGCTTGTTTAGATATTTGCCTTTTTTATTTAGTAATAAACAATGCTTAGGACCTTACCACTAACATGAGGAGCAGTAATAGTGTTTGTGAGGTAATAAATAGATGAGGTGCTAACAGAGAAATGGGAAAATAGTAAATATGGGTTAGACGTGAAATATCCTACTTGTAACATTTTAGCTAAGTATTTATTAAATATGTCTGTGTAGCAAGGAGTTTATAATTATTTTTTATATGTCTTTAGGCTCTCGCTCAGTATTTGTAGTGTTGGTCATCAACACTGAACAGATACTTTAACTGGCATTTGTTACTTTTTTTTTTTTTAAATAGTTGCCTGTAATATTTTAAACTACCACACAAGATGTGAAAGACGCAAATATGTGTCTTGTTAATAAGTAGAAAAATCAGTTCTTTTTCATGTACACTGAGGAGAAAAATGGGGGTTTTGATCTAGCAATAAGTTATTTCATATAGTAAAATTAAGTTTTATTATCTGATTTTGACTCAGGTAATTGTTAAAAACAGGGTGCTAGATATCATTTCCAGAGCTTGTGTGAAAATTTGCATAGTGCTGTATTTATATACATACTGTCATGTTGCAGGCTTAATCTTCTGATAGAAATTTGGTATATGGTATATTCAATATTTTATTGTATAGAAAGTTTTTTAAACTCTGTTTTATAAACACTTAGATTTAAAACTTCGTGGCATGCTTTTGAGTGATCTGAATATAATGGTTCTTTAGCTCCATTTCTGCTGAAATGTATCTTAATAGAAACTATATCTTACATATTTGCACAGACTGACAATTCTTTTTTCCTTTTCTTTCCATAGGATAAGAAATGGGTTCTCAATCATGAAGATGTCACACTGGGAGAATTACTGGGCAAAGTAAGTAATCAAGTGAGCTAAATAACATTTAAGTAAGTATATATTAATCATTAAGCCTATGTATTTCCTGTTTGCCTTATCGTTTAAATTACTGTGGCATGCAATTTTTATATCAATTATTTTACTTTAATACACAAGACAGCATTGTGCTTTAAATAAATGGAAATCACATTTACTGGTAAATTATATAACATGCGTGCTGAAAGTCTTTAACTAGCACTTTCTCTTTTGGAAGGCTTTTAAGCTAACTAGATTTCTATAAAGCATGATGTGGCTGGTTTACTTTGTGTGGCCTTACAAAAAGTGTTGCAAAATATAAATAAAACCATAAACATTTATATTTATGTATTTTTATAAAATTATGTATAAAAATTAATATAAGATTATTAAATCAGTGTTGAAACAAATGTTTGTTCCTTTGGTATGATTTACTGAATGTTAGGTAACTTCACAATCATATATGTAATAAATTAATTCTTGTATAGTGTAGTTTATATCACAAATTCTGCTTGGGAGCTGTAAGTCTTTAAAATCAGGTAAGCCCTGTACCTCACTTACATTTTTAGCACCTTTGAACCTACAAAAACAGTTGCAAGTGCCACTCTGGACACAATGTTCCAAAAGATTTCCCCAAACCAAAAAAATAGGCTTAAATTGGGAGGAGACAAATGAAAGCAATAGTTGCCTTCTTACTATGATACATACTAAAATAATGGATGAACTGTTCAAGAAATAGTGGAATTAAATACTGACAGAAAATACTGTTACCCAGGATAAAAACTCTTTGGCAGCATAAGATGACAAGAAGTATTATCTACTGGTAGGCAGAGCTCTGTCTGCATAAAATACAGGTACTGTGACAGCTTCACATTCTTAAAGAGAATAGTATCAAGGTAGAAAAATAAAGATGTTTCAGGCATTAAAAAAGCTCTGTCATGCTAAAAATAAATATGAATTAGCCTTGATGAGTAAAGACAGTTAAAGCAATATGAAAATTTATTAATTTAGTAAACTGAATTTACAAGTGCATTGCATGTTTTTGGTACAAAGCATTTTCAACATTCAGTAAAGACAAATTAGTACTTAAAAGTGATTATAAAAGAATATGTTCTTTAAAAAATATAGGTTAAAAACCTTATTGGAACACAGTATAAATCTGTTATGCATCCAACTTTAAAAAGTTATAGTCAAACTAGAAAAGGTAAGAGTGACAGGACCATCAGCATCCGTATGACAAAATGTTAAATAAACTACAGCTGCTCGCCATGGAAGTGAGGAATCTGAGGGTCTATAAAATCTTGAGTGGCCTGGAAAAGATGAGGAGGAAAATAATGAAAGCTTAATGCATAAAGGGATGCAAACTTTAGAAAAGAGAAAGATTTTCCTTCACCTCAGGAGTGAATGGTTTGTTTATTTACTCAGTATTAATTCTATAATACTCCACAAAATGAAATTTATATGAAAGGAACATGTTATATTAAAGATCATGTCTCTAATAATAATTGAATATTTTAAATAAAGAAAATAAGCTTTTTCAATACTTAAATAGTCCTTAAGGTGGGTTCAGCTTTCACTGTTAAATACTTCTGACCAGAAGACTAGAGGAAAAGTGTGTTGGGAGTGACTCAGCTTCTAACCTTTGGGTACCTCGTGCCATTTTAGATATCGGAGGTAGTGTCCTGGCTTTAGAAGTGCTCTTTTAGAAGGGCAAATTGCTGGCACGGATCCTATGCCTTTCTTGCCAGCTATATTTTCCTTACCCTAGGGTATGTAAAATGATACTGGAAGCCTGTGTTTAGGCCTAAATTTCTTCCCTTGTTACTAACAGCATTACTATTTTCCATCTTTTTTCCCTTTTCTGTCTTCTTCCTTTGGCAATACTGTATTCAAATGCATGATGTAATGAAATCTTCATCATGCAGGAAAGAAAAGAAAACATTTCCAGCAGAGTTTGTTGGTTTTTGAAGTCATGTGCAGCCCCAGATACCAGGACACAGAAGTGGAATTCATATGGAGATTTATCAGACATAGATTTAAAACTGAGTTGTATTTATTCTTCAGAAAATACAAAACTTAACTAAAAGTACGGTATCTTCAGTTTTCATTCTTTTTCTTCTCTTGGGTTTTTTCACTGACACCAGTGTTTTGTTATATACCCCACAATTTCCTTCTTCCTTCGATTTGTGTCCTAATTAATTTTTCTTTGTTTTTATTTAAGTAAAAAATACATCTGATGGAGATTATTCTATGGTCTTTATTATTTCAGTTTTCTTCTATGAAAGGTAAAAAAATAAACAACTTACCCTGGGGGGGTGTTGTTGAAGACCTAAAAAATCTGATTGTATAAGGAGCTGCTTCCTAAAGTCTTGTCCAAATGTGAGGCCTTACATACTTGCCTTTATAGAGCAGCACTGAGCTTAGCTTTTAAAAATATTGCAGATCGCACAACTTTTTCAGGGCAGACATGACCATACCTTTTTTTGCTGTGGTTTTAATTTATGATCAAATTAATATTCAGTGTTTTCATTTTTCTTATTTTGCATATATTCTTTATGTGAGAATGTTCATGTTATTTTGATGTGTTTTCTCCTAGTTTCAAAGATCATCTTTTGGTCTCTTACAGACTGCAAGTTAAAAGTTACTCATAAAATACAATAGTGTGAAAATGAAAGAGTACAGGAGTAAGAATAAGAAAAAAAAAGTACTACTATCAGTGTCTGCTGACTTTACTAAGAGGTTTTATGAGAAAATTGTAAATACACAATTAACTTTTTTTTTCTCTTTCAGCAAGGTTAAAGTAGAACTCATATGCAGTGTCCGTATATTGGATGTACTATGTCTGTGTGAACTACATTGTGTGAGGGGCAGATACTGGAAGAAAACCTCATTTGGCTTCATAAACACATTTCAAAGTTCTGTTCGAGTTACATTAGCTGTCTGCATTATTTTTCTGGGGATTTGTGAAGATTTTGTTTACTTAGAATATTTTTTTCCCCAATTTCAGGGTAATTTTGGTGAGGTGTATAAGGGAACATTAAAGGATAAAACTCCTGTTGCTGTAAAAACTTGTAAAGAAGATCTTCCTCAGGAACTGAAAATAAAATTCCTGTCAGAAGCCAGGTAGGTTCTCTAAATTTAATTGAATGATATACTTGTGGGTTTTTTTTTCGAGTTTTATTACTAGATAGAGTTACAATATCTGACCTTCAGAAAAATTCAAATAAGCAGTAGTCAAACTTTTTCCTTCTTTTCTCTCCCTCAGTACATTCCACAACTGTTGCCCTGGTAACTAAACATAGACATTTTTAATGTGTGAATGCAATAGCATCTGCACTTGCTGAAACTACCTCTTTGTCAAAGCAAGCTATGCCTATGAAACACAACTTTGTGGTTGTAAGTGCTTCCATTTAGAACTTCTTCTGAGATGTGCCATGAGGATGGGGATAAGAAGACTGGAAGATGCTGTTAATTTAAATGTGATTATAGCAGTCATAAATCCTACCTTACATGCATGACTAATAGAGCTGATCAAATGTGGCTAGGTTACTGTATAGACCCAGTTTAGTAATTTCCTCTTTGTAAGAAGAGTTCACTCCAATAGAGATATTTTATGCTGTGTCAGGCAGCATGTGATTGAACACTTACTTTTCAAATGACAATCATGCCACAATATGCTACATATTCTGAATGTAGGCTGATGTAGATAGGTCGATTCTGAGACCCCAGGGTAGAGGGGTCTATTGAGATAATTTCACAGTTGTTTAAATCAACTTGCTGCCTCTTGCTAAGAAGCTTCATATGTTTTCATTTTCACTCCCAAACTAGTATGATCAATATGGAGAAGTAGAAGATACTATCTACATTTAGAGAATGAAGATCAGCCACTGTTATCTATTGAATAATTTTAAACGGCTCGTAACTTGGCAACTGCAGAGGTGTTTCATTTGTTAAGCAGCCTGCCACTAACGGAGTAATGTTAGTCTGGGGGAAAAAAAAAAAATTGTTCTCACTAAATATGTATGTACCAGGTAGGTTAGTATTTTATTCTTGATCCTAGGAGAAAGAAGGAGAAGGAGGAGATCCTTTAAGTCAGCAAATAGTAGAAGAAACATTTAAGTTACAATGTCTGTGTAGAATTCTTCCTTGCCCTTCATTTCACTTATAAATCATAGCATGCTGTTTTAGGCTGCAAATATTCTTATTAAAGTACTGTGTAAGAAAATGTAAATGTTTTCATTTAATTCCCAAAATTAAAATTGCTGTCTTTATATTCATCTAAAACTTATTGTATTAATTAATCTCTTAAAGTAAAATTGGAATGAGTGTGCTTTTGAGAAGTGCAGCAGGGAAGTGTAGAGGCATGCTGTGCATGCTTTTTTGACGTAGCTCTGCTTCAGGTACACCACTGAAACGCTGTTTAATTACAAGAGTTCTTGAGAAACTGCAAACCTGTCAGGGCATTTTTCAGTTATATAAACAAATGTTATGTAGACAAATGATAAAATTACAGTAAGAATAATATAGTGTTCAATCTTGATTTATTAGTGAATTGGTATGCCCTTTGTTTCAAACAGCATTATGATTGATCTGTTACATTGATTTGTTTTCTTTATGATAACAGTAATGACATGTTCCATTAAAGTAACAGACATTTTCATACAATATTTAATCAGTTTGTAAATAAAGTTTATTAATATAATGAACTTACTGTGTGTTTTGCAGAATACTCAAACAGTATGATCATCCTAATATTGTAAAACTTATAGGAGTTTGCACACAACGACAACCTATTTATATTGTTATGGAACTTGTTCCAGGTAATTTTTTTCCTTTTTTTGCAGTATGCTTCCATAAGTATTGTTTCCATAATGTAAAATGTATTGTTTTCTATTTGTCTTTATCTGTATTCTTGTGACTGATCTCAAAAGTCACCTGTGTTGCGAATCTTTGGAAATATCAGGTTCTGCTAGCTTTGGAATGGAGTGAGCTCCACAAATCTGTTGTGAGTTTTACCGTAGCCATTCAGACAACAGAATTTGCTGAACTTAGCTCTATCTTCATTTACTTCCTGACAAGATATTACATGGTACGTCCTTTAACAACCGAGTTATATAGTGAATGTTAAGATGCTTGTATTTAAAGTAATTTCACACCTGGGTAATGTTTCAATTTTAATAACTCAGATTTTAGTCATCTTTGGTAATATAAGAGGTTTTTTCTTTACCAAAATATATCATCTAGTTTATGGGTTGCTATTAATTTATTTTTGGAATCTTGAGCTGATGTTATTCATCAATGGCTGGAGAGAATTTCAGATTGTTGGGATGATATCAGCTTTTGGGCAATTTTACCTTTTTGTTGGTTTTCTCAGCAGCTGGAAAATGGGGGGGTTGGTAGCCTCCAGTACTGCTTAATATGCAACAGTGTATTTGTTTTATATACCACTGGATTTGTCTTCAAAATTATACAGCAAGCTGTTTTAAGAGCTGTTTCATTCATGAAGACTTAGATTGTTTGTAGTTCTTGAGTACTGCCTTTAGTACAAGAGCACTGATGAAATCTTTGACCTATTGGAATTTTCTGCCTTTATTCAATTAGATTATATTAGATTATTTTATTTGTACATATGATTAACTTTATTAAAATGGAGGCTAAAAGCAGTGTCCTGGGTTTTAAGGCATACTTTGGTAATCAGCTTCTCCAGACATCTCTGAAGATAAAAACAAATCCTGATCTTTTAACACCTTTATCATTCTGGTTCAGGGTTTTCAAAGCCTAGGACAAGTTGTTGAAACATACTAATACAATTCAAGGAGGAATTAGTGAGAACATTTCTCTGATTCTCATACCTGTTTTGCAGTCTGAGTCTATCCAAAAATTCTTCTGTCTCCTGGCTTTAAATTTGCAAGAAACTTCTTAATTCTTATCCTGTTTTGCTGCTCTGTAAATCCTCTGGGTAGCTTCTGTGCTTGCCTGCCTGCCCTCATAAACACTGTACTATGATCAAGCCATCGCATTTTTCCGTATTCTTTTGCACCTTGGCTAACACACCATGAGACTGACCAAATCAGCTAGAAATGATGAGGATGCCAACTCTGAAGAAGCTGGCAGAGGAAAGACAAAACACTTACCTAGATCAGCTCAGAGAAGCTGTGATTCTGATGTTAATGGTTTTCTGTTTTCTAATGGCAAGTTTGGATGAGATTACCTAAAATAATAGTTAATGCTCTGATTTGGTATTTAATGCTGCTGTTTGAAGAATGGAGTAGTGGTAGGCTTGTTGACGTGCACTCAACACTTAACTTTCTCAGTACCTGCTTTGTCTGTGTTTTGTCTTAAATGGGTTCATGCTTGAAGGTGTTTAAGCAATTTAACTCTGACATTCTTTTTAATAACTAAAAATGACATGTTTTAGCTTAGAATTGTATTCTGTAAATGTATGGCTGAGAAGGCATATAATTAATAAATGTCTGACAGGTTTTTCCCTAAGGAAAAAATTAGAAACATCTCCATAAAATATGGAATTTCTCCTGTGTTTTCTGAGTTCTGTTTAATGTTTGCAATTTTTCTACTGATTTTATATCCCAAATACATGTAGGCTGTACACTTGCTATGTCTTTTGAGACCACTGTGGTGTGGCTCAGTAGCAGCTAGTTCTGCTTTTCATTCCAGATTCAGATTTCAATTCAGATTCTTAATTTGTTCAGGTATTAAAAATGTATTTTGAAACTTAGCACTTTATGTGGAGAGGTGCTACTCTGTTAGTGATTCTGTCATAAACTGTCACTGCAGAGAAATCTTTTTCCTCTGTTGCAAATGTAAATGGGATTAAAAACTATGCATCTGGATAAAGTAATCAGTGAAAACAATAGAGAAGGTGGCAGATGCATATTCAAGCATCTGTGCATCTATTGTTACATGCAAAAATAACCCATATGTTGTCAAGAGATAACAGGGAAATAAAGCAAGTTGTCAAAGACAATTATCCTTGGTAGGTAGATCCCTCTTCTTGGGGTGTGTGTTAACATAACAAGTGACGCAAGTCCTAAAGTGAGAATCACACTGATAAAGAAATTTAAAGATGGGTGATGTAGCAAGGATTAACTGAAATAATAAATAAAGTAGCAGAGCATGTTGCAGATTCATAGGCAAAGTGAAAAGGTAGAGGATAAATTATATATGTTAATGAAAATAACCGTCATTTACTTTCTATTCAGTTATTTGCTGTTGGTCATACTGATTTCACTATGTCCACCCAGTTCAATCCATCATAGATTACTCCAGTACAGAAAGACTTGATTATCTTTTTCACAATTCACCACCTGTCAAAAAATGAGGGAAACATCTTAATGTAATGTGTATCTGTATGACAGAAATCCTCTTTAAGGGATGCATATGTGGAAAAATACATCATATCTCCCTGCCATTGGCTGGGTTGCGAGGGGCCCAGTCTCGTCTCTTCTCTTCTCTTCTCTTCTCTTCTCTTCTCTTCTCTTCTCTTCTCTTCTCTTCTCTTCTCAGTCTTGTCCTGCAGGTCTTTCTGCAGGAACCTCTACAGGTGGGAAGGGGAGGAACATCCTGTAAGCAGAATGTGGCATCTTTTTCTAGAGTTAGTTGGGACAAGGTTACTCTAGTCCTTCTAGCTTCTTGGACAACATCTAATGAGAAAAACAGTCCTTAAACTGAGAAAGGAGAAGGCTTGAAAAGACAGAACTTGTCTTAAATGTGTTCATGCTTGAACACAAAAACTTAGAGTTTTTGTTACTGTAACCATATTTTTATGATGATACCATTGATGATGACAAACTTAGGATGCTTTATCCACCAGATTAAAAAAAAAGGAGTAAGAGTCTTAATGATTTTTAGAAATTAAGCTGCGCATGATTCTTGTATTTTAACAAAGATGTGTTTTACAGTTGTCTAACAAAATATGCCCAATGACCATCACAACATAAGCTTCTTTCTTGCATTTTAAAGAACATTTATCAGGCAACTTGCATTTTAATATAGTAAAAAAGCTACTGGAATATTTTTTAAAGAGCTGAGTGCTCCTGTTTTCCAGGTAAGCAACTGGTACTATTGCCAAAGATATATAATAAATAATTTCTCTGAATACAGAGGAGCTTATTTTGCCAACTGTTTATTCTTTGTGACACACACACCACAAATAAAAATCTCAGTAAGTTGTGGTGGCTACCTCCTAATAAGAAACCCCAATCAGTATTCTAAAGAGCATTATTTGGGAGGTATGTGCTTCTGTTTTGTGTAGGACAGTATTTATTTATTGTATAATTTAAATTTATTATTGCTTTCTAAATGCTATTATTCTAACTGATAAAAAACAAACTAATTAAAATATTCTGTCATATATTACAGAAGCTAAAATGCATGCAGCAACAATATCCTTCATATATACATGGAAAGTTACATGTATAGAAGGGATGTGACATAAAACTGCCATTCAAGGATTTAGAATCGGAGTTACCAAAAAATAAAATTAATGATTTTTGAAATCCTAAGAAAATTGTTCTTTCTCTGCTCCCCTCAACTTCCCCAAATTGCTAAGATAGCCATTGAAATTGAGTCAATGAGTCCTTAATTTTTTTCTTATAAATATTTTATATATTTGAAAGTTAACAGAGCTCTGTAGAAAAATCTTACTTGCAGGCTTAAGTTATGCTAGCTAGCTGCTGTGAAAAAGCAATTTAGCAAAGCAAGTGGTTTCAAAATGTTGATTTGTGATTGCATAATGGATAAATTTGTAATAAACTTTAAAGCACTATTGCAAATAATTAATTTTATTCTTTTTCACCTAAATGGCATTGAAATATTAACTAAAAATAACTAGTGCCCAGATCCTTACAAGGGCCCAATGCTGAAGTTACTGTGTGGCTTCTCAACTACCATGTAATAAAAATTAACCTGAATTTTACAGTGGCAAAGTTTTTTGTCTGTGAATTTTTTAGTAGACTAGGAACACAGAAAACAACTCTCTTCGGAAATGATCTTTGTTACAACATTTTGTTAATGGAGAACTTCTCACAGAGATTTCCTCTTCTTGTTTGGTAGTGTCATGGTTTAACCCCAGCCAGCAACTAAGCACCACGCAGCCGCTCACTCACTCCTCCCCATCCAGTGGGATGGGGGAGAGAATCGGGAAAAAGAAGTAAAACTCGTGGGTTGAGATAAGAACGGTTTAATAGAACAGAAAAGAAGAAACTAATGATGATAATGATAACACTAATAAAATGACAAGGGTAGTAATAAAAGGATTGGAATGTACAAATGATGCTCAGGGCAATTGCTCACCACCCGCCGACCGACACCCCGCCAGTCCCCGAGCGGCGATTCCCCGCCCCCACTTCCCAGTTCCTATACTAGATGGGACGTCCCATGGTGTGGAATACACCGTTGGCCAGTTTGGGTCAGGTGCCCTGGCTGTGTCCTGTGCCAACTTCTTGTGCCCCTTCAGCTCTCTCGCTGGCTGGGCATGAGAAGCTGAAAAATCCTTGACTTGAGACTAAACACTACTGAGCACCAACTGAACACATCAGTGTGTTATCAACATTCTTCACATACTGAACTCAAAACATAGCACTGTACCAGCTACTAGGAAGACAGTTAACTCTATCCCAGATGAAACCAGGACAGGTAATTATGACTTTTTCTCTGTGACAACTGTAGTTACCAGTTTGAAAATACTAAGACTTGTAGAAAGATAGCAAATTTGAGGAGCGCAATACCCATGCATTTATATGCTGATTTTTTGCATGCATTTTGTGTTCCTGATAGAAACTGGACTTCTATTTCTATTTTGCTATACACTTACCTTTGCTCATATTTTCTGATTTCATATTGCTAGCTTCTACTCTTCACATTCTATTAGGACTCTTTATTTAGGATGGGCCTGAACAATGTATATGTGCATGCCTTCTGCACTCATGTGGTAAGTCAAATGTGCTGGTTTCTAGGTACAGACCCTGAAGTAATCTCAGCTCCCTGGGCACGTGGTGTGATGTCTTGAGACAGAGAGCACATGGTATGACATCCAGAATTAGTGTAATTTCTTGTAGAGTTCTCTGCACAGTGAGCCACACCATCTAATTTGTTGAGCATTTGCTGATCTTCTGCGTAGCATATGCACAGTAAGTAGGATGCATCCAGTGGAAGACTGTGTTCTAATAGTAAGCTGTTATTCAGATAAGGAGCCTGTAAACTTGGTTTATGACCCTGGGCTTTACCTTGCAGCAATACTTGGAGAGAATACAGCATGTAAAGTTTCCGTACTGATTCTGACTCCAGTGAGGCTACTGAATAAAGAAAAAGAGTATTTGACTGCCAGTTTCTTCTTCTGTCTCCACTGCCCAGGAGCAGATTTCAGATGCTGTGTTAGCACATAGCTGATAAGAACTCCATCCCAAAAAGGCATGTTTTATTTTACAAGACAGTGAATTAAATCTTGCTGTAATTGCAGTATCATGCAGTGAGTTTTAAATCCTGCATTGAAGGAATAGAAATTATTCAGATCAGCTCCAGGAGAAGCAGAGTACAACTCTCAAGCAGATGTATACTGCCCAAGTACTTTCAAAAGTTCTGCTTAGAAAAATTATAATATTGGAACCTGTTAGTATTATGAAGAACTCTGATAATCATATAGGTTGCTATTCTTCCTTTTTTTGTACTACTTTATATTGAAATTTTGGCTAAGATGGTTTGATAAGGTTTTTGCAAAGGTGGTATTTGATGGAGTTGTTTTTTTCTGGTATCTTCTGATCTAAAAATATGAATACTGCATTATTTCATAACATAATACAGTAACTTTTTAATAATCTGTTGTGATACATTTAGAGTATTCAGGTTATCCTAAGAAAGACGGAAGAAGTTAAAGTGAGAATTGCTAATGAATTGCAGGAAAAGAAGCCCCGGATGTTGTGATTTGAAAAATGCATGATGTTACTATAGAGCCATGAGTTTGTATTGTCGTATGGACTAGACCAACCTGATTGAAAAGTAATGTAGTAAAGGTGGGATACTGGTCTTAAAATTGTTTGGTGAGGGTTGCTGCATATTCGAGACTGTGAATGCAGTCCTTCACCACAGGAATTTGGTAAAGCAGATAAGCCTTTGTCAGGGATGGTTGCCAAAATGAGGAACAGCAGAATTTTGTGTAAAAGTATGGTTTGTAGTACAGTGTAAGGAAGCATGTAACTTTCTGTGATGCCACATCAATCTAAAAAACTGAGCATTTTACTCATCTTTTCTAGGTTATTTTATTCATTTTTCTTTGCTCTGTGCCTGTTTTCCCAGCGGGTTTTTTTGTGCTTTATCCGGTGTTGTTGACCTTAAAGCTGAAGAAAGGGAGGTAATTATGAGGAGCTGCTTTGGTATTCAGAACAGGAAAAGAACAATTTGCTGGTGTCTCTTAAGGCCACACAGGGCATAAAGGAGTTTTCATAACAGTTCATTTTTAGCAAATTTAGATGATGATCAGAGAGACTGCCTGGAACACTGCTAGCATTATCTGTAAGCTGGCCAGAGTCCAGACTGATAACCTGAGACAAAAGGATGCTGGATTTTGATAGGGTGTAGAGAAGATTATCAGGAAAATGGTGAAGGGCTTGACAAAACCCGCTTCCTGTTCTTTTCTCCTTTCAAAGTGAACTCAGCATCTTTTCATGGGAAAAGATAGGAAAAGAAGAAACTAGAATACCCATCTCTTTTACCCTTCCTCACTATTCTTTCTGATCCTAACTTCTCTCTTAGTGATCATGGAACTTATTATCATATTTCTACTTTGAGAATAAGGGATTTTAATTCACTGAAACACTTCAGATCACTTAACTGTGTTTTCATCTGCTCTTAATTTATCATGCAGTCTCCCATGTAGTCAAAAACAAATTGCTGGAGTCCCTTTAAACTTTGAATGTTTTTTTCTCTTGCTAGGTTTAGGGGAGAAAACAAATCAAAATCAAATGTAATCTGTAAGATGCAAAAAGCAATCCCAAGCCACAAAATTCTTTCTTCTTTATGTTCATTTCAATCAACTTGAATTTTAGCTTGCCCTGAAAGGAGAATTTAATCTAGAGATAGGAACTTGGCATGTTCATGAACTGTGTGTTCTACAGTGGGGTGTTTTGAAGATAGATGTGTAATGCTGTGGTGCAGTTATCACTTCATGCAACTATTTCAGCAGTTTATCTTGTAGAAGAACCTTCAAAGGTACTTGTGTCCCTCCAGCAAAAAGAGTCTGCACAAGTTGTCAAGATAAACGCCATCATCATGCCTGCACCAGCTCTCTCGGGAAGGATTTGTCCAATTGACAGTAGATGCAAAAATCTGTAGATGTTCCAATGATTAATTCAAGGTAGTAGAAGGAAACTTGCAGTCACATTTTTTGTGACCTAATCCTTTTAGCTGTTGGACTATTTATTCACAAGCTGATAGCCTACTTTCTGTTTCAGGTTTCTATATATTTTAACATTTTTATAATCAACATAGTTAAAATTATATCTCCAGAAATACTTTGAAATAATTTTCTTTTTGCTAAGTCAGGCATTCAAAAATAAGCAATTAGAGAATCTGGCTTATCTGTTGAGTCTTAATTTAGATTCCTCTAGCATATATGTTATGATAATATAATAAATTATGAGGATATTACATATTAAAATATTATGAAAACTAGATCTCCTTTCTGTACCAGATCCTTACTTCATACAGTTCTGAACAGTTTTCCTGGAGTTGTTTCTTGTTTTCAAATCCATTCTGTGGCCACAGACCTTATTTAGTCTATTCTTTCAATGATCTGCTCTGAGTGTGGTTCCCACACCTCCTTCCCAGTGGGCATTTCTGGACATTTTTTATTCTAATACTAAATTTGATAATGGATACATGGTTGCAAAAAAAGCAACTCCCTACTTAACTGGACACAGAGTTTTTGTTCCATGTTTTATTTAGGCTTATGCTGACATACATTAGAGTAGATTTGCTGAAGACTTGCAGCTGGAAACAGATTGAGCTACGCTTGTACATATAAGCAGCTATGAAAACATCCAGTAATCTAATAGTATGGGAAGGTTGTCTGAATTAGGTTTCAACTATGTATATTTGGCTTCATATGTCACATCTAGACATATGTAGCTAGCTTTCAAAGTGGAGTTCAGCAAGGTCGTAATATCCATCTTTGCAACTGCATAAGGTAACCTGTTCAGATTTGTGCTGAATCATTTGCCTATGCCATTGATGCAGAAACAATTCAGAGGTACAGGTTTTATTTGCTCAGGTGCAGCACTGCTCGATTTCAGCCACACTGGCTCCCAGGCACGTTCAGAAAGAGTATAGCCATTTCTGTAGGGCCTGTAACAGAATCTGATAAGCCATTCTTAAGCCAAGCTCTGGGTTTACCTCTGCATCCTGTTCATGCTATCTTGCCTGCAGATTGTTTCTCAAAATGAGCATTCGGTGATGGAGTTAAGTATTCTTTATTGCAGTGCTGGAAGCACGGGGGATCGCTCCTCCAAACATGCTTCCCGTCTGGGACTAATTGTATAAGTTAAATACATGTCTTACATACATATTCATAAAATTTCCGAGAAATAATATACATATTCATTGATTTTCCAAGAAGTCATTAGCATATGTAAATGTCCTTTACGCATGCACGTTGAGGGTCTTTGGTGATTTTCTGGAGTCCTCTGGCGGTCTTCCATAGTCTTCCTCACTTGTCCGCTGTTTGACCCTTGTTGTATGAGTTTGCGCAGTACGGTCCCCTTCTGGGACCCACAAACAACTTCTCTGCTTATCACCTAGCTTTTGGCTCAGTCATCACAAGAGACAGAACATATTTTCTTATCAAACAGAATACCTCCTCAAACAGGGCATGTTATCTTGTCTTATGTTACAGACACAGGCATCTTGTGCTTTATGTCCTTGGCTTGTCTACGTAAATCAACTTATGGAGACAGTTGTTAACCTTCTAACAAATTCCTGAGTCTTTTATTTAGCAATACACTGAGTCTAAACATACGTTCTATTTCTACATCTACTAGGCCTAGTGTCAGTCTCTGCATCACCAGTTTGGCTTACTCACTCCATCTCTTCTGAAATTAAGGTGACTCCGTTGCTACTTTCTGTATGTTACAGCACTTTTTACTTCCACAGGGCATATTAGATCAGAAGCATTTGCCAATAAAGCCCAGTATTGTGCCTGACTTATCAGGCCCTCTTTTTGGCCTTTGTTGGAAAAGATGGCTACACAGCATGAAGTGGAGAAATACCTACAGATCCATTATAGCTGGTGCTAAGGTAGAGCTGGTACAATCTTCTATATCTTTTATGGAATTACTCTTATTTTCTGTATGTAGTGATACTTTAGGGTATAGCACCAAACCACAGCTGACTCCATGTACTTCTGCTGTTAGTTGCACCGATGCCAACAAGCCCATTTATAACCAAAGTCTCAGTGCTGAGACTGAGGTATGTATAATTCATTTTTTGATGTGATGTATGATATCCATATTATCTGAGCTTTTCTGCTAAATGAATTATCATCTTGAATAAAGGAGAGTTCATGCTAAGACTAGCTGAAGTATGTGTATGCTATGGCTTACCTGAGCCTAAGGTTAGCCCTGCTGTCTCTGAGGTGCAGCTGTTTTCATACACAGTCTTGGAATGCTGATCGATGCTGAAAAAAATGTTAACTTTAAGTTTCACATTATGTGATTCAGCTGCTGTGTTTTCTACTTTGTATCATGGGGTTTTTTCTGTTTCCTTCTTCTAGAGGTAGTGAGATCTCTACAGAGACCATTCAGGTTTTTTTCCAATTGCTTCTCTTCAGAGATGCCTTAAAACTTTAATAAAGCTTTGCATGATCTGCCGCATTGGTTGTATTGTGCATCTTCAGTAGCTGACTTTTGCCAGCAAATTTCAGACCTGTGTCCTATCTTACAGTCAAATCGTGAATCTTTACTGCATGCTGTCAAAATCAGTGAAACCAAAAAAAATGGTCAGTCACATTATAGCCAAATTCAAATTAGAGATAAGGTGCAGATTTTTAACAGTGATAGTGACTGTCTGGCTTTGTGTTCCATTCAATTCTTATTTTTTTGTCTAGTCAGATAAGTTATCTGGCTCAATACCCAGCTGTTGCTAAAGCCAACTTCTGTCTACCCTACTGTTTCTCTTCACACAAATATGCCCCCTGTCTGTTTCTCTAATTTTTGTGTCTTACTTTATCCTTTCCTCTTGCATTCAGCTAAGCTTCCGGCTTCCATTTTAGTTTGTCTCTGCTTCTCTGCAATGTGCCATGCTTCTACCTCTGCCACCTCTCTCTTGTTGGGCACATCACCCTATGAACCAGACAGACACCCTCCCATGGATTCCTTCTCTCCGTATATATGTCCAACTTCACCCTCTCCCTCCCAGCCCTCTTGTAGTACACATGAACATGCACACATACAGACCCCATTTCTCCCTCTCTTCCCTTCTTCTTAGTTTTGTACATTCATGTCTGCCTCTGCCGCCCTATTTGCTGCGTGGTTCCCAGCTGTGAGATATTAGGAGAAAAGGGGGAACTGTCAGATTCCTTTGCTGGGGTGCAGGTAGTGGTGATTAAAAATTCCTTTTACCATAGAGCTTCTCTATTTGATAAAACAAAACCAAAGCTCCACTATACATTTTTCTATAATTCTAACATTTGAGACCAGAGTTTGATTTTATCTTTTCAAATATTTTAGCCTTTGATGATACTGTATTTTGTATCAAAATTGTAGAAAAATATATCAGCAAGTAGATGAAACTAGAAAATCTGTTTGAAAACTGAATAAAAACAACCAAACATAGAAAGTCAGCAAAGTGTTTTGGTAGCTGCAAGAACTTCTGTATGCATCTTACTTCTTTAGTTTTATTTGTTCGTATTCCTTCACATTATTATTTTTGCTTTACCTAGAACAACTTTCAAGTTAAATATGTATTATTTAATGTGTCTGCATTTAAAAAATGTCCATTGTTTTTCTTTAGATTAAAAAACCCCTGTTCTTTATGTATGTTCTGTTTCACATGGGCTATCATGACCTTGGAATCCTTTTCAAGGCTAGTGATTATTGGTTTTTAACCATAGTGCAATTATATGATTTAATGAAACAAAACTGAATGGAAGACTTCCTGGGGGAAGATGATTCTCCTTTTAGTTAATTTCTGAAGTAAGTTGTATCTACCCACTCATAGTCCTATGTCCTCATAGCCACAATACCAAAACAGAGTCCATGTAGACTGGGCAGTATTATTTTGTGCATCACACAGGACAAGGGATGCTGGCTACTGATGTCTCGCTATGATTTCTGGTTTCTTCTTGAGAGATCATAGAATCATTTAGGTTGGAAAAGACCTTCAAGATCATTGAGTCCAACCATCAACCATGCCCACTAAACCATGTCCTAAAGTACCCCATCTACTCGCTTTTTTAATATCTCCAGGGATGATGACTCAACCACTTCCCTGGGCAGCCTATTCCAACGTCTGACAACCCTCTCAGTAAAAAAATTTTTTCCTAATATCCAACCTAAATCTCCCTTGCCTCAACTTAAGGCCATTTCCTCTCATCCTATCTCCAGCCACCTGACAGAAGAGACCAGCACCCACCTCACTACAACCCCCTTTTGGGTAGTTGTAGAGACCGATAAGGTGTCCCCTCACCCTCCACTTTTCTCCAAACTAAACAGCCCCAGTTCCCTCAGCTGCTCCTCGTAAGACTTGTGCTCCAGGCCCCTCACCAACGTGATTGCCCTGATGATCACAGACTTGGTTTTGGACAGGCTTTCATGCCATTTGGGAATAAGTACTTAATGTGGTAGGATCATTGGCTGCACACTCTAGCTTATTTGATCCACCTTAAATCTAAGGCGAAGTTGCTAACCATTGTCAGTATTTTCCTCATGTTGAATATCACATGTCTATAGTCTGCCATCCCGTTAAAAGGAAGTGACATAGTACATATAATGTGTTGTAACCTTCATCTCAACTTCATTTTATAGTAGTTATTGTGCTAGTGAGTCATCTCCATTGTGGTCTACTCACAGGTCTTCTGCTAAAAAGTCTGCATTACAGTCCCAGTGCAAGCAACATCTTCTCTGTGTTTACCTGTTTGTTGCTGTTTATCATGTCCTTGGCTGTCAGTGCACGCCATTCTTTCAACTCTTGGGTTTTTCTTTGATCTTTTGTTTTAAAATACATGCATTTCCACTGGTACTTCATTACTACCTTTGTTACTATTACTATAGCAAAACTTTGTATGATTATAGCAACTTTTGTTTGCTTTGCTTAACAGAAAAAATGAAGTTCTAACTGGATTCCACATTAGTACTCTGTAGGCAGTTGAAAAACCTTGGGCTTATTTACAGTTTCTGTTACTACCTATATAAAATTAAAAAAAAAAAAAAAAAAGTGAAAGCTCTTCATTGCATACATATAAATGATCCATTAGCTGAAAAGTGAAGGCACACTATTTTAAGGAAAATGAGTGCTTCATCATTTCTAAACCCTTACATTTTTAATAGTTTGTCAAATAACTGCTTACTTTCTAAAAAAAATAACTTCTAGAATTGCTACAAATGCATGTTTACTATTTTAAATTTGTAGTTTTAAGTAGATGTGTTTGGGTTCATTTTGTTGATAATGTATATGGGATTGAGATACCGGGCAATAAAGATACTCTAAATTTCTTTCTGTACGTTAGACAAAAGAATAACCATATGAATCCTCAAATTTATAAATACTTAAATACAGGTGCAGATAAAGGCCATTTAAATAATATTATAATAGCTTGTAAAATAATTATGAATATTGAATCATGGAGCTCATCTCTGTTAGGTGACCATTAAGTGGTATGGCCAGAAGCATGCTGCATCGGCATGATTAATGTGTGTATAAATATAAGAACAATTAAGTGGACTCTAAAAAACCTGCTACTTAACAAGACTGTTTAGTAAAGGAAATTATCCCACTTTATTAAAACTTATATGTAAATAATATAATATATCATTCCATATCATTCTTAATAATTGCTATTATGTTAACACATTTATTAATATTTGTATGATTATTGTTTATAACATTATTAAAACAGTGTGATACTATATAGATATAATATATAAATGACGTATGTCTATATATCTAGATTTCAATAAGGGGGAGATTTCCCACCATAATTTCCAAACTATATTTTAGTTATGTTCAGTGTCAATACTTATTATCAAAATAATGCCAAGAGTGCTTAGAACAAGTAGGTAGGTACCATTTTGGGCATCAGCTCAGGAGAACACTGAAGTATGTACTCACAGTTGATTGTAAATGCCATTAAAGTCAGACATGGCCATAATTAAATATTTTGTAAATGGTTTTAACATATTTCAGTGCTGTTTCTTCTATTCTGATTTCTTCTCACAGATCACTGATAGTTTTTTTTTCTCTTACAAAACATTAGCTTACTTTGTGTGTGCCGTTAAGTGAACTGTTATATTGCCATAAGATACTACTTAACATGCAGCATAAAGTTTATGCTATAAACTATGGCCAACACTAGGAGATGCTGCTATGTGGTATTTTTGCCCTTTTAAAATTTCTGCATGTAATGAGAAATAGTTCACATTCACATGAAGGACTGTTTTCAGGAATCCAATTATAGCAGGCTACTCTCATAGAGCTTCTGCTTATATATACATTTTATCATCTACTTGGTAAAATAATTCTATCATATTAGGCAGACACTCCAGTACTGTTATTTATCCTCCTGTAAACCCAAAACAGGGAGTCGATTTCTGCTTGGTGATAATACTATAATGGTCTAATTATTTCTGTAATACTTAGAGTGGTTGGAGCAAACCTCATTTCCTGCTGCTGTTGTGTGCCATTAACTGGAGTAACAAGTAGCCCTGTAGAACACAATGGAAATTCCACATATAAGAGAAAGCATTACTTACTATTGTGTACTTATCTAGTTTTGTTTCAGTTGTTTCATAGCCTTAATTGGTCTGTTAATTTCATTTCTATCAGCAGTTATTGTATTGGAGATAATGCTCTGACACTATAGGCTGCAAATAGTGAATTAGGGTGTTTTATATTTAAACTTGTTTTAAGCACATTAAAATATTATGTAGCCCTCTACACTGAAGGGTTTGTAGTGAAATCCTCTTTAACTCAGATTTGAAGGTATTCATGTGGATGCTTTCCTTTGAAGATGAATAGCTGGAGCATTGGCCACAGTAGACAGTAAAAGTCAGAATTTACTAGTAATTCTGTTAGTTAAAGGACAGACACTTAAGCCTATGTTGGTATCACAATGATGAGCATAATCTGATTGAACCTTAAGTTACATATCTTGCACAGAATGAGATGTATATCACTATGCTCTTCTATTTTGTCTGCAACTAATAGTGCTTTCAAATCAATGTTGAACAGAGTATTTAAAAGACATTTTTGTCATCTCTGTGCAAGGACAGATACAAGAAAACAGAACTGCTAGTGAAAACATAACTTTTGCTGACTTTTTTCACTGTTGAGACTCTGAGACAGATTAAGATAATTTTAATAAAACTGTGTTTTGGTGACAGGCATAAAATACACTGTATACAGCTCGAGTATACTGTGCTGGTTGTGCTCAAAACTCTAGAAGTTCATACTGTACATGCCAAACACTGAAAATTAGCAGGTCTAAATCATTTCCTGATGGTATGATTGCATTGGGAAGTTACAGGCTTGTGCTCTGCGAGTTTCACATACTCTGATGTAAGGAACTGAGCAGTTTTTAATCCTGTCCAGAAATGAACTGATGAAAATTAGGATCTTAATCTGATTGCCTGAGCATATTAGAAACAAATTTATAACATGTATTGTTTCTAATTTTTTTAATGGATATGGTTAGCTTTTCTTTTGATACCTTGTTATCTTTAATGGCTTGTTATTTGAGAACAGATTTTTTACTGTTGATTATGGAGAGCAGTAACTCATTTGTAGAAAGAGTTTATACAAATTGTGAGGAATATGAATTTAGATTCACACCAATGTTGTTATAACGCTTTTTATAAATAGACCTTTCTTACTTAGAACTTGTTCCTTCACTTTTAGTATGGCTATGTGAGAAGGTATCTTGGTGGGGTTTTTTGTGTATCAAACTAAGCTTATCTGTCTTTTCAGTTCTTCATGCAGTAAGTTGTTAGAAATTCTCAGTCTTCAATTTTGGAACATTGGTTGATCAAGGGTAGGGGTTTTTTTAGGATGGTCTTATATGTTTTTTCTGTAAGCTTCCTTGATTTGCTGTTGTCATTCAAGTAATGCCACAATTTGTCAAGATTGGAAGACTTTCACGTTTATAAAGGCATATAATCATACTTACTAATTAAAAGATGATTCCTACGTACAGAGCAGTGAGTTCTCAATATATAAACAAAATTATTTTCATTAGCTTGTTTTTATGTATTGGAGGGGGGAATTGCTTCAAAATTATTGTTAACTGTCTGCTATAACCAGAATAATTCTGTTCACATGTGTAAGAAATTACACATACTTCAATGGAGTGTTTATCTTCCTTCTCTCTGGCAATACCTATTTTTTGCCAGTTACCAGACTATGTCAGTAACCTCAGTTTAAAGGAAAGGCAATTGTTACCCAGTCCAGTTTGCAATAGTATTCTGTTCTTTTAAGATTCATCAGAATTTAAAATTCAGTACCCCAAGATTCACCCAGTCAGGCTTTGGAGATTTAATGTGTGTAACTATCTTTCGTAAAACAGAAGGTATTTCAAACTGGCTTTAGAGTCAAGGGCATCCAGTCAGCTCCTGATTTTCCATCTGTGTGTTACCCAGCATGGGAGTAAAGGTCATTGTGGGCTCCGTGCATGCCAGCAGCACTATTGGTGTACTTGGGATGCAGTATTTGCTTGCTCACCTGGGGGGTTCTGGTTGGCCCAACACGAGAGCATTCACTGCTTCGTGAGTAAAAAAGATCACTCACCTTTGCTTTCATCCTTGCACTTTAACAATGTGTTCTGGCAGTCTAATTTTAAATACATAGATGATCCATAGTTTTGGATTATGTGGTTGATACAAACCCTTTGTTACTCTTACAAATTGAAAATAGACTATATATGCCCTAAACACACTCTATTTTGCTGTTACGTGCACTGCTTTTTAAAAACTGCCAGAAATTTGTCACTCAAGAAAGAATGTATTGGATAATTATATTCACCTATTTAATTAGAACATTAAGAAAATTGGAGGTTCGTAACTAGTGATGTACCCCAGGGGTCAGTACTGGGTCCAATACCGTTTCACGTCTTCATTAATGATCTGGATGGTGGAGCAGAGTGTACTCTCAGAATATTTGCTAATGACACAAAACTGGGAGGAAGGGCCGATAACCAGTCCTGCTGCCATCCAGAGGGACCTGGACAGGTTGGAGAAATGGGCTGACAGGAACCTCATGAAGTTCAACAAGGAGAAGTGCAAAGTCCTGCACCTGGGGAGGAACAACCCCAGGCACCAGTATATGCTGGGGCTGCCCAGCTGGAAACCAGCTTGGCAGATAAGGACCTGGGGGTCCTGGTGGACACCAAGTTGAACGCGCACTAGCAATGTGTCCTTGCAGCAAAGAGGGTTAATGGTATCCTGGACTGCATTAGAAGTGTTGCCAGCAGATCGAGGGAGGTGATTCTTCCCCTCTGCTCAGCACAGTTGAGGCTACTCTTGGAGTACTGTGTCCAGTTCTGGTCTCCCCAGTACAAGAGAGACGTGGACATACTGGAGATAGTCCCACAAAGGGCCATCAAGATGGTGAAGGGACTGGAGCATCTCTCCTGTGAGGACAGGCTGAGAGAGCTGGGACTGCTCAGCCTGGAGAAGAGAAGGCTTGGGAGGATCTCATCAATGCATATAAACACCTGCAGGGAGGGTGCCAAGAGGATGGAGCCAGGCTCTTGTCAGTGGTGCCCAGTGACAGGACCAGAGGCAGTGGGCACGGACTGAAACACAGGAGGTTCCCTCTGAACATCAGGAAACACTCTCACTGTCAGGGTGACCGAGCTCTGGCACAGGTGGCCCAGGGAGGTTGTGGAATCTCCCTCCCTGGAGATATGCAAAAGCCATCTGGGAATGGTCCTGGGCACTCAGCTCTAGGTGATCCTGCTTGAGCAGGGCGTTGGAGCAGATGACATCCAGAGGTCCCTGTCAACCTCAACTATTATATGATTCTGTGAAAATAGAGGGTTTTCTGGCTTTCCTGTAAAATTACTGTTTACAAAAAAAGGAATCAAGCAAAAATTGAATCAGTGGGTTTTATTTATGGTTTATCAGGTGTTTATTTTCTGGGAGTTTTCATTAAGGGACACCCCATAAAGCCATCATATCCAGATCATTTGTACTAAAAGCAAGATGAATAAACAAAGCAGTTGGCCGTTAAAGTGCTAATCCAGTTTACAGTTACTCCAACTTAATATTTGAAGGGTATTGGAGTTACACTTCATAACCACATACTTTTTTCTTTAATATTTTCTGATTTTATTTCTTACAATATCAAATATAAATAGAAATGGCCTCCTAAGAAAATCCCATATGAAACTTTTAATATATAGTGTCTTCTCACCCTGCTAAGAAAGGCAGTACATAAAATTGTGTAACAGTATATTATTTGCAAAGTTACAAGAAACAAAGACTGGAGCAATGGCTGGCTACACACTAACAAATAAATACTCTGATGTGGAAAGCTCCACCATGTTGATTTTTTTGTCCTTGCCTGCAACAATAAAATGTATTTTAGAAAAAAATCTTTATTAATAGAGTTATATCAATCAGAATGTGGCATTGCAGTGCTAATATAATGTCTCTTCTGCTTATCATTGCTCTAAATTAGTTCTTCAGAAACTTTTTTACAAACACAAATTCCCTTTTGGAAATCCTCCACGCTGACCCCTTCTCCTCCTCAGACAACAGGACAGCAACTTTGTTCCTCCAAGAAAGAAGCCTGTGAAGTCACAGTAATAGTTGTTTATGTTCAACTGCCAGTGTCGAATAGGCAGTTAACATTGCCCAAGAAGTAAAACACTTTTTTACCCCTCCAAACACATCAGTGTAGAATTGAAGAAACACCACTGCAAATGATCAATTAAAAATTAATTACTCTCATGTAACTAATAGGATCTAACCTCTTTATTCACAATTTTTATAAACACCTACAGCAACCATTCTGTGATTAGAGAAATGTATTTATCACAAATTATCAATCATTTTTGTCAACAATTTTCATATAAGTCTGTATTTAATGTACACTGGTGAAGATTTTGGGTATATCAAAAACATGGTGTGCAGCTTTCACTTTTAAGCACCTCGTATTTAAGGGGAGTTAGGGAAACTGCATTTTGAAAGATGAGTTCCTTCCTTTTTCTTAGGCTAGCTTCAAACTGGCAGGTTGAGGAGAGCATCTAATAGCTGCATTTTGTTTGGTCTCATACCCCTAATGAGAGATAAATGTGAGTATCCTGTCTGTTGTGTCTTACTGTCCATCTGTTTTTCTAGGAGGTGATTTCCTGTCCTTTTTAAGAAAAAAGAAGGATGAGCTAAAAACGAAACAGTTGGTAAAATTTTCATTAGATGCTGCTTCTGGTATGGCATATCTTGAATCTAAAAACTGTATACATAGGTAAGGAAGATTTTTTTTTCTCACTATTGTAATTTGGATCATTGGAAATGCTAGCTCTTAAGTGTATATGGTGCTTATTATCAACAGGAGTGACCCCTACGATTTAAAAAAAAAAGACTACACTTTTTCTGAAAGAAGGTCATTATTGCTTGTCTAATTCAAAACTGTTCTGTTCATTTGGGTAAAAATAAGTATTACATTATTTGATCTGTATAGTTTGTTGCTATTAATGCGAGTTAAAAATTATTTTTTTCAGCATAATAATTTGCATTATAAGGAGCATAATTCGTATGGTGACAATGTATCATGGCAAAAAGCAATCTGTGAGGCTTATAGCCTGTCTGAAATTTACACATACTTGCGTGGCCAACAAAGAAGTTAAGTTACATTTGATGTGTGTTTCAGAAGAATCCACGGGTTTCTCATATAATAAAGGGAGAAAAACTAGAATTCTGTATGTTAAAATATTAATTGCCTGGACTGATTTCTCTCAAATATAGAAGATTATCAGGCATTATGCTCTTGGAGTACCTTATTTCTGTTCCTACTGTTCCTTTTTGTTGTTTCTCATCCAGTTTGATTGTGCCATGATGCTGCACACTCTAGACTCAGTTTGTGTCAAAGGAAACGTACTTAATTGCCACCTATTTTTCTCTGAGAATATCACAGTATATACCCTGCTACAATGATATAGCTGAAATATGAGAAATAAACATGATGATAACCCACTTTACAGAAAAATTATGAAGAACAAGTTTTCATTTGTAATATTGATGACTTCTGCTTTGTGTTGTAGAACATTTGTAGGTGAACTGTGTGCCACTTCACTTACATACTCAGGCCATTTGATATTTAGCACTGTTCTGATGAATGCTGTTATTGGAGTCCTGAGTAGCATTTCTCTTAGATTTTTATCAACAGTGAATAGTTTGGCTGCAATCATGCCGGTCAAGCAGTAGATTTATCTTTAAAAACATTCTTTCAACAAGAGTAAGCTCAAAACCTATTTATAAAAGCTTACAGTATTGTTGTAAGTGTCATTTATGTATCTTTTGCTCTTTTTTGTGTTCAACTTGATATAAGGAAGCTTAAATGGAATAGTAATCTTATGCTGTTTCCAAAACGTGGAAAATTATTCTGAAACACTAATTGAAACACTTCTGCAAGATCATGATATATAAGAAACACGAAATTAAAAAACCTAACTCACGGTATAAAACTATGGAATATTCCTTTGGGGAAATCCCAGAGAAGTATTGTAAGCACCGTGGGGAAAAATAAGATTAAAGTCCCAGCATTCTGTCATGGTAGAATGTGTTTCAGCCTGGCTCTGTTTGCCAAGAAAATAACAGCATAAAAATCAGAGCAAGTAACAGCATTAGTGATTTACACTAGCCTCATAAATGCTCTGGTGTTTAATAATTTCTGTAACTGTCAGATCAATGTTAAATCAGAAATGCCTGTTTACAACTCCTGTGTTCTTAGAAAATAAAACCAAGGGGAAAAGTAATAGCTGAATAACTAAAATTTACTATTATTATTGTGTAATGTCTTAGCTGGTAATTGCAATTACTGAAAAAAGAATATGGTATTTATCCCTTAAATGCTAGTGCGATGCAAAATAAAAATTTTAGAAACAATTTTTTTTGAAGAAGTGCTCCCCCCCCCTGTTGTTTTTTTTTTTTTTAACTCTGGAAAAAAGGGTATCCTTGCTCATCTATGTGGATTAGTACTGTTCTAACTACTGTAGATGACAGTGTGTCTTCAGTGTATCTCAGGGCTGGTGGTTAGCGGTGAATAGAAACAGCTAAGGTGTGTTTACAAGGCTAATGGTGATTCAAAGAATGTATTTCAGTGAGACGATATATGTAGCTATATCTTACCGTATGAAGATTTCATTGTTTCATTGTTTTCAGTTAGAAAGCTGAATACAAATGTCATATAGATCTCAAGTCAGGAAAAATAGCTGTAATCTGATGTGCTTTGTTAGTGCCATAGACTTGCCAATGCACACAAGCCTGGGTTACACATACTATGGTACAAGTAGTAAGAAAAGTTCTTTCCCGCTATTTACTTTCTAACTTTCAAAATCTTCACAAAATGTGTTTATTATTATCACAGATTGTCAGGAGGTTATCAGAGAGCACTACCACTTTCCTTAAAGGCAGAAACAAAATTTTTATTAAACCTATCCTGAAGAAGACTACCGCTTTAAAGCGTAACCAAGCAGGCAAACAGTATCTTCAGGAAAACCGCTTACTTTTATGAAACACAGAGGTTAATAAATCAAAATATGCATTTCCAGTATTATTTTACCAATCTTATTTTCTGGGATATTCAAGATTATTTTTGCATTTATGTGGCTGGCCATAATATGTGCTTACTATATTTGTGAGATAATTCTTCTGAATTTGGTAGGTAAACGTAATGAATATTTCTGGATCAGGACAACAACCAACCAAGTTTGGTGATTTCAGCAGTAATGATAGAGGGACTTCTGGGTGGGGCTTTTTGAGTTAGTAATACAGGTTAATTGGCAAATCCTTAATCTTAAGAAAGTAGCCCGTGAAGTTTTAAAATGTGTTTTACCAAAGGCTAAACTGCATTTTAGTAGGATTAGCATACATAAAATCTTCCTAGGTCTATTCCCTGTTTGAGGAGTTTGAGCATTTATCCAGAATTTCTGGGCACCCTGTGGGGTGGCTGGAGATACATTTGTCTGGAAACCCTGTCTGCCACAGTACCACAGAGCATCTGTTGCTTGCTGGGTACTGTGAAGCTGCTGCACACTAGCAGGCGCAACACTCTTGGTGCTGTGCTGCAGGTACACTAAAGAAGGGAATGACAGGCTAGTGGGGAAAAGTCAAACTGTCTCGTGCTTTGTAAGCAAGCCTTTAGGTGTTCAGGACTCAGAACCCCACTAGAGTTTCAGCCCCCCCTTGCCCAAGCACTGAAGGTGCAGCTATGTGACTGCATGGTCTGTACAAGGAATTTGGGAGCCCTTGTTCCCTCCTTTTTAGGTCAGGTAAGACAAATTAGCCAAAGGTAAATTTAAAGTTGAGAGCATGTAGATTAGAATAGAACAATTTAATTCATTGTAAGAAGAAGTTTTAGCACTATGTAAAAAAATAGTAATTTTTTTGAAAGAACAATAAACTTGTTCTTTTTTGTCAGAAACTTCATCAACTGAAAGTGGTTCTCAGATAAAAAAAAGGTAAGAAAATTAACTAGAGAGAAAATGAACTAAGCAGCATAATGTTTTTTATTTTGTTTAAAAGTCTATAGGCTTTGATTACTACTGCTTAAGAAGGATCAGTAATATATAATTAGAAATAGTCTATTATGTAGGTTGCAACAAACCAGAATTGTTTTGCTTCATGCTATTGTTTTTCTGTAGTATTCTATTTGTTGTCTTAAAGATTTGTTCAGAATCCTCACATTTTTTTAGCAATTTAGGTGACCATAATTTAGTACCATATGTATTTGACTTGATGTTAATGTGAAACTAAAGGCTTCTCAGCAGTTTATTAAATTTTTTTCTTAATGCCACTTTGTAGTTGTAGCTGCACTAGCTATACTTAGCTTTTTTATTTTAAAATTCTACATAAATCTGTACTGGCTTTCTGAAATTGCTATTTGAGTCATACTTTGACTTAGCCTTTCAGTACTGAGGCCACTGCAACAACTAATCTCCTCTTTTGTTTTCTATTTTTGTGTGTGCTATGGTGTTTCAGTAGGTGCAAATATAAAGTTAAAATTTGTCAGACTTAGAATGCTTAATGCATGTGAGTGATTATTTGATTGGCTTTTTCATCTCCTCTAGCATCCAGATATCACTTGCTCTTTGCTCTCTCTTTGTTCTGTTAAAAGAGCAGAAATGAGTGGGCTTAAAGAGAACAAAAAAAAAAAACTGCATAGAAAGTTGTTATTAAAAGAAATAAGAAGAGTGGTTGAACATATACAGAAGAATGTAGTCATTTCATCTCCATTTCATTAAGATGAGGTTGAAGAATTGTTTCTTGCTTTTCATTTTTACCATATGCTATTGTTTAGATAGTTCCATTTTTTCTGTTAATTAGAAATACAAGATAAGGAGGAAGATGTGAAAATTTCAGTTGGTTCAATAGGCATTTATGAGTGGTCTTCTCTTCCAGTATTTGATTTGCATGTGATGAATGCATTTTTACCATAATTTATTTTTAGTTTCCAAACCAGTCCTGTGGGAGTATAGGAGAGAAGCTGCAACTACCCGATTCAGAGAATTTGAACATGCCTATTGTTTGTTTTATTTTCCCCTCTCTTTACCACCATCATTTTGGAATGAAAATAATTCAAATTATGGTAGAATTCAGTTGGAAAAATATTTTAATACTGAGAGAAGCAATTATGTGTAGGGGTTCCTCTGTTTTTATCATTTGATGGTCAGTACAACCTTTCAAAATCAGAGACAGGTCTTTAAAATATTTCTGTGTGGAAAATTGTGTACAAGTAATACATATATAATTCTCTGAAACTAGCAGAAATATTTTTCTTTTTTTCAGTTAGCTATTGTGCTCCTTAATAGCGTTCTGCACAGTTTCAGTGCTTTACTTGAGAAGTAGATTGATTTTTACCTTGTTTAAGAGCTTTTACAAATACATTAAGAACCAGTTTATTTTTTTAAATAATTTAATGTGAACCTCGTGAGGTTCAACAAGGCCAAGTGCAACGTCCTGCACATGGGTCAGGGCAACCCCCGGTATCAATACAGGCTGAGAGATGAAGGGATTGAGAGCAGAGGAGAAGGACTTGAGGGTGATGGTGGGTGAAAAGCTGGACATGAGCCGGCAATGTGCACTTGCAGCCCAGAAAGCTGATTGTATCCTGGGCTGCATCAAAAGAAGAGTTACCAGCAGGTTGAGAGAGGTGATTCTCCCCCGCTGCTTTGCTCTGGTGAGACCCCACCTGGAGTACTGTGTTCAGCTCTGGGGCCCCCAGCATAAGAAGGACATGGACCTGTTGGAGTGAGTCCAGAGGAGGTCCACAAAGACAATCAGAGAGCTGGAACACCTCTGCTATGAAGAAAGGCTGAGAGGGTTGGAGTTGTTCAGCCTGGAAAAGAGAAGGCTCCGGGGAGACCTTGTTGTGGCTTTTTGCTATATGAAGAGGGCTTATAAGAAAGAGGGACAAATACTTTTTTACCTGTAGTGGCAGGTAGCAACAGGACAAGGGGCAGCGATTTTAAACTAAAAGAGGTTTATATTGAACATAAGAAGTTTTTTACAGTGAGGTTGGTGAGACCCTGGAACAGGTTTCCCAGAGAGGTTGTGGATCCCCCATCCCTGGAAGAGTTCAAGGCCAGGTTGGATGGGGCTTTGAGCAACCTGGTCTAGTGGAAATTGTCCCTGCCCATGGCAGGGGGGCTGGAACTAGAGGATCTGGAAGGTCCCTTCCAACCCAAACCATTCTGTGATTAAACAAATTTGAAGATGGAATATTAGGAGAGAGTTATAATAAAAGTTAGAATCTTAGAAGTGATCAATTAATAAACATTCCCTATGTCAGTTTTTCACTAAAGTTACCAGCAGTAGCCTTCAACTATGTATCTGCCAAATGTTAGATTCAAATGACTTGTTTTCAATATGTGCCTATGTGTGTGAGAAGATACGGACTATCTGCATTCAAGGCATTTTCCTTAGTCAAATTTTCCTTTGCAGTTATGTTCTGGAAGTCTCCCATGTTCTGAATTAAAGAAGATGAGTTCATTTGTAAGGTGATCATGTTCTGTGGTCCAGCTCTTCCATTATTAGTCATATTACTACTGCTTCTTTTTACCTTAGTTTTCTAGCCCTTACAAACCCCACATGAAATTAGAAGTCGCTGTTTTGGCTTCATGCTATGAAGTCCTGGCTCTGTTGATGTTAATTCTGGATTTCTGTAGTTTCCATTAGGTATATACCATTTAAATTAATTACATATAAATTACTAGGAAATACTTGCTTCCCTGTTACTAATCTAGTTTACATGATCTGCTCTCCTCCCAGAACTATTTTTCATCTTCAGTCTGGTAACTACTAATGTAAAGAATTTTGGGAAGAAGTGTCAGAACTCTTTCATAACCATGAATGCCATAAGAACTACACTAAACAGTTAAGTTAGTCTTTCCTTTCCTGTGAATCTTCTGTTTCTTCCTGGGACAATAGTTCAGCTACCACAAAAAAGATGAAAAGCGATCCTCTTCAATTTAGCATAGGTGCTGTTTAGTTTAGTGTGTCAGTAGTGATTCAAGTCTCCTGGGAGCAAGAGAGTGATGATTTAGCTTCAGAACCAAGCAGGTCTCCTTCCTAAGGAGAGGGAAGAACCTGCCTGCTTGATTTCTCTACCTAAATCCAGTGGAAGACAGGATGTAAATACTTGCCTGTGCCTGCTTTTGGCTGGCTCCAAGCAATTCAGTGCTCAGTGGAATGGCTGCTTTGGTTGTGTTCCGAAGTAGCTTGTTCTCCTTGAGCACAACACGTTTCTCTGAATACTGTGTTTCCTCCTGGGCAATTGCAATACTTAGGACCCCTGTTGTAGTTTCTGTAATTTTCTGTGCTGGTGATGACTTATGAAGAAAGACTACATTTTGATTGAATGAGTTTGCCTTTCTGTAAACTAGGTGGACTGTAGTGCAATGATTAATTTCCCATTATTAATTAGCTTTTTATGATTCATTCAGAACTGCATGTATAAAATTAAGTGATGATGTGAGATTCCATTGCTATAGCTTTCTTTCACAGAAAATATTTAATCAATTATTGCTGAATCAAAAAATTCTGTACTGTTGTGTCAATAATAATCATGCTTCAATGAATAAGTCTTTCAGAGAATTATTGTCAATAGTATAGTTGAAATGCCACATAGATGTAATGAATAATCATAATTTCAAGCCTTATTTGTAAGATGATGTCTCTGCTTTATATAGAAGGATGTTTCCAAGCATGTTTTTTACAATACGAACGTTCGAAATACTTCCATTCTATTTAAAGTTAAAACCACAAATGGGAACTTTGATGAAGAACTGTTAGCTTCTGCAGCCCACTTCATATAGATATGTTGTTAGTGTTACAAAAAAAAGCCACCAAAATTTATTCTGTCATATCTATAAAATAATTTTTAGTCAAACTTTGAATCTGATTGGCACGTTACAGTACCATGTATTGAGCTTTTATTTCTTAATATGGATGTGCTTTATGCAACCTTCTGTGTTCCCTCTTGAATAGTAAGCTTTTTTCCACTAAAATCAGTATTTCCACTGACTATATTAAATTATAAAGATAGTGTGCAATTATAGCATTGCAGGTTTTATACGGGTTATTATTTTTATTTGGTCTACTGCTCCGAGGAGGTACTAATGGAAGAACCATTACAAATGCATAGCATTTATTTGGACAAATTATCCAGATTGCAATTATACAGGAAGACTGCAGAAGCCCTCCTTCTCCCAGCTCTGTTATGGGTAGCTGAAGATCTGACTGCTGACTGTTTAAAAAAACTTAAGTTCAAAGAGCAGCTCTTGGGAGTCCTCTTTGTGGCTGAGCACATTAAGGAAATGTTGACTGTTGCCAAAACAGTGCTGCTCCTCCTCTCGCAGTGCTGCTTGGCACTCTGCTTTTAATGCAGGAAGGGAGTGCTGCGCCAGTCTTAAGGCTGTGGTGTTTGCTGATACTCTGCTAGTGCTGTACCAAGGCACTTGGAGTCTTCAGCCTGTCTCTGTGCTCCAAGGGTGCAATGCTGTTGAAGTAGTCAGCCTGCACAAGATCCTTTTTTCATCAGTAACCATTAAAACTGCATTCCAGACCATAAAGTAGGAGTAGCCTGCACATGGGTTGAGGCAATCCCAAGTACAAATACAGACTGGGGGATGAGTGAATTGAGAGCAGCCCTGAAGAGAAGGACTTGGGTGTGTTGGTTGACGAGAAGCTCAACGTGACATGGCAGTGTTTGCTTGCAGCCCAGAAAGCCAACCATTATCCTGGGCTGCATCAAAAGCAATGTGATCAGCAGGTCAAGGGAGGTGATTCTCCCCCTCTACTCTGCTCTGCTTTCCTGAGACCCCCACCTGGAGTGGTGTGTTCAGCTTTGACACCCCCAACATAAGAAGAACAGGGACCTGTTGGACCAAGTCCAGAGGAGGGACACAAAGGTGATCAGAGGGCTGGAGCATCTACCCTACGAAGACAGGCTGAGAGAATTGGGGGTGTTCAGCCTGGAGAAGAGAAGTCTCTGGGGACACCTTACAGCAGCCTTCCAGTACCTAAAGGGGGCCTACAAGAAAGCCCGAGAGGGACTTTTTACAAGGGCAGGTAGTGATAGGAGAAGGGGTAATGGTTTTTAACTGAAAGAGGGTAGATTTAGATTGGATGTAAGGAAGTTCTTGACTATGAGGGTGGTGAGGCACTGGAACAGGCTGCTCAGAGAGGCTGTGGATGCCCCATCCCTGGAAGTGTTCAAGGCCAGGTTGGATGGGGCTGTGAGCAACCTGGTCTAGTGGAAGGTGTCCCTGCCTATGGCAGGGGGGCTGGAACTAGATGGTCTTTAAGGTCCCTTCCAACCCAAACCATTCTACGATTCTATGAACATTTATCAATATAAATGTGTCAGTGCTTTCAAATGCTCCAGGAAATTGTTTTTGATAGTTTTCACACTACTGTGTTTCTTCATAGTTTTCACACTACTGTGTTTCTTCAAAATGTGTATTCCCAACCCTAAAGTAACTAATACAGTGCTCTTCAACTGCTGTCATCTAGGAGGAGAGACAGGTGAACACTGCTACGTTTCACTCTGCTTGCCATATAGGAATAGATTAGAGTATTATGTACCAGGTTTTAACTTTTAAAAATAGATTTTCAAGGTGGTTTTTTTCTGCAATTTGCAGTTGTCTCCACTGTCACATTGCTAAATGTGGTTTGATCCTAGGGAAATGGATTTACAGTTAAAGTTGAATCAGTTTTGAATTGGTACTTCTGTTTGTCTGAAATGTTATTTGAGTAACATGATTATTTTGTTCTTTAATGAGCTTGTATGATTCTGATCTGAAAGTATTAAGGAAAAAAACAGTGAAAATGTTAAATATCCAAACTCATTAAATTAGATATTACAAATATTGTATCCTTTAAGCTCATTATAATAAATTAGAGAGATTATTGAATTCTAAGTATGCTGTAATGTAAGTGGATATGAACTATGATGAAGAGCTGCTTCTGAATAAAAATCTATAATCTGTTTCCTTAAGCTATTGAATTCTGTCATGGCTGAATAACAAAAGATTTTAAAAGGGGGAGGAATACAATTTTTCTTTGCGAACTCTGTGTATTTGTTGTAGAGGTTGATACTGCTTCCCCATGTGTGCTTTATTTGAAATTCACCCCAACCTCTATTAAAAACAAATTAGAGATCTCAGATTTAGCTCTGCCACAGCTGCAGAAGGCTTGTAATTAGGGTAACAGATGCATGGATTTGAATGGTTAGAGGATGATATAAGAAATGGCTGAATACATTTTTGTTTACTGTAAATCTCAACATATCATGCTATCTCAATAAGGCCATGCTGTCTTTCATATATTCCTGAATTATGCTCAGTGCAGTTCTGTTACCAGAGGTGTCAGTGGTCACAGTATGTAGGAAATTTATATTTGAATTGTGGTTTCCTAGTGTTATTGTGTTACATAAATAAGCAGTAGATTACACATAAGATTATATTAACCTAATAATTGGCACATTAATGATAGAACTGGAAATTATGTTGTTGTCTTTTTTTTTTTTTAAGAATAACATATTGCTTCATTCAGCTGCTGTTAGGACAGATTTTGTGTGCCATTGGGAATTTCCAGCACCAATTATTTCTACCATTTTCTACTCTTCTTTTTAAATATTAAATTCTAAGGCATCTATTAATACAAGTGCAAAACAAAGTTGTTGTTTAACTGTGGTCTTTCTGAGGGTAATATTAATAATTAATAGTTTCCAGAGGCCAGTTTACTGTAGGATATTAGATGCTGCTGTTTCTCAGTTTGGAATGGTTAATTGAAGTTTCTTCATATGAAATAAATAAAGAGAAAATAACTTTTTCTTTCTATGATTGAATTTTCTTTTGATAAGGCAGTTATAACATTTCATCTTATTTAGTTGAAATTTCCTTTAGGTTTCATCTTATATCTAACCAACACAGAATCTGTGTATCAGCTGAATGGCTTCAGAGGTAATCCAGTATGATTAGCCAAAGATAGTTCTTTATATTAAAGTTTTGAAGTGTCTCTTAAAGGTTTCAAGGAGGTTGATATTTGCATTTTACGGTAAACTTTCCCTAATGCTTCCTATTCAGCCTGTGCTTGAATATCATCCTTTATGTGTTCCCATAAAATGGCAAAAATATCCAATTATTTCAGACCTCTGAGGTTTCAGTATGTCACTTTTCCTAGGATGATGATTTAAAATGTCATGTAGAATTAAACTAAAGGTAGTAATAGATAAATTGTTTGGCATATTACTGCAGAATTATTTTGTAGGTGTAGTTATTTAAAAAAAATGCAATGCCCATACTGACAATAAACTATTGTAATGAAAATACATGTAGTGATGGAATTCACCAATAACTGCTAATACAGAGGAAGCTGAAAATCTATTATTTTTCACTATAGCTAGAAATGTATATCAAGTTCCATTTTTGCTTTCTGTTTTGGTACATCTCATCTTTCAGTTAGCAGTTAGAGGTTAGATTTACCATTAGAAAGTAACTTGTTCATTCTGATCAACTGACTCTGTATTTTTAAGGAACCGTGAGCGTTTCATGTATTTACGTATAATTTATATGTGACCTGAGACCTTAATTTAACACTTGCAGGTTTTGTGCTTCCAAAAGAAAATAATATAGCAGCCTTGATGAATGAAATCCTGTGACTAGGTATGAGAGCAGAACAAAGTTTCCATTCATTCAGACTGCCCATGCCAGCCCACCCCAACTGATGTCTTGTCTTGTCCTGCCAAAGATTTCCTTAGATTTCAGGGCTTCCATGGCCGCTAGAGTTTCTTGGCCTCTCTGCTCTTGTCTTTTCATTAAAGAAACCATAATACATTGTTTACCATGTGGAAAGTGGAAATGACACTCACTGAATTTATATGAAGTTATTATATTAACTGGGAATATTCTTTTGCCTCTTTCTGAACTGGTCTGCATTGAAATGAACAACCTCCCAGAGGTGGTATCTGTAGCTGAAAACATCTATTTTTTACTACCAAAACCCGTTTTCATTTTCTTGAAAGTCCATGGTACTAACTCGGGTTTTGTTACAGGGCGGGGTGGGGGGGAAGGTCATGGCTTGGGTTTTCCATTCAGTGCATTCATGAGCACACTGCCAGACCAAAATTTACTTAACATAACTTCATATGATTAATGAAAATGAGAGTAATAATATTGAATTAATAACATAAGTATTAACATGGTATCCAAGTTCTTTTGTAAATTAAATATTTTGCAGTATTAACTAATTTTAAAGAATTACATCCATATAATCCACATCCTTGTTCTAATGAATAGGTCAGTTTCCTTGTTCAAGAACCTCAATGCCTGAATGATAACATAACTCAAAATCACTGAGATATAAGCTCTGTAATCAGAATATTTGGGGGGAGGGAGCTGTAGGAGTAATTTACAGATGAGAGATGATGGTAACTCTCCAGGCATTTACCCAGTCATTTGTGTGAAGGAATGAGGCTGAGCATGGATCTGGGTATCTGGGCGCACAGAACGCAAAGATGATTTGGCAGCACAAACGAAGGACATGAGAAATCTTTGCTAAGGAACATACATTCTATACAAATATAAAAGGAAATATGCCATTTTTAGTAGAATATTTTGTAAAAAAATGAGCCTAAACACCCTTTTTAAAGTTCCTTTACTTTCTGATGGTCCAGGGCTTCTAGTTCTGAGATTTCATACCTTTCCTTTCCATTGTTCCTACCCTTCCAGGTTTTACTGTATAATTGGCTAAGATGTGAATAAGAAAAAAAAAATTGCAAAAGGAAACTTTCTTAGGAAGGAAATATTATTTGTTCTTGTTATATCATAGATAAAGCACAACTGTTACTAGCTAGCTGGTATTTCTGCTCTTACGTGTTTGAGTGAGTAACAGTGAATCCATTCCCAGAAATCTCAGATAATTGTCTGTTTTTTCTGCCATGCTGAATTCATGTTTGATTCCCAAGGCTCATCAGAGAGTCCAAAAGGACAACGTAAAATATGTGTTCAGAATACTGTGAAATACTGTAGTAAAATATTGTGTATGATGTATATAGTTATGTGATCTGTTCTTTCAGAAGGGTATCTGTTTTATTCTTGTGAGACAGCTGTTCTTGTGTGTAAAACCAAAATAAAGTTCTTGCATTAGAAAACAGTGTTTTATAGACAGTGGGGAGAAAAGTTAAGTGTCAAGCTAATTATAGAATGGTTGGTATTTATTGTAAGAAATCAGAAGAAATTGTTAGGTTATAAACAATTCATAAGAAATTTCAGAGGAGGTTTAGATTTTTTTTCTTGTTATAGAAGATGCATATTATGAAAAAAAATTAATTTTTTTTTGCCTTTGTGGATTTGAGTCAGTGTATCTTTTTCTTATGAGATATCCCTGATACAGAAAATTCCCTCTTAGAAAATGAGTAAGTTTTGCTAGAAATAAAGCAAATGGGCTCAAAGGAAATGTAAGCAAATTTTCTCAGACTCCATCATTCTATTTAAGAGGCTGTAGCATTTTGAGTGTTGTGGTATTGTGCTAGGGTTGTTTTTATTTAACTGCAGCACCACTTTCTTGTTGATAAATACTAGGAAATTAGAAGTATTATTCAGACAAAATCATTTGAATAACATCTTTCTAGAATAATAAATCTACTCACCTCATGAGAGTGACAGGCTCTCTCTCTAAGAAGTGAAAAGTAAAAAATGAGACTACAGGGTATTGAAACTGAGATAAAAATAACATACAGCTAGTGTTTGTGAAAGCTACTGTAGTGATCATAAAGTCATATAGCTTACCTACATAATATAATACTCTCTCTAATCTCATAGTCCTGTTGCAGCAGAGAATAGTGGGTGAAATGTAATTACTTTCTGTGGTAAATGTAAAAAGTTTAGTGACATCTACTGTTTAGAGAAATAATAAGCTTTAAGTTCACAGTCTGTGAATTTCTGTCTTGTTTTATACAAGGTCAATAAAAGCATGTACTCTGGAACTATTGTCAAAGGATATACTATATACTTTATGCAGAAGCAAGTACAGAAAAGAGAATATTATACTTTTGATATGTGTGCAACACTAATTAGGTTGCTATCATCTACACCATCTAGACATTTCTACCTCATATCTTCATTTTAGTTTCAGGGGATTCATTTTTAACAGTTCCACGTTCTCTTAGCTTTCATTACTTCCAACAAAAATTTTAATTTCTGTGACTTACTGTTTCCCTTTTTTTTAATTGAACAAGAAGTTCCAGTATGCTATCAGACATGTTTCTCCAGATTTGCTAGTTTGTGTAGACTTGTTTCTTTGACTAGGAAAATACGTAATTTGCAAATAACTTTGAAGTTCCCTAATGTCTTCCAGAGAGGAAAAATGCAACCTAATGTTGAACAATATAAAAAACTACACACTCTTTCAGGAATAGCTCTTTTACCCACTTTCTTGACGTATCTATTCCTGAAACAGTGTTTTTTGAATGGATTTAAAAGTGAAGTTTGGACAACATTGTAGCTTTAATAATAATAATAATTAGGATGAAATGGTAAGGTGTGAATCTGAAAGCATCAGGAGATATCAAGGGAAATCATTATTCAATCAAGGCTCCTAACCTCCCACTGAAATTCAATAGTAAATGAAAAGCTGCAACCTCTTACAGACAGATGAACTTGTATTCCATTAATTAGAAGTAAATTAATTTGCTGTTATCACTGGCTATCTTGTTATTTAAAATAAACTACCCGTTTGCTTGCCATCTTTGAAGTAAGAATTTCACTATTAAACCGTAGTGAAAAACAAACTGATCCCACAGAGCGAAGTCTTAAGTGCAGGAGACATTGCAAAACCAGTGTTGTGTTTACCTAAGTGCAGTAAATACCACTTGCCATGCTAAAATCAACAGAAAAATTGTCATTGAATTCAATTGGAAAAGAAGTAGGGCCTTAGATGATAATGACTGCTTTTGCTGTGCTTCAGTACATGTTATTTAGGCAAGGTATTGTAGTCATTGCCATGAAACTACAGCAGTAATTCTCCACACTGTATTTTGGAGTTCAAGGTTTCACATTAGAACTGTTCAGAAAGTTCAGACACCCCCTTGTGAGATACTCCCAGATACCAAGTACTTCACAACCAGGAGATGCATATAGTGGCTGACTATACCACTGGTGGTGTCTCCACAGAATTTTTTAATTGTCTTTGATAATCTGTACCAAAAAGAAAGATGGACTGCAGGACTTTGTTTTTGCAGTGGGTAAAGGAGGTGTTAGTGGTAGCTGATAAACGATGAATTATATGATAGGATAAGGCAAAAGCAGAAGATGATGGATTGGGGAGGAGAGGAAGAATGCAGTCAACTAAATGCTAGTCACCTCAGAAATGAGGTACAAGGTCGTTCTTTGAGCATAGATCATTGACTAGAGGGTAAGCATGTGTGTCAGTGTTTGTTTAGTAAAGCCAAACCATGCTTTTGCTTATACTGTTTTCTTTAGGATGTAGAACTTTTCCTGTTTTAATTCTTACAGCAGAAAATTGTAATTAGTGTTTCTAGAAAAGGGAATATATGTTGCACTAAGATATAATGTATTGGTTCAATAATTTATTGGCTTCCTGATACCAATTCTTGACATTCCAAAGAGGAATATACCCCAGTTGTCTCAGACAGAAAACTACCTTCATTTTAATAGATTCTTAGGCTGTATGTCAATGGTAATGAACAATAAATTCCCAAATTGCTTTCCAGAGAAAAATAAATAGATTTTCTATGTTTTATACACACATATATATATTTATATACGCATACTAAGTTACACCTGTTGTGGATCTTACAAAATGTTTATCCACTGTTTTTTCATATAGTACTAGTGATGATATACCTTACTCTAATGTAGTTCTTCCCAGTGCCTCAGGAGATTTTTCAGAAGTCCCTTCAAGCTTTACATTGCTGTAGTTTTATCACTGAGGTATTAAATTCAGCGTAGATATGTGGCTATGTGCATAGTGAAAAACAGAAGAAGGAAGAATGTAACAGGGCTTTTAGTGTGCCTTTATGAAAGAAGTCAGTTTTAAAGTTCATGCAACTGAAACACATTTTGGTTTAGAGAATATATTATTTCTGCATGGTCATAGATGGCATATAGTTCTACATATAAAATAATGAAGAAAACGCTGTTTTCTAGCTTACTGTGATCTTTCTTTGAGAGTCAAGACATTTTTCTCATAAAGCTGAGAGAGAAACTTAGGTGAAATTATGCATGTTCAGCTCAGTTCAAAGATAAATTCAGTTCCAATAGGTACTGCTCACAAAAAGATTCTGAAAGTTGCTGAGAATAAGTAAAATAAAACAGACAGTAAGCTAAGTGCATGTTACATTCTCTCACTTTTTGTCATTGCTCTGTAGTTCTCAGCCTCTTTCTATCTCATTTGGCAGAATTATAGTGAGGGTTATGGTCTTATGAGACATTTTTATGTCACTGTAAGTATTGATTGAAATAGGGAGTTTCTCTTCAACAAAGGGTATTTCAAAATCCCTTATGCAAGGCAGTAGGCAGTGAAGAAAGCCTTATCGGCATGTTAACTAATTTGGAAGATTGAGGGAGATCATCAGGGTACATGGAGCTGTAAGAACTGTTGAATCAATGTTACAGTATTTTGTTGTTCACAGATTTAAGCTGAGTCACTCAAGCCTGACAGAAAAAAGCTCCTGGCAAAGCTGTATGTCAGATACTTCATCAAGTCTCATGGGTTCTGGGAAATAAAAATAGAAATAAGGGTGAAATAAGGGCCATGTCCCAGTTTTAAAAAAACTATATATAGGTGTTAGGATAGCAGAATAAGTAAAATTACTTGATTTGAAAGGCTTCCTGGTTTTGGAGTAACTTCTGGCAGGATTTTGGAGATCAGTATGATGAGTAAGCTTACAAATGCTTAAACAAGGAGTTTTCAAACTTTCCTGCTATTAATATTGCTTCTTAATAGTTAGTTGGTTATAAACATCTCCATTTCCATTCACTAACAAATGGATTGACTGTCCTTCCTGTTTGGTATCATAGACCTTCCTGACTTTTCATTCACTTCCAGGAAGCCACCCTTTCTTCCCATTATTGCTTGTGCAGACTGTCCTCTCTTGCACATGATTATCTGGACTAGTTTCTTATTCTCCTTGCAGGGTCATGGATGGAATCATGAAGTCCCACTCCATCATCATTTTCTTTTACTGAGACCACCCTTGACTCCCTTTCATACTGCAGATGAACCTTATGGGAGCTGGCATAACTGCTTAGATAAAAAGCTAGTCATAGATATGAGTTTAATATCTCTCTAGCTTGAAATAATCAGGGTTTAGCATGTTCCTGAAAGGAAATTCTGAATATCATAAACAGAGAGCAAGATTGAGATTACAGGATCTCCCATGCTGCTATTGTCTTATATTAGCTGAACTCAAGTGTGAAATAATATTATTGTGGTTACAGATTTATTTATTTATCCTGGTTATTTATTAATGTATTTTAATTTCTAAGGGTTTATTTAACTTCTTTTTATCATTATTCTTCTGTAACACACTTGGATTTCAGTTGTAAACTTAAAGTAGTTGTTTATAAGTTTGTAAGTAAACCACCATCCTTCCTACCACAAGAGAGCATTGTAACCTTCAGCGAGAGTCAGGCAAACAGAACTCTTAGGAGACTGTAGAAGGTACGGAAGGTTTTTCTCTGTCGAAATATTAAGACATATTTTTTCCTTAAATGGGCAGTTGCTTTTTTTAACTATTCAGTAGCTATTAAATTGAAGTGCTTCAGCTTCCTTTTCAGGGATATTTTATAGCAACTGATACAGTGCTCGGTAATCTTTTAGACTTACAGTAAGCCAGTATTTTTCTATAATAGTTTTAACCTATTCTTGAAAACTACACAGTTCACCTCTACTGGTTTTTTGAGCTGCTTGCAGTAGATGTTGTCTAAACCTGGAGCTGGAAGGTAGAACAGTCATCAGATACCATGGCATAACTCAAAAATGCTATGAGGATGAGCAGAAATAATGGCGATTCTTCTGTAAGCAATAATAGCAGGGGCTCTGATGTGCCACTGTTGTGCTGCTGACATTGGCATTGGATAGGGGAAAGGACAAAATGGTGGTCCCTAAAGAAGCCTGAAGTTGAGAAAGCCAAAATTTGTATGATAGCTTTGTTGTACACACTGTGGGACCATGTTTGGCACTTGAAACAAGACTACATCTAATGCCAAATAAACCTCTGTAACTGCATGTAATGGAAATCTGAGGATCCTCAGCACCAGTTACTTCAGTCTGTTAATCTGTTTCTCTTGCACTGAATTATTTGCTAATGTAGAGGTACCTGCTGGACACAATTCAAATCCCCATAGACTGTTACTAACTGCAGCTACTGATTTAATATTTAAAAAACACCTTGAAATATTGTTCAAGTATTTCCCTTAAGATTCTGGGCTATATACACAACTTTCATTTCACTGATGAATTGTATGCCTCCATTATATTCTGATACGTATATTCAAGACAAATTCATTTCATATCTAGTATATTGTATCATTTGTGTCTCTTTTGCAGAGATACTTAAAAGAGGTGCAATAGTTGTCCATGTACTAGAAATAGGTAGAGAAAAGAAAAAATATGCCAGTCTGTAAGGGAGCAGAGAGATATACTGAACAGAACACTACCTGCAGCTCTGAACACTGATATTAGAAAGTGGCAAATAAAGTAGTAACTCAGAAAAAAGCAAAAGTATAGGCAAAACTGATGGACAGAGAAAACTGAGTAATGAAAACACAAAGGATAAAAAGTGCTTGATTTAAATTATCCAATAAAGGTAATAAAGTGGCATTATGAATAAAGGTAAGAAAGGTAAAATAGACTGATTATTGGTTGATGTAATAAAAATATTTTGAAAACAGCTGAAAATTCTATTACTTAGTGTCTGTATTTGTGTATATATGGATGGGAGTGCATAAAATAAATGTAAGCCAATTTAGGCAAAACTAGCATTTAGATTTGATGAACATGTTTCTTTTCTTATGATGCTAGTTGCCATAGTTGCTGTGGTTGCAGCTGACAAACATTAACTATATGCTTCTAAAGGAAGCTGATATTTTCATTTTTTATGGGAAAAGGGAATTTACTTTGTCCTGTCACCAAGACAATTCTTGGGTCCCACTTTTCTATGTGTCACTCCTCTGTTTTAATTCATATGCAGAGCAATTTTGCAGAATTTCTCTCAAGACACTCTATCTGCTTTTAGAAAAACTAAACAAAGTTGGAAAAAAGTATAGTCAAATGTTTTAACAAATTCAGCTTAAAAACCATAGTTGAAATCCTAATTCCATTAAGTTAATTAACTTTACTAGAACCAGGATTTCATGCTGTGGCTCATATTTACAGGAAATAGCTAATTAAGAAACAGGCATTGACTGTTTTTAACTATACACAAAGTACTTTTGGGTTTTTTTTATTTACATGTAGGAAGATTTGACTCACAGTGCCAACTTAATTATCTGTTCATACTCCAGCATCATCTATTCCAGACTTTATTCTCTGTAGTGAGCTAGAGACTGGTCAGTTTCTTCCTGGGAGTTTGTTTTCATCAGTAAATCCAGCTTTAATGATGGCTTAAGCTATCTGACTTACAGTTGACTTGCATATCCAAGTGACATAGAACTTTAGTCCTGTGGAAATTGTGTATTGCAAAGACTATTCCACACTTTTCACAGTGCAGCAGCCGCAGCTGCTGTTCACCCTTCTTTCCCCTAAATATTCCATATACTCTAGCTAAACATTTTTCAGAGAAACAGAGGTCCAGGAGAAGCAAGCAAATCTTTTCACCAGTAATGTGATTATAAAGTCCAAAAAAGTCTAGAAGGGCAAAATTAAAAAGTAGAAATGCAAGAAAGCTGTCTCCAGATCTTTTGATTTGCAGCTTGATAGCTGCAGTCAGGGAAGGCTTCCTTTAATGTCAGTAGATGGTGGAAGTGATCTCAGGCTTTCCAATAGGACACCCCCCACCACCACAGGATTATAAGCTTTAAAACACATGGAAGAAAAGATAATCAGAAGATTGCAAGGTGTACCATGGAAAGGAAGTCTCTGTATTCCAATAGTACTCTGGGTCACTTTGACAAATGCCCAGTTTCTGTAGTGAGAACCATCTGTGAGAAAATGAAAGGGAAAGTACTTCATGGGGTCATATGGAACTGTAGGATCAACTGAACTCTCAAAATTTATGAATTATCAATTCATTACAAATCAAAAGCCCAAATTTTTACAGAGAAAAAAAATAAATAAAAAGGATTTTAAGTGAATGCACTACCATCTTCTACCTTGTCAGGTATGATAGGCTAAAATTTGATCTCTGGTCCCTATTAAAATTGCTGTTGTCCTTCTAAATGTCACAGGCATTGAACATAGTAGATAGTTGTGGAAGTGTTTATGGTTTTGTACATAAAAGCTAGTGCTGGGGTGAATGAAAAGAAGAATTCCTGTAACAACTTCAGTTTATGATTCACTTCTATTTCATTTCAATAGGTAGAGTTTAGAGCTTTTCTACATACATATACCTTTCATATTATGTTGAACTGCAATGCTAGGTGACATAAATGCCTTGATAACCCAAAGGAGGTAAACATTTTAAAATCATGCATGACAAGGTTACCTAATATCCTTTCCAAATTACCTAGCCTATCTTTCTTTTTAGTTTAATATACATACCTCTATGAACTTGGTCTTACTCTTCTTACCTTTAAGAAACAGTAGTGAATGTTATTTATCTGATTCCACAGTGTGACTAGCATACTTTTAAAGCCTATCGAGAAATACTGAAAACATATATTGTAATTTCCAGTTCATAGCTGTACTCTTCTTATTGTTCTGAATAATTTAATTTGTTATTTCTTTTGTTTCTTGCCTTATAAATAGCTTCATAATAACAATAATACTCTGGACTTCCTGCTTTTTAGTTGTACTTACTTCCTCGATTTTTACCATTAGAGCTGCCCTTCCTTCTATCTTCTGTAATTTTTTTTCCATTGTTGTTTGTTTTGCTTTCTCTTACTGTGGAAGGCCTGAGACCTCTGCTATTTATGCATAGACTAATTGTAGGAAATGGTGCTAGTGAGCAGGAGAAAGTCAGGTTCCCAAGTCAAAGCTATAACTAATTATGATTACCTTTGATGATACTGTATTACTACAGTTACTTTGTCACAGTTAGAATTGCAGACATGCTTAGTTACAACAGTAGGACAAAATATTTCTTAGCTCCTTTTGTAAGTCCTCTGTTCAGGAGTATGTAAACTTTTTACATTGGAAGAGAAGTCAGCAGAACTAAGCCATGTAGAGGAAAGGAACATTTGCTACCAGTAAGAACTGATAAGAAGTTACTGCTTGGTGAGAGGAGCTATAGCAAACTTGCTGAGAGTGCACTCTGCCCTGTTATCAAGATCATTAATGAAGATATTAAAGAAGATTGAACCCAGTATTGACCCTTGGGGTGCACCAGTAGTTGCTGGCCTCCAACTAGACTTTGTGCCACTGACCAGCTCCCTCTGGGACCACCCTTTCAGCTAGTTTTCAATCCGCCTCACTGTCAGCTCATCCAGCCCTTCTTTGTGAGGATTTTACAGCAGGCAGTGTTGAAAGCCTTACTTAGGCTACTGAGGTAGACAATATCCACTGCTCTGCCCTCATCTACCAAGCCAGTCATTTCATCATAGAAGGTGATCAGGTTGGTCAAGCATGACTTCCCCTTGGCAAATCCATGCTGACTACTCCTGATGACTTCCTTGTCCTTCACGTGCCTGGAAATTGTTTCCAGGATTAGCTGCTCCATCACCTTCCCAGGGATCAAGGTGAGGCTGGCCAGCCTGCAGTTCCCTGGATCCTCCTTGAAGACAGGAGTGACATTTGCTTTACTCTAGTCCACAGGCACTTCTCCCAGTCACCATGATGGATGAAAGATTATTGAGAGTGGCTTTGCAGTGACATCAGCCAACTCCCTCAGCTCTCATGGGTGCATCCCATCAGGGCCCGTGGACTTACATAAGTCCATTTTGCTTAAGTATTCCCTGACCAGATCCTTTTCCACCAAGTGTGCATCTTCCTTGCTCCAGACTTTCTCCCTGGTCTCTGAGGCCTGGGATTCCTGAAGGCAGGTCTTGCTAGCTGACACTGAGGTGAAAGCGGCATTCATCCTGTCCCATCACCCCAGGCCCTTTGCTCACCCATCCTGTTCATCACTCTGTCACAGCATGGCTGGTCATTCTCGTCCTCCTTTATTCCTAGCTGAAAGCTCTCCTTACGAGGTCAGCCATCCGATTCTCAAATCCAGCTTTGCCCCACCTAGCAAGGTGGATCCCATCTCTCCTGACCAGAGACTGATTTGTAAACATGGTCCCATGTTCGTACAGCCCAAAACTCTGTCACCAGCACCAGCTCCACAGCCTATTATTGACCTGTACTATCAGTGCCCTCCTCCTTATACCCTTTTCCCTCGCCAGCAGGATTGAGGACACCACCTGGGCCCTCATGCCCTTGACTACTGCCCCCAGAGCTCTGTAGTCACTTTTGAAACTCTCCAGGTAGCCTGTGGCAGTATCAGTCATGGCCACATGGAAGAACAACAAGAAGTAGCAGTCAAATGGTTGAACAAGCTTTGACAGTCCCTCCACAACATCCTGGATCGGGCCTATGGCAGACAGCAAACCTCTCAATGACAGGTCAGGTCAGCAGACAGGTTCCTCTTGTCCCCCAGAGCAGGCAGTTGCCCATTATAGTCATTCACCACTTATTCCTGGTCTTGCATGGTTCAGGGTCAGGTGGCCCAGATCCTTAACTTGAAGGCACATCTGGCTTCTCTTCCACTTTGAGTGTGGTGATGGTATTTTGTTGTTGTAAGCCCTTAGGCAGGGCAGGAGTATTCCTGTTGGAGGCAAAGTCATGAGCTTCGTCTTCTCCAGAGGCTGCCCTTACCTTAGTACTAGGGGTGGACACTGCTTACATCTCTGCTGCAGCTGGAATCTGGGGCTCTTCAAGCTACTGTGTCTCAGAGAAGATCCTGTCTATCTCCCTTTTATCTTCTCTGGGGCTGTGTAGCCCGCTCGCTTCCTCCTGTAACTCCTCCACTTGGTGGCACAGCTCCTCCAGGACAGCACTGAAGTTCAGAGGGACATCACTCCTGCCATCAGAGAGTCCTCAGATGCACCCCGCAGCCTGGGGCTTGGAGGGCTGTATCCAGCATCCGAATCTCGGTCTGTCTGGAACATTTTACTTTAAGAATTAAGGTGTCTCTCTTGTCCAATAATATCAATGACCTTTTGAACATGTCTTGTTATTAAATATTTTAGATTAAGATCCAAAATAATTAAAATTAAAACCTCCATCTTTCAAGTTCCTGTTTCATTACCTCCTTGCAAATGATGCTGTGGGCAGCTCATGATGAGATCTTGGCATTCTCTGATGTGCCACAAGGACTGTATATGTTTGGCACACATTGAATCATTGATTGTCAGGACACACTTTCTGAACTTTCTGTAGGTTATGATCAGTATTGTATTCAAGTTGACAGTGGAAATTCACAAAATTACAAGCATGTTGCCTGGCAGCTTTTTTAGAATTGTCTAGAGTTTTTAGTATTTATGCTGAGATTCCATAAATGGCATGCTTTTGGTCGCAGCAAAGTTCACACCAGCTCAATACTTTGAACGGAGGGACTGCATTACAGTAAAGATGCAGTGGATACAAGCTTTGATGCAAATAATATAGGCAATGTAGCAGTGATTTAAAATTCAGACATCTGACTTTGTAGGAACCTACCTGTACCCAGCTGGCAACATCTGTAGTACTGTACTGTACAGAAATGAGTAGTTTGTGTCATGAATTGCATTTGAAGTTTTGTTAGTTTGCTCATTATTAAACTTATTTTAAAAGCTTTTTTTCAAAAAAAAAAATCCTGCTCTGTGGTTATCAGTTACTAGATTAGCAGCTAGCAAGCAATTACCTGATTTATTTTATTGTACAATACCAAAATGCCATCTTAAATTTGCCTATACCAGTTTCTGTGCATTCTACTTTAAACTGAAATAAACATACAGTAAAAATAAATCTGTAGAGCTATTTTGCTGTGAGCTGCTGGGAATTCATGTTATAAGTGGAAAAAAATCTATACTTCAGACCTTTTTTATGAGATACAGACTTTGCATGTATGTGACTGGTTGAAAAAGTCATATTTTCATATATGATAAAATGAACAAATGCACTCATTCAGAAAATGAATGCTTCTTGAGGTCATTCCTACTTTGACTGCTACCTTTTTGTTGTGTACTATATACCTGATAATATAATAACAGATTCCAGGGCATCTAACAATTCAAATGTTTATTTTAAATCAATAAAAAGTTGTATTAGCCTATTTAGTCCATCTCTTTGACACTGACATTGGTCTGTACACCTATTTAAATGTTTTTTGTTTTTTGAGTAACTGCATTAATAAAATACAAATTCTTAATTTTCCAAGGCAGTTTTCTCACAATCTAGTAGATAATGAGCTTTTATTTTCCAATGCTCAGTTTAATTCCATTACTTGTATTGAATCAGAGCCATACCTGTTTTTTCTCTTTTCTTTCCACATGATTGTATAGCAGTATTTATATTTTACTGAATGTCCGTATTAGGGCTTACTTTTTCAAAATACAGTAGTTTCTGTTTTACAGGTTAAGTGTAATTTTGTTGTTTCCAACAGACATTTCTCTATCCTTTCTTTTCTTTCTTTCTTTCTTTCTTTCTTTCTTTCTTTCTTTCTATTTCTTTGCCCTTATTGTTGTTTGCAGCAGCTCCTAATTTGATATCATCTGGAAATTTAATTAAATTTCTGTTTGACTTTTCCTTCAGGTCATTAACAAAGCTGCTAAATGAAAACAGGTAACTTCAGTGCGTTGCTATGTATTGTAACACTTTCTGTTGTCTTTTAAGAAATTTTGTACCCACAATCTCTTTATGCAGGCACATTTTAGGAGTTTAGCAAATGATTAGCTAAACTTTGGTTATTTTATAACCTTTGTCCACAGCAAATGCTAAAATAAATGTAACATTAAATAGCAAAGAGGATCCTGTGTATCTACAGTGTAGTGCTAAGATGGTTTTATGTGTGGATATAGCCAGGTATAGTAAATCCATAGCTTTGCAATAGTTTTATAATACTTAATTCTATTCCTGTCTTTAGATTAAGCACAGGAAAGGATTTCCTGCACCTCCAACAAACTTCTGAGTCCCCAGAGGACATGGGAGCACTCCAGATCCATAGGCAATCAACACTATACATGAGTGAGCATGCTTCAACAGAGACAGATAACAGACAGAGGCAGGGTGGCTTCTTCTACATACAGAAGTCTGGATTTTTGAGGGGAAGGACAGTCTTGTAACAGATGACTTCATGAGATAGCATGAAGTTTTAATAAGAGAAAAAGGATGGAGTTCAGTAGGTGATGAATTCAGAGCCCGTGGGCTTATTACCATGTATTCTTTACTCTTCCCAGCTATAAAATCTTACCATGATGAACATGCATGGACATGTCAATTCTTCCGGTTTCCGAAAGCTATGTCAGTCCTGTCACATCCACTGCTATCAATATGAGATGTAAACATGATCCTTAATCAGTGAACTGTCATCTCCTGTTTCCTCCACATTTCCTACTTCAGGTACCCCACCCAAGTTGTCAAAATCCCATCACTTCCTTCTTCCTCTTGTGACCAAAAAAGTGTAGTTTTTTCTTCCACCTCTATGTTTTATTTTTGGGTAGGAAACCTATTGTAGATTTTAAGTAATAGCCTCAAAAAGGGGGTGAGAGGTTCAATTTATTTCCTAGTTTGTTAATTTACAGAAAATGAGTAGGTTATTTTATTCCTTGCAATTTCTAGATACAATTTTCTACCATATATTAGCCACATAAAATTTCCTATGTATTTCTGTAAGCTAACTGCAAATCTTACTTAGCTGTCTAAGACAAACAGTAAATTATTACTCAACTTCATTTTCATTCATCTTTGCTTTAGATTGTTTTATGGCAGTTACAAAGCAGACTATTTTTAGAATACTGATATATCTTAACATACCAGTAATAATTTGTTGATAATTTTGGATTGAAAGCAGAGAGATATTCTAAGGTACAAATTACAAAATGCTTTTTACTCCGATCAGAAAATTATGAATTAGTAAACTATTATTATGTATTTTTGTCAAACTGGTTTCCATTGCTATGAATGCTTAGCTATCATATGCTCCCTGTGCCATCCATTTAAATTTTTTCCTTCTAAGAAACACCCACAGTGTAATAATTGCTTTAAATTGTTGTTGATTCTTCTCTCTCTTTGTTACTGGTTTTCTTTATGACTTTCTCTTAAAAACTCAAGAGGTTGGAGGTTTTTACATATTATAGCTACAAAGTTTAGGATTACAAACATAACCCTCCTTTCTAGCACTGTTTGATTCTACTTCTCTGCTCTGTCTTTTGCTCCTGAGTTGTAATCAGATCTGATTTATTTGGTTTCTTTCCTATTCCTTGTGTATTATTTTAATGAATATGTGGTCTCTTGTACCTTAATAATGCTTCATTTCTTTGTACCTTGATTCTTAGCTTTTCATTATTTAACTTCATTAAATAGTGTCTTGGGATCTAGTGCCTATATAATACTTTATCTACAAAAAACTATGAACTTTAGTCCATACTTATCTGTTACTTTTGAAACCTTAATCCATGCCTGTCTGCTGGTAGGGGCAGAGGTAGATTTAGGTGTTAGGAATGCATTTAAAGCTAACTTGAACTATTCTAGAATACAAATTGTTGATGTTAGCTGTTGAAGAAGCAGTAGTGACTAAACTTGTCACCTGCCTCACCTGAACTTTGATATACACCAGCTGTAATTCTAACCTGAAAAGACAGATGAAGATTTTAAAATATTTCCTTTTTTACTGAGACCTGAAAAGCCCTGCAAATACTATACTATTGTGCTAGTTTGTTTTATTCTAATGAAAAAGGTGGAAGAGACTAACCTGTATTAAAATTATGCTTATGAATTTCTTGGTTCCTTGGGCACTTGCAGTGGTTTTCATGTATTTCTTCTGCTCTGCTTTTCATTATTAGCCTTCAACTGTTTTTTAAACTTAATGAAATACATATTAATATTAACAATAGACAATGGCTTTGTTTAATAAAATGACAAATTTATTTTCTAAACATCTTCATCATCAGAGAGTCAGCACTAGAAGCTAATCTGCTTTAGACTTTTTCTTTAAATTCAGCATGCAAGCTTTTCTGTCACTGATGTGTAATGGACAAGTGAATATGATCTTTGACCATGTCTGGTGTGCCTCTTCAGATGTTGCCAAGTTTGTAAACAAGTTAAACCAATACGTAATGCCTCTATACAGAGAAATCAACAATATTTTGACTACTGCTGCAGTTATTGCAGCAAGTTTTGTGTTATCACACAGGTTGAATAATGTAATGATACTATCACAAAAAAAATACGCTTGGTAGTACAGCCGTATGGTCTATTGTTGTGTTTCATTTTAGTTGCTTCTGTGAATGATGCAGTACTTGTGAAAATTTTTGCTTGAAAAGGGTATTTGCCTTACTATGAATAGTGCAGTCTACTTGTATGACTGATTATGTTCTGTAATGTTTCGATCAAAAACTTCAAGAGCATAGGATTGGTTGCATGGGATCCAGCAGTGGTATTATTCCTCTTGTGTGTCACGTCATTAGGCATTTCTGCAAGGTGTTTTCCCTTTCCAGTTGCCCTAATATTGTAGGATCTCTATAAAGTTACTTATCATCCAGTCCTAGGGCTATCCAGGCCCTTAGTTTTCACTAAGGCTATCACTGGGATTGCTTTTTGTAAATTTTTTTTCTAGAGTTCACTCCCATGGTGTAAACCATTATTCTATGAGAAGTGAAGCGGCTGGATAGGTTACTGTGCAGTCATACAAACTTAATTTGTAAAGGTCTTTCTCATGGCTATAAAATGTATGCTATGTAAATCTTTGATTCCCATAACTTTAGAAAGGAAAAAACAGCTACCTCTAGAAGGTTGAGTATTAGTGTAAAATTGCAGAGAGTAATAATGTCCTGTGTTAAGTTATTCACATTGGACAAAGACAAGGTAAGCTTTCCTGCCAAACAAATGAAATAAATAGGCACACAAAAGAAATTGAATTGCAAACCTTTGTTTCAAGATATAAATGAAGTACTAGGGGAAAAAAAAAAACCATTAGCCATTTTTAAGTTTTGCATTTTGCTCAGCGCATTACATGTAATCAGCAGCGCACAGGAAAAATGGTTATAAAAATCTACAGGGATATCAATGCAAAAAGGTGACTATTAAAGACTAAAATTACTATGATGCATTTTTCATCAAAATAATTGTTCAGAAAAATTCAGACAATAACTATCAAGTTCTAAAAAAGTTGAGAAAAAATGCAGATGAACAACATTTAGATAGGAATGCTGATAGGAATGTTTCTGTCCCAGAAGCAGGCATTGTGAAGAAAACCTCAGAAACAGGAAAAAACTGGGAGGAATAGATTATGCATCGATTTATTGCTTCATTTCCCTCTTCATAGCCTAGTGCTTTGATTCTCTTCAGGAACTGCTCATTGTCTACTATGCCCATCTTTATCTCTTTTAAAATAGCTGGTACAGAAACCTTGTCCTACTAGGAAAATGGAGGACACGTAGTAACTTACCTGAATAAAACTCAAAAGAAGATAAAAGTTTTATAATGTGTCAGTAGATCTGTATAGTCCCTTGAGCCATCTCTGGGCTGTAAACACTAAGTTTACAATTGCTTAATTTTCCTCCATTATTACCTCTGTAGGTGACAAGTACAATATAATGTGTGACAGCAACCTGGGTTTCTTCCTAGTAAAATTGTACCTGAAGCAGAAGGTGAGAAGGCTCCAAGATGCAGGAGTGACCTTGTTGTGCTTCAAGCAGGAGTCTGAATCAGCTCAACTCTCTTCTATATAGAATTACCAATCTTGTTATTTAAAAAAAATACTGCATCACTTAAAAATGCAAAACATTTAGAAAATAGGAAGCTTGGGTTTCTTTTTATTCCTCTTTTATCTCCAAACTAATTTCCAGTCTCTTCTTCACAGTCATCCATCTTAAACAGTTTCTTTTTTAATGAAAATTGAGATTCATACTTAATGCAGTTATTCAGCTCCAAGAACTAGACTTCTTTATGTCAAACACCAAGTATTAGGAGACCAAAACTACAACTGTGAGAAGTGATAACACTATATATATAGCATTTGTGCTTCCCTTTTGTACCTCCAAAGGGGCACCTTTATGCCCTTTGAGGTAGGAGTGATCTCTGTCATGGTCAAGAAGTAAAACAGAAAGTTTGACTCTGAAACATAAACGTATTGGGGAAAGTATTCTGTTCAAAATCCTAAAGTCAGTACTGCTACTCCGCTACAAAAATAATTAAATAAACTATCTAACTTAATATGCCCAATATTTGTACCTACCTCAAAGTATACCTTACTGTAATTGTGTAGTTACTCATTAGCAATTGACCATTTTGCAGAGTATAAAAATGAATATAATCCACTGATTCTCATACAATACTTGTTCATCAGAAATTACTGTACAATAAGTAAACTTTTAATCTGACATATCTTAATTTTATTTTCAAGTATGTGTATGTGAAGGCATTTGCAGTAATGAACACTGGTACAGAAAATGTGAATATATTTTTCTGTACAGCAGTTCATTAAGAAGTTTCTTCTTGCTGTATTTGTACAGTCCAGGACAGCTGTCACTTTTTCAAAAAATGTAGCCATAGGAATGCAAATAGCGTGAAGGTTTGTGGGGTGGGACTGAGGGTTAAGTTCTCTGCAAGTGGTTGTTTCCTTACTGAGCTGTACAGTCCTCAACAGACGAAGCGATATGAACCAGATGCATCCCACTCTGCAGTTCTGAATGGTATGCTGTAGCTTTCCATCATCTACTACTGTGACCCTTGCCACAATCTATCACATATTGAGCAAAGCACTTTGAGAAAATCAGAAACATAGCAGTTACCACGTACATTTTTTGAGGGTGGGGATGGCAATAATAATGCATAGATGTTTGGAATTTTGAATAGGAACACTGTGATCCTCAACAGCACATTTGTCCTTACAGCATTTTTAAAAACCCTTACAACTGCTCCTAGTATCTAAGGAGCATATTTTATATTTGAATATAGTTTTGTTATTTTGGAGAAATCTGACATGTATGAATAGATTCTTTGTTTACCAACTTACCAACCAATTTTTAGTTACACCATGTTACAGTGTATTAAAGTAATTTAGGTGCTTCAGCTTTATTGGGCTTTTATATTTTCTTTCGATTAATGTGTTCTCACTAACCTTAGTTCACAGGAATATGTTCACCAAGTTGCTATAAAGCATTTTATGTGATAGCTCTTAGTATCATGACAATGAGAGTGAGCAGTGCAATGCAGACTCTTTCTGGAATGTAGGATACGTTTTCTCTTACAGGTGGAGGAAGTAAAGGTTCTGTGGAAAAAAGGCATTTTTAGATACAGTGCTTGTGTTCAGCTACTGAATACAATTGTTTGGGGGTTTGTTACTTTTTTTCTTTTGAGTTCTTTTTTGCAAAAACTTTTAAGTCCATATGAAAATTGCAGAGTGCTTTAGAGGGAGTAGTTGAATGTCTCTAATGCTATGAAGTGGGAAAATTTATTCATTTTATAGTTGAGAAGAACTGAGCGGTATCCAAAACTATGGATAGCAAGCAGAACACCTTACCTTATTGAGAAAACACTACTACATCTAACTTGGGCTTTCTCTGGTTTCCTAGCACTGTTCATCTGTGAAGATGGACTTGCATTATATGAGCAACTGAGAGAAATTATTAACATTGTAGTTAATATTGCTCCATTAGTATTCATAATGTGATAGCTTAAAATAATACAAAGAAATAAGTAAAACAAAGTGTAAAGGGGGAAGACAACATAGAATACGTGGAAAGATGTGCTTCTGACCCTCTAATATTTTCCTAGTCTCTTATTAGGCACTTACTATTTGCTCTGTTCACATGTAGCAAAAGTAGCAGCATATGCATATCAAGAAAGTTCTGAAATAGGTGTATTTTGATTTAGACACCACTGGAAATTGCCTCAGGTGTTTGAAGGAGATGTAGTCTCTTATAGTACACGAAAAAGCAATGGTTTCACTTACATGCTTGCACCCCCTTCTTTTTTGATTAGGTAATAGACTGTTTTCATTGAATTAAATGTGCAGAGGATCTAAACTGATCCTGTTCACTAATTAATTACTTGCTTTTATCACCTAAGAGTATTTTAACTGCATGATCCAGGGAGGGGATATAAAATGACTAATTAGTTCAGTGAGGCAATCTGTCATGCTGGTCTAGTAACAAGGAGTTTACTCTCTTGCTTTGATTTGCTTTAATTGGTGGAATTCCATTGAAATACTAGGTATTAGTTGCTGTGTAGTTCTTTTGGGGTGGTGGAATGAAGTAGGTAGGGGGTATAAGAGTGTCCTTAGAGAAAAGTTTATGAGGCTTATGTCTTTACTGACAGACATGAATCGAGGTGTAACAACTCCCAGCACAGAGAAATTGCCTCTGCTTCCTCTTTAACTGGCTATTGGATTTTTAGCAAGTCTTATGACCTATCTCTTGCAGTTTCAAGCCATATTAGTTATTCCTAGTCAATGCCCTGTTTGTGTTTATACGAACTGTACAACAGTGATTAAAAACAAAAATTCCAATTTGCATATTAATTTTTATTCCTTAGTATTTGGGAGGAGGGTGCTTTGTTTCTAATAGCACTAGGAACTTATGTAATCTTGGTATTAAACAGTGAGAGTCAGCTTTTCTTTTACTAAGAACTTGTTCTGTAGCAGCTCAGTGTAATTTGTGCCCAATTTATACAGCTTTCACAATGTGAAATAAAGAATCTTTTCTTGGATTCTGTGTTAAATATAAATACTGATTTTATGGGATTACTGCAGCAAGTACCAAATGCAGTATGAGAAAAAAAAAAACAATGCCCCAAGCAGAGAGAGACCCCTAATTCCATGCGACTATATCGGTACTTCTTGTGGATGTTAGCTTTCAGGAACTTCAAGGAGAAGGAAGAGAAAACAAATAGAACATATTTTGTTTTTTAGGGAAAAGAAGACAAGTAGAGCACAGCTGATTTTGGTTTAAAAAAGGCCATCTAGAAATTGTCATGTTTTACTACAAATATTTAACACTGAAGTTATCTGTAATAATGACTCCTCATAGTTGTTTTCGGTCATCAGCCCTACATATTTATATTTTCTTGTTTTCCTTCACTCAAGTCATCTATCATCCATACTTAAATGAAACACCATTGTGTATATTTCATATGGAAAGTTAAGGCGTAAAGGGTTTTTTATAAGCCGCTTAACACTATTGTACTAGAGGTCTTTCCTTTTATCTGTAGCAAAGTGAAATGAATTAGAATCCTGGAAACTGGAAGAAAATGAAAGCTGTTAGTTATAAATTTAAAGCCATTGAAGTAATACTTTTTGATGCCCTTTTTTTCAGATTCTGGCTATAAATTCTGTAATAAAACACAGTGACCAAAATGCATTTTTGGTAATTTTCTCTTGTATCTAGACTGAAAAATGTGAACATCCTTTTAAAGAAGACTGTCAGACATGAGGAGAAACAGTGAAGAAGGTGTTTGAAAAATATTGAAAAATCTTAACCAAAGCCTCATAATAATAATAATAATAATAATGATAATAATGATAATAATAACAAAAAGCTTGATGTAGCTATAGCCTTCAGTGTAACAATGTTTTTAAAAATGCTTTTAAGTATGCAAATACATATAAGGGAATCTGGAAAATTCAGCAACAAATCACTTAGGATATGAAACAGATGTAAAATGACAGCAAAAATACTAACAAGATACTGTAACTTTCAGGACATCTATAGGCCTGAGGAATTAAATAATGAATGTTAGTCAAATAGACACTGTGAAGAAATTACAAGTAAGAGAACAGTGAAAAAAAGAACCTGAAAAATACATCTACAGTGGATGTAACTGCAGAATCTGAAGTGGCTGGTGGTGGAACAATGAGAATGAAATTGTACTCATACTGCTTCACCCCACTGAATGGCAAGTTATTAAAAGTGCAAAGTAACAGAACTTTTGGCAGAATTTAGCATGATTGTAAATATCACTGGATCTGCTAAACATTGTTGGTTTCTATGTACTCCAACAACCAACTCGTCACAAGAATTGTGAAAAGAAAACTAAGTGCCTGAGAGGGGAATTACAAAAGTCCTTTAAAAAGGGTATGACTGAAGTGGAGAAAAAGGGGCAGGGGGGAAATCACATAAAAAGTATTTTCTAAATATATGAGAGAGCCTGCCTTACACATGAGAAAGGAAAAGAGCAGATTTGCTTAAGTCAGAAGTAAACATATTAAGTGCTCAAAAGGCTTTAATAACAAAAATGATGTATTAAAAGTAATACATAGTATTATAGCTTCAAAAATAGAGTTTTAGCTAGAAGCAGAAAAAAATATTAATACTGTGAGACTCATAACCAGCACTGCTACATTTACTTTACTCTTTGTAGCTTTATTAGTAAGTTAAGTTTTCATCCTTTTCTATCTTATTGTTAGTAGCTTGACACTCACTATTTCATAAAAATTTATTGATACTCTGTGGAAATTAGCAATGAAAATACTTTGCTTTCGATACAAACTGAAACAAAAAGAAGCAATTTGCCTGGAAAGATTGATGGAGGACTTGACAGTTGTGTCCACCTGCACAAGTTGTGGGCCATTAGCTAACCACTGGCCCATGATTCCTCCCTTGGCACTTGTGTGTGGCATGGTAGCTTGAATTGTATCATTCTTCGACCCACTGCCAGCTAATAGACAAGTTGAAAACCACTGTTTCATGAAGCAAAGACATTGTGTGTCTGTGGTCTTTCAGAATATCTAGTGCTAATTTACACATAACCTGAACATATCCTGAACAATCTTTACCAACTTTCTCAAGTACCAGTTTGATTTTCATAGGAGTGTTTTTGTAAATTTTCAGTAATGATGAAAAACAATTCCTCTAGATGAGTCTGAAAGAAAAAGAAAACTTTCACATACAAAACAGACAAAAATTATGTGAACTGAGTGTGGTCGCTGTCTACAAGCATCATACTGTTACTGTTTACAATTTATATTCCCTAATAATCAGACTTATGTATGAGGAATAAATCTAAGACAGCTCAGTATATAGCTTTTTCTTAATCTGACCCAGAACTTGTTCAAATGCTAGGTCAGACTCTGGTAGGAAGATGTCTGTGATTTTAATGAACTCTGTAAATTTTCTTTGAGATACGACCTCATTACTTTTTTCCACTCCTTATGTGCATCTGTCACAAAATCTAGACTATATTGAGTAAAACAATAAAAAAAAATAACGAATAAAGTACGATTGGAACCTAAGCCACAGATTCCTGAAGTTTCATGGTGATACTTTTTACGGACTTGAGTATAAGCAGTAACAACTTGATTTTGGTTTGCAGCTCTCTACTTTCACCAAACAATACCACATGCTAACATCTATGTAACATAGTGCATATTGAGCTGTTTTATACATTTGTGCTTATCTTCAGCTGGACACTGTAACTTCAGACTTGTTTTTAAGTGGTCCATCTTATCTAACTGCAAGAATAACTGCATTTATGTCACTGTAGCATGAAGCACAAGAGCGATAAATGTTCTTAGTGGCAGAAAAGTTGTGTGAGTCAAACACGTTAAAATTCTTGAATCAAGCTACAGTATTTAATGCTCAAACACAGGCTCTGTCTACATATCAAATAATATACTGCAATATCAGTATGGATTAGTTGGTCAAAGGAATTGTAGATACATGAGCTTTAACATCCTTGTATGTGGCTCAAGACTTTTACTTTAGACTAATATATATATAGTTCTGTCCTTTGTCATGAATGTCCCCACCATGCAGAGTTTGAAGTTGTTTGTCATTGGTTCAGAGCCTTCTTACTGCATTAGCTGTAGAAACAAATTTCGTGCACATCATGGGTAGAGTTCTAGGTTACCCCTTCCAACGGTAATCTAGTTTGCATGCACCAAAATCATTTTTTGAAACCAATGGATATGTATTAAGTGCTCAGGGGATTCACTTCAAAACTATGCTACAGGTACAATCCAAAACATTTAAGCTAGTATAGTTATTCTGGAATATCCACGTAAGACAAGCCATTTGTGAGCATATTAGCTATTTAAGCAGAAAATAAACATTGTAAATTTAGTTTAAAAATACTTTGCGCATGATGGTCCTGATGTTATAGATATAATTCTGTTGCTTAACATTTTTCCCCCTTCAAAAATTTCTTGTATTTTATTACATTAAGATGGGAATAATAATATGTATTTTATTATGTAGTATTTTAATACATTGTGAAAACATTAAATGTAATATAGTATGTTAATAATATATTATTAGCATATATTATTTTTCCAAATGTATGCTCTAGAGAAGGCACAGGAGGTCTTTATGAGGTATTACTACAGGCTGTCTCTTAACTTGTAAAAACATGTTTGAGATGGAGGGAGGGAAAGGAAGGCTGTTGATTTTCTGAACTTCTCATACATCACTGAGCCAAAATTCCTTTTCCTGTAGTACTGAGTAGCTTTTTGGATTTGATGGAAACTCTAATGCTAAGATAATATAAGCAGAGAGAGGGTGGAGCCAGTTCTCTGGTTTTCACTGTCTTTCATTACTATGGGAACATGTTTCAGGGTGCTTCTTCAAATTCTGTTTAATTTTGCATAAAATCTGATTTGTTAATCTGCAGGTTTATTTCTGTGACCTCAGAGGGCAGTTGTGGTCAGTTGACTTTGGCTGGCTGCCAGATGCCCAGCCAGCCCCTCTCTCTCACACACCCCCTCCTCAACAGGACAGGGGAGAAAATAAGACAGAAAACTCGAGAGTCAGGATAAAGACAGGGAGATCATTCACCAATTACTGTCACAGCAAAACAGACTTAACTTGGGGAACATTAATTTAGTTTATTGCCAGTTAAAATAGAGTTGGATGGTGAGAAATAAAGACGAAAACTGCAATACCTTTCTGCCACCCATCCCATCTTCTGATAGTCACCTTTACTCCTTCATTCCTGACTCCTCCACTTCCTCCCCCTGCCGAGGGGCACAGGGGGATGGGGAACAGGGGTTGCAGTCAGTCCATAACAGCTCCTGCCTGCTGCTCCTTCTTCCTCATACTGTTCCGCTGCTCCAGTGTAGGTCCTTCCCAGGAGATACAGCCTTTCACAAGCTGCTCCAGCGTGGGTCCTTCCAAAGGCTGCAGGGGAATCTCTGCTGTAGTGCCTGGAGCACCTACAGCATCTCCAGCACCTCCTCCCTCCACTCCTTCACTGACCTTGGTGTTCACAGGATAATTTTGCACAATATTTTTTTTCCTCTCTCACTCCTCTTTTCCACAACTGCTATGCAGCATTTTTACCCTTTCTTAAATATGTTGTCTGAGAAGTGCCACCATCTTGGCTGAGGGGCTGAGGGGCTTAGCCATTTTAAATGGCTTTTAGTACTTTCAAATGTATAAAAATATGTGGGTTTATTTCTTGTTCTTAGAGACCTGGCTGCAAGGAACTGCTTGGTAGGTGAAAGCAACATTTTGAAAATAAGCGATTTTGGAATGTCCCGGCAAGAGGATGATGGCGTGTACTCATCATCGGGCCTAAAGCAGATCCCTATCAAGTGGACTGCTCCAGAAGCTCTCAACTATGGTAAGGACATAGTTGTATATTCTTGGAGAAGAAAAAAAGATAAAAATAAAAAGTAGCATAAGGAGCACCAGGACTACACCGTGGGCAATATTTGAGTATATATATATATATTCCTAGTGCCCAGTTCAAATCCATAATATTTAAAATAATTTTAATATTTCAGTATTATTTAAGTTAAGTATAAAATGCTGATTTGACTTCAAAAAGAATAAGGCAGCAACATCAAAATTGCTATTATGCAGCAATAAGACAATGCTTTGGTTATGTTGCTGACTCATTCTAGTAGGCTACCTAGGCGGTGATGTAAATCATAATCATTAGCAAAATGAATGGCAAGTTCTGCATATTTATGGCAGTGATTGTTCTAGCACCTCTTTGAAAACAGTATTAAGTGTTGACATACTAGAACACTCTTAGATAAATCATTGTACAAGAGAAAAGTACAGTCACTGATTTATATTTTTAACTGCTGCTTTTTTTAACCTGCATTTTTATATATTGCTAGGCTATTATATTGGGGGAGAAAATCCATTATTTCTGATTGAGGGAAGTGGTCCACACTACATGGGTAATAATTCCAGAACAGGGACAGAAGGTGCTATATTTGGCTTTTTAACTTACATGAAACTAGAAAAAATAAGTTCTTGTAAGTAAAGTGGTCTGTGAAGAAGCACCATGTTAAAGGAACGATGCCATGTTTTGGATGTAGTTCTCTTAACCAGTTCTTTAGTTGAGTACTTAGAAAAAAATTGTTTTAAATTCTTCATTTGAAGTGTCTATAAATATTTCTGTCATCTCTTAAAGCTTTTTTTTTTTTTATATCATACGTTGGAAATCGTTAGTTTGTGACTTATGATTGATAGCAAAATGCTTCATCTCATTAGCGTTTTTGCATGAGTTAATGCCATAACACAATAAAGCAGATCTTCTCTTTGGAAGGCTAATAATAAATTTAGTTACAGTAATTGATCCTGCATTATCAGTTATTCTAAGATGTGTTAGTGTTGCTAACTTTCACTGGGGAACACACTTTTCTATTTTGGGTGTTTGTTCCACAATAAAAGGTGTTTTGAATTTTTATTTTTGTTATTTCAGAAATGCATAAGGTTCATTTGATATATAATGGAAGCCTATCTTTCATAGCCACATGCAGTCCAGCAGACTACATGAAAGCAGGAAACAGGCTTTTGTGACAGCACCTTCACTTTGTATTTTTGAGTCTTTTTTCTGCATAGTACAGGAGAGGAGAGGATAGTTGATTAACTTTTACTTATTTTGTGTTTCCTAAAATGCATACATACTGAAGCAGCTTTAAGTAATTTTCTGTAGTGTTTGGAAAATAAGCTCTCTCAAACATTTGTTAATGTGTTCAGCAGTCTAACATTCAACTTTCAAAATGTCGTAGAAGTTTTCTGTGTGGTTTTGAAGGATCATTTTTTCCATTCCCTTGAATGATGTGAGTAAAAATAATTGTTCATGTTTTTCTATTTACCATCTGAATAATATGGTCGTAAGTATTGCATTAATTTGTACAGGTAAGGCTGAAGGTATTTAAGGATATCAGAGTGAAATAGAACTAAATCTGCAATATTTCAAAACTAGTTGGCAACCACTGTCCATGTCAGTTAGTAATGGCAAGATTTAAGGGTGGGAAGGAAAGGAGGGATAGGGTTGTTTGGTTATTACATGAATGATACAGTGCTTAAAAAACTATGTAAAAGGTCATTTTTTCAGTCATTTCTGGATTCACTGTATATGACAAATTAATAGCAGTCACAAAAAGATTTTTTAATTAAAAACCCCGCAAGTTATGAGGTCTAGAAACCAGATTAGGGCAAATGGAGGAGCTAGGGAGTTGTATCTGAAGTCATAAGTGAAATCCTGTTGCTACTAGAGCTTGTGGGAGGTTGAATCTTTGGTTCAGTAGGTGCTGTTCAGTGCCATTCCATACTGTTATTTTTGCTTGGAGCTATATGATTTCCATCACTTCCAGAAAGTGGAAAAAAATGTTTGAAAAGTTCCTAATAAAATCACATGTTTAGGCCAAGTGTAGGGTATTTTTGCTTCCTGTTCTCTGAAAATTAGCATACGCATTTAATATGCATGTTTTTCCAGTACAATATTTTTTAGTTGTTTGTCATGTTAATAAATCACTGTGGAGGGGTTTTTTTTGTGAATGAACAGGCCTTTTTTTTGCCCAGATAATGTCATAGTGGAAAAGATAATTAGCTGTGCAGAACTTGTACTTTCATTAAAAAAACCTAATCACCTATCTTGTATCTACTGAATGATTTCAATGAAAAATGTTAAATTACTGGATGCCAAACTCTGAAGAGTGTTGATACATAGACAAGAAAACTAATCTTACTACAAAGAGCATAGTGAATGTCCATAATTGCCATCTACAAGGCACACAAGCTGATGTAGCGCAGCTGGAAGTGATACTTGATTTAACAGTAAACAGAACTTTCTGATGTCAGAACAGTTGTCATATCACCAAACTGTCACTGTAATTTACATGTATTTTCCTTTTTTCTAGTCAGAAGTGGCTTAGTTTTGTTTAATGATTAGAGATGAACAAATAATACATTCATAAACATGTGTGTATTTTAAAGAATAAAGACACATATACAATGTAATAGTATGGAACAAAGAAAAACAGTCATGAAAAATGTTGAAAGTTATGTTGAAAATGTTTTTTTAAGATAGCATTTTCACAGACCCTGCTGCAAAGAGCTAGGACCCTTAACTTTCTGATGTGAATCCATCCTTCTTAATGTGAATCCATCAGGGACAATAGAAATATCTGCTCCAAGATCTATCCTTCTCCTATAATATAAAGCTTTCATTACACAAAGATGTTTGGAATTCAATTATCTATCAATTATCTATTTTGCTATCTCTGAAGCACAGTTGAAGACAATGGAACAAGCAGGCCAGGCTTGTGGTTTTTTTTCTTTAACTGATTGAGTGCCTCAGTTCTTCAGGGTCCAAATTAAATAAGTTGAAGCAACTATACTTTCATTTTCAGAGAACAGGTTCTCAAAGTGTGAAAACCAGGCCCTGTTTGCAGTTCCAAACTATGTTGATGGTAGCTCCTCTCAAAATACTCATTGCCATGCTATATTAGGGAACTGGGAAAGGTAATTTTTTAAAAAGTATCTTTTGAATTGAAAGTGATAATAAAAAAGGGAGGAAACTGACATTTTTCTGTCCTTTTATATTGAAAGAAAAAAACCCACATTTGTACATTAAGAAGGAAGGTTATTCTTAACTTGCATGAAAAATAACTGACATGGTAAAGGTCTGTCAACTTGTAGAACTTTAACTTAGCTTATATTATTCCTAGGTATTGATCTTATGCTTATATAATAATAAGTTTATTATTTGAAATACAGGAGACTATGGTATCTGCAGAATGTATTATTAGTAGCTACAGCTTTGTTTTGCTTAAAGCTATCCAGTGTAACACTTTACAGAAAATTTGGGGCCATAATTATCTGAAACATTAATTTCTTTGTACATTAAGCTGAGGCTTTTCTCTCCTTTTCTTAGGGAGATACACATCTGAGAGTGATGTATGGAGCTTTGGAATCCTTTTGTGGGAGACCTTCAGTTTAGGAGTATGTCCGTACCCTGGAATGACCAACCAACAAGCACGAGAACAAGTCGAGAAAGGTAGTTATTCATAGGGAATGAAAGAAATACTGTATAGGTCCATAAGGATGTAGTACATACAGTATAAAATAGCAAAGAAATAACATATGAGTTATCCAGCAACTTTAGCAAAAATATTATGAGATCTTTAATTGCTGAATCTAGCTTTCTGGGAGGGGTATTGTGATATATAGGTGTCTTGAAAAAAGGAATATACTGACCAGTATAGGACAGAAGACTTACAGCATGCTGACTTTCATTATTGCAGAACTAAAAGGTGGGATGGAGAGGAAGGATTTACTGCTGTGCAAAGTAGAGGCTTGCCCAGAATGAATTATTTAAGATTATGCTAATGCTGGTATAAATATTCTAAACTGCCAGAATTAAAAATCTGTATCATTCCATCTTCTCTATTAAAGCACTTCAGGCAAAAATTTAGCAATTATGGTGGAGAATGGTAAGCTAGTTTAGCGTTCAAAGCCACATTTCTCTTTTACAAAATAATCAAAAGGCTCTTATTTAAAGTAGCAAATAACTGTGAGCAGGATTTCAGGACTTTGATTTATTTTCATCATCTTCAGCAGCGTTTCAGAACTGTTCCTCCTCTACATAGTACTACTGTGTAATTCATAAACAGGTTCTAAGCTAGTAAAACTGCTAAATGATTTAAAAAAAACCACAAATAACTAGTTTGCTAATTTATACAAATTGCCAGTGTTTGTTATAAGCACTGTAAATTACCATCAAAGTTTCTCCTTAAAAGGCCAAATCAAAAAAATCCAATCATTTCCAGACCAGAGGAGTGTTTGTAAAAACAAGTCTTACTACCTAAGTAGTGAGATTCTGTTTTAATCCACTGAGAATAATAATCTCTTGCAACTGATAAAATTCAAAGGTTTAGAAGTATGGCCATGCTTTTTCAGCTATTTATACTGTGGGGAAAATAGTCCTGTCACCCATCAGCAATTCCTTTTCATTTTTTTTTAATGGAATTTCCATTTCTTTTATCAGCCTGTTTTCTTGGTTTTCAGTATGTAATAGCTCTTCTGTTAGAATAGTCAGCTAAGACACTCCAGATTTTCTTCCTGATCTTACCTATCTCAATTACTTAATCAGCAAGAGCCTTCAGTGAATTAAGTCACTTGAATGCTTGCTTTAAACCAGGATATTTTCAATTCTAAATAACTATATAGAATCACTTCACTTCAAGGACAAAAAGTAGTTGCTGCTGTCCCTGTTTTGAAGAACTAGTTTCTAGGGGAAACTTTGTGAAGGAAAGGATTTTTACATAGTTTTGTATTATCTTGACTCTAAGTGTCCTAGAGTCCAGCCATTCTCCTTTGAAGTTACATGCATTAATCCGGCACCTAGAGCAGATGCATGCAATATAACAAAGGAAAAATATTTCACAGATTTACCTGTTGTATGAGGCCAGTGTCATTTATACTCTGCTTTAGAAAGAGAGTTGCAGAGATACAGAGACCTGCGCAGTAAGTCTGGAGTCACGGAGCTCCATTTAGCTGTATAGTCCTATGTGCCAGCTCACTTTATGGTCCACTGCCTATCATTTGTTCAGAGACCTATACAGGGTAAACAGTTCGTAGAATCACAGAGTCACAGAATGACTGAGGTCTGTGGGAACCTCTGGATGTCATCTGGTCCAACCCTTCTGCTCAAACAGGATCACCTAGAGCTGGGTGCCCAGGACCATTCCCAAATGGCTTTTGCATATCTCCAGGGAGGGAGATTCCACAACCTCCCTGGGCCACCTGTGCCAGTGCTCGGTCACCCTCACAGTAAAAAGAGTGTTTCCTGATGTTCAGAGGGAACCTCCTGTGTTTCAGTCTGTGCCCACTGCCACTGGGCACCACTCACTGACAAGAGCCTGGCTCCGTCCTCCTTGAACCCTCCCTGCAGGTGTTTATATGCATTGATGAGATCCTCCCAAGCCTTCTCTTCTCCAGGCTGAGCAGTCCCAGCTCTCTCAGCCTGTCCTCACAGGAGGGATGCTCCAGTCCATTCATCGTCTTGCTGGCCCTTCATGGGATTCTCTCCAGTGCTTTCTTGTACTGGGGAGCCCAGCACTGGACACAGTACTCCAGGTGTGGCCTCACCAGTGCTGAGCAGAGGGGACAGATCATCACCCTTGACCTGCTGGTAAGACATTTTTTAATGTAGCCCAGGATACAATTAGCCGTCTTTGCCACAAGGACACATTGCTGGTGCATGTTCAACCCTTGGTGTCCGTGAGGATCCCCTTTCTGCTAGGCTGCTTTCCAGCTGGGCGGCCCCCAGCACGTACTGGTGCCTGGGGTTGTTCCTCCCCAGGTGCAGCACTTTGCACTTCTCCATGTTGAACTTCATGAGGTTCCTGTCAGCCCATTTCTCCAACCTGTCCAGGTCCCTCTGGACGGCAGGAGGACCCTCTGGTGTATTGGCCCCTCCTCTGAGTTCGCTGTCATCTGCAGACTTGCTGAGAGTGCACTCTGCCCTGTTATCAAGATCATTAATGAAGATATTAAAGAAGATTGAACCCAGTATTGACCCTTGGGGTGCACCAGTAGTTGCTGGCCTCCAACTAGACTTTGTGCCACTGACCAGCTCCCTCTGGGACCACCCTTTCAGCTAGTTTTCAATCCGCCTCACTGTCAGCTCATCCAGCCCTTCTTTGTGAGGATTTTACAGCAGGCAGTGTTGAAAGCCTTACTTAGGCTACTGAGGTAGACAATATCCACTGCTCTGCCCTCATCTACCAAGCCAGTCATTTCATCATAGAAGGTGATCAGGTTGGTCAAGCATGACTTCCCCTTGGCAAATCCATGCTGACTACTCCTGATGACTTCCTTGTCCTTCACGTGCCTGGAAATTGTTTCCAGGATTAGCTGCTCCATCACCTTCCCAGGGATCAAGGTGAGGCTGGCCAGCCTGCAGTTCCCTGGATCCTCCTTGAAGACAGGAGTGACATTTGCTTTACTCTAGTCCACAGGCACTTCTCCCAGTCACCATGATGGATGAAAGATTATTGAGAGTGGCTTTGCAGTGACATCAGCCAACTCCCTCAGCTCTCATGGGTGCATCCCATCAGGGCCCGTGGACTTACATAAGTCCATTTTGCTTAAGTATTCCCTGACCAGATCCTTTTCCACCAAGTGTGCATCTTCCTTGCTCCAGACTTTCTCCCTGGTCTCTGAGGCCTGGGATTCCTGAAGGCAGGTCTTGCTAGTTGACACTGAAGTGAAAGCGGCATACAGTACCTCAGCCTTTTCCATGTCCTGTGTCACCAGGTGCCCTACCTCATTCAGCAGCGGCCCACATTGTCCCTAGACTTTCTTTCATCACCTGTGTACTTACAGAAGCCCTTCTTGTTGTCTTTGACATCCCTGGCCAGATTCAATCCCATCTGGGCTTTAGCTTTCCTAACTTCATCTCTGGATGCCCAGACGATGTTTCTGTATTCCTCCCACATTACCTGGTTTTGTGTTTGAATTTGTCCAGGCACTCCTTGTTCATCCATGCGGTCTTCCTGGCATTTTGCCCAACTTCCTACTCATTGGGAAGTTGCCTTCATTGCTGTGAGTACATCTCTTTGGTCCAGGGTATGGAGGATATGCTGGAACAGCCACTTATCTGTGTCTTCTGAATGATTAGCTGCTAATTTACTTAACTGATTGCTCATTCTCCAGCTTATCAGCAAGTCAGAGACCTCCTTCAGTTGATGGCAGCAGAGAGCTGTGGAAGGCCACTGCCTATGTTAGCAAACCAGAAGAGTAAGAGAGTTAAGACGATGGAAAATATAAAAGTTAAGAAAACAGGAGGGAGGAAAAAAAAATGGATAAAATGCAAGTGGGAAGGGAACTTCTTAAGGAGACAAAAAAAGGAAGAGGCATGAGAATACAAGTTGATCCATTTTGAGAAAGAGCAAAGAAATTTACTCCCCTCTTAATATTTATTATTGATTTCCTCAGTGGGGGAAAAATGGGAACAGGATTAAAATTAGAGAGTAGCTACTTCCTAAGACAGGAAACAAATCTATGCAGGTTGCTGCCCTTAGGGATGACAAGTGTACTGACATTTTACCATGCCCAACTTAAATGTCATTGGTACCTGAGCTTTGATTAGTATAATAATTATCTATCTTGTATAGGTTATGCATTGAAGACTTCCCTCATATTACCCTGAAGATCTTTTTTAATGCAGTGATCTTGAACTTCACTTGTATCTTTTTAGATTTGTCAATATGGATCAGTTTTCAATGCTAAACATTTTCCCCCTTTTTTTGTGTACCAGGCTACCGAATGTCAGCACCACAAAAATGTCCAGAAGAAATATATAAAATAATGCAGAGATGCTGGGACTACAAACCAGAAAACCGGCCAAAATTCAGTGAGATTCAGAAAGAGCTGTCTTCAATCAAAAAGAAAGTGACATAGTGATAAACAAGTGCCAAACTCAATGTGTAGGACTTCATTTTCCAGTGAAGTATTTTCTTCCCCTCAAACACTACGCATTTATACAACATTATTTGCAATATTCTTCTAGGATTACTTTGAAATTAATTGGGGTTTTTTATATACATGTGTACCATCTTGAATGATGCCTACACCTGCATTAAAGACATATACTGCAAAATGCTATATATCCAGTCACAGTAATATTGTCATTTAGGTTACATGTAAATAGAAAAGCACATACTATAGATTTAAGGGACTGTGGCTTTTATCTGTTTTACAGCAAGTAACTGCTAGTGACATTTTTCAGAGGTTTTCTACTTTAAGCTGTGTTCTCACTCGGCTATCCCTGTCCCGAATGTCAACACCAGCAGCCCTCTAATGTGGTGACTATCATACATGTTGACCTTAAAACTGAAGACAGTTTTGACAAGTATTTCAACTAGAAACTTTTATATTTTTTAAATTCTTTCTGCAACTGATATTTTTAAGTGATAATTTTAAGGATGAAGGTCAGTTAGATTCTGGATGCCAATGTACTTACTGAACAGTGAAATCCAGAATTTTCTTGTGTAGAAAATTGAGTTACTTGTGCATTTCTTACCATACTGTAGTAAATACTTCTGACTTTTGCTGTGATTTACTTAAGCCACACCTTTTCTTCCTAGAAAGCCATCAGAATTCAGTAATATGTCTCCTTTACAATGACCTATGTTTGTTTAAGAAACAAAAAAAACAGTATCAAGTCTTGACTACACATGTTAAGAAATACTGCAAATCATCTGCCTTCCAAAGAATATGTAAAAGCAGCAGGCCAACAGAAAGAGGTTTACAAATGACAGCAGCATAAGAGCAGCAGATAACAAATATTGTTGATCTTAGAGGAGTTGAAGAATGTGAATTGCTTGATTTGCTTTTGATCTGGATTTGTTTCCTTAAATTGGTAATAAATCTCAGAATGCAGCTGGAGTCTACAAAAGTTTATGCTAAGCAAGAGTACATTCCATGCTTAGTGTCCAAAGAAAAATACTACTTCTGTATGGCATAAGGAAATTGTTCAAGAAACAAAAAAAAAAGAAGTATGTTTAAAGCCTCTGACAGGCTGAGCAAGGCAGAGTAGAAATACTAGCTTCCAGCTTATTTAAGTCATTGCAATCAGATTTCAAAAGACTGGGGACAGGCAAGTTTTAAATGCCACCAGGAGTAAAAACCTTGTATATATTAAAAAAAATTCCACCAGGAAGAGTAAAAACTTAGTACATAGGGGGTGAGAGGAAAGGCACAGTTTGTTACTCTGGCTCTGGGTCCTCTTTGCAGCTGGAATTATTTTCCAGGGCCCTACATAGAAATAGGAACAAGTTACAGTATCCTGGTCTGAGTTCCAGAGTTAAGTTGCTTAAAATTTTTCAGATCAAGGGATGCCTGTTGCTGCTAATGCAAGTAAGAAACAAGGATTGTAAGTAACACAGCATCTGGAATGTTAATTAGCCCTATATTTTTATTATTACAGTTGGATTGAGATGTAGTGAAGCCAGTGGCTACATTACATTTTTATTTCTGTTAAGGTGACTATTGTCCACAACAGTTTTGCTCTCTGAAGTGTATTTATAGTAGTACTGAGTGGTAATGTTTAAGGGCTATGTGTGACCAAAATATCTGTTGTCTAGAAGAGTTTGTCTATTACATTGGAGTTAGAGTCCAAATAAAACAATGAATCGTCATGCTGGAGCACATCACCTGCATTTGAGGTGGAACTGCCAGCATCCAAGTATAAGGAATGGTGAATGCTTCTGGCATTTCTTAAGTGATTTTATTTCTTGGAGCTAAGGGAGCTTATACATACCCATGAGACTATAATGCTTGGAAGACTTGGTGGCATAAATTTAAACTTCCTTATAAGCATACTGGATATATTTACTTCTGTACTTCCAAGCAGCCCAAAGATATTTTTCAAGAGCAATGGGAAATATTCTTGTTAGTTTGTATGCTTTTAAATAGTACACAAAGTTTGTGCCTTAATTTGCTAGTATGCTAATGCAAAAGCAAGCGTACTAAGATTTAAGGAATGTTCCACAATCATTTGGAAAAATCCAAGATTCATCCAACTGCAGGTCCTTATGTATACATCACTGAAGTCTGCAAGTAAGGATAACAGTGTCTCCTCTGTCAGCATTCATAGCTTCTCTGGAGAGTTAATATTCTTCTTCTGTTACAGAGATAAACTGTTTCTTTGCTGTATGCCCTTTTGACAGCAAAGAAATACTGGTTTATTTTTATAAAATAAAATACTGTTTTATTTGTCTTAAATTAACCAGTCATCTTGACTCTCACATAAAGATAAAAATTGTACTCATGTTTTATTCTGAAATAGTTAACATTCATAATTCATACCACACTTCTGTTTAAATTCAAAGACTTTTTAAAACACTTGATTTCTACAGCAGCAGGAAAATTTATTATTATTCCTGAAGTAGGCATCAAGTCAGTTCAAAAAATAATAACTCTCTGGGAGAGTACCAGAATGAGTTTATAGGTATAGAATAAATCTAAACACAGGTACATGTCTCTTCAATTATTTAAACTTATCATTAATTTGGCAGTTTGTGGCAGAACTTGTTCATCATGTCTCACTTGTAATTATTGCAATTATGCAATTTAGGAAGTGGAATCCATACCTATAAATACTGTGTTTAAGTTTTTGTAAACTTCTCACAGGGGAGTTCACAAACAAGCCTGCCATACAACGAAATTTAGAAGAAAGATATGGTATTCAAGAACCAAAGCCACCATATCTGCATTCTGTGGACTTCTGATGACTCGGTCTTACATTATTCATAGGTTAGCCAGATACTGGTCATTTGGCTCATGTACCATGTTTATCCTAGAGAACCTACAAAAAAGTTAAAACTCAGTCTCTTTTGCAAGTGTGGTCTTTCAGTTAGGTTCTTACACCAGCACTGTCCCAACAGGGCACCACTGAGGGAATGCTTAATTTTTTATGCTGTTAAATGGGAGATGCTCTGAATATTGTTAAGGGTCAAGCAGAGGTACCTCAGCCTGTTACGTGAGATTGAATTCAACAGGTTATCTGTTATTTTCATCTTTTTCCAAGGAATTTCATTTAGCATTTTAAGAAAGATTGTTTTGAGGAAAAAAAATGCATCATTAGTATATTATCAGTAGAAATTAAGAATGCATATTAGCTTCAGAGTTCAGTCATCAATGAAATCATGGGGATTCCTAAGCATTTCAATTTTATGGAAAGTAAAAATAGTGAAAAGTGTCTTGTCTGACAACACACCTAGCTTCAGCACAGTGTGATCTTGTAGAGTCAGCATCCCACAAAGACATTCTCTTTGAAATGTACATTTTCATTAGTTTCTAATTAAACCAATGAACTAGTTTTTCATTTAGCAACTACAGTTATATTGCATTTCTTCTTAACAAAAATCTGCCTTTTTGCAGAGTTGCCTAATATTTTTTATTGGAAGTAGTTATTGGAACGTGCATCACCAGAAGGCTGTCAGTAAGAACTGCAGTTTGTAAAGTAAGCCTGATCTTCTTGATGAGAAACTGAAAACTGGTTAAGGAAATATTAGGTTATTCATACTTGAGTATTTTTTCATCTATGTCTTTGACCACCTGTTATGCTTCCTCAAATCCTACAAGCACATCACTAAAACTTAATGCACATCACTAAAACTATGAAGTTATCCATTTGTTATTTCTTATGACTATTTAGTTATCCCTTTTGCACCCATTGTAGAGATTCTAAAAAAACCCCACTTTCTTGAGTTTACAGAGTAACCAACTCTCAGAAGCATTTAGAAATGTCTCCCCTATCCCCAAATTTTTCCAAATGTGCTGCTGCACAGGTATTAGCAATAGTGATTAACTACTAGCCCTGTTTCCATTATTCTTGCTGTCATATCCTCTAAATGGCAGTGCCACTGACTCATTTGAAACAGTGCAATATTTGAAGACATGAGTTAGTGTGTAAATAGTGTCATCAAATACGATATTCAAGAGCAGTAGCTCTGAAAATGGCTGGTTGTCACAAATAATGATAACTCATTGTAAAGATGGAATAAAAAGAAAGAGGCTAATCGAGAAAATCCACTTCCTATAACAGCTGTCCTGTTTGTAGGCAACAGAAATGTTTGTTATGCCAGTGCACTTTGATTTGTAACATTTTTGTGACTGAGCATAAAATAGTTTGCTATTAAAAGAAGAGTTCACCAATTATTTTTTTTCCCCTAAAGCACAAAAGGACATGTGATATTGTTGGAAGGATTCTTGCAAGGCAAGTCAGGATACGTGGAGGGAAGAATACAGAAGGAAGAATACCCTTACTACTAACCGAGGAACATATTTTTTCTTCTTAGAATCATATTCATGCAGTCCTTCCCTTTTAGGAATACAGGACTTTAATTAGTAATTAGAAAGTACCAAGCAAGTCCAATATTCCTGAAGTTCCAAACAGCCATGAGTTTTTAAGAGTAATCTGGTAAATTTGGAACATCAACTCTATTAAAAATATTTTCTTCTAGTTTCCTTCTGCAGATTCACTGTAAAAAAAGCAGTCCTTAAACAATCATCAGTAACAACTTAGAAGAAAAATGCATCAAGCTTCTTTAAGAGTAACTTCAGGAAAGAATATTTTTTGTAATCTTGTACTAGAATTCCCCCAGGATAGCTTTCCTTTCTAAAAAACTGAAAAAAATCTTACAAAGCTGAAAGATTCAAGTTGAAAAAGAAGAATCCTTTCACTTGTCACATTCTGAACAGTCTTTGAAGTATTGCCACAGTTTCCTGAAACTGATAATGCACATGTGATTTCCAGTTCTTACATACTTTTCAGCATTGCATATTAATGCATTATTAACACCCAACTTTACTTTCAGACCAAGGAAGGAAAGACTCACTCACGGAACAGTGCAGCAAGTTCTGCCTGGTAGTTCCCACATTTTCCTTACCTTCCACATTCAGTTATCAGAGTAATTGTGTTCATTATAATAAGCACCACATAGAACAGGAGCTGGAAGCTAGACCTAGACATTGTCTTTCAATCAGCAGCTAATCCCCCAACATTTCACAGCTTTGACTCTAGAAGCCAACTTAGTTTTGGTTCTCTGTCAAACAAGGAAAAGCCATTTCTGTATTTCAGCCTTACTACTAATCTAAAATACAGGAAGGTTCAGAGAGATATTTGCTGTTACCTCCACCAATAACTGTAAGTTACCCTTAAGTCCCTGTTATGTCACTCTGTCTCTTTGACATAAAATTCTGACTGGAGTGTATGTCCAGGTATAGAACACCATTTTAATCAGACATCGTCTAGGCAGGACTTTAATTAGAATGTTCAGATGGTTTGGGGTTTTATTTCTGTGAGATGAAGTACTAATTAGATTGTTAGCTACATGCATTGTTATTTTGCAGCTGTTTCAGATTATAGCTATGAGAGGGTCATTCATTTGTAGATCTCCGATTATGTATGCCTTTTCTAAATCAAAAACTGTTAGCCACACTTACAAAAAATGGATAAATAAAGCCTTCAAATACAGTTGACAGAGGTCATAAAGTGAAAACACAGAAGAGCCATGAACTGCATTCTTTCTTCCTCTATCCTACCAGAATTGAATGCTTTGTAAATAAAACTTCTAGTAACTGGCTTTGTGTTTATAGATAAATACAACCTGTGAACTGCTGTGATAACCTAGGACTCACATTGCTACTAGCAAAGAAGGCTTGGAAAAAAGTGTTCCTAAATTGCTACTATTTGGAGTTGTCATCTAGTTTTAGAACTATAAATGTTTATAGATAAGTACATAACTTAAGTTTTCTGTGTACAGTAAGAGAGACAGTGCATGCTTCTCCATTGAAACCCTTCACCAATTTAAGGCAACTATGCTTTTTGAAAGAAAAATCAGATTGATCAGTGATTCCTTCTCGATTACACATGTTGAAAGTATGAGCCAGAAGTTTCCACCACTAAAAAAAAAGTTGCACACTACTGTCTTTGTATACAGTCAGCTGAGTCTTTCTCAACATATGAAGAATTCCATAATTGTTAAATGCAGTAGTAATACAAAATTGTTGGTTTACTGATATGTAAACTACTTCACTCTGATCTTTTGCTTCAATTCCTAAAGAATCTTTCTGCTCTTTAAAAAGACCTGCAGTAAGCTTACAGTTCTAGCTGAGCTCTGCTGTAATAATCTGGCCTGTTGCATCTCCCAAACATTTCCTAATTATGATGGCTCCATGTACCACAAATGGTGCCCTTCCACTTACTTCCAAAAAGTTACTCTTGTGACAGAAAAGTTCAAATATATCCCTGCTTATTTTTGACTCAAAAATATTATAGTGATGTTATAACTTGATACCTGTGGCAATGTGTTTGTATGGAAATTGAAGTAACTGTGGATCAAGGTGAAGCACATTGTCCAGATCATGTTTTTAATCAAGTTAAAACCCCTAAATATATCATGAATTGTCTGCATTGTAAAAGACATGAGAAAAACAACATTCCTGACTTCCTGTTTACAATACAGAGCATCCTGCTTCTACTAGGGAACAATATAAAGGTAAATACATTCCTTGGAAAAGGAATGATTTTGCTGTCAGACCAGATCCAAACCATATCTTTAAAAGTAGTGACTTAATTCCAACTAAGCCTCGTTGTAAACTTCCTTCTTCTGAACAGACCTTTCCAAACAGTGTTAATTTTCATTACTGTCATCCATTTTGCTGTTGGAAATTTGACTTCTGTACATCACATAACATTTACTTATACTGGTAATTATACCCCCGCACCACCATGAAGTGCTGAGACTTGCAGCTTCAGAAGATAAGCATTGCTAAGTTAGTAAAAGTCTACAGGGAACTGATCTTTCACTACGTGTCTGAGTTGATATGGCTTAATACATTTTAAATATCACTAAAGTAATTGTTTCAATTAAAACCTGTTGTACAGTTTGAACAGCAGTATTCCTTGCTCAAGATATCTCTGCAATAGTAATATTTGTATTTGGCTTGAACTCAATAGGAAGGTAGAACTGCACCTTCCCTCCTCTCTAGTGTATCAGGGAAGGGAACTGCTGAGTTCAAGTAGCCAGTTCAGGTGCTGCCAGCGATCCTGATACATAGCGTGGATGCAGCCAGGATGCCATAGAGAAGACCTTGCAGTCTGCGTGGCCCCTCTTTATAATATGCCTGCACTTACTATGAGTCACTAATAAATCCACTGGAGACTGGAAGTTTCCTATATCTCTTGAGTGTGGCTAATTCCTTAAATCACCTGAAGTTGTAGTGCTTAAGGAGAAATACTGATTTTTTTTTTTTTTCTTTGTCATGAAATGCAGAAATGCAATATGCAATGGGGATTCTCTGCATTTTTTTCCTTCCTTCCACCTCCTACTTGGTTATGGCATAGATTCAAAGTCTTCAGTAGATTGAACAACTAGAATAAATGTATCTGTTTCTGCTGTTAATTGTATCATTACCTGTAACTGACAAGTTAACTTGTTTTTTCCACCAAGCTTCCCACCTAATTTTCACTAAAATGCTAAAAACACGTAATAGGAAAAAAGTCATGATACAGGCTCATCACACAGGACACAAAAGGCAGGCAGACTCCTACAAAGAAATTTTGAGGACTGAAAGCCAACAATAAACATCTATCTCTTCCCTTCTGTTAAAGGAGTGTGTAGTTACATGCATGTTCAAATGACTTCCAGAGATGAAACCTGGACTGCTGTTTTTTCAGTTGCATGTGTTACTTATCCTTTGTTTAACTGTAGGCAGCTGGAGATGGAGGAGGGGTGCTGGGGAAGGAGGGAAGGTTGGTTCACTGACCTGCTAGCACACGCAAAGATTTTAACACCAGTAACCTTGGGTGGGCACATATACTGTTTGCAAATGTGTTTAGATTTGTATTCAATTTTGTGCCAAAGTATGCACCAGCAAGTTTAATAACAGGTAAAGCACCTTTTATACTCTTTATTGTTTAAAAATAATATATTTGTGAAACAGATCGATAATACATAACACTGGAAATGGGTGCTTCTTCCCAAAAGTACACATGTAAAAAAAAGAAAGGAAACAACATTTGTGAGTTTATCTGGTTTTTAAGCAAGTCTGGAAATTATAACTATGTAATACAATTCCCAGTTGTCTGTCCTTTATAATTTTAAATAGATCTGCATTTTAACTTTATTTATTTGCCAATTTTTTATATACTTTAAAGTTACACTTTTGAACTCAAGCTAACTTTTTATTTTCCTAGGCTGTTACAAAACAGATTTTCAATATTCCTGTAAACTGCAGACCTTTTTTGAATAGTCCTTTGTCTTTTCCTATGGACCAGTTACCACTAATGAGTCTGCAGTCCCCTTTTTACTGTACTCTTCCAATAAACGTAAAATATTTGTATCACGCTCTCTCATTTTACTTGGTATTTACAGGTTGTGTTTATTCACTTGCTTCTGTAATCAAGTGGAAGATCATTTTTAGTAACATTGCTCTTAGGAATAACTACAATTCAAAATACAATTTTACAAGAAAAAAAATCAATTTTATTTGAATTTTTTTGGCACTTTCTGGAGTTAATATCTCTGTGATCCACACTCACAGATTGGCTGTCACTTTTGTTTACCTTTGGTATATCAGAAGGTATTGAAAGGAGTAACTTAGTGGGTAGAAGGGAAAGGACAAGTTGAAACAGACTGAGAACTTCAGAGCTGGAGCTCTGCAGTTTTGAGGATGTTACACCACGTGTTTCTCTTGAAGCCAGAATTGTATTAAGAAGCTAGGCAATGAAAAGCAAACATGCCTATTCAGCATGCCAACAACAATGCAAAATCTACAAGCATTTCCAGTTAAGAGCAATGCAGGAACCTAAAGGCATATGCAAGCTTTATACTGTTTCTTTTACATGATCTAGGGCTCTGTTCCCTTTATATTAAAAAAAAAAAAAAAAAAAAAAAATTACATTCTAAATACAAGTTGCATTTTAAAGTAGATAGTATAAAGCTACTTTATGCTTTACTTTGAATGAAACCAATCTCTATAATAAGTGCCATTTTCACCAGGCTTTGATGCAATTTCTTTGATTTCTGTAATCCCTTCTTAATGTAAAGACTGTGATATCAAAATTATGACTGAAGTAAAAAATCAGAATTACACCTTAAAAAATTTTCCTTCCACTGCCTTATGCTCCCTGCAGATGCACTTTGTTTAAACACCCAACAAGGGGTGGAAAGACAGGTTTTTGTGTACCTGCACCTTTGCACAGTGTTATTAAGCACACTGCGTGCTGACACAGCCCTGCGATTTGCAAGACTTGGTGCCTGACTGAAGGAGTTGGCAAAGAAGCAAATTTATGGCACTGGTCCGTAAGTGGCACAGAGGTGCCTAGGTTTTGGGTTGGGTTTTTTTTTAATAAACTACAATTGTTCCTTTTTACAAACTCTTTGAGGTATTTTCCCCACCATGTCCCAATAATCGTGAATGGGAGAGATTAAGTCCAAAGCTCATCCCCTGAATTTACCAGTGTGTGTTTTGAAACAGAAGACGACACAGAATGGGATTGCACATAGCTCTGGTAGAATTCTGCTGAGAGAAATACAACTAATATAACTAATAGTGAGAGAAAAATAACTAATTTATTAGCAGGGTAATTTTAGAAAAGGTTACTGCAACTAAATCTGTTCTGCTCAGTGATGCCTGGCCTCCAAATAATAAAAACATGTTTGAAAACCTGCTACTGCCAAATATTGAGCAGCATAGGGTCATCAAACTTACTCATCTGAAGTGTCACAGCAATTAATTAGGAATGAGGCTAAAGAAAGGAGCCCTCGAGGTGATCAAGGCCTTTGTACAGTCCTACATTAGAAGTAGATTTAAAGGACTTGGAGTTCAAAAGATTAAGTTGGTAAGACTTCTCAGAAGATCCCAAAAGACATTAGGCACCCAAAGACCACTTTAAATGGCGGATCACAGCATTTCCATATTCTTGAGATGCCTGATTTAACCATGCAGTCACATCTTCCCCTAACAAACCTAACAGTCTCCAGTAGCAAAATGGTCCCATGCAGGAGAACATATGCCCCAATTCCAACAAAACCACAACACCGTATTTCATATTTCAGTTCAAGCTTTCCGCTTGGGACTTTTCCTGCCTAGCTGACTTGTGAGCCCTAACCTTGCAGGTACCGTACAACTGGCAAAACTCCACACAGAAGACATTTGGGCACAGAGGTATTGACCCTGGATAGCAGTGCTTGCATCCATCCATTTTTTTCTAATCACCCAATGTTTGCATGTCAAAGCTAGCTTGCATCCATCCATTTTTTTTCTAATCACCCAATGTTTGCATGTCAAAGCTAGGTCAGTTCCTTCTCACAGGCAAACATACCTCCCTCCCTTTTAGATCCAGATCCTGCACATGCAAAGATGTTTTGATATTTGGGTACAAAAACTCCCTTGAAGTTTGGCAGAAATACTGGTTTTGTTAAATGAGGAAGACACTAATATTGCTCAGAGACACAGAAGAGGGTCACAGCTGAGGACTCCAAGCAGAATTATGTGCCTGCCTTCAGCCTGATGTAAGGGATTTGGAAAGTTAGTGGAAGAGCAGAGAGGGGGAGAGTTGTTTTGGGCAATGAATTTTTTGCTTTCCAGCCTATTCAATTTAGCAGCACACTGGGTCTGCTGAGTTCCATGAATGTTGGTCCTGGGTCCCTAAGTCTCCACCACCTCTACACTGTGGGAGCTTAACTTGGGCCAAGAACCACAGAGGGCTCAAAAGCCAAGTATTCTTGTTTTTAAGATGTTTGGTGGATCTACCCCCCAAAACGAAATAGGTCTGAAGAAACCTTTGAGAAGTTGCACTTGCTTAGTGTGGAGCCTGAGGACCATCACAGGTCACTGAGTGTGAAGTTCCAGCAGTGCCAGAATTACAATTTTCTGATATGAAAATGGTTTGAAGGACTGTGTAGTCTCCATCACACACATTCGCTGAGGTTACTCTGCACTGGATTTCAGTCCTCCTCAAGTCATGTTCTAGTCATAAGAAAAGCAAAAATACAGTAACATCACTGATATTGTCTGAATTGCAGCTGTACACTTTTCACCTCAGAAGACATAATACAGATAACCACAGAGAAAATGCAAGCCAATGACACATGCACACACCGCTAATGCTGCAATGCACAGAGCTCTTCTTTAATGCAGTTTCATCAGTATTCATCTCCTCCTCCATCCACCTCAGTTCCTTGCAAGTCTGCCACACTAAAAGTACTGCTGCTAAACAGTCTGCAGAAATGCATCTGGACTAAAGAAATAGCTCTGTGTTGAGAATACAGAATAATGAGATAACTGTGCTCTAATTTTCCTATAACTAAGCTCCCACAGCTTTCGATGGCCTAATATTCTGCAAAGAGAAGTCAGGGAAGACTAAAATCAAAATACTAGCTAGCTTTGAATCCTCAAAAGAACAGAATGGCATTTGACCATGCTGTAATGGAAAGAAATATGCATCTTTGACACACATTTTCCACTTGTGATGTATTCTTTCTCTGACAGCTGAAGGAAAAATGAGATTGCATTAGCAACAGCTGGAGTATATTGAAATATTTTTCTACTTCCTCTCTTAAAAGCTTGCATTGCTTAGGTGTAAGTCACTGAAGAAAAGGCACAGAGAAAGGTAAGTAGGATGATCCAATTGCCAAAATTTAGTTTGTGCAATCAGCAGCTATGAGAGCCCATCCTGTTAACACTAACACATAGAAGTCAGCCACTGTAAGTAAAGTCAGACCAACACACACGAAGCCCTTAAATAAAAATTTTGACTCCTAAAGACCCTTGCTCATCTAAACTTACAGGACTGTGGCTTCAAAAAATCCTTTCCAATACATTGTAACCCTGTGTTTGACATGAAAAAAATGCAGTGACCTAGATCTAGCTAGATATAATTAGAACACCTTCCGATATCATGGAGCTAGATAGGTAGTTTCCATTTCACTCAGCATGGACCCAGAGGGTCAGGTATCTAATGTCTGGGCCTGAGTAGGCGTCATTTTTGTGCTATGCAGCTGATCTATTGAGAGATACCTTGACTTTCTGTCTTTCCCAGACTTCAGGTGGACCTGACCTGGGGAGTGGGACCTGGTAGACCAGGGGTGGTCAAGTCCACCTGCAGTCTGTGGAAAGAGAGAAAGTCAGTCCCTCAATCAGCTGTATAGCACAAAAATAGGGCTATTTGCAGAAAAGCAGGTGCAAAAAAATCCATCAACAAGTGACACGAATGAGGCAATTCCAAGTTTTTACCCATATACAGCTTGGTTGTAGTCTAAACTATATGCAGAGACTAAATTTTACTTTACATGGGGACTGAAACCAAACCGCTCCCCCACTTAGAAGTCTCAGTGGTTGATTTTGCATTTGGAGCAGAAGCTGGTTTTTATATAAATCCAAATTTGCAGATTTAGTCCTTGCATCTGACCTTACCCAGTCTACTGCATGCAGATTTTCCACGGGTGGAGGTACAGCAAGCCATCTGTCCTTCCCAGACCCTCACAGTGCTTCTGGGATGAGACATGTCCCTGTATATCTCACCTTCAGGGCTAAAGCCAGAGGTGTCTTCAGAGCACACCTCCTGAGCAAGCGCCATCCAAAACACTGCCGGGGACATGACTTCTCTCTCCTGCTGCCACATGCATGGCCCAGTGTCATCTGCTAGCCTTTCCCTTATGAAACCTGCCCCGATTTTGGGCTGAGGGCTGGGTCTGCCACACTGTGGGACTGCCAGCATCCCTCCCCTGCTGTGGACATTGGGGAACAAAGTCTCCAAAACTCAAAAATCACAGTCTGTTTCACACAGATGTGTTCACTGGGCTTAAAATCAAGCCAGCACGAAGCCCAGGGTGCGCGGTGAGGAATAGTTTCTGGGGCTTATTTCAGAAGTCTGTGTGTTTTTAGAGCGGGTCTTTCATTCTAAGTCACAGCAAGTGCACCATCCAAACGCCCTCTTGTGACCAGGGCAATGCCTTCCTCCTCTCTGCAGTATAAAGCCCTCGCTTGGCATTGACAGTAAATGGGGAGGGCAGCAAGCACAGCCATTCCATCAAGTTAGAAGGCGTTTGGAGTACTTCATCACAAACAGGCAATCCACGCACTTCAGACAGACTTGAATCAGTAGCGACAGGCCCAACCCCAAAACCTCTTTTTATTTTTAAAAATAGGAGAGCTTCCCAGCTGGTCCCCCATCACACTGCTGTCCCAGTGGGGTTTCTTACAGCACCGTAAGAGACAGACAATTTTGCTTTCTTGCTATGACGTATATAGCAGGATTCCTGTTTGATACCTGCTTCAGCCAGCTCAGACTCAGCAGTTCTGTCAAGTTTAGGATGTCTCTTTTTTTTTTTTTTTTTTTAACAGCAATGTTTAAGAAGGAAAACTATGAAAACCCCCTGCTATTAGAAGCAGTTGGCCAGCTTTGAAGAGGCTTTAAGCCATGTCTGTCTTTTTCTACAGTAGTTGAAATTTCAGACACAAGTTGATGCTTTTAATAGTCTGGAAAAAAGAGTTTCAATTGTTATTTGTACAAGCTAGCATGTTTCCGCTCCACTTTTCCTTTACAGGATAATAGGTTTGCCTTGCATTCCAGGACAGAAAATAATTTCCATTGAACCTGTGTCTACACACCTGTCTTTTGATCCCATCAGATTCACTCTTCATAGTCATTTATATGAGACTCCTGGAACAAAAAAATGCATTTTTCTGACAAGTGTTCAGCATGTTAGGGTAACCAGTTATGAGGTTTCCTGAACAAGCTGAGCAGTGGAGAGTTATCCACCAACACTGCCAAAACTCACCAGCTTCAGTCCCCACCAATTACACTTGTACATAGAGAGCCTGCAGAGCAGAGGCTGAGTATGGCACAACAACCTCCTCCTTGTAAGCACTTGACAGACTCAATTAAAGAAAAAAATATCCAGGGCAAGGAAACTTTGAAACTGTTTGGTGTTACAAAACATGGTGAGCTAATGAGGCAGAAACAGAGCTGTTGGCATCTGCCCACCCCTTTTTTTTATTTTTTGGGAGGCTGCTCCCTTCAAAAGTGTATGCCAGCCTCTGCTTGACAGGCCTTCAATACAGGGCACAAGGAGAAATTTTTAAATATGAGGCAGTGGACATGAAGCTCCTTAGGGTGGAGCTTGCTACAGCAATCACACTTTCACACTGTGGCCTCATGAACCTCAAATCGTCCTGTGTTGTGAAAGAGCTGCAGATGTGCTGGCTGAAAGCAGAAGAGGGCAGGGTCATTCCTCAGCGGTGGAGGGATAAGGGCAGCGTGGACTCCTCTCCCAGGGTAAGCATCCTGTAGGTGTTTATATTAAACAGTCATTGGAGTAAAACACAAAAATGCTAAACATTCCTGGGACACTTACTGGGCCTCAAGGTTAGCCAGTCCTCCCACAAGCACTGGAATTCCTCTTCAAAAGGCCCAGACACAAACAGTTCTCTCCTCCGACCCCATGAAGCTTTTGTTTTCACAAGGGAGAGGCAGGTGGGGAGAAAAGTCCTTGCCAGGCAACTGTGACTTTGGCTTTCTCAGCCTCCACAGATGCAAGGGAAGCTTTACCAAGGCCTTGTGAACAAAGTAAATTGCTGCTTCCTGCAGACCCAATTCCAGCTATGGCTATTGAGTTGGGGAAAGCATCAAGCCCCATTTTGGGGCTCCCAGATGGGCTTCACCTAGAAACGTGTGCCAGACACTTGGCTAGCATGGAGGTAGCACCATATCTTCCCCTGGCAGGGCTTAACCTTCCCCTTCAACAACTGATGTCTATAGCTACCAGCAGCCTGCATACCACTGCCTTGGACCTTGGTGGCTCCCAGCCAGCATCCTGCATCCTTCCACTCATCTGTCCTGCTCTCCTCTGAGCTGAAAGACACCACTTGAAAGCAGCTCCTGAAAGCCAGAGACTATAGATGGCTTTAGAAAGCATAAACAGCGTATGCCACAGTCTGGAATTCAGGGATTATTAGGTTTATTGCTAGAACTCCTCTAATTACAAGATAACTGAAATACAAGATTTAAGTGAATTTAAAACTAGGAAATGGGAAAAATCCATGCAGCCTTTTAATTTTTCTGCAGTTTCTTCATGATCAACTTGTAAGCAGTATCTGCTTTGCAGTCTGATGTTCACTTACACTGATTTACAGGAGCTTTTATTGGCGGGGGGGAGAATGGTTCATCAAGGATATGCTTCAGAAAAAAAACCTGTGCCATACAATTGCAGAAAAGCCAATGTTCAGGCAGTTTTATGCCCAGCCATTCGATATTATAGAGAGAATACTAGACTGCTGGATCTTGTCTTTCATGCAGTGTTATCACCGCCAATTTGTAAGGCATTTTAAGTCCTGATGGTTATCTGCAAATACCATCCATCTCTTAAGGAAAAATTTCCACACTCAGTCCTAACATTGACTGGAAGAGGGGCTGGGAGCCTGGTCTATGTCAGAGGTGCTTGCAGCACTGCCAGGTTCTCCTTCCATCTTCCTTCCAGTCTCTTTTCATCAGAGAAAGATGATGTGCACACCCAGCTCAAAAGCTGCAGTGACAGCCGGGCAGGGGAGGACACCCCTGCACCCAGTACGAGCCCCTGGCACCAAGAGACAGGCAGCTCAGTGGCTTCCAATGCCACTCATGGTTGAGTGCTGCCCACTATCCTCAGCTTTGCCTGCAACATCTCCCCCTCACCCAGGACTTCACACCTAAAAGGAAGTGCCTTAGTCAGAGCAAGGTGAATGTTCCTTCCCCTCCGTCTCCATTTTACACTTCATGGGGCTGATGGTGAAGTCAGACTGAAGCAACAGAATCAAAGAAGAGCCAATATTCTATTACTTGCACCAAGCACCTGATTATTATGGAGGGAAAAAAATTTAAAGAAGCATAATTGTTACCTTCTTTCACAATAAAAGGAGCCTTGACTCTCCAAGACATCTTGGCGTGCTCCTGCTGCGAGGTTAATGGCAGCTTACATGCCAGAAACACATTTCCCTGTAACTTTCTGAACCAAGCAAAAAATCAGAATATAGCCTGTCTTTCTTTTATTTTTTGGTTATTATTAATATTCTTCAGCCACAGGGATATCAAAGTCTTTGGCAGCAATGGATGCAATTTAGCTGCTCCCTAGAGGTGGCTTTAGAGAATGTGTAATCAATTTTATAAATGAGCAGCTGGCCTGCACAGCAAGGTGCACTCTGCATTTCACCAAAATGAATAATGAATTGCATATACTCTGCATTAAGAAGAAGATTGGCATTCCTCTTAGAAACTGTTTACAGTAAGTCTCATTTCTTTCACATGTTAAAAGACAAACTAATGCCTGGTTGCTGTTTAATGTACCCAACTTTTATACACACTACTTGTGCCCAAGCACCATCAGAGACAGCACATCTGAGGGGTCACTCCCAGACACGGCCATGGTCAGGCGCCCGTCAGAAGCAGCTTGTGAATATCAGTCTGCCCAGACACTGTGGAGCCTTCAGCAGTGATAGCCATCAGTCCAAGGCTCCAGCCTTGGACTTGGTCCTTTACTGGCCAAAAAAATTGATAATCTCAGCAAAATGGCAAGTATTTATTTTTATATTGAACAGAAGTATTTCACTGCAGGAGCAGAAAAACAAATTCCAATGCCACGTCTAATTCTCTCAAACATAGTGATCTCTGTCATCCAGGACAAAAGTTTGCTGAGGCCCAAGGGTGTTTTGTTGACTTTCCACCTGCCTTTCAGTCTATAATGTGATTTCCCAGGTCTCTGTGTGGAAATGATTTGTGACTCTCATATTCCCATTGAGAATAACCCATCCATTATATAGCCTCCAGCAAAAACTGCACCGTGACAGGTCTTTTGAGGTCAGATAGGCTACTGTAGTGCTTCAAATGGGCAGGCATGTCATCCTTATATTTCTTGTGGTTCCTCACAAAGCAGAGAAAGCAAGCAAAAAAGAAAGGAAGAAAACGTGGAAACTATAAGACCAAGCACCCACCCTCTTTAGAGTGGCACATTCACACTCAGATGTATATTTTCTTCTGTCAACACAGTCTCTGAATAAACCTCACTTCAGCTGTCCTCCTTCTTCCCCTATGAAATGTTGTCCTTCCCCCACCAAATGCCAGGAAGCCTTTCTTGAGGTTCCTAGCTGTGCCTGATCAGATTTCACTGGCATTTACATTTTGATTTCTTATTACCAGACACGCTTGGAAGACAGCAGGAAGGGAATGAGAGTGGCATCATTGCTCAGAGCTGGTACAAAGGTATCTGTGGGTTTTGTTTTTTCTGATAGCATTGGTTGCATTTAGGAGAGAGCTGTGGCATGAGCGATGGAGGCTGTGTAGAATATATTCAGCAACAACATAAGCTAGGAGAAGTGCACTTGTGGGACCATATAGAAATACTGCTAGGCTTCATGCTCCGTGTGTGCTCCAGGAATTCAGCACACAGTCCCAAGCCTCATGACATTGCTGTAGGCCTGCTGTGTCCCTGCACTTTTCAATGGGTTCAGCAAGACACTGATAATCCTCTCTGCACAGGTTTTAACACACAACCGCTTTTTTGGGCACTTCAAGCTTCTGATGCTAGAGAGATCCAAAATTAAATGCAGCACCCAACAGTCCTATTATATCACTGTTCATGTTGTGACTTCCCTGTTTTCACTAAATGGGATGTGATAAAGTCAGTGAAGACCTGGAGCATCACATCTGTATATAAGCCAAAGAAGACCATGCAGAGGTCTTGGCACCTAGTTCTGTTTCCAGCACTGAGGCCATAGATGGCACCACCGTGTGGAATAACACTGCCTTTTTCAGGTCTCCCCAACACTTGAGCAGACATCTAGTACAGTAGTTAATGATCCTGGCTGTTGCTAAAAGCTGGCAAGACCCTGCTGGGAAACAGAGCTTTATGCTACTGACATACATACAGCTGTAATCCCAAATCAGCACAGCAGCTGTGCTCGTGGCAATTCCCAAACTGGCAACGACAATCGCTGCAGCACTGCCCTCCAGCTGGCAGCCATCCCAGATGGCATGGCCAAACAGGGGTGAAAAGGCCTGCTTTTTACCTCTGAGCATCCTTTCTCTTCCTGTTGGTTCCCTAGATGTGAAGACAAGGGACTCGGGATCCGAACGTGGGGTTTAGCAGTTGCTTCTCTCAGAAGGCACCAGAGTTCAGTTCTGTGCATTCAAAGCAATGCTTGGATATCATTTGCATCATTGTACTGAGAGCAACACAGAGGTGCTCATCACACTGGGTAGGCTCTTTGCTTCTGCATTCTGCTTCTTGATTATTCAGCTGTGCTTGACTTCTGTTCTCAGATCACCTACCAATTTTAGACTAACTGACATTTAGACCTCACAAAAACTTCATGAAGTACTTTGTTTCTAAATTTCTAAACAAGCTAATTCCATGCCTACTAAGTAATTGGTCTTAAAATATATTTTTGAAAGGAGTTGTAGACAAGAACCGATCTGTTGCTAAAGATTAAGGATTTCTCTTCATGTGGGAAGCTTGCTTTCCCTCAAAAATAATAGCACAGCCTCATTAGGAATGAGCCTGTTCTTGCTGTGTTTTCTGCTGAGCCTCTGCAGCAATGCTTCATAATCTAGGTTCAAGAAGGCCATTATGGTACTTAAGTGGCACTGGCACTCCATATGCAGCAACCAGACAGATATTTGCATCGTCCCTTTTGAAAGGAAGGTTGCTTTCCCAAGGGAGACCAATTTGTATTTCAGAAAACACCTTTCCAAGTTTTACTCATTTGCTGTTGCTTCTGAGAATAGACAGTACACTGCAGCATGTCAAGTGGAAAAATTACAGAAGGCTGATGTGCTGTGCCATTTGGATCAGGTCATGTCACAGTGACATGGTTGTGGCAGCACTGCCAAAGGGAATGGCTCACTAGCAAAGCCAGGACCTTGCCAAGCTGGAGAAAGGAGATCGAGTCATCAGAAGAAAGGACAGAATTATTCAATGGCTAGGGATACCTGGGGACAGGTGCCTGGCTAGTCCTCCTCATCAAAATGCTTTCCTGTGTGGTTTTTATTCCTGTCTTTAACAAGGAGCCTGAATACCTGGCATTAGTCCTCAATACTTATTTAGGGAGCAAACTAGTGCAAGGCAGTAAAAGGCGTTATGCAGGACCTGAAAAGTAACACCAACCTCACCTTCCCAGCAAAATCTAAAAATAGCTGCTCTTTCATCATTCTCTCTGACAGCGACTGGTGTCATGAACAAAAGACTTCGTAGCCTTCCAGATTCTTCTCCAACTATGCAAATGCAACTACTCACACACAAAACAAAAAGCTAAAAAGATGTTAAATTTTCAGACATTTGAGATGTTTACTGCTTTTACTTCCTTTGAAGAAGGACCCATGACATGCCTACGCTTGTTTATTTGCCCATCTATGCAAATTCTAAGGAGCAAGTAACAGCTACCAACTTTCAAACTTTTAGATAGTTTTAAAATACAGCTTTATTTTTATAAGTAAATGAAAGAGTCTATAGACAGGCAGCTTGGGCACAAATACAGCTTTAAAGAAAAAGGGCTGGTAGGGTAAGTAATTTACAGTGCACAGGCAAACTAAGTGCCACACAGGACTGTGAGCCACGGGATGCCTTATAAGAGCTGCTGCTCAAACCCAATTTCTACCTGCACAGCTAGTCTATGTTGTAGGGATGGCAGGGCAGAGGGAAGGAAAACCCACATGTGGCACCTCGCTTTCCTAGGCAGCAGACCCATTTTAAACCAAGCGCATCAAGAGGCTCATAGTTAAGCACCCAAGAAAAGCTCCTGACTACCCTGCTTGCACATGCAGGAGGTCAGCTGTACTATGCTACCTTTGGTGGGTGGTATGCTGTACTACATGTGTTGAGGGATTCAGATGGCTCTGTAGCAAATGTTTGTGGTAAAAGCTAAGGGAAAATATTTTAGCAACATGAGAAAACAGAGCATTACAATAAGGACCCACATCCCACCTCTTCAAGATGGCATCTTGATGCTTCTGTTAATATTTAGGCCTTCTCCTCAGAAGTCTGCCTGTGTCCATGACCAAATCTTTTCCTCCATAATTAGCAAGAAGTCTAACCAGCTGCAGGTAGGAATTAATATTTTGCGTTACTGAGAGCTTTCTGGTGGGGTACCATGCACACAATTCTTCTTCTTTTTTTTTTTTCTTTTTTTTTTTAAGGAGGCAGTCACCAATGTACATGACTGAGAGGAAATAAAGGAGAGAAATGAAAGTGAAACCCTGTATTGAGTTGTAGTATTTACTAATAGTTTCTTTATTTTTCCTAATAAAAATGTAAATGTTTTATGGTAGGAAATATGACCAACTGTCAAGTTAAGTCAGCATGTATTACTTACACATTAGCAAAGATTATTCCACAATTCAGTGCAATCCTCACAGGCAGTTTTCAAATCAAGGGTGAATACAAGACAATGTAGTTTTTTCTAGATGAAAAGCACATCAGCAGAGCTCTCATTAGAACTACAATCACAAGAGACACACTTGACAAACTGCATCCTAACTGTGCTGCCCAAGGGATTTACAGTTGGCTTCTGTGCAAACATTATTCAATCAGGCATTTTTCTTCTGTGGGCATCCTGTAGGCAAGCACAGCCAGGGGGAACAGGAGACCAGGGGCGTTACAGCCATTACCTTTGCTTTCCTTCCCATAACTCCTTTCCCCCTTGTCACTGCATGCAGGTTGAATTTCTTGTTACTGACTACATAGTAAGCAATATATCGAAGGCTTTTCATTGCTGTCTGTGAGCTCAGTGACTACTGGAGCTGAAAAGGAAGGAAATTAAGTTTCATGAGGGTAGATGGGGGGCGGTTATCAGCACCAGAGCACAGCCCCCTGAAGCTCAGCCCTTCTCAAAGCCTGCAACAGAACAAGTCTGGAAGCGCCCCTGCAACATTGCGTTGATGTCCCACCCTGCTTCCATAAATACTCCCTGTCTCAACTGCCTCCTCGCATCTCCTAGTGTTACAAAAAATACATGAACACTCAGTAGAAAATACTATTCAAATCTTCAAATGCAACATTTTTTTGTCTATTTTTCTTTCCCAAAACACAGGCACTGCTTCTCTCAGAAAGAGATTTCACTTCAATCTCCAAGTTTGTTTATTCTATATGCATTTTTTTCCTGAAACTTCTTTTTCCGTCTCTGCTACAGTGCTTGAGCCCTGTGACAGCTTATTATTTCTGTTTGAGAGAAATCCCACTCACACAGAGCACGGCTGTCATCTTGCTCCATATCCAGTTTTAAAAAAAGGCATAGAGCAAATTATTAATAGAGGTGAGCAAGAGGAGACAGAGCTTCTTTAATACCCTCCTGTCCAAACACTAACATTTTAAATCAAGCTCAGATGATTGGACTGTGCCTGAGTGACACTGAACATGGATAGCAGAAAAAAAAGCATAACAATATATAGGGTTTTTTTAAAAAAGAAATAATAGTATCTTCCCTGTAAATTCATACTTCCTGCCTTAATTAAGCTAGGCACGAGCGGCGCTGTTAGTAGCAGTATCCAACCAAACAGTGATGCCATTGGACCAGCAGCACAGCCCAAATCAAGGCAACTGATGGCAGAGCCTTTACCTTGGGTTGCTCCAGGCAGGGGGCTCAGCCTTCCACAAGGCAGACCCCTGTCTGTGGGCTGCTCAGGGCCCTTGGAGGAGAGGCCAGTCTGCAGGGCAGGAGGGCTTAGCAGGCTGCCAGCTCTCGCCCCTCAGGGCCATCCTGGCTCAGAGCAATGAGGTGGCAGCCTGCTCTCCAGACAGTCTCGTGTCTTCATTCATCATTTTTCAGTGTACACACCCCACCCATTTGTAAAACTTGTGGGTACAGATTTTACAGATGTCCAACTTCAGCTGCAGTAAAATGGGGCTCCAAAGAGTAGCAAAACACTTGCAGAAACCAAACTTAACGAGGAAAAAGTTTTACAGTAAGTGCCCTCAGTCTCTTCTTTTTTTAATTTCTTGTTGATGAAGACAAAAGTTTTATCTGAAGAAAGCACTTCATTTGAGTTTCTTAGTCAGCTCTGCTTCAGAGGTGCATTAAGAAAGTCAGGGGGAGGAGAGGGAAGGTGCGACTCTGTTGTCGCTTCTGTGTCAACATTAAATCCATAGGGACTAGTTCAAATACAGACCAGTCCCCACCCTGAAACAATGTTCATTCTCTGGTGCTGCAAGCTAAAGACACAACTTTTCCACAAAAAGATGCCGTTACAGTTTAATTGCTTTTGCATTTAGGAAAGGGTAGATTTTGTACCATGTTCAAATGCAGTAGCATCCAGGAATTAGGGAGGGTCCTCAAAGGGTGCTGTCGCCAAGCTGTTTCAGGTGAAAGTGTTGCTGCTAGCAGGAAGCCCTGGGCAGGCTGCCTCTCAGCCAGTGTCCCTCGCTGCCGCTGGTGCCAACAAAGCAGCTGAGGTCAGGTGGATTGCAGAGGGCTCGCTTACGCTAGAAGTCTGCTTTGAATCACGCAGAGCATTCAAAGACAGCGTGTCTGGTGACTGCAAGAATAAAGCAACTGGGTGGTCTTCTGTCTCCAGGTCCCTTTGCCCCTTGCTGTTGCTGGAATTGGCCTGGCTGTTGATGGCAAGTTATTTCAATGCCTCTATTGCTTTCAGCCTCATATTACAAGCCTGGCAAGTACATTACAGGTTCCTCTTAGAGCCCAGGCAAGCCAGGGCTCTGATTTGGCAAGGACTCTTCAAAGCACTTGATTTGTCACTACCCCTGTAACTCCTTACATAGGCAGATACCCAAAAGACACAGAAGTTTTAAATATTTTTTCAAATGGATATGGATACCATCAGCACGTGTTAGCTTTCAGAACCATACTTTGCTTCAGCACTATTCAAAAGCTCTCAGATCCCACATAACCAAATTGAAAAAAGCACATTTACTCTTCTGAGACTAGTGAGAATCTACTGAGAAAACCCACTTTAAAATATAAAACAACACCCAAAGCACAGTGTATTCTCTCTTTCATCCCTCCTCTTAGGATAGGGCTACCACGGATAAGGTATTAAAATTCTTTTCGAGTATTTGTTTAAACACTGCGTATAGTGTTTGGTGTATTCATTATGAAAAATATTATGTCCTTATGTTCATGGTTTCAAGTCCTGCACAATTAGGATATATCCATCAACACCACCATAAAATATACACCTGCACTATAATCAAATCCAAATATAAACCCTCCAACAAATCTCCAACAATCCCCCCCAACAAAATATTATTATGTGCACAGTTTGGAAATTTTAAAAGGACACATCTGTCTTAAAAACTCTGCACTGAAAGCACAAAGAAGAAAAAAAATTGAGGGCCCTCCTGACTCTGACTTTCAGCTCCCACATACATGAAACATTAGTATGGTTCATAAAGATGTCTCTTAAAAAATAAACACTCTTAAACACCTCACTATTAATCTTGGAAATTTGTTTCTGAACCTGCTGCTCTGATTAGAAGGTACTTCCTAGCTGTTCCCCAAGTCACCCTCTTTAATTTTTTTACTAGTATTGCCTTTCATCTGAAAAAGTTCCTCTCCTGTAACCCTGGCCAGTTTCCTTCAACAGGGTTTGATCCAGCATCATTAAACGGCCAATCAAGAATAGCAGAGAACAGTAGCTAAAGCTCCCACATAGGTAATATATTTCTGCAATATACACATTGCGCAGGCTGTAGGAATAAATGGCTTCTGGTATCTTTAACACCTGTTCCCTGAAAGCCATGGCAAGCCTGTAGCATCAGAGCTACGTCAGCAGACAGGATAGAGGGCAGACCCTTGCCTGCTGTCCTTCACAGTGAGACTGAGGTGTCTCCTGCGAGCCCATCTGAACAGGCATCCCACCACTCCTCCTTCTACCCGTTAAATGGACACAGAAAAGCAAGCTGGTGAAAGCAGCAGGTCAGCAATCTTGCTTAATTCTTTTGCATCTCAACAACAACCCTTTTTCCTTTTACATGATTTTTTTTTTTAAACAGAATTATTTTATATTACTTCAGACACCTCATGTAACAACAGTTTAAAACAGATCTTATAGACCAAAAAAAGTTTTCAGACCCATTGAAATGGAATTCTTGAAGGTTCAGGGCAAGACCCCTGTTACTTCCCAAGGGTAATTGTTGCCCAGTGAAAAAATTGGAGCAATGCTTTATAATAAAGAGAGAAAAAGCGGTTCTTCTGTCTGCCATGTTTCTTCCTTACCAAGCAGTCTTCTTTCTCCACACTACACACAACTTGCAGCAAAATGGAGTGGTGTTTTAAGGGTGCTGCATTACTGTAATATGCATTCTTAGTAACACCTACCATCCAGTTTTTAAAAGAACATCTAGTTTTTGAAAGAAGAAAATGATGAAATATGCAAGAGCCTCAAGAAGGTTTGCTATAAATGTATGCAGCACTTCAAAAGTACTGAGACAACTTAAACCTCCTCTGAACCCCAGTGCACCACACAATCATCTTTCCCACATCCACCTAATGGTCCTTGTGTAACACTGCCTGTAAAAGCAGCATGTATAGACCATTGAACTGCCAAGGACTCTGGCTGACAAATTGGAGCACTGGTTTTCCTTGGACTTTTGCTGTAGCATGCAAAAGGCAATATAACAGCCAAAATGAGCAAGAAAGAGAAGGAAAAGAACATGAGAAATTCTAGTTTCTTGCATTGTAAAATATAAATTGTCTGGAATGTATTAAATGATTCTATTCACCCAACTGCTGCTCAGTCTATATTTATGGCCACTGTTGGCAAGCAACTTAGAAAAAAGGAAAAACTATTCAAGTGTTCTAGCATAAAATGCCACCTTTCAAGGTGCGAAGTATCATAAGTCACTGTTGATTTATCTGAAAGGTCAATATGCAAAATTGCAGAAATACATGTACTCTAGAAAGGCATGCTGCTGGCTTCTCCAAAGCTCAAAGCAACAATAGTTTTGTCCTACGTAAATCATATAATCCCAATTCCTGCCAGGTTAGTTTTGTGCCTGTAGAAACTCACACTAATTCAAGACAATAATTAGATCCACACCTTTTAATTGTTTAGTTGCTGGGTTTTTTTTTTTTCTGCTTGGGGTTAAAAGGGCTAGAATTTCTGCATTCTTGTTGGGAGGGAAAAGAAAGTGGAAACCAAGTAAGAACCTACCCTAAGAGATCTGTCACTTGCCTCTCCAGTGTAAGCCACATCCCTGCTCTTATGGTCTTGTTCTGGGCAAAGTGAAGAAAGTGTTCCCGTGTGATTTGGGAGTCACAGAAGACAGATCCCCATATCAGCCCTTCTATGCCCACACAGCAGTGGGGAGAGAAGCCACCACAGCTCTGGATTTGCTCACCGCTGTTGGGAAGAGGAGAATGCTGTATATGTAGAAGCAGGCAGCAGATAAAAACCAATGTACGACCCCCTTTCTAAAGTACCAAATCCCCTTGCCTGCTTTCTCAGGGAAGAAAAGTAAATGTCATAATAAAGATTAAGCCTAGTCAAGGAGAAAGCAAGGGAGAGGCAGAAGGCAAGGCAAGTAAAATGGGGAGGGCACAAGAAAGATGAAAGTTTAAAGAGGGAGGAAAAGAAAAGGAGGGGCAAATAAACACCCAAATTCAGGTGGGAGCACAGGAAGAAAAACTGCACTGTAGTCACTGTTATGCAGGTATGACTGATTTAGCACTATGTTAGCTGATTGACACAGGTAAAACTTGCAGTCCAGCTACAGCAGCATGGGTCAAAGTTAGCCACTGCTGAACTGAACATCCCCACTAAAAGTCAAAGCTGTTCAGTGCCTGACACGGGGGCCTGAAGACTCCAGCAGGAACTGAGGAATAAAACAGCTTTAATACTACAGAATTCCAGGAAAGACTGAGACACTTTTAGGCAGGGAGAGATCAGAGAACATTTCAAGCCAATAGATCTTTGAGAAAGGTTTAAGTAACCAAAGAGAGAGATAAACAAGTCCTGCCCAGTGGTAGATGAAATTCAAAAGGAAAAAAACAAAATAAAACAAAACACACTTGATCAGCTGAAGTTTGGTTTTAGACATGACATAAGAGAGGTCTCAGATGTTCTCCACCCCTGGTAAATAAAAATGATGCACTTAAAAGTGAATCATAGACTTGCCCTTGTTACAGAAAATAACTTGCAACTTGTGTGCACTTACATTGTTTTTACATTAACTTCTCCCACCTCAGTGTCCTGCCTGGGACCCTCAACAGCTTGTTTGGCCCACCACTGCCTACATTCTCAATGAGAAGGTTACATCTATATACGTACATACCATGTCCGGAATAGTGGGACATTAGCACTAGGTCTTGAAATAGAAAGAAAACAATATTCCACACATGAAAAGAAATAAGGAAATCTACCTACATAAAAAGTTGTCAAATTCATAATATAAGTAGGCTGAAATAAATTTCATGCAATCCTGGCTAGTTCTTTGGGATGATCCTTGTAAGAACATGAGAAAGTACTTCCAGGAAGCAAAGCCTTGAAATTGATGTTACAGTAAGTACAATCTAACTGATCTACTCAAGGTCTATTTTATGTGAAGAAGGAATAAAGCAGTTGATTATTTTTTTTTTCTTTATTTGAACCAGGGAAAAACATCCCCTGCTATTGTTGAAACATTCCCAACTTTTCTCCATAGCCCACTACATTGGAATGGGCTGCCCAGGGAAGTGGTTGAGTCACCATACCTGGAGATATTCAAAAAGCCAGTGGACAGGGCACTTCAGGACCTGGTTTAGTGGGCATGGTTAACGGTTGGACTCGATGATCTTGAAGGTCTTTTCCAACCTAAATGATTCTACGATTCTATGTTTCTCAGAGCATGTTTCACCTCTCCCTGCTCCTGCAGCATATTCAGGAGAGGGCAACTCTGGCTACCTGCAACATTTCAGTTCTCACCTCCTCACTTTTGCAAATTAGTAATGAAAATATTTTGCTCAGCAAGTTATTTGCATGCCAGTTGACAAAGCTACTTGCCACTTGTCTTCCACATTCTCTTTTCTGGTCATGCATTTCCACATTTCCACCTTCCAACAGGGACAGAACAGATTGGTAGAGAAAAAAAGCATCACTTAAGTAAAATGCTGCTCGCCTGAAAACAAAACAAAAACAAAACAACCAGAGGTACAATCCCTTGTAACCAACACAGTATTGTAAAAACAACCTTCATCCCTCCCTGAAAGCTAAAGCATCCCTTATTCTGGACATAGCTGCTGTACACTGCAGATAAATGTAGCAATTCTTCCCCAGAAATATACAGGAGCCCCCTGGGCAAACCCATTGCCTGTCTTACAAAATTAATCAAGGGGCACATGTTCTCCCAACTGCAGCACAAGTTCTGATTAAAAACAAATTTCTCTGCTAATTGTTTCCTGTGTAAGAAGAAGCATTCAAACTATATTTATAGCCAGCTTAAATTCTAGCTCTGCAACTCAGTGAGCAATCCTATGCAGGATTTAGGAACAAGACTTTAAAGTGCTGTATTGGCTTTGTGTGGCAAGGTTTTGGTAGTGGGGTGGGGGGGAGGTGGGGTGTGCTTTACAGGGGTGGCTCGTGTAAGAAGCTGCTGGAAGCTTCTCCTGTGTCTGACAGAGCCAATACTAGCCGGCTAGAAGACAGACCCGCCGCCGGCCAAGGCTGAGCCCATCAGTGATAGTGGTAACACCTCTGTGATAACATTTTTAAGAAGGGAAAAAAAAAGTTGCTGTGACAGACAGAAACAGCAGCCAGAGAGAGGAGTGAGAACATGTGAGAAAAACAGCCCTGCAGACCCCCAGGTCAGTGACGAAGGAGGAGGAGGAGATGCTCCAGGTGCCGGAGCAGAGATTCCCCTGCAGCCCGTGGGGAAGACCCTGGTGAGGCAGGCTGTGCCCCTGCAGCCCAGGGAGGTCCACGGTGGAGCAGATATCCACCTGCAGCCCATGGAGGACCCCACACTGGAGCAGGTGGGTTTCCGAAGGAGGCTGTGACCCCGTAGGAAGCCCGCGCTGGAGCAGGCTTCTGGCAGGACCTGCAGATCCGTGGAGAGAGGAGCCCACGGAGCAGGTTTTCTGGCAGGACTTGTGACTCCATGGAAGGGACTTGTGCCAGAGCAGTGTGCTCCTGAAAGACTGCACACCATGGAAAGGACCCACGCTGGAGCAGTTTGTGAAGAACTGCAGCCCATGGGAAGGACCCACGTTGGAGAAGTTCGTGGAGGACTGTCTCCTGTGGGAGGGACCCCACGCTGGAGCAGGGGAAGGGTGTGATGAGTCCTGCTCCTGAGCAGGATGAAGTGGCAGAAAATAATGTGTGATGAACTGACCGTAAACCCCATTCCCCATCACCCTGTGCCACTGCAGGGGTTGGTGGAGAATCCGGGAGTGAAGTTGTGCCTGGAAAGAAGGGAGGGGTGGACGGAAGGTGTTCTGAGATTTGGGGTTATTTCTCATTACCTTACTCTGTTTGATTTGTAATAAATTGAGTTAATTTTCTCCAAGCTGAGTCTGTTTTGCCCGTGACGGTAATTGGTGAATGATCTTTCCTGTCCTTATCTCGACCCATGAGCCCTTTGTTATATTTTCTCTCCCCTGTCCAGCTGAGGAGGGGAAAGTGATAGAACGGCTTTGCTGGGCACCTGGCATCCAGCCAGGGTCAATCCACCACAAGTTCAAAATAAGAAGGAAGATTGAAAAGCATAGCTTTCGCTATGCTTTGTGAGTCTTAGCTCACCTGGGAAGAGAAGTTCCTGTTTTGGGTGCTACAAAGCACTAAACAAAGAGGATCCAGGGAAGCCTAGAAGGCTGGAAGAAGTAAAGTGCATGTTCAGAAGCACAGCCCCTTAACTTTATCCAATAATAAGTATAATTTGTGCTTAATATTGCAATACTACCTTTTCAATGTCCCTAGCACCTCTTTGAAGTAGACCTGTACCTCCAAAGGACATGTAGCACCGTCTGTTGTTATGAATCTTTACTGTCCTACGTCTTTGCTGTCCCTTGCTCTAGCTACATCAGCGCTACTGCTGTTACAGCAGGACAAAAGCATTAAGGAAGGGTAGCATGATGTACCTGTGTTAGAGGTCAATATCCTCTTCTAAAATTTGTGGTTGAATATTTAGGAGATATGGCTAAGATAAGAGATACATAAGCACCATATGTCTGAGGGCAAGATCAAGTTAGTGAATACAGATTTCTTTTGCATTGCCTCTTGATACCATTATTTGATCCAGATACGTGACAGCTGTGCTACACAGGATGTTTACAGGAATATTCCAGAACAATTTTTCCTCCTTCTCATAAAGTATTACTGGCTTCTCTGGCTGTGATGGATGTCCTCTGTTTTTGTTTTCCGTTGATTGTAGATTGTAAAGGAACAGTAAAACAGCCTCTTTGCTGCATTTACGTCATCCAATGACCCATGTCTGAAGTGTTGAATGAGGATTTCAGGTACACTTTGTAGCCTAGGCTTTGCCACATCAGTATAGGAACTTGCTGCATCAAATAACTCAGTTGCTCATTTTCCTGCCTCTTAGAAATTGCTTTTGTCAACTTATCCTCAAATGAAGGCTATTCCATTATTCATCAGAGCAAGTCAGTGGTCTGCTGGAAAGCACTGCATAGAGAGGCTGTACAGAAAGATCTCTGCTAAACATCACTCCTAGGCAGCCTGCAATGACTGGCAGCATCAAGCTGCTAGGGTGCAGTTTAACTTCAATCAATGAACTTTTTGGTATTGGTTTGATGCTGACTGGAATGTTGGGGAAAACAAAAATTGCACTGTACGAGGACATTATTGTCCTTTTGCTCTGGAAAACAACCTCTTATGCATATTCCAGGACTTAAAACAGTGCAGTAAGTGTGCCAGTAGGAAGATGAAAAGAAAAATTTCTACTGCAACGTGAGCTGTACAAAGTAGCAGACAATAACATTTGTACCAAGGACTAAGTCTGGGCCACTTTGGTGAAGGCTTTGTTTCGGGGTGAGTGGATAAGATGTTGTTAGACAAAGATAGCAGAATTGTTCATTGCATGGTAGGATTCAGCAAAGCTTGTTACATATGCAACGACCAGCTTCTGTTTCCACTCCTCATACAAAACCAAGTAACAATTAAGAATCCCCACAAATTTCCTTGGTAAGTAGCTGCACTGATGTCAGCATGACTCTTCAAAAAAAAGGGGGGAGTGTGCTGTTACTGTGACAGATGGTTTATACCACAGGTTGTTCAAGGTAAAGATATTACAGGGCTTGGACGAGAGGATCTATATGCACAAAGAGGCCTCAAATCCACCATAAAAAACAAGGTGCAAGACAAATTTGTTGTGTTTCACTTCTGATAAAGTAAGCCCTTCTTCATTCAGGAAGGAATATGCAATTTACAAAGAACTAAACCTATAGTTTCTTACAGACCAGTATGTTGGTTTTAGGCTGCAAGACAGCATTAGAAACAAACTCAGACATGTAACAATTCCACATACTTTATCTCATCTCAAAGCTATTTCTAGTAAGTTGCCCAGCAGCTCAGGTGAAAATTACCATTTAAAGCCATCATTTAGTTTAGAGATTATGTGAAGTCTCGTTAATCAAGTCTTGCTACTTTTTCCAAAGCAATTACCAATAACCTGTGCTTCAAGTCACCAGTTTGGTATCCTGAGACCTGCAGACACATTTCACTGATCCAAGGCATGCTTCAGCTGGACCTGTAAGAAACTATAAGTTTAGTTCTTTGTAGATCACGTATTTCCTGCATTTGATCAAAATGTGTACTCGCAAGTACCATGAGGTGCAACACTTACATGCACACCAGAGTCATTTAGAGCAAGGTGTTATTTTAGACAAGAACATTAATGGAACAAGCCATATGGAGGCTGATCAGTCACACACAGGTTTTGAACACAAAACACATTACATAAGCTCTCAATATTTTAACAATTGCACTGTTTTGAAATTAAAAGTCCTTAGGTAATACACTTCTGGGATTGCAGGCTTATTCTGTGCCACCTAGGACTGCCATTACCAGAAAGCATTAGAGAGGATGGGGTGTCATATGTAAGCAGTGTAAAAGCCAGCATTTTGCATTACAACCTTTTCAATACCTGGTCAAGAGATCCAACCTATCCTTTAAGTACTATCACTCTTTTTTGCTTTTTAAAAAAGAATTAAAAAAAAAAAAAACAAAAAAAAAACAAAACAAAACAAAACAACAAAACCACAAAGCAGGCCAAAAGTATTTGAACAAGAGTAACTCCAGCTTGGAAAAGAAAATGTAGAAAAAATATGATCTAGCAAGACTCCCTGGTCTCTTCAACAATCTGGACAGGATGAAATGGAGATCCATTTAAAAGTTAATCACCTTACTTCAGCTTGTCAAGTATTTTGCTTTTCTCTGTCAGTTCAGATGTACCGTTACTAATAAGTCATAATTTCAGCCCAAAACATACAGGGACCTGTACAATAATAATCAATTTTGATTGTGCTAAACTCTGGAAAAGAGAATGGGTCAACTGATCCAAGGTGGGAGATAAGGGACCTGGAGGAAGGAGAGGTAATAAGTGAAGGGACAAAGCAGTTTTGCACCTCTGGGACAAAGAACACCACAACAGCAAGAAACACAAAGCCAAGAAAATCTGCAGCAGTGCAAAAAGAAGAAAAGACACAGATAAAAGGCAGCAGCAACACTTGAGAGGATGAAGACCAAGACCTTTTAATTCTGATTCTGTCACAATTCAGTGTATGGGTCTGGCAGAATGGTTTCTCCCATGACCCAGTTCTCCTCTCTTTAAAACTGGAATGACAGTATCCCAGAAGTGCACTTTGCTAATGGATTATTGTAGCCTTTCCACAGCATGCTAACCACTGATAAAACAAAAGCATGCAAGCCTTTTTATCAGGGTTTGCAATTGATAAGTAAGGATGTAACTGCCTGTAGTTTTCAAGTTCACGGGAAGAAATGTAATGCTTCCCATGCTGTGCTGGACCTGTTGTACATGCAGCCCAGATTTTTCCCTCACTCTCTCCTGCACAGAGGATGTTTCTCTGGAATTTGCAGGTGTTCAGTGGAGTAGTGAGAGCTGCCCAACACCCAGAGCTGTAGTAGGTTGTTGGCAAAAGCAATGAAGTAGGCAGACAAGAAAACAGCTAGGGTGACACACACCAGGTTCGTTACTACAGGGACACAGACACCATCTGGGTCAGAGTCCATGTTTGTCTGACAGTTCATGTCATTCCACAGAGCAACTTCAGACTGAAGACTCTCATGCGGGGAAAAGATGAATTGCAATGGCTGCTAAGGAATTTGTTTTATGAGGCCAAAGATCTGTCACTCCGGAGCACCCCTCAGAAGCCCAGTGGGGCTACCTCTGCAGTGCTTACCACTAAACATTTTCTAGATCATACAGCTTGGCTAGCTTTTGTAAATTAAAAAAATGATGTCTCAAAACTTCAGATATTATGCCAGATATTTTGCCATAGTGTGTCCTTGTAAGGAAAAAGCAATGACAAGAGCTAATGTACTCTGCAAGATAAAGTTTAAAAATAAGATAAGTAGAAATTCCCAGCTGGTAGTGGCATGAGATTAAGAGGAACCTTTATTGTAGGACTCATGTTACAGCATCTGTGATTTATGTGCTGAAAACAACCCTAAATAATATGGGAGACAAAACACATTTCAGTCCTCAACAAAGTTCTAGAACAAACAAAAATATTATTTTCCTCCATTTTTAGATATTCACGTTAAAGATATAATTTTTTTGTAAGTTTCATTAAATAAATTAATTTCACATTTAATTCAAATGAAGTAATTTCCAGCACAAACAGAGCATCTTTTTAATTAAAATAGGAGTGGACTTTTTTTTTTCCTAATAGTAATCACTCTTTCTGTCTTTGGAGTTTAAATGAACATGGTAAAGACTCTGGAATTACAGCAGAAACTTGTTTGGGTTTTTTTAAAAGTTAAATTATTGCCAGACAGTAGCATTAAGTAGCAATTTCAGTATTGAAAGGGGAAAAGAGTTTTTTTTCCAGCACTCCTTATGAAACAGGAATGGAAAAAAAAAAAAAAAGCCAAGGTTCCTAGAGTTGTTTTGTTTCTAAAAGCAGAGCACTTTACAGTTATTTAACAACCTGAAACTGCCTGAACTGAGCAAGTCACTTGAACTGTATTTAATCTTAAAGAAGGAAAACCATAGCATTTTGCCATTTCAATACAAGATCCACTAACGCTGAGATGTCTTTATACGTGTGTGTGTGTGTGTGTTGGGGAATGGACCAATGACAAGACTTTATTTGTGGCCCACTGGTATTTTTCAAAGTCTTTGTTATGGTTCTGGGTGGTTTGTGCAGTAACTTGTCTTATAAGACCTTCCCTGCTAATAATTTTCTGTCAATAAGCTGGTGAGACACAGTATTGAGCATTGAGGTCAGAGCAGTGACAACTACAACACGGGGAAGTCCTCCCATGCTGGATGATGTCATTTGTCATCGTTTTCAGGTATGGCTGTTTTTGTTGTTGCTGACATATTCTACTCCTAGTTTCCAGGAGCTGGCTGGCAGTAGCAAGAACAGCTGTGGTAGGTGTGACCAAGTAGACGATGTGCTCAGCCTGGTGGCAGAGCTTTGAGAAGAAGGGGACAGGTTAAGGAGCATGAGGGAGTCTGAGAAAGAAATAGACTGGTGGAACCATGCTCTGCCCTCCCTGAGACAGAAACAGGAACATCCACCAGAAAAGACAGAAGACCAAGGGGATTCTGTATTCTGCCCCCACCAGGCAGAAGACAGTAGCTTAAAGGAAAGGAGTGAATGGAGGCAAGTTTATGCTCGGGGTGGCATGCAAACCCCCTCCCTGTGTAACTCACCTTCCCAGGTGCATCTATACAACAGGTATGATTGACAGATCTTTAAAGAAGACTTGGAGGGTGAAGGGGATAACATCAGGCTTACCTGTGACAAGCCATGGGACAACACACCAAGGTTAGAGGGACAGAATGCTAGCAAGGACCCTCAGCCTGTTGTTCTGAGATGTGCTGGGTACACTGCAGCACACTTGAAGTCTTACAGAGAGGACCTGGGGCTCCTGAGGTAATAGGAGCCAACAGGGAAGCACCAGTGAAATACTTCAAAGGAATTAAGGTGTGTTCCTCTAAAAAGGTGATGCGGCCAACAGCCCAGCTGAAGGACCTCTACATGAATGCACGCAGCATAGGCAACAAACAGGGGGAGCTGGAAGCCACCATGCTGCTAGTAAGCTATGACCTAACTGCCATTACTGAAACTTGGTGGGATGAATCCCATGACTCAAATGTAGCTACCAAAGACTACAAGCTGTTCGGAAGGTACAGGTGAGGAAGGAGGGGTGGAGGGGTTGCCCTCTATGTCAAGAAATGGATAGATTTTAAAGAGCTGTCTCTGAAGAACAGCCATGAGCAGGTTGAAAGATTATGGGTAAGAATTAGAGACTGAGGCAACAAGGGGAACCTTGTGGTTGGTGTTTACTACAGACCGCACAGTCAAGGGAAGCCTATTGACAAAGCCTTCTTACTCCAGCTGCAGGAGGCAACACGCTCACAGGCTCTCGTCCTGCTGCAGGACTTCAACCACACCGACATCTGCTGGAAAAGTAGCACAGTAAGCTGTAGGCAATCCAGGAGACTCCTGGAGTGCATTGAGGATAATTTCTTAGGCCAGGTAATAGACAGCCCTACCAGAAGGACTTGCTACTGGACCTGTTGGTCACCAATGCAAGTGAGCTAATTAGAGACATCATGATTGAAGGCAGCCTGGGCTGCAGCGATCACACACTGGTGGAGTTCGTAGTCCTGAGGAATATGGGACAAGCAAAGAGTAAAGCCAGGACTCTGAATTTTAGGACAGCAAGCTTCCAGCTGCTCAAGGCGTTAGTCAATGGGACCCCATGGGAAACTGTCCTCTGGGGAGAGGGAGCAGAACAGAGCTGGCAGATCTTTAAGAACACTTTCCATAGAGTGCAAGAGCTCTTGATCCCCATGTGTAAGAAATCAGGAAAGAAAGGCAAGAGACTGGCCTGGATGAGTCAAGGCCTTCTGGTCAAACTAAAGGACAAGAAGTAAATGTGCAGGCAGTGAAAGCAGTGACAGGTATCCTGGGAAGAGTATAGGGACACTACTTGGCTGTGTAGGGATGGGGTCAGGAAGGCCAAGAGCTGTACTTGGCAAAGGATGCAAGGAATAATAATAAGGGCTTCTATAGGAATGTCAGCCATAAAAGGAAGGTCAAAGAAAGTGTACCCACCATGACAAACTTGACTTGCAATTTGGTAACAATAGACAAGGAGAAGGCTGAGGTACTCATCAACTTTTTTGCCTCAGTCTTCACTGACAATCTCTCTTTTCACACTTCTGTAGTGGACGGACCTCAAGGCAGGGACTGGAGGAGAAAAGTCCCTCCCAGTGTAAGAGATCAGGTTTAAGACCACCTGAGGAACCTGAACATGCATAAGTCTAAAGAACCTGACAAGATGCATCCCAGCATCCTGAGGGAATTGGCTGATGTAGTTGCCAAGCCACTGATATTAGAAAAGTCATGACAGTCGGGTGAAGTCCCCAGTGACTAAAAAAAGGGAAACATTGCACCCGTTTTTAAAAAGGGTAGAAAGGAGGATCCTGGGAAACTATGGACCTGTCAGCCTCACTGCTATGCCTGGAAAGATCATGGAACAGATCCTCCTAGAAGCCTGGAGGACAGAGAGGTGATTCAAGACAGCCAGCATGGCTTCACCAAGGGCAAGTCTTGCCTGACCAACCTACTGGTCTTCTATGACTGAGTAACTATATCAGTGGACAAGGGAAGAGCTACAGATGTCATCTATCTGGACTTCTGTAAGGCCTTTGACATGGTCCCCCACAACATCCTTCTCTGAATTGGAGAAATACGGATTTGATGGATGCACAGTTCGGTGGATGAGGAATTGGCTGGATGGTCGTATCCAGAAAGTAGTGGTCAACAGCTCAATGTCTGGACAGAGATCAGTGACAAGGGGTGTCCCACAGGGGTCCAAATTGGGACCAGTACTGTTTATATCTTCATCAGTGACACAGACAGTGGGATTGAGTGCACCCTCAGCAAATTTGCAGGTGACACCAAGCTGAGTGGTGAGGCTGACATGCTTGAGGGACAAGATGCCATCCAGAGGGACCTGGACAAGCTCAAGAAGTGGGCCCATGTGAAACTCAGGGGGTTCAATAAGGCCAAGTGCAAGGTCCTGCACCTGGGTCGGAGCAAATCCTGGTATCAATACAGGCTAGGGGTTGAAGGGATTGAGAGCAGCCCTGTGGAGAAGGACTTGGGGAACTTGGTGGATGAAAAACTGAACATGAGCCAGCAATATGTGCTTGCAGCTCAGAAAGCCAACTGTACCTTGGGTTGCATCAAAAGAAGGGTGGCCAGCAGGTCCAGGGAGGTGGTTCTGCCCCTCTACTCTGCTCTGGTGGGACTCCACCTGGAGTACTGCATCGAGCTCTGGAGTCCTTGGTACAAGAAAGACATGGACGTCTTGGAGCGAGTCCAGAGGAGGGCCACAAAAATGATCAGAGGGATGGAACATGTCTGCTATGAGGAAAGGTTGGGAGAGTTGGGGTTGTTCAGCTTGGAGAAGAGAAGGCTCTGGTGAGACCTTATTGTGGCCTTTCAATACTTAAAGGAGGCTTGTGAAGAAGATGGGGACAGACTTTTTAATAGGGCTGGTAGTGACAGGACAAGGGGTAATGGTTTTAAACTGAAAGAGGGTAGATTCAGACTAGATATAAGAAATAAATTTTTTACAATAAGGGTGGTGAAACAGTGGAACAGGTTGCCCAGAGAGGTAGTAGATGTCCTATCCCTGGAAACATTCAAGGACCAGTTGGATGGAGCTCTGAGCAACCTGATCTAGTTGCAGATGTCCCTGGTCCTTGCAGGGGTGTTGGACTAGATGACCTTTAAAGGTCCCTTCCAGCCCAAGCCAGTCTATGATTCTATGATTCTATGAAATAATTTCCCAGAAGTTTCCCAGGATTTGCTGCTGTTGGGGGTACAAGAGGCTGCTCAGTAAATGCTTTTATTTGTGTGGCAGGCCTGGGATCTTGCAGTGAGCCACACTGAGGTTTACTCTTGCTGCTCTGCAGTCAGGCAGTTACCTTTATTTAACACAGCATAAGGCAATCGTGATATTGCCTTGCTCCTAATTTAGGGTAAATTATTCACTTTTATGAGACTAACACAGCTGGCAGCTCCCAGGGCCTGGTGGCTGCTCTCCAGCCCTGCAAGACCTGCTCCAGTCTTACTGGGCAACCACCTCACAGTCCTCAGAGAGAGAGGAAAAAACATTCCACATGTTTTTAACACTTTATTTCCACTTTCTTCATCTGCGGGGCACTTCCCTCCCCTGGTCTGCTCATATAAGACAAATAATAAGTAAAAGCAAGAAAGATAGCATTTCATACTTGAGGCTTTTGATTTCTCAGGGCCAAACATTTGGTGTTTTGATTGCCACATTACAGCTTCCACACTACTGTTGCTACAGGCACTCCAAAACACCTTTCAAGAAACACATCCCTCCAAAGACTCTCTCCTCTCCCTTCAAAAGGCTGTTGCTTAAAAGGCGTTCCTTACTACCAGCCAGTACTTTATGTACAACTTACAAACAAGCAAATAATAGTCTTACTACACATTAAGTTATGTTCATTTTTCCAGGAGCACCTAATAGCAAAGAAGCTCAAAAGCCTCGAAAACTGGAGCAAAATCGCCACCCCCCCCCAAGGAAAAAAAAATGCCTTGCGCTACACTTTCCAACACTGAAAATTCTTACCACATAAAACCCATAAGTACATTTCAAAAGGACTTACTTTACAAAATACAGGTTCTGAGGCACCTGAGCAGGTCCCTTCCCTGGATTTGTCTCAGGGGGTTGATGCAGACCAGCTCTAACCTGCAGCACCCCCTGCAACCCCCTGCCAGGTCCCTGGCACTGAGAGGGGAGCTGCGCTCAGTAGATCAGTGCTCTAAGGAGCAAAACCAGTAATAAATACATTATTAATAAATAAACACAGCAATAGTTAAAGCTGCCTGGATTTTTCTCTAAGACATCTCTCTGCATTCTTCTTCCTGATTTTTTTTTTTTTCTTTGCCTTTTCCCCCTTGATTTCTTCCATTTCAGAGTCAAAAGAACTGCCTGATGAGCAGGCAACCATGTGCCCAAATCTGGATGCTGCTCTCAGGGAAGCAGTGGCTGGTAGTGGGGCTGCCGCTCTCCACCCAGGGGGGAACCCAATATCCCGGAGGGGAACTGCGAAAAGCATCTGATGAGGTGAGGAACCACCAACAAGGTGATTAACGGCAGGCATAAGCTGGGCCACATGTTGAAGCTGCATGCAGCCACAAGGTCCCCTGGCAAGGATTAAGTTGCTGATTGTGGCATGAGGAATTGCCTCCTTTTATTAGCTTTGAAGGTGACTTTTTGTAGGTGTCACTCGCTGCTGACCAGCTCTTGGGCTGGAGGAGGCAATAAGTGGCTCATCACCGCACCTTGCCGGGGCCACCACTGCTCCTGCAGCCCTACAGCAGCTCTTTTCTAAGCCAAAGGGGTCTGGCTTCCTCACTACATTCTGACTGGGAGCTTTCATGAGAAGAGCAACCCTAACTGTGTTATTTGTATAAAAAGGCTGCTGACTGAAATACAGCTACCACTCAGTAGATTGAGCCATCTGATTTGACATTTAAATGTAGAAATCTCTTACTGCGAAGTGATTTAACACTCCACTGAAATACCGCTGCTACATTATTTTCAATGTAAGGAAAATTAACCAACCCATTCTCAGAAACTTAACAAGGCCTGTGAACACCTCAAGTTGGGTAAAAACCCTGGAGCTGCTGTTGGCACCTGTGCTTCTCCCTTCTGGTTCACATCTCTCCATGAGCAGCCAGGAGTGGAAGGCAGGGGGACAGATGGGCATGGGGGGGCTGCAGCAAGCCCTGGGCAGCTGCACTCAACCTCCTCCTCTCTGCCTTCCCTGGGTACATGCTAAACGGGCATGGTTGGAGAGAAATGTTTTGGCATGGGAAAAACAGATGTTTGAGAAAGAAAAAGAGAGAGTGGAACAGCAGAGGAAAAGCTGAGAAAACACGAGGCACCCAGAAAATCTCATGACTGGGCACAACACAGAAGGAGTGGAGGAAAAAATAAGTACTTGATTGGAGAAAAATCCAAAACAATAAAGAGATAGTGCAGTGGGTGCCAAAACAACAGGTTAAAGCAATGCTTTCCTCTCTCCCTTTATGGCTGTGCTGGACAAACAGCTGTCCACTTATCCACAGCTGAGGACAATATATTTTATATGAGGATTAATATGAGGATTATATTTTGCTCCTCTTTACTATTTCTAAAAAAGAATTTCTATATCCACCCGAAACTAATAAGCCCTACTTTTCAAATCCAGAATGCATTTTCAGGGACCTTATAAGGAAATCCAATATTGACAATGGCTGCACTGTACAGTATAGTGGAAAGATGGGAAAGTTAGAGGACAGTGAAAGACAAATAAGACACCCATGTTCCCACTCTCTCATGTCTTCCATTTTTCCTGTGAGATCGCTTCTGCTCTCAGAAAGTACTTTTACCTCATACATGTCTGAGTGTTCAGAAACGTGATAATAACCAAAGGGTTAAAAGAAAGCATTTAACTTTCTGCCACTTCTACAAGAGATGTAATAGGTATGTGCTGTCTATCCTTCATCTTCATTGCTTGCAGCAAAAATGTTTTACACATTACAGCACAATGATTCTTGCTTCTCTTGATCATGCTCACCACAGGACTGTTTCTTGTAAGGATAGCATGATATCTCTCCTACACCTGCAGAGACTTATTTGTCTAGTGCACAAAAACACAGTGCATTGCCTGGACATAATATTCCAAAATAGACTAAGGATAAGCAAACTGAAATAAATGAAGTTAATGCATGGATGAATTTGGTTCATTTTTTTTTCATTTCATTACAAATATAAGAACAATTTTTCTAAATTGGCCAAGTGCAAGGTCCTGCACCTGGGCTGGGGCAACTGCTGGTATCAATACAGGCTGGGGGATGAAAGAATTGAGAGCAGCCCTGTGGAGAAGGACTTGGGGAACTTGGTGGATGAAAAACAGAACATGAGCCAGCAATATGAGTAATAAAGATCCCTTCCGACCCAAATCATACTATGATGATTCTATGAAATTCTTTTTTAAGAACAACCAGACCAATGGCAACAACAAAGTTGCAGTAAGCAAACAATAAAAATTTTGTATTTTCATATGCAGTCAAAAAAAAATTATTTCATTTTACATGGGAAAGCACTTCCACATATAAGCAGCAAAAAAATGGGCATAGGTGCAATGAACAGAACATTGCAGTCACATGCAAAATAGTAATAACATGAGAAAAGAGCATGTATTTGTCAAATATTACAGTTATATTTGACACATATCACAATGAATCATTATATAAACACACATGTCACTCATTGGATGCAACATTTGGAAACACATACCAGTGCATGGGATGAACTTGTATCCAATCATGTTTTTCAGATTCCATGAACTGTTTCTAAATTGCCTCATACCTAGGAGAAATTGTACTGCAGTATATTATAGGATTTCCCCCCCCCCCCCAACCTTCTTGGTATTTCCTCCTAGCAATCACTGTCACAGCCTTTTAGTTTTCTCTGGGATATTAGGAGAAGGTGAATAGCAGAGGTAAAAATCCGTGAGTACAGGAAGGACAACCAACTTTTAAAGGAGCTATTGAATTTTTGTATTGAGCAATAGATAAAAGAACATCTTCATGAACTTGGGCTTAAGCATCCCACAACTATGTTCAGCTCTGGGCAAGATTTCATTACCACTTTTAATCTCAAATTTCCTTTTCTGAAAAAAAAAGGAAAAAAAAGAAAAGTTGGAAAACAGGCTTACAGCAAATGAAGGCCCAAACAGAAGAATATTTTGGTTTTAAAGATATTTTAAGTGCACACCTTACAGTGACACATTCTTCAGTCTTCAGCTTTTGTTCTAGCTGATGTTACATTATCTTCCTATATAATGCTAACAGGCACCAGCAGTACCACATATCAAAACACCTTTACAAAAACAAATGAAGTAGAGACCACCTAAAATGTGCACATTTCTGGCAGCCCTGAGAGATGCACAGCTGGAGGACAGCAGTTTCCCTATCTCACCCCAGTCTGATGGTGTAGATAGGCACCTCATTTCAATGTCTAAATGAAGCTGCTCTAGTCTAGGCTAAGCTAGGGAAGCAGCGGAGAGGAAGAGCAGCCACCCAAGCGAGCTTTGGGAGCAGCTTCTCTCTCCCCACTGAATATGCAGGAAGCCTACGGAGAGGCCACCTGTTGAACTTAGGAACCTCCACAGTCAGTTTTAAGCCAGCAAACAGTAAGAGATCTGGTCCTTTATGAATTGAATTTTTCTGCTCATCATTACCAAAACCATCCATATGAAAGTCCATTTGTTCAAAGAATTCCTCTTGCTAATATATAAATCAGTACCACAAAGCTGAGCTCAAGGGTTTTTTTTTAAGCACTAAAGAATAAAAATGTCAAAGAACAAGAAAATACCAAAAAGAAAATCTTGTTTCTTTTCCCACCCTCTTCCCAGAGCCGTGGTTCTCTTTTAGGTGAGGCTTAAAGATAATTTGCAGATGTTAATGCTCTGAAGAATTAATTTATGCATCTGTAAATGTATGCCTCTTAAATGATCTTGTTCTAGAGTAATTAGGAGGGAGATAAATATGAGGCATCTGCTAGAAAAGAAAGTATTCAGAAATTAAAAAATTCATTGGAATGATACTGAGTTCAAAATGGCTTTCAGGAACAAGTGACATGATTTGACATAATGTTAGCCACAGATCTCAAAAGTCTTTAACAGAATGTCATGTATCTGTAAAAAGAAGCCTTTTTGATTATTTAGTTTTGTGAAACTCTAGATGAACATGACCTGTCATTTCTTGTAGAAGTGCTGGTGTAATCTACTGTAACTCCTGTAGGACCAACACTGCACTTTACATGTTAAAGTAAGACTCATTAGCCTTGTTTTATGGCTGTGAAGGTAAAGATTATGAGATTTACCCAGGAAAACATAGTTGAAAATAATTTTGAGCTAAAGGGGTGTCAAGGACTTCAGTTTGCATCACTGTGCAGCAGTGCAGCATCCCTGCTCTTCAGCCTACTTTGAAGCAGTGATGAATGTGATTTTCAACAGGGAGGAAGACAATTGTAGTTTCTTCTCTTTTGGCACTCTTACAATGTGATACTTGCGGTATAGTATTTCTGTAAATGGAGGCCCAGTTAACCAGTCAGTACTTGAGTGATACAAATGAGAACAAAACAGAGGATGAAATGTGGTCCCAGACGACAGGGAGAGCAGGAAAGGCTTGTGTGCCCTCCCAGACCTAGAGAATGAAGAAGACAACTTATATCAAATAACTTGTTTTTTACCCCCGACTTAAAAAAGCAGTGAATATTTAAGTATATATGAATTTGTAAAGTAATCTGCTACACAGTGCAGATTTTCTAATGTCAAAATTCCTTAAAACATTTCCATTCTGTTATGTCTAAAGTGACTATGAAAACTGGTAAGTAAAAACGGTTCATGTATTGACAACTGAAAATGTGACATTTACAAAGCCTCTTTTACTGGCAACACATCACTCTTGTACACAGTATTAATGTACATGACATTGCCACTGCAAAAGAGAAAAAAAGGGAACGAAAGTACAGCATCAATTTAAATCTCCCTACATTGTAACCTGGAATAAGATGAAACTGTCAGACAGCAGCTGACAGCTGCAACAACTCCCAGCCTGGAATACATCAGCTAGAGCAGATGAAATTGGATCAAGCTGTTTAGCTGGAAAAAAAGAGAAAAAAGAAGAACCAGTGTCTATGCAGATCCAATTTACAAATACTAGCCCAGGGTAAACCCTGCTGTAACCCCCATAAATTCAAAGTTAACAGGAGACTAATTTAGTCCAAACTAAGTTATGAAAGAGCTGAAATACATTAGAGTGGAGATGGAAAAGTCCCATCATTGTGAGCAATCCTAATGCAACGGAGGGCTAAAAGGAAGTATGGACTGCTAGTTTCTCCAACCAAGAATGATCCTGTGGGTGGAAAGGAGAGCCACCAGGTCAAACGGGAAGGCATGGTGAACATAAACTGCAGCATCAGCACTGGGGAGCAGGGGAATCTAACCACACATGGACCCCACGGACTGTTTCTGTGAGCACACTGTTTGGCAGCAAGAGTTAAAACCAGAACCAAATAATAATGCTCAGTGCTGTGTAACAAAGCTCATTACCAAGTAGGTCTCTTATATTTCCATTCTTAATACTGTAATCAACATGTCAGAACTCCACAGAACAAATTCAAGCTTGTAGTTTCCTACATTCAAACGCAATTATATTCTTGTTTCAAGCAAATACTAAATTCATGCTTTATCACACATTTATTATGAACCACGTTTTTCTCAGTCAAAGTATGCAAAAAGTTAGGATTTACCAGTGCTGAAGCATTAGTAAGGACCTTTTTGGTTTCACTGCAGTAATTTATTCTGTTACCTGGTAGTAAAACAGATAATAGAAACTTCCTTTCAAAATTTATCATGCAGGAAAATTCAACTGCCTCTCAAATGTCTTCATGTTACATGATTGTGTTTAAAATGCTAGTTTTTATATGCAAAACAATTTTGAAAGAGTTTTCTCAGTTTCTTTCTATTCCTGATGATGCTGTGCTTTCATAAATGTTTATAAATCATGATGATGTGGCCTGTGGCCACTGCAGGTTTTCCAGACATAGATTCAGCACTAATTTCTGGTGCCTGTTGTTTAATTTGCTGCAGCAGTGAGTTTTGTTCACTGGCTTTGCAGGCAAACTGGAACTATTACACCAAGTTTCCAGCAGATTGTAAAAGCAGCTTGTCAAAGGATATGTTGTGCATCTGCCTGAGGTTTTAAAATCTCTTGAAGACGAAGTTTCACATGTGTTAGCCATGGTTGCATGTTTGTTCTTACATACTTACTGTTTGCTGACAGAACTGCAAATCACAGATGGTAATTCTTTCAGAGATTCATGACAATTGGAATTTGATTTTGCTACTTAATTTAGATGACTTGGTAAATCATATAAATTAAAATATATTAAAGAATATTGGCAAAATCACCTCCTTAGAGGACCAAATTCTATATGACTAATCCAGTCTTTGAGACACATAAAGGCAGACATTATCCTTACTTCAGAGGCAGAATGACCAGGCACAAGCAGGTTTGCCTGACACCTGATGCAATTATTGCCTATTTTTAGTCTTGGTATTAAGGAAAATACATAGAAAAAACTATCCAATAGGTAGGGAAGCCAAGACAATACCTGATTTTGCCCTCCGTCTGCCATAAATTCCAGTTTCAGGATCTCGCTGCTACTCAAATGAATAGAGACCCTAGTGACAAATATGGAAGAGACGGCATTGTGGAAAAACACATATGTAAAACACATTTCAGAAATACAGCAAAATAAAGTTATCCCACATATGTTCTAATTGTCAATTGAGTATTTACAAGTTACAAGCACATTCATGTGGATGGACTCTTAGGTACACATTCTAGTCATAAAAGTTTAAACAAGAACATGTAAGTCTACCTTATCTTGAGATTTTAGTACAAATAAAATAGTTGCTGTCTCAAATTGTACTGTACTCATTTTTCATTTAAAATATAAAATTTAATATATGCATTGGTGAGAAAAATTTGAAACTACAGTCAATTAAAAAAATGTAGATATTCTAAGAGCTATCATACACATACACACTCATATATATAATTAACAATGAAAGTTTATTAGGGATATTTATTCTACTGAAGTTGACAAAAGTACATATTTAAGTGAATGAGCCATCTGTTTCCACTGTTCTCTCATCTTAATGTCAATCTTTTACTTTTCTCTCCTGTGTGCATACATGCACAGATGCACACTGTACATTAGTAATAGTGCAAGCAGATGCTGTGACTTACTTGCACTTGTTTAAATGTAATAGATTGCATTTAGTTATTCTGAAGTTACATTGCCCACATAGAATTGCACAGTTTTTAAATACACAATCTGAACACTAATCCATCAATTTAATGACTTCCAAACCAATATGGTTTATGCATCCTTCCAGATATTACAACACAGTACTGAGATAAAAACAACTTTTTTGCCTTTTAATACTCTTGGAAGGGCACAAATGTTCTCCACTGGAAGTCTCTAAACTGTCTGTTGGCTCAAATCCCTTTTTGAGCACCAGGGAACAAAGTCATCTTCTTCCTTCTACCCACTTGGGAATAAGGCAAACCCCTGTTGCTCCACATGAGCCCTGCAGAGTGCTGTTGCACAGGTGGCACTTGGCAGAGGGGCAGCATAGGCAGAAGGGCTGCAAAGAGCTTGGTGAATATCCTCACCGTGGATCATGATCATATGGCTGCACCCATGAGCATATGGTCTCCCACACGGTTCTCCAAAAATCCTTCTTTGTCTCCTCCAATAAATGCTAGTTTGGTGATTCTCAAACACATTTGGGGCATGGTTTGGACAGTATAAAAGCAGTATATTGTGATTACCTGTTAGAGCATATTATCCCATGATGATGCACACTAAGTTCCTGGTGGCTACATGCAGCAATAAAGGCCATCTTTGAGGATCTGTGCATGAACCATCTGATACCAAAGAAAACAGATATGGTAGGGGGTCTGAACTGGAAGTCCCAACTCAGGCAGATCTCCTTAAAACGGTATGGCTTAAACTAGGCTTAAACCAGAACAGACTTAAGACTTAAAACAGTACGACTTTTGAAATCAAATATTTTGCAAGACAAAATGCAGCAGCAAATACGTGTAAAGTGCACTAGTGTGTAGTGCCAGAGAGACTTGTGCCTCCAGTGCCAAGATACCTTCTCATATAATAGTGCCCCTGCAATGCTACCTGTCACACTCTATAAAGCCTCTGCTTTGTCCTCCTTCACGTCCTTCCTGAAAACTCTGCCAAGATGACTCCACTACTCTGTAATCTGATAACTCGGAGGCAGCTGGCAAGCAAAGACTGCCCATTTTTATGTAAAACATGTTTATTTTGCAGGCATTTCAGTCTCCTGTAGTCCATCCACTCTTGCTGCACAGTTCTTGCCTAATGTTTTGTGTAATCCTACACTAGTTTATACAAGGATTTAGGAGATGAAATGTTTTTCATTCCTGAAAGTACTGCTTACAACGATCCCTAATGCTTTATCAAGTATTCTAGAATTTACCAATTCAAAATTATAAAAGCCACAATCTAAAATCTTATGAGTAGCTAAAGAAAATGAATGGCATGTACCTTGAGTTTAATTTTAGAAGAACTGATATGCTTCTGCATTGAATAATACCACTGTGAAGAAAAAAAAATTAAATATATTTAATATTACTTTAGTTCACTGACTTCAGTGGGAATATTGCCTGAAAAGGAGCCACAAAACTGATTGTGACATTGTTATTTTAATTTCTGGAAAATTACCAAGCTTTTCTTTTTCCTTTCCACACTGCAGTCTGTATTTTGTTACTGAGGGACAGCCTTTAATCTCCTCCCGCTTCCCCACTTTGAACTATAAATTACTACCCAGTTATATGGCACAGATTCTCAGAAAAAAGCTAATAATGATAGTGGTCATGGTTAAAAAAACATAATAAGCCCCTGATGAAGACACTTAAAGGCTGGAATGCTAACACTTGACCATATAACACTATCCTCCCTTCATTAGTTTTTAAAGTAGCAGAGAAAATAATGCAAATGCTTGCAGGCATATAAGCATCTTTGCAATGAATATGTATTTTAGGATTTCAAACTGCACTTTCACAACATTTTTCATTAAATTTTCCTTTTCTAAGTCATACTCTGATGTTTTGCAAAATTAGTCATTACCTCATATGTCAATTTGTCATACATACAGAAGCCAAGAGACTCACTGACTTAACGAAACAGACGAAGGCTCAGCAACTTTTTTGCTCTCTCACTGCTCCATCTCAGGAAAAAAAAAGTAATTTTCTGAACAAGGATGTGTGTCATATAACATCAATGGCCTTTTGCATTTGGGGATTGCAAATATATTTGAAATTTATGCATGGAAAGAGTGCAAGAATTTTGAAGAATTAGATCTTCATCAAAACTTAATTTGTGTGATACAGGAAGACAAAAGTATTTGTTAGTAAGAATGAAGCTAAAAGCTGCATGAGATGACTTCTAACTGTAGCCAATATAAATATATACATTTATTTGTAAAGTGGTTTTTCTTGTTAACATGATGTAATGACAGAATCACAATCTGTCAAGAAGTTCATCAATATTTGATGTATATTCACATGGATAATTAAAATCTTGAAAGGATTTCTAACTCATCTCCTGACCTTTAATATGAACTAGAAATTCCGCTGTATGTTGGACACACTAACTGATTCATAGTAGGGGATTATACCGTAAAACAGCCTGAAGGAGCTGTGATATTTCAAGATAGAGACCCCTCTGCAGGTGATGTGTACCTCACGCACTTTTAATAACCCTAGGGGCACAGAAGCATCCTTTCTGTGTCCCTGGCACAGCAATATATGCAAGTTACTCCTTTCAATCAGAAAGAAAATTGTGTCACAGGTCAGATAAGATTTAGACCCAGAGAGATTTGAATGTGTTGTAGCAATAAGGCTCCACCTTTTCTGAAGAGCTAGGAGAGTGCTGTGGGCCAGACAGCAGTGCCTGGGAAGCTTGCATGCTTTGTGCTGTGGGACAGGGCTGCCAAAAGCACGATTGTGCCACATGCTCCTCTTTTGACTTCCTCCCCCCTCATTCACAACTGGATTTGGTCTTGGTTGGTAAGGTAGGTTGCTTAGATTCACCAAAAAGACCACACTTTCTCTGCTCCCATTTCCCCTCTTCCTGCTGTCCACTTTCAGAAGAAAACTGCGTGAAGTGAAAGGACCTGAAGGGTGTTTCTTTGCTGAAAGTTCAAAAAACAGTGAATTTAAACCTTGTTAAAAAAGCTCCAAGCAAGATACTTGCTGCCTCACAGGGAGAAAGAGAACTGAAGTTGGACCATGCCTATCCTACTGCTGACAAACACTGCTGAAGATTGCCTGTTCTTTTGCAACACTTCTCTGTTTAAATGATGTTATTCTTTCATGTCCCAAATGCTCACCATTGAGTAGCAAACTCTTTACTTAGGCTCCACTATTTTTGTGTGTGATTTTATAGTTGCTTTGGGTTGGTCCATTTAGTTATCTTTCATACTGTCAGAAAAAAAGGTCTGACAGTCTTATGGACCAAAATAGGTTTACTGTAAGTAATGAGGACTAAACCCTGTTCTTTATCTTTAAAGCAAGAATTTGTCCTTTCTTACATGGCTTGTGATTCAGGCATGTAAAACAATAAGGAAAGCATATATGTATACAGAACTGGTTCTATACAAGCTCCAATGCATTTCATTACAATAGCTTCAGAGGAGCCTATTTACAGTATTGCTAACAAGAACATCTTCTTTGACTAGCAAATTGAAAGTTATCATCTTAAAACAGAATTCAGCTGCTACCAAACTGGGTGGAATATGCAAACAGCATTTTCAGATCTGTGTCAGTGTTTCTGCAGCTGATATCTTCCTACTGCAGCATAAAAGCAGCGTTAGAAAAGTGTTTTGTGTATTTCTGGTTTTAGTAAGCGGAGGGAACTCCACTCATACACAGGGAAGCTCTTCTACCCGTTGACAGAAATGATCTTCCACATTAGCAGGTCATGATACTCAATATACCATAAAGAAATATTTTTACTTATAATTTTTATTTCAGCAGGTTTTCCTATCACAAAACTATCAAAGAACCCCCAGGTCCTAGCTATTATTAATCAGTACTGCTACTGTTACAACACTAAAATTGTAGCCCTTGCTTCTTTTCAATTAGAAAATCTGACATAAAATACCTAACCTGGCTTGGAAAATATAATTCTCACTATCATATTCATTTTAGTTGACTTCCTTGAGGTCTTTCAAAGGCTTCTGTCTGGTGAGTTGAGGACAATTCTGCTTCACAACTGAAAAAAGGGCTTGTATTTACTGTGGTTTAAAGGTTGTTGAAGAAACACTAGACTATAATCCTTTTTACATTATCCTTCCTTTTTGTTACTTAATTCTCCTTTACTTCTTCTTGAAAGCCTTTTCCTATGCCTCAGGAGGGCAAAGCGACTCTGGTAGAAATGAAATGCCCTTTACATTTTGGCCATGAGACATCATTAAATCCTCATACTTATTCATTAATAACCATCATTAGTTGTTTTGTCTATCATTATTTATGATATATGGCTCAGAGCAAGGTAATGGTCTATCTGTGGAGATGCTTACCACTGAAAAAACAAATCACAGTTATGTGGAATTTTAGGACGACAAGGATCTGTAAATACAGATTTTGCTTTTTAGCTTATAAAGATTAAAGGCTTATTCTCCACATAGTGATATTCCTTCTCTTGCCTAAATAATTATGCATCTTAGTTGTCTGTGTGCACCACACTGACTAAAGGACTGCACACGACCAACATATTTTCCTATCTGTTTTCTACTGTTCAGATACTGTGAATATCTGAAAGCACTCAGCAACACAAAATACAGGGGAAAGACCATGGATTCCAAAAACATGCAGATAAAATGAAACTCAAATTACTGAGCCAGGATTGTTTCTCTTTTCCCATTTTTTGACATTTTTCAGAACAGGATACCTACAGCAACAAGTCCTAAATTCACAGTATTAATTCAGATGTGCTCACTCAGATGTGTTACTCCATCACCACGGAGAGACTGCCCTATTCAAAGGAGAATGTGAAACAGGATTCCTACAGCTGCATGCATTTGTTTTATGAAAGAATAAGTGTAACCCTGATGTTGTTGCTTTAAAATGTGTCACTTAATGGCAATAGTCTTAAATTCCCTAAAACACAATGGGCCATTTCAGGATTGATGTCATTGCAAGTTTGAAGCAAAAGATAACACATCTGGAAATATACTTTGGGTGTGTTTATAGAAATTACACCCATACCAAATATACCATTTTCTTAGCCAAATACCCTCTTTTCTCTCTTCCTAATATCATCTGACAGATTTTGCTTTCAGACCCAAGGAAGAGAAGTTGGGTTTTTTTTAATTATCTTATTACACTGTTTGTGAGGACTGTGACATGAGATCATGTTGAAGCCTTGTACTCCCTTGGTTCTGGCAAGTACCAAATTTTGTTTTGGTTAGTTTGGACAGGATTTCAATGACAAGGTAGCAACAGTCAGGGGCACTTCAGGACTCCTCCACACTGGTGTAACTTTTGATATCAGCTTCATACATCCAAAGGCTATGCAGAGATGATTGTTAGCCCGTTTGTCTCCTGTATAACACAGGACAAGGAGCCGTATCCACTAGCATTTGCCAGCTGTTATACAATTCACTAACTAGAACCCCCCCTCCATAATCAATAAAGCCCCAGTTCAACAAAGGCTGTCTTTGTATACCCTTAGTGTTCCACAAAACCTCATTACATCTGCCTCAACAAGAAAGGAAGAGGAAAAAAAATATATTTTTTTTTTTCAAGGTAAAAAAGCAGCTGGGCAAACCAAGAGGAAACTTAATTTTGTTTGTTTTAGTCATCATCTTGGCTTTCTGAGGAGGGGCAAGTCTACCAACGATAGCAATATACTTCATTCAGTGGCAACAGTTGTGTCTTACTGCGAGGCTGCAGTATAAATAAATCTTCTTGATCTTTAACAACTAAAAACCTACAAATTATAATTCCACCCATAAGATGCTGAAATGTTTCCAGTGATTAATATTAATTAAATTTAATATTTGAATTCCCTTTTTACTTAAATGGTGGCATACACATTTCCACAATATCTAATGAGTTTCCTATTAAGCAAGCAAGCCATTACTGTTACGTGTCATTGAAAGTCTGGAATGAAGTCTTTGTCAGAATTGGTTTCATGATTACCCAGCTACCCTGCTACAGCTAGCTCACATGTATGCAAAAAGAGGCAGCTCACCCACTCTACTTATGTTGAGGCCCAGCGGACTGCAGCTGGAGCAACCTCTGCAGTGTCTCCTGACAGAAGAGTGTGGCTGGAGAAGGTATGAAGGCGATCCACCCCTCCGAAAGCCCTCACTGCTCCTGCCTCCAGCAACACAGGACGAGCTCTGGAGGTTTTCCCTGGCCGCTGACCTCTACCAGCGTCCCAGGTTTGTAACTAGAGCCTCTCTTTTTCCTATTTCTAGCAGCTGACTGGACAAAAGAAGGAAAGCAGTGTCACTGCTGAGGGAAACAAACAGAAGAAGCTATACTCATGCGACATCATAGGCCTGGGAAAGGAAAGCGCACCTGCTGGTCCTGGGGTGAGACTGGAAGCTGGTGGAAGAGCTTTGCAGAAGAGGCCAGGAAGAGATGTCTAAGAGACACCCCTTCCCCTCCTTCAGCTGACAGCACCCTCAGATTACCTGTTCTGCTTCTCATCTCACAATTCTGCCCATTCCTCAGAGTACTAACTTTTTCTTCCTCCCTCAATCCATTTTACCACCACGACAAAAATGCTTGTGAATTTATGATGACTCGAGTAAGCCATGTATTGGACAAATTATGTCAGCCCCAGCAAGCCCCATTTTGTATTCGTACTCTGTTCAAGTAAGAACAAATTGAATTTTGTGAGCATGCATCACAGTTTTTATGCAGAAAAACAAGTGGTATCATTAAAGTATTAATACAGCTCAAATTTAAAGCAGTAATTCCCAACCATGGTAGGTCTGTCAAAAAAAAACAGAAAAAAAGTGGAGTTACAAGGATCACTCAGTGGGCCTTGCTAGTGCCACTAAAAAAAAAAATAAATAAAAAATAACGTAAGACAATTCTGTTCTTTGCAAAACAAACAAAGCACAAATATCAAATTGTATCATCATGTCAACAAGTTATAACCAGTTCCCTGCTCCCATGAGAGAGTATTTCATTATCATTATTTCAATTTAAAACTGGTAAACTATCTCTGTAGGAAAAAGACCTCAAAACCTACTACAACATACTGTATCTTCATGTTCAGAAGAATTCTGTTGTTGTAACACCCAATTTTTGCACAACACAACTTTGCAATTCTTTATGCAAACTGAAGAATAAGGGAGTTTTCGTACCTTCAAAAATGCACCAAAAAGATAGTATCTTGGAAATAGTTACAGTTTTAACAATTCGTCCTACAGGCTGTCCCTACAAGCTTCATCATCTACCTCTCAATTAAATTCAAGTGAACAGGTTGAAAGCATCAGAAAGAAAATATTTTCAGCGTGCGCAGAGCAGAAATGGACTATTTGTTCAAAACAAGCTTTTGCTTGTTAGCTTTTTGAACACTGTAGCTATAGGTTGAGAGGGGGTTTGTTTAGGGTATGGGGGGGGGGGGGTTGTGTTTTGGTTTGGTTGTTTGGGGTTTTTCCTTTTTTTGGGTGGGGGTGGGAGTAGGGTGGGGTGGTTGAGTCTCAGCAGATATTAAGCACATCATTTCCCATAGTGTGAAAAAGTCTGTCTGATGATCAGTGAATTCAAGTCTGGAAAGCTAAGTCAGAACACTGATGCACTAGAATTGTATTTTGAGGGGACATGACATCACACACAAAGCCAGTGACAGATTTACTTTAGATGTAGAGTATGAAAATTCAAGGGAAGTGCTAGAGCCAAAGCAGCACTACATGCTGAGGTTCTGAGGCTGTCAAGCACCAGAGCTTATAGTGCACTAAGTGCCATGCAGTAAGTGGAATCAGTGGTACAGAGTTCTGAAATAGTCCTAACTGGTGAACTCAGGCAGATGAAAAACTGCCTGCAGGAAGAGTTTCAACTGAACACTTCCACTCCAAACCAAGACCAAAGACGACTGATGAAGCATGTGAAGAAATAAGCTCAGGAATTAACTTAAGCTATTTCAGATCCAACAGGCTGTTCCATGTGTTGGCAGACCTGACAAATGGATTAAATGTTTAAAGCAAACACAGAGGGTATGGCTGTTCCTGAGTGTTGTTGTCTTAACAGCCTCAAAAGACTCCCACATTTGTGATCTTACCTTGACGTCATGCAAGAGATTAAAAATCCAGAACAGAATCCAGCTGGTATCAATCTCTTTCCAAAAGATGAAACATAACTATGACCTGATTGGTATCACACAAACTTGGTGGGATGAATCACATGATTGGAGTGCTGTGACTGATGCTATAAACTATTCAGAAGGAACATGCAAGGAAAGAGAAGTGGGGGAGTTGCCCTCTATGGCAAAAATGGGATTGATTGCACAGAGCTATCTTTGAAGAACAGCAATGCACACGTCAAGAGCTTATGGGTGAAAGTTAGAGACCAAGCCAACAAAGGAAATTTTGTGGTTGGTGTCCACTATAGGACAGGAGGTTGATGAACAGTTTGTTCTTCAACTGCAGGAAGCATGACACTCGCAGGCCTTCAACCACACAGGCATCTGCTGGAAAAGTGGCACAGCAAACTGCAAGCACTCCAGGTAACTACTAGAAGGTGTTGAGGACAGCTTCCTAGTCTAGGTGATGGAGAGACCAACCAGAGGAGAGGCACTGCTGGGCCTGTTGTTCACTAATGCTGAAGGATTTATCAGAGAGGTCAAGATTGGAGGTAGCCTGCAGCAATCATGCCCTCGTAAAATTCTCAATCTTGAGGGGTACAGGACAGGTAAAAAGTAGAGTCGGGACCCTAAAGCTCAGAAGGGCAAACTTTCAGCTTTTTAGGGCACTAGTCCATGGGATCCCTTGGGAAATTGCCCTCAGAGGCAAAGGAGCAAATGACAGCTGGGAGATATTTAAAAACATTATTCTTAGGGTGCAGGACCTCTCAATCCTGATGTGTAAAAAGACAGGCAGGGGAGGCAGGAGGCCAGCTTAGCTAAGTCAAGACCTCTTAGCCAAACTAAAACACAAAACCAAAATGCATAGGCAGTGGAGACAGGGATACACACCCTGGGGAGATTATAGGGAAATGGCCCAGGAATGCAGGAAGGGTATCAGGAAAGCCAAAGCACAGCTGGAGCTGAAGTTGGCTAGGGACATAAAGAGATAACAAGAAGGGTTTCTTTAGATACATAGGACAACAAAGGAAGATGAAAGAAACTGTGCCTGCCCCCGATGAGCAAAACAGGAGACCTGGCAGCAACTGACATGAAGGACGCTGAGACTCAACAATATTTTTGCCTTCATCTTCACCGGCAAGTGCTCTAGCCACACCACCCATTTCACAGAATCCAAAGGCAGGGACTGGGAGAATGAAGAACTGCCCAGCATAGAAGAAGATCAGGTTAGAGACCATCTAAGCAACCTGAAGGTGCACACATCCATGGGACCTGATGAGATGCACCCATAGGTCCTGAGGGATCTGGTGGATGAAGTGGCTAAGCCACCATCCATCATATTTGAAAAATTGTGGCAGACTGGTGAAGTTCCCACTGACTGGAAAAGGGGAAACATAGCCCCCATTTTTAAAAAGAGAAAAAAGGAAGACCCAGGGAACTACAGGCCAGTCAGCCTCACCTCTGTGTCCAGCAAGATCATGGAGCGGATCCTCCTGGAAACTATGCTAGGGCACATGGAAAATAAGGAGGTGATTGGTGAAAGACAACATGGCTTCACTAAGGGCAAATCATGCCTGATAAACTTGGTGGCCTTCTACAATGGGGTTACAGCTTTGGTGGATAAGGGGAGAGCAATGGACAGCATCTACCTGGACTTGTGCAAAGCATTTGACGCTGTCTCACACAACATCCTTGCCTCTAAATTGGAGAGATATAGATTGGACAGATGGACGACTCGGTAGATAAGGAACGGGCTGGATGGTCGCACTCAAAGAGTTGCGGTCAATGGCTCGATGTCCAAGTGGAGACCAGGGACAAAGTGGCATTCCTCAGGGGTCGGTACTGGGACCGGCGCTGTTTAACATCTTTGTCAGGGACACGGACAGTGGGATTGAGTGCTCCCTCAGCCACTTTGCCGACAACACCAAGCCGTGTGGTGCAGTTGACATGCTGGAGGGAAGGGATGCCATCCAGAGGGACGCTGACCAGCTTGAGAGGTGGGCCATTGTGAACCTCATGAAGTTCGACAAGGCCAAGCGCAAGGTCCTGTACGTGGGCCAGGGCAATCCCAAGGGCAAACACAGGCTGCGTGATGAGTGGATTGAGGGCAGTCCTGAGGAGAAGGACTTGGGGGTATTAGTGGATTAAAAACTGAGTATCAGCCAGCAACGTGTGCCCGCAGCCCAGAAAGCCAATTGCATGCTGCACTGCGTCAAAAGACGTGTGGCTAGCAGGTCAAGGGAGGTGATTCTCCCCCTCTACACTGCTCTCCTGAGACCCTATCTGGAGTACTGTGTTCAGCTCTGAGGCCCCCAGCGTAAGAAAGACATGGACCTGCCCAAGCGGGTCCAGAGGAGGACCGTGAAGATGATCAAGGGGCTGGAGCACCTCCCCTATGAGGACAGGCTGAGAGAGTTGGCGTTGTTCAGCGTAGGGAATAGAAGGCTCCAGGGAGACCTTATAGCAGCCTTCCAATACTTAAAAGGGGCCTACAGGAAAGATAGGGAGGAACTGTAGTGATAGGACAAGGGGTAAGGGTTTTCAGTGAAAGAGGGTCAATTTAAATTAGATGTAGGGAAGAAATTCCTTATTGTGAGGGTGGTGAGACCCTCTAACAGGTTTCCCAGAGAGGTTACGGATGCCCCATCCCTGGAAGAATTCAGGCTAGGTTGGATGGGGCTTGGAGCAAACTGGTCTAGTGGAAGGTGTTCCTCCCCATGGCAGGAGGGGTTACCATGAGATGATCTGGAAGGTCCCTTCCAACCCAAACCATTCTGATTCAAACTCTTTTCACAGGAAATATAAACAGCTTATATTGCTTGTAAGGAGTTATTGTTGCAGAGATAAAGAATAATTGCATTTTGCAACTCCACTATATCAATAAAAAAAAAAAGGCAAATTAAAAGCCTGGTTTTCCTCAAGTGTTCAATCAAGCACAGCATAAAGAAACACAGGGGGAAAGAGGAGCCTTCTGCGTTGTGTAACAAGGAAGGTGTCTGCAGAGCTGTAACTTTTATCAGACAGCTCACTGAGTAACCTTAATCAAAATCCTAAGACATACACAGGCACGAGAACTAAGGGAACTTCACCTTTAACTTGAAGGGAGGTTCTTTTCACACTGAATTGCTTTCATTATGGATATTGAAGAAAAATTTGTTACCTGTGTATCTAATAGCCTAAACAGATAATTTATCCTTTCAAAACCTGCTAGAATTTGAAAGGAGAAAACAAAACATTAAAAAGGCTCTGTTGTTGGGTTTTATAAGGGCAAAAAAAAGGGGGGGCATTTTAACTTTGGAAGGAAAGTGTTTTATGGAAATACTAAAATTAATTCTGTTTACATCACATAGTTAAATCAGATGCTTCCAAAGTACTAGTGCACATATAGACAACATGAACCTTTGACAGAAATAAGCTTATTTTTCACACTTGTTTTCTCATTCTTGTGGAATGTTTGGTTTTACCTAACATGGGGAAAAAGATTTTCTTCCCTGCAGCTAGAAGTTTTTACTTGAAAACGTCTAGAATGTTCTCTTGGAGCAAAAAGAAAATTAATTTTTATTATTCTAGAAAAACATCATATTTTGCAGGCCCTTTTCAAAAACTAGACCCATGTTAACCAAACAATTGTATATTTGAAACAGGAACCACAGAATCTGCTTAGCAATCTGTTATTACATCTTTTACCCAAAAAATTAGATAATCACAACAAACATTTGGACATGATCCAAAGGTTTGGATTTTTTTACTTTGTTTTGTGTTACACACTTCTGGTAATCTTTTGACTATGACCTAGCATATGTTTTTTCCAGACACCTCGTTAGAAAGACCTTTCATCTGCTGTTTCCTCAGATGAGGAGCCAGGAAAAGATCTCCAAGTAAGATCTCTGCATTCATATTATTAAAAAAAAAAAAAAAAAAAAAAAAAAAAAAAAAAGAGGAGAGAGATTGAGAACATGAACAGTCTTCTTTTAGACAGCTGTTTAGAAACAGGAAGAAGTCAGAGCTGAGGCCAGCAACAGATAACTACAGAAGGGAAAAGCTTCTAGCTTAGCTCTTGACACTGCTGGTTAAGTCTGGAATCAAAGCTTCTAGCAAGAGGATTTCCAAATCTTGCCACTGGAGTTAAAGTAATTCTCTTTATAAAACACTGTGCTTAAGGGATTAAATGAAGGCCAACATATTGTGCAGTTCCAGAGAAACAAAGTACAGGCTGTTAAAGTATCTGCAACATTTGCTGCAGGGGGAGCTACTCAAGAACTAAAGTCCCTAACAAAGAACAATTTTGATACTACTAAATCCACCATTCTGGTGGTTTTTTTCTCCCTGCAAGCAATAAAGAAGTTTTCATTTCCACTTTCTCTTAAATCTACATACACCCCCTCCCACCCCCCCTTAGATGAACTTTAAAGGCTGCATTACTATATTATTATCTGGGACGGACAGTAGTCATGGATCAACCAGTCTCCACAGCGCTAGTTTGTTGTAATAAATACGTGGAAGATTGTAGCACTTTTTGGATTAGTATGAATTCTGCCAGTGAGTATGCCTAGAAGTATATGTTTCTTGTTATGTTTCCCTAAATCCTACTGATGCCTACTTCAGCAAATATAAAGTTTTCATACAGGAAAATAAGCTGGCAAGGAGTTACACATCTGCCACTTTTCACCAATATCCTAGTGTATTGGTTTCCTTATAGTTTAAGTTTCGTAATTACATAATTGAAAACCTCAGGAGCAGACTCATGGCAACTGCCACCAGTTCTTTGTTCTGCTGCAGTCCACAAGTTACACTGCAAAGTACGTCACACAATTCAGTATGTTCCTCAAACATGAATATCTTCTAGCACTAATAAAAGAATATATTTGTAAAGAAATGAGACACTATGATAGCAGCCATAATCATAACTAAGCAGCCAGTGAGCTACTATAAGATTATTATAATTCAGCTTAATTTGAAAGTTACTAGAAAAATCTGTAACTGTTTTAAGGGGTTTTGATTAGACTCCTTGTGTATTATTCCCATGCACCAACATTTTAGGAATTGTATGTCCATCCAATGGCCACAGAAAAGTTTTGGTGCAGCCAGGAGTACACATAAGCACATCCAAATATTAACTTTGTCCTGTAATGATTAACTCCATGTCCCTTAAAGTTTTTGTGTATACTGGAGTATTATTTATAGACAAACATTTTAAAGACCAGTCTTTTATCCTTTAACATATTAAGTGTAGCATAACCCACTGCAACCAGTGCAAATACCACAAACACTACTATTTTTTTAAATTTCTGAAATAACAATAATCCTAATAGCCAAGTATTCAAATGTGTTTTTCAATTAAGTGTGTGAAGTTTCTACTAACTTTTTGAGACTTAAGACTCCAAGAGCCAAAAATATTTTAACTGTATCTGCATTGGAAAGCAACCTCTGCCCTGATATATATAAAAATAAATATATCTTAAAGAGAGAGAGAGAGAGTATGCACACATGCAGGAGATGTAATTAGTAGAATGGAATTTAAACACAAATTGAAGAAACCAGCTGCCCAGCTCTTAGAGATGCAAATTCTTAGAAACTTAGGACTTCAAATGTTGAGGTTCCATAGTTCATATACTTATTCAAGACACAGGCTTAAAAACGGTGCTAGCATTTACAAAAAAGAGACACGACAGCAACAATTTAATAGAACTGCTGACATTAAGAAAGAAATTTATTATGGAATAAGCTGGTAAGAAATATTGTTCCATTATACAATTTGTTTCCAGTGAAATCAAATTTTACCACTGCTGGCATCACAGAACATCTTCACATCAGATGCAAATATGAGAGATCAATTACTAAGTCACTTAGTAGCACTAACTTTAACAAAACCAGATAGTTCAATTATAGTACCTAGAACAGATTATAAGCATAACTTTAATAAGCTGCAACTTCACTGCAGCTACAAGAACTTGATCAAAGTGCCACATGAATTCTCTCTTTGGAAAAATTTATCATAATACAAGATTAAGACATTACAGTTACCAGCAACATTCTGCTACAAAAAAAAGGCTACACATTCTTCTAACTTAAGTTTGAAAATTTGAGCTGTTATTATAAACCTAAAGAGTTTAGAAAGTCTTGCACCCTCTTTTCTAAAGAGAAATATATAATATAGATAGTATTTTACATATAGTATTTTATACCTAATTCTTCTAACTTAGTTTGAAAACTTAAGCTATTATTATAAACCTGAAGAGTTATAAACTCTTGCACTCTCTTTCTAAACAGAAATATATAATATAGATAGTATTTTTCATATAGTATTTTGTACCTAATTGTTTTCACACTGTAATTAGAGGCAAAAGTTAAATTTTTATTTTGGTAGCAAAGATTTTATTTCAGACCCTAGTTTAAAGCTCCAGCAGCACTGTGAACAGAAGATGCTCAATCATGATCAGACAGAAAGGAAACTGTGGCAGCAGCTGCTTAAGTATGCACGGGTGCAAGCACATGACGACAAATTGGGCATGTTCCTGACTACAAAAGAAAGAGGAAAAAAAAGCAGGTCATTTGCACAGTTCATATTCAATTCTATTAAAAACAAAAGGTTATTATTTATGAAGAATTTAATGTCTTTACAACAGCACTGTCTCAAAGTCAAATTTGACTGGATAGCTACCTGGTGCTAAGAGACAGCTAACAATCTCAGAAGAAAGCTTTGTTTTGCTTTTAAACCAGTTAAAGAGCAGATACATCAGGCTATCTGTAAGATCTTCTTCAAAGAATTGATTTTAGAGGTGGTAATTTTTTTCTGAGGCAAGGATTAAAAATAAACTAGGTACTGCCCAAATCTAACAGCAAGTATTTTGTCCCAGTTTTCAGCAAGAGCAGTTTACTATGACAGCAGAAAAAGACAAGACATATTACACAAGCAGTATCAACATGGTAGTCAATACTATCAAAGTAAAAAAAAGTTATAAACCCACTAAGAACGCATACTAGAGGTGTTCTGATCTGATTTCCCTAGTCTGAATCAAGTACCTCTTGAGGAAATGATGTGTTACACTGTAGGCTTGCTGAGAATTAGCAAGTCTAGGCTTATATGGTAGGTAAAGGAGAGTGCAAGTACAAGGTAAAAAGAATACCAAATCATTAATTACAGTTCTTTTCATCTAGCCTCAATATGATGCAAGTCTTTTTAAGACATTAGGAAGGAAGCTGGTTACAGATTATGAAAATGAAATCTAATACCATATAGATTTACCAAAGGCAATTTTTTTAAATTAATCTACCAGCATTCCAGTATTTCTCCCACCAACCTCAGCTGTTACCATAAATAGGACTCACATTCTGGCAAGACAGATCAGATCCTTGTCTATTCTCAGAGAAGAATCAAGCCATCTTTACTTCAGGGTGTGAGTACAGTAAAGAAAGCTTTTCTCATACCAAAACAAGTTACAACTCATTCACCTCTTTCATTCTTACTGAAAGCAGACCATGTTGTTCCTCACTAAAATACTCCCTCTATTCAAGAAATCGCCCTTCAGGTGAGTATAGATATAAATTAACTTTCCTCACTTGCAGTAGAATTTGGTTCCATAATGCAAAAAATTAATAGCCAGATATTTCTTGGCATTTCATCCCACATTTTCAAAAAGTTACAAACTGTTCTTCCCAGAAGAATGCAAAGACTCAACCCTCCCCCGCCCCGAACCCCCACCAATCCTGTAGTACTTACTTTCTGTAACCAAAGAGTTATACAAGTTTTGTGAAACAAATGATGACAGGGCAGCTCTGTTATGATTTCATCTTTCACATATTCACTGCAACAGATAGTACAACGCTGCTCTTGACCTACACTCACAATGAAGAAAAAGCATTATCATCTTGGTTTACATCCAAGAGGAGCCAAAATTAAAACACATATATTATCAACAGTATCACTAATGATTACAAAATACAATCACACTTACTCCAGTAAAGTTTAGTTTTCCAAACTGACCAAGTTATATTCGGTCTGATTCAAGATTCAAAAGCTCTTAGAACAGCATTGCCAGCTGCACAATAAGTATGTTTAAATACTGCATCTATGGTATTACAGAAACCTAAATTTGTTCTTAGAAACTTTGTGGAAATTAATTCTTAATTATTTTTCCATACCATCTTGGTCATCTGTGACGGTAATCTGTGGCAGACAATCTATGGTTTCTTTAGTAGCTGGTGGATGAGCCTGTTCAACATCAAATCCAAGAGTCTCCAAATAAATCAGAAGAATCTGAAAAGGTTAAGAGAACTTGGGTCTGCTTACTCACAAATGTAATATTCCATATAAAAACAAATAATCAAGAAAAGGAATCCAATTCTAATAGTATTACTTAAATGGAAGTTATGTCTTCAGGGCTGTTGTCGTGACTGCTGAGCAGTGCTCACACAGAGCCCAGGCCTTTTCTGCTTCTCACCCCACCCCACCAGCCAGCAGGCTGGGGGCCACAAGAAGTTGGGATGGGACACAACCATAAGATGAACTATGCCAAGAACAGATGAAATAACTCCCTTTACTCTTGTGGAGAGGGATGAGGAGCAAAAAATTCCAGTCATGAGGAAGAAAGACAACTAGCTTCAATTCTCATTTCCCTCAAAGAGTTCTCAAGCCTGATCACCCTGCCCTTAGTTACTGAGATAACCCTCACAGTGATCTCTAACTCCTTACTTGATACATATATACAGTTGCAACAAACTACGGAACAAAAATTGTCATATTACAAACACTTCCTATATAGCCTATACATGGAAAAACCAGAAACTGCATTTTCTAGCAGAAAGCAGGCATTTTCAGCAATATCCCTTACCCAAACTTAAAAAGTTAGTTCAGTCTGGGCTTTGCATCACAAAAGAAACCTTTTTTTTTTTTAAAAGAATCTTTTCCTCCTGAAAATACTGTACACCATATTTTGGATATCTGAGCAGGCACTGTGACAACAGTACCAAAGATAAGGAAAAGACTTTGTAACACTACAAGAATTTACTATTTCAATGAAAGATTTTACATTTTTAAATTTGTGGAACACACTTCTACATCTTCATCTACAACTGTCTGACAACCAGGAAGTTGTGTTTAAAGGCTGTTCTGAACATCCTTCCAGGAACACAATTTTCTAGTTTATGTTAATCCAGTCAGGGACAGGGTCACATCATATTTCATTAAGAGAATATACTGGACTAGCCATTTGCAAGTCCTGTTTTTTAGAAAGCAGAAAACATAATATCCTGATCCTGTCAAAGCTTGCTGTAGTCATTAAAAGATAGTATCTCAGCAGACAATTAAAATTAATTCTGGGTAGATAGACATGACAGAGCCTTTTTTTGCTCACTTTCTTTCAACTTCCAGAAATACTTGCAATATTGCCCAAGAGAAATGTTGAACAGTTTTGGGTAACCCTTGCTCTTATTTTCTGAACAATTCTAGTAACCATTTTCATACTGGAAAGAGAGGTGCTCTGTACATTCTGCTTGATATTTGGAGGAAATATTCAGAGTTCTTACTCAAAACCTGTGTTGTCCATTTATTCACAGTTAATACAGCAGTTCCTTTGAATACTCAGTTACCATTTTCTGCTAATTCCATTTATGCCAGACTTCTATCCCCACCATAAAGTTTCAGACACCTAAGTGCTAATTTCAAGCACAAATACCATTTAGGAGAATTGGCTTTCCTTCTTGCCCAAAATCCACAGAGACCTGAACCACAGGTACCAGAGAATAACTACCTTTGTAGTCATCTACCTGCTTGCCAAGTGTATTCAATGACACTCCATTCCTAGTGACACTAACATAATTACAGCATCTTCTCAGCCAGCCATGCACATAGCAACCTAGGATTGTTCTTACAGGTCAGCCTGACAAGAGCGCACATGTTTATTCTGACAGAGGAACTAGGGAAATGTTGTTACACAGTAATGACAAAGAAAAACTCAGAGCCATAATAACCTCAGTCTCCTCTTTAGGTGTTAACATATAGATTAAAAAAAAAAAAAAAAAAAAAGATGGAATTAGTTTCCCCTCTCTACACAGATCCTCTTGCTTTGGTGCAAAGGAGGAGGTCAAGTGCTTCTGTAGTTCTGTTCTTTTTGATGTAGTGAGAACCAGCAGCTATGACAGGAGACAAGGAATCTTACCTATACAACTTCAAAATACTGCTTTTATAGTAACAATAAAGAGACCTCCTACACATTAATAAGCAGTTCTGAAGTGTCTCCAGACGAGTAGTGCTAACAAGATCCTACACAGCTGGAGAATACCCCATGGTACTTGATAATGAATAATAATGACCTCCCATACACCATATACCTGGAAACTGAATGACTGCCAACTTCAGGGAACAACCTTTCCGCCCCCTTGGAAAATCCCCATGAAGTTTATTCACAAAATCATTGATTTTGCACATATCCATGGGAAAAAAATAAAAATAAAAAAAATCTATGATTGTTCCGCTGACTGTCAGCTTTAGAAAGCATTTTAAAGTGTCCTCTGTATACTGTCTGCAAGCATACTATGACATACAGTTAAAAGGGGTGAACAGGGCAGACTAAAGGCTAGTAGTCAAACTGCTCCTTGCTGCCCCTCAACTTACGTCACACACAAAACATTCAATTTAATTGTTGTAACACCATATTATATGTCTACACATCATTTAACTCTTATTTTGACAAATACCCTGCAGGGGAGATTTCCGGCAGTGCAAGAATTGTCACATTACATCAAACTGAATTTCAGCTAGCTCCATATTCACTTTGACAGTGACCAATGTCATGTGACACATAAAAGACAAAGGTAATAACCATGCTGGTTCTTGATAACAAATGGTCTGGTTTAACCAAAGTTAGACAGATGAAATGAGATTAGAACACAGTAAAGATAAAAGGCTTTTTTGCTTTGGGGTGGTTTGGTTTTGGTTTTAATTTAAAATGCGTGGAGTCAAGACAGTCAGACACAGAGAAGTCTTCTACTGAGGAATAAAAATATGAAACACCCAATTGTACTCTTGCAAAAAAAAACCCCCAAACCTGGGACAATTTATAGGCACAGATCCAGGTATGAACATTCCTTTACGTAGGGAATTCGGCAACACTCTTTAGAATAATTTAAATGGCATATGTTTATACTGGTAGAAATCAGTATCTTTTTTTCCTCTAAGAGGAAATAAATCCATATTCTAAAAGGAATAGCACTGAACAACAACTTTTTGCACTAAGTCATTTAAAAGAAATTCCAACATTCATTTTCATGCTTGCAGACCTGAAAGGTCAAGCTAAAACAGGAAAGTAATTTCTCCCTGATCCTCCTGATTTTTAGATTATGCTGAAAAAGGATTAAATAATAAAAACTTATGTCACAACATCACTGATATAATACCACCAAGAATATTTTAATACCTCCATAGCTTGTTGTAAGCGTCCCTCTAGGGCCATAATTGTGAGAAAATGAGGATTCAAGTAAGGAATGGCTTGAGCAAGTCCTAGGCCATCACCAAACTCATCAAGTAGTCTGAAAAACATGAGTTAGGAAACACAGTCTTAATTTCAAAGTAAACAGTAACAACATGAGGGCTGGCTACACCAAATTACTGTACATCACCTGTTAACACCTGTGTGCATACACTCTCATGAGGTGGTTGTGTTGGGTTGACCTTGGCTGGCTGCCAGGCACCCACCCAGCTGCTCTCTCACTTCCCACCTCAACTGGAGAGGCATGTAAGACTAAAAGTTCATGGGTTGAGATAAAGAGAGAGATCACCCACCTATCACCATCACAGGAAAACAGACTCAACTTAACGGGGAACCTTAAGTCAACTAAAAGGTTGAATCAGTTGAATTTATTGCCAATAAAAATGGATTTGGATGGTGAGATACAAAGACAAAAACTAAAACACCTTCCCCTTAGCCCTCCCTTTCTTCCCAAGCTCAACTTCATTCCTGACTCCTCTACGTCCCCCTACACCAAGCAGAGCAGAGGGACAGGGAATGAAGGTGGTGGTCAGTCCAGGGCAATTGTTCTCTGCCACTCCTTCCTACTCACACTGTTCCCCTGCTCCAGTCGGGGTCTCTCCCACAGGCTGCAGTCCTTCAGGATACACCTGCTCCTGTGTGGGTCTTTCCCACAAGCTGCAGTCCTTCACTAACCGCTCCAGCATGGGCTTTCCACAGGCACAGTTCCTTCAGCAATCACCTACCTGCTTCACTGTTGTCTTCTCCAGGGGCTGCAGGGGAATATCTCCTCCAGCATCTGGAGCACCTCCCCCGCCTTCTTCTCTGACTTTGGTGTCTGCAGGGTTGTTTCTCTCACATTGTCCTTGCTCCTCTCTCTCACACTCTGCTGTGCTGCATTTTTTACCCTTAAATATTCTCCCAGAAGCACCACCCTGCAGTAGGTCCATTGGAACTTGCTGGTGTCCCACACAAGGCAGACTCAGCCTCTCCTCACAGAGGCTGCCCAGCAGCCCCCACTACCAGCACCTGCTCCCAGTACAGTGGTAAACTCAAGACAATATAGACTTCAGAAGAACATGATAGGAGCTTTTACTATTGACTACACCAGAGTAAAAGGGCATACAGTTCAGCTAATAAATTTCATATGTATGCTATTAAGCTCACTTTACAACTAGCATTCAGATTTTTATTACATCGTGTGTCACAATTCATAGCTTGGCAGCTGCTTCCAGTTCTGTTTTCAACATTCCAAGACCAAATCTTAAAGCAGGCACAAGCATAATCATTTACAGATCTGCGTAAGCTCAACAGACAAAACTTAACAGACTATTAGAGAAGCATCTTCCTTTCTATTTTGAGTAATTACGAAGCTTACCAAGGCTAACCTCCAACACTGAAACAGTTTTTGTCTATGTCCTACAATTCCTTTGCTAGCTTGCTGCCTGACACTGTAAGAACACACGACTTACTTCTAGCTTGGACTCTCATGCATTAGTCCACATTTTGCTTTTTCACAATGTAACTTCACAAGGAGAAAATACCAGTGTTTTTGGTATGTCTACACTGTAGTTTGTAATATTTTTAATAAGCAGAAGAGACCAAGCATTAAGTCCCTCACTGGAAAGCATTCTGTCTACCTCACTCTCAAGTTAAAACAAATGCATTACACTATTCTAGGATTAGGCTGTTCTTCCTGGAACTTGCAGAATTTTTGTAATAAATATATTGCAATATTCTTCAGTAATCTAATGACAGAAAATTGAGTGAAGCATTTAAAATTATGATACTATTAGGTCAGCACATGGCATTTCAAAGAGAAATAAAATAGGCTTATAACATCTAACTTACACCAGTTGCAAAAGAGGAGAAGACCAACTATAAAACAACACTGACTTGAATGCTGATTACATTCACATTGCTTTACTTTTGTTATACTTCCACTATACTTACCATCTTGAAAATTAATTTAAAAACTACACCCATCCCTTGAATATTTAGTGCTCCAGAATTTTCTCATATCACAGCCTGATTTAGCAAATCTACATCCTTGTCTTCTCACTAGAAGACACATAGCACTTGAAGTATCTTAAGTCTTAAAACTCAGATTATCAGCCTTTGAAGCAAGTGCATGCTAATAGCTCTTTGAAGCAAGTGCATGCCGATAGCCATGAGTATTTTTGACATCTTACATAAAAAGCAAAACAGTAGCTACAAAACCTCTGAAATTAACGCAGAAAGCTATCAAAGGCATACCTCCACTCCACATCCAAGTCTTCACTCACACTGGAGTCATCCTCAAAGTTGTTATTTCCATCCAACAGGAAGAATATAGGATGCAAAAAATCACTAAATGGATAATTGTCCTCATCACTGCTACTTTCTACTTCTTCCCGGTACTGTAACCAAGGAATCTCTTCCTCCTCCAATACTGTCTGTTCCCTTCAAATAAATAAGTGAAAAGCTAAAACTAAAAAGCTAGGAGAATTTACAAACACATGTAAGCAACAAAAGCTACACATATTACAAAGGCTAAAGATGCATGTTTCCCAGACTGCAGAGTTCCGGATTAGGAATTTACCAATTGCTGTAAAAAACAAGAAACATCCAGTGGTATCAGCTCCAGCCTCAGAATCTAGGAATGATTCTATGGCAAAATTATTTGCCTAATGCTCAAGGCCAGCAGTACAGTAAGTAGCTTGCTTTCCATATTCCCTAGTACAGGTAGTATCCCCACCAGAGCTAGTAAATTTGGTACTAAAGATTTTCTTATTCATCTACAAGTTCCTAAAGCTACTAAAAAGAAAGGCTTTCTTGACACCCTGGAAGAGCCTTCATGGGGAAGCTTGGCCTGAATGCAAAGAGATACCATTTGCAAAAGAAGCTATTTGCATAAGGAGAAAGACTCCTCTCATTCCTGGACGTTTTAGAGGAGCACAGGTCACCTGGATGTTTAGAGCCACAGGGCTGCGAGTCCCACTTTATTTATCAAAGGATAAAATAAGAAGGAATCACATTAGAAATGGGTACATTTGCAGACTGTTCACATCAAAGAAAGCTAAAGAGTACACAGCTCCACTGTTGTTCTGAAACAGATGAGTTTTTGTAATGTTTTCATAAAGCCGCACTAATTCTCCAAACCTCAGGAGGCAGGGATACTAAAAAAGCAGTAACAGTGATTTGGACTGCTTGGTAACAGGTACTGCCTACCTAAGAGCGGAATAAGCTGAAAAAACACTTAGGCATGGCTTGTTGCTTTATAAAGACCCAAACTAAGAATATAAGTTCAATATTACATGCTTAGGAAAAACAAACAAACAAACAAACAAACAACAACCTGTCCTAGGCCATTTATAGCTATAAATTTTGCCTTGCAGCAAAGGTATTTTAATTTATAAATTAAAGTACTGAATGACCAGATAAAATACAGAAGTTCTCGGCAAGCAAGTAGTTCAAGTTTACTTTAATCACTGATAGGGCTGCAGAAATGAAGAGCATCAGTGGAATATAAGAAGTAAAACAAAGAGGTAAACAACTGCTGTGCAGGAGCTAAGCAGTAGCAGAAGATGCATATGTAACATATACATCTTTACAATTAACTTGCCTAATCTGGCTTTTTAAAGTTGGTATATTGAGCCTATTATCCCTATTGACACTGCATGTCAATGCCCTCTCATTATGTCTGTATCTTTCATAAAATATAATTGTTTGCATGACATACCATTTTTTCCCTGATTTGAAATACATACAACTCCTCAGATTATTTTGATGTAGGCAAATGATTATTGCTAGTATAATAACTACTTTTAGAATTGATGTTATTCTGTGTAGGGTCATGTGCTGATGCCAGAACTTAAAGTTAGCTAGTAAAATAAAAACATACCCTCCTTGGCAACAGAAGTCTGTCTGCTCTTCTACACCACTGTTGTTGCTCTGCTCTTCAGGCCCACGTTCCTCCTTGCCTGGGGCAGCCTCCCATCTCGCATCACTTGAGGACTCCTCTTTTTCTGTAGCAGTCAAATAGGCAGGCACAACTGGAGACCATTCTCCATCACTGCAATCTGAGTTGCAATTTAAAGAAGGCAACGAGGTGCGAATTTCAACACTGCTTTAGGGGAAAGAAAACAAACACAAACATTCTGTGATTTCCTACTTTTCTATGAACACTGCTCTCAATATAGACTATTTTTTCTAGGAGAAATTAATTTTGTACTATTTATAGATGTGTAACAAGGCAAGTATACATAAAGAGCTGATTAAAAAAGATCAGTTCGAAAAAAAGAATTCTGCCCATCCTACTTTGCAAAAGGGTTTTGTTCTTCACTCCCTACAATTGCAGAGTACATGAAACAACTCAGGAATATAAACCCAGACCCACTATACTCATCCTTCTCCAAGCACACAAAGAGAAAACAGCAGCAGTGACACTGAGAACACCAATGCCTGCTTAACGGAGAGTAAGCGGTCGGTCTTACCTCTCAGCCAAACAAAACTTAAAGTACAAGCTCTCTACCTCTAAGCAATATACGATGGTCCTTTCTTTTAAATCATACAAAGGTACAATGGATGACTTACTGCAAATTATATAATTCACTAGCCCAAACAGATGAATGGCAGCCATGTTTTCAAAGAGAATTTGTTCAGCCACCACATAGAAAAGGAAAGTAAACAAGTTGTAGGCAGCTTAAAATAGTGATGTTAGAGTCTCAAGAAGGATGAACTTACCTACTGCTACCTTTTGTAATGCCACTTAGGTTTACTCAATACTAACAGTGACAGTTGACAACTACCAGAATTCAAAGTATAGTCAACTAGCTACATCACTTCAAAAAGTTATAGAAAACTAATACTATGTGAACAGCAAACAGGCTTAGACCACATCTTACACAGCAATCCACAACAACTGCAGCTCAGTGGTCACTCTAAAAGCAGTATCAATGTTATCTTTCCACCTACAAACTCACTTGAAAGAAATGCTCCTTCTATCTAATATTACAAGTACATGTCAATAAAACTTGCTATTTAATGAATTGCAAGTCCTTTTGAAAAACTGCACATTATACACTTCAAGTTTTACAAGAATAAAAATGACACAGATTATATGGAAGCATTTTAATTTGAAGCAGGACTATATTTTTCTGGAAATGAGAATATTAATTAACTTTGGGCTATTTTAAAGGATTACTTTACAGTAGAAATCATATCTGTTAAGAAATTCTGATATGTAGTGTGATGTATCTTACATTGCACCAATTAAAGCTGAATACTAACGTTTTAGAGTCTTTTGTTTTGATTAGGGTTTTGTTTTGGTTTGGTTTTGTTTGTTTGGGGTATTTTGGTGGGGTTTTTTGTTTGGGTTTTTTTTTGTTTTGTTTTGTTTTGTTTGTTTGTTTTTAAGGTTATCTAAGCATACTATAGGACTAGCCCAAATATTCAAATCTCTAATTTTATTTTTCTCAATTTTACAACCCAGGAATTATTTCCAACACAGTTTATAATAATATTCCTATGCTGTTAGTCAAATTTGTTCTCTTTAAAGTTTATACACAAACACTAATTCAAACCAGAAAAGAGGAAGAACATTGAATGTGTAAAATTCCAAACTTAGAATTTAACTGTGCCCAATTCTAGGCATGCAGAACATCACTCTATGGTTAGAGAGTTATAGACTTGTCACTTACCAAAAGCATAACATATTAACTTAACTCATTGGAACATGGATTTTCTGAGAATAGTCTTTCCCCTGGCTGAACTGGCCTGTACTTGCCATATGATCCAAAGCGAAACAGAGGGAGCTAATGGATATGATCCTTGTCACACCAGGCCTGCCCTCTGAGGGCCTACCATGACCCTTCCAAGTTAGAGCATATGCTGATATAACAAATATGCAAGACTTTCTCCTTCCCACATAGCTTCTACATGCTAACACCATAAGAGCTGGACACTTCAAGGAAGGAAAAATGTGAGGTGAAGGCACAGGCTGTAGTAAATCAGCAAGGTGAATTTCTCCATGGGCTGGAAATAAGTGAAACTTGAGTTGCAGGATGTAGTTTGACACACATGTCAATTCTGCTTTTTACGCAGCTATCTATATATGTATATTTTAACATGGAATATGGTTTAACCCTTTAAACATAAAATTGCCTTTCAAGAGTGGAAAAACATATTACTTTGTACAGAGTAATCACTGACAATTCATAAGGATAAGTTTTTTGAGCATTTAGAACACAATTTTTTTTTTTAAAATAACACTTATACTTCCTGTTTAGTGGTTCAGTTAGCGCCATCATGACAAACATAGTCACTTTCAGATAAGCAATCTGTATTTCTTTGTCATGCTACAACAATCCATCACTTCACATCATGGAAGCCAATGCTGTAACTGTAAAACAGAGTCCATTTCCTCCATTGCATTTTAATCTTCCAGTAGTGGCATTTCAGAAGTGGAAAATAGAAGATTATGCAGTAACAAAAATTTTTGAAAAGCAAACCTTACAAGGAAGGAAAGGATTCATTTGTAGGTCCACCTATATATTTTATAAGAAAAAACAAAATTAATTCTACCACTCCATTTTACAATGCTTTAAGGATTTTGTTCTCATAATTGGGACTCTGAAATATTTTCAAGACAAGATTTTATGCAGATTAATCTTTGTGCCGTTCTCTCCACAAAAACAGTGGAAACATAAACCACTAAGCAGGTTAGCTTATGAAGCCTAATGGCAAGAACACACAGAAAAAAGCCACATCAACATCCAGAAGACATGTCTTATAAAGAATGCAGTAGGAACAGAATCAACAAGATGAAAGCAAACTAGAAGAAAAATAGGAAAAAAACCCAACAGAAAAACCAAACAAAAACTATCACAAACACTACTGCATTTGCCATAAATGAACAGAAGGCTAGAATATTTTTTTTTACCCTCAAATAGTTCAGTTACATAATTCCAGTTCACTGTGAAAAGTTCTTAAACAGCATTATATGAGTAAAAGTTAATCAATATAAGGTTTATCCAAATTAATCTGTCTTCTGGGTAGAGAGGCCAAACCAGGAAGAGCCTGAATACTGCTCCTGGTGTCCAGGTTGGAGCTATTTGTAAATCTGAAACTGTTCGGAAACACCTATGAGTCTGAAGAACTCACATTAAAAAACAGGATTATAAGCAATCCCATCAAGTTATTCTTCAGATATGACAAGGAAGAATAGTTTCTTTCAAAAGGCTGGAGACAAGAATATACATGGGCTGTCACATAGAATATTGATATTTGATGGCAAAAAGAACAAATTTTGAAAATACCAAGTCTTAGAGGGAACTTTCAAAGACTCATAATCCAAAACCCATGCTGAACAAGGTTTTCCCTCTCTACCCTCCATCTGCTCACTAAAAATAAAATAAACAAGTAATCTTCCTTAGTGGTAAGATGCTTTGACCCTAAACATAAAGAAAGGCTTTTTACATTACCAGAAGAATGTACATCACCATTTCTTTAGATGGACTTGAAGGGTGAAAGAAAACTGAAAGGAAAAGTTGGCATCTTGTTATCTGATCATATTCTGAAATTGCTTGAGTTATGTCCCATTTGCTAATAAATTAATCATATTTGTATATTATTTACACTAAGACAGATACAAAAATGAAATTTTACCTGTCTTCATCTCTGAGGGTCACTGAGAAGCATCTGCTGCAGTCTTCAAACTCATCCCAAAAAGTGCTAATTTTTTGTTCTTGAGCTGCTGCATTTTTCCTTTGGTCTATTTTTGTGTTCTTTTGATCACCTTCATAGTCTCTTGAGTCAAAGAACATAGATCTCCTCTCGTTGCTGTTTCTCAAGGCATACTCGGCACGGCCCTGCTGGACTTCAGTGATTCCAGTTTTCCTCCAGGAACCACCTTCCTCTTCATCATCACTAGGAAGAAGCTTCTCTCTCTCCGAGTTGTTTGCAGTATTTTGTTTTCTTATTTTAGGTCTCACTACTAGCTCAGGTGAATTTTCTTGGGCAGTGTTTCCATCATTGACATTTAATTCATTAGCAATTTCTGCAGGGGTTCCGATTCCAACATCCACTGTTTTTATCTGCTGTGTTTCATAACTGGCATCACTCGAGCTACTCTTTGGTATACCTTGATCTTCAGCAGAAGGTTTAAGTGTCATGTTGTTTGGACATGCCAAGTCTGAATCTATGCTAAAATATCTCGTTAAAGGCATTGGTCCTGCTTCTTCACAACATTCTCCAGAAACACTGTGGTTGAGAGTGGGCAATTGGGACTGTAACTCAGTAAAAGACTCTATGTCACCTTCTAACTCGGAAAGCAAGTTACCTAGTGCTTCCTGAAATAAACCAACTTCTCTTGCCAAACAAAATGTTTCTTGAGCATCATTTTCCTCTCCATCACTGCTATCTGGCTTATAAGAATCAATGTTTACAAAAGCAATTCCATTCTGACCACTCAAATCATTACTCCCTCCAGATGCATACCCTGCAAGGGCCTCAGAATTTTCATAAGTATTCATAAGGTTTCCTGAGATTTGGTTGTCTTCCAGACCGTAAAAGAATAGAGAAAATGGTGATGTGTCTGCTTCAGAAGTTTGGCTTAGTACACTTTCACAAACAGGTTCTCCAGCTCCAGTATTTTCTAACACAGGCTCATCTAATAAACCAGAAGGAACTTCAGCCACTGGATTGGAATCTTCAGAGAAAGCTGTAAGAAAGAATGCACTGGAATAATCAAAACCAATAGCAATATTCTTATCTACAATCACTGCTCATGAAAAAGAAAGGGTAATTCACTAGGCAATTTGATAAAGAGAAACATTTACCAGAAATATAGTAATTCTTCACTAATATATTTACATTCTCACTTATATAAACTAACCATATAGAAATAGATTTAAATAATACAATTTCAGCTCAGCCCGTGATACAAAACCCCCAAGTATTAAGGGAACATGTTCACAGGCAGCATTTTTACATTGTTTATATAAAAGGGAATTTTAAGATGAGAATAGGAAATCTGAAAAAAACACTAGAAGATTAAAAAAGTTACAACATTTATTTCCGTAAGTTAAAAATTGGACTATCCATTTATTAACTGGCTAAATTGCACCTCCTGCCACACTCAGATAAAGCCATTTATTGCTACTATAAATTACATACTAATAGCACTACATTTTGTACATGCAGCTGTGAGTGCAACTCCCCATAAGAAGGAAATAGTAGCAGGGATGAATGTGGAATTACAGTTAGTAGTTACCATCATTGCAAATTCAGTTTGGTTATATTACACTTGAACACCTCTTGCATAAAGGGACAATAAATATCAAACCCAGCAGCAAGAGTTAAAGAGGGTAAAAAACACGTATACTGCTGCTACTACAAAATTAATGTTTAGTTCAAGTAATTTGTAAACTCCTAACCAAGGCAATAGTCCAAACTATTTTTGAACATATAATGGCTTGTATAACTTGATGACAGTACTTGAAATTTTTAAGTTGATATCAAGAGATTTGGAAACTTACCTACAAGACCAAAAAGAAGTGAGATATGCATGGTTAATTGAAGGGATTCCCTAGCATGTTATTTTAAAAAAACAGGCAGAGGTAGGAAACTATGTAAAATGAGTGTTGCAGGGTTAAAAAAAAAAAAAGAAGAATCTCATCTACATAGCTAATCCATGCCTAGGCTGGTGAATTTATGGTGTTGAACTCTTATGAGAGCTGTGCCTCTCAGCACTAGGAGTCTGGCTTGCAGGAAGCAATACTGTAACATTATGTTTAGCTAGTTCAAATATTTAAGCACCTTCACAAAATTGCTAACAACTGAGGTTGGTAGGCAGGCCCCTCTGGAGATACACAGTTCACCCTTCTTGCTCCAGCAGAGTCATCTATAGATTACCAAGGACCAAGTCCAGTCAGATGTTTAATATTTCCAAGGATATCTCCCTCTACCCATCTTCTACAGTTGCTTAGATGTATACAAGATGTCAAGCCAATTAGCAAGGAAATATGCAGCATACTTTAGGTAGTACCCACCCATCAAAAAATGAGTATGGACTGGGGAAAAAGGGTAATCTAGTTGAAGTAAGGGAAATAAATGAATCCAAAACATGTCTCAAAGATAAATTTGAAAAGTCACGATACAAAAAACAAACAAACAAAAAAACAACCAGCCAACCAAATATAAAAGAAAAGGCAAATTGTTATTAGCCTTAATATAGAAAATGAGTCACTCAGACTTTATATACAGAGCAATTGTATTAAGGACAAGGAGATAACATACTCTAAACTGCATATTTCTTATGACCCCTAAAAACAATAGCATGCTCATTTCTGAGTAACTGAAACAAGAAAGGTGGTAGCATTATATAAAGACAGTAGGAAGATCGACTAGTGTCAACACTGCCTTACAGAAAATAAAACTTTAACTAGATGAAAGTGTAGAAAATGTATGAAGCATAGACAACGGCAAAGATGTTCAAATCATAAAAAAATTAAAACCACCCCAAGATGATCTACATGACATAACAGTCTCCAAGAACAAAGGCATGTGTCAAAGTTAAGTTAGCACTATGCTACTATAAAAAAAAGAAAATTAGAAGGAGAAAACAGTTACAAAATAGTCTAAAAAAGGAAGGAGAAAAAAGTGCTACTTTACAGAACCATAGAATCATTTATGTTGGAAAAGAGCTTTAAGATCATCTAGTCCAATCATAAATCTAACGCTGCCAGGTCCAGCACTAAACCATGTCCCTAAGTGCCACGTCTACATGTCTCTTAAATACCTCCAGGGATGGTGACTCCACCACTTGCCTGGGCAGCCTGTTATAACACTTGACAACTCTTTCAGTCAAAAATTTTTTCCTAATATCCAGTCTAAACCTTCCCTGGTGCAACTTGAGAACCTTTCCTCTTCTCCCAGGTAACAACCAATAGGACAAGAGACCAGCACCCACCTCACTACAACCTCCTTTCAGGTACTCGTAGAGAGTGATAAGGTCTCCCCTCACCCTCCTTTCCTCCAGGCTAAACAACCTCAGTTCCCCCAGCCCCTCCTATTAAGACTTGTGCTCTAGACCCCAAAACTGAACACAGTATTCAAAGCTGCGGCCTCACCAGTGCCGAGTACAGGGGGACGATCACTTCCCTGCTCCTACTGGCCACACTATTTCTGATACAGGCCAGGATGCCGTTGGCCTTCTTGGCCACCTGGGCACACTGCTGGCTCCTATTCAGCCGGCTGTCAACCAGCACCCCTAGGTCTTTTTCCACCAGGCAGCTTTCCACCCACTCTTCCCCAAGCCTGTAGTGCTGCATGGGGTGGTTGTGACCCAGGTGCAGGACCTGGCACTTTGGAAGACCTGAGGCTATATCAAACATTCTTTTAGCAGAAAGCTTCATGCACTCAAGGACATGGGACTACGTCTCTAATCCAACAAGCCATTTTGTACTTCTCTAGGAAATTATTATTCAGATGCTAAAGTCACAGAAGACATTTTGGTAAATACTAACACTCAATATTCATTAAACAAGAAAGGGAAGAGATCTGACTAGTATAAACAACTAAAAAGAGAATCTTTAAAATTATTTTATAGGCTTAAACTAATCCCACTGTAACTGCGCTACAGTTGACAAAGGCAGAACAACCTGGACCGTGGCAGCTCAAATATTTCATAGTTTAGTTCCAAACAGAAGGTTAGAATATGTATTCTCTTCCCAATGTGATTTGTAATTTGATTTGAAGACAAAATAATTTTAATTATACAATGTTATGATTATCTATCTGGTTAGGATGCATTAACTCATTCAGGAATGCCCTTCTTCAGGCAAAATTAAACAGCCTAAGACAGACTAATGTGCCTTCATGCTAAGTTTCATTCTATAAAGCCATGAGATGTACTTTACACGTATACTTCTACACTTTACTCTTCCCTTCACATTTCTCTATGTGCCTTCCCCCTCCATCCCCAAGGATCCCAGTTCACAATTAAATGACACATACACAAAGATATGCACATACATAAAGAACTCCCTGTCTGAACGTTCTCCAAATTTGATCCTTCATAGTCTTGTTGACGTTCATCTCTGTCTTGGCTATTCAAAGATGGTCTAAAACTGGCATAGGCATGTCTTCGTCTGTATCTTCTACGCATAATGGTCCGATATCCTCCTGTTGGTCTGGGCCAGGCCAGTTTGCCAGCTTCTTGACCCATAGCTACATGGACGAAACAAAAAGACAGAGGCACTTGTTAGACAACAATACATCTTTATCATTTCCCTCTTCCCCAACACTTTGATATAATTTTTTTAGCAAGGAATTTCCCATTTCTCTAAAGTCTTGAGCTTTACTAATATGAATTTTAAGAACCTGAAGTGTTCTGGGCTCATGTGTTATGAAAGCACATAATGGAATTTTCATCTACACTAAATAATATTGACAAACACCAATTTTGCCCCCATCTTAATGTATTTGTAGTAAATAACAGAGACTTTATAAAAAAATTAAAAATCAAGTCCAGATGTCACATGACTTATTTTTTGAATGTGATACACATCTGCACACAGCTCTGATACAGCCCATATGTCAGCTTGCAAAAAACCACATTTGCAAGCACTATAATGGAAAAGCCTTCAGGTAATGTAGCACAATTCAGCTAGCCCTAGCTAGTTTATCTCTGTGATGGGAAAAGTACAATTAATCAAATCACACCTTCTAAAACAGGAGTCCTAAATCCCAGGGACAAGACTTTGTTCTTTACACTAGGTAGTATGTTCAGGCATAGCCATACAAGGCAATTGCCCACATATGGCTCCTATTATTACACCAGTATTCCACATTAATGGATCTTGATGCTTTTACCAAGAAAACACGGGATAAGTAGTATAAGAAAACTTGAAAGACAGTGGGGAAAACCTGCCAATATTGTAATGAAGAGAGATTTTAATAATACAGCATTAGTATCAGCTATTAATAATCTAACACCAGGGTTCATATCCAAAGGCTGTTACTTGTACAAATGCAATTAGAAGTTCAGTATTTCAGATGTTCAGTGGCTTTCTCCATGTCCCTCTAAGTCACTTTTAATCGTTACTAGATATGGAATTAACAGTAGCTTTTCTGTTCTTGAAACTCACCACACTGAAAAGGACACATTAAAGTCCAGGAAGATAAAGTCTGCAACCATTAACATAGAGTTTTGTTAAACCCAGAACAATAAGAAAGCTTTCTTCTTTCCTGGCTGTGAAACCAATCTCTTCACTGTCCTTCAAAAGAAAATGTCTATATGCAAAGACACCATTTATTAGCAGTTATTTTATGCAGCTTCAAGTAGAATAGCCACTACTAAGGCTGGTAGTTATAGTATTTGGGCTGCCTAAAAGATACAACTGCACACATGTACTGACTGTCAGAGTCCAAGCAGGTTTTTTTTCTTTGTTTTTGAAACTAGCATCACTGCTGAAGCCGTCATTTTGCTAGGACTGGCACACAGGAAACTAACTCTGTTGCTGCCTACCTAACATAAATCATGAAAAATAAAATGCAAGGAGAAGAAAAAATACTTTTCTTGGGGCTGCACTCTCAGAAATCACATGATCCCTCAAGAGCTTTATAATGGAGACACAAATAGAAGAAAGCTACCTATTGTAAGCTACAACTTTGAGTAGAAGCTAGCCTTAAGAGGTCCAGACACATAACTTCCTACAAGAATTTGGTCTACAATTGCCGCCATGGCAATTCTGAAAACACTTCCTAGCATTCTGCACTTCAGTCAAATTTCTGTGGAAAAAAAAATCCAAATACTTGCTGCCTGATTTTCCCCACAGAAAAGAAAAAAAAAAAAAAAAAAAAGAAAAAAGAAAAAAAGACAGAGACATGAGTAATATAATGATCGTGGAAGATTCAGGGCCTCAGAAAAAAATGCAAGTTCCAGGAAAAGAAAAATAATCACCTTCCTTTTCATCCCGACATAGAAAAAAAATTAGGTTGAGTAAACAAAATAAAATTACACTCACAATAAAACCCCTGCTGCAAGAGTCTAAAATATTACTGTTTCATTCCCAGGTGAATTGACAGCAACAGTGACAATACTTGCAGTGCTTAAAATTAAAAGTCAAATATTTACAATTTGATTGCTTAAAATTGCAACATTTAAGTAAATTGTAATGTGCTGTCCACTTCACTTTTTGTTATCTTTAGCCAGTTATAAGAAACATTTTGTTACAAAAATGTCATGCTATAACTCACCACATTATATCTATGGCTCTAAAGCTCCCTTAAAACATCTAATCCTAGTCATGTCTTCTTTCCACACATGAAATCTCTAGCCCAGTTTCACGAACACTGCAAGCCCAAACACGTCCATCACTAGCTCCAATATGGCAATACAGACTGGGGACACAACTCAGTTAAACCTTTGCAGAAAAAAATAGCAGCTATTGGAGGCTTTTTATCTCGCTTATCTGTGAAGCTCTATGTAGTTTGATTACATAGAATCTTCCTTGAAAGTATTTTCAGGTATTTTCCAAACCTGCCCATCCCACATTAAACAACAGAAGCTCAAATGTTCAGTTTGTCTGTACTACTCCTGCTCTATCATCTCTGCTAAAAAATTCTCTGCAACTAATGTAAGAAAAAGGGGACTGATAATTAATTTTCTTAATTAGTCAGCCAGTTAATACCCTTACTAAGTCAACCAGCAAGTCATTTTTATTCAAGCGAGCTCTGACAATTCTTCCACTGATTATAACGTGGCTGGTTAGCAGACTGCCAGAGGGAGCTGACAATAAGCAGCCACATCCTAATTTGCAGAGCAGAATCCAACAGTTAGATTAGTAAAACAGCACAGCAACAGAGAAGTCTGCTCTCAAACATGGTAATATAAGTGGTTGAGACAAAAAAGGTAAAAATAAAACATAACTGCCTAATTCCTAGTTTTAGTTTGTTCTCTAAAACACCTATATTGTTCAAAACCAGATGTCCGCTCAAGAAAGTCAAACTCTCCAAAGTAAAGTGTTTTATGTTTCAAACTTGGTGTTCTGAGCATGCAAAATCTTTAAAGCTGTGTGCCATTCACTACATTTTTTTGTTCCAAATCATTCTCTCACAGAGTACCTTATGCTGTATTCAACTGTTATTAAAAGATTCATCATGCAGTTATTATTCTGCCCTGGGAAAAATTTACTGGATCAATATAGGGAAAGCTTTCACCATTTACTGAAAGTTTGGATGTCACATTTGGTTTACAGGGGCGGTTAACTTCTACCTAGATACAAAATGTCTCAAAATAAGAGAAGGAGCCATGCATTTATTTGCCTACATGCCTAAAATGGGCAGCGTTTAGGCATCTGAATCCAGAGATCAATTTACAAGAAACCTCTCAGGCAATCAAGTTCCTGAAACACATAGTACCCTCTCTCAGGTCCTTCTTTCAGGCTAACCCAACCTTAAAAGTGGGTATTGTTCCATCTTCTTTCAGAAGCTCAGTTTAGTAGGCTTGTTCAAAACATGCCCAATACGTGCTGACAAGACACAGTTCTGCAAACCTGTCTTAGAGATTCAACACACCAGTGACTAAATAACCCAGGTAGGGGAAACAGGCTAGTAATTCACTTCTCAGGCTAAAGATGTTTATACACACCCCTTCATCCTTTCAAAAGGGTACGACAGTCAACCTGAATTCCTCAAAGGATCATTAGCAGGTGTCATAAAGCAGAAAAGCGTTTTAGATTACCACAGCTGGATTTAAAAAAAAAAAAAAAAAAAAACAAAAAAAAAAAAAACCCAAACCAAAACAAAAACCCCAAACAAACCAACAGGAGACAGTGCCTCTGAAAATGCACAGTGCATGAACAGTGCCTTTCCCAGGCACTGCCTTAGTCACCGACGCAGAGCTGCATGCTTCCTCTTCACTTCTCTAAGGACTCCACTCCCGAGAGCCAGGAAACTACAGGCTGCAATGCAGAAAGCCTCGGAATCTAGACCCAATCCATCTGACTTGCATAACCAACTTGCCTTCTCTGCCTCACCAGCCCCCCCCCCCCCACCCCACCCCACTGTTTTTCCAGAGTAACACAGTATTCAAGAGGCATGCATACGTGTGTTCACAACCTAGCAGTGTAAGTTGAGCATTCACGAAAGACGCATCCCCTTGACCACAATCCTACATATAAATCTCAAACCATTTGAATTTACAGAGCCAGATTTAGGACCCCTGAAGTTTCCCAGCCACTTCCACGCCGAGTCCTCGCACAGGATCCCAGCGTTCGCCCACGGAAACCCAGACACCTCCCTTGACTGTCCTCTCCATTTATCCTCTCCCTCACACCCTGCACGCCAGGAACAAGAGAAGCAGCGCTCTGGGATCAGGGAGCGCACGACCTCGATCTACACCACCACTGGAACAAATCGCCACCACCCGCGCAGGGGCGAGGCAGCCGCGGCGGCACACGCCAGCTCCCGAGCGGGGCGACGCTGAGTGCCACCGCGGCGGGTGGGCGGGCGGGCTGGCCCCGTCCCTGACTCCCCGAACTGCTCCCATCTGCCCGGACGGCACCGGCTCGTCGGAGCAGAGACTAGCCCGTGGAAGCAACGGTAAAAAACCCAACGAAAACAAACAAACGAAAACCCCGACACACACCACATCTATAAATGAAAGAAAGCACAGTTTGCCTAAAGCAGTTCTGAACAACTGAACAAAATCTTGCCTCTCTTCCAAGAGCTGAAATACTAAAAGCCTTCCCTTACATACCTAGCAATTTTTGTAGTTTAAGGAGAAAGCAACTGAGCATCGTAACTTCCACTGAAAAAACCCATATCCCATAAACCTAGAAACCTCACAGGGGCATTTTCAGTTAAGCGTTCCATCAAATTTACCTGGATCTTGTTTTCAACCTATTACGTGCAGTTCTATTTCCTTGGTATCATTAATTCACACATACAGTCACCTCCTAGGCCTATTACATACCTCACAGGGAAGAACAGAATGAGGAACGTGTAGCACAGGGAGAGGGAGGGGTGGGGGGAAGCAGTCTCAAGAGATTTTCATCCCAAAATGAAATGAGGGGAAGGGGTAGGGGGTACGTGTCTCTGTGTGTGTGTGAATTTTCTGCTGCAGAAAGGCATTTAACTAGTTTGCTATTTTTTTTTTTTTTTAAGACATGTAAAGGTTTTTTTTTCAGTCTTTCAATATTATATAACTTCTTCTGCTCTTCCTCAGATTTTTCACAGCATTCTTAAACTTGTGTGCATATTCTGGTCTCAATCTCACCAACACTTGACATAGAAAGAAAACCAAATCCCCTTCATCCTACTCAGCTGCTCTTTTTTCTTTTACATCTGTGACTTACAGAAACCATTTTCTTCCACAAGGCAAGAACAGGATCTCTCATTCAAGGTTTGAAAAGGAAATGCATGTAATACTGACACAATTACCATTTTCTAGGTTATCATCTTAAAAAAAAAAATAAAAAAAAAATCTGCATTTACTCCCAGAAGTATATGAATGCATTTGGTTGTCAAACAGGTGCAACTTAAAAAATTTCACATTCTTGAGACCTGGTTCCTTACCTGACTAATTCTCAATCATAATGGAAGCATAGCCCTGATCAACTCTGATAAAAGTTGCAGGTAAAAATATTCACATTAAGTTTTAAACTGTATTCTCCAGTATTCTTTATCTGTAGCCAATATTCTACATCTCTTTCTTCCCTGCAGGTATTGAAAGCTTCCAAGAGCAGATAAATTAAAAAGAAATTTGAATTAGAATGGAGAATTGTCAGTTTTCTAAGCACCACTGCTCAGGACAGTGGAGAGATTACTCCAGTTAACAAAAGAAAGGCATGGAATAATCCAAAAAAGGGAGAGGAATATTTCAATAATTTAAAACAATATATTCCGGTCACAATTTCCTTCTCTTGCCACTATGGGCAGATTAACACTGAAATTCTTTAAAAGTTTTACTATGCTCACAAGCTTCAAACTACATACAACAGAAAAATACCACTCAAAACAATGAATATGCAGTTAGAATTTACCTCCACTGTCTGGAATTTACCTAAACCTCAGAAAGCTGTATGTCATGGTCTAACTAAACCCAGTAGGCAGCTAAGCCCCACACAACTTTTCACTTACTTCCCCAACCAGTGGGACAGGGGAGAGAGTCCGATGGGTAGAAGTGAGAAAACTCATGGGCTGAGATCAAGACAGTTTAATAATTTTTTAAAAGGGAAAAAAGAAAAGAATAAAGTGGAAAAGAAACAAAAGCAAGGAAAAAGAGTAATTAAAAAAAACCCCTAATAACTTACCAGCAACCCACTGGTAACAGACAGTTCCAAAGTAACAGCAGCCTGGCCAACCTTCTTTCCCTCAGCAGTAGTACTGCCGACTGTGATGCCGTATGGTCTGGAATATCCTTTTGGTCAGTTGGGCTCAGTTGTCCCGACTGTGTCCCCTCCCAACTTCTTGTGCACCCCCAGCCTACTCATTGGCAGGGCAGTGAGACGCAGAGAAGGCCCTGATGCTGCGTAAGCACTGCTCAGCAAGAACTAAAACATCCCTGTTATCAACCCTGTTTTCAGCAAAAAATCCAAAACATAGCCCATACAAGCTCCTAAGAAGAAATTTAACTCTATCCCAGCCCAAACCAGTGCACCATATAAGCAGAAATTAAACATTTTTCTAATGGATTTATTCATCCAAAGGTTCCTTCTTCAAAGCCTTTGGTTTAGTAGTGACTTTAGGCTGCTCACTAGGATATTTGAGAACACAGTAGTGATTATTTCCATAAGCAGTATCAGCTCAGCTACATGTACACTCAAAAACAGAATATGCTTCAGGGATTTATTTTTCAGGCTTTATCATCTTTTCATTAACCTTCCAGGTCATTTTGCACTCTCCTTTGAGCTATAGATTCCACTAAGTCAATGTTTTTACTTACTATAGTTCCTTCTCTTTGCCTGAGGCTGAAAGTAGCCTGTGGTCCAAGTTCAATAAGTTGGCAGACTGGCCTACCACTGAATTCACTTTAAATGAAAATATAACTTTTTTTTTTTTTTTACCTCTCAGATTACAGAAACTGATTATTTTGTTAATTACTGAAAGAGCAGCTGGTTGCACCTTCAAATGGATTGACCAGTTTAGGTCTCTGGAATCTCAATAGTGCAAAGCACCCTTTCAGCAAACACAAATCAGATATTTTTTCCACTGTGGGCCTAACTTTGAAAATACAGCATAGGCAATTAAAGATACCTGAAAACCTTTGTGAGTAAAGGAAATGCTTATTGTCACCTTGCCCACTTTAATGACAAAAATAATCCTGCATTTAACACTATTTAGAGAGCTAATGAAAATATTGATCACAGCAAATTTGTATATTGTGAACTTCAAAAACACTCCTGGGCTCTTTGCACCTACTTGTTAAGTCACTCCAAACTAAACTCGTAACTTAAAAGCATGCACGAACACTTGGTGTCAACACGTTTATACTGCTAGCCTGACCCCATCAATTTTGATATAACCAGAATCAATGCTAGCAACAGCAGAACAGTGATACAAGACAGTCTTATGACACTAAGCATATACAGTACCACAGTCGGGTACTGACACTTTTAAGACAGTTCACTCATTCCCTGCTCTCTACTGACCTCACCCGCACACAGCCTCCCCAGATGCCTTGCAGCCCTATCGCCGCAGTGAGGCTGTTCGCATGGGCTTTCAGCTCCAGCAGCAGAAGAGGTCAGAACCAGACCGAGCTCCGGTCGGCAGCAGGGCTGGAAACCACAGCGGCAGCCAGTGCACAGCCAGTCACCTGTTAACAGGCGAGAAGAGGAAAAGGTGTGCATTCCCAGGGCTGAAAAGGAGGGGAGGGATTTAGTTCCAGAGCACCCTTCCACTGCAATTCTCATCATGGGCCAAATTCCCAGTCTCCATGGAATATGAAATCAGATCGAAGAGTAAGTAGTAAGAGATTGTTCTTTTGCAAGACAGGAGAAAGATGAGACAGACAGACAGACCCCACCTCCCAGGTATTTAGTAGCACTTTAATGTAGGAAGTATATTATTTGTGCTTAAAATGTAAAGGGTTAGTAACCAACAATTTACAGGACAGAAACTCTAAAATGCTGCTTCAGAAAAAAAAATAAAGCTTTCTCTTTCTGAAGACAAATTTGAAGCGGCTTTATGTCTTTTTCTTCCTCTCCTTATTGATGAATACAATTTGTCTTAGCCCAATGCTATATGAATGCTTCAGTATCACACTACGTTAACATACAGACATCCCTTGGAATTGCCTGAAAAGGTAATAAACAAATATATATATACGTATATAAACAAAACACTGCTTCAGTATCATACTATGTTAACATACAGACACACCTTGGAATTGCCTAACAAGGTAATAAACAAATATATATATACATATATAAACAAAACACTACTAGCATCCACCTCCACACACACATATTTTATAACAAAAGACACCCAAAAGCAAGATAATTGCAAAATATTCTGATACTGCTCTGAGTCTCTTCCCAAATACCAAGAGAGAGGGGATGAACACCAGCAAGCTGATAGTAGCTTCCTTCCACTTCAATACTACACAGTTTCCATTTTGCATTTCCCCAAAAGTTTGCAGTTTTGTAAGCATTTTGTGCCATAAATACAAAACTGAGGTTCTGAAATATTACAATCCGTTAAGGCATACAAATATAAATAGTTCCATTTCTGCATTTATCAAAGCATTAGTCAGCCTGCAGGCTAGAAGAAGTAAGTCGATTAGTATTTTGGGCATTGTCTGCATGCTCCTAGTCTCAGTTAATGACCTCCTATAGTCAGCATATACTATTCACAACTCTGTCCAAATTATGAAAAATTTTGCCAGACTTTAAAGGGAACAGGTGCTGGCACTATACAAACAACAGTGAACTGAAGTGTATGCAGGAGAGTCTAAATGGTTACTCTGAATGAAATACGTTAGATATATTCACAGGGCAATTAGTAAAGTCATGAAGAAAAATAGAGGCACAAAACTGCTTCAAGTCCAGAACTCCTTTTACAAGTGGAACCCAGTCACCACCTCCCAGGTAGAGGTGTCTGAATGGGTGAATTGCTACAAACTACCATCTTGATAGAGTTCCGTTCTATCCTTAGATATCCTCCTAGAGTTCAAGATCCTGCACAGTTCCTATTCCTTCATACAGGCTCTTCCAACCAACATGGGTGCACAGAATCTCTCTGCACAGATAAGATGTCGTCGCCATTTGCTCACTTCAGCCAAGGAGCCAGGGTTAGGCTGCCTTGCTCTGATGCAGCTTCAGCTGTGGTAACAACAGTTGGCTGTCCAGCTGTGAACTGGGCGGTGTAAACTTACTCAGCTTTACCAAATCCCCTTCTTTGACGGTCTAATTCTGTCTTCATTTTTTTTTTAAAGCTCAGCAGAGAGCTGCATTAGCACAGCAGAGGTGGTAGAACCAAGCCAGACACAAGCAGCTTGAGGCAGAAATCACTATGCAAACTCTGCTGCCAAAGACCCTGCATCCCTCAGCTATGGACCCACCCTTCACTGGGCACCAGTCTGTGACCATTCCAGTGCTGATTTTTCACTGTCCTCTGATGGTCTAGCTGCTCCAACATTATACTCATCTTCTGCATTATTTCCAGTTTATTTACACTGTCTTGCTCCATATGTAGCCCAGCTCTCTACTTCCTCATACAAAACTGTAAGTAGTTTGAATGCACCCCTTTCTTCTTCCTTGACTTTGACCCAACCCTGTCTTTGGTAGGACATGCAAATCTGTCCTACCGACTGCCAGCTCTGGCTTACCACAATTAATTGCTTTTCCAGTTTTCATCCTGACGAATAGCTTTAGCAGAAATTCCACATTAAATCTCAACATCACAAGTTTTCATATTCTAAATATGTGTACTAAACTAAGGGCATGGAAGTAGTAATTTTTACCTACTGCTTTTCAGAAGATATGCAGAAATTCAGTCCTTCTTTTTAGTAAAAGATATACTGGTAGTCTGTCTCCTCCTCTCCCCGCCACTCAAAGCACTCATCCACTAAAAAAACCACCAACCCCTCCTCACCCCGGTATCCCTCCTCTCTTTTTCCTTTGCCTATGACTTTCACATTTTGCATTTCTATTTCAGTTCCAATTACAAACTTTCTAGGGGAGAAGGCATCTCTCTAGAGCTGAAAGACAGCAAATAGAAGCCAGTACTAAACAAAATGCCAAAACTTTTCTATAGTTCAAGCAGACAAGGTTCACTTTCACTTTTATCAGTGCAGATGACCTCAACATACTTGAAGTTAGAACAGTCACTTCCTTTCTGCCTGATAAACACAGCAAATAAGAGGTGACAAGAAAATCCCAAGGTGGAAGTTCAGGTACTTGAAACTCTTGACATGATGGAGAGATACAATTCAGCAAATTATCAGGCCCAAAGACGTGTTTTTGCATTGCTGTCTTTCATCTTACATAACCGTCTTCATTAAAGCAAAGTGAACGCCAAACACGTAATAACTCCTTATCCACTAGCAAAAGTAGTGAAAGTAATTTTTTGGAAGTAATTTTTTTCCTCAAGAACCACAAAAACTCACTGCTTTAAACTCTTTCTTTTCCTTTCATAAACAGAATTCTGTATCTTGTATACAAGGGTAAAAAAAAGCCTCTGATCAACCAACAGATAGGAGAGCTCACCTGAAGTCAGTTGGACATTCAAGATTTTTACATTTTAGAAACAGAATGTGAAGTGATTCTCATACACCTGTGAAGAAAGTGAGATCATTCTGAAAAAGAGAAGCACAGGATATTATTGTCAGGTAGGAACAAACAACTGAGCAAATTACCAAAGGGGGAATAATTGGCAATGTGCAGCTAAGCAAAAGGGCAGCTGAGGATTAGAGAGGACCACAAGTTACACACAAGTCAATACTTCCCTCTGTTTTGACAACAGCAACATACGGAGCTGTATTAGAGTGAAGGCTACAAGACAGGAAAAGTAACCCTTCCACCCTGATCGATGCTGTTAAAATCAGATCTAGCACTCTGCATGTAGTTTTAAGTAACATACTTCAAAAAAGACCACTCTTAAACAGGTCAAGGAAGACTTCCCTGACACTTGGAAACAACACATGGAAACAACACAGGGGAAATGATTCTATGAGTAGGAATATCATATCACTTGAACAGATTGCCTGGGGAGGCTGAAGAGCATCAGTCAGCAATGCAGCTCAGAGAAGGGGATTCAAACAAACACTTAGTGAAGAATCACTGTGAGGAATGTTGGGAGAGAGGAAAAGCCTGACAGTGTAACTGTTTGAGGTCCCTACCAGCCCCACGATTATGTCCCTGAACTAGCCCTCCACAATTTCAGATATTTATTCTGCTCCCAGGCCTGGAATCACAATCGTGTGTAACTATGTTAGGGTGGAAGGGAAAATCTGTGTGCTTTTTTTCCCAAACCACATAAGATACATAAGATCTTGTACATAAGGTCTTGTAGCATAAGATACAACCTACAACGTGACTCCCAATCACTATTTGCTTGCTTTCACATAACTTAAATCACAATTTCTCTGCTGATCAACTTCTCTATTACTTTACACTTTATTGTTTTTTTTTAAACTTCTAAAAGGTTAAACAATTTATATGCTGTATGAAATTGCACCAATTTTACTGGGTGTAGTGCAAATACTTGATTTTTTTTTTATTTATTTATTTTTTGTCATCTCCTTTTAAGAGCAACCACTTTTCACTTAAAGCACCTTATAACAATCTTGGAAACATATTACAGATCCATTACCTAGGAGCCAAGTTTTAGGCCTCAAAAATATTGTTGCAGATTCCTGACTCTGAGAACTGCTTAAAATCTTATGCCACAATCTTTTTTAAGCTGTCACCAAGCTACAAATAACTTGTTTACCAAACATATGATGAAGACGTACCTATTTAAGATATAAAGTCAACCAGAGAGCCACTAAAGCAGAAGGTGAGTTTTGCTATTGTTCTAAAATAATTCAGGTTATGGAAATGTCTGTCTTGATTGTTTCAGAAATTTCACCTCTGACACCAAGCTGACAGGATAGGACATTTTGGTGTAACTGATTATCACTAATCTCCTCAGCAATCATCCACAATCAACCCTCAGGATCAGAATTATTTCTCTGTATTCTACTTTTCTGTAGTATTAACTAGTTGCATCACTTCATACTTGAATCATTCGTCACCTTGTATTTTCTTTTCCCTCCTTAGCGCCTAGCACAGAGATATTCCTGATGCTACAGCAATACATAAAAACCACAGGAGATTTTAGCATCTGAACAACCACAAGTTCTTCAGGTCATGTCTTAATAAATGTAAGCACACACACAAAAGGACACATAAATATGTGCCAGCTGGAATTCTCTCTGCTTTAACAGTCACATATTTAGCTGACTGAAATGCTGTATAAGGGTCTAGTATAAAAAAAACCACCACACTTGAAATTAGTCAAATTTTAAAAGGTGTTTTAAAACTATTCAGAATTAACACTATTGGCAGCAAAATGTCTAAGTACTTTCTCCCACTGACACATGAGCATTTAGCAATTTACATGGCCATCTATTCCACCATCCTTGCAGACTGTTCTACTCATTACTAAAAGCTCTTTAATAATTACCTCCGTTTCCCATATAATTAAGTCATAGCCCTGCTCCACAAATACCACAGAAACAGCCAGCCAGGTGCAGCCTGTAAGACAATCAAGGTCCTTGCAAGACCTACTATATTTTACACTTTGAAAACTCAGATAGGTGCTCCTATATTAAATGCATACAGCACTACTCCAAGCACTTCAGGATATTCATGCATGAAGTGTGTTTTGTTCAAGTTCAGGCTAGCAAAACCACAGAAGCTGAAGTTCCAAACAATGACGGCAAGTGCCATCCAAAGCTCAGGTTAGTGTGCCTTTAAGGACATTCAAAATGATCGCTTCTCCGTGGATGCTCTGAACAGAACGCCGAGGTTAGCTAGCACTCCCCTCCTCCAGTGGTTTGGGTTTACCTCTATTTATGCCACATTCAAAGTTGTTTCTGTAACTCGAACATTGTTTCAAGGCATTAGCTGCAGTTTTTAAATACATTTGCCAACTGAAATGAATGCAAAGTATACCTTTGGGACCTGTCCAAACACGCTACTAAGCATATAGATAAAACACTGCTGAAGCATCATTATAATTCTGCAGTGGACTCTATCAGACTTACATCCCTAACCATAAAAATGCAGGGGGATCATTAATGTATCAGTGAATAAATGAATTAGAACAAATTTGCTCCACATACTTTGTTTGTTCAAAATATTATTCAGAAATGCTAGAATAAACCTTCATTGAACTGTAAATTTTATGCTCACAACTTCAATTACATCCACAACTCCAATTACCTCAGATGCCAAACAAACACACTTACACCACAAACTGCAAGCCGGGGACTGTGTGCCTTACAAATGTATTGTTCTTAGTACAATGGCATTCTGGCCCCTACTGCTGTAGGGCACAGTAATACTTTTTGTTTTACTCAAGCCTTCCTAAGAGACCAAGAATCAAAACAGAACTCAACAAGTACTATGGACCACAAGGGAGATTACTATGTAAAAATGCCAGCTTAACATTTTGCTAAACATACCCATAACAGCATTTGCTGAATGAATCCAATACATCATATCTGTATATTTCATTTGCTAAGCTAAACTGCTTTTGCACAAGTAAACATCTTTATGGGAGCAGCTAGCTTAACAAGGTGATAGTTCATAAATATGTCTTATTTTGATGAGGCTTTGATCTGTCAAGAACTTTTGCACTCTACCTACACTGCACTGCAATTCACTAAGTTGGCAAAGGAAATAAAAACATAGGCATATCTCACAGAAGTTTCCTGATCCTGTGGTTTAATGCAACTTCAAAATAATGATTTTTCTGAACAACTTTTTCCAGATATTTTCCTTCAATGGGTGAGAAAGAGCAAGAAATCGATTCTGTGCAAGTCTGACTCAGCTGCAAATAAATTTATTACATATATTTGCTTACACAAATTTACATATGCATACTTCTCCTAAATGAAATTTACATCTATAAAGTATGTATTCTTCATGATTTGTGCATTAACAGAGAACAGTAACAGTCTGACAGTACTCTTTATTGCTACAGGACATAATTTATTTTTTCTAGATACAACATTAACAGAACTTTAATAAAAAAAATCATTCCTCTAAATTGCATAAGTGTGTACACAGAGAAGCGCAAATCAAGAACCACACTGAAAGAATGAAGTGTCTGAATATGTCAGAGTATAAAGAAAGGACCCAAATGCAGGCTCCAAGCTTTCAAACACAGTTATAATACCAACTTTTCATGCCATTTTGTATCTTTGTGCACCATGCAGATTCATATACTATGTCACCGACATATATTCTTCATAACGTGTTAATTCACTAGCAGTATGCAGTCAAGCGTATCTGCCAGTGCACAGTGTTCTGCGAGAACTCGGTTCCACCGCTGTCAGCATAGCTGAAGACAAGCAGTTCACGTGAACCTGTGTGTCAAAACACACAGAGAAAACACCCCCAGGGAGGCTCTCATCCAGGTGCAAAACCCATCCCGTGCAGTGTAACTATAGGTTAATGCATTTTTGCTCGTGTGGAAGAAAACGCATGCTTTTAACTGATGCGCCTTAGCATATCTCCTCTGGTTGCCGTGCCCAAGACACATCCCTTCTGTCCCTGAATTTGGCGGTGGTTCTGCTCACAGCCGGCTCAGACCACCTTCTCCTCCAGCAAACAGGTGGTGCGAGTGCTTCGTAACTTGAGTCCAAGCAACGTCAAGTGAGTTACTTCAGAAGTGAGCCTACTCACACCCATTTTCACTTTGTCTGGGGTAGGGCAGCGAGAACCCGCCCAGCTGGCAGGGCTGCCCTCGGAGGCACGCTGCGCAGGACGGGGGGCCCACGCCCGCCACCGCCGGCAGCTCTCCGGCCACAGCACCACGCAGCAGGGTCCCCCTCCCGCCCCGGGATACCGAGTCACCGTCACACAGTTGTGGGCGATAAAACAACCAACCCCCCCCTCGCCGCCCCCCACCCCCAAACTTGGAGCTGAAGGCCTGCCCTGTAGCTGCCTGCCCCGCCGGCTTCACCGCGCCCACCAACGGCCTCGGCCCCTCAGGCACAGGGACACGCCGGCCCACAACGGCCCGCTGCGCGGTACGGCGGCGGGGCACTCTCGGCCCCTTCCTCGGCCCACCGCTCCTCGGCCACAGCACCGCCGGGGCCGCCCCCCGCAAGCCTGTCCCTGAGGGGAGGCCGCCGCTCTGCGGCCCAAGCGACCGCCCCGGGGGCGGAAGACAGCCGCGTACGAGGCCCTGCCTGGCTCCGCTACCGCCCTCCTTCCCCAGGCGGAGGCCACACGCGGAGCCCCGGGCCTGAGCAGAGGCTGGCCCAGGCTCGACCTGCAGCCGCCGGGCCAGCCGGGCCGGGCCGGCCCCCGCGGGGGCCCGCACGCACCCCTCCCGAGCCCGACTCGCCCGCCTACCCGTAGCCGCCGCCTGCCTGCCCGCGTCCGCCACTGCAGCCAATCCTGTGGCTTTACAGCTACGAGCACTGGCCAATGCTGGGCCAAGATGAAGAAGTAGTGACCAATCCCGGCCGGGGGGCGGGAGCCGAGGGAGGGGGGCTCGCCGCTGCCGCCCACGGAGGGGCGGGGAGGGGGCGGTGCCTCGGGCGGGGGCCGGCAGCGTGGTCCCGCCCCGCCCCGCCCCGCTCCGGCGGGCGCCGCCGCCGGCTCCGCAGCCCTCGGCCTGAGGGACCGGACCCCGGTCCTGAGGGCCCTGCCGCCCGCCTGCCGCCCGCCTGCCGCCCGGAGGTGCCCGATGGGGGTGGAGGTTGTGTAGCTGCAGCCTCCGGAGGCCGGCGGCGCACCGCGGCCGTACCGACTGAGGTGAGCGCCCGCGGCGGGCGGGCCGCGGACCGGCTCTTCCCGAGTCGTGCGAGGAGGGAGCGGGGGCACCTCCGAGGTGACAGGGCCTTGCCGGCCCTGAGGCAACAGCGGCAGGGAGGCCGTGGGAGCCAGCGTGCCCCATCACCGCCGGCCGGCACCCAGCTGCTCGCCCGGGCCGGTGTTCCTGCTCAGATTCCGTGTTTCTGGATTTTACGTGTTGCCTGTTCCTGAATAAATTACTGTTAGCATTCTAATCGGTCGTTTAATCGTGCAGAGTGAGTTCACCTCTGGGCCGGTCACTTTTATCTGAATTTAGAAGGAGATTTTACTATTCAGAGGGAGGCAGAAAGCAATTCCACGCTTTACTGCGGAGAAGTGGGAAAGGGTGGCCCACGGTAGGACAAAGATTTACACACAACATCGGGCAATATGCATTGTACAAATGGGGGAGATAAGCAAAAAGACATACGCTTCACAGAGGAAACAAAGACAAGGGCAGAGCTAGGGGAAAGAAGAAAAATGAATGGCCTCTCATAAGAAGAACTGCTGTGTTCTGTGCATACAGAAAGTAGGAGGAGAAGCACACAGGATTTAGGACGAAGACAGCGCAGACTATGCCATACAAAAACAAGGCCAGAGAAGACATGCTGCACATTGTCTACAGTGGTGAAGCTTCACCTGTTTTCAACCACTATCAAGTTCGAGTATTGATTTTTATTAGTCTGATTAGTCATTCCTCAGGGAAAACTCTCATCAACTTTTTGTAGAATACTTCAACTAGCATACATTTACATTGGTTGACACTCCTGTCAGCATAAGTATCCCTACACTGTTCCAATAATAAACACAGTCAGTTCTTGAAAAAAAAAAAAAAAAAAAATTACATTATGGTATCCTAGCCTGCTTCCACCTACAACAAAAGGTTTTTAGTCATCCACCATTACCATGCTGGGTACACTCTAAACATAACAGTTAGGAAGCAATCATTTATGAACACCAATATCTACTTGTTGAAACATGAAAACCAAGATCGAGAATAAAATTCATCCTCAAAGGAGGAAACAGGTGAACAGTGGACCTAATGAAGTGTGATTTCTGTGAATGTGTCCCATATTCCTGCTGCCACTCAGCAACAAGAATCCCCAGTCATCCATTTTCTTACAACTCCTCCCCTCCTCTCACATTATCAGTTCAGTTTTTGCTCTTCGGCCATTCTGCACTGTCGTGTTTCCTGTAATTACTTCTCACACCCCTCCATTTTAAGCAAGACAAGTGACAGGGTATACCGCAGCTGGTTACTAGCTTTCTACATGCTAACAGCTTAGCCAGTACATGCATGCCAACTGCTAGACAGGAAACCATATAAATGGCTAATTGTATGTGAGAGACTAAAAGAGTTAATGTCTCAAACACTGTGGAGGGGCAAGTTCTGCTTAACGACTCACTCTGCATAGCATAGAACTCAGCCTAGCAAGGAGCCGCAGAGGAGCAGCAGCCGATCAGCGCCGGGCACCAGCAACAGGAGGGGGAGGCCGTGCCGGAGGGTGCGCAGCTCCCTGTTCCGAGAACGCCGCTTTGGGTAGGCTGAGCGGGGCAGCTCACCGTGCATGGCGAAAGGTCACTTCTCCAGGGAGGGGGAGGCAGCTCCCCAGGCGACCCCCGAGCCCAAAGGCTCACAAACTGATCAGGACACCTAACGGGCCTGAGGAGTTCGGGTGCCCGCCCTAAGGAGGGGAAAAGATGGTAAAAAGGACACAAACTGGAGCCCCACGTGCCCACGCCCGCGGGCCGACTAGACCAACGCTGGACTCGGGGCCGGCGAAATCCTTCTCTCTTCCTTTTTCTCCTCCCTGTTTTGTTCTCTCTTTTCCCTTTTCTCTCCTTATTCCCTGAATCGATGTGTAAGGTTACCACGGGTTACAAGGATTACTGAGGTAGTTCTATGCCAATTCCTGTTGTGAGAAGCCACACCACCTACTGTTAAGCCTCCCAAATTCAGTTTGCTTCTGTCATGAATAGAATGTTTAACTGATCGTTTGATGTCGTTTCACCTTAATCTAGCCCGAGGGAAATCCGAATTCAACACAAGACTCCCTGGTCTGTCCAGTACACCTGACACTGTAGAGTTCATGCTCAATGGAAGTGCTGACTTTGTTTGCTTTCTCCTGTACATAGCTGCTAATTTTGCAGAACTTACAGATATCTAAGTGTGTTGAAGATGGTCACCTGACTAACAGAGATGAAGAAAAAGTGGAGGCATTCAATGCATTTTTTGCCTCAGTCTTTGATAAAACTGACAGACCGTGAGCTGCCCAGTTCCCTGAGTCAGAGTACCATGAGTGTGGGAACAGTGACTTTCCATCTGTGGACACTGAAACTGTCAGGGACCAGCTGTATTAGCTGAATGTTCAGAAGTCCATGGAGCCTGGTGGGATTCATCCCAGGGTGCGGAGGGAGCTAGCGGATGTTATGGCAGGACCCCTCTCGATCATCTACCAAAGGTCTTGGGAGTCTGTCGAGGTGTCTGCTGACTGAAAGCTAGCCAGTGTTAGTACAATTTACAAAAAGGGTGTGAGAGAAGACCCAGCAAACTACAGACCTGTTAGTCTAACCCCAGTTCCTGGAAAAATTATGAAGATCATACTGGGTACTATTGAAAGGCATTTAAAGAATAATGCAATCAGCAGCACAGTGTGATATCCTTTTATGATAAGGTCACCCGCCTAGTGAATGAAGGGAAGGCCATGGACGTAGTTTTTTAACTTTAGTAAGGCTTTTGATACTGTCCCTCACAGCATCCTTCTGGACTAGTTGTCCAACTGTGGGATGAGGAGGTTCACGTTGTGCTGGGTGAAGAACTGGCTGAAGGGCAGGGCTCAAAGGGTTGTAGTAAATGGAGCTACATCTGGCTGGTGACTGGTCACCAGCAGTGTTCCTCAGGACTCAGTTCTAGGGCTGGTTCTGTTCAATATTTTTATCAATGGTTGGGATGCAGGAGTTGAATGCACCATTAGCAAGCTTGCTGATGATAACAAACTGGGAGGTGCTGTTGACTCTCTCAAGGGACAAGAGGCCTTGCAGAGGGATCTAGATAGACTGGAGCATTGGACAATCATCATTGGCATGAAATTTAACAAGAACAAATGCCAGATTCTGCACCTGGGATGGAGTAATGCCGGGCACAAGTATAACTTGGGAGAGGAGTGGCTGTGGAGCAGCCCTGCAGAAAGGGATCTGGGGTGCTGGTTGACAGCAGGCTCAGCACCAGCCAGCAGTGTGCCCTGGCAGCCAAGAGGGCAAACCACGTCCCGGGGTACGTCAAACACAGGATAACCAGCTGGGCAAAAGAGGGGATTATCCTGCTTTATTTAGCATTGGTGTGGCCTCACCTTGACTACTGTGTGCAGTTCTGGGCCCCACAATTTAAGAAGGGTGTGAAGGTCCTTGAATGCATCCAGAGGAGGGCAACAAAACTGGTGAAAGGACTGGAAGGCATGTCCTGTGAGGAGCGGCTGAGGACTTTGGGTTTGTCTAGTTTGGAGAAAAGGAGGCTGAGGGGTGCCCCTGTTGCTCTCCACAGCTTCCTGAGAAGGGGAAGTGGAAAGGGAGGTGCTGAGCTCTTCTCCCTGGGATCCAGTGACAGGACACCTGGGAATGGCTCAAAGCTCTGCCAGGGGAGGTTTAGACTGGAACCTCAGAAACATTTTTTTACTGAGAGGGTGGTCAAGCACTGGATCAGGCTTCCTAGAGAGGTGGTCGATGCTCCAAGCCAATCATTGTTTAAGAGATGTTTGAACAATGCCCTTAATAACATGCGTTAGCTTTTGATCAGCCCTGAAGTGGTCAGGCAGTTGGACTAGGTGATCATTGTAGGTCCCTTCCAACTGAAATTCTGTTCTATTCTATTCTATTCTATTGCAGAGTTCCTTCCTTCTGTCAAATTTTTGCTAAAAACAGCTGAAGGTTCAAAAACATTAGGAAGCAGTGCTCATAGACATGTATGCAGACAGACTGATGGCCAGACAAGCCAAACTCAGATACTTTGAGGCAATGATGTGAGTTATTCAGAAAGATCAGGATAGGCTACTGTTTGTAGACTACCTCTATAACCCCTCAGCAGCAGATGATACAGCTCTTCAAGTTAGGCCCATATTGAAAATCATCCTCTTAAGGAATCCACTGCACACACCCAGAGAGTGGCGTGGAAGGGAACAGGAGAAATTAGGCACCAAAGATTAAAATTAGCCTCTCTGAATACTCTTCATGGTGCATCAGCCCATCACTCCATGGAAATACAAAGAGTTTTGGCAGAAAATGTCAGTCTAAATGGAAGAATACTACTACTGTGCAACACCCTTGAGTTTGTATCCTCAGCTGGGGAGCAAGAGTGAATTCTTCCTGAAGACTTGCTTTGCTGATTGATGATTATACTCCAGTAAAGACATAATCCAAAAGTCCATGAAGTCTAACAGTTTCTTTCTAATGAATTTTAAAGGATGCATAAGACACCTCCATATCACTGATGCATCCATGCTATCATTCGTACTCTATTCAAAAGACTAAACAAACACATAAATAGAAAGATCTTTTATGTGAGCTGCATGTAAGCATTTACAATTTTGTAACATTTTTAATCTTCACAGTATTCAGACCAAGCTTTTTTCTCAGGAAGCCAAACTGTAGCTGCAGGTACTGGTGCTGTGCCCAGTAAGGACATACAGAATACCACCATATCAAGGAGTGCCACCTGTTTCCCCAACTGTAGATTACTAGTTTTTATAACAAAAGAGGAATTTTTTTGATCAAGTTCATCCTCTCTCATACAGGAATTCAAAGAAAACTATGACAGTGTACTGAAAGGCAGACATGAAAAACAATTCGATGATTCCTGTTAAAAAAAAATTCTATGGCAAACCATAAACTGTCACACCTGTGTGTTTTCTTGGACACATCCTGTCTTCTGTCGAGAAATTTTGTCCAGTAGTTTTCAAGAATTTTTTTTTTTTTTTTTTTTTCAGATGTTTGGTATTCCTACAGTGTGTGTGAATGGTAGCTTCAACTGGAGTTACTGTTTTTATGTTAGGAATGTTGTACATTTGATTATTACTGTATTTTCTGAGCAAATGAGATATTATGTGTACTTCACAGCAGAGCAAATATTTCTTAGAAGCCTGAGAATTATTGTATATATACTCTACAAGTGATTTGTTCAAGTACAGTTACTCAGATGCATCCCCAAAACTCTGAAATTACAGCACAACAAGCTGTAAAAACACCAGCAACAACACAGAATTGCAAATTAAGTCTCCTTTTCCCAAAATTCAGATGGCTATAAATTCAGGAAAGCATGGTGTGTTCCAGTTTAAAACACAGATAATGTTACTATAATCCTATTGGACTAAAATTCACCTCCCACTCAAGAACAAGAAAACATTCAGTTTAATAAAATGAAGGCAGAAAATTTTAAATCAATTAAAATAATTTTGCTGAAACATTGTAAAATTAGCCAAGGGGTATTTCTGCAAGGCAGCATTACTTGTAAGTAATATTTTTGTAACTATAGTTAAGAGCAAGTGTTTAGCAGGATACAAGATATCTTTTGCAGTTTGTGTAGATAAGGTCGAGGTCTAGGTTTGCAATAGTATAAATAACAAATGCATACCAACAATTATGGAAAGAAGGATTATGAATCCATGTTCAGAATTTGAGATTTTAAAGTATTTTTAATTGATTAAGAATGACTGGATTATTCCCTGCCCTTGTACTTCAGAATGCTTCCCCAAGGTCCTTTGATTCCTGCCACTATTGCAAAGAAGATTAAAAAGGTTTAAGTTTTGTCTTGATTCAGTAAGGCAATTACTATGTAACAAAACATTTCTTTCTGTATTAAAATCAATAAAATAGTACTGCAAAGAAACAAAGATTTTAAACTACCTGAAAAATAATTTCTCTCTCTTATAGCTAACATCGCTTACTGTTCTTTGCATGGCATTAGGACCCAGCCTACTGAGCTTCTAAACAAGCTGTCTACTATTTCAGAGCTTTTTACATCTCCAAGAGCAAAACAAACCAAAAGAAGGTAACAAATTGTATATGATTTTATTCTAGGTCACATTGTCTAGATAATCTACTTGGATGCTAAAACACTAAGATATAAAAAAATTGCTCTTACAGTCTGAAATCAGGCTGAATAATTAAAACGTTTATTAAAGAATAACAATATTTAAATGGTTGCTTTGTTGGTAAGATGTGGTTGTTACTCATAGCAATTACTAACTGATTAATAAATGTATCTTTTATATTGCAATTAGAATAGAATAGAGTAGAATAGAATACAGCAGTTCAGCTGAAAGGGACCTGCAACGATCATCTAGTCCAACTGCCTGACTACTTCAGGGCTGACCAAAAGCTAAAGCGTGTTATTGAGGGCTTTGCCCAAATGCCATTTAAACAGTGACAGGCTTGGGGCATCAACCACCTCTCTAGGAAGCCTGTCCCAGTGTTATGCCAGATGGGAACTTACATCACCTGTATACCATGTATTAGTGATTCAGCCATGTTGCTATTGCCCAGGCCTCCTAAAATACCTCTTGTAATGTGTTCGCAAAATCTGAGCTCTGCAGGATAACTCAGAGTAGTAAATGAAATTCTAACTACCAAAAAATTCCCAGGGCAACCAAAAGAAATTAAAAGTTTCATTAAAGAAACTGAATACACTCTACATGTATTTATATCTCATAATAATATACTAAAATGTACACAGGCTATAAAGTATGAACAAAGTACTGCATGCAATCTTTCTGTGTCCTAAAGTACTCTCTAAATAAATACAATTTATAACTTAAATTTCTAGCAAGGTCTCTGTTTAATTCAATTCATTCAGCAGTGATAGGCTGAATCAAAGCTCAGATCCTAGAGAACAGCTCTGTATTAAAAAAAGAAAAACAAACCACCCCCGCATAACCCTGTGAAATTCCACAAAAACGTACTACCCAAACAGGTACTGTAGTTGTTATAGCTGTAGAGCTGAGACTCTCCTAACCAATATAGAAACATAATTCCCATTTATTCATCAACACAGCACACACTAGGATTAAAATTCAAAGGGCTTTAGTCAGGAAAATGTTCTTTGTCAGGAAAGCACTCAAACAGATGCATGAAGGCCTACACACAAGCAGGTCAAAGGCTGCTAGCTCCCCAGATTCTTGTATTTCTCTTATACTTGTGGTTGTGGAAATCTCTCCCTGTACCTCCTTCCTAAATTACAGCATGTTTAAACAGAAGCAGTCTACTTTTTCTGTCCTGAAAATAAGAAATAAATGTTAAAAGACAACTAATTGCTTTTACATTTACTCTTTATCTACTGTAGCAGTTACAGCTGTTGCTTGGAACTTCCAACATCCTAGGCATGCAATGCACTTTAAAACTAGGCATGAAAGATCCAACAAAAAGGGTGAGAGAGAAGCTTGTAACTGGGCAAGACTGATCCCCTCTACCAAATTTTTCAGGTGTGTCAGTGTGACATTGTAACACAGTAAAATGGTGACACTGCATCCTGTAAGCATGCCAAGAGAAATGAATACTGTCACAATGATTGATTAGGTTTGTCAGCTCAGAAAAATGAAGTGAAAGTAGAATTAGTTTTCAAATATATAGCAAAATGTTTCGGTCACTAGTTTCAAGAGTTTGCCCTTTGGGCCATTTATAGTAAGCTAACCAGCTTAACTCCAAAGGCCTAACAATTGTTCTAAAATGGTTAATTTTTGCTTTTCAGAATAGAATTACAAAATATTTCTGATACCAAAGCCAAGAGTAGCTGAAGTAATTCTATCATTTTTCTCTGGAGCAGATCGAAATACAGTGTGTTTCTATGCACGTATGTTATGTCTCCAAGTTTTGGCACAGAGTCCAATTTGACAGGGCTGTGAGCATGAACTCCTTCTGGTGTTTAGTTGGCAGAGTGAAGGAGTTCAGCTGGCTGAGTCCAAGGTGGGCTCCTTCACTGGTGCAGTGAAGAAAGCTGGAAGCAAGGGCTTGCCTCTCCTTTTCTCCGGGACCGCTTTCTGCTGTGGTTCACCACTGGCACCACAGCCGTGCAACAGCTGCTCTGCACCCAGTCCTGGACCTTCCGCAGTCTGGCCCTGACCTGGACCCTCTGGCTGGGCTTCCTGGCTCAGCCTTGCATCTGACCCAGCACTACAGCCTTGCTGGGGCATCGCTAGAATGTGTCTAAGCATGAGCGTCATCTCTGGCCCTGATCCTAACTCCTGCAACGTTGTCAGCAAGGCCAGTGGTCCTATCTGACTTGCTGTCACACTCAGATCCCAGCTGGCCTTGCTTTGCACAGCAGCCAGGCCTTGCTGTGCCCTGATATAATTTTGGTACACTGCTTTGGCAAAAAGAAACAATTTTCAAGATCAAGGTTGGCAACTGTTTGTTTCTTGAGAGAGGGAACTCAAAGCATTAAAGATAAGTAATGAATTCAGTCTGCTTGGAGCCAGATCAGTTAAGAGGTCTGCTGTGTTATCATTCTTGGTATCAAGGTAATGATTAAACTGAAAAATACATCCTGACCTAGTCAAGGAGAAAGAGCCAGTTTTGGAAAGCTCCTCAAAAGCTCAATGGAAGTGTCTTCTGATTTTGCACAGTGCAAGGATTTCTGCTGCTATGAGAAGATAAAGATTACCTTTCTCCAACAGTCATGACAGAAAACATGCCTGTGTCTCAGGATCTCCAGCCCACAGCCTAGCATTTTAGCTTCCTGGAAGCTAAAATCACAGAAGGGGAGTTTGTCTTAGTCTATTGGTGATCTGACGGATGCATTTATTAGTATTGAACCAAATTCTGCTTTCAGGCACAGAGGTGCAGGTTCAACAATAGACAGTGTTGATGCATTTTTACTTCTGACTTAATTTCTAGCAAAGACAGCATGATCCTGGGAGTTGTGTTTGTGTAACTGACAGTAAAGTTTGGGCTACTGTATTTTTTCCAAGTTTGAAATTATTCTTTCAACCTTTTTGTTGACATCATTAAATACACCACTGCTCAAGACACTCCTTTCCCCTACTGAACTAATGAAAACCTGTCCTGAGAGAAGGCAGGTCTAATGAGTTAAGGCACTCTTTCATTTAGTAGGTGCTATGGGTGAAGACTTGGTACTAAAATGGAAAAAAACTGTATGAGTTGTACAGCTGCCGCAAGCATGTCTTTCAAACCATTGTATGTAATAGTTGTTCATAAATTACTACAAAAAACTATTATTTTGAAAACTGCCTGGGTTTTTGTGAGGGTATATGTATTTCTGTTAACAGAGGATTGATTTTTTAATTATTTTTTTTTCTTCATAGTGTGAACTGAGCTTTTAAGTAAAAGAATCCCTAGCCAGTACAGTGACACCACTCTTAAGGGCTTTGAATCTATTTTTCACTACTTCAGCACTTTTTTCCTTACTGAATCTGGGTACTGTAAAGAACTTTTAAAGTATGTGCACAATCATATGTACCAAAATAGGTTCTGGCTTAACAAAGGGGGATAAGCCTATTTTAGATGATAATTAAACCTATGGTGATCTTACCTGTAGATATTGTGGTTAAGACTTTCAAACAGGCTTAAGATAGGTGTGTCAGTCCCTTCACCACCAAAATAGGTAGCTTACGTTTAATAGATTCTGGTCTCTCATACCTTTTAGTGTGCAGTTTTTCTCAAACTCAAGACTGTCTGAATCTTTACAAGTTGTTCTATGCAGGTGGTGCTATAGCGAGTCTTCATGTGAACGGCCGAGGAGGAATTGAGATGTCTCCCTATAGATACCCATCCTGTAATTATGTATCCTCTGCCCATACCGCCCTAGAAAAAACTAGGACAACTGCCTAACACTGATAACATTGCTGCACAGAAAATACCACAGGGTCTTCCCTCAACACTGCATAGCAGAAATGTGTTGGATACTCTGGCTAAAGTTACAAAGTCTGCACTTGTTTTGCAAACAGAAATTTTTATCCCTTCTATTAAAATAAGTCTAAGAAAGGCAAATATTGTTGTAATGAAAAATAATTTATGAAAAGGGTAAAATCTGTCAGTTTTCAGATATAGCTTCCTCAAAAATTTAACTGATCAAAAATTGATGCCGCCTACCTAAGAGAAAGTTAAAATATTCCAATTCCATGGTTAAATATGTCATATCTGCAGTTTGGTTTCCTAATGAATCTGATTATTTGTCTGTCTGCCTCACAGTTTTTTCAGCTTCTACATGTTTCAAAGGCAATGAGTAGGACAGATGTCACTGTGAAAACAGCAGCACAGACCACTCCATGTGGAATAACTACCATGTTTGTTCAGCTTCAGTTCTTTCATCCACAGGACACCAGACCCATCAGTTCTTCTCTTCATGGAAAAACTGATATAAAAATGATCAAACAACATAATTAACACAGGGGCTGAAAATTCAGAATGCAAACTTTCCAAATTAAATAGGATGGCATAATTCATTTGCTAGAGATTGAGTTTTCACGAACCAAAATCTGTCTAGGAGTTATTACAGGAATTATCTTGCTACTTATCTTCATTCTGTTTCAGTAACAGCACCTGTAAGATTTTATTGATGTAACTAGCAAACCAGATGGCAATTTTGCTAAACCTTGGAGAAAAAAGTGATTGATTTTTATACAGTCATTGTGTAGGACAACTTGAAAATATTAAACTGGATATACATATTGACCTACTTCCAATCAAGCCACCTTGTTATGTTTGTTGATAATCTACTATACTATTGATTGCTAGACTTCCCTATCCTCCAGAAACTGCTGGCTGTGTTCATATCTTTTCTGTGTAAAACGTCAGGAGATCGTTGGCAGAATCTGAAAGTTCTGCATAACTTCTACAACCCTTGCAGATCATACTGCGAAAGCCAAGTCTATTTTGTTTATTCTATTACACTCTTCGAGCTAATTTGTTTCCTGGCAGTGGAATATATACACAGTCTGAATTTTCTTTATTTACTGAGTTCATAAACTTCCCTGGCCAGTTAGATTACTTAAACTAAGCCAGTTAATAAGGATACAAACCAGTTATCTCATGTAATTGCTGAAACATGCAAAATTATGCTCAACTTTATCTTTTTTTACTGCTTCTGTACACTTTCAAATAAAATGTGTGGCTTTTTCCAATAACAATATTTTAATGTATCATCCAGAAAATAAACAGTGAAAGAATGTTTTCACTGCAGCAACATTTCATCTAATTTTGAAGGAGAAAAGTCTACCAACAACCATTCTACCTTTATAAGCATGTAAGTTCAGACATTTTCCATCTACCATGTATATAGGAATGGAGAAGCTACCAGTCAGCTCTGATTAAGAAGCTGCACCACAGGACAGATTTGAAAAGACAGCATTCAGTACTGTGTGCCCCAGAGATAACATTAAGGAATGAGATCCAATAGTAGTGTTCATACATAAATCAGAATAGAAAATAAATACAGTGGTACTAGCCGGGCTATTTGCCTTCAGAAAAAGGCTTTAGGGAGAAAGTAACCAACAAATCACATGGAAGGCTGGCTTGCAGAATTTCCCAAGCCTTATCTCTTATGTTAAAATAAGTCATGGAAAATATTACAACATTATTATATGTAGGTAATTTACAGATTTTAGAAAGTCATTGTTCAAAGGGAGCATGGGAAAAATAAAGCCCACTACTACAAAGAGAGAATAAAATAAAATTATGTGCCTCACAACATTTGCAGACCTCAACAATTAAATTTGGAATGTCATTCACTTGAGCAGAAGTTCCTGAAAGAAACCCTGATGATGTACTCCACCTGCAAAAACTCTCTGTAAATCCTTTCAGCAATACCTTACACAGCTAAAAAAAAAAAAAAAAAAAAAAAAGTGAGGAAGGGGAGATTCTGAATGGTTTGCAAACCAATCTATATTTCTAGCTTTTAGGTGTTTTATTATACAAAATTTAAAAATGATACTATATGTTTTTGAGACAGAAAAAAGTTAAACGCTGTTTTCCAAAATGAAATTTCACAGTTTCAACTTATGAAACCATCCCCTTATCTATTAATTTCTAAATGGATTTTTTTTCCAGAATGGAGACATTTCTGCAGGAGTTTATTCTGAAAAACTGGTATTTTTAAAACTGAGATAATTTTCAAGCATCTCTGATCTGCAAACATATACAGACCTGGAGCAATTCCTTGGCCTATGTGACTGTGCAGACATAATAGCACAATGTGAATACTTATTATCTGTTTTATGTTTTCTATTGTTTCAGACAAAACAAAACTTAAACGTTTGTCCCAGACCTGAAGAGCTTGCAGTGTAAAGGTACTGAGCTACGGGAAGAGAATTCTAACAGTGCAAGAGAAGAATGTCAGCTGGCAACTGGCCACATACGCTCAATGTAAAGTTTTAGAAACGGAAGGATATTTTTCAAAGAATTCAGTATGCAATGTATTCCTACAACTCATCACTAATGGTCAGCTAGCCACCTGTGGACTTCAGTTCAAATTGCAGCCAACTATTATGCCAAAAGGCTATCCCTCTGCTTGCTAAGAGCGTGGATCTGTAGAGGATCAAGGGGTGAATTGCACTGCTGCCCAACGGGCCTGTTAGCCAGCCATGTCAAGGTTTACCAGCAGTCTCCATATGCACTTTACCCCTGCTATTTACAAGAAGGAAAACTAATACTAAAGAGTAACTCTAAGTATTTCACACAGCCTACGGGCTATCACGATGCTCCAAAGCACCCAGCTGTCAAATGAGACAAAGCTGGAAGGTTTTGGTTAATGATGAAGATGCTCAGCAGCACATCTAGGTCTTAGGACTTGAGCTGCAGAGGTGCGGGGACAATGACCTTCTGGCTGCCTCTGAAATCAGTTCTCAGAGGAGGCAGCTGTAGCCAATGTAAAACAGCTGACGCCTTCAGCTCCAGAGGAAAACCACCGCATCTGGTCAGCATCACACGGATCCAGCTCCACGAGGCTGGCCGGTGGGTAGAGTTGTAGGTTGTGGGAGAAGGCGAGCCAACCCTTACTAAGCTCCCAGCCGCTGTGCCTGTAGCCAGCACCTGAGCAGGTGAATTTACAACAAGCTTTGGTGCCCCAACCTTGCACTGCAGCCGTATTCAAGGGTGGTTTTTTCCCCTCTGAGCCTTGTCGTGCCGAGCACCCCCCAAACCCTGGCCCCAGTGGGCCGCCAGAGCAGCGCCTGGGGACGGGCGGCCTTTGCGCTGGGCAGGTGAGATGGCCAAGCTCGGGGGCCCAAGGCCCCGGCTGCGGTAGGGACGCGTTTCACCTCGCGAGGCACACTCGGTGAGGAAAGGAGAAGCCCCCCCTGGGAAGGCGGACCGCACCTTCGCGTCTGTGGTTAAACTGACCCAAGGCGAGGGCGGGCTCCCCCTTCCCCTCGACTCCCTCACGCCGCCGCCTCGGTCCCGCCGGCCGGCAGGTGGCGCCGCGGCGCCGCGGCGCGGTGCGGCAAGGCCAGGGCGCGTGCACCCACCCGGCCCCCGCGGCGGGGCTGTGGCGGTGCCGGTGGGGGCGGCTGTGGGGGCCCGGCGGCGGCGGCGGCGGCGGCGGCGTCGGCGAGGGGACAGCGGAGGGGGTGCGGGCGGGGTTGCCCCGGCCTGCCGCGGCCCTCCGTCAGGGAGGGGGAGAAACTCACCCTCACTGCGGGAAGAAGCCGCGGCGGGCTTGCCGGGCGGGGGCGCCGTGGTGTGCCTGGCGGGGGCCTGCGGGAGCCCGCGCCCCTGCACCGGCCGGCAGGAAGGCCTCTGTGCCCGGCGTCGGTGTAGCGCGTCGGGTGCCAGCGGCGTTTGCTAAAGGAGGCTTTCTCCTCAGAGAGAAAGAGCTCTTGTTAATAGGAGAGAGAAAGAGGGTAGCGTTCAGGAGCTCTGAAGTACTCGGGTACTTATAAATAAATAATAAAAAGAGGATTTAACTTTCTTTTATAAGGAGCCATTCATTTGTAAACTGTATCGCTTCCTTCTTGCAGTAGTGAAATTTTCCCTTGCTATAATACGATCCCCGTTGTGTCTTTGGAAGTACGGATTCGGATACAGTGCCAGGAAAAATAGGCTATTAACGAAGAAAGTTCTGTACCTTGGCTTCACCTTTGAAGGACATCGTGTCGGTGTCCAGGAACGTTTCACAGACGAGCAGAAAAGCAGCAGAAGGTGCGTGGAGGCTCTGGGAGCTGTGCAGTGGTTACATGCGTTTCTGTAAACTTGGTGCTGTGGTATGATGATTATTTTTGATATGCTTATTTACCACTTTAATTTCTTCAAGGGTGGGGTTTGCGAAATATAATTTAATCCATATTTTTCAGAATGTGGAAAGTATCTAAAGCATTATGGTACAAACAGCCTAATACGCTGCTGTTTCATGACACTACAGTGATCTAGCTGCCTTTTTTTGTCAAGAGAGGATAGGAGTACCATATCAGACAGCAGACTCACGTGCTATGTCACAACATAAAGAGGATTACGCGTACAGATTACAGCTCTTAGTATACCACAGAAATATCTAACACAAGCAGTTTATATCAGAATTAGAACTGCTACTGAAGAATTAAGTGTTTGGATAATTCTGTGACTATCGTATGGGTCATGTCTGCAACAACTGAAATGCAACATGGAGAGGAAGTCCATGAGGTGTTTGGCTGCACGGATATGTGTATTGCTGAGCTAGCAAAGGCAGTAACAATAGTGCATGATGTCACTTCTTATCTCTAAGGCCTTTGCGATAATCCACTGCTGCAGTTGCTGTGGGAGCCGGACATACAGTTAAAACCCATAAAAGCAACAGTCCGTAAGGTCAACAGACATATGTCTGACAGGCCGAAAAGTTAATATGCTGAGAAGTCTGCAAACTAGGAAGCTGGAAATTGGTATCTGGTGTATCCAAGAAGGGAGAAAGGCTCTTTTAGAAAGACTGGTGAGGAGTTTATTTCAAAAATATTTCTGTCTGGTGTTTTTTTAGTGCAGAGAAAAGCTTGTATGTAATTCTTCAGTTGAGTAAATGTTATTAAAGCAATGACACAACTTCAATCTTCTAAAAAGTGAGAGAGGGCTAGAAATCATATGTGTGTCATAGGACTTTAACTCTTCCTTAGACCAGTGAATGCTTAACCCTGCTTCCAGCTTTCTGACTTACTGACTTCTGGATAGTCCAAAGGATTTGACTTAGAAGGATGTAGGCACCTGGTGAAAACATCTGTATGCAGAAGTGTGGAAGCTACTGTGTAAAATAGGAATCTACACACTAGCATTACGTATTACTGCAAAAAATTTTTAACTCCTCCACTCTGTGTCACTGCTCAAAATAAGTTTTTGAAACTAGAGACAGGTTGTTAAACCCAGAGGTTGTTAAATAATACTGGAATCTGATTAATGGTCATTCTCGCAGTTACAGGACCCATTTGCAATTAGAGGGTAGTGTGGGTAGCTGGCAAAATTTATTTGATTTCTACCGCTGGCTGGTGTGCTGACTTCCTTTGGAAGTAACACCAGAAAATGCTGAAGATGCTGTATTACAACAGCAAGGGGAATTTGGAAGAGACTGCTGCCTGCTTACTTGTCTTTGACTTCTCTCAGAGCAATGGAGTCCTGGGTCCCAAGCTGGGCTTCTTTTCCCACTGTCAGCAGGTTTTTCTGTTCGAGTGCACTGTCCAACAGTGTTGAAATCTTCCAGCCTGTTTGTCTTTACATTCCCTTTAATTCTCTTTTGTCATCCTTGTAACTCCTCTGTCATCATCTTACCTGCAGAACTCTGCAACTAATCTACCCACTCAGACTAAGAATAGAAACAGATCACCTTGAAATGGTTCCTCAGCCCTTTCAGAATCCACTTCAAAACCACCTCTTTCTTTTAAAAATCTATACAGATTTTCTGCAGTTACCTTTCAGATACAGCCCCTTACTTGTCTCTCCACCATCACTTCCTTTTTTAACCTGCTTCCTTTCTTTTTTCGTTTGCAGACTGTGCAAGCCGTTAATGTCATCATTTTCTTTTTTACGCTTCCTGCCATCTGTATCTTGCTAACTTCCCCCCTTCTTTCAAACTGCATTGTATGCCATATCTCCTTTTCCCATGTCAGTGCCACTAATTGCTCTTTCTCCTTCTATGTGATAGAATAATTTGTTCACTAAATCATATTTTTATATAATTTATGCAGTATATACCTTACACTGACTTTCATTTCTATATTCAGTGTGGAGTGTTTTCTCCTTACAGATGATAAACAGAGAGAAAGGCAAAGCATGTTAATCACAAGCAACCAGGGCTTTGTGGCTGAGAAACAGTTTACCAAAGTGGCTGACAGATGGCTCTGCGCTGTATTCTGTTTATTTCATAGTTATCAAAGCTCTTCCATACCATCCACATCTTCCAGAAGTTGACCGGTCTTGTTACTGGGAGCAGGGGTGAGGTAACAGCTATGGTGCCCACAACTGGCACCATTCCAAAGGTGATACTTTACAGTCTGCAAACTAGTGCTATCAGTAAGGGAAATGTGTAGGAGTTACGAAGAGTCAGGAAGGCCGCAGAGTGCTGTCCTAAGAGCTTAACAATTTGTTCCTAATTTCCCCATGGATGTTTAGTCACCAGTTGTTCTCTTGACCAAATAGCCCAACTAGGACTGTGTCTGCTCAGGATAACATAGCAAGTTTTTCCACGGAGATCCTTCAAGGGTGAGTTACTTTCTAAGCATTTTAGTGAGGAACAAAAGGGAACAGAATAGCCTTCCTGGAAAATGGAAAACCACTTTACAAGAATACTGTTTAAAATAAAATAGCACTGTAAGTTATGCATTTCCTATATTTTGGTGATATTTTGTGCTAGATGGTATCTTAATGTTAGATGCAGTGCTGCCTTTGAAAGAAAGCACACCAGCAGCAGTTCTTGCACGTGTTTTGCTACAGATTTGGTCTAACAAATTCTTAGTTCCCAAAACATTAAAAAGTCTTTTCTTACATCTGTACTCCTTTCATCATGCTAATACCCTCCTACTGGTATAGTTATAGTTAATTCCCTCTGAATAATCCTGCTGTATTCAGGAATAGTGGCACGACACCAAAGCTAATAGGCTATCCATATTCTCAGCTTCACAAAAACATGAGGAATGATAGATTTTTACAGCTGTTGCTGTTGACATCATTTCTGCAAAGTGAACATTACATCTTTTAATATTGTGAGGGTTTTTAATGGGACTGTTTCAGGACTTCATAGTTGGTTTCTTAAATAAGTTGTGCTTGAGTTATAGGTAGACACTAGGGAGAGAGAAGTGAAGAATAAAGCATTATCTACAATTTGCTCCTGGAAAGGAGTATCTTGGTTTTGGTGTTTGTATCCATGAATAGTGATGTCCTTGTGACTCAGCATCATTTTCACTGGTTTCACTGCAGGGAATTACAACAAAATTTTAAGGAGCATGTGTGAAACAGGTATGTTTACCAGAAATAGGACAGTAATTCTTTTAAGTCTATAACAAGTTCAAACTTTATGTTGTCCCTAATCTACTGTAAGTCTTAATTATATGAAGATTCATAGGTCACTTTTCTAATAAAAGAAAAATTATTTGGGAAAGGTTTAGTTTAATCAAACAAAGAAGCTGGGTCATACCGTACTTTACAAGGTTTTTAGCTTTCCAAAAAGTTTTTAGAGCAGTTTTAAGTAATTCCATTCGTTTTCTCAGGATGGCCTTACACAATAGTTTCAAAAGGGTTATTTCCCTTTGTTTTCATAAAGATTATGCTAATCTCAAAACATGTAGAACCTAGCTAAAAGAATCTATAAAATGCATGGACTACTGTCATCATTTTAGCTATGTGACAGAGAGAGGTGTGCACAGGCAGGCATGCACTATTTAGGCCTTCAGAAGATATGGGGAGAGGGTTAATAATAACACTTGAAATTTAGACTTCTGACTACTTTCACACAGAGTTGCAGGAAGATCAGATAGTGCTGTAAGGTAGGAGATTTCTTTGTTAATTTTATGTGTTTGTTAATTTTATGTGTATCTATCATACCAGTATTTCTTTTGTTACGTCATCTAGTGAGACCCATCAGCTTGTAGATAGTTTGTGAAGTACATTTTTCAAATGTTTATGTTATGTAACCAAATTGAATGTGTTGAAAAGGGGGGAAAAAAATTAATGTTGATAAACAAACTGACTTTATAGCCTTGCTATATTTGAAAGGTTATATAAACTTTGAAGCAAAGCTAAGGTATACTTTTGCTGTAAAGTGTTACAGAGGTGCCCTGACTAGCTTTGTGTGAGCCAGCTTGGGTATCTGAAACAAGGTGGCTAAAGCCAAGGTTCTTATGCTTAACTTCCCCTTCAAGAAGACTGTTTAAAGTGGACTATGGTACACTAAACCATTCTCTTAGTTAAAGGAGATTTTTCTTGAACTGTACTTTTTCTCCTTAAGCCATTTGCTGCAGCAGTACTTGGGTTTTCTTTTGAAGCAACTGTTACTACTGTCAGAGCATTGCAGTTCCAGTGAAAAAGGACCATTTCAAATTTTAATGCATATAAAGGACGTTTGACTTTGCTATAATGCAACCTGGGATATGGAAAAAAGAGTTTTTTAGTCCAGAGAGAAGATAAGCAGGAACTGTTGACAGAGGTCAAATGTCATGTAAGAACTCTGACAAAATAAAATAGTATTTCATATAGTTCCTTCATGTCTTGCTTCTTACTTTTCTCTGTAATTATAAATAAAGTACTGCACTGGATCTTGCTTTACAATAATCCTTCAGAAAAGAAACACAATTATTCCATCTGGTATATTGCAAGCACTTTAGAAAAAGTGATGCAAATTGTGATGTGTCTCAAAAAGCTATGTAAATTACACATAAGCATGTACATGTGCAAATGCTAGCCCATATCCCAAACAAGCTTATTCAGCACCCCAGCTGTCAGTGTGACAATGGTTAAAACTCACATTAAACAAGGAACTTCATTTAAAAATGTGATACTCTCTATCTGAACTGTCCTGTCCTACCCCTATGATTCACAGCAGGACTTATCTCTTGAATTTTTCTCTGCTTTCTTGTCTGGCTTCTCTTATATAAAAAGAAAAAGTAAATAAATCTTCATTTGCTTCCTCAAAGGTGAGTTGTAGAAATAGGAGTCATCTTCCAAAACAATGGGAAGGTCAGATGTCTCCATTATCATTATCGCATCCAAAAGCAGTATAAAACAGAGCAAAATGTAAACCTATTTGAAATTACATGTTTTGCCACCTGGCCCAGTAAGACACTAGGCACTGGTGCTGACTTGTGAAGGATTGTGTCATGCAGGATCCCTGTAAGTAGAGGAGCCTTACAGCTTTCTACTTCACCTGGGTAGACAGTAGAATTTCTGTGCACTTAGACATGAGGCAGTAGCTGAGAATCCCTGGCTTCATTTCTCTTTTTTTTGCTGAGTGGGTCAGATTTCACTTGATGTTGTTGTTGTAGTCTCCATTTCCAGTAATAAAGGCAAAAAAAGAAAAATATTTGTGTATTCTGGCAGGTGAACAGGAAGATGATAGAAACAATACTGAATTTGCGCTGCTCACAGCAGAATGTAACAGTAATATTCACCAACATTCACACCCAAGTGACTGTAGCATTTCTTTTCAGCTTTGGCTTTCCTCGATTGTTGCAAGGGATCTCTCCTGGAATTTCCGTTACCCACTTATCCTCTACACTGGGATTGTCTGTCAGCTGCCACCGCCTCCGTAGTACATTTAAGAGAGAAATTTGACATTTGAACTAGTAGCTATGGTTGCAGGCAATCTGCTTTGTTCTTCGCCTAAAGGAGCCACAAATTAAGCTAGCTTTGCAGCATCTGGATAAGCATTGCCTTTCTTGTATACGGAACATCCATCTTTACTTGTGACCACGTTTACTGGTTACTGAACACATTGCATATTTGCATAGATTAGGTGAGTCGATGGAAGACAGATTATACTTTCTGTTTTGGGAAAATCTTTTCCTTTCCTCATCTGCTTGAGGATTATTGTCTTATGCTTTGCACCCATCCCTTTTTCCTACCACCCAGACCATTTATTTTTACACAATTTAGTATCTCGAAACAATTCGGCTGATGGGTGTTTCCCTATAACAAATACTGGGTCTGAGTGTTTCTAACTTTTAAGATCTGTTTAAATCCAAGTATGAGGTATGCGTCACTGAGAAGAACAAAGTAGAATAGCAGTAAAATGTCATATAATACTCCCATGATGGGTTTAAAATTGGTACCAATGAGAAAGGAATTAAATACACCATTTTGATCTTTCATTGAAAGTAGCATGGACAGTCTATTAACTGCATGTTACACCATATAGTTTAGTGAGCACATAGTGATGTTCCTTAAATCATTACAGGATGTGAAAGATTTTATGGAGCTAAAAAAACCACCCCACAGTATGCGCAGTTTTTTGTTTATAAAGAGAGTAAAGCATTGGTTTAAGTGACAGGGAACAGAAGGTGGGGGACAAACAACTTCTAAGCATGCTTTGGTACCAAGGTGATGTGAACCATGAATGGCAGTGTTTCTTCTCTCCTGACACTAATCCTTGAATCCACGGCCCCTCTGGCTATTGCTAGGAGGAAATGACTAGAAGATGGATACTTTTAAAATTTTCTTGTTCCTCCTCTCCAGTAATTGCTGATACATTTCCATTGTTAATTTCTGTAAATGTCCTGTCCTTATCTTAAAACTAATGATACCTACTATATAAACAAGAATTACAGCCAGTTGAAACCTCAGAAACTATGCTGTTATGGGAGACAGGCAAGTTAGTATTTTGGTGGATTCACACTTACAAGTCTGTGCAATGCTTATGGGAGAATTTGACTCCCAACAGACATACATTAATGAATTAAACAGTAGCCATTGAACTATCTGACTTGACAAGCCTAATTCTGTATTTGATCTTTTGCATTGGTTTGTGTTGGTCTGGTCATTCCTGTCTTGGATACCAAGTCTGGATTTCTGTAACCTGGTTTTCCAAAGGTGCTCTTCCTGTGAGCAATGCATATGGTACCCTACAGAGCATTTTGACAAGAATGAAGGCACATCAAGCAATTTTGGATAAACAGCATACTGTTTAATATTAACGTGTTTACTCTGTACCAGATTTACAGAAGTCCTAGGTCTGCTCTGAAATTTACTTGAATGAATAGTTGATAAAAGAAGTAATCTCTTACGTGAACAAACTCCAGAATACCATGTAGGGAAATAGAAGCTTTATTTCAGTATGGTTTATCCAGATTGGTCTACATTTTATACGCAAGATTATTAAGAATTATTCATAGAGTCATCATTGTATTTCATGCTGGTAACAAGCTTATTCTGGAAAGACTTGGGAAAATGCACTCATCATTTCCATACCTACCTTGTTACCCTTAATTTGAATTGCAGCCATTCGTTAAGTCTTAGACAATATAAAAACTGAAATGACATCAACCTATCATATGGAGCAATATGCATCAAAATGTGCCATGAAGATAATTCATTAGATTTCACAGGATAGCAAAACTCACCAAGGGGTGTGTGTGTGTGTTTATGTGCACAGTCTGCTGAAGCTGAAAACACAACTGCTTGATGAGTATTTCTTCCTTTGTACCAGCACACCCACTGAGCTGGTAATTATTCTTGCTTTTTATCTGATCATTATAAGAGAAAACAGTCTTTTTTCCTGCTTTCCTGCTTCACAAATCACACATAAGAAAGTCTCTATATTCTGAATCCATTTTTAATTTTCCCCTGTCCTTCACAATTAATTTTAAATGTTTTAAATTATATATATAGTAATTAATGCTCTTCAGAAAATAACAGTGTCTTTATGACACAGTTGTACTGATCTCCTACCCATTCTCACAGACACAGGTCTGAGCAAAAATCCCTGGAAGATAAAGAAATATCATGTGTGTTCAATCAAAGTGTGTCAGAATATTCAGGAAGGCATTAAAGAAGAAATAGCTAATCCCCGACTTCCCTCAGATGAAGCAAGGTGATTATACAAATAACACTGAAAAGCAATAATGACATCTCATTTTAGATTCATAACTGTGAGACATTTAATAAAATATGATTTTATAATCACAAACCTTGAATTTCAAGAAAGCCTAAATCCCATTGAGAGACTAAAATCCCATTTAGAGGGACTAAATCCCACTGACTTTCCCTTTAAAAATTATATTTCTGGACTCAATCAGTATGGACATTATTTATTTATAAAGCATATTGAGTGTAGAAACTTCATGTAACTTTTTAGTGGAATATGTATACCTGAATTAAATGAATATATGACAAATTCTTCAAAAAAAATTTTCTTTGGTCTGTATCTGTACAGACCTCAGTATTACCAGGACCCCCAAGCTCATTATACAAACATAGTAACAACAGTAGTAACACTGTTAATATTGCATTCCATGAGGTAAATTTTATTTCTTTAAAATATATTTTATAAAGTATTATATACTGCACATATCAAATATATTAGAGAAAGGCTTTAGTAGTAGTAGTAGTAATTGTAGTTGTAGTTGTATATATTCCTATATTAGCATTAGAATGCAACAGATTATTTTTCCATTTAAATGGAAGAATGTATGTCTACCAGAAAACAACACAGCTATATTCTGGCAATTTAAAAAACAACTCAGAAGAAAAATTATGCTGAACATAATTTATAATATTATGAATTTGAGTCATCCTGTTCTGAAAACATTGATTCAAGATGTTGTCTTAGATGTCCATGCTTGTAGAATGTATTAATTTTTGGTTTCTCCTTGTAGTAAAACCAGAATGGGATAAAAGACATGGAGTATTAAGAGTACGATAACAATACAGAGAAGTGAAATGAGAGAAAAATAAATGTTCTGGAGAAAAAGGGGCAGGGAGGGGAGAGAAAAGGACGAGTGACAAAAAAAGCAAAAAAGAGAGAAATTTAGAATGACAGTTGTACAGTAAATGAAGCAAGCAAAGCCAACCCACCCACATTTATGATAAAGATTCATGCCTGAAGTTACTTTTGGGCTATTTTGGTCAGTAATGTGTTATCCTTCTTATTTGACCCTTTTCTTAGGCAGCTATTGAAATCTTGCAAATAGTTACTGCCAGGATTTTAAAACACCTCTCAGGTTTGCCCCAGAGGTTTATGTCTTACTAGTAACCAAGCATTATTCCTCCCACAGAAGATTAGTATTTTTCTTTAGCTTACATAGAAACCTTAGTCATCAAATGCGATTTATCCTATTTAAATTGTTTGTGTATTGATATTGAAAAAGTATTTTCAAAGTCTGTGAATAACACCGGCACAATAATATCCTCTCCCCATCAAATCATGCTTTAATTCATATTACTAATATTAAAAATTTCCTTGGTACATCTAGATTAAAAGAAAAGAAATTAATATCATAATGGCTGTCATTAGTTTTAAAGTAGAATTATGAACATTTTGTGATATAATACCTCTAAAATATATACCAAACCTGAACAACAGAATCAAAAGCCAAAATGATATGACTCATGTAGAAATGCTGAAAAACAGCAAAGCAACCAACATCCAGAAAGGAATCCAGGGAAACCACATGACTTGAAACAAGAGGAAAACAAACTGGATAATGGAAGGCATGCTGTGCAGAACAAGCAAATACAAACAGCATACAATAATGTACAGAAATGACTGAAACAGGATATGAAATACAAGAAAAGGATTAATGAGGCAGACAGAAAAATGGGTTCCCGAAGTGCCTAATAGTACTAATGAAATGGAAGAAGGAAATGGAAGAACAGTATGGCTAAAGCAAATGTGTTGCATAAAGCTCATTGTTCCACAGTTTTTGCTTTGACACTTCTTTAAAACAAGCAGGGTTTTGTCTAGGGGTCTAATCTGAGGCTTAAGACTCAGAAAGCAAGATCTTTGCACCCTGATACCCTTCTGTGAAAGGAGTCCAAAGGAAATACTGAACTCTCATTCTGAGAGCACCCACTTTGCAGAAGTGTAGTATTTTTATATAGGCATCTTTTAAAATGCTTTCTGTTTACAGTGCAGTGTCATGGCATCTGTTTGACATGATAGAAGGGTAAGAAGGAGGATGTAGAATAGTAAAAGGGGGCAGATTATAGAGCTGTTGGAAGAAGCAGAGTGGCACTAGTCTGTTTTCAATAGGAGTTTTATTTCCAAACTGACTCCTAGTAAAATGGTGTCAAGCATATTTCCCACCAGCCCAGACTGCAGAAAAATCTGCAGACTCCAGCAAAATCAGCAGGCTCCAGCTGAAGGGTGGCTGTACAATGTGTAAGGAAGTGACCGAATAGACCCTGAAAATTTACAAGTTGTTAGTATGAAAATGATGAACTGATTAATTACAGGAACTTTAATGGCTTTAAGGGATCAAAAGGATGTAGGGCAAGAATTTTGGTGAAAAAGTAAGAATTTCCATCAATGATAAAAGGGTTACTGCACCCAGTGATAATTTTACACTTAAGTCCCCATTTCTATGGCTCAAATAGAAGACTTTGTCCAGATTTTTTTAAATCAATTTCTAACTTTTGTTTTAGCTATTCCATGAATAAATGCTTTAAAAATAATGATGTTAGAACTGGTAGCAGTATAGATCTGCTAAGCCTATGGTTATTAACATATTGATGTAGATTGATGAAAATGCCCTCACCCTGTGATTTTTCTCTTCTTAAAGAGGTACCTCACATGAACAGCTAGCCAGAAGATGAAGACATGAGTGCTGGTAAAACAGACGTTAAAATCCTGAAAACAACAAGGAAAGAAAGAGGAAGCCTTTGCTTTATCACAGTTTTGCTACTCTAAAGGTTACTCTGAAGGAAAAGCAAAATAGATGTGTCAGATCACATGAGCATTTTGGAAGGCTAAAAGGTTGTCTGAAAAAAAAAGGGTCAAGTTGAAGGCATCTGCTGTGAAGATAGAAGCAGCTGCTCAGTAATGGTCTGAGGACAAAAGCCTGTGTCTAAGGAAGGGGGAACAGCATTTTGACAGCTGGAGAGTATAGAGTTCCCACCAGAGACCACCCGTGAATGGAAGAAGTGGAACCACCTTCACAAGTCACCAGCTTTCAGGTAGAACCACAGGACTTTGCTTTTCTTACCCCATAACTGTGTCTTAGCATCACCTTTTACCCTGCCACCTCCTAAGTATTTTAGTCACCACTACGATCCAGACTGGTCCCTGACAATAATGGAGAAAAGAATTCAAGCTTGGTTTCTTTTAAAAAGTATAACCATACAGAGGTCACAGTAGGAATGGTTTGTTTCAACTGTAGGGCTAATCTGCAGGTATCATCTTGTAACTGCACAGGCAAATAGATCATTACATTAATCCTCTATCGCAGACAAACACTAGATGTGCCTCTGTCAAGGTTGCACCAAACCTAATTTTCATAAGAATGAAGCCCCCAAAAAGCAGTAGGAGTCTGTGTTGCCACTAGCAAAGCTAATGAAAACAGAAAATGCTGGAGTAGAAAAGCTGTTCATTATTGGACACATTAGTAGAACTAATTTTGTGTTTAAATTTATGTCACTTCATTTTAATTCTAGTTGCTTGCTACTAATGGAGGTTAAATTTATTTATAATATTTGTAACAGACTTTGTGTATCCTTTCATTCAACTTAACCAAATCTATCACTTACATTCTCTGTCTTTTTTTGTGGAAATGCAACATTTTTTGCTAATATCAAACACTCCAAATGCTTTGTTACTTCAAGTAGGCACTATGTATCACTCAGCTGTTCAGTTTATAATGCAGGCTCATTACCATACTCGTTACTGTGAATTATGGAAGTTGCCTGGCTGGCCTTCATTAACCATCTGGCACTTAAACACTGATTTGTGTTTATATATAACGTTAATTTTACAAAAGCACCTGAACATCCACTGGAAACATGGATTTAATCTGTTTCTCAGTATTTTTTGCAAGACCTCAATGATTGTTCCAAACCCGTATTTTGCTTTACTTTTATTATTTTATTTACATACATGGATGACATCATACAATTGTAGGCATGCAATAACAAGAGAGAATTTTTTCCCCCTTCTTCTACTGCCTATTCAATAAAGTGGTTGTTTTTTCTGTCTTAGCCAGTGGCTGATTTAATGAAGCCTTGACCAGGATCAGCTTTTCAGACCATGCTTTTCACAAAGCCATAGTTTTGGGCCCAACACTTTACAGCTTGGCTTTACTGCTTTAGATAAGTTTCCAAATTTCTTTTATAAGTTGCTTCTAAAACATTCAGAAAAATATATTTTTAAAAGTACAATATTTCAGTAATTTCATTCTAGTGCCCACAAGGCACTAGAGGCTAGTCTTAAAATTGCTTTTCATTCTAGGTCTTGATCATTCATAATCATCAGTGGAAACAAAATCATTTGTAATTACTGCACTATCATTATCAAATATATTAAATCATCAAGGTTTCCAAACACCCATTTTAAAACATTTCAAAGATATCTTATAAATAGTATATTATATTATGTTAACAGCTTGAAAACTTCTGTAATATCAGAATCACTATCTAAAACTCTTGGGAAATATATTAACCTCAAATTACAATGTCTGCATCTTCAGCAAAGTCTCTATCTTTCTCAGTTGTGTATTTCTTCAAATTATTTGCCTGAGCCTAGAAACTAGTATTTTTTCATAAGCTTTTCCAGCTGTACAGTTGCTTTATCTAACTCACAGTCTTGTGCTCCTGTGCCATTAAGAAAATTCACCCTAGCATTTACAATGTATATAGTTCCCCCAGGCCAGCAAAGCCCCATATGATGAAACTTGAAGATGAATCACTCGTTCTTGAAGGTTTCAACAAAAGAGCACTGTGAGCAGGTTCTGTGTAACCAAGAAAAGTTACTGATCCATTTAACCCCTTTGCAGGACTGGCTGGTGAACCGAAATACCAGAGCCCTGTTGTGGAAGATTTATACACCTAAAGAGGGACTTAGTGTGTGGGAGGGTGTAAGTATCTTGATCTACGACTAGGATTTTGAAAGGTGATCCTAACTTGCTATGTGATCCTAGATGAACCTAAAGGTGACATACCTGGTACTGCCCTTTACAGACCAGTCCAGTCCGACCCCGTTTGAGAGCACTTATGTTGTTTTCAAATGAGCTGTGGTGTTTCCTTCTGTTTTCATATTCAGTTCTGTTCTCCCCCTCAAAGGATATAAACACACATTTTATGCCTTTCTTAAGAGTTTGCTGTGTATAAGCTACCGTGGTTAGAAGAGTAGGTGGGCAGGAAAGCTGCTGAAGTTGTGTCATTGTGCAGCACAAAACAAGAGAGAACATGTGCCATCTTGTGAAATAGGTAGTTGGAGGGCTTAGATGGCAGCATGGCTTCAGGTGTTTTCTCCCAGCATGGTTTTTATCATGCTCCATATATATCCATATATCCATATAACGGGTCAATGCATGGGGTGAGCTCTCAATGACACATACTCTTCTCTTCCTGAGGCTGTGCTTAGAAAAGAAGAAAGCCCTACTTACAGCTTTTAAAGAAGGACTTTTGGCCTCCTCAGGAACTGATCCTAGCAGAAGGTGATGTCTCCAAAGCACAAGATTGCATTTGCTTTGGTGATCTCAGCAAACCCTTTAGACCAGCTCCGGGTGGTACCCCAATAAGTATGTTGTCTGTTTGTCCCACGTTGTCCTATGTGCCATTCAAGATGTGCATGCATAACATTAACTGAATTCTGTCCCCCTTTCCTGGGCCAAGCAGCCAACCCAGCTTTTACTTGGCTGCTTTACTAGCAGGAAGAGGGGTTCTTCTTCCAAGAGTGTGAAGCTACCGGCATAACAGCCTGGTTATAATGCTGTGTCAAAGAGCCATAATACAATATAAACCGTAGACTTAGTATAGATGAAAATTAGGTAAATTCTGTATTATCCAGATTTAAAGTGGATAAACTCCACTCCCCTGAACTATGCTATCAAGTAGATACATTGACCATTCTGCTGGGAACATGCAATTTATCTAGAAAGTTCCTGATTATTTTGGCGGGGGTCTGCAAGTTAAAATAAATAGATATTCAAACATAAGGCTGACATAGCCAGACTATCAGTAGTATCAGTGAGGCTGACAATAAACTAATCTTAATATAATTAATTTGTATACTGCAGACACCCTACAAAAGTTTCCTTTTAAACTGAGTTACCATTGAGATGCTGCATTAGTGATCTCAGCAGGTATGCCCTATTAACTAGGATTGGGACCATTGTGCAACTGTCATTATGCAAGGGTAAATGGTAAGACCTATGAGAACCTGTGAACAAACCCTTGGTCTTCTGACACTTGGTAAAGCTGTCTAGGACTCAGAGCACCTCAGCAACGTGTAATATTCACCATCCTCACCAAAACTGACCAGGAGTTTGTTGCTAATAAATATGAAAGGGAGAAAGCATTCTACAAAATGTATGTGAGCTTGTTCACAGTTTGAGAATAAAGCTCTATGTGTTTTCCAGATTGGATTGACAAAACCCAAGCTCTAGTCTTCAACCTTCTTGAATCATAGAATGGTTTGGGTTGGAAGTGACCTTAAAGACCATCTAGTTCCAACCTCCCTGCCATGGGCAGGGACACCTTCCACTAGACTAGGTTGATCACAGCCCCATCCAACCTGACCTTGAACACTTCTAGGGATGGGGCATCCACAACCTCTCAGGGCAATCTGTTCCAGTGTCTCACCAACCTCACAGTAAAAAATTTCTTCCCTACATCTAATCTAAATCTACCCTCTTTGTTCATCTGGGGAGGCCACCATGAGGCTCTCCGGAGCCTTCTCTTCTCCAGGCTGAACAACGCCAACTCTCTCAGCCTGTCCTCATAGGGGAGGTGCTCCAGCCCCTTGATCACCTTCACGGTCCTCCTCTGGACCCGCTTGGGCAGGTCCATGTCTTTCTTACGCTGGGGGCCTCAGAGCTGAACACAGTACTCCAGATAGGGTCTCAGGAGAGCAGTGTAGAGGGGGAGAATCACCTCCCTCGACCTGCTAGCCACACATCTTTTGACGCAGTGCAGCATGCAATTGGCTTTCTGGGCTGCGGGCACACGTTGCTGGCTGATACTCAGTTTTTAATCCACTAATACCCCCAAGTCCTTCTCCTCAGGACTGCCCTCAATCCACTCATCACGCAGCCTGTGTTTGCCCTTGGGATTGCCCTGGCCCACGTGCAGGACCTTGCGCTTGGCCTTGTCGAACTTCATGAGGTTCACAATGGCCCACCTCTCAAGCTGGTCAGCATCCCTCTGGATGGCATCCCTTCCCTCCAGCATGTCAACTGCACCACACGGCTTGGTGTTGTCGGCAAAGTGGCTGAGGGAGCACTCAATCCCACTGTCCGTGTCCCTGACAAAGATGTTAAACAGCGCCGGTCCCAGTACCACCCCCTGAGGAATGCCACTTTGTCCCTGGTCTCCACTTGGACATCGAGCCATTGACCGCAACTCTTTGAGTGCGACCATCCAGCCAGTTCCTTATCTACCGAGTCGTCCATCTGTCCAATCTATATCTCTCCAATTTAGAGGCAAGGATGTTGTGTGAGACAGTGTCAAATGCTTTGCACAAGTCCAGGTAGATGCTGTCCATTGCTCTCCCCTTATCCACCAAAGCTGTAACCCCATTGTAGAAGGCCACCAAGTTTATCAGGCATGATTTGCCCTTAGTGAAGCCATGTTGTCTTTCACCAATCACCTCCTTATTTTCCATGTGCCCTAGCATAGTTTCCAGGAGGATCCGCTCCATGATCTTGCTGGACACAGAGGTGAGGCTGACTGGCCTGTAGTTCCCTGGGTCTTCCTTTTTTCTCTTTTTAAAAATGGGTGCTATGTTTCCCCTTTTCCAGTCAGTGGGAACTTCACCAGTCTGCCACAACTTTTCAAATATGATGGATGGTGGCTTAGCCACTTCATCCACCAGATCCCTCAGGACCTATGGGTGCATCTCATCAGGTCCCATGGATGTGTGCACCTTCAGGTTGCTTAGATGGTCTCTAACCTGATCTTCTTCTATGCTGGGCAGTTCTTCATTCTCCCAGTCCCTGCCTTTGGATTCTGTGAAATGGGCGGTGTGGCTAGAGCACTTGCCGGTGAATAGTGAGGCAAAAAAGTACCTCATCTTCCTCCATATTCCAGATAGCCAGGTCTCCTGTTTCCTTCTGGAGAAGGTGCACATTTTCCGTAGTCTTCCTTTTTATTGCAAATACACTAGAAACAATTTCTTTGTGCAGGCTAGAAACAATTTCTTTGTGTAGACACCTCCTACCTCTGAGGCATTTTCTGCAGTGCTTTCTGCCTGTACAAAGTCCACCGGAGGCTGTTGAATAGAGGGGTGCTGCTGCAGACCCCGGGTGGAGGCGGGCAGTCCCTGTGGAGCTGCCGGTGAGACACCCCTGCACGGCTCTGCTCTTACGCTCTGCTCCATCTGCCTGCTTCTGGCCCCCATTAGAGGTCCAGGCAGGCAGGCATCTTGATCCCTTAGGGCTTGTTTTTTATGTCCTCTCGTGCCTTCCCTGTACATGAGAGAATTAGCCTCATTCTTTATTTAAATAACATAATTTTAAGTAATGCTTTCATTACCTCCTTTCTGAGATCCCACTTGTTAAATCCTACTGATAGTAAGAATAGCACAAAGAGCATGCTTTCTGGAGTCACTATTTGTGTGACAATTATCTTATTTAAAATAAGGCTGTATATGACCAGTTTACTGCAATAGATGGAACAGATTTCCATTCATAATAACACCTAATGATTTTTGAGAAATTCTCATTATTTGACAGCCCTTGTTCTGCCTTCAGGTTCTCAGAAGTCAACACTTCAATAAAGGATTTCTGCTTTTTGCTGTACTAATACATACAATTAAGCTTAGAGGCTAATAGGTCTTATTGTGAAGGCATCAATTAGCTATGCTGTTCCTTTGGGTAAATTGCCAGAGTGATAGAGCACGATGATAGAAAACAGAAAATTGTTTGCGTAAATTAAACTGTGCTTCTCCATCTTGTGTTATTATCATCACTGGTAGTACTAGTTGTGGAGTAGTAGGAGTAAACATTGTAGGAGTAGGTGTATTTAATAACAATAGAAAAATCAGCTTGTATGTAATCAGTGTGTACTGACATACGCTTTCAAACCGGCACATAAGCTAACGTATAATGAAGATTTCCACAACAGTATCTGTTACTTTGTTTCTCTTAAACCAACACACATTACTTCTTAAATCTTCTGAAATATAGTATGAATTTTCATATAATAAGAACTGAACAATTATTAATTTAAACACTTTTGAAACATGAATTGCCATTTAGAGCAAGTATACTGTTTTTCCAAAGAATTAAGCCCCTAATGTAGGCATATACAGAACATTTTATAATGCCTGTTGCAAACCATTTTGTTCTACCAGAAAATCACATTCATTTCTGAATTGTACTGTCACTTTTATTGATCTTTATTGCTTTAGTCACTACTGCCATAGCCTCTCTACCTTGTTCAACCAAATATATCAGTGTAGCCCTTTCCTTTGAAAGAAGATGTTATATTTTATCAGAGGTTAAGGCTGTCTTTGTATAAACAATTGTTACTGCTGCTGTAAAACTGTCCTATTTGGAGACTGACCAGTTGTTCACATATTTGATCTGAAGCAATATGCATACATTTTCCAGGAAACATTGTTATTGCATGGGTAAACTTTGAATTAATTTCACCATTATTCTGTGCAGCTGCACATTGCGATTAGGTGACAGAAGCCAGTAATCACTGGCTCAACACTGCTCCGTATTTTGGAGTATCACTTTCTGGGAGTATTTGTGAGGGCCATTACAGCAGACATTTTTGGGGAAATACTGTTGAGTAGATGCCTTAGTCATTGCCTCAATTGTGGATTTGTACAATGCATTTTGTGCTGTCTTCAGCCTGCAAGTTCCTGGAGAATGGATGTTTATTTTGAATCCTTTATGTATTCAATGGTGAAGCAGCAATCTCAGCAGGACAGCAGTATTACTACTGCTGAGTGAGATTTGCCTTCGCGTAATTACGTATGTGTTCCTTCTTTTTGGACACCACTTGTTCTGCTTAATCTTGCATTGCTTGCCAACTTGAGGTGAAAGCACAGTTAAGACTAATTGTCATGTTGCATAGTCTCTGTGCTAGCTCTGCAGACTTCCCAGTGAGTCAGAAAAGCTGTTGGTCAGTGTTTTAAAATCTTGTCTTGGCCTTATTATGGCACCACTAGCTTTTTCTCATGTTCCAAATGAACATAAAACTGTTCAAAGTGAGGTGATCAGCTTCTGCCTCTACCTGTGAACATAACTGAAAAGAAATCAAATAAGGATTGATTTGGACTACAGAATGTGGACTGTACAAGAAATGGTCTGGACCAGGTTGTCCGCAGGAGAGAGCTACAGATTCATTTGAATTATGGGTAAATAGTCATCACAGCAAGAATATATATCAAAACTTTCACTGCTTTTTTTTTGCTTTTATCTATTCAATGAAATATATATTTACATATGTGATAATCCATTTTTAATCTAGTATTCCTTTCATGTTCCTGAATGTAATATGATTGTTGTAGGCATTATTATCTTCATTCAAAATATTCCTTCTTTTTTGGAAGTTTTGCAAATTACTACATATATTTAATGTACTTCATCATTATATTATATAATTTTTTCATCAAATACAGAGCCAGCGGAAACCAAATTGCATCAGAAAACTTTCTATAATTACACAGTATATTTAGATATGTCATACATTATAAAATAAATGACTCCCCTTGCAGCTTAGTAGATTGGACTGGCCTTTAGGTTTCATTTACAATGATCCAGAACACTGGTAATTAACTTGCGAAGTCAGCCCATGAATATACAGTTGGAAGTATCTGCTATTTTGAGAAGGCAGATTTAAAGGGAAGAGAGCAGAGAAAAGGGCACATTCATTTTTCTGTCATGTTTTGATATCCCAGAATATCTAAGGAAATTACTTTTGTGTATGGACAAATACACTTACACTTAAGAAAGGCTGCCATATGGATACTGAATAGTTGGAAAAGGACATCTGGTGTTATACCATTTTAAGAGATTAATAATTATTTTTTCCTACCACTGCTATCTCATAGTGGTAGTATGAGAAACCAATTTTCAAAGTTTCCTATAAACTTTTGAAGTTTTGCATTCGCTTTCAGAAGTATATTTCTTGAATTTTTTCTTCTTTGTATCTGGAAAAAAAAACCATTATGGATGCCAAAATCTTATATTTTAATATGCCCCTCCCATCCTCCCTCTCACCAAGTAGATCTGTCTAAGAGCTAAATTCTTTGAGGTACAGAATATGGTGGCCAGCTACCAACAACATACTTAAACATGTACTCAGCTGTCACTGAATCCAGTAGATTTAAATGTGTTTAAGTTCTTTGCCAAGAAGGGAGCTTTGCAGAAATAGGACTCATATGCAGCATTGTTAAGGAGTTCATTCCAACTTCTTTTACTTATTCAAGTTTTATTTATTCACTCTGTTGTCTACCCTCCTGAAAAAAAAGCCATTAAAACTTGCCTTACATGGTTGTTCAAGTAACAATATGAGCTGTGGGGACAATAAAAAGCAAGAGTAACACATATCACCCCACTCTGAAGAGCATGAGTGCTAATTAAAAAACTTTACAACTTTGAATATGGTGTAAAACAAATTAAAAAAAGAGAAATTGCCACTGAATTTGGGCATTTTCTGTGTGGACAGCTGTCAGTGGCAGTGAATCCAAAATACATGAACAAATGGTGATGATTATGGTGATAATATACATGACTGAGGAGAGCGCAGATAAGCAAGCTGATCTACATTTACTGTGAGACACTTAACAAAGTAAAGTCTTCAGTCCTCTTACTCAATTCTTTGTTGAATAAGGAGTAGATCAGATTTCGGTGATGGTCCTGAGAGGAAAACAGTGGGCTTGTTTGTTGAAAAATTTCCATCTGAACTGAAACCAGGGGTATAGACAAAAGAAAGAGGTAGGTGTGGGAAAAGCTCTGATTACCTGTTACCCAAGGAAAACAGGTCACAGGATGTGACTGTGGAAGACAATCTGCTTTATGAGGGAAAGTTAAAATAGTAATTTATTCCCCACAAATTGGAGAGAAAATAGTACTGGAATACACTTTTGTCCTGGGCCACTAAACTATAACAGCGTGCTGAACCTAGTGAGTCAACATAGCCTAGGAAATAAAATATTCTGATTTGATTGGACTGAAAATTACCAACTCAGTAGAGCCTCTGGTTTTACGATGCATTAGAACTTCTCCCAAAAGCCATTACCAGCTAGGCCTTGCTACCAAAGGCCTCTCTCTTCCCTTGTCTTCAAGTATGAATGGCCATCATGCCTTTTCCCCTCTTAACAATAAGCTTCTTTGCTCTTTTATGCAAGCAAGCTCCTTTCTTCCCCTCTTCTTCTTTTTTTTTTTTTCCTTCTGGTTGTATAACTGGTTGAAAGATTTCATTTAAAGTCATAGCAATTGTTCCCAGCCTGAAGAGAAAACTGTTGTTTCTCTTTTAGACTTGAAAAATGGATTGCATGTCTGATAGCCTGCTTTTTTTTCCAACAGTATCGGCTAATATAATATGGGAGGTAACCTCTCCCAGCAATCCTTTTCTCATTCTGGTCCACAGAGGATTTAAAATTCACTCAAGTACACTTGCTGAATTATGAGTATTGTGCCTGTAAGACACAGATGGACACCTGCACTGTTTGTTTGTAGAATTATTGCTGTATCTAATGGCAGTCAATCACTGCGCTGACACTATCTAGACTGACAGATGAAAAAGCTTAAAAAAATTATAGGGACATTAATATTGTCATGGGCAGCAAGAGCCTGTCAACTTACTGTGTTTGGAGACACATTCCTGAAAATTGGTCAACATGAGACTCATAAAGCCATTTGGCCATATGAACCAGAGATAAACCACTGCAAACAGATTTTTATGTTTATCTGTCACACATCTATTACAAAACATGGAGGTCTCATATGTGGTTGGTCAACAGAATACTATTTGTACATAGCTTATATGTTTTTAAGAGTCCCGTATAATGAAAAAGCTAGTAACCTAATTATTTTTAAAAACACAATATTGCAAAGCCTGCACTTCATGTAAACATACTTTAAAACAAAACCAAAAAGTAAAACAGTAATAAATACCTTGATATAGTTATAGATTTAATGTTGGACAAGAACTAAAGGTTCAAAAAGGATAAATAGATTTAAATACGGCCTCCCCATTGTAGCTAGATACATTCTGTAACTCTTCAGGGCTCTTGCATTTAATAACCAACAAGCTAGGTATATACACTATTTTCTGTAAGAGTAGCTCATTACTTGAGTGATTGCTCCAATTAAAAACAGAAAGTCATGGCCACAGTTTTTTCTTTCTGCTTCTTAGTGGAAAATCCTATTCTATTGGTCTGTTCTTGGAAGCAGTTATTCCACAATGTTTTAGTTCTGTAGTAATTAAAAGGAAAGCAGAGGTCTTGTGTCATGCTCTTCACTTCTCTTATTTCTTATTTGAGGGTAATGGTTTCTGCTAAAAGCTAAGTTTCTTTTTATTTTCTTCTGTTAATCATAAGCCAAATAGCAGTACACTTAATGGCATACTGAAAGCCTGTTGGCTAAGAGTTCCCATTCTGTACTGTATTTTAATGTCAGTCTGTATAACTACTTTTCCATGAATGTGCACAGAACTCCAATATTTGCACATGCAAATCTAGTAAATCTAGTAGCTGCCTGAGCAAACATGAGCAGACTATTGAAACTTCCTATGAACTTTTTAAAAAAACCCTGCCATAAGAATCTGATTCAAGGTCTAGCTTTATCTGACAAAACACACAAAGTCCATGAAAAACAAAACCCAACACTGTTTTTACACTTAGTCAGAGGCTCTACTGGTAGGCATTGGTAGGTATTTGCCATTCTACTATTTATTATGCATTTTTAATGCATTCTTTATTTATTATTTATTGTTATTATTTTGAGTGAATGATGCATTACTGTCTCACTGCTGCCCAGCCCCATTCCAGGGGCTCTGCATGTGGCATTGCTCTTTTCCCACCTCCATTTCTGATCTTTCAATCCCTCTTCAGCTGCCCTGAGCCTTCCTGTCCTACACCTCCCATTCTTTTTCCCCAGGATATACCTCATCTGTGGAAAGCTTTTGATTCTTCTTCTGTTTACAGAAGGGAAGAAAGGAAATAGGGTAGGAGTTCAGGACTGCACCTGTCATTTTCGTGAAAATATTTACTCCTTTTCCTTCCCCTTCCCCTCTCTGCTCCCCCCCCTCTTTTGTGCCATAGGGTGGAAATTACACCAAGCAGGGTTTTTTTTTTTCTTTTTTTTTTTTTTTTCCTGGGTACATGTGCTCTCTGTCAGTGAAGAACCTGGATAGTTTTAAAAGCTTTGGGCATACAGAAGAAGAGAAGACAGTAACATTGTGACTGATTGATCAATATGCATCATTGTTTAGGCTCATAGCCGAGGCTACTAGTAGTCCTATTACACAAACACTGGAGCTTCTGAAGCACCCTATAGAGAAGTGCCATATTCACAAACAGTGGGACCTACAAGACTTGCAAGCCATTGTGCAGTCTGAATGGATAAACAGTAGGGATTCTGGGTGATAAAGGTGACATCATATTTTATGTACTGCAGACTGACAACATTGCTGCAATGAGGAACAGCACATTTTTAACATCCTACAATTCCTCAAGGCTAACTTCCTACCAGTGATTGTCTCTGCGTGTGACATAACCGATTTTCTTCCTGGTAGATAGAAAACCTTGCAGTTACGAGTAATGAATTCCTGGCAATTTGATAATAACTACTCCCTACACTATATTTGTTAGCATCAATGTCCATGGAACGAGTTCCTTGCTGTTGTGGGCAGGTGGCAGGGAACACAGAGAGGAGGAGGAAAGTTATGCTCTGCGTGTGCATATGTGCGTGAGTGTGTCTACACACACATACATGACTGTGTCTACAAGGATTACTTGAGTCATCAGAAAATCCTCACATATTCAGATACTGTAAACCACAACTTTTTTCTTACAGCCTATGGAAAGTACGGTAGCCAACAATGCATGAATACTGGATATAATCAGCCATGAAAGTGTATGATTTTCTTATTTTCTGAAGAGGTTATTTAATCATTTAGGAGTTTTCTGTTTGTATAAAAATATTTTCTCAAGCATAATAAAAAATGCTACAATATGCTTTTTATCCTTTTCTGCTATTATATTTGTAGACTATGATATTAGAAATATGTCAAAGTAAGGATGAAGACTATTTTGTATTAGACAGTTCTCCATTAGTCATTAATTAATTTACTTAAGCTATGCTTTGCATAGCCCTACTAACATTTGCAGCATGAGTCTCAGTGATTGTTATATGTTATAGATTCACAATGGTATTTTGAATTGCTACGGTTCAGTCTCTAATCGCTTTTATTGCAAATGTAATTAAGCTTGCTTGTAACAATTTTCAAATCTGATTGGAAAGAAGACAGGACTAACAAGTATATCTGAAGATAAAAAAATTGTTACAATATGGCTTCATTTTTCGACCTTAGCTTCTGATATGCTGACAGAAAAATAACTTGCTTTAGGGAAATACCAAAAACTATTTTAAAAAAGATATGAAACATCCAGCTATGTATGTATGTTTATACTTACGTATTCTATAAAACATATTTCCTGAGAGCTCATAAAAACTGAAGGAAATATGACTGCATGAATCTTGGATGATAATCAGCCAGGGCTTTTGGTAATTTCTTATTTTTTTTAATAGTTCAGTTAATGACAGTTTTAGCAAAAGTTTTTACAAAAATGCTGACAGATATTTCCAATGCTAATGTATGTATGCATATGGATGCATAGCTATGCATGTTTATATATGTATATGAATGTGCATGTATATGTGTGCATATGGAGAGTAATAGAGATGCACAAATGTGTATATGGGTCTGCAGTGCCCACTCACACTCAAGTGTTTCGGCTGATCTGTCTACAGTAATGTGGCATAAGAGTTCTGACTCTTGATTCAAATGTTTGCCTAATCAAATTGTTTACTTCTAGTTTACAGAAAAGACACTGAAAAATAACTTCAGAAATAATCTTTTAAGATTTTAGAACCTGAATAATTTTATAATCATATTTTAGAACATGACCCTGAAAAACTTTTATGTGTTGAAGAACAGTGAAGGATTGAATGATAAATATACTGCACCTTGGAGACAGAAGAGCTGTGAACTTTTCAGATGCTTTGGCAGCAAAGTGATTTGTCAGAAACAATAAAGGACTTAAATATGTCATCCAACATGAAGCAATTGCTCTCTGGGTGAACTTTTCTAAAAATCACACTAAGTCTGTGCTAAATTAATCCATGGGATTTCAAGAACATAATGCTGGAGGTGAATATGACCTCATGTATCTAAAGCTATGATTTACCCTAAACTTGCAATCTAGAGACTCTTACTGGCAATTTTAAAGCTCAGAATCTTTCAGCACTGTTTCTGATAGTTACCTGAGGATATACATCTTATGTAAGAGAAATTCTGCAGGAAACAAAAAGCTTTTCTTGCTAGGTGGAAAGATGTCGTGTTAGTTTTTATGTTCTTTCGTAACAATTATTAAAAGTCAGTTCAAGAGTGCTGTTTAATTATGTTAAATTTGGACAAATTTGCCTTTACTTCCTACATGTCAAGTGCTTGATTCTGCATGAGAAGAACACCTCATGTCCTGGCAGGTCCTGCCTTCCTGACCTGCAAAGCACTGGATGCAGGGACCTCTTCTTGGGAGTTATCACTGCACAGTTGCCCTGTTCTTGTTTTACCCCTAGACTTCCAAGTCTAGGATATAGGCCTGAGACAGGAGACTGGGTTAAATGGACAAGATACTTGGTCTGATTCATTATGACTGCTCTCTTTTTATGGTCTCATAGTCCATTTGAACACACCTCAGCCCAGACAGCACATAGCTCTTCAGGGAGACAGTTGCGGTTAATTATTCCATTTCACCTCAATATGGGGAAAATTAGACTTGCTGAAGACAGTTTTAACTTAAATCACTGCAAGAAAAGGTAATAATAGACCTCCATCCCTTGTTGCACTGCCACACCTCCATAGTCTTCCTCAAAATTACATGTATGGTCACGTCTCATAGAGGCTTTGACAAGCTTAGTGAGAACTATATTCAAGAAAGCTTTCTACTGTTAATTCCTCTTCAGTCTCATTCAGCAAACTGGAGCTAAAACACTGAAGAGTCCAGTTGGATATGTGCCACTAACTGCTGAAACTCTTCCAAAATATACCCTTATTTCCTTACTCCATGCTTGTAGATACATAATTATATTTTTGAAAACATTTTCCTGATGTTAGCTACTATGAGTGCTTACTTTTAATCGTTTACAATTACTTTCAGAAGCCCCTATCATGAATTCATGACTGTAGGCATAGTACAAGCCTGTGACATTTTTGCTCTGCTGCACTGAATACATTGGATGGGAAACCTCACTAAAGTCACTAGAGCTGCATGTGCATTAACGTAGTGCTCATTGTGAAGAGAACCACTGATCTCAGCATACTATGGATAAAAATAGGAATGCAAGTATATAACTTTTAAGATTATAAAAAATTATTATTAAGATTATATAAAGATTTTACTCTCTGATCTACTTTTATAAATTGGCTGAAATTGTACTAATGTTGCAGAAATTGTAAACATAAATTAAAACCATGCTTTTGGCTTTTGATAAGATGGCTGGGGGGGGGATTATTGTTCATGTTGTTCTGCAGGTAACACAAAGAAACCGTTCTTAACCATTAGGCAGAATTATGTTTGAAAGTGTTGGTCAGTCTTGAAGTCTGTCAACAAAAGACATATGTACAAAAGCACATGAACAATAGTTGTTGTGAAATAAGTAACTGAAGATCTCACAGGCTAAGTAAGCATTTGTATTCAAATACCTACTGGGTAGGTATTGATTTGTGTGTGCAGGGCTAGAATTCTTGTCCGGTTTTGACATATGTATCCAGATGTCTACCTGCTGAAAATTGATTCTTTAGGATTATTTGAGAAATACAAATCTTTTCCCAAAGAAACACACTTAAGAGGTTGCTGAACTCTTCACTTTCTACTCATCTTTTTTTTGGAAATTTCTCATGATTACAGGACACGGTAGAGTGGCTCTTTAAAATTAACCTTGTAGTTCTGCCAAAAAGGGAAAGAATGAGTGCTGCTGGAGAGAGAAACACTGGCTTTAGGATTAAGGTTATGTCTGCCCAGTATGTTCATACTGATACACCTAAAGACCCTGCAGTGCTATGGAGATAACACGAGAGCTGTCGTCTCCCTGTGATGGACATAATGGATGACAGCACTTTCAAGAATATGGTTAAATCCTTTTTCTTTTTAGACACCTTTCATGTGTCCTACTGGAACTCAAATAATATCAAAGGAAACATAGATAAGAGGCAGGCTTTGTGAAACAGATTTTACAGACCCTTAGATCAGGAAAAATGTTTCCATGTTTTTTCTTTCATTTCTTAATCAGGCTAGGACTGATTCTTACAAGTATGGCCCCTTGCAGATTTCACATCCAGGCTACTGCAACACTGTACTGGTGTACAAAAATCTGATTAAACTGTTAGAAAATAACTATCAGCTCAGTGGCTATAACTACTTCCATTGTTTAGGTCAAGAAAAGTACTGAATATATTCAGGAAATGTAAACAACATGCACTATGTGAAGAACTTCAGTTAACACAGAAACTCCACCAGGCACGAAAGGAACAAGAAATACTTGACAGTCAATTCCATAGCAGAGAGGAAGACTGAAGAAAATGGTGAAACTGTTCCTATGCAAGCCTGAGCACTTCCGAATCTCAAAAGTTATGCGTTCCTACACTCTAAATAGTAGCTAGTGTACCAACTGAGTCTTTTATTAACCAGTGAAGAGAAACCAGACATGCATAAAATACTTCATCTTTGGACCCTGTGACTTGAAAGGGTTATTGCCTCTCACCAGGTATCTCTATCTTGCTCTCGCTGTAATGGAGATTTCAATTGTCTCCCACAAAACCTAAAGCTGGGTTTGTGAAGAACATATTTTCTACACAAAGAGGGACATCTCTGTTACATTTCTGTGTGGAATTCATTGCCAAGCAGTATACCACCTTCTGGTGTATTCTTCTAGTAGACTTTTACAAGAAATACGCTAAGAATAGGCTCAAGTCTTATAATTATTCATCTATAAAACAACTGGAGCATGCAAAAGCTTGAACTCCTATGTTTGGGATATTTGTGATCTTAAAAGAGCAAATTTCTTTCAACTTGTTTACTTAGAAGAAATGACAGTGAACTCAAATTGCTCAGGAAAAAAAGCCCCACTGAAATTAAAGTGAAAGCACAGCAGTTAGATCATATTTACATTTCAAACCAAAAAGGAGTCCACTAAAGACTATCAAAGCCTCATGCCATGTAGGTGGAAATACTTTATGCATGCAGATGGTCTATGGTATTTGGCTTGCTATTACAGTGAAACAGGTAGTTATATAATGATATCTTACATAAACATGTTTGGTTTTAATCATTTACAGTTGTTTTGCTTGTTTTCTTTCACTGTTACGCATCAATTGAAAAGTACATTTGAGCAACTGGTCATTTCAGTCAAAGAGCAAATTCTGCCCAACTAAATGAAGCATTTAGTACTCAGGAAATCTTTTCTGAAGCTGTTTAAAAATGAAAAAGCTATTATATTGTATCTCAAAGGCAGCTTATTATAGTTTCCTAACAGGTATGTTCTTTAAAGCCTGGACTCCAAAACCACAGTATGAATCATTCTAAAAAACAGAAAGTTGTTAACTCTAGTTAGGCATATATACAACCCCCATCCTATAGCAGCTACCTATAATTCACTGCTTGGTATAGAATCATGGAATAGTTTGGGTTGGAAGGGACCTTAAAGACCATCTAGTTCCAACCCCTCCTGCCATAGGCAGGGACACCCTCCAACAGACCAGGTTGCTCAAAGCCCCATCCAACCTGGCCTTGTATGTGTATGTATATGGAATATATTATGCAGATATCTCCATAACATAGTAATTGATGATGATAAATATCTTATGATGAGATGTTAGCCATTGACAAGTTGGCATAATAAAAATTTGGGGATAATGATGGCATCTGCTTCCCTGCAAGTCTAAGCAGTCTTGGGAATATTTTTTAATTTGAAGCTGTATTTGTATTTCCTCCTTATTGGATAATGAAATATTGAATATTACATGTATGGTCTTGTCATTCTTTCTTTGATGCAAAGGGCAAAACTTCATTAAAAGAAAAAGTGTGTGTTGTTGTAACTTTGCAAATGACAAAATGAAAACTCCACTTCTTATAAGCCAGTCCTGCGACTTTTGTGGTTCTGCTGCTGGTAGGGAAGAAGCCTTTCTTCTTCAGAAGTTCTTGTCCTTTGCTACAGTACTTAGTAAAGAACTAGAAACTCTTACCCAGCTATGCTTTCTGTCATTGGTCGTGGGGAGACAGAAAGGAAGAAATAAAATCAGATGGTCTAGCCATTAATGGGAAATGTTCTGACAACAGTGCAACAAAATCATATTCTGATTCTTACCAAAAACATTTAATCAATCTTTTTGAGCCACTTGGCTTTAGTATGGAGGAAGAACCCCATCTCTCTGGTGAGAGAGGCAGGGTTCTGAGGGGATTGGTTAGTGAAATATCAATTTATAAAGTCCCTTTCCAAAGAAAGGGACAATAACAAAAGAAAAGGTGAGTCATGAATTCCACTATCACCAAACCTACAGCTGTCATATTTGCTTTTTATAGATTATTTCAAATGAACACAAGTGTTCCTTCCAGCTGCATAAAAAGTTTATGGAGCTGCAACATACGATACACAGAGACCCTTAAAGCAGAACAAGAGAAGAATCTCCCACATGTGAAGGAAATCTTCATGTAAAACTTCCTGTAGAAGGCAGGGTGATTTTACTGAGGAGACTTGAAGCACTTCAACTGACATATCTTGTGAAGCACACACTCTGCAGCACCAGATGTAAGACAGCAACCATGAAAGAGCACGGCCTACCACCATTCTGCCTCTGGAGAGGAGTGTTGCCATTTCATTTGTTCTCTCAGCTCCGGAGGTAAAGGTGTGAACCATAGTATCTTCTTGAGGTGGTATTTTTGTTCATTGCATCACAGTATTTTAAAAATGGAATATAGCACAATTTCCCATTTTGAAACAGATCTTTCTCACTTTAATAATAATTTTCAAGGATCGTTATTATTGTTTATAATTACGCCATTTCCACATCCTCATCTGACTTCCTGTTTGCAGCAGTCTTGGTATCTTTATACTACATGTATGAAGTTGTATCTTTCCTGTTATCCCACTGAACACCTGTTTTTTGTTAGACACCCAAATTTGCCTATGATTATCTGTCTTTTACTTTACTGTGCATGCATTGTTATGCAGTAGATACCTTTCCATTCTTTCAATATAAGTGCAAGACAGCCATGAGCATAGCCATTTTATTAACACTATTGTGTAATAGCGTATGGAGCATATGGAGCTAAGTGGTTGCTGAGGCAGTTGATAGAAAATAAGATTTCTATGACCCAGTGTCATAATTTTTTTCCCCATTAATTCACTATAATAATAATTCTCACTAATTTGGATTATCCCTTATTTATTTTCTCTTATTTCAGTGTACTGGGTTAGTTTATATACATATGTAATTACTTTAGCCACATTTTTTAGTTCCTCCACTGCGGGCAATGCTTTAAATATGTCATTTTAAAAACCCTGAAAATCCTAATCCTGTGAAGACTTTGAAATTCAGATACCTTTTTTTCCATAAGACACATTCACTCAGGCATGAATGAAAAAATGTAACAATTCCATTTATTTTTGTATAATGACATTGATACAAAATTTCATAAAATGTTTCTGAAAGACAAGAGTAATAGCAAGATAAAACCTTGCAGAACTGTTTTTGGTGCATGCAGAAAGTGACAACAAAGTGGTATGATAGATTAGAAAGAAATTAAAGTTAAAATATAAAACAGACAGTTAAGTATTTTGTAATTGAGTCGGTAGAGTAGTATTAGTGTCAGGAGGAAGTAACAAAACTGGAGAAGGTGAGTGTGGTCTGTATTACTTGAATATGAACAGAGAGGTGAGGGAGAGATTAAATAAGGGCAAGTGGCAAAGGGCAAAACTGCCAATATGTGAGAAATCACAAAGGAAAGAGTAGTTCTGCATAGGCATGGGACAACCAAGAAGAGACCGAGATGAGGGAAGTAGAAGTAGATGGCTCTCAACTGACAGGGCCAGGATGGGGGATATCTAACAGTACCTTTTGTAAATAAGAAGGAGGAAATTGCCTTTGTTGGGGTAGCGAGTGGGAAGTTCCCTGTGGTATACCACTATACACTGAAGAAGAAGGATCTGGCTTCAATATTACATTCTCTTTAAATTTAGGGATTAATATCTTGGATGGATTAAGACAGAAACTATTGAAATACCAATGTAACCCTTTGATAACGAAGGGAGGTTGTTCTCAAAGCAACTGTATTCAAGCATTTACAACAGAGGAAGAAGAAAAGGTGAGCAGAAGAGTGACACAAGCACAGCTATAATCTGCATAAGTAAGTCTGAGAAATTCTTGTAGATTAGGAAAACGGAAACAGTATTGCTATTTTTCATCTAGATTCTCAATATATCTGATTTTGCTATATTCTCTCTTTGCTGACTGGTGCACTCTGTGCTGTACTGGCTGGTAATACCAGAGGAGCTCTGGCTGAAGACTGTCAGGCAGCAAATGCTGACACTACCCTTACTTCTTCTCCTTAGCTCCACAGAGGCACAAGGTCAGCTCGCTTGTCCTTCCAGTAACTTCTGTGGTCCTCTTCTTCTCTAAGAAAAGACAGTAAGAGGTGAACATAAAGCTCTCTCTCCAGCTGCATGCACAGTTCTTAGTCACCAGTCACCTGCTGACAAAAGGGTCAGAGTTTGCTGGAGCTGAGCTGGTTGTTGTAACACATCACACTTAACACAGAGAACGATTCTTGTCAGTGCTGATCAGGTGTTAAGGGGCCCAGGTAGTGATGAAACTGCATGTTGCACTACTGCTGTAATAACAGAGGGGGGAAAAAATAAAAGCAGAAATGGGCAGCAGCATAGCAAGAAGAGTTTTTAAGGCTTGTGAGGGTAAGTAATGAAAAAAGAATCCTTAAAACTCAGGAGAAATGAGTGTTAGAAGAGAAGGAGAAACACCATCAGTGGTCAAGGTGGGAGCTATAGCTGTTAAAAAACAGGACTTTCAGAGTTGAGCGAGCTGACCTGGCCTCTGCTCTGGAGGTAGAGTGATGAAGGAGCTAAAGCGAAGTCTGATGCCCTGACAATGGAGGTTCAGGAGAAACAGGAGGAAGAGATGCAGCTGAAAGATTTCTACATCATTTTGTGTAGCACCCATTTTGAAGAAAGGTGATTACCATTTGTTTGTTTTATTTAGTTTTTGTATCTAGAATATTGGTTCTGGTGCTTCACAGATCTTATATGTCTTTGCTTTTTGGTATGTGCATTTTCTTTTCAAAACAGTTTGGGTTTTCCCAAGTGTAGTGAAGTAGAGTTTTTGAATGTATATGCATATTTATGTGTTCATTTTCCTGAAAATTTTGTGGCTTGCTTTGCAAGATACTTGAAATCCATACTGAAATCCAGCCTGTCCATTTCAAAAGACTGAATTTATCAAGAATTCACAAAACAGACAAACCCAAGCATTCTGTATCAAAATAATCTCAAAGTATAGTGCAATGGATGATTACAGTTTAGATCTCATTACCTCCTTAGTACTTGCAACATATCCTTAAAATTTGTATGCAACATTTTGCACATATAACAGCATTCCAGAACTAGATTGTAATCTCTTTAATTACGTGAATACTTTCATTGATTTATATGAGATGCTTCATATAAATAACCATTAAACAATGTATGTCTATTCCCCATGCTTACATTCTAGCTTGTAGTTTTATAATGTTATGGTAGTGCAAAATGCTTGATATTAAATCCTTACTGACAAATGAGGAGAAGGTTTATTTTATTGACCAAATTGCAGTGCGTGCAGATTAATAAAAATATGACTTACTGAGTTTCATGTCATGTGTGTAGAGGAGCAGGGAGAATTTATGCAATTCTGTAGGGGGGATGCTGTGTTCTGAACAAGTTTATGAGTCCTCGTCAAGTGGAAAAGCACATGAGTTACGAGCTTCTCTTTAAAGCGCTGTTATTTGCAGTAGTAAAAATGGCCAGCTTCCCCAGCTTTATGAGTTTCATACCCTACAATTTGGACAGTTGAGGAGACAGACAGGCCTGCAAAGCTGCACTGAATGGAGACCTATACAGACTGAGGGAAATGGCCAACAGGAACCTCATGAAATTCAACAATTCAATAAAAAGTCCTGCACCTGGGAAGGAGGAAGCCCATGCAGCAATACAGGCCACCAGCATATTGGGATGTATTGATGGGAGCACAGTCAGTAGATGGAGGGAAATCAATATTCCCCTCTACTGAGCACTCTTGAGACCAGCAGGTACTGCATCCATGTATGGGGCCCCAAGTGCAAGAAAGACATTGATCAACTGCAGTGAAACTGGGCTTGTTCAGCTTCAAGAAGAGAAGGACACCAAATAACAACCAATACTTATGAAGAGATTGTTGAGGAGGTGGATCCAGGATCTTCACAACAGTGTATGGCAGGAGGATAAGAGACAATGGACACAAATGGCAACAGCAGAGGTTCAGACTGGGTAAAAGGAAAAAACCTTTTCCCCATGAGGACAGTCAAGCAGTGGCACAGGTTGTCCAGGGAGGCTGTGCAGTCTCTATGCTCATTTTCAAAGACCCAAGGTTTTTAAGACCCAACTGGGTGAAGCCCTGAGCAACCTGGTTTTACCTCACAGCTGACCCTGCTGTGAGAAGGGGTTGGACTGGAGGTCTCCTGAACTCCCTACCAGCCTGAATTATTTTGTTACTCTGTGATTCTTCATGGCTTCCAAGTGGCCGTTGCTCCACTAAGGATGATAGTAGGACAGGATGTGTACTTGTGTCCCAGGGAATCCCTGTGAGAGACAATAGCAGCTCTTCCTTTCTCACTTTTTGCTATAAAGAAGGATGTGGAATACCCAGCAACCTCACTCCACTATTTATTGTGTGTGATAGCCCTGGTGTGAAAGACATCAATGCATTAATAGCCACAGCCTTGCTATGCTTGTGCTATGGTTTGTTACACAAAATGAGTGAAAACTAGCAGTCAAGGTGGAAAACCTTATGCATGTCCATACAGTGTAAGCCATTTTTCAAAAACTGCTTACTGATACAAGAATCAAGGAGAGTGAACCTTGTTCCTCAGCCTGAGAAACATATAGAAAAGGAATATATGGCTGGCAAAAAGACCATAAGCCTGGGACCCAGGTGCATTCCAGACCCAAGCCTGTAAAACTTCAACCAGCAATATGAAAGGGCTTTATGTCTCGTCTTCCTTTTATCCTGGTTATACTCAACAACAGATAATACGTTTGAGTCTTACATGGCTCCTTTTTATTTTGGTCTCATCTACTTGCATAGTGCACAGAGAAGAAGGTGAGGACACAGGTAGGATGACAGCAAACTGTCACCCGTATCAGCCTCCTCAGTGTTGCAAAGAGTGTTAACAACCTAACAACAAATATTTCTTAGCTCTAGGATTCAAATGCTAAGTGAACTTTTTTTGAGTAGATAGATGTCTTTGAGTCTAGAACTGATATATGTAAGTTCGGTAGCCTAAAGTGGAGGCATTCATTATCACTGGATAGAAATGGTACAGAGGCAGGTGCCCCTCTGCAGAGCTCTACAAATTCCTTCTATCACTTGAGTGTTGGCAGTTCTAGAGAAATAGCAGCCTTATGGCTTTTAAATGTTCACTGTACACCTCTCAAAACTGTTGCATACTGTATTTTCAGGCACAGGTAACCTTCTCCTTTCATGTTGTGTGAAGGGAGGCCCAAGGACACCCAGAGCTCAGCATGTTCTTCAAGGAATATAGCTGGTCAAACAGTACAGTCATGAGTGCCTGGAGCACCTGAGCAATGGGGCTATGGAATATACATGGACAGCCTATTTACAGCTGCCAGAGTTTTGGCTTATGAGCAAGGGTCATGACAAAACCTCTTAAAACAGTTGCAATATTCGTGCAGCCAGGAGCTAACAAGGTCAAAGAGGTGACTATGCTAAGCCTATGGTAAGCCTCAGCTGCACTTTGAAAGAGCTCTTCATCAGTTCTATGCCAGCAGCTACTGTAGTGGGGCTGCTTGAAAGAGCACATATTCTCTGCTTGCTATATGCTGTGCTAGCAAAGTTCCTATTCTGACAAAGATTACATTGAAAATAGCATCGTTATTAACAAAAAACCTTGTTCTATGCAGTCTTCAAAACTGGATAAAACATAATTGGGTACGAATAAAAATATGCTCTCTAGCATATTTAGGATACCGAAGAACAGCCTGGCAGCATACCAGCAGGCACAGTAAGAAACCTATTAATAAATTCTGATCAATTTTGTCCTCTTCAGTTAAATGTGATTCTTGCTCCAGTGGAGCTTTTCCTGGAAAGAAGGAAGTTAATATAAAGCACTACATCAGAAAAAAGTTATACTGAAATGAATAGAAAATGATTTAACAGTAATCCAGTTCCCTAATTATTTTTATTTAAAAATTGGAATAATCAATTTAAGGAAAATCTCTCCCCATTTTCTTTTGTTATAGTTAATGGCTAAGTTAGATCTGTTATGTAGTCATTCCAAATAGTATGTCTAAAAACCATTACACAAATACAATTATACAAAAAGAACTGATTAATTTTGCACCTCTTCCTGCTTTCATAATCTTTGTCAAGTGAATGGCATAATTTGTGCCATTTATTTTTCTTATTGCAGTATTTGTCATTAGAATGAGGTGTCAGGAAGCATTTAGACTGTCTCACATTTTATGAATTAAAATAGTGTGCCATACTGTTATGACCTTTTTAATATTCTGCATTTTCCTCTGTTCCTTGGCATTACTCTCTTTCTCTCCATATCTTCTCCATTCTATGATGGGAAATGTGAAGTTACAAAGTATGAAGAAGCAAAGGGAACAAAACAGTATGCCTCACGAAAATAATTCAAAGGTGAGTATTCATGCAGTGTGGTACTGCAAGCTGTAGACCTTGCATCAAAATAAGGTTGCAGGTATGTCAACAGCACTGATACAACAATACTGTGCTGCACAGTGCTGTGAGAACATGCTGCAATTAGGGGTAGGCCTCATTGCCGTAAGATGTGAAGGATACACAGAAACCTTGGACTTTTCTAGGCATATCAATTCTACAGCACAATTATAAAAGTGTTGCTAACAAACACTGGAAAGATTAAAAAAATCTCTTTCTTTGAGTCTTAAACTAGTATCTGACTATGAAACATTAGGATGAAACCTTCAAAGAGGTAATTTGCCTCACAATGGCTCAGTAGAAGGCTCTTTTGCATTGAGATACCTAGTGCTTGCCAGTCTTGGAGACAGTATTAGATGTTTGAACTGCATTTTTTTACTCATATGGCTAACAGGAAAACAGATAGTCTATCATTGTGGTTGAGTTAAACTACATGCACTCACAGTCCATCCATGACACTGTTAAGAAGAAAAAGAACTGAACACGCAGTGTAATGCATTATATAATTGCTAACAAGATCTCTTTAATTTCTATGTAATTTAAAATGCAGCCTGAAACAGACAATATAACTGCTGACTGCTTGTCTCACTCATCCTTTCCTTCACAGTTGGATCATGATGGAAAAATGGTTGCAGAGATCACAAGTACAGTTAATACAATTTAAAGCTTCCCAATTAAAGAAAAATATTAGCTGACTGACAGCAAGATGCTCTAGCAAATCCTGAGCACTTTGATCCAGTCTTCAGTCTGGGCTTTTCCTACACTATGGATATATGGCAAGAGGTACAGACATAATATTTCAAAGGAAATACAAATAACTTTTACACTTTAGCTAAGATCACCAAGGTATTTGTCAGAACAAAGCAATAACAAAACACCTGTTCTAGCGGTCAAGACCAGATGATTGTTTGTGGTTTGTGTCAGTTTCACAGCAAGAAGGCACTGAACTGAATACCATTTGCTTCTGATTCAGCCTGGGAAATCTTTTCAACTGATACCATAAACTCATTTTATCATATTCCTCTTGATGGTCACTGTGACAGGTCATTTAAATAACTGATTATAATTGGCTTCTAAATTCTAAGTCTTATAAGTCTGGATCACAAGTTTCGCACAGCAGGAGAAAGACATATACAAAGCTCAGAGTGACAGGGTAACTGACGACTGGTCTTAAAAGGCATGTGAGACTGGGTACAAGATAAAAAGTCTAATGGAAACAGGAAAACTACAAAATATATGGTAACCCTGTGCTGAGAAAGACAGAGTGTTCCCCTGTCGTGACAGCAGAGTATGGAAAATGTTAGTAGCAGAGCTAAGAGTGGATGCATGGACAAGACTGGTGGACAAGGGAAGGGAGGAGAGCATCAGACACTCCTTTTCATAGGAGGAAATGAAGGCAGGAACAAGGAAGACTGCTGAGTACCTTGTCACCGTGCCTCCCCTCCTTGCAGAGAAATAGTTTGTATTTCCCTTCAAACCAAAGTTTTTGCATATCTGCATTAATCCTCCTTCACCCTCTGACGAATCGCCTCTAATTTTCTATCTTGTTTGATAATAAATGCACTGAAAGTAGTCCAAATAACTGCCATTATGTTCATTTAAATTAAATGAATATATTTTTTAAAGAAAGCATTTAAAATCAAATGCAAAAATATGACAATCTTAAGGCCTGAAGATACTATAACCTTGACAATTTATTTTAATAAATCAAGTTATATGCTACACCTATGACCTTTCTCAGATATGAAGATTAAAGGCTGCCCAGCTATACACAGAATCAGAAAGTTGGGTAACGTTTAATTTTTTAAGTCAGATCAAGCCTTATTAATATATCCTAGTGCAGTATTTTAGTGTACCTATATTATTTTCAGTATTTCCAGTGTAGCAAATGTGGATATGTTTCACACAAAAATCAAATCTTTTTGAATCCTTATGTGTAGAAAATATTTTGCCAGTACTTGTGCTGTAGTGCATTACTTCAGAGAAAATACTTAACTTAATAATTACTTAATAAATTACTTACTTAATAAGACCAGAATTCTGATTTTCTACTTCCAGGTGATGAAAGAAAAACAGGGACTACAGGATGGATGGCTGTGCTCTTGCCACAAGGCACACTGCTGACTCCCATTCAGTTGGGCCACCAGGACCTCCTGCTCCTTTTCTGCGGATCTGCTCCCTAGCCAATCAGACCCCTACACGTACTGTTGCATTGGGCTATGACATCCTATGTGTAAAACTTAGCATGTTTCTTCGCTGATCTTCATAAGCTTCCTTTTGGCCCTCCCAGCCTATAGTTTGGCTAGCAAAATACTACAGGAGACTGCATAGAAAGTCAAGATAAATTACATCTGTACATAGCACTGGCCATTCCATCACAGGAGCCAACCAGGTCGGCAAAGAACAAATTCCCCTTCATAAATCCACACTGGCTGTGCCCAATAACCTTTCTGTCCTTCCCATGCTTTAAAATGGTTTCCAGGAGGAACTGTTACATAAAGACACCCATGTGCTAAGGTGAGTTTGACCATCTTGTACTTTTCCAGATTCTCCTGCTTGCCTTTTTGAAGATGTTTTTAACATTTGCCTTCTTCCAGTTATTGCTCCTTTTTCGATCTTCTCTTTTTAAAAATGTATCCATTTCCACTGGCTTTTCTTGGATGGACTAGTTTAAAACACTTCTTGTTACATTTCAAGTGAAATCCTATTTCAATCCAAATACAGTTTGACCCAAAGTTAGAATAAAATGTCTGAATGTAATTGTAAAAAAAAGGAAATTACAAAGAATATGAAAATGTAATAAACATAGATTTCTAGAATAATGAAAAGAAAAAAATAATAATGTGAACAAATACCCATGAAGCTATAGAGCTATTTAGTTAAATAGTTATAAGGTGTTGTAATTTTCAGCAAAGAAAGCAACTAAACAAGTGTAAAGGTTCTATGTTTTAATGTTTATATAAGTCAATGAGAATGAACAACTATTCAGGAAAATTATTGGAAGTGCAAATGCAGAACTTGATTCAATAAAAGTTTCTTGTTTCCTGTTATCAATCTACTTATAATAAGTGATTTCATTTTTTTTTTGATTTATCAGCAGTGCTGCAAGAAAGCATCTGCCCCAATCTTTTTAGCAGAAGGTAATTTCTCTGTAGTTTTCCTTATCACCACTCCGCATATTCCTTTGTATCTTTTTCATTTCTCTATCTGCAGCTTCTCATTGTAGTGCTGTCCAGGGTAATGTCCATGTCACTGTCAGTTAGAACTCTTAATTTAGACTTAATATGTACAAGTAGCTCATTTTTCCCCTTCAGTGTGCATTACTGCTGCATTTATCATCGCTGAATTCCCTCTGTCATTTCCAGTCCACACCATGGGTCCCTGTGAAATTCCTTGTGTTTTTTTTTTTTTCTTTTCTGGTGTAACTACACAACATAGTTACCTTGCTTTCTATATACTAAATAAACCCAGGATTAATATAGTATGGATCTGCTTTTTTCTTTCTGTTATCATAAAGTGTACTCTTTTATATTTTTTGCTTATCTTTTTCCTTCCTAGCTTTTGCCTGAGGCCGAAACTTCTCTTTTATCTCCTGACTTTTTATAATATCTGCTTTTGAGATACTTCATTAATTTACTTTAAAAAAAAAAAAAAAAAAAAAACAAACCCAAACCATTACCTGGCTTATTTTTTATTAGTTTTTAACACATTTCTATGGTTGCAATAGATTACTGAAAAATCTCTGCCAGTATTGGGTTAATTAGTTCCCATAACATAATCTTCCAGCCGTTCTGATATTCTTTTTTTAAAGTATTTTAAAGCCGTTTAGCTGGTGCCTATATACTATGTACATATGCACAAGCATGACTGTTTATATCTTAAGCAAAAGATTAACTTTGCTACTACAATTACTTCATTGTTATGCATATCTCTGAGATAATAATGACTCATCACTATTCCTTTATTGGGAACTCTTATTTGGAATCATAATCAGTCTATGTATTATAGCACCAATGGTTTATGTAGATCATGCTCTGGAAAGGGCTGGGATGGCCTATTCCTATGTCCCTAGCTGTACTGTCTGGTCAACCCACTGCACTAGCACTGGTAGTGACCCAGAGGAATTATTGGCATAGGTGCCAATTTTTTAGCAACATACTTTCAGGTTTTCTGAAATTTTAGATTTACTATATTTTAACTAAATTGTAAAATGTAGAGCATTATTGCTACAAATTTTTGTAAAGATAATATTGCAATTATTTATGTAGTCAGAATTTGACATGGCCGTGTTACCTGACCAGACTAATAATTCTAGATGAGTATGGATCCTAACTTTAGAGCAACTTTGTACTGTCAAATTTATACATGTTTGTGTGCTTACATACAAAACCAGTTCTTCTGTAAAACTTCACAAAATTTTAAATAACACTTAAAGCCAAAGTGTTTATCTATTATTTTTGCATCCTTTCATTTAGCCAAAACTAGCTACATGTCAAAACTTAGATGGAGCCAGATAGTCATCATTAGGATAGGCTTTTCTGTCTATAAGAAAATAACATGGTCTTATTTCTGCTGTATCTAGGAAATAGGTTGTTAGTTGCTGTTGTTATTCATTTAGTCTGATGAGTGTTAACATGGTATCTATTTTTAGAATACTGGCTTTTAAATAATCATTTTGTGAGTAGGCAACACTCTAGGGAAACTGAAAACTAAATACTAAGTGCTGATAGGCAGATATTCAAAATGGCCTTATGTATAACATGTATGTCAAACTGATAACTGGTAGGGCAACAAAGTAATAGCATGCGTAGCCATTGAATATCAGACATCTTCTTAAGTGTGTGCAATTTAATTGTTTCTTTCTTTTAAAGTGAGCTGTGTATCTGGGAAGAATATCAACTCTGAGATCTACCATGATTAGAAACTCATTAACTAGTATTTTAAACATCTACTTTATTGATTTTTAAAGATTTTTTTTTTAGCCTGTGTTTGTCTTTTAGTGTGTTTAATTTGTTAGATTTTCTTTAAATGTTGCCCTAGAAGGTAAATCGATTATGCAAGTCAGATATTTCTTTGATGTTATCTTTTTGTTTATATTGAATGTACCTAAAGTCTCCTTTCCCTGAACATAGTACAGGCAAACAGCCACACAAGAAAAAGTCCATCTCCACAGTCTTTCTTTCATGCTTGTTTTTGTTGCCTATCTCAATCAATATCCCTAAAAAGGGAGGTTTTAAGTAGTTTCTAGGTGGGATCTTATCTTTATATTGATAATTTAATGATGTCTAGAATAACATCATGACATTATGCCAGACTGAGTTTTACACAGCTTCAACTTGCAGCAGCTGCAGCTCCACCTGGAACACTACTGTCTGAATTCCTTTGGCTGCAATTCTCCCCAATCATTCCCAATCACATGCTGTCCATCTCATCAGGTTTCCCATGTGACCCAGTGGTTATCACTACATAAAAAGGCATTTTTGTTTTTTCTGCTTAAATTCAATCTACTTGTAAGTTATAACCAGCTCCATGACTGATGGTAGCAGTTAACATTTTCCCATTTAAGAGTAGCATGCAACACATTACATGATTTTATGCTGAGGCAGCTGATCCCTTGAAAGAAGAATCTGTGAATCTGTCCAGATCAGTTCCTGAAAATATTGTAAAAGGAGTGTATCTCTCGATGCTCACATATTCCTGCAGATTTACTGAATAATTAACACGCAGGTACAAATGCTAGTCAGCCTAAAGCAGGATTCTTGTCACTTGCTTGCTCAGTTTGAGAGCACACAACAGCGAGATGGGTCAAATTGGGAACTGCTTCAGCTAGATTTACCCATGCATTTGTAAAACGATAGCTGAGGAAGGAAGTACACCATACTCCTAACTGGCACAATTAAACAAAGGAGAATAGAAACTCTGCAAAGGGACTTGAAAGTCCCTGATCCTCATTAGTGAGCTTTTAAAATAGTCCAGCAGTCCCCATGCCATGTGTCTGCCGAGAATGATTTCCCCATTTCTCATTATGTGTGAATGCCAGTGCACTGTGCAGCTCCAGTGCACCGTTGATTAATAAGGTCAGAATTAGAAACTGAGAGCTTTCCTTTTCTTAGCATCTGCTGCAGTTTTCCCTCAACAGGATTTTCTTTGCATATTTTCTATGATCTGAAAAACAGAACTTACTGGAACAAAACTTAAGTATTTTATCATTTGAGGCCCTAACACTTTGTGGTATTCTACAGTTTTTACAAATATTATACATAAGGTTTTTAATAGTTTACATTAAAGTCTCTTAAACAGTATAAAATATTTTAGAAAAACACATTAATTGTCTGGAGAGTCCTTTTTTCAATAGATAATCACTGTATATTCAGACACCATTTTGTTTTCAGAAGGATAAGTCATGGCTTTATCTGAACTATGAGTAAAGCAACTCAATATCTTTCAAGTGTTACAATGCCACCAATCCGGTGTGACAGAATTTCTCTTCCATACAGTGATTAAATCCATGAACTTCAAATCAATTCCAAATTATTTTAGCTGGTTACAAATTACACAGCCTTCTTCCCACCACTGCAGCCAAGGTTTTGCACGTGCAGCTAGCTAACCCTTTATCCAACTGTATTTTTATGAGTATATTTTGCAAGCATATTTTTGGGTATTCATTAGATCTTCCAAATAAAAGCTTGTGCCAAGGATTACAAATGTTTTGGGTTTGGGTTGGTTTTTTTTCAGATGACTCCTTGTTTTGCCTGAGATTATGCAATTTTTAGTTCTGTGATAAAGGTCTGGTAATTCCAGTTGTTTCATCTTCAACTACCTAAGATTTTGGTTTGAAAAATTTCATGGAAAACAAACTGAAAGCCGCAATAGTCCCCACCAGCCTCACACATAAAAAGAAGGAAAGATAAATGAAGAGGATTTTATCCATCTGCATCATCAAATGAACCTAGTGCAGAAAGCAGACTTTGGGGGAATCAGACTCACAGAAATGTGGGTTGGAAGGAACGTCTCCGGCTTGGAAGGCTATTGCAACACAAGATCTGGGCCAGCTCTGACTTTGTCCAGCTGAGTTTTTCTTTTAAGATGGGCTTTCCACAGTCTCTCTGGATACCAATACCCCTTCCACTGCTGCACTACTCTTCTACTGAAGAAGTTAATCTTCATGTCCAGTCTGAACTTTCAAGTTGGAACTAGTGGCTGCTACCCATTGTTTTTCCTTCTGCTTCTACAGAAAAGAATTTTGTTCTATCACCTCTGAAACACCTGTTCAGGTAGTTGTAGAAAGGTATTAAATTGCCTCTCAACCTCCTCTTTGCCAGACTAAACAAGTCCGGCTCTCTTTAGTGGTCCTCCTATGTCATTTGCTGTATGCCACTAGCCATCTTGGTAGCTCCAATGGATGCGTTCCAGTTTCTCAACATCCACCTTGAACTGGGGGCCCCAAACTGGACACCATATTCTATGTGCAGTCTCACCTTAGCAAGGTGGAAGAAGAGAACTTCATCTGCTGGATCAGGCTCTTCTAGGGTGTGGCTACATTTTTCTTCTTTTGTGATTGAGGTGTACTGTTGGCACATACCCACTCTACTGTAAACCCCAGGCCCTTTCCACCAGGGCTAATGCTCAGCCAGTTGGTTCCTAGTTTTGGTTGATGAAAGGGATTATTCTGTCACAGGTGTAGATCTTTGCCCTTCTTGTGGTAGAACCAATCCCTTGCTGGTCCAGTCATTAAGTTTCTCAGGGTCCCTCTGGACTGAAGCACTACTGTAGGATGTGCCAGCCACTCCCTCTGATTTAGCATTGTCCATAGATTTGCTGCTGATGTGTTCTGTCTTGTCACCTAGGTCACTGATGAAGCTATTGAACAATACAGACCTCAGTACAGACACCTGGCTAAGTAGGTATTCCAGCTAGATGACAAGCTATTGATTACTTGCCTGTGATTCTGGTTGTCCAGCCAATTTTCAGTCCATCTAACAGTCTGTATTGCCTATCTCAGCTCAAGCTATTTTACATCCACCACTCTCCCCTCATCCACATAGCCAGTCATTTAATTGTAGAGAGCAGCCAGGCTAATCAAGCACAATTTTCCCTTGGTAAATCCATATTGACTTTTTCTGATTACTTTTTTGTCATTCTCAAACTAAATTCATAGAATATATCTTTTTACTTTTTGGAGAAACAGTGGCTCAAGAAGACATTTCCAGATGACCAGGTCAGCTTTCAGTTCTGGCAGATGAGAGAAGAACCCACCTTGCAATGAAAAACTGCTGTATTATATCAGCTGTTCGCACAAATAAGAGAGTTACTACAGTAGTTTGGAAGCTGACCATGGAGATTGGCTACTGAACTTTGCAGCTGATCTTTGGACTGTATGAGGGTACATTACATTAATAATGTAGCAAAGTGCTAGTCAAAGTAGTCAAATCATTTGCATTTAAAATAATAAACTTGTTGGAATCAGCTGCAAAGACATTTTACCAAAGCTGTATCTTGCACAAATACTGCAGTACAGCTTGGGATCTGGGCCACTGGTCAACTCCCTGAATACTTTTCTTTGCTACTTCAATTATTATGGCTTTAAAATACATAATTCATTTTAATGCACCTTTCAATATGCTATAGCTGTAGCTATATATTCCCTGGTCGTCTCTAAAATTAACTAGTTAAACCAGGTGGTCTGCAGTTCTTAATAAAGTAAAACATATGGGAACAGGAAATAATTTTTCAGCATCACCATCTTGCAGGCTTTCAGGTAGATACACATTAGAGCAAAAAAGGCATGATGGAGAACATATTCTGCTTTATGATATAACGTTCCTGTTCCATCATTTGCTGTAACATCAATAAGAATATCTCTAAATTTTCAGAATAGTGGGAAAACAGACCTCTATACTGTTGAATAATCCAGGTTTCCAATATACTTAAATCTGTTTGCATGACCTGACATAGACTGGTTTAACATGAAAGCATAAGACAGAAAGCTATTTCTGAAATTAGACACAAAGTCAAACGAGACACCAGGCAGAAATCCTTTCCACAGTACCTAACCTGAGAGACACATAATATATGTACAGACCCGGAGTTCTCTGGTTATCAACAACTTCTTCTGATGATGCTAAGAAATACTTTTCTCATTTTAATTTATTCGTATAGTTCAGCCCAAAGACTAGTTCCACAATTATGAAAGCCACAGTGAATTTAAGAAGCAGATAGACTTTTTTTTTTTCCCACTTTCCTCACCTACATAATGAAAGTGTGAAAAGATAGGACTTGCTAGTTTTAAAAAACTTCATGGGAATATTAATTCCTTCAGTCCACTAACTGTATGTAATAATTTGTTTTCATTACATCACTTAAGACCCCCAACTATTAGGACGTTAGATATCTATGTTATGTTACTTAGATTATCTAAAGCTGTCTTTCCAATCATAAATAAAATAACTTAAAATATTGCTTTATTTTTTTTAAACACCTAATTTTCTACATTTCTATAATTTCTACAGATACAGACATAAACAAAGAAAAGTTAAATACTCTTTGTCAAGAAAGTAGAGGAAAATTATTTTCTAATAATAAAACAGGAACACTTAAATGTAGATAAAATTTATGTTAGGGTGTAGTTGCTTCGATAAATATTACAAATCCTTCCAGAAAGCAAAAAGTATCATATTTACTGTAAATTCTGTATTAGGCATAAACAAGCTGTACAATGGTTTTACCAGCTAATGAGAATGAACCTTCCTTTGTGAAAGTAACTAAAAATTACCCATGAGAAGCAAGATAATAAGTTTAATTAAAGCAAGATTTCCTGCTTACTGATTTAAATGATGATTAAAATGATTTAAGTTCCTCCACCCTGCACCTTTCCATGGAAAGTTCTGCTTTTGCCATTACAAATATGGGGAGTAATAAAATCTCAAAGAAAATGGTTTATCTCCTGGACTAGGCACACGTTGAGGATGTTTTCTGCTTTCAGAAGTGAACTCTTAAACAGAGTAAGGAAAAGGTCAGAAGTACAGAGTAACTCAAATGTGTTACCAACTCCAGCAGTTTTTCTGTCCATGTTACTTTGGCAAACAGTTGAAAAGACATTGAGCAATGATGAAATTTCACCATATCTTGCTCTTCTTTTCCTTTTTGCATTTGTTGTTCATTTCAGTCTAACTTATTGCCCTTCATTAAGATGACTTACATTTTGGCTGACAGGTCAATTCAGCTCTTCAAAAGAAGATTAGGTTCTCTGTTAGTATTACAGATATTTACAAAATATTTCATCCTCCTCTATGGAAAATTCAAAGGTTATTTTTCTTTACTGTTGTAAGCAGTCTACTGAACTTTCCCACTTGCAAGGTGGTCAGATCCCATCAAAGCAGCTTATGATTGCATTTATCGGAATTAAACTCTACATTCCAGTTAGTAATCTAGGTTTTAGCTTTCCCTCGGGGTAAACATGTTGTCCTGACTTCTATTCAGCAAAGAGGTACTGGATGAAATTTTTCATCTTGCAGTGGCTAACTACTTACAGAGGAATGTGAATGGAGTAAACCAAGGTGCAGATTTTTTAATAGGGATTGTTTGTGCAGGCACTCAGCATGATGGCCACCAACCTCTCCAGGCGTTAGTAATGTCAGGCACATACTGCTTAGAGGTAAGAGCTGGATGCATTTCATGGACTCAGATGTGGGACTAAAGAGAAGCAGACATTTTTCCAAGAAATGACTGAGAAGGGAAGTTTTGCAAATATCACAGACTCTGGTTAAGTGGAGACACTTGGAGATATAGCAATTCCCAGAACAGCCTTGGAAAACACAGGGGCTGGGCTCTTCACATCCCTAGTCCAGCACATACCCTCTGCAGTCTGGTCCCAGTAGATGTTCCTGCAATGAGCATTTTGGTTTGGGTCAGGTGTGCACTTGTGAAGTGAATCTCCTGCTTGTCCCCATATGCTCTGGTTCACAGTTCCCAGAGGGCATATGCTTCTTTCAGATGACACTAAACCAGAAAGGCAGTCCAGGGTAGCAGCTTAGGTAGTGCAATGACTATCAGGCACTCAGACCAGTGCTAATCTGAAGTAAAACCCCTCCAAAATGCCTATGGCACAGGTATCAGGCAGTGTGGCGTAAGACCCTTCCTAACTTCCCCTTCCATTTCACAGTAAGGTCAAAATACCAGTGGGTATTTGATCTCAGATGACTTTTCAGAGATGGTTTACTTTCCCCCTGCAGTGTTTTAGTTACTATGTGTTGCAGTATGCATTTTATTTCTCAGAGTAAACGTACTGTACACTATTACTAACTCTGTGCCATTTGGGCACTTCGCCTTTAGCTAGCTATTTCTTTACTGGGCTAGAGACTGATTAAAAATCTTCACTGTAGTTAGGGTATGGTGTTAGCCCATAACATTTACTTCGTGCACACTGGTTTACAATGGTTGACGTGTAACCGAGCAGATGCAAAGTACAGTGGTTTTAACCTACATCTGTGATACCATGTTATGAGTGATGAAAACAATTAATCTTGTCATTCCTTTCATTTTAATGTCCACTCCTACATTTTGCCTAGCCTCTCCATTTGACACTAATTTACTTCTACCTCACGTATGGATTTAAAGATGTTTAAATAATATTTATTTACAGATATTCTCACAGAGATCCTCTGTAGAGCAAAGGGAAGACAGGAAAATATTTTAAAATTTTCTTAAACATGCTCAAGAACATGATGCAAATTCTGTGTCACTGACACTCTTGGATATTTTCACATTTATTTTTTTCTCTTGAGTCAAACTTTACAAACTACAAAGGAAGACAATTTTTAAATTTTAAATTCTGGTTACATTAAAAATACACTACCCACCCAAACTGTCATCTGATCCTACATATGGCCATGTAGATTTCATTAGTTTGACTACAAAATATATCAAAGAAGCATTTGTTTCTATTTGCCTTTTGTTTTTAGTACCCAGAAAACTTGGTGTTTTCATTATGTGCTTAACTGTCCAATGTGTCATGTCCCTTGGGTATCTGATTAGTCAGTATGTTTTAGCTATACAGTGCTCTTAGCTGTGGATATTCATTATCAATATGTTAAACATTTGATCATGTTGCCATTACATCTGCAGTAGACCCTTAGTACAACACAAAAAACTGTTACAAAGCACATTATTCTATGTAAGTCCATGTGAGACAGCAGTACAGGCAGTCCTTAAATCATACTGACAGAAGTCCAGTTATCCATAACATTACTTTAAATTAATGTTTAAATACAGAATGGGTATTTAAGTAGATAAGCTGTTGAACAAATGCTTTAATTTCATTAAATCTGTATGTTCAATTGAGAAATATAGCAACAGGGACTGCAGTCTCAGCTACAAAATATTGGTTTATATAATTTTACTTTTTACAAAGGATTGCTGAAATAATAAATTGCTGTATCCAATATGAAGTATGATATAAAACATAAGAAAGGCACATTGATTTCACAGGATTACTACATTATTTCTGTTCTAAATTTCAATACGGTAATACGTTAAAAATCAAAACTGAAAAGTAGATGATTGCTTTATATTGCAATGTAAAACCTTTTATGTATTCATAAAACAAATACATTCTCCCTGTGAAGACAGTGGGTAAGACAACATGTCTACAAACATTATGGGTTTTATCTCAGTCTTCTGTTTGATTTTATTTGCTTTCACTTTTTCAGTTTTCTGGAGCAATTTTCTGGATTCATGATAATAGATTTTTCATAGATGTATTACAGTTCAACAGCTTTGTCTCAAATTTTGTATGGAAATTTATTTTTGTGTTACATTTTATCTTATAGTTCTTCAGTTTTTTTATAGTAAACTCTTCTACTCTCAAATGATTTGTTTTTAATTTATAAAATTAAAAAGATCTGAATACTTGAGCATAATACCCATATAAATGTTTAAAAAGAAGTAAAAGCAATTCTCTATATGAAAATTATTCATGTACAGTCATTCAAAAGTAAGTCGACTAAGAAATCAATTTTTCATGTCTCTAGTTAAAAATCATCTATGAAGATGCACTTCCTCCCATATAATTAAAAAAAAACCATGAAAGAATCACAGAAAAACCCATGTGAGTTTCCCAAGAAGAAACAAAGTATGGGGTCCTGAGTTGAGATACTGATAAAAATAATATTGTTCAGTTTCTTGACCAATTTACCATCCTTAGAACTGATTTGAAGTGTACATATGAACACATCTGTGTAAGTGGATTGTACCTAAGACTATGGAATCTAATTAGTAATATCATTAGTAGTTGATGATCTTAGTCAATTTTTAAGAAATAAAAATACTAGATTTTATAATATCTATCCATATCCATCTATATTTATATCTATGTCCTTATCTACGTCCGTATCTATGTCCATATCTGTGCATATCTGTATATTTGATAGATATTGTTAATTAGATATTTTTTATTATATATTTGATGGATACTGTTAATCAGACATTTTCATTAGTGAATGTTGTTCACACTTCAAAATATAGCAGGTACAGGGAAGAAGACTAAGTTCTCATTCAAATTTCTATTTAGCATAGCTAAATTTCACTGCAAAAAAATTGTATTAAAATCTAATTGAGTTAGAGAAATTATTTCATGCTTATTTTGCATCAGTCATTAAGTATTTTTAATTTAGGCTTATTTCCAGGCTTTTTGTTTTCTATGATCAGTCATTACTTTAGTCAGTATATGCAGGCCAAATCTGAAGTACAGTTTACACACATTAACAAAAAATCAATGACTAGATTTTAATTCAAACAATACCATATAGTATATGTGGCCAATATAGATGTATATATGTAAAACCATGCAAGTTAGCCTGATTTTTGATGTATCACCTGATATGTTGGATACATTCTTACCCCGTATGTCATATACCAAAAGATATTAAAGTGATTAAGTAATATACTGAGTGTGTTCATTCTCCAGCTCTAGAAATTAAACAAGGTCCTTTCTGAAATGGGCTGACTTGACCATCCCACTGTGAAATGAAGCTTGGTTAACCAACTGTATGTCAGTCGTGGAGGTGCATGCCTCCGTAGGCTGGTGCTAACACTACTGAAACTGTGTCCTCATGAGGTCCTTAAGAATTTTTAAAAACATGGTTAGTTCTTGAACAGTGTAATACAAATTTGCATGCATGTATTTAGCATGAAGTAGTCATATGAAACTCCTAAAACAAAACCAGTGTACAAGAAGGAGAGTGACCGGATGTGCTTTTTAAAATAACAGTCTCAAGAGTACATGGTCAATCAAAATTCCACAGGGACAGCAGCACAGCACCTACTTGACAGTCTGACTAGAAAAGTTACTCCCGTTCCATGCTGCATACCCTCTTCTTTATCAGGTTTCTTCTCAAAGCAGTATTCCTGGCAACAATAAGTAGTACTGTGAAAACACCTACTGACAGCCTCTGTTAAGCTGTGCCTAGGCTAGCAGCCTTGCAACCACCAACATGGCATCCATCCATCTCATAGGTCTTGATAAACCTGCCCAGAGTGGAAATAAGGACATGACAATAAGCTTGATAGGTGATTGACATTGTGAATGACAGCAAAGAGGATGAGAGGGTGAGGAAACACAGTGGTAATGGGAGACTGCAATTACCACCATGTAGTTTGAACAGATGTCCTGCCAGGCCATGAAGCGGAGACTAAATCCTTAGATACCATAAACGACTGCTTTGCGGAGCAGTTAAACAGTGAACCTCAACAGGAGAAGCAACACCTCAGCTGGTCCTGAGTGCAAGACCTTGTTCATTATGTTACTGTGCAAAGTCACACTGATCACAGGCTACTGGCACTTGATATTCTTTGCAGGATCTACAAAGGCAAAAAATCCTATGCTTATTTCAAAGTTGCATAAAAATGAGATTTGTTGAGAGAGGACAGACAAAAAAATCTTTGTAAGTAAGTGACACAGGCAATTAAAAACCACCCTAATGGAGGCACAGAGCAAACATTTACCACTTCTCATGGAAAAAAAAAACCCTTCAGGAATCCCATAAGAAAGCCTGCATGCATGAACAGCAGAGGTAATGATGTACTGAACTGCACAAAATAGAAAGAATCATTAGGTTTTTTAAGTTCAGTATAGGAACATAAGACAGGTCAAAAACAAACTTGAGAAATGTGCAAAACTAGTGATAGGCAGAGGGCTGGTAGATGAGATTACAGAACACATTGGTAAAATGGACTAAACCAAACAATAATGGATGGTTAGGACCAGATGATATTTACCCATCAGGTTCCATAGGGACACTAGGAATTGCCAGCCATGCAGTGTAATACCTTACTTAAAACTGCCTGTGTATCAGAGGACTAGAAAGTAGTTAATGTGATGCTAACTTTCTAAAAGATTCCAGCAGAGAGTTGGGGAGCCATAGACCTGAACGGCATTACCCATATAGGACAAATGAACACAAACGTTTTTAAAGAATAAAATTAATTGGCACATGGATGTATCTCATACATTGAGGAGGAGTCAACCCAACTTTGTAAAGAGAAGTCACACCCCATACAACATTGTTGTTCTCTGAAGGAGCGAAGGTTCATAGGGATGCCGAAGTTCTGGCCCCACAAGCACTTAAAAGAAGCAATCTGTCATGAAACAAGAAGGCTGGATTGCACACAGTTAAAAGGTAGACAACTAAAGGTCAGAATATATGCTCACACATAATCCACACATACAGAATGAATGTTTGGAAGTCCTCCCTCATACAACATAGACTTACTTCAACAGAATAATGTGCAGAACAAAAATCTCCATGAGTTCAAAACAGATTAGAAAAATCTGTAATACTTGATCTACTTGTGGTTTGAACTAAATATTTCTTGGTTTTAGAAATGCAACTAAAAAAACCTGTATCAAAAATCCCTGTCTTCAAGCAGATAGGACTTCTAAGTTTCTATATCCATAAAGTGGGGCTATATATTTCAGGGAAGTGCAGTATATGAAGATCACTTACCTACTGTTTATACAGCACTTAGAGGATTTTAAATGCTCGATTAGAAAAAAGAAGAACCAAAAAAGAAGCTTATAATGATCTTTTTCTTAATAAGTTTATGAATTCTTTATAGGCTTCAGTCAGTGCTCGTCTTTACCTAGCAGTCAAACTCAAGATACAATTAGGGGAAAGTCTTATCTTCCTTGAGCCATCAAAAGCACCAATTAGATTTTTGCATGTCTGTGAAGTCAGAAGCAGTGTTCAACTTTTCAAAAGATCCTAATTTTTTTCTTGAAAATTCATACACAGCTACTTTTTAAGGTCACTGATATTCCATGCTCTTCAAAGCAGAGGAAAAGTAAGTAGAGGAAAAGTAAGAACTTATGAACACCCCTCCCCCCCCCCCAAATTAAATGTTCATATGATTGGCAAGCTTTAGCTAAGCAGAATCAATCCTCACCAGACTGATTGCACTCCTGCTTTCTCATTTTATGCACTGAATCATACAGGGGTCAGGGCTCAGTCTTGGTGAAGGAAGGAGGAGGCATTTGCTATTGTAAATCATGGGATGGATTCCACCTACAAAAGGCTGCCATCTAGCTTATGGTCTTCCTAGAGAAGATGATTTAGGCAGCACAGTCTGCTCTGGTAGTTTAGTGTCTCTTTCCATACATGCACATGGTGATGTGGTCAAACTCCAGGCATTCACACAACTGTCTCTACATGTAACAAGAAGGTATGGAAATACCTTTCTTCTTATGCAAATGTGCAGCCAGCACTTATGAACTACAGCTATCGACTGGCAGAATCCACAAATCTGATCCTTGCAGCTCTTATGACTCTATCAGCCTGCAAAGGATGCTACTTCTGTCCTCACAGAGATTTGCACAGGGCAGTGATATTCAACCAAAGAAGAAACACACGGACTTTCTGGGGAATAGTAAATGGCCTGAAATTGAAGGGATCAGGGAATAGATTGTATTTGAGGATTAAAATATTCTCTCCCTTCTTTTTGTAATCCATCAAAATGAAAGTATTCAACTGTACAATGAAAAGGATTCAGAAAAATGGCTTTCTCACTACTTTTCCAGTGAGAGAGAGGAAATTGAGTATGCAAAAACAACAGAAGCATAGCATGCGATATACTGGGAACAATGAGTTTCATGCTCTCTCTCACTTGTTTGAGGTGCCTGAATCAGCTACATCAATGTTTGAAACAAAAGAAATATTCTGAGCCCTAAATAGGTTATTGCCTAAATTTTAGGTCTCAGAAATAAGGATCTGAGGGGAAATTTGTAATCATGTTTAAAGTGATGAATATTGAAAAATGTCTAAACCCCCTGACTTGTTTGCACAAAGTCAATATCACTAAGGCAAAGCAGCACATAGAAGATTTATGGGACTGTAATAGGAAATTAAACCTAAATTGATTCAACAAATTACTGCACGTAAGAACAAGCTGAATAATTTAAAAAATCAATATGAATAATTTGAGTAACTTGAGAGTACAGAAGAAAAGTGTTGCATAGGTTAATGTTTATTGCACATCTATTTAGTGACTATCTTGAAGCAACAGTTGTCGAATTAAAGTATGAATACGAGATTTTTTAAGTGAGGAGAAGTTTTTTAAGAGAGTTTTTAAGAGAGAAGGAAAGGTAAGAAACAGAAGCAGATAGTTTCCAACTATCTGGGAACTGTGCTATACAGTGCTAATATCTGGAGTACACTTTTGTGGAGGAATATCTGCAAAATTTAAGTCCTTTACTACTTTTCATGCTACTTCTGTGCAATAAGAGAAATATTGTAAATACAAACTTAAAAATGTCCTGGGATGTAAGGTCATTTGAATTTAAAAATTATTGGACTCAAAACATCATCCTTGCCTCTAAATTGGAGAGATATAGATTGGACAGATGGACGACTCGGTAGATAAGGAACGGGCTGGATGGTCGCACTCAAAGAGTTGCGGTCAATGGCTCGATGTCCAAGTGGAGACCAGGGACAAAGTGGCATTCCTCAGGGGTCGGTACTGGGACCGGCGCTGTTTAACATCTTTGTCAGGGACACGGACAGTGGGATTGAGTGCTCCCTCAGCCACTTTGCCGACAACACCAAGCCGTGTGGTGCAGTTGACATGCTGGAGGGAAGGGATGCCATCCAGAGGGACCTTGACCAGCTTGAGAGGTGGGCCATTGTGAAGCTCATGAAGCTCAACAAGGTTGAGTGCAAGATCCTGCATATGGGTTGGTGCAGTCCCAAGGACAAACACAGGCTGCGTGATGAGTGGATTGAGGGCAGCCCTGAGGAGAAGGAGTTGGGGGTATTAGTGGATGAAAACCTGATTATGAGCTAGCAATCTGTGCTCGCAGCCCAGAAAGCCAACCGTATCCTGGGCTGCATCAAAAGAAGTGTAACCAGCAGGTCGAGGGAGGTGATTCTCCCCCTCTACTCCACTCTCCTGAGACCCTACCTGGAGTACTGCATTTTGCTCTGGGGCCTGCCACATAAGAAGGACATGGACCTGCTTGACCAAGTCTAGAGGAGGGCCACGAAAAAGATCAGGGGGGCAGGAGCATGTCTACTACAAAGACAAGCTGAGTTGGGGTTGTTTAGACATCAAAAGCACATGCTCTGGGGAGACCTTACAGCAGCCTTCCAGTACATAAAGGGGGCCTATAAGAAAGCCCAAGAGGGACTTTTTACAAGGACATGTAGTGACAGGAGAAGGGGTAACAGCTTTAAACTGAAAGAGAGTAGATTTAGCTTAGATGTAAGGAAGAAGTTCTTGACTGTGAGAGTGGTGAGGCACTGGAACACGCTGCTCAGAGAGGTTGTGGATGCCCCATCCCTGGAAGTGTTCAAGGCCAGGTTGGATAGGGCTGTGAGCAACCTGGTCTAGCGGAAGGTGTCCCTGCCTATGGCAGGGGGAGGGTGGAACTAGATGGTCTTTAAGGTCCCTTCCAAGCCAAACCATTCTGTGATTCTATGATTCTAAAACAATTACTAGCATCATTTTTGTAGCAAAGATGTACAAAGATTTATTCTGACAATGAATGCATTCATTTATTTATTTCTTTTAAAATATTAATTCAATTACTCATGTACTTCAGGATTCAACTGCAGAATGGAAAAAGGAACAAAATGAGACCCATTTTAAAAATATATAAAAAAATATAAAAATAATAATTTAAAAAAGCGCCTTGATTTCCTGAAAAGATAGCTATAATGCCTAGGAAAACTAATTTAAGATTGTTTTGGATTCTAGAAAAAATACTAAAACTATGGTTCGCCATCAAAAAGTGGTAAATGGGTTCAAACTTCACGTTAGCAAATGATGGCTTCTATTTTCAAATCTTATTCCTTCAGAATTAGCTCAGGAGGGCCACTTAGGAAGAAGTGCTGTAGCATATGCACACACTGACTGACTTAAATAATTTTGTTTGCTATTTTTGTACTTAAACAGCTAATTCAGAGGGTTTTGTATCTCCTGAACTTAAAGGCTTAAATCCTCTCTTCTGTGCAGCCTACAGAGAGAAGTTAAAATCAAGTCAAATCATCATTCCCAGTTTTCTATTATTCTGGGGAGGCAACTGCATGGAATTTGTGTGCACTGTAATATTAATTTTGGGGACAAGCAAGGATAAATAAGTAGGAAGTTTTATGGCATTGGAGACTTCCCAAATGCAAGCTGGAGTACAGTGAAAATAGTCCATTACAATAGGTGGGCTGCAGTAGTTATTCTGTTTAATTGAGATCATGAAAACTAACCAAACTACAAGCCTGTGGACTTGATGACAGTTATTTAGAAAATAATAGAAAAAATGACAAAGTCTAAAGACCCAACATACAGAAAGCTTCAGACCTGAACAGGGAGGTCCTAATGCATATTTTGAGATCTGTGCGGAATTTGATTATATTATTTGCAGATGTAATAGTTCACATAGGCACATCTGTTCATGTACCACTAGGCTGTAATTTATTACTGAACATTCATTATGAATTCCTGAAGGGGAAAAAAAGATGTCTCACAGTTGTGCTTGAGTTCTTTAATTATCTTGCTGATTTAGTGAAAAAAAGTCCATCCATATTTCATTAAAGCATTTGATTCCATACAGAAGAACAGCATCATATTCAAGAAAAATGAAAACGCAACACAGAAAGGTAGAACAAATTGAATTAAAGGGATGACGCATAGTGAAAGAGAGGTCCACAATACCTTTGGACAGCAGCTTTCATGTTGCTCCACCAGACTGGAGTCACAGTTCAGGCAGGCAGCAGAACTGTGGTAGTTCATCCTGTGCATGTCTGAAAAGCACTTCTGAGGGCGCGCAGGACTCTGACCATGCTGAGAATGGGGCAGGAGTTGCCCACCCTGCAAGTGGGTGCAGACCCTGCCCCAAGGCTGCATGGGGACTGCACAGCCATGCGTGTGGGAGGAAAATGGGGAGCAGAGCGCTCGCATGTGCACCTGCTGCCTGCCGGCAACGTGAAATAAAAAGCAGGACTGGGAGACACTGTCAGTGTGAATCTTTTGCACTGATTTGTTCCTTCTGATAAGAATACCCAATGGTCATGTAACTCACCAGGTGGTCTCAGGACAGTGCGGTGGCTTGGGGAGAAACCGTAACTGACAAGAAGTGAAGCGAGCTGCTGGAGGGCACTGAGCGGGATGACAGCAGAGATCAGGACACCCATGCCGCTGCCAGAGTGCGGGAGTGAGGGACCCCATACATGTGGACAGACAGAAAAGAGAGGGAATGCAGTCATATATAGTCATATATAGCACCCAGCAAGCAAGTAAGGCTTCATGGAAATAATTCAGAAAAAGGTGCACCAGGCAAGAAGCAATATGTTTAGAAGTTCATTTTCACTGTATTAAAAAAAAAAAAAAAAAATAAAAAAAAAAAAATTAAAAAATTGAAAGAGTTAAAAGCTGTACAGTTAAATTCATGGGGTTTTTTTGACATCTCTTCTAAAAGAAATTCTGTAAAAGGCTACTTTTAAAAGCAGATATTTAGGGGTAAAATTTATCCTCAGTGAAGAATTGTTCAACACACAAACACTTTTTTTCTAAAGAGTTTACACTGAATAAGACATCTACAGCCCAAATGGGCCAGGAGTGAAAAGTTACCTCTGTTTCTCTGGACAGCTGTCCCCTGCTTAGAAATCTTCTTTTTCCATAGAAACATGGCTCAATTTGGGATCCATTATTCAAGACGCTCCCTGCACATGGTGGCACACCGCGGAGTAGGCAAAGATATCCATCTTTAATAACATTTATCTCCCTGAATGTCCTTTCATTTTGACCTTTTCTCTGTGCAGCTTGGCCAATTTTCACTCCTTTTGCCTTTCAGGTCTACCAGGCAGGAAAAAGGAAAGAACTGTATTGAAGAGGTGGATACACCATTTTTTTTTTTTTTTTTAAATTGAAGCTTTTGATGTCATTATACAAAAGTTAATAATTAGGATGTCCCAACGACATGCTGTCATGAAAAGATGGCTTTCCAGAAGCGTTCTTGCTTCAAAATCAGCTGGGAAGGACATTAATTTATTATTGCTTTACTTAGTCTAGGTTAAAGGTCATGAAAGAAAGCAGTAAGAGGAAGGAAGATCACAAACACGACTGAAATGTATCGTATGCCTTTTTAAATTAACCACCACAAGGTGCCACCTGAGCAACTTTTTCAAGTACTGTATTGTACTTCTGTTTTGTAGGACATACAAAGTACATTTCATTTGTAAGTGAATTTCATTGCTTTTATTCTATCTCATTAATATTATTTTATTGCAGGTTTCTTTGTGCACATAAATGACCTTGAAGGGAGTATGCAATTTCAAACGTACCTAAATTTGCTGATAACGCTAAATTGGGCTGGACCAGTAAATAGAGGAGAACGCCAACCATTTGAAAATTATCAGATAGGATAAGGCTTGGAGGCTGATAAAAGTAGCTTATTCAGATTAGCATGGAGAAGTGTAAGATAATGAAACAGGCCACTAGAAACAATCAGAGTTTCTTTGGGCTAAAATAATACAAGTTTCAGAATTTGGAACAAACAGACAATTTAAGAGAGATTGATGGTAATTAAGACTGTACTTTTGCAATTTTATGTGCTTAAAATCTCTTCAGTTCTCCTGAAAACAAATGCGGAACATGAGTCAAAACTGTCTTTCACAAATGAGACTGAAGATGATGTATGAACAGTAAACATCAGGTTTAAGAGCTTAGTTATCTGTTTTGTTTCCTTTTACCGATTGAAGCAATTTCCAGAGTCATTTGAAATGTGCAATCACTTCCAGCAGTACCAAGAGATTGGTTTGCTCTCAAACTGGCAGAAAGGGCTTCATCCTTCAAAGATGATTAAATAGCTTGATCTAGCAAAAGGAAGGAATAATTTCATCATCATTTCTGAGCCATTCCTGATTCTGCCAGCTGTATGTTTGGCAGTGATGTAAAAGAAATCCACTGCACCCAGAAGTTGTTATTATTTACATTTCAACTCTTAGGAGTCCTACTCACGAACCAGGTCTTACTTTGCCATTCACAAGATAAGCACCTGTGTCAACTACAAATGACCTATTAAAGAATATTTGATTTATATGTGTACCTTTCAATGACAAAGAAGGTCTGAGGATAACTCATTTGTTTAACAAATGAAGAAATGCTGCTGCTATGCAGCCAGTGTTCAGTGTCCCAGGGTGAAGTTGCACAAGATAGCTGAAATGAGTTGAGAGGAGGAGAACCTGCTTCCTCTGCCTCCTCCTGCCTTTGCATCCCATGTCCATTCTCCCAGCCACAGGCTTTCCCTCCCTGCCTTGCCTGGGCTCTGGCTCCTCTCCCAGACTGCTTCAACTCTCCAGCCTGGCAGGAAAGTATTGGGTTCACTCTTAGGTTTGTTTTCTCTCTGTTTAGGTAACTGGATTGGCATCGCACAAGGCTGGTGAGTGCCAAAGCTGGCAGAAGGCAGGTGTGGAAGAGGAAGCCTGCTAGCCAGCAGGGTGTGGGAGACGCTGCTGCCTGTGGAAACTCGTTCCATTGCCCTGGGCCACAGAGGATAACTGTGCTCCCAGACCTTTCTCCAGCTTCCCTGTGAAAGACTCTCTGTGCACCAAATGAAATCGGTGCTGCACAGTGTCAGAGAATACATGGCAATGTTGCACTTCCCGTTAAAAAAAATAAACCTGTTCTAGCACAAGGGAGTCAAGTATTAGTGGGCTGGGCTATTTACAAGTCATATTTAAATTGTCAAGTAAAAGAAAAGAGTTGACCCATTTCTTTCCATCTGTGAAAGAAACACTCAGTCAGTCCTTTGTATCTCCTAGCTACTCATCCAAGAAAATATTTTAATATTGTCTAGCTTGGATTTTTTTACAAGAAATGTTCTATGTCAATCAGTACTTCTTGATTTAATTGGAAGAGTAGCAGGGATTTAAACATAGAAATACAAGCTTAGTTTCATTAAAATAATGCCTTCCAGTCTTTCTGCTTTTAGTTTATAACCAGGCCAGAACTTAAAAAAAATTAGATGTGATTAATTCTTTTAAATAATGTGAATTCAACCCTGCCATATTTCAATTCAATCAAGAAAATAAAATAAGACTTTTTATTGCTTCTGGTGTTAATGGAAGATGTTCTAGAATGTTTTGGTTTACTTACAGGCAGTGAAATGTGTTAAAAAAAGTCAAGGAAGAAAATGAATGATTCTTTGGAGAAATACAGGAGCAAAACTAGGTGAACCTTTTCTCAAAGAAAAAAAAAAATCCAAGAGTTTTTCTTTGTTATCTTTGTGTTTTCTTTGTGTATGTTTGTGTTTGTGTGGCCAGGCTGCTCCATCCTTCATGGCACTCCATGGGAATTTCTGTTTGTTTGGCCAAGATCAAAAAAGATAACTTCCAGCTATTGTTCCCTCCCTGCTGTAAAAAAAAAAAAAAAAAAAAAAAAAAAAAGAGCAGTATTGACAACATAAGTCTAAAAAAGGCTTAAAAATACATTATATAAAGTCCAAGCAAGTCCCATTTCCTAACTGATACTACACCTGAAGCACATTCAAATTCTCAGATATTTAATTCATGTATTTGGCTGCTTCAAAAGTTAGTGATAAAGATAGGTAAGAATGTACCTGCCACATTCTATCTCTCAGGTTTCTGGTGCTGGACAGAAAACTGGAGGCAAGTGGCTTTTGGTGAATGTGTATAGTGCCAGTTCATTCTTTGACCCAATCCTGAAAACAACTGGCCCAGCACACCTGGTCTAACTAAGGGAACTGGCTGTAACTTTGTAGGACAAGAGCACACAAAGCTTTTAGCTCTGCTGCTTCATGCAGAAAATTCAAGAAAATTGCTTTTCATCCTCAGAGTGGAGAGTAACATTTATAGCCCAACCAGTCTGCCTGAAACTGAGGGAGTTTCTGCCCCCAAGGACATGCTTGATGCCCTGGGTTGGGGCTGTTACTGGCTGCCCCTATGGCCTGCCCTGCTCCCTGCCTGCCCTGGGGGGAACATCCCCCAGCCCCTGGGGAGCAGCCTGGTACTATTCATGTGGCTGGTGGAGACGGAAGAATTTGTAGTAGTGACAGACATACAGAGAAAGAAGCAATTAGAGAGAGGCAAAAATGTGAATTTTTGCAGGGTTTTTCATCTGCCACCTTCAGGATACATTTCAGTTTGATTAGCTTGGCCATGCACATTGATATTTATTAGATAAGCATAGGAGACCAGAACACAGATTTGTTGTGGCAGGTGTTTAGAGTCATGTAAACCCAGACAAAGGCTTTTATAACTTAGGATTTTGCCTGAAAGCACAACTTAACTAAAACATCCAGACTTGTTAAATGGTGACCTATCACAGGTTTTGGATATCTGAGAGTGGGCCTGATGAATTGTCTATGAAAGTAAGACAAACAGGCAAGTGTGTATAGAATGGATCTGCAAGTGGGTTCAGTGCAGAATGCATTAACACAATGTAATAAGTATTGGACCTTAATGCATTGGCAGCTTTATATTTTCAAGGAAATGGGGAGAACAATGTTGAGGAAGTACCTTTACAGATTCATTAGAAATACTAAACAGGGGAGCAGATCAGAGATTAACTTTGAAATTCAAAGCACTTGTAAAATAAAAAACCCCATACTTTTCCAAGGGATAGTGTAAGGTTTAGTATAAAATTGGAAGAATTCAGATTGAATGTTTGTGCCACTTTCCCAGAAAATAATGATAAAATAACAGTAAACAAAAACAATTAGCAGAGATCCTTCTCAAATTTGAAAACAATAACTTACTTGGCTGGTGAAAGAGGAAGTTTAATTCCAGTGGATGTTCATTTTGAGGTGACTCATTTTATTAATTTGCATTTTTATACTTCCTTAAAAATTATTTTACCATATGTCCTGGTTTCAGCTGGGATAGAGTTACCTGTCTTCCTAGTAGCTGGTACAGTGCTATGTTTTGAGTTCAGTATATGAAGAATGTTGATAACACTGATGTTTTCAGTTGTTGCTCAGTATTGTTTAGACTATAGTCAAGGATTTTTCAGCTTCTCATGCCCAGCCAGGGCACAAGAAGTTGGCACAGGACACAGCCAGGGCCACTGACCCAAACTGGCCAACGGTGTATTCCACACCATGGGACGTCCCACCTAGTATAGGAACTGGGGAGTGGAGGCAGGGAATGGCTGCTCGGGGACTGGCGGGGTGTCGGTCGGCGGGTGGTGAGCAATTGCCCTGAGCATCATTTGTACATTCCAATCCTTTTATTACTACCCTTGTCATTTTATTAGTGTTATCATTATCATTATTAGTTTCTTCTTTTCTGTTCTATTAAACCGTTCTTATCTTAACCCAGGAGTTTTACTTTTTTCCCCTGATTTCGTCCCCCATCCCACTGGATGGGGGGGAGTGAGTGAGCGGCTGCGTGGTGCTTAGTTGCTGGCTGGGGTTAAACCACGACACCATAAAATTTAAATAAATATTTGACATTATTATTTTATTTCATAAACAAATGTTCAAACAAAATATATGCTAATTTAAAACAGAAAATAAATGGAAATGGTATAAAAATAATGTAAATGTCAAATTACAAATTATAAACCTTCAATAGTGAAGAATGAGCAATTTTGGATGGAATACTTGTAGCATGATTAGGCCCATCAGCTGCTGCAGACTAAGCCTGGTCTTCTTACACTTGCAATATCTGATGGCAAAGGCCCAGTTGTATCACATCCCTCAGAAACATGCAGCAGCACTGACCCTAATAAAGTCAGTGTAAGAATGGGATGTCCAAGAAGATCTGAGTATTCCCCAGCACAGGAATTATTCTGGACCGTGCTTTTTGATTGACATGTGCCTCTTGCATATAGGCTGCTGCCAAGACTGTAAGAAGACAGGCAGAGAGGTGTGAGCAAAGGGATTAGAGAAAGGATGACCGGAGCTGTGAGAGGCTCCCTGTGCTCATTTGCTAGCCTCTTTTGTATGGTCAGTGACTCAGGCATCTAACTGGTGCTACTAGAGGATGGCTGCAAAGCAGAACATGGTTTTCAAAAAACCTGGGTATGCTAGCTTACTAGCTGCATTTTGCATCATTCAGCCTGCCTGAAGCTATCACACAGCAAATGGTTGTTGCTCAGCATCACGCAGATTTGCAGAAGGTAGGCAGCACCTGCTATGCTGCTGCTCATCTGGATCCAGGAGTGAGTGATACGGTGGGGTGCACTAACCCAGCTGTGGCTGGTTGCTCCAATCTTTGTTGCCTGCTCCTCTTGTTGCTTTACCTGTGAGACTGCAAAAATATGCCAACACACTTTACCCACGTTGTGCGGTGCCAGGGTGGCTACCATGAACGTGTTCTACTAGAGGACTAGGATCCAAGGAAAGCCTGAATTGCAGTTACTGGAAGAAGTCCTTCCCGGGATGTGTGTTTCTACTTCTCATGCATCCAGGTCCTGCCCTAGCTGAGGAGCTACATGGTGACCACATTGCTCTACAAGACTGGGTCAGGCATGGACCCTCTCTTGCTGGTACGCTGGGCAGTCACAGGCCTCACCGGGCATGGGTACAACTGTCTGGAAGGTGAGGCAGATGTTGAGGGTGTGGGAAGCAGCTGAAGAGGAAGGCTGAGAAAGCTGCTGGTTTTGTATGTAGTAGCCTTGAGCCTGGGCTAAGAAAAAATGGCTTGAACAGTGAAAAAGGGTCACAGTGAGAGAAAACTACCACACTGGATACATCTCCATGTGCTGTAGAAATCAGATAATTTTTTTTTTTTTTTTTTAAAAACCTGTCAGCTCTGTGTTGCCTTCAGAAATGCATACAAGAGAAGGATCTTGTGATATGGATGGAGTATCCAGTGTCACTTTCCAAGAGTGCTACCGTGTGCTTTGTTGAGAGGGGGCAGAGCAGAGGAGTGCAGTTGCTTTGGGAGGCAATGAGCAGAAGAGCTCTCAGACTCTCACTTCTGAAGACCCAGTTCTCATTGATTAGAGGAGCCCCTGGGGGGAATTCACCACTGGGTCTGATGGTACTAGCAATGATGGCAGCAACAGTTCCTTCATCCATTGCTGATGTGATCTCACTGGAAGGTGGTACCTTGGAGAAGAAGAGACTCCTAAAGTGCAGTCCCTTGATTTCCAGGCCTTGCTTATCACTGAGGAGGCTCTGCAGTACCTCCCTCTGAGGATTCAGTTCAGCACAGCTCAGTGCAGATACTTAGCTGAGCTGCAATGGGTGTACCGTCCTGACCCTGGACCTCCACATAGGCTATCCTGAGTTTCTTTAGTATGCCTATGCAGGCTCTGAATCTCCAACACTTCTACTCATCTGAAAACTGCCCAGTAAGCAAGGGGAATTAGACAGAGCTGAATAGCCTTGATCCTGGCCAAGCTTCTCAGGAATACAAAGGACCTATCTTCCCACGTCCTTCCATGGTCTACAGCTCTTGACATACCTGTCTTTGTGAAAGTGACTGCCTTGCGGTGGACTATAAATACCAAGCTGCTAAAGCACAGCCTGCATGGTGTGTAATGATAGAAGGGATGTGGGGGACAGAAGGCAATGTAGACAAAAAATGCCAAAATGGTACGGTCTTATCTGGAATACTGAAAGAAAACATTCCCTGGAAGTTATAATTCCCTGAATTACGCCAGTGAATTATTCAGAAAGTGTATTACTAGAAATAGGCCAAATCTGTGCCAGAAAAAATAATGAAAGTTTATTACCATAGACTACAGCATCCATCTTCTGGGACATGTTCCTAAAAATACTGGACATGTAAGGGGGAAAAGGCAAGGTAAACCCAGTTTGATACTGAATGGTATCAAGGGATATGAGACAGCTCTGTGAATAAATTGAAGGCTAGTAACACAAGAGCCTCATACTAATACATTATTTCACCATACTTTAGATTGCTGTTACGTTTATGAAAATACAGAGTGGATTAACTAAGACTATTTTAAAATAATCTGAAATTCACAGGTTTAGAATGAGATCTGCACATAAATGGGGAAAAAGTAAGCACAAAGCATAAATAAAAGGCTAAATCTGAGCACAGGGTTCTGCATGAAGAGGCACCCAACCTCCAGGGAAGAGGAAGAAATAGGCTTTCTGCCTCTCCAAGGGACCTTTCCTCCTGCAGTCCCCTCTTTCCTTAACTGAGTAGGAAGCCTTGTAGTTGAGAGAGGTGGATTATAAGCCTTATCAATTTTTAATAACTTCTAGGTTATGCTGACATTTTGGTAAGTTTAGGGTTTAAGAAAGGTTTAACTGGTTTTTGTTTTCTTCTCCACATTTCACAGTATTGTAACATTTATGACAACTTTAGGTGCAACAACTATTGCTTTTGCTATACCCTGCAGAAACTAGGTTAAGCCACTGATAGGGAAAAGAAAGTGTTAAGCATCAGTGTTCATGCACTCCTAATTGGATCCATCCTAATTGTATGTATCTCTTATTGTTTAGTTAGTGCTGTTCCATCATTCTTCCACTAGTTCTAAAGAGTACTTCTCTTTCCTATTAGGAAAGAATATGCTTAACCAGAACTGAAACTATTATTATATACATGATAGATGTCTGACTTGGCCTATGTAACTCATAGCTTGTTTAGTGCTAAAGTAGGGCACAGCTAAAGAGACAAGAGAATTAGGCAACAAATGGAATAAGGATCTGAAAAAATTTCCTCTGAAAAATTCCCATGCTCTTGTTTGGATTTTGAATCAGACCCTGGAAAAAAACCACATGGTGGTAAAGATATATTTGAGAGAACCGACTTCTAAGAGGGGAAAAAAAATTCAGAACATTTAGTTTGTCCTTTGTTATGCTAACTTCTGCAGGTGATCTGCATGAGCAAGTTACTGATAACATCCTCCTAGGACTGCTGTGCAAAAGGACCCTAGGAATGGTCTGAGTGACTCAGGCTGGCCAAATTACTACATCCAGCATTGCCAGTAATGGTATATAGAAGAGACTTGTATATAATGTAAAATTCAAGAAATTTACACCTTTAGTATCCAGTCTGATGTTCTTGATTATTTCTAAATCATGAGTGTTTAGATTTAATATACCATGTCACACATTTCCAAAAATGAAATAATTTATTCTATAAATGCATGAAGTATTAGACAAAATGATGGTAATACCATTCATAAAGAAGAAAATATTTGTAGTCCTCTGTTTAAATTCATATCATACGTATTCATTTTTTATGTTACCCATAATAAATTCAGTGCAAAGAAAATATATTCGGCATAAGCAATACTAGAAGTATTGTCAGCAAGAATGTATTTTAGAGAGAACCATAGCTAAATCCTTTCTTGTTTTCATTTCATTATTCAATGGACAAGATCAAAACAGGAGGCAAGTAGCAGTTTTCTATGTTCAGTGGATCAGCTACTCAAACACCTGTATTATTTAGTTTAGACCTATGAAATCTGATGGAAACTTATACCTCTCTTTCATGTCTCAATCAGTGGAAGTCCAGCTTATTTGGAAAGTGCTGAATGGGCCTTTCTTTATTATCTACTCTTTTGGTAAATGTTACTTCATAACTGAACAAAAAAGAAAACAGATGGGCAAGATAAAGGCAATTCATTAAGTGCAAGCTAGAAAACATACAAAAGTAACACAGGTCAATTCAGTATGCTAAGATATTATTTATCATGTTATACAGTTAGTGCATCTGGATAACATCCAAAAGTCTGAATTGCAAGACAGTGCCATTTCTGCTGACCTTTTAAAGCACAGCTTAGTTTTCAGAATTCAGAGGTACAAAAGTTTAATATCAATAGTGAATTATTCTGCTGCAGTGAAGGTACAGGCATACTGAATTGTGGTTAGCCTCTGAACGCAAATGTGATATAGTCCTCTGTTTCTACAGCCTCTCCAAACCTTAAATACTGGTACATTCTTTCTTACTATATCAATTTCCACAAATGACACTTTTGCTGATTCAATACACCAACCTTTTAGAAAGATAGCCATGCTAATGCATACCTCCTTAGAAACTTCCTTAGGCATTGAGTAAATAGATAAACAAGTTTGCTTTTAACAGAAAGATTTTTATCAAGGTAAACTCACCACCTGTTTAGCTTCATCAGATAGTATGATTTAATTGTCATGCTCCCAGAATTAATGTTGCAAAACAAATGAAAAAAATGAAGGAAATTTATAAATATCCTAACAGTTCCATCTTTTCCCTTCTGTCAACTGATTTTTAATGCTAGTGAAAAGTGGAAAGAATATTGAAGAATCATATTCTTTTTTCCCAGAGAGGTTCATTTTCCAGTGGTGCTTGGATCATACACCACACTCACAGCTTGTCTACTGTCTAGGAAGTTTTACCAGCAGACACAGTAAAGCCAGTATAGTTCTTCTGATAGGGTGTAATCAGAGCTGGCTGCCTTTCCCAGATTCATCAAGCCCTGGTAGAAAAAGACTATGGCAAAAAATGCATGGCTTTGGGCAAGGGCCTCCTTGTGTCTTGTAGGACAGCATGTGATGCAGTATCCTGTGGGCTGTCTTTTCTCTGTATTTAGACTTGGTATAATGTATAGCACAGCTCCACAAAATTTGCCAGTGTACTTGGGCAAAATTCCAAGAAATCCATCTGTTTCCATTTTTTTAGTGCCATTTGTCTTTCTTAACATGTCTTGCTGCTAGTAACATGAATGCTCTATTGATCAGTGGAACGATCTCATATATATTGAGAGTGTGAGAGGTACTTTGTTTGCAGAATGACAACATCAGGAAAGACAATCAGCATTTTCAGAGTAAAATTTAACTATCACCTGACTCAGCGCAGGTTGTGGCATGTATATTTGGAAGACAGAAGGAAGGCTAAAAATGCCTTAAGCCTAGGACAGTCATTACAGAAAATATCCTTCATGCTATTGCAGCATGACTGCATTTCATAACATTTGTGAGGCCCAGGGGATATTCTAGCTCCAAGGCTGCTGGTAAGATGTTCAATTTGCCTGCTGACTTCAAGGAATCTCAGATATGCCAATATTTTGCTATATGGCCAAGGTAAGATTTAAAAGGATGGTTTGACAGAACATGAAATCATACAATGTGAAAAGGAATAACTGCTTTGGAAAAATTTAATATCTGTGTGTTTCTCAGGACAAAGAAAATACATTCATTTTTTTCTTGAACTAAAATTGTCTAGAATATGTTACTTAAAATGCGCACGTATTAACATTCAGGATTCTCAGTGAATGCAGTAGATGTTAAAAGATCATAACCAAGGTATGGGCTGTCACAGCAATTGCTCTGACTAGGCTAATACAAGGACTGGAAGTAAGGACTGTAATCACAAAAGACTCAGATCAAGAAGTAAAAGCCAAACCACAGGCAAGGCAGGAGCATGCCCAGCACCCAGTTTAGCTGCCAGTAATCCTACCAGTTTAATGCTGGCAAGGCAGGTCCTGAGATAGCCTGCAGGACAGACATGAAAAAGGCTAAATGCAGATCTGTGCAGCAGTCATGACTGGTCAGCTGGGAGCCCAAACAGGGCCCCAGCAAAGGGGCTGCTACATTTATGGTCCTGGTGCAAAGTAGCACACGGAACAACACAGAAGCAGTGGAACTAGCATGGATATCTATCAGTCATTTAGGTTTGATGGCCAGCCTTTATTTCTTACACAGTTTGGTCAAATTATCAAGATGTAGGAGACTGGCTTCTGCCAGAATGCTGTCTGCCATTTAATAGTCCACACACAGTATAATTGCAACTGACAGTAAGTTTATTCATAGCAGTTCTTATTATTTTCTGCCAGAGTGAGATTATAGGTATACTTCTAGGAAGACTGGAAAACCCAGTGAAGGGTTTTACATTACCTGGACATAATAATTTTTTTCTGTATTGTCAAGTGGCTGCTGTGCTGTAAGCCTGCTGATACTTTGATCAATAGTGCACTCTTGACACTTTTAAGTCTTTTGTGCTGAAAGATGCAAGATCTCTTTGAGTACTAAAGATCATTCTTTCCCACTCAGTGTTACAGTGTAACATAACTACTTAGCAAACATCTCTGCAAAATACGTCTCATATTTGACGGCTACCAAGCACCATGTTATGATGAAAATAAATGGCCAAGTTCAAACAAGAACGTATATACAGCTATCATTTTGAGAAGAAGGTGGAGAAAGGATTTGGAGAAAATAAGCTGTCTATATTCATGAAGCAGCGACTTCTGCATCACATCTACTCAAATTCCTTTTTTACTGTTTCCAGAGACATTTCCAAGCATTTAACTCTTGCTCTCAACACCATCTGCATTTACAGCTCTAACATTATCTCCCAGAGGCACCATTTTAAGGACATCTCTCAGTTCAGATCACTGTCCATTGTTACTAACAGGAAGGTACCAGGGTTCCAATTTAACATGCCAGTGATGAATACCTAAAAAAGCATATCTCAATAGGAGTATTCAGTCTTATTTTTGCTCCTTAATCTTGGTAAATCCGGTGTGTTTCATTTCTCCTTAGTTGGCATAGACCCTCTCCTGCTGTACCTCTGGGCTTCCCTGCCTCCCATTCCAACAAAAAATCCACACTATTGCTGATACAATATGTGTCTATCAATGTTTTAAGGAAACAGAAGATTTTTCCTAAAGCACACAACAGCATAAAATTGAGGTGGAGCAGGCATCATTCCTAGGAAGCTCTGCTGGGATATGACAGTCAGGCTTTCAACCACGCTTTGCCCCATGAAGCACAATTAAAACATTGGATCAGTGAAGTTTCTTCTGCAGGAATAGCTGTATTGTCAGCTTGCTGGGGAAGAACTGTAAACTGCGATATCTCTCTTTGTCTGCTTAGGCACTGCATAAATGCAAATATACTAACAGAGCTCTGATTTTGTTTCAGGAACAGGTTTATATTCACTGGTAAACACATGAGAATTATTTAGAGAACTGTATGCCTACAGACAGATTGTGCTAAAAGAAGCCAATTGCCATTGATAAATCTTTGTAGTAATGACCAGGCCAACGGTAACACTAGGAAATATCATTTGGATTCCATAATCTTTAATTCTGCTGAGTCTTTGAGCAAGTATGCCAACCGTGATGGATAAACAGTTTGTTTTGGTTTGTTTGGTTTGGTTTTAATCATAGACAAGCTGTAAGACTACACATTTAAAATAATCCACCACAGAAATGTAACATAACTGTGACATTCAGTCTTACTGAGCAAAGATGGGCCCAGACTAACTGTGATGCAGACCAACCCCCCCCCCCAGTAATAATAAAATAATGACTTCTTAAAACTACTGATAATCTTATCTATTCCGACTTTTTCAACTTGTTGATATTCGCTAAAATATCTCTGTTCTGCTACACTTGCCATTATCAATGTTAAAAAAAAAGTAATTGTAAAGCTATTCTAAACTGTATTTAAATGCATAGCTTTCTAATTGCCACAGGTATTGCAGTATACGTTCTTTTGCTGACTGTATCTTATCTTTTCTAACACTTAAAAATGCATATTTAAATATTTCTAGATGCATGCCAAATTCTTTTTCTAACTGAAGAATAATTTTATTTTACAACACTAAAAATACATCTATTCCTGAGCTGTTAAATGAAAAATAACGTTTCAGTTAGAAAACAGTACGAGTAACATGACCTCAGCTTTATTTGTCTAGATTTTGAATCACATCAAAGCCTTCCATTGTAAAAAAGAAATCAAGACGAGAAGATGATGGAATCTACTGACTTCTATTTATTTACAAAGAATGCACAGTCATTTTTCAGAACTTAGGAGTAATCAAACAACTGAAAATTGCTTTGGTCACAGCTCTATTCCATCTGTAGTAAACCTGGCTCAGGGGTTTTCTTTTCTAATTTTTTTCTTCCTTTGAAGAAAGGCTAGTATTTTGGTGGCTGTTTATTCATTTGGGTACTAAAAGGACGCTAAGTAAGGTAGCATGAGGCTCTGCACAGACTTGTAGATGCTGCTTAAGGATGTGTTTTGACCTGTTATTATTGCTATTGTTGGTTTTTTTCTTTAGTAGAGTTTAATAGCTTATTTCATTCAACAAATTAAAGGTGACTGCTCCATGCACCCAATTCTGTTAAGGTTTTATCTAGTCCCTGACAATAGGTAGCAGTAACACAATTTCAGAGTTTTACTCTTTTATTGACAGATCACTCTGAAAACAGTGACAAAAAAAAAGTTTTCCTAAGATTTGTCAGATCTGTCTCTTTTTATTGCAAGTTGGATGGTTTCAGAACAAATATTGTAGGTATCTTTTCAGACCCAGCCTAGGGGCAAGGTTACAAACTGCCCTTTCAGATGCTAGGTGAAAAGAAAAATAATCTGTTTCTGTTTCTTCTACCAGAATTTTGTGGGTTTCAAATGTTTTTTTGATTAATTAATTCCATTCCAGAACTCAAGCTCTGTTAAAATAGATTATCTAGTTTCACTCAGTTTCACTAAGTTATATACGTTTTAGATAGTTAGGTAGATGATTTCTAAACCGTATAAATGTGAAAATCCTGTGTGATCAGAACAATTCTGTTGTCCAATATGATACTCAGCTTCCTTCAACTTATTCTAGATGTTTTCCAATATATTGTATTTCTTTCAAAGAAATAATACAACTCCAGAAATACAATGCTATGTTCATCCATTATGAGAGTTTGAATTAAAAATGCACATTGTTTTCTTCTTTGGCCCTGGAAAAGTTGTCCCAAAAGGCTTTATTTGCCTAGAGAGTATCTTAGCTCTGCAGAAGCAGGATACATCAGAAGAACAGAATTATTGATAGCTTTCGTTAGTCACTAGCAATCAAAAAGGTTACCAACAAATACAGGACCCAGTAATGAATTTCAGTCTTGCACGTTTGACTGTTACATGAAATCCAGACATGCCCAAAATTAAGATCACTGCATCCCTGGGTTAAAACTGTAAGTAAATTTATCTTTATTTGCCAGTTAAACTGCTTTACAATTAAAGGCATAGTTTAACATTCAGCTTAAACCAATATAAACCTATGTTCTCTTGCTTATGCCAGCACAAGTATTTCTGCAGTCAAAGGGACAACTGGATTCAGGAGCCCAGCTGGCTCAAACCAAATTATTTTTTTTTTCCTTGGGTATCATCAGCTTTATTGGTTGTCTGATTGCACTGACTGTGCACCATCATGATCTCTAATGTTACAGCACAAGACAGGTGATGTGAATTCAGGAATGGGGCAAACAGTAAGACTGACTGTTAGCATTAGTCACAACTTAGGTAAACTTAAACTATACCATTAAAGGCCTGACTTCCCACCCTGTGTGAGCTGTGATTCAGTAAACTTTAATTATCACTCTTTTGAAATTATGTAAACATGGAAAGACTAGCCCTTAAATACCGTTTAACATATTGGTTAGCATTAGCCCTGGTAGAAATAAAATGCACAAAAAGAAAGCAGGATATCTTAAAAAATAGGGAAAGAGAATAGTTCTGTCAAGAAACATATTATCTAGCCAAAGATTTGCTGCCTCAGCTTCACTGTGAAATCAGTTCTGGAATAAAGCTATACTTCCTCATCTAAGAAACTTTTTTGAGGCAGTATACCTAACAACTCTCTCGTGATGACAATAAAAAGAGAGGTTCTTCCTGCTAGGTGATAAGAACTTCAAAACCACTAATTCATTATCATTCCAGATTCACCACTCTCCTTCATCCTAAATTTAAAAAAAGATTCAGCAAATGCCACAACTCCCCCCCTGGAAGACTAGTGCTATATTATCAAGTAAATGATAGTGGCAGATCATTTGTGGTTTCTAAAAACAGAAAATAATGTCATTTGATTTTCTAACTACAGAGCAGTTTTCAAATGTTTACCTTCTAGTGTTTATGTAACTGAAGTAACAGTTTAAATCTACTTTATATCCTAATATGGATCTTGATTTAAAACCAAAGTTAAATTCCAAGATTACCTCTAACTCTATGTACTGCAAAATACTCACATTAATAAGTGAATAGTCTGCTGTATAATTTATACCCAATAAAACATGCCAAGAAGAGAAAAAAAATGTTAATGATTTACATTGTCACTATGATTTAGAAAATTACAGTATCATATAATTTCACTGAGTTACATGTCCACTTTGGCATCAAAGAATTTAATCAATGGCAAAGAGATGGGAGTTTTTAGTTTGTAAGGCATCTGTAACTTGCACATCAAGTACAAAGCAACAGCCACAGTTCTTAATACACACAATTTTGATATAACTGGAAGCACAAAAATACTGCATGGAATTCCATAATTCAGCCTCTGTCTTTTGCTGTACAGTTTAAATGCGTAAGTGTGAATATTCTCTTAATGGCTATCTGCAATTCTATCACAAACCATCAATCCCTTCCAAAGTATTCTCATTCAAGTTTGTAAGTGTTGTAAAACTTGTTGAAGGTACATTCTCTCACTATTGGCATATAGTTAAATTATTTCTTTTCCAGTTGACACACATAAAAATAAAGCTTCATCTGAAGGGCAGCAAGGGTTTTTTAGGTTTCCTGAAAGCACAGCAGGCATAAACCACTAGAACCACTGTACCAACTAGAGTCTTCTAGCACCTGTCCGATCTGAAGTCTCATTTGCGAGTATACACTGAGCAGCATCTTCAAGACCACTACCATACAAGACATACTCTTGTATGAGCATACTGTCATTAAAGCACCAAGCAAGTTCCTCATAAAAATGACTTAATTTATTTTTCTTCATGGAAAAGTTCTGACCCCATGCTTGATCATCTTAAATTTCTGTCATGAAGTGGTCCCACATGTTGTTGAGGTCCCTGTTTTTATAGAGATCTTGTACCTGATCTATATATGCATGCTCATATACTCCTTTTCAGTTGTTATGCTACTCTAAAGGACAAGCTTTTGCATCTTCATTTTCTCTGTCCCTTAAGCAAGCTTTGCAATTTCTGCTGTTGCCTTCTAGCAATGGAATGAACAAAGTTATGAAACACAAAATCAACACAAATGCCTCAAAACTGATTTCCCTTCTGAAAAGCAGATCTTGGTCCTAATAATTACAAAGGCAAGGATTCATACCTGCTGCATGTGATTTCAATGAAGCAACATTTGTTGACATGAATAGTTTTCTTCTATGATGAATAAGCATGAGCAGGAAAATTGAATCCAGCTTTTACAAATGCAAGAATAAAATGATACAGTGTGAATTTCTGTGCGCAGATCAGACACCTGTATTACTTGTCATCACCACAGAGAGTGCCAGTTGAGTCTTGTATCTTGCTGACATTGGCAATGTGGTCATGGAGCAGACACGGTCACGTTGACAAGCATGTGATTGCTTGTGATGCAGTTAGCATGCCGTGAAGAAAAAGCTATAGAAGTCAATCCTCTCCCCATTGCCTCCAGCAGAGAGGAGACTGGGACATAATTTCCTTCCCATCATTCACACATTTTTCCTCACAGCAGAAAGAAGGAGATGAAAGGGCTAAGGAGCTAATTAATCGTTGACTGAAGGAAATGCAACATCACCAACAGAAAAGCCAAGATACAATGTCAGGATGTTATAATAACTACTTAGCAATTCCTGTTTAATGCCATTTGATAATGAACTGTCTGAGGACTGCTGAAGTTGAGGATAGTTGCAGTACTTGATAGTGTACATTTCTATTAGGACTTGTTTCCAATCTTCTGTGCTGCAGTGGTGGGCAGCACTACACTTATTATTAAATCTTAACATGACAGAGAAAAATATTTTCTCAAAAATCTCACACTGTTCTTTACTAAATGAGGAATAAGAAAATTCTGTAATAAGAAGGCTCATGTGTTCTCTCTCTTCTATAACTTTCACAAGTACTAGTAAACACCAATCAAATGTTACAGAAAAACAATGATAACAGAGATATTATGGTCTTACAGAATTAATAAAAATGGGCAATCAGGTAGAAGACAGACATCTGATTACTGCCCTTCTGATGGAAAAGTTTCACAGTTAGCTTAACTCCTGTTTAAAGCTACAAGGTTTCCTATGGGAAAGATAGGATAATAAATGCCACCACTGTGGAAAATGGTCCTTGTCCTATATTAAATTACAGCAAATCAAAGAAGAAGGAGCAAAATTACAGGAAATGAAGTCTTATTTGTTCTGCTTCCAACAAAACAGTCTCTTTTTCCTCCTACCTTTCCCTTTTGCTCTCAAACTAAAACTCTAAAATGCTGTGACTGTAGGACACCATGTTACAAAATTCTCCGCTCGTGTGGGAGAGAATTCTCTCACAGGAATTGTGGGGCCATCCTCACCGGAACTGTATAATCAGTGCTAAAGTAGCTCTTTGTTTTTCTTTCTAAATTGTGGCATGAATTAGTGGAATAATGCAATGAATTAGTGGAATATTGTGCCTCCCTACTAACTAGGTCATGTACTGCAAGGGTCACACAAGCTTGTTACAACACGTTACAGCATGTAAAAAACTCCCTTTTTTTTTGGTTTTTGTTTTTTAAGTTAACACTTCAACATCCTACAGAGTCCTTGCACAGGGGTATTGCTGCCCAGTAGCCCTTAGTAGGCTGCCTATCTCCTTGCTGACAGAGTTGGATATGTGGCAAATTATTCTGAACACAAAAATGGCCTACTGGGAGGAAGTTGTAAGGTACTTGACAAGGTCAGGGGCATTCTTTCCGTTTTCCAACATATAAAAATATTCCCACCTTATTAATGTTCACTTTTTCCTACACGATTGTTCCTTAAGTGTGTTCCACTGCTTTATACTGCACGCACAAATGCACACACACATTTACTGCAAAAGTTTCTGTTGAAATCTCAACCAGCTAAGCAACGTTATGGCTGCCCCTACCTCCTTCAACCCCAAACAGCCCAGAGCAGCAGCCAGGGACTGTGGAAAGCACTCCCCTTCTGTAGGGGGTGCTGGGGCAGGTGGAGACATGCTGTCCATCCCTTTGGTTAGTGTCATGCTGTTAGCTTTGTTCAGTTAGAATTAATCTTTAGCACATTTGTGAGATATGTGTGTGGGCAGCATAAAAGGTAGCTATTTTGGGATTTTTTAGGGAAATTTAGGAAGGCAAAATGGATTAGTTTGGTCTGAAGAAAGGTAACTAGTGACTTCTGTATTCCTCTGATGTTTGTTACCTTTTGTCCATTTTTGTTTGTCTTCTCCTTTTAATAACATATGGGCTTTTTAGAATTGGGCTGCCTACAAAATATTTTTGGTTGCTTTGTACAGAACCTCTCACATAAAGGACAATTTTTCACAGCCTTCTTGCCTATAGTCAACTGCATCAACCAAGAGAAAAAGGTATTTTTCAAAAGTGGAAGTTGATTTGTAATATTCTTTTCACAAGGTACTTTTCAGCTGAATTGAAAACAGATCAAAGGAAAAAATAAGAACCAGAAAATCATCTGAAAATACACCATACTTTGTTCCCGCGATTTTGAAGCTTTATTTTCAATAGGCAGTAAGCAACAATAGACATATGCAAATTTTGTTCCATGTTGTCAACATTATTCCAAGAAAAGTAAATTTGTAAATATATGCTGTGATTTAATTAGTTTGTATACCAAACGTTAGAAATATCTGACATATTCTTAGGAATGTTTGCATTTGAAGTTACAGAGAATTATGTCTTCAAATAAAGATCTAGAACTTCCACGGAAATGAACAGTTAATTTCTATCAAGGTGGGCCATGAAATAACACATTCCCATATACTTGCACACACTCCAAGGCATCACTCCAAAGTATAGCAAAATATTCAGTACCAAATGTACTTCTGGACCATCCTGGCTACTTAGGCCATTACTGCATAATGTGAGAGAGAGTTGTGGATGTGCTCAGCTTCCTTCTTATAGCACATGTTTTAAAACTTGTGGATTGAAAACAAGCATAAAAGCATTAGTGACGTTCCATAATAATTAGCTTTTTTTTCCCCAGGTGAAAGTTCAAAAGGAATGAAGCATGTCTCAAATATATTTAATCATTACATGAATACAGATAACTGATATTTGACCCATTTTTTGTACTTTAGAGGCTAAGTCATATGGTCAAGATTGTATTTTAAACAAATACATCACAGCAAAACACAAGCTAAGTTTTGTTACATTTATTTCTGTTACCAGACTTACAATAATAAAACAGACTTTCTGAAAGTACATACCACTAATTTTACACTTGTAACTGGCCTTTTTAACAAGTATAACATTTGCTGCTCTGATGAACATTTTTGTAACTGTCTTCTTTTTAATATTCATGAAATATTAGTTAATTAAAAATCTAAACTGATATTTCTATAACTTCTTACAACATATCTCTTTACATTGCTCTTTACTGTGATGTTGCTAATGCAGAGCTTTATCTCCACCCATTAGTTGTTGCTTTATTCTCTTTAAACTATGTTTGCACTTAAAGTTTTGCAGTTCCCAGAATGGATTAGCAGTTCTGGATAATTCTGAGAATAATAAGAATAATACTATATGATTTATCTTTCATTAAATACTGCCTTCCTGTTATGCTTTCTAGAGATGATATTTAGTACATTTAGGATACTTGGAGATGCAGAAAACTGACTATACCTGTTTCAGAGATGTAATGCTAGTATTACATAATAAGTATGATCACAATTTTTCTTTAGAACTGAATGACACTGGAAGAGGCCCCCGAAAGTTCTGTTCTACAATGTTTAGATTTTCTTTCCTTAGCTCAGCCTATGCTTTACTCTTAAAGCCAGTGCTGCATTGTTTACAGTTATGGCTTCTGTCTCTGTGGTACATCTTTGTTTTGTGTTGAATACTGAAAGAATCAGCTCTTATTTTGAGAATAAAATATATGTATAGCAGATACATTGTTCACTTTTTCTTTTGTTTTTATTCTATTTTTTAGAGACTGTCCATATAATTAAAGACATGACTGAGTACCAGATATCCAATAGCATTCAACAAAGAAAGAAGGCATTCTTTCGCTTTGTAAAAATACATTGATACATTGTGTAATGACTAGATTAATCATGAATAAACAGACTTGTCCAACAACAATTTATTAATTTTTTTGTTATTTAAAATTTTGATTGAGTGTTCCTTGTTATAGAATGGTATAGTATTATTCTGTAATAATTTCAGTAAGCTTTTATGTGGGTTTACACACATTCAGTCAGACTTAAAAACATGTGGCTTGTCACTGCCCCCTATCAGCTGTTTTGACGCAGCCCATCTAGGATTAAGGAAGGACTGTTCAGTTCAAGGTTCTCCAGTAAAAACGGTCTTTGTTACAGTTAGTGGCCACACTGGCTATCCATTAGGAAAAATGAATTCAGTGCTCAAGACAAACATCCTTTATAGAGGTTAAGACATATGGTTCATGAAAAAACTTGGAAAAGGGTGTCAAGCGGCACTTGGTGAGAGGGATCATATATTTATAATTTGACATGTAAGAATAGGTCAGCACTGTTGTTTGTAGGCAAACAAAAAGTCTTCCAAGGGTTTGAAAGAGAGTTGTGAATCTTAATGGACATACACTTAGCATTGTTTTATTCAATGCTTTTGCAGTTTAGTGCAATCTTTAATAGATTAATATAATGATTGAGTTACTTAGCCTATCAGGATAACAGAACAGAAGTAATTGATTGTCAGCCTCTACATTACTTTCTGCATAGATATAGTTTCAACATTCTGATTTTAACAAAGAAGTACCACACCATTTTCTCCTCTCTGAATAATATATTGTTAAATAAAGACAGAAACTGTAAACTTGTATTTAAAACCATGTACTCTAAAAGTAGCTGGCGGCAAGTTCTGTATGTAAGGGAATAAAAACCCCAGAAATGTACAAGTACCTTATAAAAATCAAATTTCTGCAGCAATTCACTGCAGCAAATACAAGAGGCTTTGTTAATTGCTTGATGCTCCACTCTTTTATACAGTGTTTCAAGATCTATACTAGGCCAATGCAGCCTAATTCTAAAGCCATCAGTGTTTAAATCTCTCTCTCTCTCTTTATATATGCACTAATGATTTACTTAAAATTTACATGATTCTGGTCTTTGATTCAATCAAGTGATCAAACACAGTATTTACAAGTTATATACCAAGAACAAGCAAAGAAATTCAATGGAGGTGGAAGCAATGCCTTATTTTCCTTCAATAGTTACTAATATTTTAGAGAAGAATGACCTGACTGCTTGGAAAATTGATTGATTTTTGCAGTCTGGAGCCTTATACCTTCAATAAATGCAAAGACTGGCAAGTACTGCTACACGATACTAATAGTAGGCAATGAGGCACTGCTGAATGATTTCCTGGCTGATTTTTTATTTCTATTTAAATAAAAGTGATTGATCTGACATTGAGGAAACATCAAATAAAAATAGCTTGGCAGGAATGTGAGGCCTTGTTGGTTTAAAAAGGGGAAGGTGAAGGGGAAGAGGAAGAAGAGGAAGGAGAGTGACCAGGAAGGGGGAAAGAATCAGAAAAGGGAGAAGGAAGCGTGCAATAATTCTAACTCGATCATGTTACTCCATGAACAACTGATTATAATTTTCTACAGCTGCATCTAAAATACTAAACATCTCTGATCACAATAGCCTCGCTCCCTCTCCATGTTCCCTCTGGTTTTGCTGCATTTCTTCCTTAAAATATTTCCAGTTGACTCTCTTCCTTTCTTCCTTCACACAATGTTTTAGCTACCTTTTCCTCCCACGGTGCCTTCGTTTTCTCCCTCTGCCTTCCAATGACCTTATGGGCAAAAGCAGTATAAGGTGTGCATGTTCTGAGCAACATGTGTTCTTGGACAGTCTGTAGCTTTGTCACCTAGCGTATCCCAGCCACCACTTCTCACATGTGTCTGGGAAATTAAGTGTTTTTAAGATTCCATCTTTGTCAAATGCAGTTTATGCATCCATAGCTTGAAAAGTTACTGAAGCGGGAAAGGAAAGAGGAGTATATGTTCAGACAAGCTAAGTTTCTTAAGAAAATGGAACTAAGAATTGTCCTTCCCTATGCCCATTTGTACCAAATCTCAATCTTCAGAACATATATGCTTAACATTGGTGGAGAAAAGCAAAGAAGAGCAGGAAGGGTCTCAAGTCTTGAAGGCAGATTTTGATAAAGATGATAATTATTACACCTTGCAGGTTCTCCACATTATAGTATCATGCATATATGCATGTGGTGCTATTGCCTCTGTTGGTTTTATATTATTAAAAAACACTCACAAAAAGCTTAGTATACAAGGGAATCTCAGAAGAAATAATAATTTCTGAACAACCACAGCTGTTTTTGAACGTATAACAACAACACTGACTTCCATTCCCCATAAGAAATGTATTAGGCAAACGAAAAAAATTCTAGCCCTCTGTACCATACTCATAAATGTAACTACCCATCAAACACAGTATGTTATGGACTTAAGAAACTGTCTCCTTTTCTTATATTGCAGCTGTTGCTACAAAGGATGGATGTTAATGTATAAGCATTTAATTCAAGAAGCAAATGAGAAAAATCAGTTTCTTGAAGACAAAATGCAAAGCTTGCCAAATTCTCATGTTCCTACAAAATTTCTGAGGCTAGGAACTATTGATCACTTTTTGTCTAATGCAAAAATAATGGGTTTATATCATTATGACCAAAATAATTTGTCTCTAAGAACTAAAGGTATATATTTTGGGTATAGAATTTATATGTATTTTGAAATAGACATATCACCTCTTAATCTCATGGTTTAATATTCATTGACATTATGTGGAAACACACTTTTGTCAGTAAATACTTTCACAGATTTTTTTTTACAGTAGTGTTAACAATGATAATTATATCTTCATCCACTCTTACAAGTTAGCATGCAGTTAAGAAAGTTGAAAAGTTATACCTGTATAAAGTTTTTATATTTTCTTTCTTCTTTGGATGGTAGAGCTCTTCATGTGTGGAGTTTACTTGACTGTACAGTTTCTTCACAGCCAGAGATAAGGTTTCCATAGTCTGTAGTGGAAAATGTAATTTAGATACCATCAGCCTGGTCAGTAAGAAAATAACTATTGAAAAACTAGTTTCCTCTGTTTTCTATTAGAGGCTGGATCCAGAAAAAGAATTTGGCCTCTAAGGAAGGGATTAGACAAACTTTAGGTGCCCAAATCCCAAACTGAGATCTAGAAAAAAATCCATTCAGCAGCTGCCTATGGCTTAAGACATATCTGTATTTGAGATGACACTTCTTCATTTGAGTACAGCTCTGGTCCTGCACTTCCACATAATTTTGTCCCAACCTCAGTAGTCAGGTTCCCATCTAACCCATCTAAATGGGTAGAAAAAACACAGGCATGACTCTGAAGATGAAGCAAGATAGCATCCTTCACAAAATGCAGTTCTTGACAAGTAACTAAAAAAAAAAGAAAAAAGAAAAGATGATGTTGGAAACTTTGCTATGTCCACCTTCTACATTCTAGCCTAGCACACGAGATATGTATTCTTGCCAGTACTGAAATGTTTTGACACAGAAAATGTGTATCTACACATAGATAATATTGATAGAATATGTGGACTACACGCATGTATAAAAATATGTATAATATGTATTTATTTATGGCTTCATACACACAGAGATATGTATATAAAGCCTTAAGTAAACATGGGTAGTTGATAAAAGGATAAAAGTGGTCAGCATCACCATTTTCTTCCTTCCACACTTCAAAAGCAGAAATAGTATATCTTTGAAAAATAATCTATGAATATCTGTATTCAAGAGAAAATTCAAAATTACAGAGCCCAAGTAGATGAAAATATACATTTCCATTCTCTTATTAATATGCCTAAATCCTGGGAAAGGCCTGGGTTTCACACAAATGACTGTCTTTAGTGTTTCCTGTTGACTTCCCAGGAGAGTTCTTTGAACAGTTCCAGGATTTCGAGCCTTATTTCTGAGGGCAACACTTCTCCTTATTCCCTCTCTACCATAATTCAGGCATCTAACAAAGGAACCTGAATTTTACTTCAGAAGAATTTTTTGGGCCTAGCACTACATCTCTAGGAGAATCAGAACTCTGCACAGGTTTTAATACCAGATGGTAGTGATATCCATTTCACATTATGTGTGAAAAGAAAAAAACCCCAACCAAACCAGAACTGGAAATGTTGTAGTTCTTGTCTTTGATACCACCCATACCAGATTTATTGATGCTAGACTAAAACTTTCAGTCTTAGACCACATTAGCTGAGTCCCTCATTCTACAGAAGATATATTCATATTTATCAGCTATTAAACAGAATACTACACTGTATCTAACACAAGAAAACAGAGCATGTATTTAAACAGGTAACGATACCTAATCTTAAGTGTCACCTAAAAATATCACCAACAACAGGAACTGAAGAGTTGCAAAACAAAAACCAGAGAAAACAACATGTCACAATGTTGCCTAGAAAACCTGAATTGGTCCATATAAACTTTATGGCACAGTTTTAAAGTAACCTGCATCTGCCCCCTCAAACAAATCTACATTATGACACAGCTTTAAAACATAAGACCAGACACTACTTTCTACTTGACACCTGGTTTATTCAGACTGCTCTCACTGAAACTATTATGATTCAAAATATGGTTTCACTGTATGTTGTGACCTCTCATATTACTCCATATACACCATTGTAACAGTGAACTGACAGTAGAACGGTTAATTTCCTTACAGTTTAATGATGTTCTAAGAAATCATAGTTTCTTACAAACATTACAGTTTTATGTGTAAAAGATCCTTGTGAGGAAAGGTCTAAGCTCATTGTTTTCATTGGCTTCAGCTGCAAATGCAAGTTTTCTGCATATTTCTGCAAATTAGATGACGTATGTCTTGAGAAGGAACCCAGAAAGCAAAGAATCCTTACCAGCTTTCTGTAGGTATTTCAGTTTGTGTGACTTAATATCGCCCAGACACCCTCTAACAGAGAGGAGAACAGAGTCTGATTGTCTGTGGCAACATTTATTCTCTTAGCCACCTGACCACTACTGTCTCTGCGGTACTCTTGTCTCATTCATCAAACAGTTTCTGACTTTTTTAACAAGAGAAACAGAAGGTCTGCTGAGGACTGTTTTGTTCACAGCCCTAGTTTTTCCCTCTAAGCACCCCATTACTCTGTTCAATGAATCAACTAAATATTCCATGAAAAAAAAAGAGGAAAAATAATATCTACCTGATGATGCACAAGATGAACAAAGGCTTCAGAGTCAAACTTAATAATACATATCCCAAATCCTGAGGCCATTTTCTGTAATTTTAGTGTTAGTTTACTGTAGGTTTAAATATAATTTCCTTCTTAAGAAAAAGAAATTTGGAAATGACATATTTTGTAGATCATGGCAAAGTTGGATTTTTGCATTGTCCTGGTTTCAGCTGGGATAGAGTTAACTGTCTTCCTAGTAGCTGGTACAGTGCTATGTTTTGTGTTCAGTATGCAAAGAATGTTGATAACACACTGATGTTTTCAGTTGTTGCTCAGTAGTGTTTAGACTATAGTCAAGGATTTTTCAGCTTCTCATGCCCAGCCAGGGCACAAGAAGTTGGCACAGGACACAGCCAGGGCACCTGACCCAAACTGGCCAACGGTGTATTCCACACCATGTGACGTCCCATCTAGTTTAGGAACTGGGAAGGGGGGGGGGGGGGGGGGGGGCAGGGAATCGCTGCTCGGGGACTGGCGGGGTGTCAGTCCGGTCGGCGGGTGGTGAGCAGTGTGCACATCATCTGTACATTCCAATCCTTTTATTACTACTGTTGTCATTTTATTAGTGTTATCATTATCATTATAGTTTCTTCTTTTCTGCTCTATTAAACTGTTCTTATCTCAACCCAGAAGTTTTACCTTTTTTCCCGATTTCCTCCCCCATCCCACTGGATGGGGGAAGTGAGTGAGCGGCTGCGTGGTACTTAGTTGCTGGCTGGAGTTAAACCACGACATGCATTCACAAAGGTGAATCTGAGCTCCCCTAATAAAACAAGAAATGGAGTAAGAAGCATGTTCTTTTCTGTGGGGATCTGCCACTAGAGGGGGAATAGAGCAAATGTAAAATGGTAAGATCCTTGTGTTTGCAGCTTTTTGCTGAACAGCAGAGTAATGTCAGGTTTCAAAACTCCTGGGCTTTATCCCAGATTCTGCAGGAGACCCATCTGCATCTTTCCTCTATTTTGCCTGAAACCAAGCACTGTGTCCTTCCACTGTCATTCTTTCCCCTAACCTGCTTCATCTCTTATTCCTGGCTTTCCCTGGTTGTCAGTCCCCCTCTGTTCCTACACTAGCCACCATCTTTCTGTCTTTCCCCAGGTTATTCCCTGTATTGTCCCTGCTGCTCAGCTGCTTTTCTCTTCAACCTTTCTTTCTCAGTCCCCTGCAGTAAAATATCTTAAATGCAGTCAGTATGCGCAATAGTGCACCATGTATGAGAGAGGCAGTTTCTCTGCTGTCAGCAATTCCCACCCCAGTAGCTCATAAGGTCCATACCCAGTAACTGCAGGAGTCCGGTACTGCCTCTCAAAGCCAGATACAAACACTTTAACTTTTTGTCCAGTGGGAGAAGGGCTGGGGTGGGGGTGGTGGTGGTGTGAAGTCATGAATAATTGAGCCCTGGAGTAGGTTCCGTAAGATGTTGGAACAAGCTCCAAACATGGAAAAACTTAGCAACCATTTAAGCTTCTTGGCTCCTGCAAGAGTCTACTGAACTTTATTGGCCAAATTTTTGTGTGTTATTACAGTTTTAAAAACTTTGGGGCGATTTTCATGGAAAAAGAGAACGAAATAGCGATGCTAATGCATGCATCCTGACTTAAAGTCATAGGGGTATGTCTCAATGACAGCCCTTTAAAAAGCAGCACACACACACAGTCGCAAAAGATGTTTTCAGCACGTGTCTAGCTCTCAGGGGGAGCCAATGCGTCTTAAGTACTTCCCCAGAATATTGGCCAGATGCAGACACCAGGCATTCGCATTTTCAAACCTGAGCAGCCTAAGTCTGTGAAAATTAGAAGGAGCTCAACACTGCAATGGAGGAGGAGTGGGGCAATCTGAGCGATAGGCCCTCGGCCAGCCCGTTACAGCTGTGACACGTTCCTGCGGTGCTTTTCACGAAGCATGCTACTTATTCAGAGGTCGGAAAGCCTGGCCCAAGCTGGAGCTTGTCAGTGGCCCACAGACATGTCTAACGCTGTTAGCGGAGCAACAGGACTCGTACACAAAGGTGCGACCGGCCTTTGCCAAACGACGCGGGGGTGCCGGGGCCGGCTCGGTGCTAGAGGTCACACCGCACTCCCTCCCTCCGCTCCCCGGCCGCCCTCCTCTGCTCCGCAGGGGGCCATGGCAAGGCCCGGGGAGGAATGCGGAGGCCCACGGCAGCCCCCTGGCTTCCCCCTCCAGCCACCCCACTTCCCACGGCGGAGGCTGCCTGCCACACGCCGCCCGCCGACGGGCGAGCGCGGGGACACCGTTACGGCGCCGACGCCTCCGAGCGGCCGCCGACGCCGCGGGGCAGCCGTGCCCGCGCCGCCCGGTGGGAGGCAGCTCGGGGCCGGCCCTGCCGCGCCGAAGCGGGGGGAGGGGGGGGGAGAGGGTCCTCCTCCTCACGGCGGCCCCGCGCGTGAGAGGAAGGGGCGGCAGCTGGGCTCCCCCGCCGCCAGGCGCCGGAGGGCGGCGGCCTCCCCAACGGCCGCCGCGCGCGCCCCCTCCGCGGCGCTGGGACGGCGCGGGCCGGTGGGGGCGGTGCCGCGCCCGTGACACGCGCGCGGCACCGCCCACCCGCCCGGGTGCGCGGGGGCGGAGCGCGGCGCTCCGGTGGCGGCGGCGGCGGCGGGGGCGGGGGCCGGCGCTGGCGGGCGGGGGCTCTTTCGGCGCGGAGCGTGTGCGCGGCGGTCCGCGGTGCTCCGGCGGCGGCAGCGCTCTGGCCGCCGGGCGGGGGAGGAGGTGCTAGACTCCGGCGCCGCTTGCCGGCAACGAGGAGGAGCGGAGCGGTTAGCGAGGCAGCCGGAGGAGGAAGGAAGAAAGGCAGGCAGGCAGGCAGGCAGGCAGGGAGGGGGGGGGAGCAGCGGCGCTCGGTCGGCCCCGCAGCGCTGCCGCCGCCGCCGCCACCACCACCACCACCACCACCACTTCCCCGCTGGGCGCTAGCCTGCCCGGGAAGCCGATCCGCTCCCTGAAACTCTCGGCTCGCCTCTCGCCGGGGCGGCGGCAGGGTCTCGGCAGGGCTCTCCGCCCCGGCGCGGCGAGCGGGCGGGCAACTTCTTGCACTTCTCCGGAGAGGACTTGGGGCTGCCCCGCGCCGGGGGCGGCAGCGCCTGGGGTCCCCGCCGCCCGCCGCGGCGGGAGAACTTTCCCCTTCGAGCGCGGGGCGGCGAGTGGGGCCCGGGAGCGCCGGCCGCGGCGGGAGGAGCGCGGCGGCGGCGGCGGTGGGGCCGGCCCGGCGGCCGCGGAGATGAAGCTGAGCCGGCAGTTCACGGTGTTCGGCAGCGCGGTCTTCTGCGTGGTGATCTTCTCCCTCTACCTGATGCTGGATCGCGGCCACTTCGACCACCCGAAAAGCCCCCGGCGGGAGGGCACCTTCCCCAAGGTGAGCGGGGCGGCGGCCGGGGCGCGGCGGGTGGGCGAGCGCCCGAGCCGGCGGGGCGGAGGTGGAGGGGAGGGTGGCGGTGCAGCCAGCGGGCCCCCTCCCCTTCTCCCCGCTGGAGGGGGGGGGGGGGGGGAGGCAGAGCACCGAGGCGTGGTAGCGCGGCTCGGTGCCCCCGCCCCCGTCCCCCTTCCCCCCCCCCCCCCCCCCCCCCCCCCCCAGCTCCGGGCCGGGGCCGGGTCGGCGGCGAGGTGCCGCCGCTGCCGGGCCGCTGGGGCGGGGGACGGGCGGTGCCGCCTCTGGGTGGCGCTGCTGCCGGCTCGGCCCGGCCGGGGGCGCGGGGCTGCAGCGGGGAGGCGGGTGCAGCCCACCCGCCCGGTAAGGGGTCGGTGCGGAGGGGCGGCTGGCGGGGAGGCTCGCCGCGGGCGGGACGGACTGGGTGCTGCGCTGCGGCTTCTCCGTCCGTCCGTCTGTCCTCCTCGGGACCGGGGCAGGCAGCAGGAAGCGGAGCGCGGGGCTTGCTCTGCACTGTGGAAACCTGTGCTGTGGACGGGTAGGAGCTGACAGGGGAAGCTGAGAACTCGAGGGTAGACCTCAGCCATGGCATCAACAGGTGGGTTTAGAGAAATGCTGACTTTATGTTACTGCTTTCCTTTTCGGTAAGCCTTGCTTTGGAGCCGTAACTGGCAGATACCTGGCTGCACCGCATGGTTAAACGAAGCAGTTCCTCACTTTCCCGTGTTGACTGTGTGGGAGAGAATTTACAGGCTGGGTATTGTGGTAGTGTTCTAGTCAAGAATGTTTAACTGCGACAGGAAAAAAGTATTTCAGAGAGCACACGGTATGCCGTGCAGAACGGCAGAATACTGCCGTGTATAAACAGCTTTCTTATAGTAATAGACCAGAATAAAACTATAGAAAGTAATGTCACATCTTGTTTATGCTTGTATTGTACTTATTTTTTGGGAAATAAGATAAATGCAGGTTTTTAGTACAGCATTGAGGCTTCACGTGAGTAGAAGAACTCAAAAAGCTTATTTAAAAAGTAACAATAGTCTCTCTGATAGAATCACTAATTTTTTATTTAATGCAAAAGTAATAGTTGAATCCATTTTGTTAACAGTGAAGATAAAAATCTTGCCTTATGTGTAGAAAGAGTGCAGATCTGTTCTGCCTTTATTCCTTCAAGTTACAGTTCAGAGGTCAGACACTAGGTTTTGCAGGAACCAAGAGAAGGGGAAGGAAGCTTAGGAGAAGAAAGCAAGACAAGGCTGGCTACAGCAGCTGTATCTTTTCAATATATAAGTCTGGCAGGAGAGTAATGCCATGTGTGACCTTGTAACAGCTGCTGCTATGGTCAGTATTATATATGAAGAAATCTCTTCATGTGTCTACCTCACCAGTTGAGTTTAATCCAGGTAAAGTATAGAACAGGATAGCTCATACATAGGTGGTCTTTTTTTTTTTTTTAAGGTTAGATTTTCATCTGAATTACTTGAGTGAACAGGGAAGATTTATTAGACATGTTTTGTTTTCCATTGTCAGTGTCTTGCAGTGGAAATTCCTGTCTGTGTCCTGCAGTGCAACACTGGTCTCCAGTGTAACGTGGTCTTATCTCTTGTGACCAACGGTTTTAGTACCTTAATCTGTTGTCACACCTCTTCCTTCTACGTGATCTAGTCAGCTAGAGACAAACACTTCTCCTTCCGTCCTCCTCCCTCCCTTCAGTCTTCTAGAACAGTCTGTCAGTGTTTACTCTTTTTGCCTTTTCCATACCTAAATTTCTTTGAGGCTGCTGACTCTCACTGGAGAATCCTTTGTCTGTCACTGTTTTGGTCCTTCCTTTCTGTGAACAGTTACCTTTTCTTTTCTTACTGCTTTATCCTTTGAGGAAGTTACGGATGAAATTGATGTGATTTTGTCATTTCCTTTTACTGCCCATAGGGTAGAAATTTTTCACTTTGTTACAACTGGAAAACCTCTGACACATAGCAAATGCTTTCAGATCCCTATAACATCAGCATAAAGTAAATGCAAAAGACGAAGAGTGGAATGAAGCCACCAAAAATATTTGAAAGGAACAGCTTTAATCCTACCTCGGCTGACAAAAAGTTGTTTTGTCAGTGCAGTGTTGCCAGAACTCAGTGTACTGTAAGTGAAACTAGCCACAGATGTAAAAACTTCAAGCTGTTTTTGTTTGTGAAAAGCTATGGCAGCAGTAGATTGTCTGTCTGTAGATTTAAGAAGGCATTATCTTTCCTGATGACAAAGGTCAGAACTTTTTTGCTTAGGAAAAGGAATTTATACTCTTTTTCACAAATTATTGGATTGATTCACTTCATGCCTCTTTCTGTTCTGACAATGTGCTATTTTTTCAGCTTTGCTGTTCCTCTGTGCAGTTCTGGTAACAACACGAATCACCTTTCGTGTCCTGGAAGTTGCATATTGATTAGTTTTTTTCTGCTGACCTGTGTGGCTTACACTAAGCTCAGAGGAGAGAACTGGGTACCTCTGGAAGCAGTCTCCTGTTTAGCTTATGAGCATTTGTCTGTCTAGACTTTTTATTTAATTTCTGCCAGGATTAGAGTTGGAATGTTTCAGCTGGCAGTGCCTGTTGCTCTGCATTCACCTGAAGTGTCATGGTACCTAATACCAGTAGTAAAATAAGTGATTAGGATTGCTGCTCCACTTTCATTTCCACTTTTTCTTCCAGGCAAGGCACCTTCTCTTGCGTGGTCTCGCGGTAGTTTGTGTCAGACTCAGTCTTGTGAACATGTCTTTTTTCAGGCTTGATTTTCTGCCAGCGTAGTCAAGAGTTGTCCTTTCGGAGCTTGCTTTCCGGTTTGAGAGTTCAGGTAGTTGTGCAAGGATGCTGACAGAAGTGTCTTGCAGAAATAATTTCTGGACAAGATCTCCCAGGATGGGTGAATATCCATAGGCAAATGCCTTTACATACTCTTTAACCAAATACTTGTAAATGCCTTTCACTGCAGTGCTAAAAGGCAACTGTGGTCAGGCTTGGGAGATAGTAGTGACATTGTGTCTTTTTAGTTGTTGGGTTTTGCAAAAGCTGGCATCAGTAGTCAGTTTTATGGCGCATGTTATCCACACCTATCCGTGGTAAGGTGGCATTGTGGCAACTATAACAGCACTGGAGCTAAAGTGATTTACAACCTTGTCCTCATTGGTGGTGCATTGAAATCATAGTATCAGAAGATCTGCACGTTGCCATAGAACTGTAGTCCCTGTTAATTTTGTGAAGATTAGGTACCTATAATGCATGGAGATCAAGACTTACTGGCCTTTCCTCTGCAGTTCCTGCATATATCTTTATGGATCCTGTGTGGCTGTCAAGTGTATATTATTCTTACAATGACTGTATCACAAGCTCTGTCTTTCTGTCTGAGCTTGTTCCTAGCCATAGGATGCTCCTGTTCCAGGGCATGTCTTGGGATATGATGTGTCCTAGTGTCCTGTCTCAGGGTAGGAACAGCATGACAGCATGATGCAGAGAGGAGCACAAGGTGGAGGAATAGCCTTAGGTGCATTTTTAGATTATTATTGTACCATTTGTCAGTACAGATCATTGTGTAAGAGTCTTGTAGTGGAATATAGTGGAAAAATGGTTGAGTATATTGTTTTTTGTCTGTAATAGCACAGAATTCCCTGAGAAATCTTGTGTGACTGTACAGTGGAGGGAGGTTCGGAGTGGTGGTTAGTTCTGTGCCATCTCTTGTGCAGTGAGTGTCAGGTACAAGTGATTTGTGGGCTAAATTGTTAACTACTGAATGGAAGCTACATTCAAATCAAGTCTAAAGTGGAATAAGTCCATAAGCAGCTTATCTTGAAGAACCTGTGTTACTGTGTACAGATGAATACCAAATACTGATAAGCCCCTATTAATCTATTGCGTATTTTGGACCCGGATAGAAAAAAAAAAAAAATCATTAGCCTAACATGGCTTGTTTTCTCAACTAACTTTACCTTGACTTAGAACAAATCCATAAAAGCTGTTCATTTACAGGAGCTTGTGCAATATTTCTTTTGATTCTAAATTTTGCTAGATTCACACCTAAGCATGCATTAAAAATCTAATTTAAAAAAATGAAGTGGAGGATTTGTTTGTAAGCATATCTTGCTTCAGAAATATATAGCTTTTTTGTAGTCTTCACATGAGATTTCATTTTTGGTGTATTTTATGCCTGAGCAAGGCAACACAGTGACACAAGGCAGCATCCTCTGTTACAACCTGATAGGTGATGCTTTGGACATGAGCATTTTCTTCTAACCACTTTCACATAGCTTGCTTTGGCTTTTATGGGACATATCTCCCCACTGCGTGCAAGGTTGTTTCTGGAAATATGTTTTTAAAACTTGGGTCTGCCATTATTCTGGTTGATAACTGGAATGGCACCAAGTGATTGCTCCTTTTAATCTCTGGTCTTTCCCTTCAACTTTATTAAAAGGCAAAGCACAAATATACAGCAACTTCCATCCTTACTGTTTTCTCTTTCCTAAACAATTTTTATTTGAGTGAGATCTCTTTCTTTACGCATGCCCCCCTGTGTTTTCTTCCCTCCAACTTCCCCCCCCCCCCCGCCTTTGACCACCATTATTTGAAGCTTACTCTGATCTTCTCATGTGTGTTAACTGCTTTTATGGGCTCACTAGTTGCATTGCACTAAAGAGAGGTGACCAAGTACAGTTCCTCTAAAAGCAGCTGGCTTGTTCTTTGGTTTCCAGTGTCCTTCCAGTAAAGCATTAAGTGGCCTAGCTGTTGGTGGTACTGCTAATGCTTCTTTACTGGATTCATGCTTTCAGGGCATCTACATCTAACCAAATACTTCTGCACAAATGGCGCAAGTGGTGATTGTTGCAGTATGGAGTGTTATTTCATCAGAGCTTGCCAATAATTTGGTAGTAGTACCACCTGGCCAAAATATGAATCATGGTAGGGTGGAGCAGTAGTAGGAAATTAGGATGAAATACATGGCAGAAACACCAGCAGTTCTCTGAATCCGTGTGTTGAACAAGGGCGCCTTGTGAACTTTACTCGGGAGTACTGCTGAGGCAGTACTTCCCCTGCTGTAAGGAAGCACTACCTTCAGTCAGCCCTGAGTCTCCATCAGTTGGCTGTAACTGCAGCGTATCAGCTCATGCCCCAGTCCCGTGCAGTGCAAACCTTGGCTCCCTCCGGTGTCGCCGAGTCTGTACCCTTCCTGTTTTGAAATAGCTGCTGACACACTATAAACACCTTTTCCAGCTAGAGTTTTGCTAGGAGCCTTGCTGTAGTCAAGGGGCTGGTTTCAGTGGTTTACATGGGCTATGAATACACATGTTTTGTTGCTGCATGTTCTTAGTAATGGGTGTATTTTTATAAGCTCATTTGGGAGCTTTCAGACCTATGTTGTATAACAAGGAACAGAACTTCTGTATGCAGATTGGAAGCAGCATGATCAAATATTTAGGAAATGTTTGTTTTAGTCTAAAATGTGAATAGTGGCAATTAAGATTGTACATAATTTTGAAGTTGTCATTTTCTGACTTCTGAGCACTGAAAAACTGTGGGCACAGTGACTTTTAGTAGCATTCTTGTGAGTGTCACTTCAGAGAAGATTGAATGTTGAGTGAAGAAATCCACAGAAAGAATCATCATCTTCCTGGATTTGAAACTATTGAGTTATTTAAAAAAACAAACAAAACCCTGTTAACAACACTTAGGACGTTCACAATTTAAAAGCCTTTGAGTGTCATGGGAATGATCTTGAGTCTAGAGATAATGAAAATCTAGGATTTTTTCTGCTGAGCTTCTAGTACTTTGTAAAGGAGGAGGGGCAGTCTTTGTGAACATAATTACAGGTCAGTAACATTTCTTTGTATTTCCTAATGTTCATAGAGTGTATTTGTCTTTGCTTGCACATTTTGTGTAAAGTTTTGGCTAAGCAGCAGCTAATACAGCAGCTATTACAGTCTGTAAATCTGCTGCAAAATGTTGAGTGAAATGTATGTTTCAGAAAAGTAGTAACACAGCCTATAAATAAGCACTTCCTTCTGCTACCTAGAGTCAATGCCTAACTTAAACTATATAAACTAAATGGAGAGAGGAAGTTTTCCTAGTTTGCTCTTACTTTACCTTTTCTTTGTCTGACACATGGTTTTGTTATTTTAAATTTTGACTTTTTCAAATAAAACCAAACATTATTAAAATGCCTCTACTCAATGCCATGTAAGCTGTGCTTCAGTTTTGTACTGCTAGCCATTTAAATAAAGATTCAGTATAGGGCAGGGAGGGGAATCAAAAAGGAAATGAACCTGAAACATATCAGCCAGAGTAGTAGTGAACGTTTTTCAGATTAATTGACTTTAAACAGGGAATATTTCTAGATTTGTCTCCATCTCCCTTTCCTTTCTCTCCTTGCCTTCAGATCACTGATGATGGTGTCAAATTAGTCCCTAACAGCATGCCTTATTTTTATCTCCATAAATTACATGAAACTTTAGTCTAGGGTAATAGCACATTAAACACTCTTGTTATTGCTGCCTCTGGTAAAAGAGAACGTGGAAGTCCATAGCTTCTTAGAATCTATTTGTCAGGCTTCTGCATCTTTGGAATAGAACTTTCTAATTTTTTGAGAGAACAGACTTTTGTAGTTCAGTTAATTCAGAAGAATTTCACTGTCTTTGTAAAGTGAGCTTCTTTTGAATGGTACTTTAAAGGTAGGAAATTATTAACAAGGTTACTTACATAATTTTCATCATCACAGATGCACATAAGCCTTGTGCCCAGATTAATAAAGGCTTTAAATGTTGACCTGTCCTTTTGACAAATACATTGTGTATTTGGGTTTTTTTTTTCTATGTCCTACCTTGTAATATGAATATATGCTGAAACGGTGTGTTCGAATATTAAGCTTTGATGCTACATCAGGTTGCATTTTTAACTTTTACCTGCTTTGCTTTTTCTGTACAGGAGGTGTCGATTTAATTCTACATTTAGTATGTTCTGTTCACTCTACAGTGCTCTTAACAGTGAACAGAGAATGCTTTCTGGTCTTACTATCCTGGTATGCTGGCATCTGATCAGACGTTTATGTCAAGATTTTAGTGAAGTTAGTACATGATTTGTGAAGATATACCTGGAAATAGTTATTGACAATGCAAGTGCAGAAAACTATTAAGATGACTGCTATTCAGTGCAGCCACAAAATGAGACTTTGAGTCCAGTTTCCTCACTGCTTACTGCAGTAAATCTGTATCGGCAATGATCTTGACTTGAATTCCACATCCCCTGGAGAACACTCTTCGTTGCGGTACTCTTTCTTCACCACAACTCATTGGTACACCAGAGCCTCTTATGCAAGACACTGCCAGCTACTTTGTCGTCTCCTGCTTGTTCATGTGGACGAGAAGAAGAATGGGCTCTTGCTGGTTTTGCACCAAGCACTTGGTGGTTGCTGGCTGAGTCTGGGTACAAATAATCATGTTCTAGCTGACCTAACGTCAGAAGTGTATCGTGGATTTCTCTTCTGCCTGCCTGTTTCCATGAGATTTCCTCATCTGTAGGCCATCATACTGCCACTTCAATTATTTGAGCTAGCTGTCTTTTTCCTCATGAAATGGTTCCTAGGGTCCTGTTGAAAGCGACTGCATTTAGAGAAGGAGTGAACATTCACTGAGGAAATGACAGTTGCAACTAATATCCTTTCTGCAATGTACAATGCTTAGATAGGAGAAACTGTCCATTCTCCACTTCCCCAGAATAAAGTAGCTTGATCTTTCACTGTGTTACTGAACATCCCTCCTTGTGCTGGAATGCAGTATGCTGCTTTCTAGAGAGAGTCCTTGCTACTGATCAGACTGGTGTCAGAAGCAAACAGAGAAGGACAAGCAGAGGGCAGTGGGAAAGCAGACTGCTTTGGAGTATTTGGGGCATGAAAACTGCTGAAAGGTTCAGACTGACTGAAGCATAAGGAACTGTTATGTAGCTGGTTCATGTGGTGGTAGTGGCACATTGCTCAGTGCAGCTAGCAGGTATGGACAGTTTTTGTTCCAAATGGGAGGAGGGTGTGCTCATCTGTGCTGTCCTCACATGGGAAGATTTTGTTGGTTAAGTCCAACCCTATGTAAGCATGGGGATGGTGAACAGATGAGCTGCTTATGTGATGCTATTCTTCTACCATGCAGATGTACCTACTTTTGGTACAGTTGGATTTGTTGGTACTTTGTTTGCACTTCTTGTAGAAATAGTAGCTTTGCTGTGGAATAACAGCAGGGATGACTTTCTCGCTTTTTAATAAAATCTTTATTTGCACAATCTTATCAATATATAAAGGCAGAGAGAAATGAAAAAAAAGAAGTTTACACTGAAGTTGTTATAAACTACTTAACTGGCTGTATAGGCCAAGTGATTCACATAACTTTACGTTGCTATTCCTTATGTTAAAACAAGCATGTAGATTAACAGAGCATACTTTAATGATGTTCACTTGGAGTAAGACATACTTAACTCAGCATACTTCCAATTTTCTGTGTAGTTAGGCAGGGCTCAAAGTCAGGATTGCTTCTTTTCTGAGAAGACTTGATGTTGTAAAGTCAGGGGGAGGACTGCTGATGTTTATCAATCGTGCAGCTAGCCAAATTTTACTATCCAGTATCTACAAAGCCATATAGATTACAAAATTTCAGGCAGAATTGGTTAAGGTAAAATCGGTGCATCTCTACTTGGATAAAAAAACCCCAAAATGTAACAAAAAAATCCCCACCCCCAAATGTGTGGAAAAATTTTCAAACTTATTTTAAAACAAAATACTCTGAAGAGTACTTCTTTAGTAATGGAGGGGACCTGTGTGTTTAATTTTTTAATTAGACCTATTTAATGCCCCCTGTAACATGCCTCTAATCTGTTTTACTGGTAAATCAACATCTGTTACTAGCAATCAATAAGATGAAACAGTTTTAAAGTAGTTCACTGTTTTGTACTGTTTGGTGTTGACATTTGAAGTTCGGCAGTGTAAGTTGGTTGCCTTCCTCTAAAAATGTTGAAACTGAATTTCATTTACTTTCATGTGTTAATTTTATTGTCTTGAAGAGTTGCAATATTTTCCATGTTTAGCTCATATTTAAAAAAAAAAATTAACTATCGAATACTATGTTCTAGGCATTTTCTACTCATATCTATTTAAAATGAGTGAGGAGAAAAGGTGAACGTGCAATGAAAATGACCTAGCTTTTGCATAATGTAGATCCATGTGAAATTTTCGACTTGAGAATGGATTCCTGACATTAACTATTTTCATACTGCATAAAACTGGGATCCACTTCTAGTTTGTGACACTGTTCTTTTTTAAAGTTAACACTCATGGCTGATGCATTTCACAACAGAAATTGAAAATATTTTTAAAATCTCAAAAGATTTGGTTGCCTGTCAGTTCTTACTTTGATACTGCATGAGGTCATAGTTACATGTTCTTAACTGTAGTTTTTTTCTTCATGTTTTGCATTCAAGTTGAGTTGGTACATGACATGTTTAAATGCTTTAGAAGACAGGCGTGATACGTCTCATAGTGTTCAGAAAAGAAAGCAGGGTTGTCTTTATTAATATCTTCTGTTCGGTTCCACAATGGGAGGTCTTTTTAAGGATATCTTTCTCCAAATAAGAGAATATCTACCTCCAAAGTTAAAGTAACATACTTTAACAGGCTTCACAAAGTCACTGTTCTTCAGAGTCCTAGGTAGGCTTGAACCCTCCAGCTTAAAAATGAATTATTGCTGGAATTACACAGCAGCATATATAATTGTTGTTTGAACATCATCAGGGAACAAAGTACTGTTTCTCATGTTACAGGAAGCAGGGAACTTAGTTCACAAAGAAAAGTGTTTTGTCACATAACAATTCTACCGTTTTACTATTTATTATTGTAGATATTTGAAGGTTTAAAGTATCACAAGTTAAATGAAAGGTCCATCTTAGATGAAATTACCTCCAAATTGGAAGTTTATATCTGACTGCTGGAATTTGGCAGTATGTGTCAGCAGAAGGATTAGTCTAAACACATATTTGGTGGGTTTTTTAATGTTGTTGTTTTTTCTCTGTGTCTGTTATTGGCCAGTGCTGGAGAGACTATAATTGGCTAAATGACATAAGGCAGATTGGTGGTATAATCTATGACCAGGTAGTTGACAGGCTATTGCTAAGCAATATAAAACTCTTTCCTTGTAGTAAGAGGTAAAATATTTCTAGAACATACGTGAATGAGAATCCAAAGTTTAAGCGTTGTCTGATTTTAGTTGTAGAGGCAGCCTATATAGTGGTGGGATAGGTGTAAACAGCGTTTTAGCTGCTTACACGCTTGGTAACTTTGGTGAACTATAGTCATGTGCAGTGAAGCACGTAATAATCTGTGTATATATGGCAGCTATACTTCAACATCTTAGGAATCTAAATACCAGAGCCTATGTTGGGCAGCCTGTAAAGCCCCAATCAGTATTATTTTATATATATTAATTTTAGAGTGGATAATAAGCTATTAGTTTTCTGAGTAGAAACCTTTTTTCTTCTTTTAAAATGTCACAGATGTTGAAAGGGAAATTACTAGTTTTACACAGAAATATGTACACACTATCTTTAATGTAGCATTTGAAAGATTTCAGTCTGGTTGTTTCTTCTGTGCCACCAGGGGGCATGGGACTACAGTGGTTTTTTTTTTCTTTGCAGTATCCCATCATCTGCATATTGATTTCCTGTTGTTTTCAGTTCATCTATTTTATAAGTTTTTAGTACTTGTCTTTAAACTTTTGAGATTCTAGGGTGTTGGCCCTACATCTCAATTAGCTTATCTGGATCTGATGTCAAAATGTATTTTTGTCTTTTGGGAAGCAATAACTGCCTGCCTGTGTTGCATTTTAAAACCTGTTATTGTTTTCAGGATGTATCAATCTAAGAAAAAAAAACACAAAGCAGTGGGCCAGCACTTAAACAACCCAAAAAACGAGGGGAAAAATTACCAACAGGTTAAAAAAAACCCTAAAATGTATCTTCTGCAGAATTACAAAGAACTTCCATAAAGATAAAATTACAGGAATGATGATTTAATAGAACCCAAGAGGCTGATTGATATCTCTTGATAAGGGGTGGGGTTTTTATTCCTGCAGACTTCCCAAAGTGAACAGAATTTAAAAGAAAGTGCTCATCACAGTTTAGAAAGCAGGCTTAATCCTTTGAGAACTACAGTTTAGCTGTAGAATTTGGAATTAACTTGGCATTTGAGGAAAGCAATTTGTCCCTTAAAAGGAAAATACAAAGACCTCAAGTGAATTACTGTCAAATGGGAGAAAAATGTCATGTACAGATGTTGTTTCTATTATTACTCTATATTACTTAGAAAATAAAGCATTGGTGCTAGGAAAAAGTTATGCCTGTCATTAAAATCATAGGTCACAGAGTAGCTGTCTACGGGATCAATGTTATTTGTGTTGAATGTGATGGGTGAAATGTACATGCCTGAATCTGCAGAGGGTTTTTTTGTATTGACAGCTTCTTGGAAAAAAACCTTAATTATACATTGTATATTTTGGGGACTGACCACAACTTTAATACTAGGAAGTGACTAGCTTTTTGTTCTTTATCTTCTCTTATTATTGTTAGGTTGAAGTCAGTCTGAGAAAAGAAAGAAATTACTGTTAAGATAAAATATCCCTAAAAACATGTCACATAATCTGGCCTTTTGTGATTCTGTAAAAGCTAGCACATTAATTCCTGAGAAAAAGCATACCTCAAATCATTTGGAAGGAGCGGCTAATACATGAGAGGGCAGTAGCATTTCCAGGTATAGTGTTCTGCTATGCTTCCTCCTGTATTCCAACAATACAGTGATTAGATGCTATGAAATTGGTTTGTGGTATCTGTGGTATCTCTCCTTCCGTGTTGCTTTGGGAGATAGATTGACTTCTTTCAATTCACACTGATGTTATTCTATAGCCTTCCTCTTGCGGTGCACACTAGAACTATCTACAGAATCCTGCTGTTTGGCTACTGAATGTGATCTTCTGACTGAAAGTGCTGTCAGTTTGAGCTGTCTTTTACAGGATTATTTTGATGTTTGTCATGGCCCAATTATACAGATTATTGCTATAATCAGGATGTTAAGGGATCTTGTACACCCATTAAGTGCTTTTGTTCATTTATCTCTAAATTTCACTGAAAATAAGAAACTTAGTATTTATTGAGATACTATTTTACATGCACAGGAAAAAACTAAAATATATACATCCTGTTAATCCCATCATGATGTGAGTGGCTTCTAAAACACGGCTTTCTCCTTGATGTTCTGATAGGATGATAAATGAAAAGATCTATGAAAAACCTATGAAAGACAAAATCTATGAAAGGGATCAAAAAAGTTAAAGTTGGGATAATTGGTACTTGAAACAGTGTGACCTTTTAAGAATATTTTTGTATCACTGATTAAATCTTGTGCTTCAAATTCATAGTGGAAAAGGTAACTTTTGCTCTTTTCCCTTATTCTGGAAGGAGAACATTTCGTATGTTGGTTCAATTTCTTATTAGTCTGTCTTTACATAAAATATAGAAAAAAAATGTATTTGATTTTTTGTGTGACCATAAACTATTGTGAAATTGATTTTTTCGTTTGTTTGGTTTTGTTTTAAATTCTGTCAAGAATTGGTCTGGGAAATAATTAAACTTTACTTTTTTTTTTTTTACAGGGCCAGCTTTCAATACTGCAAGAAAAAATAGATCACTTAGAACGCCTGTTGGCAGAAAATAATGAGATTATTTCAAACATACGAGATTCTGTGATCAATCTGAGTGAATCAGTAAAGGATGGTCAAAAAAATCCAGAGGCTATAAACTTCAGTCAAGGATCTGTCTCTGAGCTCTTTCCTTCTGCTTCAGTTTCACTTGCAGTTGATTCTGAGGATTGTTTGTTTGCTTCAAAAAGTGGAACTCATGGTTCAGGTGTACAGGTAAGCAGTATGTCTTTTTCTCTTATTCTGCTGGAGTCCTAGCTGTCATTACCTTTTAATTCTGAAAAAGTCTTATCACTGGTAAAAACTTGGTACTAAGATCCTAATCTAAGACATAACAGAATTGTTAAAGTGACTGTTGTGTTTAACGGATGTTATGAAACTGTTCCTTTTTACCTTTTTTAAACTGCTTAGAAATTGAATAATGATTATGAAGAGCCAACATTTCAGAAGGCTTAGAAGTTCTTAAAAACCAAAAAAACGCTGAAGAAAACCCAGTGATTATACTCAGATTATTGTCCAGTACTATCAGAAGTTCTTTGGAAAGGATTTGAGTCTTTCAGTTCCCCAAATTCTAAAATTGATGACAAATAAACTGGAAATAGTGGATAGTCTTGATTTAAAGAGGTTTTGCATTTTAGGGATATATGTGTAGATGGGTCTTGATGGGGAGGTAAAGAATGTTCACGAACTAGTAATTTAAAAAAATCTCAGGCACTGTGTTCCCTTTGGAATGCCATTTCTGTACTTCAGCATTCTTGTGTGTCTCTGGTTTGTATAGGCACTTTGATCAGAAAGGAGGAACATATACCATGTTGACTGGTTGGCATGAACTGGGGAGGCTGAAGTTTTTTAAAGTCAGACACTTCAAGTTGAATTTATTTTGCTTTCCGGTGATGCTTGTGAGTTCGTGGACTCTTCTATATTCAGTTTTAATGGAGCGTTTCAGGAGCACTGAGAATACTGTGTGAAGTTTGCGATCTGTACTGTTTTTGGGAGTCTTGTGGGAGTACTATAAATATTCACAGTACTCCTAAAGCAAAGATTAAATTTTGAAGTCCAGCTTACTTTCACTTCTAGAACGAGAATTTCTATTGCAGGAGAAAGACAGTGGATTTAAGATGAATAAGAACACATATTGGAACAATTGTAACCTCTGATGTATCATTCCTAATGCCTTTAAGCTCTTCTGGGATAGGCACGGCCTTAATATGTCTTTTACAGAGAAAGTACGTTTTTTTTAAAGGCAATATCTGACTGTTCTTGTTTCTAATATACATTAAGACTTCTGTGCAGGACAGTAAGGCATGTGGACCTATGATTACATGTTTCCAAGTTACTGGATTGTTAACAGGATATTCCTTGTACAGTCTGTTACCATATTAAGTGATGTGCTTTTTTAGGTGCATTAGAAATAAGTTCTAGTAAATGTGAATTGTGAATTTTAAGGTAAAAGGGGTTGGCTTAAGTTCTTGGATGTGTTAACCTGTTATGAATGGAAAGTAAACCAGGTTTGCTTAAACTGTTCTCATGTTTTGCTTCACATTTGCAGAACACCAGAACATGTACCTACTGTCAGCTAATGTACCTACCTACCTAATGGTAGGCTGTAGTAGCTAAACTGCTTTTTGATAATTTTCATTACTTCTAAGGTTATATGCATTTACTTAAGTAACAAATATAGCAGGGAATATTCTTAATACTGTTCCCTGACTCACACTTTCTTTCCTTGCCTTGCACAGGGAGGGAGGGCTCTAATGTTCTTGGTGTCATTGCATTAGTACCTTGTACTCAGCAGGTTATCCACCATCATCATTAAGTCACTTTAATACTGCTTCTGTATACAGTTTCTCATCCTGTGAGTTTGACCTGCATTTCAGCTGTGGAATCTAAGACCTTGACTTTAGCAGAATTCCTGTAACACCACGTTAATGAGCTGATCTAATTTACCGTATTTGAATACAGTTTTACTATTTAATACTTTGCCAAGCCTGATGTATTCTGCAAGTTCAGTTAATTTATTTTCTTCTAGATTTTTTATAAAGACTGAGAAATTCTGAGTAGATTATTTGAAGCATTGTTTTTTTAAACTATATTTTAATTTTTATACCAGCTTGTTAGTGTTAATTACCTGCTGTTCATAAATGTTAACTTAAATCCACAGATTTGGACCTTACTTTTTCCATGTTTGTCTTTTAACTGGATGTATGAGGAAAAAAAAGATACTAGAAAAAGTAAGAGCTAATATAGGTGAGACACAGTGTTTGGATAAAAATCACTTTAGAGAATGAAGGCAAAAGAGGCTTCACTGAATAAATTATTGGAGTTCATTATAGACTCCAATAATGGAGAAACCATTATAAGAATGTGTTCATATATGGATTAAAAACCTTTGTGATATTTCAGTGAGAAATATTACCAGGATTTGCTACTCAGAGACTTACTTTCTTTGCATAAATTGGACAAACCAAGTTACCAATAATGTGAGACCCAAAAGATTCTTGGGTAGGATAGCTAAAGGATTTTTTTCATGGAGGAATTGTAAATGAAGAAATTATATACTTTATTACTTACGGTGTTTGAACGTAGGTAGGAGATTGTGATAGAAATGGCCACTGAAAATAACACTGAATTGAGAATTGATGTAATTCAAATTAAATAGAAGACTAATACGTACTTTTTTTTCAAAAGTTAAAAATGGAGCTGGGTAATAAAACCAACAAAATTAAGAACTCTGGATTAAATGTGGTTATGACCTGATGCTTTTTTAGGTCAGTAGTTCAAGAATTATCTGGAATTTGTGCTCAAAGACAGAATTCTCAATAGCCATCCTGCTGAGCTGGAAGGTCTTTTAACTAATACTGTGAAGTGTCTCCTCTCTTGTCCCTTTCAACTGCTGAAGCTTCTAACATTGTTCTTAGTAATGTTGCTCCTTTTAAAAATGAGGCATCAATCACTCTTTAAAAAGGTGGCCTGAAGAGGCATGAGCTATGTTTTTATTTCTTCTGTGCAGTAGTTTACTGTTCACTGGGCTAAATGTTGTGATGTTTGCCTAAGACTTGCATAACTTTAGCAGTTTGAGTTCCTCAGTATAGAGAAAAAATAAGCCCATGTAGGGAAAAAAGACAACTGGTAAGTTTTCAAATGTTTGAATTGGAAAGCTTATAACTACATGACTGTCTTCTGAAGCAGCCATAATGAAGACAGTCATCATCCTTTTTAAATTTCTATTTGTATACTGTTTTTACAAAGTCCTTGCTTACTATATCAGAATTTTATACTTAGAAATGAAATTAAAATATGTCCAGGAGATACCTGTCTCTAACCTTTTTTGCTTCTTACTGACTATGTACTTGGAACTTATTCTTCACTTGTAGTCATGTAACCTCTTCAACAGATTATATAATTTGTAGTTAGTCCTTTGCACAATTCTTACTGAGGATCGTGTTATATGAAAGGTAAAAATGACTTAACATCTGTCTTCTGGATATCTTGGCATAAGTGCAGTGATTTCAGCCTGATCTGGCTTCAGTTTATTCCAGTGGAAGTTTTTGAGTCCTATTTTTTTTCCTGGCGTTTTTTAACTGCTTCCGATTAACATTTGGATAGTGGAATGACCAAGTGGTAGAGGTTGGGAGGGTCCTCTGGAGGTCATCTTGTCCAACGCCCTGTTCCAGCAGGGTCAGCTACAGCCAGTTGCCCAGGACCATATTCAGATGGTTTTTGGTATCTCTAAGGATGGAGATTGTACAACCTCTTTGGGCAATCTGCAAGTGCTCAGTCACCCTCACAGGGAAAAAGTGTTTCCTGATGTTCAGGAAGAACTTCCTGTGTTTTAGTTTATCCCCATTGCCTCTTGTCTTGTGACTGGGCACCACTGAAAAGAACCTGGCTCCTCCTTCTCTGTAGTCCTCCTTCAGGTATTTGTACACATTAATAAGATCCTCCCAAGCCTTCTCTAGGGTAAAGAGTTCCGGCTCTCTCTGCTGTTCCTCATAGGAGAGCTGCTCCAGTCCCTTCATCATCTTAGTGGCCCTTTGCTGGACTCTCTCTAGTGTGTCCATGTCTTTCTTGTACTGGGGTGCTTGGAAATGGAGACAGTACTCCAGGTGTGGCCTCACCAGTGCCGAGCAGAGGGGAAGAATCATGTCACTTGACCTGCTGGCAACATGCCTCCTTAGTGCAGCCCAGGATGCCATTGGCCTTCTTTGCTGCAAAGGCACATTGCTATCTTGCATTCAGTCTGGTGTCCACCAGGATGTCCAGGACATTTTTTGCCAAGCTGGTTTCCAGCTGGGCAGCCCCCGGCATGTACTGGTGCCTAGGGTGGTTGTTCCCCAGGTGCAGGACTTTTTTCACTTCCCCTTGTTCAACTGCATGAGGTTCCTGGTGGCCCACTTCTCCACCCTTTCAAGATTCCTATGGATGGTAGCACTGCCCTGTGGTGTATCAGTCACTCCTCCCAGTTTGGTGTTGTCTACAAATTTGCTGAGGGTGTACTCTGCTCCATCATCAAATGATTAATGAAGATGTTAAACAGGATTGGACCCAGGTGTGTCCCCTGAGTACACTGCTAGTTACTGACCTCTAGCTAGACTTCATGCCACTGATTACCACCACCTGGGCCTGGCTGTTTGCTGATTTTTTAGTCCATCTCACTGTCTGCTCATCCAGCCCCATACATCAGCAGCTTCTCTATGAGGGTGTTACAGGAGGCAGTGCTGAAAGCCTTACAGAAGTTGAGGTAGACAATATCCACTGCTCTCCCCTCATCTACCAAGCCAGTCATTTCATCATAGAAGTTTCAAGTTGGTCAAGCATGACCAGCCCTTGGTGAATCCATGCTCACTACTCCTGTTGACTTTCTTGTCCTTCATGTGCCTGGAAATGATTTCCAGGATTAGCTGCTTTGTCACCTTCCCAGGGATCAAGGGGAGGCTGACCAGCCTGTAGTTCCCTGGGTGGTGGTTCTTGGTGTTCTTGAAGATAGGAATGATATTGCTTTCCTCCAGTCCTTGGGCACTTCTAATCACCATGATCATTCAAAGGTTCTTGAGAGTGGCCTTGCAGTGATGTCAGCTACCTCCCTCAGTACTTGTGGGTACATCCCACCAGAGCCCGTGGACTTATGTATGTCCAGTTTGTTTAAGTATTCTCTGACCTGGCCCTTTTCCACCAAGGGCACATCCTCCTTACTCCAGACTTTTCTCCTGGTCTCTGGGACCTGGGATTCATGAAGGCTGGTCTTGCTAGTAAAGACTCAGTGAAGAAGATATTCAGTACCTCAGCCTTTTCCATGTCCTATGTCACCAGGCCCTGTGTCTCATTCAGCAGCATGCCCTGGTCTTCCTTTTGCACGTTCGTACTTACAGAAGCCCTTCTTGTTGCCTTTGCTATTCCTGGCCAGATTCAATTCCGTTTGAGCTTCGGCTTTTTTAACCTCATTCCTGCATGCTTGGGCATGTATTCCTCCCACATTACCTTCTCTTGCTGCCACCCTTTGTATGCTTCCTTTCTGTGTTTGAGTTTTGCCAGGTGCTCTTTGTTCATCAGTGCAGGCCTCCTGGCATTTTTGTCTGTCTTCCTACTTGCTGGGATGCACTTCTCTTGAGCTTGGAAGAGGTGATCCTTGAATATTAACCAGCTTTCTTGGGCTCTTTTTTTCCTCCAGGCTCTTATCCTGTGGGACTCTGCCAAGCAAAATGGCCAAAGTCTGTTCTCCTGAAGTCCAGTGATGTGATCTTGCTTTTTGCCCTCCTGTCAGGGTCCTGAATTCTACCATCTCATGGTCACTGCAGCCAAGGCTGCCTTTGACATCCACAGCCCCAACAAGCCTCTCATTGTTGGCAAGTAAGAGGTCCAGTAGAGCACCTCTCCTCACTAGCTTCTCTATCACTTGGGTTAGGAATTTGTCATTGATTTGCTCGAGGTACCTCCTGGTTTGCTTGTGTCCCACTGTGTTGTCCCTCCAGCACATAAGGGTGATTGAAGTTCCCCATGAGGACCAGGTCCTGCAAGTGTGAGGCTGCTCCTCTCCATCTGTAGAGGGCCTCATCCACTTGTTATTCCTGGACAGGCAGCCTACAGCAGACATCCATTACAATGTCACCCATACTGGTCTGCTTTTTAGTCCTTGCCCATAAGCTCTCAGTTGCCTTTTCATCCATCTGCAGGCAGAGCTCTGTGCACACCAGAGCTCTTCTCTCTCATGTAAAGGCCAGCTCTCCCTCCTTGTGTTCCTGGCCTGTCTTTCCTCAAGATCTTGTATCCCTCCACTGCAACTTTACAGGCATTACTCATACCACCATGTCTCCATGATCCTGACAAGATCACAGGCTCGCAACTGCACACAGATCTCTAACTCATCATGTTTATTCTCCATGGTGCATGCATTAGGGTACTTCAGAGAGGCACCCTGCCTGGCAAGCTGATTTCTCAGAAAGGGTTTTGGGGATTTCTCTGTAATTGTGCTTTGTAGGCACTTGCTTGCTTACATGAAAACACTGGAGGTAACCCTGCTTAAGCCCTGTTTCGTTGTGGCTTTTTTAAAAAAAATTGTTATTTTCTTTTTTTAATCCTTTCATGTCACATCACTCCTCTCCATCACTTCTTCACAGGGCTGCTGGTAACTCTCTCCCTCCCTCTTTAGAATCATAGAATCATTTAGGTTGGAAAAGACCTTTAAGATCGAGTCCAACCATCAACCATGCCCACTAAACCATGTCCTGATGCGCCTTGTCTACATGCTTTTTGAATACCTCCAGGGATGATGACTCAACCACTTCCCTGGGCAGCCTGTTCCAGTGTCTGACAACCCTTTCAGTAAAGAAATTTTTCCTAATATCCAACCTAAACCTCCCCTGCCATAACTTGAAGCCATTTCCTCTTGTCCCATCTCCAGCCACCTGACAGAAGAGACCAACACCCACCTCACTACAACCCCGTTTCAGGTAGTTGTAGAGAGCGATAAGGTCTCCCCTCAGCCTCCTTTTCTCCAGACTAAACAACCCCAGTTCCCTCAGCTGCTTCTCATAAGACTTGTGCTTCAGGCCCCTCACCAACTTGGTTGTGCTTCTCTGGACACATTCCAGCACCTCAATGTCTGTCTTGTAGTGAGGGGCCCAAAACTGAACACAGCACTCGAGGTGAGGCCTCACCAGTGCTGAGTACAGGGAAACAATCACTTACCCGCTCCTGGTGGCCATACTATTTCTGATACAGGCCAGGATGCCATTGGCCTTCTTGGCCACCTGGGCACACAGCTGGCTGATATTCAGGCAGCTGTCAAACAGCACCCCCAGGTCCTTTTCTGCTGGGCAGCTTTCCAGCCACTCTTCCCCAAGCCTGTAGTATTGCATGGCGTTGTTCTGACCCAAGTGCAGGACACAGCACTTAGCCTTTTTGAACCTCATAAAATTGGCCTCGGCTTATCAATCCAGCCTGTCCAGATCTCTCTGTAGAGCCTTCCTAGGCACAAGCAGATCACCACTCCTGCCAACCTTGGTGTCATCTGTAAACTTACTGAGGGTGCAATCAATCCTGTCATCTAGGTCATTGATAAAGATATTAAACAGAACAGGGCCCCAATACTGAGCCCTGGGGAACACCATTTGTGACCTGCCACCAACTGTATTTAACTCCATTCACCACAACCCTCTGGGCTTGTCCATCCAGCTGTTTTTTCACCTAGTGAAGAATGCACCCATACAGGCCATGAGATGCCAGTTTCTCAAGTAGTATTCCATGAGAGACAGTGTCAAAGGCCTTGCTGAAGTCCGGGTAGACAACATCCACAGCCTTTCCCTCATCTACTAGGCAGGTCACCTGGTCATAGAAGGAGATCAGGTTGGTCAAGAAGGACTTGCCTTTCATGAACCCATGCTGGCTGGGCCTGATCCCCTGGTTGTCCTGCACATGCCATGTGAGTGCCCTCAAGATGAACTGTTCCATAATCTTCCCCAGTACTGAGGTCAGGCTGACAGGCCTGTAGTTCCCCGGATCCTCCCTCTGACCCGTCTTGTAAATGGGTGTCACATTGGTAAGCCTCCAGTCCTCTGGGACCTTCCCTGTTGACCAGGACTGCTGATAAATGATGGAGAGTGGCTTGGCAAGGACCTCTGCCAGTTCCCTTGGTCCTCTTGAATGGATCCCTACTAGTCCCACAGACTTGTGAGTATCCAGACAGCATAGTAGGTCACTAACTATTTTCTCCTGGATTAAGGTGGGTATATTCTGCTCTTTGTCCTTGCCTTCCAGCTTAGGGGGCAGAGTACCCTGAGGATAGCTGGTCCCCCTATTAAAGACTGAGGCAAAGGAGGCATTAAGTACCTCAGCCTTTTCCTCATCTCTGGTGGCAATGTTCTCTGTATCCAGTAGAGGATAGATATTCTCCTTGGCTCTCTTTGTATTGTTAATATATTTGTAAAAACATTTTTTTGTTGTCTCTTACAATATTGGCCAGATTGAGTTCTAGCTGAGCTTTTGCCTTTCTAAATTCCTGGTTAAAAGCTCTCCTTAACAGGTCAGCCATGTTCCTGGCAAAGATACCTTTGCCCCACTTAGTGAGTTGGATCTAATCTCTCCTAAGCAGACAGTGGTCTGCAAACAGGGTCCCATGGTCAGCAGCAGCTCTGAGGCTAATTATTGACCTGTACTATTGGTGTCCTCTTCTCACACCCCTACCCCTCATTGGATGCCACCTGGGTCTCCATGACCTTGATTACTACCCCCAGAGCTCTGTAGTCACTTTTGATGCAGCCCAGGTTGCCCCTGGCAGTACCATTGGTACCTACAGGGAAGAACATCAAGAGGTAGTAGTCAACAAGTTGGCCAAGCTTCAACAGTTCCTCTGCAACATCCTGGCTCTGGGTCCCTGGCAGGCAGCAAACCTCTCTAGATGATGGGTCATTGAGACAGTTATTTCAGACAACTGTTGATTAAGAATCCAAGATCTACGTCCTGAACTGCATTTTCTAGCTCTTTAGCTCATAATGATGGGAGTATGGTTTGAGATAACTGTAAGGTAACAGTTGTTAGGGGAAAAAAATTACGTATGCTGTGGACTGTAAAAATTGGTATCTTGCAGACTGCAGAAAGTTGCTTGTGAAATTCAGGCTCCATCTATGAGAAAAATTCATAGGAATGTGGGTAATTCAATGAATTGTTGCTTTTTAAACAAGTATGTTTTCATGGCTGAAATGTCAAAAGAGTTTCAGTCTTAAGGTCACTCATTGGTAACTGGCAAATTTATGGAGTATGCACTTAATTTTCTTCAGAAGTTTGCATTTCACAGAAAAATTACAGTTCCTCAAAATCAAATTTTAGAATAGCAAGAAAATATGGTAGTAGGCTAATTTCAACGTAACCATTATTTGGTCTCTTCAAGCTGTCATACAGAATGCATGTATCTGCAAGCATTGCATCTGTATTTTCTGTTAAGCAATATTGTCCAAAGGTGGAAGCAATCCTGGTGGAGCAGTGACATAAGATCTTCTCATAGAGGCTGTAGGTATCTACAGTGGGTGGACATCATAGGCCCAGCTGAGGCTCTGCTTTATTACAAGCCATTAGAGTGGCTTGTATTCCTATCTAATGTTACTTACTCTTCTTTGTATCTTAAGCTACAGGCCTATGGTGGGTTGACCTGGGCTGGCTGGCCAACCCAGCCAAGGCCAACCCATGGCAGTCCTTTTTGGCACCCAACCTGGGACTCAAGGAATGAAAGATAAGGACAGTAATTGGGAGTGGTAATGGCCAAAACTTGGACTGGATATTGCCAGAGTGAAATTACTGTGGGGATTCTTTTGTTGTTGTAATGAAGTGAAGGGACAAGGGGTGGAGTTTTATCATGTGTGTAAAATTTCCACTTTTTCAGTGTTGTTATGTAATTTTGATTTTTGGTGTCGGAATTGTTTTTGTAGATGTAAGTGAAGTTTGTGAAGAGTGTGTGATGAGTGTATATTTTATCAACTGTTCTTAAATATGTGTTTCACAGAGGTGAGGGTGGAATGTACTGGGTGCAGGTGCCCAGGTGTTGGTAGCAGGGGGCTCCAAGGGTGGTGTCTGTGAGGAGAGGCCAGTGCTGCCCCATGCCAGACACAGCTGTTCCAGCCAGCTCCTAAACAGAACCACCACAGGATACAGCCAAGTCTTCCAACAGCAAGGGTGGTGGCATCTCTGGGAGAGTGTGTTTTAAGAAGGGGGAAAACACTGTATAGGGAAAAAAAGTGGAGAAACAACCTTGTGAACACCAACGTCATTGAAGAGGGGAGAAGGTTCCAGTGGAACAGGTGGAAGGAGCCACTGGAGCAGGTGGGGGACACCACTGTGGAGCAAGTATTTCCCGGTAGCCCATGGAGGACCCCATGCTGGAGCAGGTAGATATTTTCAGAAGGACCTGTGGCCCATGGGGGATCCACACTGGAGCTGTTCCCAAAGAACTGTAGCCTGTGGAGAAGATCCTATGCTGGAGCAGTTCATGAAGGACTGTAGCTTGTGGAAGGGACCCCATGCTGGAGCAGGCAAAAAGTGTGAGGAGGGAGTGACAGAGAGAAACCATTATGGACTGACTGCAGGATTTGGGAACTAAGGAGTGAAGCTGAACTGGGCTAGAAGAGGGTTGGGGAGAAGGTGTTCTAGTTTTGCCTTTGATTCTCACTATCCAACTCTATTTTAATTGTCAATAAATTAATTTAATGTTCCCCAAGTTGGATCTGTTTTGTCTGTGATGATAATTGGTAAGTGATCTCCCTGTCTTTATGTTGACCCATGAGTTTTTAATCTTATTTCTCCCCCTGTCCTGTTGAGGAGGGAGAGAGCGGCTGGGTGGGAGTTTGGCAGCTGGCCAAGGTCAGCCCATCACAAGGCCTTAACTTCTTTAGTCAGATGTTTGTTTCAGATGTCTTTAGTTTTTTAAAGTTTCCTAGCAGGACAGAAGCCAGCTTACCACAAGAAAGTTTTAACTCTTGTGGTATTCATGTGGTAAATGACTCCTGTAGGCTATTTTTGTGGAAATGAAGTGTTTGTTGAAGAGCTTGCCAGGTGCACAATCGTATTCTAATATGGGGTTAGAACTAAACTGAAGTTTGGTTTAAGTTTTTTGAACTATAGGGCCAAGAAAAGGCTTATCCAGATGATGGTTCATGTTCATGAAGTTTGCCTTTTTCCTAAAAGCAGAACAGAGTATAAAAAAAAAAAAAAGGAAAAGTTGGATATGGTAGCTTTGGTCTAAACTCATATTAGAAGATTCTCTTTGAAGCTATCTGGTGGTATCTAAATTTCATAGTAACCTGTTGAAGTAACTCTAGAGTTGCTTTATTTACCTATAACCTTTTTATTTGCAATGACAAGTGAAATATGTCCGTCTTTGTATAATTAATGTACTGGGCAACAGTAAATACATAAGGAGCTTTGTTACAGCAATTGGCTACAGTTCTGAACATTTTTACTTGATAGTTTCTTTCAATTCCCTTTTGTGAGTTTGACTTTTACGTCAATTGCTCTCATGTTGTCATCCTTTCTTACTGCTTGCTTAGTTCGTCCTCTTCATCTTCTGCATTCCCCTATTTAGTGTATTGTGCTATTCTGTATAATCCTTTCCCTACTCTCCTGCCCCAATGCCATTGCGAGCTGTCATAATTTTTGTGACTTAAGGCTCTTATTCCTACCTTTTATCTAATCAATTTCAGTTTCTGCAGAAGAGGGCCTGCCAAATGCTCCTCTTGCTGCCAGCTGTGTCTTGGGTGTTCTAGTGTGACTTAAAACTTGCTCTCAGTTTTCAGTTTTCTATTCACTTGACTCTTCATCTCTCCCTGTGTAATGAACAAGCTGATCTATTTCTGATGAAAACAGCTTTGGTTTTTAATAGCAGAACTGTTTTTATGAATTCATATTTTATATTCCTTTTACTCTTTTCTAGATGTTGGATGTCTATGACATTCTTCCTTTCGATAATCCAGATGGTGGCGTGTGGAAACAAGGATTCGATATCACATACAATGAAAATGAATGGGACAGTGAACCACTTCAAGTTTTTGTCGTGCCTCACTCACATAATGACCCAGGTAATATTTTAACTGTATTGATTTGGGTATCCAGAGGCTTTTGAATTAAGAAATACATTGCCATTTCTGTTAAGGTTTGGGTTTTTTTGGAGCATACTACTTAGTATACTAGATTTAAGTCTAGCAAGGCAGTTAAGCAGATGTATAATTCAAATGCCATTGACTTAAGTGATAATTGTTATGATAAAAGTTGTACATGTACTTATTAACTGGAGCAGAACTTCAGTGTTGATATTGGAAGGTAATATGGATTTTCTGTGTTCATCCTGCTGGTAACCCAGTCAGTTTATTCATTGCTGCATTAAATATGGCCTGTTCTTATTTTGACTTTTTGGACTGTCACAGGTAATTAATTCTCAGCTTGTGCTAGAAAGATGTGCTTTTTGGAAGATATGACAATGGCAAATCTGAGGTTTTTGACTGTAACACTTTCTCTACTCTTTTGTGCACACCCCTGCCCCCAACCTACAGTGGGACAATATAAAGTCTGGTTTTAAAATGAAACCTAGGTGTGCGTACATAATTTCACTTCTTACTCCCAGGTGGATGTTTACTGCATAATAAATAAAATGGAGAAGTGACATTTTATTTTGAAATTACTGTAAAATACATGAAAAAGCAGTGAATTATACTGCTATAGTATATTCCTGGTACATGTACACTGATAGCGAGAAGCTGGCGAAGCTGCTTGTTATTGTGGAAAGCCACAACTTTAGTACTGTGTATCTCTCTAACAATTTAATTTGTTGTTTGAAATACTGTGGATCTGAGTGAAGTAAGATACAGTAGTTTGAACATAAGTGACTTGTATTCGCATGTATCTAGCATTTTCAAATAAAATGAACACTGGAATTTGGAGGGACTGTATTGTCTAGTTATGACAGCTAAAATGACAAAGTATGGATGTGGTAAAAATATTCGGAGAAAGTAATCACAGTATAAACTTTGATCTGCCTTTTTAGAGAACTGTCTTTAAAACCTGTGTCCGTTTATTTCCTCTCTATTTTTTGCTCCCTTGAAAACTCTTCTAGAAAGAAGCCACACTCTGTATAGTCATTTAATGAATCTGAAACCATCCTGAAGGAATGTATAGAACTTCTAATTCTCTTGGTTCTTATTAGAAAGGGGTATGGAATTTACCTCTCTCCCTTCGTTCTGCTGAAGCTAGTAGGATCATATCCTTAATTGGGAAAGGACAGTTGGCATCCCACTAGAGGCCAGTTGCCTAGTGACACATATGTTCTCTTGAGATGATTTAAGCTGGATTGAACAAAGACCCCCTGCACTGTGCAGACTGAGATAGCTGTACAGGAGCATGAAGCTTGGGAGCTGCAGGAGAATGTCCTGAGGGAAGCTGAGAAGAGCTTTGCAGAAAACTTTGCTGGTGTCCATTCAAGTCGTGAGGTTAGGTAGCAGCTCAGTGTTCTGACACTGATGTTTTTGTTTGTTTGTTTTTTTTTTTTTCCCCCTACGGGTTCTAGTAATTTTGATTTTATCCTTTTTAAAAAAAATTACTTTATTTACATTCCTTCTGTAACTGCCTTCCAAAACAGAATATGTTGGGCTGATTTCCTCTGTGGTGCCTGGCCTTTCTCGTCAGTACTCCATGCAGAATTGACCAGTTTTTGTTACCATTCTGGAAGGACTCTTTGGAGCTAAACCTCCAGCCTTCTACTTTCTTCTTCACATCTTGATTCCTGTCTTGCCTCCTGTAATCAGCTGTGGTAGATTTTTACAGCCAACACCTTTTCTGTTTGACAAACTTTTGTGTTGGGTGCCTTAATCTAGTGTTTGGTTCATCCTGTAGCACCAGTTCTGCTTACCAAAAGTGGCCACTGAGCACTCATACTCTTAAGGAATTTGAGTATGGAAGTTACTGACCTCTCTTCACATCAAGATTATTTTGGTAGATGCTAACATCAGTCATTACAAATTACATTCTCCCTCATTGTATGCCAACCAAGGCATACAGTCTTGAGGCTGCTGTTGGCTCAGCTGGCCAGTAGCAAGGTTGTCCTGGTTTCAGCTGGGATAGAGTTAATTTTCTTCCTAGCTGGTATAGTGCTGTATTTTGGATTTAGAATGAGAATAATATTGATAACGCACTGATGTTTAGTTGTTGCTAAGGAGTGCTTATCCGAAGTCAAGGATTTTTCAGTTTCCCATCCTCTGCCAGGAAGGAGGTGCACAAGGAGCTGGGAGGAAGAATGGCCAGGACAGCTGACCTGAACTAGCCAAGGGGACCATTCCATACCATAGGACATCATGCTCAGTATATAAACTGGGGTGAATTGGCCATGAGGCCCTGATCACTGCTCAGTTACTGGCTAGGCATTAATCAGTGAGTAGTGAGCAATTGCATTGTGCATCACTTGTCTGTCTTGGGTTTTATTTTTCTTTTTGTTGTTGTTGTTATTATTATTATTTTATTTCAATTATTAAACTGTTCTTGTCTCAACATATGCATTTTACTTTTTTTCTTTCCAATTCTCTTCCCCATTCCCTGGGGTGGAGAGGAGGGGAATGAGTGAGTGGCTGAATGGTGCCTAGTTGCTGGCTGGTGTTAACCCATGACAACAGGCTATCAATATCAGGTTATGCTGGAGAAGGCTTCATCAGAGCCTCCATATTTTTAGATATTTTAGATATGTCGGTTGTGGTTTAAGCCCAGCTGGCAGCAAAGGACCACAAGGCTGCTCGCTCATTCCTCCCCTGTGGTGGGATGGGGAGGAGAAAAGGCAAAGAAAAGCTCATAGGTTGAGACAAGAACAGGGAGGCATCAGTTACCAATTATGGTCATGGGCAAAAACCAGACTCAACTTGGGGAAAAAACAAAATAAATTTAATTTACTACCAATCAAATCAAAACAGGATGAGAAGTAAAACCAAATGTTAAAACACCTTCTGCCCATCCCTCCCTCCTTCCTGGGCTCAACTCCGCTCCCGGTTCTCTCTACCTCTGTTACGGATGCACGCATAACCAAATCCAACAGGTATTAAAACTCATATTTATTCTTTGGTAAAAAGTTAGTTAGAAGTCTGGTAACGCTTTATAAACCACAGGCTTGATGATGTAAAGAGAATTAATACTACACAACCGACTCGGGAATCCCCGAGATTTAAAGTGATGGCTCCAAAATGCTCTTATCACTCACCTAAAAGCTGAGGGCTCTCTTCCTCGAGGAGTTACCTTGGGCTGTGCCCCAACCCAGGAGGGGGAGTCCCTGACTGCAGATCCGCTGCTCCAAGGAGGACTGATTCCAACATGTCCTCCGGCAGGACCCTGTCGAATCTGACTTGTGGTCATTTAATACCTATTGGCCAGGAGGGTCACCTCAGTGTACCTGGCACGTCTCAATTGGCCAGTTCAAATTTCAACCTGTGGCCTCCAGGGTTTAGGGTGGTTTTTTTCTTCCCCTTCTCCCTGACTGGAGAAGTTTCGTTTCCCGTTGGCAGGATGCGGGGCTGGGGGGGGGCGGGGAGTATATTGCCACAACCTCCTCCCCCCAGTGGCGCAGAGGAACAGGGGATGGGGGTTGTGGTCAGCTTGCCACACATTGTCTCTGCTGCTCCTTCCTCCTCATGGGAGGACTCCTCACTTGTCCCCGGCTCCACCGTGGGGTTTCTCCCATGGCAGACAGTCCTTCTTGAACTTCTCCAAGGTGAGTCTATTCCATGGGCTGCAGTCCTTCAGGCACAGGCTGCTCCAGCGTGGGCCTTCCCATGGAGTCATGGCCATCTTTGGGGTTATCCCCCTGCTCCGGCGTGGGGTCCTCCCCGGGCTGCAGGTGGGCATATGCTCCCCCACTCCCCTCCATGGGCTGGGGGGGGACAGCCTGCCGTCTCACCACAGGCTGCAGGGGCATCCCCTCCTCCTCCCCCTCCTTCTTCACTGACCTTGCTGTCTGCAGAGGCGTTCCTCTCACGTTCTAATCTCCTCCCCCGCTGCAGGTTTCCCCTCTTAAATCTGTTCTGCCAGAGGTGCTACCATCATCTCTGATGGGCTCGGCCTGGGCCAGAGGCAGGTCTGACTTGGAGCCGAGGAAGCTTCTGGCAGCTTCTTACAGGAGCCACCACTGCAGCCTCTCCTCTGTTACTAAAACTCCACCACACAAACCCAAAACAGTGTCTTTTGGGGCTAGCAGACTGAATAGCTCTGTATTGCTCCTATGAGAAGGGTCCCCACAACAGTGGAATTGTTAGGAAGATGGACATATGTCTTATTAGCCTCGAAGTTAGTATGGCAAGTTACTAGGCTCACTCAGTGAGGAATGCCTTGAGCTTCACTATATATTTACCAGGATGCCTTAAATATTATACCTTGTTTTGGAAAGCTGGAGGATAACAAGGGCTTTTTCCAGGTCCAGAGACCCTCTCTATGTATGGCATTCTTTTTCAGGTTTGGGTTCTTGGTCTGTGTTTAAAAAACCCAACTAAACAACAAAAAAACCAACCAAAACTCCCCACCTCCCAAAAAATAACTGGACAAATAAAAAAACCCAAGCAAATACCTCCCCAACAGCAAACCAAACAAAAAAACAGAAGCCCTAAATAAAAAACCACGACACCAACAAAAAACCCAAAACCAAATAAATAAAAACACCAAAAAACCCCCATTGTCCCAGCCCCATCATCCCGCCCCCTTCAAAAAAAGTGTTTGAGTCACCGGAATTATTGAACTTCTAAGACAGATAAAGCATAGATACTGCTATACAACCAGAGGTAGCTTCACCAACACCTTTTCCTGTTTAACTTTTTGTGTTATCAATCATGGAATTTCCTGTACTTTCCCTGTAGGAATTTTCTACTTACCCAGGAAGTATGTTTGTGATATGTCTGTCTATTCCTTAATTTTACATCTGAATCATGACTCTTGGTGCACTTGCGAGCTCTATTTAATGAAGTTTACTCTGATTCTATTTTGATCTTTCTAGCACTGGTCTGGCTCTCTTCCAAACATAGGGGTGTAGGCCGTAATGAACTTAGCTTCAGAGATGGATTTTTACTAGAATTTAGATATCTGTCTTGGAGAGAGTCACTCATTAGATCTATAGTAAGGTACTTGTTCTTCCAGCTCTCTGAAAGAAGTCTTCTCTGTGACTGCCCCTTCAATAATAAGGTTGGAAGAATTCTGTGAAGTTATGAGAGCTGTTTCCTATCTTTCTGTTGTAACCATTTTCCTCCGTATGTTATTCTCAAGGACTTGCCTGAAGTCTTAATGGTGTTTTCATTCACCTTTGATAGCTGACTTTCTTACTGGTGTGTAGTTTTGGCTCCTAAAGCCTTCCTCCTTAAAACCCAAGTTCTTCATGCCTTTGCTGTAAAATTTTATCTGTCCTTCCACCAGCAGTAACTAAAATCGAGAAATCTGCATTTCCTCGTGCATACAGTCTAAATATCTCCCGGCTTGTTCAGGCTCCTCACGTGATATCAAGTAGAGTTAAACTGAGATATAAGCCTGGTAAATGTAAACTGTTCTGTCACCAAAGATGATTGTGTGTGACTCGTTATTGTTTGCTTTTACAAAGATTGTTTTCACAGACATCTCCTGACTTGGTAGTGCTTTTGGTAAGGACTTTTCTGTGGAACTGTCTGCAGTATGAAACTGCAGATTAATAAGCACTTGAAAGAAGGAAAATTTATCGGTAACAGAGATCTGCAATCTCTTGTATAGCTAATGGTTACATTATTCCTTTCCCACAGAGAATTAAAAGGCATGGTGCAAAGGAAATACCTCCTGGCAAAAAAGCTTAAGGTATAACAAACCTATAGTGTAACAATGTACGTGAAAAATATTTACCAAGAAATGGAGTCAGTAAAGATATAACTATATTAGCTGCAAAAGCTTTGAATTCTCATTACAGTTTGTTTTCTCATCTGAGGCTACTTTAACTTTTCAAGTAACCAGTTGTGCTAGTTCGGATGTGTAGCTCAAAGGCAAAGAAACTGCCTTGAAACAGCATCCATAAGGAAGGGGTGGTGTTAGGTTCCAAGTCTGTTTTGAGGAATGACTTGTGTGCTGATGCTCTGAAGCACTTTGTGTTGCTAAATTCTGCTAAATCTGGGTTAACTGCTTTATGAATTCAACCAGGACCTATAAACTTGGGGTCTCTATGCTTCTCCCTTCAGTAGATAATATAGATAATATATCCCCGTTATTGGGGAATCAGGTATGAGAATGGGTCCGCTTCACACTTTTGAACAGTGTCAGGCATAATTTTCTTTTAGTTGCTGGCAGTTGATGAAGATTTGAGCACCTCAGTAGCATATCTGATTTCAGGGGGACTCACCCCAAGCAGATTAATCTCAAGCCATGGAGAGATGTTCAGTTTACAAGTAGCTGTGTTGTGTGAGGTTATAGCCATCACAGATGGGTGGCATTTATTTCTGGAGCACATTAATGAGCAATTGTGTAACCTGCTGTGCTGGCAAAGGCCTTATGTTAGATCTCGCGTACTTCAACAGCAGTTTCATGTGACTGCCTGAAGTGGATTAGGCAGCTGAACTCCAGAGGGGAGAACCCTGCTCAGGTACAGTGATATTGTCAACCAGCACAACTGGACTTGAAAGATGATGTTCAGATATGACCAAGGGGTCGAAAGACACCTCTAGCATTTATTGCTGTCTTGGCACTGATGATTTTGGTAATGTCTTCTCATTAAATTATTTAGGAATTGAGATTTGTGAGCTTTGTAATATATATGTGTACCAGATCAGAGTATTTTATTGCTGAATGTGGTTGTTACAGACCTAGTACAAGCAGCACTTAAGTGAAATTGAAAGAGACAAAAATAGGTTTTCACTCCTCCCTCCGCCTGCCCACCTGCAATTTCTATCTAAGTAAATATGTATGTGAAAGTGTATATGCACATATGTCAGGTCTAAATACTACTTTTTAACACTTAATTAATGATATGTAACTTTGGTAACTTTACCTTACTAGCATTCACATTAACCCCTTGTTATTATTTAAGACGGTCTCCATTTCTCAGGAGGAAATCTCTATAGCCCTATGAAGTTAATAGCAGTGTTAAGATAAAAGAAAATTTAAGCATAACAGTTTATGCTGTTATGGAGTTTCAGGTTTGTTTTCTGTTGACCAGATCTGGATATAGTTTTCAGGTGACTTCTTAGTTTTTCTGACATGCTTGGAACACAGATTATTTAGACTGTTATCTGACCCACCAAAATATAAGAACAGGTTAGTATAAAGCTGAAGCAAGAAAGAAAATATGCTAGTTGAATGACATCTGAAAACTTTACCTTTAAAAGTTTCAGACTGTAAATTGAAAGTTCACTGATTAATATCTTCATGTTGTGTTTTAATAGGAAGAGAAAAAAATCACAGTCACCACTGTTGGTCTAGAACTTGTTTTCCTTTTTGTAAACAGCAACAGTATATAGTGTTTTCTAAAAAAAAAACCCCCCAAAAAACCCAAACAAAAAACCCTATGAAGGCTATGTAAAGACTATAAAATACACATTTAATGGTGAACACCTGCTTTTTCTGTTGTAGAGGAAGATGGGATCTACGAATAGAATGTGAAACTGGCAGCTCACAGGTTTTTCTTGACATGCTGAATTGCAGAAATCTGAGTTTTATTCTTGGCTCAGTTCTCAAAATGGTTGCATTTGAGGTGGTAGGGGACTTTTAGTGATAGAGTTTTTTTTCTCTTCATCTGAAAAAAACTAATCAGCAGAGCAGTTTGTTTGAAAATTGACAGGGCTGTTACCGAGAGCACTCTTTTAATTCCTGATTAGTAGAAGTTTTCTGTCCGTCTTAGTTATGAGGGCAGCAGATTTGATGCGTACAAAGCAGAAATAGACCTTTCATTGTGTAAGTCTAACACATAAGAAGTCTAACTATAATTTTTGAAGTACCTGATGGTTCATGACAGGTTTTGCTTTTGGTGAAATGTGCAATTATTTGAGTTTTTAACTATGCTTATGAAATTAAGTATGATTAAATATGAAATGATATTTGTGGTCCATTGAGCAGACATCTTTTCAAGTTAAAGTATGCCATTGGAAAAGTAAATGCACTGTCATACCTTTTTAATATCAGTGTCTTTGCTTCTACCTAAATGACTTTATTTCAGAGAATATTCTGGGAGGACAAGGGGATAATCTTCTATTTATCTTCTGAATCAGAATGAATTCTTCAACATAGTGATGCTCCAGACGGCTTTCTGCCTTGTTCTGGTTTATACTGTGCCAAATAGAAAAATGAAAAATAATCTTAGAGTGCTTTGAGTTTTAATTTTGAGATAGCCTTACATGAGACACATGTTACTCAAGTTTTCTTTCACAGTGTTGGCCAATGAGCCATTCATCTTTGAAAAGATGCTTCTTTTTGGTGAAATTAGCAATGAAGTTTTGTCAGACACATCTGTAAAATATAAACTTGTATATTTGCTCTATTTAGTTTTCACGTCATAGAATGATGATGCAAGATTTCTAAATTAAAAAATTCATGTGTATATTCTATACTTTAAGGGAATTTTTTTTAATTGCTGAATGTACAAAGGCGCTAATGCCAAATTCTTTCCATGTGTAATCGTACTTACTAAAATGTAAGTTAAAATTTAGGTTTTGGATTTATTTCTAGTGTTTGCTTTATTGTCATTATTGTGTGCCTGTGTATGATTAGTTAAACACATATACCATGCTAAAGTTCCCCAAAACACTGGTAAGAACTCCTGGCTACATGTCCATTAATACTTTTTTTATTGTTTTTAAGAAAAACTTTTACCATTGTGGCATCACATGTTATGTGGACTATGGACATAATTAAGAACTAAGCCATCCTCTTTCAGCTTATGATTCTTTTTTACTTCCTTAGCTATCAAAACAGTGACTTAATTGTGTCTTCTTCCAGGAACCAGTTAGTTGAGAATGACGTAGGTTTTTTTTACAGTTATGCTTAAGTATTTTACTAAGTCAGGTGTACATTTTAAAAATCCAAGAACTGAAGTTCCACTAATTTTGTAGCAAAGAGATTGCTTTTATTTTCTGGAAAGCTGTATAACGCTATCTGAAATTTAATGGTTTGATTTAACTCTGCCATAAAATTAATAAATTACTCAAGTTTCCTAAGTTGCAAGAAGCAGCACTGATGTCTGAATTTTAGAATCGGTGAAATTAATTATGATCTACTGTAAAGTAAATCAGAGATACAAACTGCCCTCAAAAAATGCATTAATCTAGCAGGGGATAGTATTTCAGACATTCACTAGATCTGCCTCTTCATTAAAAAAGACTTCATGAGAAACTAGAAATTTTTTTTAAGGACATGATTCCGCTTGAACATTGGAGGGTGACTGATGGTAGTAAGCAATTGAAAAGTCTTTCTGGTTTCATTTCAACAGTCATTTTTAAACCAAAAGGCAAAAGAAACACAAATGACAAAAAAAATCCAACAACCTTGCAGATACATGTAAGCAGTGCTATAACACTCTTAGTAGTAATGATTTCATCTTTTCAAAGTTGATTTTTGATTCTTGTCATGATCAAATTATAAAATGGTTTTACTTAATTAGGTTACTTTTTTAATAATGCTAATTTGTCAACTTCTGTTCTGATTTTGTCCTGAAACTTTGCCTGTCTCTCTACAACTGTGTTTTAACTGTGCTAAACCACAAGAATACCTTTCTTTAGTGCAATTAGTTGGTAGAGCTTCAAGAAGGAAATTGGACTGGAAAGTGTAGACAGGAATAGTGGCAAATCAGTTAATGAAATGCTTCAGGATATTTTGCATAGCAATGAAGTGCATTGACATTTGGACACAATTCTTGGAGTCTGCTGTTGACCCAAGAAAATTTACATTATCAAAGTGGGGAAAAGAAAAATTAAAAAGGACCACTGCATGATGATAAATCTCAGGGCGGGGGGGAGATGGTGGGTGAAAATTAAGTTTCCACGCTTTTGAGGACAAACATGAGTGAGGCAATCAAAAGGCAAGCCGCTTAGCAGTGTGTACCCTATATCGCTATCACATGTGCTGGCAGAAAATGAAACTAGCTGCAAGCTCCTGAATACTTAAGTCCAGACAAGCGTATTGACATTAAATAAAGTATTTTTTTTCTCTTGTTTACATGTTTATCTTGATAAAGGTCCTTCTGTAGATTTAAAACAACAAATGTTACTTTGCTGATATTAGTATATTTAGTTTTGGTAACTGCAGCTTTAAACTATTGCACTTTTTCCATGTGTAAACTGTAGTTGTATTTAAAGTTTCCTGATGCGAATACACTGGTAAACCTTTTCTTTCGACTTGCGAACAAATTCTTAGTTTATGGATAAGCACAAAAATGAACTTGAGTTGTACTAGATTCTTATGTGAAATTAGGGACTGAGATGTGAAATAATACATTTAATGTGGTAGTCTGTAGTAGTAGACTTATAGCTAGCAACTGTAAATTAATTTATTCATGGTTCTATTCAGGTTTCAATAATTTTCTTTTTTCATCTTTATGGCTCCACACACAATTGGACAGCCTCTGTAAGTTATTGAGTTAAGAGCTGTCACTGGCATGAAATTTAACAAGAACAAGTGCTGGATTCTGCACCTGGGATGGAGTAATGCCGGGCACAAGTATAACTTGGGAGAGGAGTGGCTGTGGAGCAGCCCTGCAGAAAGGGATCTGGGGTGCTGGTTGACAGCAGGCTCAGCACCAGCCAGCAGTGTGCCCTGGCAGCCAAGAGGGCAAAACACGTCCCGGGGTACATCAAACACAGGATAACCAGCTGGGCAAAAGAGGGGATTATCTTGCTTTATTTAGTGTTGGTGTGGCCACACCTTGACTACTGTGTGCAGTTCTGGGCCCCACAATTTAAGAAGGATGTGAAGGTCCTTGAGTGCATCCAGAGGAGGGCAACAAATCTGATGGAAGGGCTGGAAGGCATGTCCTGTGAGGAGCGGCTGAGGACTTTGGGTTTGTCTAGTTTGGAGAAAAGGAGGCTGAGGGGTGACCCTGTTGCTCTCCACAGCTTCCTGAGAAGGGGAAGTGGAAAGGGAGGTGCTGAGCTCTTCTCCCTGGGATCCAGTGAGAGGACACCTGGGAATGGCTCAAAGCTGTGCCAGGAGAGGTTCAGACTTGACATTAGGAAACATTTCTTTACTGGGAGGGTGGTCAAGCACTGGAACAGGCTTCCTAGAGAGGTGGTTGATGCCCCAAGCCAGTCAGTGTTTAAGAGGCATTTGGACAATGCCCTGCTTAACATTCTGTAACTTTTGATCAGCTTTAGTCAGGCAGTTGGACTAGAAGACTGTTAACCCTTCCAACTGAAAATATTCTATTCTAGTCAGAAATAAATATATTTACGTGCAAGATGTGAGGTGCATGGTAATTAAATTTCAGAGGACTTTCTGCTGGCTTGCAACTGATTCTGTGAATACTTGTAAATATTTGCTCTAGGACTTTCTGAAGTGTTTTAAGTTCAGCGTGTTAACCATGTTATACCCTTCCTCTATAGCTTAACAAACTGAATTACATTAAACCAAAATGACCCCTAATTGTAACACTGCTTTTCCTACATCATAATGTATTCTTATGCCAGCTGCTTTGTCATTTAGCTCTGTGCTTCTTTATTTAGGTTGGTTTGTTAAGTTTTTCAAGAATGATTAAGACGACTAATTCAGTGTAAGTTTGCTTCTATTGCTGCAATGTAAAAATATGCTAAAATAGTTTATTATGATGATATATTTCTGTGTAGGAAAAACATAGGATAGTTTTAGCTCATCCTCTGTTAGTTGTGTGCTAGCATGATACTGTCTCTTGCAGAAGAAATTCCGGGTAAAAATTTGTGAATGTGTAGTCTGCTACATGTGGATCTTTTTATGTAAATATCAGTAAAATAGTTCTTTGATTTGTTGAAAAGTAAATGAGTATTGAAAAAGATTAATTGGTTATGTGATCTCAATTCGAGTGATAGCTTCCATTAAAAAAAACACTTACTGAAATAGGCAGAGATCACAACAAATTTTGTTTAAGAACAGCACAAAAGGAAAATAAATTCTGCTTATTCATCACTTTTCTGGTTTCAGTCTTCATGGAACTATTGTGTAACAGTAATTTACTGTCAACTTTTTTGTATTAGGCTGTTTCCACACCTCTAAAGAAAGTGTGTTTTATGTTTAGATTTTTAGCCCTCATATTAACTGTCTTAACAAAATGTATTTTTCCTCTTTAAGATAGATTAGATTAGACCCTAGGGTTCTATCTGTACGGAAACTTTTGTCAGGTGTGATGATTCTTTTAGATGCTAAATGTCTGTTTGAGAAGAAAAAAACCAAGTTACTAAGCTAGCACTTTTCCTCTGGAGTGTTATAGTTTTATTTCCTCATTTGCAAAGTAAAAAAGGGAGTTTTTTAGAAATTTGTGGTGTTTTTGTTTCTGAATACTTTATTAAATTTTGATCTTTACAAAGTGAGAGTGCAACCTAAAAGTAGTGCAACCGAAGTAAGAGTGCGCCAGTGTCTAGTGGCTACTCCTAATTACAAGATTCTTTATTTGAAATGTAATTAACAGTTTGATGTGAACTGGGAAAGAATGTGTATATTGTCAAACTACATTAACTCTGCATTTCTACCTAAGATGCTGTTCGGTCCCAGTCGGTGGGCTTGGGGGAGGTGATCTTTTAGATAGTCCATTGCCACATGAAGGAGTCACAAAAGTGACTCATGAGGGACAGCGTAAATTTTAACACTCCGTTTTCCTTGGCAAATCCCAGGGCAGGAGTTACGACAATGGCTCCTAAATGCTCGAAATGTGTTATAAGTCAACGTCAAATAAAACATAAATGTGGCTAAATTTGGCGTAGCAGATATTTCAGATAAGAAACTTGACACCATAGTAAAGTATTCCTAACAGCAAGGTAGGAGGAAGAAAAGAGGTAAGAGAGAGAATAAAGAGAAAAAAGGAGAGGCAAGTATCACCACCCTTGTATCCAGCGAAGGAGTCTCAGTAGTAGCTGTCTGGATTCCTCAGGCAGCGGGGGCACCTCTGGGGTTGGTCTCCACCCCCCACCCCATCCCCCTTTATACCCTCATCCAAGAGCCCTTCCTGCATGCGTTGTGGGGTTTTCTCGAAAGTTATTGGGGGGCTGGGGGCGGTGTGGGGGTGTGTCGCTGATGCCCCGTTATTCCATTTAACTTGTTTACACAAGTGCTGTGGTAAGGGCCCATGGCAAAAATCTGAACCTGTGACAAAACGTCCGAAGTGCAACCGCTAGAAAACTTCCTAGAAACAGTTCGCTACCCCACCTTTGCTGGGCATGTCCTGTTTTGGCTGCTTGCAGCTACCTGCTTTGTTGTTTGAGACAAAACGGCTGCCAGTCTCTCACTGTCTCTCGGTCCTTCATAGATGAATGTAATTTATTTTTTAGCCTTAAAATATTTATGAATTAATATTGACTCTATTCAATAATATAGTGGTTTTCTTTTATTGGACTTAAAAATTATTTTTTTAATACTAAAATTTTCTGCATTTATATATCTGACTCGAAACAATATTACTTAATTCCAGAACAGCCTAATCCTGTATCTTCTTATAAGCAGACTGGCATTGTGCTAGAATGGCAGTGCCTCTGCAGAACAGAACTAGTAAATCGGAGTGGAGTCACTAAATTGTATTTGCCTGGAGTACAATCCTCACATTGTGTGGCAGCTTTCAGGAAATCTTAAAATGCGGATGCATTCATAACATAATTCATAACATCACTTGCATTCTTCAGTAGTTACTCTGTTGTATATGATACTTCCTAAAACTCTACTGCTGAGTCATTTTTGGAAGCACTTAAATGAAAGTGCTCATATATGACAAGAGCTGGTATGAAGAGTAGGAATATACCACTTTTGTATTAAGTAGACAGGTTTATCTTCTGCTTTTTCCCAGTTACAATTACAAAAAGAACAGACCCCTTCCAGGTTCTGGGAAGGAAGATGCATGGTTCTCATGCAAGGTTTTAGGAAGAGGTTAAAGAATTTCATGGAAGACTCTGCACTGTGAGGTCTGAGTATGTGGTTTAATTTGGTTTTTCGTTTACTCTGCATCTCACTGATATCTTTTCTAATGAGGGATGCAGCTACAACATATTTCTTTTCTCAGTCATTGCTAACAAACCTCTCATTCATAAACGTTGCTGAACATGTGGTGCAGGGCTTAATGCTGCTTTGTTTGTCCCCCTTCTTTACCGTCAATGTCTGTGGGATACCATTAGTGGCTCTTAATTGTCTCCTCAGGCAGTAGGTGTAAGATGCTGCTAGTAAGGATTTTCATGCAGTTGTTTTACATAAAGTAGGGTGATGGGGTGCTTTATGACTTGAAAGAAGATATAAGATATTGAGTGGAGGATTAGGGGGTGTTGGGTGTGTGTGTGTTGGGAATAGAGCTTCAGCTGGGAAGATGATCTTGTAGTAGATGCTACAGTCCTGATGTGAGAGTTGAGGAAACCTAATGGAAGTTATCAAAGAAGATCAATTTGCAGATATGTACATCTTCCTTTTCAACTACTTAATTGGTGCTTAAATAAAAAAAAATTCCACCATTTTTTAAATCTGTGTATTCTGTTCAAAGTAGAAAGCCTAATATTCCATATATTTGTATGTTCAGGAAATAAAACATCTAAACTTTGTGAAAAGAAACTCCTGGAGAGTTTAGCACTTCAAACTATCCACAGCATGTAGTGTCAACTTTTAAAGAAAATGCTTCACTTAACTTTTTAGAGGGAGTGGGAAGAAGGCAGCTCTCTAACACTGTTGAAAGCACCTTAAATTTCATATTTCCCTTTTCTTAGGTTGGCTGAAGACTTTTGATGATTACTTCAGAGATCAGACACAGCATATCTTAAATAATATGGTTATAAAACTGCAAGAAGACAACCGAAGAAAATTTATGTGGTCTGAGATTTCTTACTTTTCAAAATGGTGGGATGGAATAGATAGCCAAAAAAAGGATGCCGTTAAAAGGTTTGAACACTGATCTATTTATTTTCTTCCATGTGGCATGTTCTGAGAGTTTGTATATTTGGCTACACTGTAAACTTGAGATTTCACTTGTTGCTATGCAGAATTGCTAGAATAATTGACTACTCAAGTCCTGATTTTCTGGGCTTGGTTCATTATTTTTTTTCCGTTGCAAAATAAAAATCCGCTTAGAGGAGTAAAGGTGAATTACTGAGTTGCTGAAAAAATTGGTTAAAAGTTTCAGTGTACTACAATGAAGATGTCATTCAAATTGCAATAGAGTTGTGATTATAAGCTTTATTTGAAGTCACATTGAAGTATTGACATTGGAATAAAAATAATCTTTCATATTAGCTAATTATATATGCTAATGTTTTCTTCAGTTATAACACAATTATGAAATGAATTTTTTTGTTTTTGAATATGTGTATTTTTTATAAACATGCAGCTGCTTAAACGGTAAGGTAGTACATAATCTACACCCTTGCTCTTAGTTCTTTTTAAAATAATAAGTCAAAATGTAATACAGAAGTAAAAGGATTCCCTAGACATTGAGACAAGAAAGCATGCTGCTTGGATAAACTTGAAGTGAGGTTCTAGCTTGGAGTTTTAAAAAAGTTTGTTTTTTTTTTTTTTTTTTTTTTTTTGGTTTGGTTTGGTTTTTTAGTTAGCTTTAAGACAGGGTCCAACAGTTCTTAGCTCATCTCTGTGAAGCCCTCCTTCTCATGTCCCCCTTCAAGATGCATGGGTTGCAGTATATGTTAAGGCTATGAGGCCCTCACAGCTGCAAAGGTTAGGTAATGCTGGAAATCTTGGGAATGACATAGAAAATTATCTATTTAAAAATTTATATACAATGCATGAGTATTATAGCACAGCTGTTGATTTTTGAGATTAAAAAGATCCCTTGGAACACAATAAACTGTAAATGATAGTCACTAGGGAACGGGATTCTTTCTTCAGGGGAATCGGGTATTTAAACTGGTGTAAGACTTAGAGAAGCTGCACTGGAGATTATTTTTGCTGTATGTTTTTCATTGATTTTGTGAGCATTATCTATAATGTGACTAAGTTTTGATAAACTTAATACATTTCTTTCTTGAATTCATTAAACTGTTATATGCTAGTGTACAGTGTAAGTGCTGAAATTATTTAACTGTAGGGACCACCTGATGCTGGAAGCATGATCATTATATTCACTGATATGTTAATAGAGAGACTGGACCATCCTGGGATCTGTTTCAAGAAGGCATTTTAATCAGTGAGATGGTCTCAAGTCTTTATAGATACAATAAACTTCAAAGCTCTATCACCCCTCTAAAACAACAAAAGCAATGGTAGATCAAAGACAGGGAGGTATTAGTAGTGCTTGAAATGTGCAATGTCTAGGCATCTCACTCAGCTGGCCTTCAGTATTGTGGAACACACACTTTTATTTTTGTAATCCATGCAGGAACTAGGCTTCTCCCTGATTTAAAAAAAATAAATCAAGGTTTATGGCACATGTAGTAGAGTTGGTAGTTTTCATTGCACAGAGGCATTAAAAATTTCACTGTTCATCTATTCATTCTTTCCCTGTTTGATTAAAGAAACGTAGTCCAGTGATGGAAGCAGCACAAGGAATTCAGCTTTTGATATCGTGTCCCTGGTAAACACTTATTGGGTATTCAGAAATTGATTTTTAAGAGTGTATTTTCATATACAAGATTCTGAACACAGTTTACGTATTTTTCAGATTAATAAAAGATGGACAATTTGAAATAGTAACAGGAGGATGGGTCATGCCTGATGAAGCCTCTCCTCATTATTTTGCTTTAATTGACCAACTGATAGAAGGACATCAATGGCTAGAAAAGAACCTTGGTATGTAGCTTGATCTAAAATTTAACTGTGTTAATACAGGAAGTAAATTAGAAAATACTTTTGGTTTTGTACTTCTGAGGTGCTTAGAAGGCTCTCTTTACTCTGCTTTCCTGAAACATTAAATCAGCCACTTACTGGACGCTATAGGATTGAGTTAAGTATTTGCAATTAGTGTTTGCAGATAGAAGTTCCTGGATGAAGTGTATTTAAACAATTTTATGTCATAACATTTTGTCTTGATCAATGAAAGATGTGTATAGTATATTAGCATAACAAAATGTAACATTAGAGCATGCTGAATTGTAGATCATGTGTCTCTGGTATCACAGTTTCCTATTGCTATTTCTGTCTTTTGAAAATCACGACAAAGGCCTTAAAATGACTTAAAAATTTATATTCCTGTTGTGTTTGGATCTATTCTGTAGGCTGCGTATTCATTAGGTTCTCTTATGCAAGTCTTTCAAAAAAGTAAATGTGAAATCTAGTAGTAGTTGTTGTAGCAGTAGTAGTAGTAATAAAACTTAAATGCATTGTAATGTTAGAATTGTTCATATTTCACAAAAAAAAAAGAAAAGGCTGACACATCCACTTTTGAAACTTTGAGGAATTATTGACTGCAGTAATATTGGCTGAACTGTTTTGGTGGCTTTGGGAGGATTTTTTTGTTTAGTTCTGTAAGTAGAGATAATGCTCTATAAGTAGAGATAACCCTTTCTACATAGAAAATATTTCTACAGTGCTTTTAATATCAAGTTAACATTACTTCATCCAATTAACTGAAATTATTTTGAAAAGCTGTTTCACCATGTTTTTCTTAGATTGCAATTTCCATAAACACAGCTTGACACAATTAAGTGATAGGGGGAGGGAAGGCCTAATAAAAGGGTAATGCATTCCCTGCTGTTTTTTTGGTAAGACAGTAAAAATGTGCCTAAGGAATTACGTTGAAGATTCAGTTAAACAAGAGTTAGATACAGCTTCTTTATTTGCTAGTATGAAGTTCAGTGAAAAGACAGTATTAATCGACATGATTCTAATGATTGCTAACCAAATAAATAAAAAGAAAAGTTAGTTCCAAAGCCAACAAAGGTTAACATTATTTAAATTACAGTGAAAATTCAACAAGCCACAGCATCATTCCATCTCCAACTGTTCATTTTTTTCAGCTTTCCTTTCCAATTATGTCTAAACTACTTAAAGTGAAAAAAGAATATGTTTCATTGTAATTCCATGTAAAGATGTTTGACACACAATTGAGATAGTGTAACAATGTAAAATACCAATCTCGGGTTTTTTATGTAGTTGGAATGCCTTGTCTCCAAGACATTTGATTTTTTTTTTGTGTGTGTTAATTGTTTGTCTGTTTAATTCTAGCTTGTTAATTCCAGGGCGTGTTCTGCAGGAGGCTTAATACTCAGCTATATATATATATATATGTATTTCTATATCTTCTTGGAAATTTTATCTTTAGTGCTTTGATTTAAATTATATTGGTGTAGCTTTCTTTGAGTGAGAAATAAAACTTCCCTTTTTACTTTTTTCTTTTGTCAACAGGAGTAAAACCAAAGTCTGGTTGGGCAATTGATCCTTTTGGGCATTCACCAACAATGGCCTACCTTCTGAAACGCACAGGATTTTCCAATATGCTTATACAAAGAGTTCATTACTCAGTTAAAAAACATTTTGCAATGCAGAAGACACTGGAATTTTTTTGGAGACAGAACTGGGGTATGGTTTTTTTCCCTTTATGTCAATTTATTTTGTTAATTTACACAGATAAAATATGGCGAGAACTTGAATAAATACTGTGGAAATCTTTACAGAACAGATTAATTAGAGAAGTCTAGACTTGAAAATGTTAGGTTTGCAGTTCTGTTAAAAAAAGTCATCGAGGGTAAGTTTTGGGGATTTTTTTTTTTTTTTTTTTACTTAGTAACAGGAAATGTGAGTACCTGTGTCTTAGGAAAGGGGTTAAATATAAAAACTGTATTATTGATATTTTAGCTCTGATATTCCTGTTTCTTCACTTTCATTTGTGCTTTTACTTTACCTTATTTCCCTTCTCCTGCATTCCTTACAAGTATATATAAAAAAAGTAAATGGGGTAGAGTATTCTTTTTCCTTTTCTCATGTCTTTGTTTTCTTCTTCCCACTCCTACTATGTGGAAATAAAGTGGAGGAGGAGGAACATTTCTCTTGGAGAGAAACAAAAAATAAAAAATGCCAAAAGTGAATATTTGAAGATGGAGAGGTCTGTCTTGTTTATATTCTTACTAAGGGAGAAACTTCCAAGCAACCAGTTTTCCTCAGCTGCTGTGACAAATTAGTGTCATTAGGTACAGTAGTTTTCTGTGGACCTGAAATTTGCAGGTTATCATTAGACAGAAAAATAAATTAAAAACATTTCATCCTTTTAATTTGCAATGAAATTCTCATCAAAAACCTTACTCTTAGAATAAATATAATTGCTTTTTGATATTGTTTATACAATATGGAGTATGAAAGTTTTCTTCAGTAATGTAGTGATTATACTTTAGCAAACTGATGTGTCTGTAAATGAATGTACATTTCTGTATGAATATTTCATTTTGCTTTGTACTGTACCAGCATTACAATAAGGTCTATGATGAAAATATATAGTTGAGGTTTTGGTCTTTCTGTTTTTTAAAGTAAGCTAATATGTTACTACTTTATCAATATGACGTCAAACAAACATATGTAGAACTTAGTGTTGAAAGGTGGTGGTGATTTTGAAGCTTTTTAGTTCCTCTGTGTTTTTACTTGGAAATTGTAGGAAGGAGAGTATTCAGAGTAAGCAATCTTCTGCACAAGTAAACGACTTTAGGAAAACACACCACTGTGCAAGAATTTGTCAGATACTGACACTTCAGAGATTTTTCTTGGACTGCTGGTGTATACCACTCAGTGTACGCAATCATTAATTGACAGGCATTTTTCCTTAATGGTTGCATACATAAATCACATGTATGATATGGTCTGGTGTTTGGGCTTCAAAAGAAGGCTTTTCAAAACAGATTACATATGAAGGATTACTGCATGCTCAGCTGGCATAATATGTAGACGTGGTACCTGCGATAAAGAGAACTCTGGTAGCTGAAAAGTAAATGCATATATTTATGGAATATTACCTTTATAGTAATAAGTAAGTAGTAGTAAAATAGGGGGTTTTAAACAAAAGGTCTAAATTGGAACTGTGAAGACTTACGCTGTTAAGGTTCTGCAGTATTTTCACATGTGTTGTTGACATACTTAGGAGCCAGGTTCTGTGGCACATCCATAACATTAATCCCTTTTTTTCAATGTAAAATGACTTTAAGTCGTCAGTGCTGGAAATATGCAATCAGCATTTAGGGGTTTTACCAGATGACTAAACTTACGGTTCTCTTAAGTTCTATGAGAACTTCAGGTTCTCTTTAAAGATAAATTTTGAAACACTTGACAAAGGTGTGTGTAGATCTCTGCTCCTGGTGGGTTAAGCTTTAGGGAGTGGACTGACTGGATGGAAAAGCTAGGATTGCAAAGATGGTCTCAGAAGGGCATAGAATTCCATGTACAAGCACACAGAATCTATCTACAAGTACGCAGAAACATGCTGTTTATGTACTAAAGTTATGTGTTAAAGAAATTAAGATATTGCTAAAGCCAACCAATTCAAATGTTGTGCTAATGAGGTAATGACAGCAGGGTGGTAATTTGTTGTTTTTTGTTGGGGTTTTTTTGGGGGGTGGGGTGGTTTTGATTCACTCAAAGTATAAAAATTTGTTTTGTTCACCTCTAAAATTCTGGAAATAATGAGGTTTATATGGGTTAAAAAAAAACCCTAACATTTTGCTTCTGTCTTTCCCAATCAGCTGGTGCTTAATTGGAACATTCCAATCTTGGTTGAACCTCTCTTTTTTAGCCTCTTTATACGTAAGGTACATACAAAAGTAGACTCCAGGTATGGATATTCAAAGCAAGGAATTGTCTTGATCTGATTTTTTTAGTACAATTCTTGGATTAAGAACATGGAACTGGTTTAGTTTTGGCAAATCTGAGAGCATTTATTTTAAAGGTGTGCTCTATGTATTTAATTCCAGATTTGGGATCCAGTACAGATATCCTTTGTCATATGATGCCTTTCTATAGCTATGATGTTCCTCATACTTGTGGTCCAGATCCAAAAATCTGCTGCCAGTTTGATTTCAAACGTCTTCCTGGAGGAAGAGTAAGCTGTCCATGGAGAGTTCCACCAGAAGCCATTCATGCTGGAAATGTTCAACACAGGTACAGTTTTTACATATTCTGCAAGGGAATAACTTTTTTAAAAAAATAATTATGCTGGTCAAAGATGATATCTAACATAGGTTGGTGAATTTATATAGTTCTTAAAATACAATTGTTTTAGGAAAATAATACCTATTACTTAACCCAGTGTTTGCTTATAAGTTCAGAACTTGATTTACAGTGAAATTTGAAGATAGGTTATAATTAAGGAAGATGCATTAATTTTTTTTTCTTTTTAATTCATGATACATGAGTGTATTACTATCTCTGAATGATAGGCAGACTGTAGTAATCTGGTTATAGTCATGTTACTGGTTTACTGTAATTTTTGTGAATTTTATGAATATACAGTGATCTGTCTCCTGCCAGTGGAAGACTTCAGGGACAGCATGGTGTAGTATGCTGTAACTGCAAATGGCGAGATATTTTCCGTGGCATATCCTTGCAAAACGTGGCAATCTGTGGCCTAGGTTTCCTGAAGTGGACACTTCAAGTGATTCTAAGTCCATGTCTTTACATGTCCGGGGAGGGGGGGGGAAATCATATTAACCTCAATTCTGTTTTTCAAATAGAAACACTGAGTTGGTTTGCCATGGGTAAGAATCAAGTTTACAGTTTTACAAAACTACTTTTCAATTTTGGGAAGAAGGGGGAAATAAAAAATAAAAAAGGGAAGATAGACCTACTAAAATGTTTTCCAGAAAAAGATTGTATTGTATGGTCCTGTTACTATCTTCAGGCCTTCAAACCATCCCCAAGTTCAAGAGTTAGAAATTTAGGTAGGTGTTTACAATTGTTGCAAATTGCTGAGTATAACAAATATATTAAGGATAGAAGGGTGCCTTTTTGGTTCTAGTCTTCATGCTGAAGTTTTGAAGTGATGATGTGATGGTGATGCATTGGTTGTCTGCATGTCAAGTCTGGATGTCCTTTTTCTGAGTATGAATTTTGACAAGCATCATGAAAACTTCACTTTGTCAGTAAAGTTCAATTAACAAAATTTTAGCAAAGATAAAATAAAACAATACATCGCAATTGTCATATTTTAAGTTAGAAATTAGAATGATGATAGGAGAGTCATTTCCTTGAAAAGTGGAAAAATGGAAGCTGAAGGTGACAGAAGAACAGTAGAGATAGCTAATAGAAGTATCATTGTGATACTTTCAGTGCTGATGGATGTGAAAGAAAGCTCATGTGTCTTTAAATCAAAGTTGTGAAAAGAAAAATCTTGAATATGTATCCCAATTAGCTGAGAGAAATATTTGTAGAAGAGTAAGAGCTTGTTTAACAAATACCTGGAACATATAGGCTATAATATAATGTAGAGAGCCTGCTCAGAATGCTTTTTAAGGTTTTTGGTTTTTAATTAGCCTTTGCATAATGATCTAAATTAGACCTTGTCAAAGAAACGGTTCTTTCACCATGTCAAATGAAATAAAAAAATAAAGAAATGGGCAGGTATGTAGTGAATGTATGATCAAGTTGAAGAGATCATCATCTCAATATGGTCTCTGAAACTTAATCTTTTGCATCAGTTTTTGGTAGATAAAAGCAGTTTTTGTGTCTAACAGAGTTGAAACAGCAGTATGGTAGATAATACCTATGGGAAAAGTAAAACTAACACAGGGTCTTTGAGTTGGGACCCTGGATTATTTACATTTGGAACACCAGAAGGAACAGAGGAACCATACTTTGAGAGTGCAGTTTGAAATAAATCCACTAAAACGTAGGAAGTACTGTTTTGCTGGAGAATGCTAAAAACACTACTCATGTTTTATGGCAAAGAAAAGGTTGGAATATAGTAGGCAACCAAAAACTTCTCTGATATGACCTCTGTTACAACACAAGTTTTACAGTGGTTATGATGAGAAGTACGAGATCCAGAAGTAATTGGAATACTTATCTTTACGTCATAAGCTTTCCAGGGTTAAAGGTTTGTGGCACACTAATTAATCTGTCTCTCATCTCTGCTTGCTTTGTTTTTTAAGGCTGGAAAAATACAGGAAATTACACTACATGGATGTGAAAAAAAGTATTTGATACACACTTGATGGATTTAGAGACAAGGTTTAGATCACTGACCTTTCTTCAATGCTAAAGCTGCAACAAAACAAGTTGAACATAGATCTTGAATACTCAGCTGGGACAGTTGCTTTTGATTTCGATACTATTATGGCCATACATATATACTGAAGAAATATTTAATTGAAAACTTAAGATGAGTAGCTGTTGGATTTATCATTGCCTTGCCACTTTAATTGGGATTTGGTAACAAAGAATGAAACAGCAGCCTAATTGAAAGCCTGTACTTGTTTAATTACACTTCCTGACCACTTAGGTTAAGGGTTGCTGTTGCACTTGCCCTAATTTGCAATGTCATTCTTATCCATATGTTTGGATACTGAAGTTCTAGCTTTTCACACTAGCAAGAAAAACCAGCTGGTTTGTTTTTGGTTGTTTGGGTTTTTTTTCCTTGAATGGGAATAAGTTGTTTTGTTAAGAGGAAGCATAGAATCATAGAATCATTTAGCTTGGAAAAGACCTTTAAGATCATCGAGTCCAACCATCAACCATGCCCACTAAACCCTGTCCTGATGTGCCTTGTCTACATGCTTTTTGAATATCTCCAGGGATGGTGACTCCACCACTCCCTGGGTAGGACATTCCAATGTTTGACAATCCTCTCAGTAAAAATTTTTTTCCTAATATATAACCTAAATCTCCCTTGCCTCAACTTGAGCCCATTTCCTCTTGTCCTATCTCCAGCCACCTGACAGAAGAGACGAGCACCCACCTCACTACAACCTCCTTTCAGGTAGTTGTAGAGAGCAATAAGGTCTCCCCTCATCCTCCTCTCTTCTAGACTAAACAGCCCCAGTTCCTTCAGGTGCTTCTCATAAGACTTGTGCTCCAGGCCCCTCACCCACTCGGTTGCCCTCCTCTGAACGCGCTCCAGCACCTCAATGTCTTGTAGTGAGGGGCCTAAAACTGAACACAGCACTCGAGGTGCGGCCTCACCAGTGCTGAGTACAGGGGAACAACCACCTCCCTGCTCCTGCTGGCCACACTATTTCTGATACAGGCCAGGATGCTGTTGGCCTTCTTGGCCACCTGGGCACACATTCAGCCAGCTGTCAACCAGCACCCCCATGTCTTTCTCTGCCGGGCAGCTTTCCGGCCACTCTTCCCCAAGCCTGTAGCACTGCATGGGGTTGCCGTGACCGAAGTGGAGGACCTGGCACTTGGCCTTACTGAACTTCATACGACTGGCCTCAGCTCATCGATCCAGCCTGTCTAGATCTCTTTGTAGACCCTCTCTACCCTCAAGTAGATCGACCCTCCCTCCCAGCTTGGTGTCGTCTGCAAACTTGCTGAGGGTGCACTCAATCCCCTCATCCAAATCATCGATAAAGATATTAAACAGAACAGGGCCCACCACTGAGCCCTGGGGAACACCATTTGTGACCTGCCGCCAACAGTATTTAACTCCATTCACCACAACCCTCTGGGCTCGTCCATCCAGCTGTTTTTTCACCTAGTGAAGAATGCACCCATACAGGCCATGAGATGCCAGTTTCTCAAGGAGTATGCCATGAGAGACAGTGTCAAAGGCCTTGCTGAAGTTGAGGTAGATAACATCCACAACCTTTCCCTCATCCACTAGGCGGGTCACCTGGTCATAAAAGGAGATCAGGTTGGTCAAGCAGGACCTGTCTTTCATAAACTCATGCTGACTGGGCCTGATCCCCTTCTTATCCTGGACTTGCCATGTGAGTGCTCTTAAGACAAACCGTTCCATAATCTTCCCTGGTACTGAGGTCAAGCTGACAGGCCTGTAGTTCCCCGGATCCTCCCTCTGACCCGTCTTGTAAACGGGTGTCACATTGGGAAGCCTCCAGTCCTCTGGGACTTCCCCCGTTGACCAGGAACGCTGATAGATCTTAAAGAGTGGCTTGGCAAGGACCTCTGCCAGTTCCCTCAGTACTGTTGTATGGATCCCATCAGGTCCCATAGATTTCTGAGTGTCCAGGTGGCGTAGTAGGTCCCTAACTATTTCCTCCTCGATTAAGGGGGTTATTTTATGCTCTTTGTCCTTACCTTCTAGCTCAAGGGGTGGAGTACCCTGGGGATAACTGGGCTCACTATTAAAGACTGAGGCAAAGAAGGCATTAAGTACCTCGGCCTTTTCCTCATCACTGGTTGCTACATTCCCTTCTGTATCCCTTAAAGGAAAGATGTTCTCCTTGGGATTCTTTTTACTGTTAACATATTTGTAAAAACATTTTTCGTTGTCCCTTATGATAGTGGCCAGATTTAGTTCTAGTTGAGCTTTTGCCTTTCTAATTTTCTCTCTGTATAATCTAACAAGATCCCTGTACTCCTCCCAAGTTGCCCGCCCTTTCCTCCATAGATGATAAACTCTTCTTTTTTTCTTGAGTCCTAGCTCAAGAAAGCTCCCCATTCAGCCAGGCCAGTCGTTTTCCTCAGCGGTTCAACTTGCAGCACATGGGAATAGCCTGGTCCTGAGCCATTAAGATTTCCTTCTTAAAGAATGCCCATCCCTCCTGGACCCCTTTGCCCTTCAGGACTGTCTCCCAAGGGACTCTCTCAACCAGTGCCTTGAAGAGGCCAAAGTTAGCCCTCCGGAAGCCCAGAGCGGTGGTTTGGCTGACCACCTTCCTTGTCTCACCAAGAATTGAAAATTCTACCATTTCATGGTCGCTAAGCCCAAGACGGCCTCCGACCATCACACCTCCTACCAGTCCTTCCCTGTTCGTAAACAGCAGATCTAGCAAGGCTCCTCCTCCCCTGGTTGGCTCACCCACCACCTGTGTCAGGAAGTTATCTTCCACACACTCCAGGAACCTCCTAGATTGTTCACTCACTGCTGTTTTGTATTTCCAGCAGATGTCTGGAAAGTTAAAGTCCCCCACAAGGACAAGGGCGCATGATTCTGAGACTACTGCCAGCATAGCTTGTTTTGTATATGTCTCTGTCTCCCATGCATGGAAGTAGGAAAGAATCTGTACTGCAAGGTATGCGCATCAGAGAAGGAGTAGAAAACAGACTTTCCACTTCACTCCCTACTGTTCAAGAATCCAATTTTACCCTTCGGCTTTTTTCTTTTTATTGTTGGTCATATTGCACAATGTGCAACTGGTGTGCAGAATTACATTGCTGACGTGGCATTGGTTGTTAATGTTTGTGATTGCCAGCCTCAAGAATCTGAGATCATGCTCTTAGGAAGGTCTGCATATAGCTATCTCCTCCACAAAATTACCTGAATAGAAAATTGCCTATCCATCAAATGGTTTTGTTTTCTAGTTGTGAGAATTGAGCAAAAAGTGAGTCCGTAATGCTTCATGTGCTGTATGGGCTGAAGTAGTAGGGACTGTGAAGCTATGACCACTGTCAAACCTGACACATAGGACTTGCTATGGTTGCTGCAAAATTTCTTGTGATTCCCACAGACTCTAGGTGGTGACTGCTCCTCCTGCTTTGACGTAGGAAGGGGCAAAACTAGCCACATTAATTGTTTTGATATGTTTTAGCCAAATACTTGGAATTTTTGTGGCAAAAGAACACACTTGTGATATGAAGGGTTTTTTTTCATTTGTGAAGCATCTTAAGCATTCAGTGATAATCTGAAAGGTTCCGAAAGAAAGGTGAAAAATATCATTGGTGCTGTTACTCATAATGCTGATATACTTCAGTGTTGCCAACGAAGAACACAGTTAGGGTTGCTCTGAATACTGAGAACTACATAATGCGTCTTGTGTACAATTCCAAGAACTTTTGATTGTATAAACCAAATTTTGGGTTTTTTTTGGAAGACATTAAAATGAAATTGCTGCTGGTACGCTATATCCATAATTGCAGTGGTACAAAAAGTTTTTCATGACTGATCTCTTGGTTTTCAAATTTTCATTCAGGTAGGCAGGATAAACTTGTATCAAAATGTGTCTAATACTGTCTTGCTGGGTACCAGAGGAGGGAAGCATTGGTGAGACTCAGTGTAATCTTTTCTTTTCTTTTTTTTTTTTTTCTCCAGAAGTATTTTTCATCTTCAGCAAATTCTGTCTGGGGCTTTCTGCTGACTCTTTCTCACTCCTGTATGAAATAGTGATTTAGAAAGTTATATGAAACTAGAGGATATACCTGACTTGAGACATCTAATTTTTCTTTGGTGTTTTTGCAATTGAAACTGTTTTGCAGTAGAGGAAGATCCTGCTGCCCCTTAAAAACACCTAATAATCCTAGAGTTATGAGTACTTTGAAGAGAGGGAGAACAGTAACACTGATGAATTTTGCAGTAGATTTGAAAAGAAACTAAAGGAGGACTTTGAAGAGAGATGTCACAGTCAAATATCCTGTTAACTGTGACCTTTCCTGAAGTCCTGTATTTTTCAAGAGGTTCTAAAATAAAATATGTCTCCAACTGTAGACTGCATGTGGAAAATTTGAGTTAGGCTGACTTTTTAGAAGGTAGAATTACAAAGTCTTGTGTTGTGCCAGTTGTTCTGTTAGGAGAGGAGGTCTTTATGTTTAAAACGACAACCTGTTGAAAGTCATGGAAAATACTGATTCAAGCATAAATACATGGTAATCTGAACTATAAATCAAGCTATAGACAGGGGCCAAGGGACCGAAGCCACCAGTTAGGTCTATTCTAGTCTCGGCAGAACTATGTAGATTATTAACTAAAGATGTTGTGCCCCCTTTCTCCCTCCAGAATACAGACAGATCTTGTGTTTACTCAATACTTTTATAATCTGATAGACAAATAAACTCTGACTTGCTGGTCAAAGAAATACGGGTTTCAAATATATTGGACTAGATTCAATTCTCACATAAATGTTGATCTAACAAATCTTCAAGAGTATGAGATGAAAGTTGATTAAACTACCTATTAAAAAGACTTGTAGAAACAAAAAGCTCACTGGAATCACTTTTTTGCTGCTATTTTCTCTTTAAAACTTTGTCATTTGTACTTCTGTTTTCTTAAATATGTTACTATAGTTTATACTCCCTACTAACATTATTTCCATAACTTCAATTAGAGAGGAACAGCATCTGAAGATCTTGATAGTGATGGGGAGGGGTGGGGAGTGGGGAGAATGGACCCTTTCAGTAACCCAGACATCAGACTTGTAACTTGTAACATACTGCAGCTTAATGAACTGATACTTTACCCACCAAAGAGTTAGTAGGTGCCAAAGGATAATTTTAGTGCCTTTTTTCTGTATATGCAAGTGTGGGGGTTTTGTTAGTTATTTTTAAAGGCCAAAAGCAGAAAAGCAGTGGGTTTAATTTTTCAGGGCATGTGTTTAAAGCTTAAGAGGGCTGGTTCTAAGACAAGTAAGAAACTGGCTGAAGGGGGAACAGTGATTGTTGGTAGTGAACTTCCTCCAGAATGTGTGTGGTTTTTTGTTTTGGTTTGTTTTTTTTTGCGAGGCTGGAATTCCTCAAAGATTAATATATGGGCAGTTTTTCTGTCAAGGACATGAAGATAGGAAGCGAATTATCCAAGGGAATTACCAGAGGGGATGAGAAGAGCTTGCTTATTATTGTAAATAAGGGCTGGAGAGGATTAGGATTGTTATCTAAATATAAAGCAGGTAAACATAATTTAAACTGAAGGTTAGTTTTGGCACAGGAACAAATTGATGCAGACTGGCCTATTGTTTGAGATGGAGCTTGATAAGCTTATTGGAGGATTTAATTAGCATAGTGTTTGCAACAATAGTAAGTTGAATGCGGTGTCCCAGTGGTGGGAATTGCATCCAGCTTGTTGTTACAAAATGAGACAGCTGAGTTTTGTATGTCTTGTTTAGGCTCACCCTAATGCACAACTTGATATCTAAGATTTTTTTCGTCAAATGCTGACTTTTATTTTTCTGTTTTCTACATTGCTTTTCCCACCTCCCCCTGCCCCCCCTCAAGGGCTTGGATGATTTTAGATCAATACAGAAAGAAGTCAAAGCTTTTCCGTACTAAAGTTCTGTTGGCTCCACTAGGGGATGATTTCCGCTATGCTGAGAGCTCAGAATGGGATCAACAGTACCAGAATTATCAGAAGCTGTTTGATTATATGAATTCTCATCCTGAGTGGCATGTTAAGGTAAATACAACACTTTTTCTGGTTTGTGGAGAAAACAGTATTTCTCAGTATTTTGAGATTCTTCATGGAAAAAAGTTGTGGTTTGTTTCTGGTTTTGTTTTTGTTGTTTTTTGTGTTTTTTTTTTTTTATTTAAACTGTGGAGTTTTGTTTATTATTTAACAGCAGATTGGTTTATCTTGGCAGATTACATTTTTTTAAACTTTACCACCTCCTCTCCCTCCAAACCAGAAACTTTGCTATTAATAATATCTGCTTGAAAACTATAAATAGTATCCAAAATAGATCATTTTAGAGAACAGCTATTAGGTTTGCTTGTTTTCTTAGTACTCTTGTTTTCACAGGCTTCAGTCATTGTTATTTCAGGCTCGCAGGTTTTGTTGTTTAAAATATTGTATTTTCATATTAGAAGTTCAAGCAAATTTTGTTGCTTTGCTTGGGTCCTCTTGGTTTTATATGCCAAAACAAACACAAAGAGGCGTCATTGCTAGCACATGTTGTTGAATACAATAAAATCTAAGAGATGGACCTGGCTACAAAAGGAGTGAATATACTAACACAATTATCAGATGAGATATCACTTTAAATCATTAATTATGTTTGAGTGTTAATATACATGTTGATACATCCTAATGTTTAAGCTGAGTACTTCAGACACTTCTTGTACTGTTCTCTGTACTCAGACAAGTTTTCATCATCTTTCAGCATGGAAATAAGAAATAGGGGACAACAAACTTGTTTTTTCTTGGGTATCACATGAGAAAGCACTATTGTTGCTTTCATATTTAGACTTTTTAAACCTGGTCTGGTCTCTTTCATACGGTTTTTTTGTGTGTGCATCTTCCCCCCCCCCCCCCCCCCCCCCCCCCCCCCCCCCGCCCTTTTCTGAGACCTCCCACCCATTCTTCTAACTGCAGATTTGAGTACTGCCTATAGTGTGTTAGTTCTTCCTGCTGACTTCTGGACTTGTGTTCTGCATAAGAAAGATGATCTCTTGGGATCACAGCTTGTTTGAGAGCTGGATTTTGCATGTTTCTTATGGGATGTGGGTGACATGATGTATGTGAATGCCTGCTGTGTCTTAGTGGGGGGAGACAGACCTGCAGAATACTCTTTTACATCTTTTAAATCTACAGCCCATCTTTTAAATCTAAAGCTTGCTGCTATCACCAGCTTTACTCCCCTCAAAAAGGGATATAGCGTGCAGGTAGTTACTCTTTGGTTACTAACAGCAGCATACTTTCTATAGTCTTCATTCCTACTAACCTGGGCCGGATGATTTCTGCTCTGGGACAAAATCTGAAGGTTCTAATTCGAAGGTCATTCTTCAAGGACCACTCCTGTCCTGAGGCATCTGCAAGTTCCTTATCTGAAAGGTTCTGCTCAGCCCATTGTCAAGGACTCTAGAAGTCTAATTCATTAGCCCTGGCTTGCCCACCTGGATTAAAGCCTTGGGAATCACACTAGCCCTTGGGGCCCTTGTAGAAGTATCCAACCCTTTTTCTGCTTCTTAATACCCAGATAAAAAGATATGCCATCCTCTCATTCAGCTACTTTGTGCCTAGGGTTCTTTGCTCAGCTGGAGCACTGTTGGCACTGGAGTGTGTCTCCTTTTCATTTTAGTTAGTTGGGGTTTTTTTTTTTTCCCTCTGTTTTTTAGGTTTTGGGTTTGGGTTTTTTTTGTTGCTTTTTTTTTCTTTTCTTTTTTTTTTTTTTTTTTTTTTTTAAACTGATGTCATTTATCCTTGGAAATATGGGCTTAGGTGAAGAACTTTCGCACTCTGCTGCACTTTCCACAGTGGACTCTAACTCCCCAGGCAAGTAGGGGGTCATGCTCAGCTTCCTAAGAACCTAGATTATATAAAGAAAGAGTTCACATTTCTTCCTTAAGTGCTGAGATGCCTAGGATATTACTACTTACACAAGGGACTGCCTACTCTGCCTTTCTGATCTTATTAGAGATTTACCCTTTCAGATAAATTTGAGATGTTTTTCTGGTGGTGTCTGTTAGCATTGAGATTCTCATGCCAGCAACTATTCTACGGTCCTAAAAGTATGTGGCAGATTACTGTAAAAGATATCTGTTTTGCTCTCAGGGAGTTTAACCTCCCATTTGGAGATCGCCTTTACATCTATTATGCATAAATTAAGCTGAGACTTTTTTTATGCCAGTAGAAGAGTCTACCAGCTTATTTCACTGTTTCCACTCACCTGACATTAGAATGAGTTTTCTTCAACTTTGCTGGTTCCTCTGGTGACGTTTTCTTCCTCTGATGTAACCCAGCATACAGAAGGGAGGTCATCTATACCTGATTTCTCTTGGTCTGCTGGTTTTTTTTTTCTTCTGAATTCTGTCTTGTAGGTGTCTGTGATAGTGAGGGAAAAGGCCAAGTGTCCTAGAAGTGCCTGGTAAGGCAGGGATCACTAATATTGGGATTTCTGTGGCAATATGTCTCTTTCTCTGCTTTACTGCCATTCAAAGTGGCAAGCTATCATACCATAACCACTTAAAATACTTGGATCTTCTGAATGATTTTGAAGAGTGAATACTGTTTGATTTGTTTTTTTAAATGTTCAAATAGCATATCTTCATTGTCACAATAGTAGTCCTTATATTCCAAGTCACTTTTAAAAGATTTTTACTAAAAACTTTTCTGGTGTTGCAAATTGTAACATTTTAATTTGTATGCTTGTTAAAAATAAATTTTAGAAAGTGACTTAATTTAAATTTCAAGAATTATCATTATAGTTTATTGTGAGGATACTTGTGGTAATGTGATCTTCTGTGCTGTTCCCATGTTCATTAATTGTTTTTCCACTCTCATTCAAAGTCCAGTTTGCCATCTATGTCTTCTTTAACATCTCTCAGTGCTGGCAACATTGACATCAGTCCCTCTCCATTTTTTATTCCCCCCTTTTTTTGTACACCTCAGGCTTGAGGGTACTGTCTTGTACCCTGTATCCTGTAAAAGGCTGTTATTGCCTTATTTGTCTGAGCATTTTTAAAAATGACCAGAAGATGAGGAATTTTTTTTAACTCCCCCACGTTACATTTCTAAACACAGTTTCTTTGTAAATAGTTTTGAAAAACCAGCTTCTGAAAGCAAATGCTATTTTTTTTGATCAACTGTCATCTTGGGTTAAGCACATGTTGGAGATCTGGAGCAAAACAGAGTTAATTTGGAAAATGCAAGGTTAAGACAGCTATGTTTTTGTTGCATTCCAGTTTCTTACTTAGTCCAGACATCTACTTAAATAATATTGAGATATTACTTAACTCATATATTAGAGACTTACTCATAAGACATGAAGAATGCTTTGCTTATTTGTTGGGATTTAGTTTGTACTTTAAATAATGATTTATACTTTAAAAAAAAGTGTTTGATATTTCATAAATCATAGGATCAGGGAATGATTTAGCTTGGAAGGGACCTTTAAAGGTCATCTAGTCCAACCCCCACTGCAATGAGCAGAGACATCTTCAACTAGATCAGGTTGCTCAGTGCTCCATCCAACCTGACCTTGAATGTTTCCAGGGATGGGGCATCTACAGCCTCTCTGGGCAACCTGTTCCAATGTTTCACCACCCTTATCATAAAAAATTTCTTCCTTATGTCTAGTCTGAATCTACCCTCTTTCCGTTTAAAACCATTACCCCTTGTCCTGTCACTATAGGTCCTATTAAAAAGTCTGTCCCCCTTATAAGCCCCCTTTAAGTACTGAAAGGCTGCTATAAGGTCTCCCTGGAGCCTTGCCTTCTCCAGGCTGAAGAACCGCAACTCTCTCAGCCTTTCTTCATAGCAGAGGTGTTCCATTCCTCTGATCACTTTTGTAGCCCCCCTCTGGACCCACTCCAACAGCTCCATGTCTTTCTTGTACTGAGTTGAAATGAAGTTGAAGTGCTTTTGGAAGACCTGTTCAGCTTGTCTGAAAAGTGTGTGTATCTTTAGGATAGTATTTCTGCTAAAATTCTGCTGGAAGACTGGTGTATTTCTGAAATGTATATGAAACCATTCATATTCATTCTCTTCGTATGTCTAAATAAAGAAAATGGACCTATGTTATAGTAACTTTAATTTTCATTCAGGCCCAGTTTGGAACTTTGTCAGATTACTTTGAAGCTCTGCGCAAAGAAAGCAATTTGGGTGAAAAGAGGAGCAATTCATTTTTCCCTGTTTTAAGTGGAGACTTCTTCACCTATGCAGACAGAGATCATCATTACTGGAGTGGATACTTTACATCGCGACCCTTCTATAAACGACTGGATAGAGTCCTGGAATCCTACTTACGGTAAATACTGCCATCCAGTAAATTCATAACACATGTCTTGGCACACGGGAGAGATGAATGTATAAGTACTCTAAATCTGTTGGACAGATGGAAAAGTGATTTTGAAATGCACATTTTAAGTTTACTTACAATAAAGGTAGCCTAAACGGCGCCCAAATATAGTTCTTGGTGTAGTTGTTGGTGTAGCAGTTTTTTTAGTAAATTCACAGAAATACAATTATATCTTTTCCATTAAAACAAATAAGTTGTTTAAAATAGTAGTCAAGTGATCAACAAGTCCTGATTCCATGAAAGTAGCAGGTAGTATGCTTTTTATTTCTGTATTGCATTTGGGTACCTGTCAGATCAACCTATCATATACTGTGAACTCTTTCAGAGAGAAATACAAATGCGTGAATTTTACAAGGGTTGTTAGAGGCAGTTGAGAAGTAGTCAGGAATATTGTGTGCCAAGTGATGTCAGATTATAAGGTACTGCTCTGCTGAAAAGTGTTTACATCTTCTTTAAAGAAAAAGTATTGCTGAATTTTGGTAATGGGGTATTTTAGTGGTTCTCCCTTGTAGCAGCTGTAGATAAGACACGTTGTAAAGTGATTTAACTGTATTTTAAGGCTCCAGAAAGAAATCTGGGATGGATGCCTATGATACAAACCCTGGACAGTTCATCTATTGTCAAAACTTGGAAACTCTGTTTCCAAAAGATTGTTCTTCCAAGGATCCTTGGTCAAAGGACACTTTTTGTCTTCTGGAGGGACCCTTTAAAATATACCTATTGTAGTGCTTCTACATGCTGTTCAGACCTTTTTGTGCTGGAGAGCTTCTGTAATAATGAGAAATTCATCCTTAAGGATTTCTTGCCAATTTTTTTTGTGTCATAATGGCTGCTGCAGTAGTGGAGGGAGCAAGAGAGGTGTGGAAAGTAGCATTTTGGGAGCATGGAAAGTAGTGTTTTGGAGGCAGATACAAGTATGTTTCAGAAGAAAAACTTCCATATCTAGCAGAATTTTGTTTTCCTTCTTCCAAGGATCAAGTCTTTACTCTGGTAAAGTAGACTTGGGACACAGCTAAGCTAGTCTGTGATCCCTAGTATGTTTTTCCTGTGATGAAAGTGGCTTTTTCTAGCCTTCTCTCTGCAGTCTAAGAATACAGAGTAAGAGACCTAAGGAAATCAAGAAAATTAGTGAATAAGAAATGAAAGCAATAGAAAGACTAAGAACTGTTTAAGGAGAAGTGAGATCTAGGGCCTGAGAATAGAAGGGTGTTAGGGAAGAGGCAATGTAACATCACTTTGAAGGTATTGCATTGACCAGCAAGGAAAAAAGTTTCACAAATGGGAAAGCAGGGAGGAAGGAAGCCAAAGACTGTCAGGAAGGAGAAGAAGATGGAAGCTGAGAGGAATGACAAAAAGCAAGGCTAGGATGCCTTTGGCAGAAGAATGTAAAAATAATATAGTAAGAAGAGGTTATTAGAAGAGTGACTTCCGCAGTGTTTTAATCAGAACTTTGGAATGTTACAAGTGTTAACTTATGTACAAACCCAAGAATGTTAGAATAGAAAGAGGGCATTTGTAAGGCTAACAATAATTGGGAAGTTTGACAACTATTCAGAAATAGTTTACAGATAGAGCATCAAGCATCACTAGGAATATGATTTTCGTAGAAGCATTTTATTTTTTACTTACTGTAACTACTAATTAGCTCTGTTCTCATTACCTAGTTTATCATAAGAATCTTTGATTTTCAGTGAAAACAGCCTTGTTTCATGCTGCTATTGGAAAAGTCAAGATGTACAGAAAACAGGTCAGATGATGTCCTTACAAGTTGAATTCCCCACTTAATTGGTTTTTTTTGTTTGTTTTATTTTGCCTAAATTCCTTTCTGTTTGTTAAAATGGACCAAGGATTTAATTTTCCTTTAGCTTTATCATAGCCTTTTTTCTCAAAATTTTTAAGTGTGTTTACTTTATTGTCATTTTTCTGTTTTTTATTACTTAGGTTGCAGAAAACTTCAAATTAATTGCTTTCAAGTTTATTTTTAGTATTTACAAAATTTACACTGTTAAAAGATTCCTTCATGCAAGAATTTAAATTACCATTAATTTCTGAAAAGGGTGCTAGACTTACAGGTAAAGAATCTCTGGAAGAAAACTAAACCTTCAGTCTTCTGAGTTAAAACAAAGCACGTTTCTAAAAATGTACCTGGGAAGTTTTTCATCCTTTGTTATCCTCTGTGAATGACATGTAAGAACAAAATGTACAGATATGTTCTTGTCAATTTAATATCGGGGTTTTGGCAGTTTTGTTTTCAGAGACCTGGAGAATCTTCAAGGATGGCATATTAGCTATGAGAACAGCAGAATTGGGGGTTTTGTCTTTTATTTTTTATTTTCTTTAAAGTCAGAGGAAATACATCATGATCATATTTAATCAATAACACCCTCACCCAACCTCATGATTAAATTTTCCATAGTTCTTTTTGAGCTAACTTATAACTACCTAGTGTGCATATATATGTGTATGTATATATATGTATGTGGGAGAATGAACCATAAACGGAAGATAAATACGTATGTGTCTGTATTCTTTACCAAGGATGAATGCTTTTAAGTTCCAGCAGTACCAGGATTAAGTAGTACTTCACTCTACTTAATAGCCAGAAAACAGTGTTCAGCCTCAGGACCGGCTATGAAGGCTGGCCATTTGAGCAAGAAAAGAGGTGGTGGTTTGGGTTTTTTCTGTTTTTAAAAATGTTTTGGGGTTGTGGATTAAAGAAAGTGCATGAAAGTTTAGGGATTTTGTAATGGAGATTGGCATCAATGCTGATTTGAGACAGAAGTGATTTTTTTTATCTGAAGTGAGAGATGGTTGGATTGAAGTAGTTTGAAGGATGATGAAATCAGTGGCCAGAAGTTTGTTTAATGTCATAATGGAGAGATGCAAAGAATAACAGCATAGTTGGGGACAAATTAGGAACACATTCTGTGATTTCTTTCTTTGCAGTTGTAATCAGGGAAAAATTATGGGAAGTCTGCAAAAAAGACTGTTGAAGTAATTCAGAAGCAGGACAAAAGCTGCAGTGGTACTTCTAACTGTACGGATGGATAGAAAAGACATCTTGAGATTTCAGAAACTCTTGCAAAAATTATTTATTTTTATTTAGCTTACACATAAAATGGACATAAAGGTAACCTAGTGTAGTCTTTGAGCAATCAGTGAAGGAAGTTGTGGTCTATTTGCAGTATCCCATCAGGTAGAGATACAGTGACAAATTACAACAAAGTGGAAAATCTGTGATGACTACTTTAGGTAATCTGCAGTAGTTTGAAATACAGGTGAGAAAACCAAGGCTTTATATGGCTTTTATGGAAAGATATTAGAGAGACGCAAATGCTTATTTGTAAGTTGAAGTGTTCCCTAATACAATGTTTCTTGTGGTTTCACTTCTGCGTGTCTTTCATCTGTGACCATCGAACCATTCTAATGTTTAGAATAATATTGAGATTTGAAAGGAAAATTTTGCATCTAGGAGACCTGTGTGCTGAATGGATCTGTAAAACAGAATCAGTTATTTTTCTGAAAGGCAAAAGAGTTCCAAGTGTTCCTTATAGACAAAATGGATTTAAAGTGATGTTCTGGAATCATAAAGAACTGAAAATGTATTTACTATACAGCTTCATTTTAATGTTATTTCTTTTGTTTTCAAGGTTGTTAATGTTGTTTATTAATAATGTACTTCCCTATTTAAAAAAAAATAATGAGGTGGACTTTGGGTAGGAAAATCTAAATTGTATTTTGAGGAGTAAAATTTTTTTGTGTTTCTCTACATCATAGCTGCAGTTGGGTCAGTGTTTAGTGGCTAAGTAAAATTTTTTAAAAAAGGTAAAACACTTTCAGACAGGGTTTAACCACTACATAGTGCATCTGATGCCTTTATAACTACAATATACTTGTTTTCCTTTCAAGTTAAGCCGTTATCGAGCAAAGTAGGAGGAATGCATAGATGTAGGAATTTGCACTAAGCAACATCAGAATCACAGCCATTAAGCTTAAGTGCACTAGTAATAAAAAAAGAATTACAACTTTTAACACCTTGATTTTATGTGTAGCTTCTGAGCAGTTATCTTACCTGTAAGAGCAAAATCTCGTATTATTCCTCAAATATTGACAATATGAAAATGAATTGAGCTGTTATATGTACAGTGTACCTTTTAGTTTAGTTTGACACATGCTACTTGCAGTTTTTACATAATTGTCACCTATGTGATGCGTAAAGACAAAGAGATCAAACTGAATCCAAAAGTATTTTTCATGTTAACAGTTAGTATCAATGCACAGTCTATAAACCCAAGCTGAGAATGATTTTAAAATTTGTTGTTGTACCTAGTTTAAATTTGAACACATGCACTCATGAACAGCTTGGGTAAATGTAAAAGTTAATGTATTTTCTGTTTTTAAAAATTTTTTAAAATTTTTTATTTACATGCTGAGGAGATAGTTGTACATTTGCTTCAATTACATATGTTGTTTTCTTTGCTTTTTATAACGTTAACCTGTATATTCCTGGTTTCTTCAAACACTTGAGAAACATTCATTAAACTCAAAATTTGAAAAGGAATCTGACACTTTTTAGACTTAAAGAAACAGGACTGTAATATATTAGGAATAGGAGACAGGAACAGAAGTTAACAGATGGTTTCCCAGAATTTCTACAGGCATCCTTGTTAGTCAGATATTCATAATAAATGGCAATTATAGATTTGGGTGTTGGTTTTTTGTTTGTTTGCTTTGTAAAATAAATATAGATTCTCATAAAGCAAGTGAGAGCCTAATGGTAATATTTTAGTGTAAGGCTCTTGCATATGAAGTAGGAGAGAAGGGCTCTGCATTCTGTTCAGTCTAAGGTTTTTGAATCCAGTGTTCTCACAATTCAGGTGAATGTATAGTGAGCAGGTGCAGGAACTGCCTAAGCCTTTAGGAGAATTTAGTTTGCTTAAAGTACAAATAGCAGAACAGTTATTATATAGAGTGTACAGATTAATAGATTTCTGTAAGATAATTTTATTTATTTAATAAGTTGCTTTTTGAAATGGTAATTGTATGTCTCCTTACTGTATCATTTTAAGATCAGATCTGTATATCTCAGGCATTTGTGAAAATGGTACATTACTATGTACTGCCTTATTTTTATTTTAAAGCTCTATTTTCCATCACTGAAGCCTTCCAGGAAGCTTACCAGGTGGAAAACTAGTTGATGATGAAGTGCAGCAGTGATTTTTAACTGTTTGAAGCTAGAAACAGGTTAAAAATACAAGATTAAGTTTTAAAGAACTCACAAAACTAGGCATGAGAAAAGATGTAAAAACATCAGTTTATTCTTCAGGTAAAATATGTGTTCCTTTTTGCTTTCTAAACCTGTATAAATATTTGATTCTTCTCTGTAATTCCAGGGCAGCTGAAATCCTCTACTCCTTGGCTTTAGTACAGTCCAGTAAATCTGAGAAGATGAGTGTATTTCCTTCAGTGGATAACTATAAATTGCTGACAGAAGCTAGGAGGAACCTTGGACTCTTTCAGCATCATGATGCTATTACAGGAACATCTAAAGATTGGGTAGTTGTGGATTATGGCACTAGGTAATTTATTATAAATACATAAACTTCATTACTCTCTGCTTTTTTAAAACAGAAGTATTTATTTCAGAGATACAGATTTGCTGTAGCTAGCAACGTAGTACTGAAAGTGTAGTGGTGCTCTACAGGAGAAGTGGATTTGATTACCCATGCTTTCCATTTACGAAATATGTTTTAATTGTCTAGAGTAAGAATTTGATGTTCAAACAAAATTTCTGAGGTTCAAAAGAAGCTAGGTAGACACAATACTCAGACTTCTGTAATAACAGAGCTATTTTCTGTGGTAACTATTCTATAGAACATTTTGTATCTGCCTGTGCTAAGCAATGATTAAGAGACATGCTAGTTTAAGCATATATTCCTTGGAAAATCCTACACCCTCTGTAACCGACTTTTCTTCAATGTGGGAAATCTTCATGTTGCCAGTCTTCTACTTAATTTGTCTGTTGTTCATTGCTGTTATGTCTGGTGGGTAGTTGCTTTCTCAGTATTGACAAATTACTCTGCTATTGTGGAATTTTTTTTTTTAAGAGTGTATGACATATATATGTATGTCTGTATGTAGGCATGTGCTTTAATTATGCATTTGTTCAGAAAATTGTAACACATTGAAATATTAAGCACTAGCAAATTTGATTAATTAAGGTAGGTGATGGTAGAGCATGTCCATTAAATAAGTTATTGTTTTAAATGCCTCTGAAATACTTTCTCAGTTTAAACTACTGCATTAATGACAAGTATTTTTAAATTCCATAAATTTATTAATTTTTTAATCTATTAAAGCATAGGTATAATCAAGGTATAAACATGTGCAATGCACTTGGTTATGAGAGAGTAAAATAAAGGCTTTTTTCACTTTACAAATAAAACTACACAGCTCTCTATAAGAATTTGTAAACCTTGTGTTGGCTGAAGCAATGAAAATAATGGTAATAATTTTAAATTTTTGTGTTTCTGATTGTTTTTCTAATCCTGCTTAAAGGCAATCTTGTCTTTGTGACCAGCGTTTCAGGCTTGTCTCCACTATAGATATTGGAAATCAAACATATAAACCACAAACTTTCCTAAGATTAGCATTTTGAAAATGTACCTGGTATTTTGAGGGTATAGGTTTTATAGCATAACAGTGGGGTAGAGATGTACCTCATTTTCAGTATTCAAGGTAGGAATATAATGAAATTCAGAATATTTCTGCATTTTGCAGTCTGGTGACTCATTGCAGCTAGCTGTTCTTAATTTCATGCTATATTGACATTAAAAATTACATTTGTTTTTCTGTAACTCACACTTTTGAGTTCTTTAATCTTTTTAATTTTTAATGTTATCATATTGAATAAAAATAACTGAAAACTAAGACTCTAAAATTTTTAACAGACTTTTCCACTCAATAATGAACTTGAAGAAAGTGATAATTGACTCTGCTCATATTCTTATCCTGAAGGATAAAGGTGCTTATAATTACGACACATCAACTCCATTCCTGAAGATGGTGAGCTATCTTTCTTGATTTTCTCCAAAAATAAAATGTGAACTATGTCTTTTCAATACAGTTTGAGTGTCCTGGGAAAAGTTGGAAAGAAATTTGCTGCTAATACCTGCTCAAAAATCTGCTACTTATAACTGTTCATATTGAAGATATTGGAATGTAAAAAGTTAAATCTTAAGCAATTAATGCTGAAAAAACCCACATATCTAAAGTAAATGGGCTTATTTTGTTCTACTTCGTGAAGCACATAGTAAAACCAGGTGTTCTAATTTTCTTGTGGGCGTAAATTTGTTGGTGACTTCAGTGACATGCACATGATAAGTGAATATATAACTGTATGCGGTCCTGTAATTTGACTTTGCTTATTACTTAAAAAATGTAGAAAGAGGAAAATTTCCATCCTGAATATAAGCCTAAGCTGAATTTGCAAGACCAGGTGTAGACAAGACCTCGTGCTTTTTTCCTTAGCTGAAATTATTTGAAACGGGAATCTACTGATGATAAAGTCAGCAACAGATCCCCGCATACCATTTTGAGACCCGTTTTACAGTGAAGAGCACCTTGAAGAAACACACTTGCTAATATTATTTCCTTTCAAAATTCTTAAGTTTCTTCACTTTCTGAGCAAAAGCTGTCTGCTGTGGTAGCTAGTCTTAGGAAGTCTACCTAAGTCCATACACCTGGAATAGAGAGCAAACAAGATGCTTTCATTTCTTTGTGCATAAACATAGCAGGATTAAGACAGTCTTCATTATATGATTACCTCACACTTCTAACGTAACTAACACTACATACATACTGCTGGCTTAGATGTACCAGATGTGTCATGCCTTGAATTACTCTTCCAGGCACTTATATTTATAAAAAACCCACCCCCCAAAAAACCCCTCTGTTAAAATATTTCTTTATACATTTTATGACTTTGATACAAATATATACATCCATGCTTCATGCATGTGCCTGCGGATGTGTGCCACAAATATGCCATTTTTCTCCTGGTCGGAAAGGCTAACAAAATGAATATGCACCTTCATAAAGTAAAAATATTTTGAAATCATTCATGGAATGAAGTTTTCACTTCTGCTCTGAATTATATTGGAGGATGTTGTGATGTTACAGTTAACTAAGCTTCCATTGTTCCTGTTCTTTATGAGTCTGGATTAATACCACTGGATTGTAGAAGTACTAATTGCTGTTTAGACTGCATATTGCCTAGGAGTATACTAAGTCAAACCCACTATTAGCACTGTGAAAGCAGAAATGAAAAAGAAAGTTCTTATAAACCTAATATTCCCACAGTACTTTGGATACCACAACAACAGGTTTTTAATGTGGGATTTGTAGAATGCTGATGGGAGAACTTCAGGATATTTACAAAAATCCTTGTGCAAACCTTGAGTGAGTAGAAAGTTCAAAGGCACTTGTTTTGAAATGCCATCATGGTATTTTGCTGGCTGATGGAAGCTGAGATCAAGAATTGTTCAGAGATGGGCATTCAGAATGAATGCCGAGAGAGTTGAGAAAGACAAATGATGAAGACGCTAAGATTGAAAATAGCTATTGTCTTTGAGGGGTGAAGAAGGAAAAAACACATGGTCAAAGGAGTAGCATAAGAGACTGTAGCAGCATTCCAGTAGACAGTGGGTACAACCAGGGGAAAATTGCCCTTCTTAAAGCCAGAAAAAGGAAGTTGGAAATGAGACATGATGGGAGGATTCCAGAAAGATGATGCTTACACTGTGTTTCTGCTATTCTTAATTATTAGTTACACACAAAAGCATTATTGTTTTCTTGGCTGATAACTGAATACTTTGTACATCATGTATAAGCTTTACAGTCTTGACATTAGTAAGCAAACAAAAACTGGATCGCTTGGAAGACAATGCACTGAAAAAACAGATAAAACTTAGAGATCCCTGAATGATCCAATAGGATGAGACCCAACCTATAAAAGTAAAGCTATGCAACCATTGCACCATTCTTTTATATTAGTCTTATTTCTTTGAGTACAGAAAGAAAACTTTCATGTAAGTGGCAATAGCTGGATTTGAAAAACATGATTCTGAGGATGTTTTGGAGTATTCTGAGGAACTGGGAGCATTGCACTTCAGTTGCAAAGTCCTGTTGTTATCACCATTATGTGAACCAACAGGAATGCAACAGTACATCAACAGCTTGGCTGTTCTCTTACTTAAAGTCTAACTCAACAGTGACAGCAATGGCTTGTCACTACCTTTTCTCACTGGGAGTGAGCCCTGGGTCATATTGTATTTGAGAAAAGAGAGAAACTAGTGAAAAATAAGAATTCACCAATATTGTGAAACAATCCTTCAAGTGGTTCATATCCGATAAAAATCGTACACACACCCCAAATTAAGTTTTTTGAAAATTTTCTTTATGTACAATATAAGGTAAGAATGAGATCTGACAGAAGACTAAATCCTTGTGTTAAATCTATAGGAGTGTAGGATTTCTGAGAGTAAATTTATAACAAGAGAAAGTTAATATGTGATAAGTATTTGCAAAATTTGAAGGAAGTTGGTGATTATGATGTATTGTTTGCAAAAATCAAAACATGGGTGTGACAATTTGATAATGGTAGGTAATAAGAGACATTTAATGAAATAAAAGGTTTCTTAGTGAATTGGTCGAAGTAAGCCTTTTTCTTTTGCCAATTTGAAGTACTTAGTTTGTAAACTTTTGTGGTTCATCGTCCTGTGTAACGTGCTAAAATAGGCTTCTGTTTATGGGATGGCTGGCATTGTTTTGTACTTCATAAAGTTCATATAATAGACAAAGCTCGTCTATTATATGTTTAAGTGTATTCAAAAGGAAATTCAAAGATGTTCTCTTGTAGGATGATGTTCAGTCTTCCCAAGATTCTTTGCCACGCAAGACAGTTATAAAGCTGACATCACAACCAAGGTAAATTATTTATATATTACTTAGTGTCTGACATTCTTTTAGCAATATGTGTGTTTTCAGCACCTAGTAGGTTTTTATGCCATTTAATTTTTTTAACTTTCACTCAAAATAAAGGTAAAATTAAAAAAAAAAAAAATTAAAAAAAAAAAGGTAGAAATGTAGTCTGGCATATGATGTTAATACTGTTATGTCTAGTTGAAAGAGAACACGGCACTTAAAAACTTTAGAAGTTTCTCACATACCACTAATTTTGGTGCAGCAAGGAAAGTAGTCTGTTACTATGTGCTTTTACAGCATTGTAATCCTTCATAAGTTATGCTTGAGAGCAGCAGTAAAAAATTTTAATTAAACATCATTACACTTGGCTCAATTAACACCATAGCAAACCCATAGTTTTTATAAGGCCTAAAAAATCACAATATATAAATGCTGCATTGTCTTTAATATTCAAGTAAAAGATAAACTAGGACACTGTTTTTTCTCTTAACTCCAACTTTCCATTGTCTGCAGTCCTCTAAAGTTAAATCTATGTGTGTGTATATGTAGTTTCAATATAAGCTTGTCTCTAGAACAGTCATGTAGACATACATACTTTTTTTTTTATAGGACTTTTATTCTCTTATTGGAGTGCTACATAGGTGTTAATAGATTATCTTAAACTTGTCCAAAAGGTTCAAAAACTCAGGTGCCTAGCTATTTATTTAACTAAAATCTTATAACTACCATAATATCACCTCAGATATCTTCACTTTCTTTGCCATTTGAGGATAGCTTTAATGCTTTTGCTTTCCTTGCCTAGGTTAGCTGTTGAAATTTCCCCCATGCCCCTTCCATCCTCTGATATGCCTTTTGTTTACATCTACTGTTCACTTATCTCTCTGTATAGTATGCTAAATGAGTTTTTTCTCTTTTTAGTGTTTATGCATTTCAGGCATTTGGGGTTTGTTTTTTTTTTTTTTTTTAACTCTTAGTTGTACATTAAGTAGATACATCTGTCAAGCTTTTATGTTTTGAAATTAACGTTAACCTAGCAGCCTTCTGCTGCTGTTCTCCAAACTTGTCTTAACTTACTAAGAAGATAACATTGGTAGATCATTGCTAATTTTAACTCATCTATGTACTGTGGAGATATCATACAGTCATGTAAGATGTGGTTCATATTCCAAAGACTGCGTAATCAGAATTGTGTGAGATAGAATAAGGAAAAAAATGTGAGGGAGAAGGGCAGGAGAAGGATTACAAGGGAATATTGATATTGCTGCCTGAAAACCTGTTTTTTGTAATGACTTTCTGTTTGGAAACACTTTCAAAGCAATCCTTAAGTCCACACTACTTCATGCTTCGTTTGTTGTTAAAATTTTCAGTTGAATATCTCTGTGTTAAGTTATTGTCTCTTATACAAATGAGTTTAGTCTTTCTAGGCTTCTAACTTTATCTCTGGTTGTAGTCCAAATCTCCACTAATATTACCATTGTGATAAGTGGTATGTAAGCTGAGACAGCAATTTTTGCTTAAATCTAGTATGTGAATATTGTGACTGTGCATTTGAGTTTTCTAGGTAACCAGTAAAGATGTGAAATGTTGATTTCAGTAGAATCTTAAACTCAACTTGATAAATTTGTTAAGGATTACTGTGCTTAAACTTCAGAGTTTGATGCTACTAAGACAGAAACTGATTTTTAATTTCAAATTTTGAGGCATCAGCAGATTGAAAATACTGATTCTCATCAAAATGGATTTATTTGGTTATCCTTTATTCATAATAGTCTTTATTGTTCATGTCTGTAGCATGAAATCTCTAGGTTTCTTTCTGTTAAGGTGTTCTAATATACCATTATGGGGGACAGAAATTATGTGGGATAGTCAATGTAACTGGCAAGGTGTTAGTTTTCTTTAATTGGCTGAATATTTAGCTTTTTGTAGTTTTGCATTTCTGTGTCAAGATTTTTAAAAATAGCTGTATTGTAAATTGATTATTCTTATAAAAGTTTGGTTTGTGTCACCTATAAATTTAGAGGAACACTACTGATGGGAAGCTCATAAGATATATTTTTTTTATATCTGATTAATTACTCAATCATTTTCCTATTGTTTTCTTATTTTACTGAGTTCATACTGCCCATTTCAAATCTAACCTACTTTTCAACAGTGAAGTAGTTGATAGTATGCTTTTGTCTCTCTCATCCAGCTTTCCTGTTTGATGTTTTTTAGCTAATTGTTCCCTTCACTGCTTGTGAAGATTGTAGTCAGTAGTGAAAACTGATCAGACAGACTGTACAGGAGAGCAACTTGATTACATGGAAAAAAAGAAAAAAGGAAAAAAAATCTCTTTCAGTGGTCATTGTTCTAGTATGCAGTAGCTCCAGATTGTTGTGTAGTTGAGAAGTATCTTTCAAACTGCTTCTAAGGTGCTACTTTTAATATATTTGGTATCATTCCCCCTCCCCCTTATGTTTGCACTCTTCTGTGTAGTGCCCTGTTGCCATCTTTTTATAAATCCATAGTTTTATAAAAAAGTAATGTGTAAATTTCAATGAAATAGGTATGTAGAGTTATCTTACTGTGACTCTGCCACCTTAGAACAACTAAGTGGTCTTATGATCAGTCTTTTGAGTGCTGAAGTTATGGCATATTTAATTACACTAAACTCCTTTTAATTGACAAATGAAGCTGCATGCTTTTTTAAAAATTGTTTCTTCTAGCTGAAAAACAAAGCTCTCACAAGATAATACCCAACTAGATATGGAACTACTTTTGTCTTGTTGTATAATTAACAATTATTACAGTGTCTTGAAGACAAAGCCCATGAGTGTGCTGATAAATTGGATACTGCATCATGCTTCTGAGAGCCCTGTCCTTTGATAGAATCCTTGCTTCTTGGGAATAGTCTGGCAGAGGTCATACTTCCCAAAAGGCAAAAGACTTGCGCTCACTGGACTTGGAGAGGGTGTGGGTTTGAACCTCTTGCCATCCAGTTTAAGCTGTCGGCTGTTGATGAAGGGTATGTTGACAGTGTGAGTGGCAAGATTTCCTAGCTATTTCTATCTACGGTGTTTCTTGGAGACAGCATTGCAGGGGAATATGATACATGACCAAATAACTGAATGGGCTATGTGTACCAACTTGGATTTTGTAGTAGTATCGTTTGGCACAACTTGGTGAACCTAGGAGTGAGAGAGACCTAACAGTATCAATCATGCTTTTTTTTTTTTCCTCACTTCTGAAACTTCAAGTACCAGGCTGGGGAGTTTCAGTACTGAGCTCCATTGCACTCTACAAGCATGGTGTAAGGCATCCCAGCTGAACTGAAGATACTATGATATTGAAAGATTTTTTAAAAATCATTGATTTAGGATTATTTTTAGTGCTAAACCAACAATATTTATAATTTTCCCACGAATTACTTTTGTCAGCTAATCACAGAGGAATGGTATGATATCTTCTTATCAGGCTAGTTTAATAGCCTAGCAGACACATTTTCCACTAGTTTAAATATTCAGGCTGCCGAGGGGATTAATCCTGAGTAGGATACACTGTAATCAATGATTTCTTCAAAGATCTGTCAAAGCACTGAGCAGTTTAGTGACATCCACCTTATAAAAGAAAGTTTCATTTTTCTAAATAGAGGATACAAAATAATCTAGGCTATTATCCTTACTTCAGTATTTATGAGCAGGTTTTGACATAATGTTGTAATTAGCAAAGTTTTGGCACAAGTTGTGTTCATCCTGTCGGGTCCAAACTTTGTGCTCTTTATTCAGAAAGCATATTCTGATTTACCTTTAAATTTTGCAGGTTGGTTACGTTTTCAAAAAATTCACTGGACAGGTGTATCTACTGCTTTCTCAACAGAGCACTATAATGTCAAAATTAAAGCTATGTTATTAAGTTTAATGTGTGGTAAAGAATAATGTATAAAGGTCGAAAATTCTTGGCAGAGCAGTGTGTATGTTGCTGTATTTGGTTGGAAGATGACAGCAAGGATAACTTGCCTGAGAAGGAAACTTCGTTGGTGTGATATGCCAAAAGGGAAGGCTGTCCTGATGATGTGAAGCAATTGATTAAAGCTTCACACCAAAGGAACTGTATCTTTCTGAGGTTAGAAGGTGACTGGATTGGGGCAATGTTTTAATATTCTCATTTGCAGCTTTAACTTTGGTGGTGGGGGTTTTGTTGTCTTTCTTTTGACCTGTGTTGCACATGTTGGTACCATCAATCTAGACAGTTGTCCACTGTAGTTACAAGGAGAGAATGTTCTAACAGCATTTGACATTTTAATAATATACGTGTTAATTAACTTTAATGCTTGCATGAGTTCTAATGCATGTGTATTCCTGGTTATATACTGAAACAATTTTTAAAAAAAAGACAGTTGAAACAAGGGTATTTTCAATTGTCAATGAGGGGGAAAAAATATTTAAAGAAAACAAGAAAGAATACACTTAAAATGAGGCCAAAAATATTTGTGGCAGTTCATACATTGTTAATAAGCACACTTGTTCCCGAGGGGAGAAAACAAAAAAAGAAAAAAAAGCCCAAACCCTCAAACCAACAGTTTTAGTTTTTTATTGGATGAAATAGTAATAGCAATATGCACAACCTTGTTATGTTTGTGTTAAAGTGAAACCACTGTATTAGTAACTTCAAGGGAGGTGGACAGGATGAATAGTCACTCAATCAAGCCTTAAGAATTTTCTTCTGCTAAGAAACACTTAATTAGGCACTTGTATTCTCAGCACAGTAGTGGAAGTAGTTAAAAAATTAGAAAACTGTCTGAAATTATATGTGAACAGCTGCACTTTTAGTTTCCAATACCCTAGCTGCTTAGGCTGAATACAGCCTAATGATTTTTTTTAAATTACATTGAAGTGTTAATCTCTGTGTTCAGCTGCCTGATCAATTTACTAGATTTCAGGTGACCTGTAACTGCCATGAACATGTTCTTTTTGTAGTAAACTCAAGGTCATTTTGACTAAATCGAATGGGTATTTAAAAAGCATTCTGCCTCTTGATTTTCATGATGGGAGAGCTGTTGCAAAGGCAATGAAATGCTTGGCTGACACAGGGTAACTCAGGCGTGTGAATCCTCAAACATCAGTTAATGTGCACTTGAAATAAGTTTTTCAGTAAAAATCATTCTAGCAAAAGTGGTGACTTCAAAATGAAAAAAAAACAAAAAACACCAAAACCAGGATACATTCATTCTGCTTCATAGGTGGAAGTTAGCTGTGCATCTACCTTTTTGACCAAAACTGGCAAATTCTCCGTTGATAGTGTCTTAATGGGAGAGGAAGTGAGGGGTGTGGAAGAGTTCACAGCACCTTGACATCTTAATTCTCACTCTTTCTGTAAAGTCACAGCAGTTTCTCAGAGATTTCCATTTTTATTGTGTGAGTTTTCTACTTCTTGTGTTAATTACACTACATGCAGGCTTATCTCAGAACTGACTCCCTGCACTGGCAGTTGACATTTCACTAGAAGTTTATCTGGGAACTCTGAAAACAACAAATAAACTAAGGGATGAATGTCTGGTTTGATGTAGGGGATAGCTCTTTAAAACTGAACTGTGGTTCATTTTTTTAGTTATTAGAAATTCTCATTATTAAGAAGAAAAAAGCAGCTTTGATTTGCAATTAATTGCACTCCAAAGTTTTCTGTGGAATTAATCCTCATTTTTCAAAACTCAGTTTTGACTGTCATGCTTCTGAATTCAAGTTGTTCTAAAAGTTGTTAAATTTCAAGCTTCTAGTCATTACTTTTTCAGTACATAAAAACTCTGATGAATCAAACTTTTTTTAGTTTTTTGGTTTGTCTTATTGTTGATAAACCAATGACGATCTGTTCTAAACATTTTTGTTTACCAACTGTCTTTGAAATTGCAGTTGAAAAATTAAACCAGTAAATAAATTAATACAGTTTGTAGCATTTGTAGAATCTTTGCAGTTTCTCAAAACTGCACAAATTAAGGATTTTTGGTTCAATGCACAGAATTTCAACAGGTTTCGTTGGAGTTTGCAGTACCAGTGCAATCGGATTGTAAAGGTGTTTGATGCTTAAGTTGCTATAAAAAATTATAACATTGAAATGAAAAATCCCACAATTAGGTTTTACAAGAAATTTCTTGGTTCCTCTAAAAACACTGTTTGTAATGGAAGTATCATATGAAATGCAGAAAGAATAGACTAACTAAGCATACTTTGGGGGTAGGAAAAAAAACTGGGTTTGTTTTTCAAAAAACAAAAAGTCATCATTATGAAGGAATATGCTAGTAAAGAACTGAATACAGCTGAAAGATCTGCATTGTATGCATGTACTTGTTGAAGCAGTTTTGGAAGTAGAATATACACATTTTCAGTATTTTAGTATATTTTGTATTATTTCTTTTTTTTCCAGGCACTGGCCCCTTCAGCCTTTTTACTGGAGTTGCTTTGAGGCAATACTGTAGTTAGTCCAAGGCTCTCAAGGCACAGACTGAAGTGATATGGCATACTTAAAGTCTTTCTGCTCTTCTGAACCAGATTTTTTTTCCCTTCTAAATGCAGATTTATAAAGCCTGCACTACAAGAGGAACAAGGAAAGGATTTTAGTGAAGGTACTTCCTGATCCTGAAAAAGTCAGGGGGCTTCAAGCCCATCTTGGACTTCAGAACACTTCACAACTTTGTGGTAAAAGAAAAATTTAAAATAGTGCCTTTGGACTTAATCCTTCTATCCTTAATTGGAGACCAGCTATGTGCTCCAGATTAGGATATGTGTGCCACTACAATCCATCCAAATCATAGGAAGTATGTGTATCTGGCATATGTAGTAGGTGCATAACATTTTAAAAGTCTTGTCTTAGGTTGATGTTGGTTTTTTGTGTTCTCAAAATTTACAGTTCTTGCTGTGCTGTTGTCTGTGTTTATTGTGAATGCTGTTTTCTTGAAGTTGTTCCATGGTTTGTTTTTGAGAAAGCCACACAAAGGTCCTGTTTCCTGTGAGAGTAGGGGGCTGGAATATGTGCCTGTCATCTACCTAATTCTCTGCCTTTGCATGAGCAATGGATATTATAAAGATAAATCTGTAGAGTTATAAGAAGAGAATTGATAGGAATGTGTGTGAGTTCCCTCACCTTTATTAATGAATCTAAAGTTTGATTTCGGGTTTGTCATTAGGAAGGGCATTCCTGGAGTGATTCAGAATTCTGAAATGTCAAGCTAAGATAATGGAACTTTTTTTGAAGCACAATATCATTGTTTGCAGTTATTTGTATGTTAATCAGAACTGTCAGCCATTACTGCTTTTAGAAAGAATGTGCAATTCTAACTTTATAGCTCTATTTCTAAACTACACATTTAACTTTCTCTTCAAATGCTGTTATAATCATAGCATAATTCTATTTTGTGTTAGATGAAATTCTACTGAATTCTTGTGACTTTACTTATTTATTGATAGTTTCTCTTTTTTATTTCTTGATGTCATCTGCTTGATTTTATAATGAAAAGTTGATCTGGGGATAATAGATTCTGTTCCCACCTTTGGTTTTATACCTTACAAAAGCAACACAAGTTTATGTTGTGTGCTTGTAGTTTCAAGTTGAGATTAGATTCCTTCTAATTCTTCTCCAGGATTTTTCATAAACTGGAAAAGATGTCTTATTTAGGAAGAGACAAAAATGCTAATAGTTGTTCATATATGATAATATTTTATTATATATCTTCAAGATTAATATTCTACTCTATAATAAACAGTTCAGCTGCATTTTAAGAGTTGCTGCTTAGATGTAAATCATTGGTTATTTTGGTTTGGTTTTTGGGTTTTTTTGTTGTTTTTTTTTGTCATTGTTATATCTGTGACAGTATTGGCAGTCCCAAATTGGGATTCTTAAATTTACAAGAAGCTTAGCTGGATGCGATGCAGAGGACCATATTAGCATTATTTATCTTATCCAGTTAAGTAAGCTACACAATCTCCTTAGACTTCATCCAGTCAATGAAAAGCCCCTTGGGAAGGTGTCAGAATCTCCTTTTGGGGAGAACTTGCTTTTTTCTGACTATATAGAGGAGAACTGTTTGCTTAACTTGAATTTTTATTAAACTACCTATATTCCCACTGCCCCAAATTTCGCATTTCCATCTGACAGTGTGTCTGAGACTGCAGCTCTTTAATCATAAGGTTTCCTCACAAAGGACTTTTCTATTTAATTAAAAGTCTAGGATTGTAGTTATGAGTGCTAATCATTTCAGTGTCTACTGTATCTCAGAGGAGGTATACATTAAAGATGTAGTAATTATTGAAACTAAGTGTAGTAATATATTTAGGTGTGTTGATGCAGTTTAAAGCACACTTTGACTGTAGTTTCATTTGGTACTCTGAGCTTAAGTTAGTACAGCTTTTTGTGAAAGTTTGTTCTCATAATGTGCAGATTAAACACCACACCCCCACCACACCCCCCCACTAACCCAAACAGGAATATTAAATTAGATAGGATTCCCTTTCTTTAAAACTGGAAAGCAAAAAAGCAGACTTGGCATCATGTTTTAATTCCATACTTCCATTTAATTTCTAGCCAGTTTCCTGTAAATGCGTTTTTGCCAGTGCTACCTTCACTCAGTAAATAGACAGACTTGCTGGTTGCCTAGCTATTACTTCATTCATAAATGTAGGGTATAACATTATTCAACTTACATCCTCAGGTATCCATCTGAGCAGGGTGGAGTTTTTTGTACAAAGTGAGACCAAAAACAAGCAAGAAATTCTTTGGTTCAGATCATAAAACCACAAATTGTTTTCTGCTTGTATCAATCGTGCTAATAGAGTAGAATGTAAAAAGATTATAAAATTTGAAGTCATACTGGGAACAAACACTTTGTATAGGATTAGAATTTAAAACTGTCTTAGTAAATGGGAGCCAATAATTCATAGTCAAAGAATGAAATGAAATAGGCAAGTGGAAGTATTACACAACATATGGAAAAATAATGTGGGGAGTAATCAAATTGACATTAGTGAAACGGAAAAAGACTAGGCATTACAGAAGATCAGATTGAGAGTTACTTGTATGGTATCAAAGGCAATTTTGCTCTTGGATGATTTAAATGGAAATGTTCTGTGTAAAATACAGCTGAAATAGCATGCTATACTCAGAGTGATGAAGACGTCATCAAAAATATGATATCTAAAAAACATACTTTGAGAGATGATACTTTGAGATGGCTTAACAAGAAAACAAGGGTACTAAGTTGAAGAAACCAACCAAAAAGATGTTGAAAGAGTATCATCTGTTTAGTTTAAAAAGGCTGATAATGAGGAATATAAATCTGTCAATACATACAGGTTTGTTACTAAGAGAATCAGTTGTATTATACTTGCAGTGGAAAAAAGGAAGGTATAATTGGAAGAAATGTTTAATGTAAAGTAATTAAATTTAATTGTATATTAGCAAAATGGGTGCTTGAGCTGCAGAACAGTATAAACAGTTTTGGATGTTTTCAAGAATAGTGATTGCAGCTTTTGTCAAAGATTGTCCTACTGAATTCTCATTCTGCTTAAGAGGTCAAACTACAGCAACCTTCTAGACCACTGGGGTTTTTATTAATATCTAGATTTGCCTTTGTATCTCAGTCTTGAGAGTCATAGCAAAACAGCATATTTTGTCGTACCCAGCATGGCCTAAGGTTATAGGCTAGTCTGTTTTGCACATACTGTCTTTTGTTTGACCAACTGGAGTAAACGGGAAAAGTGGACTGGTTTAAAGGCATACCAGACCTTCCAGTGACCTGAAATGTTACTTGATGTTTGTATGAGAACTAGCTGCTCCAGTGAGAGAACAGTTCTGCTTACAATTGCTGTCTCTAATGCACAAGCACGACAATTTATGCTCAGTTTGTCATACAGGCAAAAAGATTTCCTGTTTAGGATAAAAAGTTGGTTTTTTTTTTTCATCTGACGAATATTATTTTGGCACTTGGTAGGTCTGGTATAAAAGAAAAAGTGTTTCTTTATTGCTTTTGATGAAAGAGCTGGGTGCTGGGTATTTTAACCATTTTACACATTAAGTGTTTCCAGAGTAATGCATTTATTTTATTTTATTTTTTTTACTGTCAGTAGGTATGTTTCTGATGAGGTGAGAATTGTTGAGTAGAGTAGTAACTACCTACATTAGTAGCAACAGATCAGTTGCTAATTCTCTATAGGAATGCAGAGGTCAAGAAGATATTTCCTAATACTGAAGAATTCTGGATTTTCCCTCTGCCGCCCCCCCCATATATATATATATATATATAGCCTATATAGTGTATGTATGTGTATGTATCCAGTTATATTTATAAAGGAAATATCCTAACTTCATAACATCTGATTTCTGTAAACTAGTTGGTATGGTTTGCCATGGAAGTGTATTTTCCAATCTGGAAAAAAACAAAAGCCCAGACAACTCTGATGCAGAATTATTCCATCTTACGGGTATTACTGGTTTTGTTTCCTTTCTGAATATGAACTAGGAAGGAATTTTTCAGATTATTAGACAAGTATCCATGCATATCTTTCAAAAAATGCATTAAATAATTCCTCAGGAACGTATGGACTTTTTAACTCAACTGCCAAATTGATTTTTACATTCTTTGATTCATTATATTTTGATAGGGTTTGCCACTATTAAAAGTTGTTAAAAGAAAGTTGTGAGCCATATGTCATTGATACTAGCTCAAGATGCACAGAGGCTTAGAGTTCAGTGTTTTGAATAACATGTATTAGAAAAAGTATAATTTGAATGAAATCAGGAGAACATTTCAGAAATAAATATTTATGTGGCAGAGGGGGAAATAAGGATGGTTTTAAGAAAATACCTGCAGAGTGGAATTTTCTTTAAAACAAACATGAATCAAACTTGAATACCTTCAAAAACTGGATCGGTCACATGATTTTCATGCATGAGATTTTGAATGACTTTGTCCAAAACTTTCTCTGTTATCTAACTTTCTTGCTAAATAAATTTTGAGTAGGACTGAAAGATGTCTTGAAATGCTGTGAAATATATAGTTTCTAAAGCTCAATTTAGTAACTGATAGAAAAGCAGTAGAAAAAAGCATTAATCTGCTGTACGGACAATGTCACGATCATAAGCCTGCACAGTTGGCTTTTGATTAGTCTTGTTCCTAAAGGAATATTAAGAACATGGATTGAGATATTAGAAAATGTCTAAGTTTTGTAGAACCAGAGGAACTGCATGACAGATGATTTCAGATGATATCCTGAATCCCTTTTTTTGAAAAAAAAAAAAAAAAAAAAAAAAAAAGTTGCTTAAAGGACACTTCAAGTTGTATATATGGCATTTATTTTCAGAACAATTATTTTGTAGACCCTTTCCGTCTTTAGTAATTCGTAGCAGAAATGCATGCAAACTTGGCCAGATATGGAAAAAAAAGTGGATGAAGGGACCTCTGCTTAAAATGTTAATTTAATCATACTTCTGACTAAGGAGGCCTTGGTTCTTATGTCAGAGACCATAAGAGCTTTTAATAGAACTAAGTGACTTGATAATAACTTTTTTTTTTTTAACCTAGTGTTTTGAGTAAATATTCAACAGGGTTTTTCTTAAGAAAAATAAATTGTTATCATTAGTTGTTGTTCAAAGTTTTTTTCCCATGGCTCTCTAAAGCAAGGAGAGAGCTTTTTGAATAACATGAGAGTAATTTTTGTGGTCCAGTTATTTTTAGTTTTGTTCTGTTTTAAAAAATTGAGGAAAATACTATTTTACAGGTTTTCTTGGGCTCCAATGCAAGAATCATGGAAGTCTTCTTTGGGGAAGGTTGTACATATTGGCAATGTACAGATAAATGTCTGTTTTAAGTAGATAGTCTTGGTTCTCTTTGTTCCATTTACCACCATGCCCAAAGACATGGTCCACCCTTGGCCTGTCTAATGTAAATTCATGGACGTTTTGGGGATTCTAGCTTTCTCAGGCCTTTTTTTTTTTTTTTTTTAAAACTTCCAACATATGGCCAAAGTCACATAATTCAGTTTTTTTTTTAATGATGTTTTTGGCAGCTACCGTGGCAAGTGGTGCTTTATGCAGTTTAAATACTAATCCCTAGTTTGTTTCCACCTCATACACACTAGTGTTTACTAATTTATCAATGTTACTATCTACTGACTCTTCTCACATCTTTCAAAGTAATTTTTTCTTACATATTTTCAGATATGGAACAGTTTTGATTCTCTCCTGGCCCCCAATTTGATGTCTGGAGAGTTTTTATTGTTTTGTTGTCCTGGTGAGATGACTTTGTTCAGAGAAGTTCAGTTTTGTTTAGAATTCTAAAATCTTAGTCCATCAAAGTCCATCAGCTGCCAAGTTCTTAGAATAACTTTCTAGTTGAATTCTGGTTTCTAAGCCACCAGTCCTTCTGGTGATTTTTTACATACGTAGAGTTACTTCAATTCCTCATCTTTAGGGCTTAAAGCATATTAATGTGTATTCATGATTTTTCCCTCCCACTCTCCCCACCCCTTTGAAATTTCAGGAGAACCTGCATGCTTCTGTTTGTTCTTTTTGGTTCTTCAGTAGAAGACAGTTGATACAGTATATCATTTGGTTTCCTGGGTTGTATCTTTTCTCGATTTTGGATGTACTTGTAGCAGTGTTGCTTTTTTCACCACTTTGCTGTTTTTTATCTTAGCCTCTGTAATACAAGAGGGAAAGGAACTAACCAGATTTGAAGGTGCTGTTCATGTAACTTTGCATTGAAATTGCGCGTATGTGCCGGGAGAACTGGTTTGGATGAGTTATAATGGGAAATGCTCCAATCTGTCTGCAAAGGTTTGTCATATTGTAGTAAAATTGATCAGTCTGAGCTAGAGTGCCTCAGGGAATTGCTTCTCAAAGCAAACTTGAATAAGGGTCCTCCACTGAGCAATGAAAAATGTTGTCCTAAGCTATCGTGAGTCCAAGTGTCTTGAAGAGGTGGTCTTCTAAATAATGCTGTCACTGATGATCCTCTGACATTTACTAGTAATGACTTCTGGTTTCTCACATTAGTTCCATGCATTGCTTGTGAAGAAAGCATTGAATAAACTTTAAAAGGAAATGGTAAATGTGTTGCAGGTGTTACCTGTAAATGTGTGTGTGTATTGATATATATATATGCCCATATGTTCATCCACATCAGTGAAACAAAAAGAACAGTGGTCTGAAATGTTGTAGCTTTTCAGTTTAAGAAACAAAATTTGCAATAACATTCTTCTAGGAGACAAAGATTAAAGCTGTTAGAGATCTGAATCAGCTTTATTGACATTTTGCCTGTGAATATAGCTGCACTGTTTTATGTGTTTTCTTGATAATTTAGTAAAGAAAGCATTTGAAATAAGAATGGGGGGTGGCTTTTTTCAGCTCCCACTGAAAATGTTTCACAGCAAGTTAAATATTTACGGCAGGAAAAACTAGTCGAAATATTCTTTGATGCTTGAATATACGTGTTTAGTAGAAGGGTTTATTAATGGCATATGGTAGGTTATACAGGGAAAATGATCATGCTTGTATGAGTAAAAGGTACTTGTTCTGGGTTTCAGAGACCCCAAAAAGTATGGGGTAAAAAAATTCAAGGTATATCCTTCCAAAAGTTTCTGAAAAGCAGGTGGCAGGATTTGTTTTTCTGAAATTGCAAATATTTGCATGTTAGACATGCATCCCATTTAGGATTAAGAGCTCAAGTCTGCACCTGTTTCTCATTTTTTGAGGGGCTGAGAGCAGTTTACTCCTGCTCCCAGTGCACAGATGGAATACGTGGTCTCCATGTGAGTAAATTGGCCATGGTTTTATCTGTAGAAAGTTACATATTTCCTTTTGTTTCAATACAGGCTATATTAAAATAGTTTCAGAATTCTTTGATTTCTTGAATAAATGAAAGAAATTATGGCTGGCACTTGGCCATAATGGTGTTTCTAAAGTAAAATATTTTGGGTAAAATTTTTCATCTGAATTTTACCAGACATTAAATCCCCTCCCCCTTTATTTGGACAAAAGATGTGAACTTTTGTAGTTTTCTTGGTGCTGTTGCCAAAGCCCAGTGATCTGAATAGCGAAAGGAAAATAATTGCTTGCTGCTTCTGAAAGACAGTAATATTCATGGTTTTGCCTTAAAATCTGTAATAGAAAACCTTTAAATATTTGCTTCTCTGTGTAATGTAATCACAATACATTAAGCAGTTGTACTCTATGGTGACATTCTTTGTAATGATACAGCTTAAGTCAAGTATAGCTCTTTTGTTTCACATAGAATTTAACTTTGTTATAGTGGGAAGTTACTTAAGGGTGGGACTTGAATGGTACTTCAGAAGTAATATGATTTAATTACATTAGTAGTGCTTTTGTGTGTGAACAGGAATTGTATCTTACCAAGTATAAGTACTTCAGTTCTGCTGAAATAAAATTTGAAAACAAAATACAAGCATTTAGGCAAAATTACTCCTTTTCAACTGCTAAAAATCTGCCCTGTCATTACTAGCTTCATCTGACTGCATTATTACTCTACATATGCATAATGCACTTATAATACATGGCTTCAAGAAGTTATAAAACATATGTACCTTGGTACAACAAGAGCTTTGTTTTATCCGAATATATATTAAAAAAAAAGTCTGAAATATAATGATAATGTGGCAGTTCCTAAGGTCTTTTGTCATGGGTATATTTCTCATGTGACTAATTAAAGATATGAAACGTGTTTATAACAATGGGAAGGTGAACAAAGTTTCTGGAAATATTTTTACATTACTGTGTTCTTTGTCTGGCAGATAATTTAAATTTAATGAGGATGTATAGCACTACTAGGAATGAATTGTGTGCATAAACTAGCATTTTACTTGGAGGCATAAGAACTGAGGAATTCCACTCTATAGAAAGAATAAATAAAAGATTTTTGTAACATTATGTTGATGGATGAGAATGATTTATTCTGAGCTTTTGTGTTGGATCATCTCTTAGATCTGTATTGTTTCTGACATAGTTCTTACACTTTTCTTCCACAGTATATGAGAGGTTCTTTAAAAAGTCTTTCAGTAATTTTTTTTTTTTTTGGCCTTCCTACTTTTTAAGGGCTCTAGACTGAAAGCAGTGTTGGTTTTGGTTCCACAGCTGTTATAAAAAAGTTACATTAACATTTAAATTAAAATCTTATCTGAAAAGAAGACATCTTAAGTTAAGCAGAAGTGTAAAATGACCTACCCTAGTCTAGGGGAGGCTCTCACGAAGTCTTGCACAAGTTCTTAAAGACTCAGAAAGCTGGCCAAGAATACGGTTATCTATTATGTTGTCTAGTAATCTAGGAGTCAACATGAAAGAGGGCAAAAAAAGAGCATCCCAAAGTGCTTTTGCTTGTGCTAGAAGGCAACTGACCACAGTTAGATGCACAAATATGCAAGGAAAATAGTTGTTATGCACAGAAGTCATGATTTAACAATACTTCAGCACAGGAATCTTCATCTAAGGAGTTAAAAAGAAAATAATTTTTATGGGAATCTCCTTCTATGTATGGCAGGTAATCCAAAGGTTCTTGACAAAAAAAAAGCTAATACAGCCTCTGATTGTATTTTATTCAACTAATGAGAAGTTGTAGTTGACCTTTCCTAGTGATTGTGAGGGTAGCAGTGAAGGGTTATGAAATTGAAGACGAATAGCCTGAGTTTGATGCAGAAAAAAAAGAGGGAGCCAATTAAAAGACAAGGGGAAAATGGTAGCCTGTGTAGTGTTCATAAGGATTCTGAGTATCCATAGAGCAAAATTGCATTTGTTAAAATTAGTGTTGCAAAAAAAAATCAAAGGGCAGGATGGAAAGTGAGTAGGTGAGATTTTTCAGCAGTATGGAGAATAAGAAAGAATTTTCCTTGTGTGTCTGTATTGCGTTGATAGTTTAGTGGTGGATTAACTTACTTTCTCTGACTTTACACTGAAATTGTGGAGAAGTCCTCACTCTCAGAATAAGGAGGAATTAAATTTGTACTTCCTTACTAACTCTAAGCAGTTTACTACTGCCTCTCAGCCCTGAAATTTTGCTTTTTCATTATTTCCAGAGTATTATCTTGGTAGTTTTGTCCACTGCCTGGCAGACTTCATGATGCCAGGGAGACCTCACTCTCCTCTGGCATGTGTGTAGAGGAAGGCTACCCTCAGTCTGTTCAGAGCTGATGTTGGAAAAGAGAAGAGAAAAAATTAAAGGGTTTAGCTATGTAAGTAACTTGTTAGCAGGACCTTAGTTGTACTGTAATGCTAGGGTAGTGAAAAATGGAGCACAGAGCATCTAAATCTTTGGGTAAGGAACCTGGAAGACTTACAGTCAGAATGTGAGATTATGGAAGAAGGTTCAAACTACGGGTGATGTTTAAGTTAAAGACCTGAATGACAGAATGAGATTTCTAGTTTGGGTGGAAGGAGACAATTCTAGATGAAACGGTTTGATCTGTGAAGGTGGTAATTGAATTTGGAGGTTAAGATGTGAAAGGAAAAGGAAGAAAACCACTGACAAAACCCTGAGGAATCTGCATGGAAAATGAAGCAGAGAATGAGGAGAATCTAATTAGAAGAAATGCTGAAGGGGTCATTTGATAAGAAGTGGATATCATGGAAACTGATGAAAGATATGGTTTTATGAAGAAGTAAACTGTGTTTTACAGTGGAAAGGGTCAAGGAAGTTGAAGATAGAATATCGGTTCCGCTGTGTGTCTAAGAACTTATTAGAAATTTTGGCAAGAACATTTTTCATTGTTAAAGACAATTTTTTTAAAAGGATGAAATGAACAGAGGGTAACTTCAGACAACAGTTGTAAATAGTGCATTCTTTGAACTTGGCAATGAAAAGACAAGTACAGTGATAGTCCTACAGATGCATGAGGCACAGATGTTCTAGTATCATTTTATTTTCCTATACCTTACAATATACAAACCTTTAATTAAAAAATTAATGTGCTAATGAAGTTGCTCTATTCAGTTTCAGGGCTGATTGTTTTGGTTAGTAACATAATCTGTGTTCAAATGGAAGAACAGGCTTAAGATTACGTAAAAATTAGTTATTCCGTATGTACCTAATAAAAAGGTTTCAATGTATATGCAGACAGTTGCCATAGCGACTTTTGGTAAATTATGATTTAAATAATTTTGAACTTTCCCTTATAGCAGACAGAAACTAGTTGCTTTAAAGAATATATACCAGATATATGTATGTACAGCAGGTTTTGTTTATTACTTTGTTGTTTCTAAATTATGTTAAAGTGAAAGCAACTGTGGATAAGAATTTAATAGTTCAGCCTCAAAAATACATTTTAAATGCCTTTAAATATCTCGATTGTGTGTGCAACTGTTAATAGTAATTCTTTAGTAGTTAAGATGAGAAATTGATGTATTTTTATTGTAAGGTATTTTCAAAATTGCTTGGAGAAATAATAGCATTAAGAAAAGAAGATCTGCCAAGAATTGATGTTAAATATCCATTGTTTCCTGGCTATGTTTTGCACATTTATTTGTTGTGGCATGTACCTGTTGTTCTAACATTGTTTTAATGCTCTGTATGTAAAATTTGTGTGCACTATATTAAACCTGAAGGAGGAAGCTTGTTAGCCAAAAGATAATTTGGCAAATATGTTTTTGCAGGTACCTTTTGATATATAATCCTACAGAACAAGAGCGATTTTCAGTCGTTTCAGTCAATGTCAATTCACCCAGAGTTAAATTATTATCTCCTTTGGGAAAACCTGTTGTTATCCAGATTAGTGCTGTTTGGGATGGAGCAACTACAGTATCACATGAAGCATATCAGGTATGCTATTTTAAGTAAAAAGCATTAAAGTATTTTTGGGGGCAGATATTGTAGTTTCACAGTTAAAGAAAATGGAAAGCATTCTTGAGATACTGGCAATTCTGTATTTGCAAATAATGCCATTAATTCAGTCATTTTAAGGAAGAGAAGAAACATATATTTAGTATTAATGTTTCTTAAACTGATAAGTTATTAAACTTTTGTGATATGGTGGATTACATTTAAAGGGTCAGTTTCAGCTGCATGAACAGAAAATACTGGATGTGTGTCTTTTCCCCTCAACTTTCTAAAGCTGTTTTTTTCTTCAAGTGGTAGTTACTACAGTCTGTCTGTGCTCAAGCACTCCAGCTGGAAGGTTTTGTAAGTGCAATGGCTTAAGCAGTTAGATTCTGGTTTTTATTTGTTTTGTCTTCCAGATAGAAAGGCTGGATAGTAATCTCCATTACTCTTATACTCAAGCTAGACAGATGACTTTGAGTCTGCCTTTTAGTTTTGGTTTTAAACAAAGTTTCTGAGAATTTTTGAATCATTCATCATTATAGAAGATTGTCCTTAATGATGACGCATCAGAAACTGTATTTTGTTAAATTCTTACTGATATAATAATATTGTATTACTTCCAGGCTTACATTCTTAGTCTGATTCCTTTTGACTAGGGAGCCAAGTTGAACTTGTTTCAGGATAATATTCCTGTGAAGATAACTCAATAAGTGTGTCTCAGTTGTCCTCCAAAGGGATAATTGTTGATAATTGTTCTGGGTTAAATTGGGTAAGCAGCTCAGCCCCACACAGCCGCTCACTCATTGCCCCCAGTGGTATGGGGGAGAAAATTGGAAGGGTAACAGGGAGAAAACTTGTGGGTTGAGATAAAGACAGTTTAATAGGTAAAGCAAAGGCTGCGCATGTGAGCAAAGCAAAACAAGGAATTAATTTGCGATTTCCCACCGGCAGGCAGGTGTTCAGCAATCTCCAGGAAAGCAGGGCTCCATCCTGCATAATGGTTACTTGGGAAGACAAAAACCATCACTCTGAACGTCCCCCACTTCCTTCTTCTTCCCCCAGTTTTTTATGCTACGCATGACATCATATGGTCTGGAATATCCTTTTGGTCAGTTGGGGTCAGCTGTCCCAGCTGTGTCTGTCCGTCGTCCCCCCTCCCCCCCCCCCCAACTTCTTGGCACCCTGTCCTGGTTTCAGCTGGGATAGAGTTAATTGTCTTCCTAGTAGTGGGTACAGTGCTATGTTTTGAGTTCAGTATGTGAAGAATGTTGATAACACACTGATGTTTTCAGTTTTGGCTAAGTAGTGTTTAGACTAAAGCCAAGGATTTTTCAGCTTCTCATGCCCAGCCAGCGAGAAAGCTGGAGGGGCACAAGAAGTTGGCACAAGACACAGCCAGCATACCTGACCCAAAGTGGCCAACGGTGTATTCCATACCATGGGATGTCCCACCTAGTATAGGAACTGGGGAGTGGGGGCAGGGCATCGCCGCTCGGGGACTGGCGGGGTGTCGGTTGGTGGGTGGTGAGCAACTGCCCTGCGTATCATTTGTACATTCCAATCCTTTTATTACTACTGTTGTCATTTTATTAGTGTAACCATTATCATTATTAGTTTCTTCTTTTCTGTTCTATCATTCTTATCTCAACCTACAAGTTTTACTTCTTTTCCCGATTTTCTCCCCCATCCCACTGGGTGGGTGGGGGGAGTGAGTGAGCGGCTGCGTGGTGCTTAGTTGCTGGCTGGGGTTAAACCACGACACACCCCCAGCCTACTCGCTGGTGGGGCAACATGAGAAGCAGAAAAGGCCCTGATGCTGTGTAAGAAGTGCTGAGTGGTAGCTAAAACATCCCTGTGTTCTCAATGTTGTTGATATCAAAACATTGCACCATATGAGCTACTATGAAGAAATTTAGCTCTATCCCAGCCAAAACCACTATGATAATTAACACTGTTAATTGCCTGAAGAAGAGGAAATAAAATTACATATCTGTACCTCAAATTCTAAGCAAATTGCTTTGAGACAGTTGGCTTATATTTTGCTATTTAAATCTGTGGATTTTTAAATGCAGCTCAAGTGATAAGTAGGGTGTGTGCGCACTTGATGTGCTACACATGCATCTTTAATGCACAGTAAACAGCTGAGAACTGCACATCACAGCTAACATTTTTTAACAAGATACAAAATCATTATTGCATTAATAACAGTGATCTCAATGCTCAGCAAATTAGCGATGCAGACATTTTTGTTTGCTAATTCTTCTTAACATGCTTCAGCTATTAATTTTGGAATGTCATTTGTAATTTCATATCCATTTATGTAATATGGGAAAAATTCAGCCATCTTATAATACTGAAGCAAAATGAGTTAGTGTGAGCATAAATTTAGCATAACAAGTTAATACTTAAATATTTTTAATAATGGTTTCTTCTTTGCTCCCAACAGATCTCTTTTGTGGCGCATCTACCACCTCTGGGGGTTGGAGTTTACCAGCTTTTGGAGTTTCAAAGCTCAGAAGCAGTTTTAGCAGACTATAATATATACGTGAGGAATAGTAGGCAGGAGAAGCCAGACAAACTTTTCAAGATAAAAGAGATGCAGCATTCTGTGGATAATATAATATTAGAAAATTCTTACATGAAGCTGTGGTTTTCTGGAATGTCTGGATTACTGGAGGTGTGTTGCATTATATTTTGAAACACTATGTTTTACTTTTTTAAGAACTTCTGTCATTATTCATGGAAACCTAAATGTGTCAACTATTTCAAACATGATTCTCTGTCCTTAGAAAATAAATACCAAAGAAGATGGTAAAAATCATCAGATGAAGGTGGAGTTTGCTTGGTATGGAACTACAAGTAACCGGGATAAAAGTGGAGCTTATCTCTTCTTACCAGATGGAGACGCCAAGGTAAATCTTCGTTTGCAGAGAGATTCTAATCATGAAGTAACTTGAAGCATTCTGCAAATACAGATTGGAAGAGCTAGTTTTCCCCAGCACTGAAATTCAGCTGCGTGCCTAGAAATAGTGAGATCGGTTATTGAAATGATTGGCAGAGCTTCATACTTCATAACCCTAGATTTGGGTAGAAACACATCATTAATTTGAAAGTGTCAAATTTGAAAAGTGTCACAGAATATTTATGGTTCACCAAAAAATTTACTTAAGATGCTACCCTTGCAAGAAATCCAGTGAGATGTGACCATTCACTATCAATAAATTAAGTTCACTTTCACTTCCTGTGGTGAAAATGTGTAGAACATACTGATGCATTTCTGCATTTCTTCAATTTTCTGATTTTTAAGATTTCTTTATTGTGAATGAGGAGTTTCCAGTTCAGGGTGTAGTACTTTTTTAGCTGATACTACTATATGTAGTTTAATATAGTAGTTAAGATACTAGGTCCCAATTGATGAATGTAAAGAAAGAGCAACTGTTCTGATTTAGTTGTCTAGTGTTATCAGTATTTTTATCTCGGTAATTATTGGAGAGAAACAGCATACTTCTATTAGTTTTCAAATTGGAAATTCAGAAATGACAGTGTTCTTACAGAAAGTTAATTACTATATGGAATCTACTGTACCACTTTTGGAACTGGAAAGAGGATATTTCAGAAAGTATATGATGAAATAATGAGCACTTTTAAGAAGCTAGTTAGTTTGCAGCATATTTCTTCTGCCCAGTTTCTCCTGGGAAAACTTTAGTTGCATGCATAAGGCAAATTGGGATTTCTGTGTTTACCACTTCAGGAAATAAGCAAGGGTAATTTCTCTGGTTTTGGGTGGGGGTTTTTTGGTATATGTGTAAATCAGTCAGGAAGTGGACAGAACAGTTTCTTTGCTTTTAGCAGTTTCTCCTAGAAGCACATGTTCTGAGGTCTGTGAGTTGTCAGTTTTAAACCATTTAGTGTATTTAGTCCCATAACTGTTTGTATCAGTTATGTTCAACAGGGTTCACTTATTCTTAATTTTTAAATGTCAGTGTTTATCTGTGAATACGTGAACAATATCACTTAAGTTTTTTTAATTTTTACCTTTCACCAGCTGCATGGTCATACTTTTATTTTAGATGCTACTTTGTCTTCTGCTTATAAAAACAATCACTAAATCTAACAGTTATATAATTTTAACTATACTTTTTAATTATTTGCTTTATAAAAAAAATCTGGACAAATACAGATAGCAAAGTGCTATGGTTTGAACAGAAAAAGTCTGTCACATGCCTGCAAGCACAGTTAGAAAATAAGGTACATATTGAACTTCTATGAAAAATGAAATTAAAGTATGTTTTTGGTTCACATTAAAAAGGGTGGTGTGGTCAGCTTTTGTTACTTTTTATTCAATAAAAATGAAATAATGATACTTCTAAAAATTCTGCTTCATTAATATATCATAAGGCTCATTTGGCTTGCATTTTAGTAACATTAATTAGATTGTCCCACTGGCAATAACAATGTAATTTTATAGTAGTTTCTAAAATAATTTGAACTAATTATTTCTGTCTTAAAAGAAATGCCATCTGTTCAGGGTTCTCAGTGTGAGGTGGATTGACAAACATTTTCTATGTCTTTGTGTGGAGTTGCAATAGGATAGATTACAGGCAGTTTTCTTGATTTTTGGCTAAGGTTTTATTTCCTATCCCCCGTCACCCTATGTATTACTGCAAAATTTGCAAAGAATAATTGCCTTTGATGTTGGGTCATTTTCCTCTGGTGTAAGTACAGTTACATGTTTTCTTTACCTTTGTTAACTGATTGTCTTGTCACCTGATAAGTCTTTTGGTTCCTTTCTTTCCAGTTCTGCAATACTCAGAAATTATTTTTCTTCATCTAGTTTAATCGTCTGTCTTACTGTAGTGCTTATACAGCCTTTTTGGTCTTGGGTTCTTCCGCCAGTTTAATTTTGGAAACTTGGTGCTGAAACATGCTAGGTTTGCAGGCCATGACTTACAGCCATGTCAGTTTAGAACACTTGACACATACAATGCAGCTCTAGTCATCAGTAGGCTGTGATGAGTGGATGTCATGTTTTCTGCAGATGATGGTCTGTGTACTAGAATGTACACGTATCTGAATCTTCCAAGAGGTTCCTTGGATTAAACATTCTAATGGCTGATCTAAAACTAGCCTGGAGTACTGCAAAGAATGAATTCTTGCTAAGAAATGGTAAGCCTCTAGTACCACCACCAAGTTGGACATCAACAGAGACCTGGGTTAATAACAGTGATTTACACAGCATCAAATAGAAGGTACACTGAACACCAGTAACTCTTTGTCATTGCTCTGGAAAGAATAGCTGGACGTAAGGCTCTATGACATGGTGGCAAACGTTGCCATGGTGCAGCTAGACAGCTCCCAGTAAGAACAGTCTCTGGGGTTGTGGCATAGGGTCTTGACCATGGATGATTCTGTCCTTAATGTCTCTGAAGTGTGAAAGTTGTTCAGTGGCAGCCTCAGGTCAGGACACCAGTGCGAAGTCCAGGACAATGACACAGAGCAGAGGCTCCGTACTGCAGCTCTAGAGATAAGGCAGTGCTCCTGCCATGTCTTTGTATTTTCTGCAAAATAGAACAAAAGCAAGGTACCAGGGAAAAGGCAGTATCTTAATTTTTAAAATATAGTGCTTCTTAACTGATTGACAGTGTTATCAGGGTTTGGAAGGAAGGGACTTCCTTGGACCTCACAACAAATATAAACAAAAGCATCCTGCCTGTGAAGGCAAAGCATGTTTCTATCTCTTATGATTTTGTAAAGGATGGCCAACTCTGTAAATCTCTTAGATCTGGGGGAAAAAAATCAGTATTCGATAAACTCTGGAACAGTAAAATATCTCTACTTTCTTCTATGTTTTCAAGATCAGTCAATAAGTGATGACCTACTTACTAGCCATGTTTGGTATCAATAGGGAATAGAACAAAGAAAAGCAGTTTTTTTCTGAAGACTCAGATGCTAAGTGTTTGTGGGATCAATGTGAGTGGTTCATTTTCTTGTTTTACAAATCAATTTTTCAGAATCAAAGTGGACTTGCTTGCTAGACCCAAACTGGGAAATTGTGATTCTCCCTCAGGCAGCTTGTGTCTATGCATGCATTTGTATTAGTTGCTGGAGGTACTTATGTACTAACAGAATATATAAGAAAACAGATTTATTATTTTTATCCTGCAGGATCTTTAGTGCTAGAGCTTTTCTCCCTTTTTTCCTCTTCACACTTTGTTGCCATGGTTGGACTTCTTTTACTGATCTCTTACTTGTATTGCTGCAGCTGCTGCTACTAGCTTCAAGAATTTTTTTCCTGGCAGGTCCTTTTTTAATCTCAGGATTACCTGTTGCATCTACTTCTCAGAGAACAACACATACCCGAGTTATCTAAATGCTTTGCCTTCAAACCTAAGGAAAAGATAATGGTATCTTTCCCCATTTTCATAAGTGAGATTGGGATGTTCTGCTGCCCAAAATGAGAGGCACTATCAATTTAGAGTATCCCGCTGAATCCATCTTCAGATCTTCCCTCTCAGAAGGGCAGAGGATCCTCATTCAAGCACAGTATCTTTAGTTGTAATGCTTCTCCTGTTTTTGCATGGCTGATAACAGGAAAAGACAAGTACGCAGGCACCATTACCTGGAGGGTGCTCACATTACTCAAGGATTGGCTGCCTTTGAAGTGTCTGTTCTTTCCTAAGTGGTATGTATTTTCCTCAAGCATCATATCTATCACCTAAAAATCTGCCCCACATGTTGGTGGGGTTCTTCTGGACACAAAAGTATGAAAATGACAACTGTATTTCTTCTGCCATTTAACTTTTAAAAAACAGTTCTCAAGAGCTCATACTATTTGATTTTTATCCACCTCCCACTCCACCCCCAAGCTCAGTCTAATCTCAAACCCTGCCAAATGAAGGGTAATCTGCTGTTGAGAAACAATGTTCCTTGAAGGCTTTGTCTTGAGTTCTTTTTTAAAACTTTGGGCATATCAAGAGCAATTCAGTCTGCATTGGAAGACTTTCCTTTGGATGTTGTTTATTTGACTTCTACACCAACAGTGTGCTACACTGCCAGAAATTTCTAGGCCATACTAAGATGGTTAGTAGTACTTCACTTGACTACAAGGGGAAAGGCTTACTGCCCATGCTTCATGCCTTTCGGCTGCAATATACCATGCCAGCTTCTGTGCAAGCCAGTAAACGTTTAAGTGAGGGCATCTCTCTAGTTATCTCCACCCTTTGGCACCCACTTTGATGCCAAGTATTTTAAGATAACCTAGGGAGCTATGGGATATTATTTTGCTCCAGATATTCTCCATTAAAGTTTTTAGCTTGCTTACTCCCACCATTCCTTTAAGGGGAGGTTTTGATATTTCTCTTGAATATGAGTACTGTAAAATGGTTTCTGGAGACTTTGACCCATAGTGCTGCTACCCTGTTTCTGAAAATACTGCTTTCCAGGCTCAACAAAACCTGCCACAGCAAGCTGCTGAATCTTGTACAATGGAACTCATGCCAGTGGAGCTGAAGGGAACAGATTTTACAGTGTCTATTCATTTTAACTGTTTAGGAAGTGGAGTCTTGAGACTACCACTGGATATGAGACCCAAATATTTTTATTCCTAATTTAAGACCTGAGTAATTATAGAATCCTTCATGCTGGAAGGTCATTTAGTCCAAGCTCCCACTCAAAGCAGAGTAAATACTGAATTGAGACCAGGACTTTATCCAGTCAGTTTGGCAAATAGCTCTATCATTGCTTGTTCCTTCCACTTTAGAAAGGAAAGTTGTTTGTGTCTGAGTAGTAAGAGGCCTATTTCTGCATCTTGGACTTTCACATCAAAATTATTTTTATGCTTCAGATCCAGGACCAGGATCATTTCACAGGCCTCTGTGCATCTCACCAAGGATCTTTACAATGATACTAGAATAATTACACATTCAATGCATAAAGATCTTTTCCTGCTTAAAAGCCTGATTCACAGACATGTTTTCAATGTGGCAAACCTGGTCAATTATAGGTTTATAGGTTCTGAACTCCGTATCTCTCCAGATGACTATCAAGAAATCACTTTCTAGGATTAGTGCTTTTCTAGGCATTAAATATGAATTGGGAGGCTTCCCTGTTCATTCAGTACCATGTTTTTAATTCATTTTTGCTGTTTGCTCAACAATCAGGAAGCAACAGGTGTCCTTGAGAACTTGAGTATACATCATGTCTCCACTCTTTGTATCTGAAAGAACTTGTCTAACCCCCAGAACTATATGATAGCATGTGCCTTTGTAACTATTCTTCCGCATTTATACTTTTTTCCCTGCACTGTGTCTGAATTAGAGGCTTGCAAGCTGGTTTTGATACATTTCTCTCAATGCATATGCTAGTGGAATCAAATTATGATTTTTAAAAATTCATTAGTTTCAGACAATACCTGCAAAATGACATTTAATTCCATTTCTTTCGTATCGCCTCATCTTTCTGTATAGTTCAGAATGATAAGTATGGTTGCTTTTATCGTCACCTGGGGAGCTGATCTGGCTACATGCGCAGCTTGGAGACTCTGGTGTGTGAACTTAGTGTTTGTGGAAATATCTGAGAATCTCAGAGCTGTTAAACACGTCTCATTTCAGCTTTCTACTTGTATGGGGAAGCCATATTTTGGTAGTTGTCAATGTCACCATCATGTTTTATACTAACAAGCTCAATGGAGCAGAGCTCCAAGTATATTTTTTACTTTTGTTTTAAAAAAATTACTTTAGGTAATTTATTTTTTTTAATAAGTGCACAACCTTTTGCATTCCTTTGTCACTCATCCAGCATCTCTCCATTTTGCTGGTTTGGTCCTGGATAGCTCCAGTGAGAGCCCTGGTGACAAATGTTGTTACAAACAATAGAAATAAGCCCATAAAATAGGTGCTACTTTGCTAGCAGAATGTATTTGGCAGGCTGGTGTTAGTGTGAGTAGTATTCCAAGTAATAATTGGCAAGGGTATTTGCTTGTCCTGAAGAAATCAGGTTTCTTAGTTTATTTTCTCAGAGTTCCTTTAGCTGCTGTTTCAACCCTTCATTCCTGACCTGAGGATCTTCGTGTTGCCCTACCCTGTAGGCAGGATTTTGAAGGGTTTGATTATTCCACCTACCTCTCAGTAATCCAGTTCCTCTGTGGGATTTTAATCTAAATGTATACTTCTAGGAGCATGTAGTCACAGGTTAAGTGAGTTTGTCTTCTCTGCATATGTGTGATAGATAAAGCAGGTAGATGGCAATTTCTTCTGCCAGAAGAAAGAGGAAGATTCAGTCTACATTTACGGATCTTGGCAGTTTTTCATGGAAATAAGAGAACCCAAAAGCCAGCTCAAATTCTAGCCTAAGATCTGGTCTTCAAATTTCCTTATCCCAGCATATTAATTTACCTGGCTTCTGTGCCCTCCTAATACCATACTCCTCCTGTATTTCTCAGCTAGCAAATGGATTTTGCATAATAGGTAACACTTGTCAGTCTTATTGACAAGATGAGACTCCTTGGAAGTATCCCATCATTTTTTTTATGTCAACTGTTAAAAAGTCCAAAAGACTCTTTCCTTATTTGGGTTTTTGTACTGATTAACTGGATAAAACATTGTTGTAAGATGATCAGTAGAAAAACCCCTCTTTGCCTAAAACAACCCATCTTACCAAAGTGTAAGCAATTATGATTCCTCTTCCACACTCTTGTATAAAGTATTCCTGTAGTTGATAGCTGCAGAGTTGCCTCTTGGAGCTCTGGCAAAGCTTTAATTAAACAGTGTTCCATCTGAAGCTTTAAGAATAAATATGCGAATAGAAAGGCAGGCTTTTAGTCTTTGAAAGTCTCTTTCAGTTTCTTCTTTTATACAATACTACTTAAAATCTTCTCTGCGAATATAGAAATAATTACATGCTCAAAGAAGAAGATTGGATGGATATGTACCTGTACTTGTTCTTCTCTGACATGTTTTGCCTGTATGTATGTAATCTTGATACCCTCTCTTCCTCAAGATACATTTGATCTTTGGTTTCCTTGCTTGAGAATAAAGGGCATGCTTGGTCCTTATGACGTTGTTATTTACGGAAGGAAGACAGCCACTGTCTAAGCTTTCTGCTTAGATCCCTGTGAATAACATGGTTTTCAAGTATTTTGTTGGGGTTTTTTGAGTAAAGTCTTTATTTATTGCTGTTGCCCTATAGTAGTAGTTGCATGTGTTGTATTTTAATTTTTGGCTTTGTACATGCTTAATATTTAACCCATTTGTACCTTTGTAGCAATCCATGTATTTCTGTATAATGTATACAGTTCAGTTTGGAATCAATTGTTTTAAAAAAAGTTATTGTTTGCTTAGCTGAGACTCAAAATACTGTGACAACATGGAAAAATAATTTTCTTCAACTCCTTGGTTTTACTATGGATATGAGAAATTTCATCTAGTCTTTGAGAGACATTAGTAAGACATCAGTGTCCCTCTTGAGGTTTCATAATGATCCCCAGCACTACCCTGCATTCCAGGGGGCTCCCCTGGCAACTGTAGCTGCTTTTGATGAAGAAAAAGCTTCCTCTTTCAAAAGGATATGCAAACTGACCTACAAGACAGTGTAGAGGCAGCTTTCCTCATGCAGTGTGTACCAATGATGTAGTAAACTGTGAGCAAACAAAACAGGCAGTTAAACAGTCTGCCACAGATTATGAATCTACAGTATTTGATTACTGGTTAGCAAGCATAATTTTGCAGCAAAAAAGCTCAATCCAGATGTTTGCAATATTAATAATTACTGTGTTTGTCTGTAGGCCTTGTATCCATTAATTCTCATAAAATACCTGTGAGATATGTAATGAGGGTTATCCTAATTTTAGCTAACAGAAAAATGAGGCTCTGAAGAGAAGGTGCTGAATTTCAGATTAGGTGTAATTTTTTAATTCCCAGTTTTTAGACTAGACTTAGATGTAGAACAGTTTGAAAACAATGATAAGACTATTTAAGATTTATTAAATACTTTGATTTATTGACACTACTTCTATGCAAAACTTTCAAAACAATTATTCTAACTTTCTATTTTCTTTTTGTAGCCTTATATTTTTACAGATCCACCTACCATACGAGTTGCTCATGGAAGGATTTTTTCAGAAGTTGTATGTTTTTTCCACCATGTGACACATACCATGCGACTGTATAAAGTCCAGGGTAAGAGTTGTGAAATTTTATCTCTCTCAGCAGTTATTTTTCATCACTACAGCCTTGGATCTTACCTGTCTTTTTAATTTTTAAATGCACTTCTGAACTAGTGCAGAATTCGTCAGACAGAAGTCTTTCCTAGATCCAGTGCACCATGATCCTTTTCTGAGCATCATGCTAGTCATTAAGCTGGCATGCTTAAACTCAATAGATTTGTTGGATATACCTCTCAATATTAGGAAATTTTATAGTATAAATTACCTGCAAAGGTGTCCTGAACTTTACTGGGTCCTCTGAATTCTGTAGGTAGCTATAAATTATGAAAATGAGAAAAAAAAAAAAAATCAGAAGTATCTTGGACATGATGTAAAAACATAGTTTTTTTCATAGCTTCAAACTTACTGATGGAGGTACAACAATATGTTCTCTGAAATCACAAAGAATGTAAAGTTCTTTGTTAGTGGCATTAATAGTGAAGCCTGGTTTACTTCACAACTGTTGGCATGGTTTAGTTAGTTTGAGCCTTCTCTTTATGTTCTTCATCTGCTTGGAAGAGCTTGTGACAGAATCAGCTATGTTGAGGCACCAGCACTGAGCACTGGCTTATGGACTCTTAGGACATAACTTCGTATCAGTTTTGCTTGCTTTTCCTTCAGTAAGGCTTTCATTTTTTGTTTCTCTACTGTTCAACTACTGACTTCCAAGAAAATTCTAGGAAAACAGTAACTTTGGGAACTGCACGCTTCCAAACTTGATGATTAAATTGGCCAGTGAAAAATGTAAAAGATGGAGGAAATCATGGTGCAATTGTATAAACTTATTTTAAAGCATATGTTTTTGTAATTAAAGTAGGAAACATACTTTTTCAGTTGTTCACTTATTTGGATTTACTCTACTGGAATTTTTCTGAAATACAGAAGCATTGGCTGATATTTTCAACACTTGAAGGAAATTAAACATGTTTTGTATTAGCACTGCTTTTACTGTAGGTGTCAAAACTGTCTGTGTGGTTTTAAAAATCTTATTTATCATATTTAATTATTTTTCTAAACACTTGCAAAAGCAAATAATGGAAGCTATAAGTACTTCAAAAATCTCCCTTGCTTCTTTTCTTATTCCTTTTAGGTTTCAAAAATAGTACTGCCAGTAATACTTACTTTACAGTCGCACAGAACTGATCTGTTTGGTTTGGGGTTTGTTTTTTTAGTTGTAATATGTTTCTCTTTAGAACTAAAATTGATTCAGGTGCCTCATTTTTTATGACATAAGTGTATACTTTGAAGTTGCTAGAGTTTACCCATATGCCATGTACTGGTCAGAGTTCAGTTGCCAGCTCATCTCATACAGTAATTCTAGATCAAACTCTAGATTACATTCCTTATGAATGCAAACCACGATGTTGTATAGTAAGTAGTTGTTGAAGACTCTGAGGAAACATGTTTTTATTCAAGATTATATTTTTTTGATTTATGTGACCAATATGTAAAATGGACTTAGATGAAAAAAAGGTACCTTGAGGTCAAGATGTACTAGGTTGCCAAAAATGTGAAACAAAAGTTACTTTGCTGCGTGGGTTTCGGTAAACTTCTTAGCAAGGAGGGAACTTATATAAGGAGAATGTTTATTGTAGTGAAGGGGAGGGAAAAAGCTTGAAAAAAGCCTGAAAAGTCTCTATTTTGGTTAAGGTGAGGTTGTTTGGTTTTTTAAAATGGATTTCTTTGTAATACTGCCCTTTTTTTAATTTGTTAGTAAGTGCCTACCAGAAGTATTATACTTCCATTACACCATTCACAGAAAATGAGTTGTCACTGAAAATCACTTGCTTGCCAATTCCCAACAGTTAAGTTTATCGTTCATTTTGAGTGCACTATCTAGGTTTTTTGTCTTTTGCTTTTTTTGACCATTTTTAATTCATCACACTATTTCAATACTTACACCATTACCTATCCAATCACCATGGTGAAGTCCTGTACCACGTTCCCAGCTTTTACAAGGAAAAATGATGCAATTATTTTATATATTTTCTCTGTTTACTTTTATGGTGTGTTTTTGTTTTAATTTCTTCATATGAAATGGCCTTTGTCAAAGTTCAAAAATTTATGACTTTGGATCATTGTTTTGCTGAGGTATGTTTTCTGGGCTTTGTAAGGGAAGTTATTTATATAGCTTTACTTCAATTAAAAGAAAGTATCTTGAAGTGTTACTAGATATGTACAGTAACAAAGCATGTGGAGAGAAATAAATATTATGTGTATATATACATTTTCTTCTTAAATAAAGACCTGATACTCCTATTGTAACCTACCTGCCTGCCAGGGGGTGGAAGCTAATCCAACTGGTGGACAGTACTTCCGAGTCCTACAGCTTCTTCATTAATTTTGGTAAAACCCTGCTTTTTCCACTTTTGGCTTTAGAATTCTGTTGATTTTGAGCAGAAAATACCCTGGCCTGACAATTCTGTTCAGTAATTGACCAGTGAGTGATTTTTAACTTTTTCTGCTTCCATTGGCAGAAATTGGTTTTGATATCAGCATAATCTTTTTATCAGAAGCTTCTTATGTTTCATTATCTTCGTAATTGTATTTTTGTATTAACTCAAATTACACAGTAGAAAAGAGCTGAGAGTAATTCATGGCCTGGTCATCTTAAAATTGTAGGCTAAAATATTGCATCCTTGTTCAATGTACTTGTTCTTTAGAGTCCTCCTTTAAAGTAGTTGGAAAATCTATGACTAAGAGCATCAAAAGTGGAGTTTATAGATCCACTTTTTCCAGACTAGGTCTGGGAAAATAGAATTAATTACCTGAACAGAATGTTTTTCATTTAGCACTGTAGTATAATAGCCATTGATAAATGTTAACATTTTAACAGTTGCTGGTACTGCTGCAGGTGGCATTCAGATTTTAAAAAAGATGAGGAAACAAATACAGAACTTGACATCCACTTCATTCAGGTGGCAAAACCACAACTCTGACTACATTTTACATACAAAATAATAGCATAAAAATTGAAGCAGGTAGGCACTTTCAGCATTCCATTGTATGAAGGTTCAGAGTGTTTGTTTTAGAATTTGACAAAGTAAAGACCTTCTTAAGGAAACTATTCCAAAATGCTCTCAAACAGAACTGCTAAAAAAATTTGAAAGCTGTATGTGCAGAAGGACAAAGAGATTGTGCTAACCTCTGACCATGTGCTTAGGAATCTAGGAATTTTATTTGAAGATATTTTGTCCTTCTGCAAAAGATTCTGCAGTTCAGGAGCCCAAACTGAGGAGTATGCCTCTGGGTCTTGTGACAACAGTGAACTGTTGGAAAAAAAAAGTATTTAGTATCTAAGATTTTTAAATACTGTCTTCAAAATTTGAAGGACTAAGCTGGTTAATCAGTCCCTCACTTTCTGTTGTCTTCTGTTTACAATCTATCAGACAAGCACAATGTACCTTCATCTCACTGCAAAGAGGTATTTCATATCTCTGTTCTGCTTGGCAGAATTCTTTTCACAATTGTTAGTCCCATTAGACTACAGAAAGGGTAGAAGTGGTCATGCTGAATGATGGTATAATTCCAGTCCAAACTGTGTCTTGAACTGTTTGAAAAGGTCAGGTTATTATTAAAGGTATCTAATTCTCAGTGAGAGGCGCTGTAGAAAAAAAAACCTCACTGAATGTCTGTCTGCATTTTCAGATACTTAATCCGTCTTTTAATAAATAGGCTTCTTTCCCTTGTCAACAAAGACTTGTGTCCTGGTTGCAGACATATCAGTGTGTAGTTTCTTAATTCACTGTCCTTAGGGAAGATCCTCCCAATTTTGGTTAAAACAGCTGACTGGTTTTCTGCTTAGTGGAACAGTTGCTGTCAAGAAGCTGGTAACTTCATTCTTGTCTGTGAATGGTGACAGCTCCTTAAGAGTCAAGGGGAGAAGTGAATGGCTAGGTCTTGCTCCAGCCTATTAGCTGCTGCTAAAGACAGGACTTAACAGTTGTGCACTGTTTCCTACTGATTTACCAGAACCTACTTTGGTTCTTATCATGAATTGCTTCTGTTCTACTTCAGTGCAGGTTTCAGACTGCCTGCTCAATGAGGACTGAATTACAAGTACCACTGTATCATATGGTACATAATTGAACTGGCTTCAAATATCTGGTTAGATATAATAGAAAAGGAAAACTAGCAAGGGAAAACCAGATCACTGTGTTCTGGGAGCACAGCTATTTTTATGTATGTGGCAATCGCTTTTAAAAATTGAGAGATTTTAGATGCATCTTTTTCATGTAGGTTTGGAAAGCCAGTCTCTTGAAGTTTCCAACGTTGTGGATATTAGAGGAGAATACAATCGTGAGCTTGCGATGAGAATTTCATCTGACATAAACAGTCAAAATAGATTCTATACTGATCTTAATGGATATCAGGTAATTATTGTCTATTAATTATAAAAGCCTGGGGTCTCAGTTTTTGACTGTATTAATACTTCTGGTTGTAAAGATTTTGAGTCATATTAATCAAACTTTCATGTTAAACTCCACTAATCAATTAAAAGGAGAAAAGCTTTAAAAATATATCCACTGTAAGATTTGATTTAGACCGGAAGAAGTAGCAACTGTTTGCTTTCAAGGAATTTGTTAAATGTTCTTTTATATTCTTTTTAACATAAGAATTGTAATACAGCAAGTTATGATAAGCCACCATGTAGCTGCCTGTATATCTGCGTGCCTTCTTACACTTCTGCTAGATGTGCATAAGGTCCAGCAACTCAGACCTAGAGAACATCTGCTTGCTGCTGTGGTAGAAATAAGTGATGTATTTTTGGAGTGTAATAACTTCTATTGATAATGCATCTGATGAAATAAAGTGTGGTTATTTTCTTAGGTTGGACTCTGCAGCACACACAAAAGAAAATTTTCTTTTCCTTACCTTCATTCTTTGCTAAAATTAGTTTTGCAAATACATTGAAAAACATACCTGCTGAGTAAGACACTACTGTTTCTCCAGCTAGTCTGTAGTACTGCATTTTGCTGGAGACAGTAAAGTGAATATTTAAACATGAAAATAATTATAATAATTTTAATCATTCTAATAATTTGTCATGTACCATTCAAGAATTCCAATAACACTTTAATAAGTTCCCATTATAAACTAACAATTTCTTTTCTGCTACCTTGAATCTATTCACTGCTTGCTCTCTAGAGGAGAAAATTTTTTCTCTCATTCTGTAACTGTGATTATTCCTTTTTTTGTAGGTTCCCTTGATGAATCTTTCAGTTTTTTTAAAATATTCTTTGATCTAAAAGTACATTGAAGTTATCATTTCCAAAGTGGTAGTTTTAGCCACACATCTCCAAAAAGCTAAATAATACAGTTGAGTGAATGCTTTGGTGCCAGTTGTGCTTCTAAAGCACATGGGATAAATGTCTGAAAAGGTCTTTGAAATTTAAATGCATAGAAAGAATGTATTTTATTGAAGTTCGTGTTCACACTGCAGATCCAGCCCAGACTGACGATGAGCAAATTGCCTCTTCAAGCAAATATCTATCCTATGACTACAATGGCTTATATCCAAGATGTTGGCGTTCGTTTGACACTTCATTCAGCTCAGTCTCTAGGTGTTGCAAGCTTGAAAAATGGTAAGTATAAGGTGATAGATATTACAAAGGCCTATCCTTCATGACTAACAATTCAGAGATTACCATACGTACCAGTGTTTGAAGAAAGGAAATACATTTCTCCAACTCTGACAAGTTTTAGAATATATCCGTAAGGGAAGAGGTAGAGGTTGTTCCCACATGAGATCCTGTCATCTTTGATGGAGGATCTGTCTCAAACTAAAGACAAAGGAAAGAGATTACAAAAAAGACAAAATGAGCAATAAATTGTCAGAACCAGGTATTTTTCACCCAAGAACTCTGATGGAACTCAAGGTTGAAAAAACTAAGTGGTTTGTTCTCTTTTGTTGTGTTCTGGTAGCAGAAGGCTTAAGACGGGTAATGTGATGCTGATCATGGGGTTTTTGTTTGTTTGTTTGCTTCAGGGTAGAAAGCACTAGTCTTAAGGTATATGTGGTATAGCCTAACATCCCTGTCAAGTAAAACAATAACAGCTTTTTTGAAGACTAGAATCAGTGAAGTAAAAGATAAAAATGGCACTGGGTGAGAGTCAACATACTTCTTCTGAAGCAAATTCATACCTCATGAATTTAATGGAGTACTTTGAAAGAACTGATGAGTATGTTGACGAGAAAAATCAATTCATATTAAGACTTCCAAAAGGGACGTAGTCTTGTCCCTCACAGCAGAGAAGGCCGTGATGAATGGCCTGGAGGAATGGAAGCAGAGTTCAGTTGTTCGGTCTATACTGCTACCTGAATGAGGAGGCATTCAAATAAAGCTAGCAAGTAGGGGGCAAAATAAGCTTTATATTTCATAATTTAAGATGTATAATTCCTTGCTGGAATATATTGTGAGTTTAAATTTACACAATTTTGAAAAACAATGGAAAGAATACTTAGAAGACAAAAAAGCCCATCAGAAACTATACCAAAACCTACTTCCCAGTTTCTTTTCAGAAAAATGCCATATTGATATCTATTCTGACAAAAAGTGAATACTACACTAGAGTGATGGCAGTATTAGCAAACCTAATTAATTTCAGGGCAAAGAGTTAACACTGGCATATAAACTGATGGTTTAATAAAGCCATAGAGGAAAATACCAGCCTTTTGTTCCAAGACCACCTGATACAAGACCCAAACCACATTTTTTCATGCCTTCCATTGCTAGAAACCAAATTTCCTTTGACCTGATCTTGTGAATGAACTTGACACCACCAAATGTTTGTTGGCACTCGTTATGTAGGTATTGGAGATGAAATTAGTATGCAGAGCCTCCATTACCTTGTAGTAGTGTCTGTATTTGTTCTTTATCAATCCCAGTCTCTGCATCACAGAATAATGCAACTTCTAAGTCCACAAAGAACCCCCCTCTCTGTCTTCAAGTTAGGGAATTTAAGGCTAGCACTGTCTGACATACTACAGTTGTGTATCAGGGAGAGAAACTCTCTTTGTGTGAGCATTTGTTTCAACCCAGTCAGAAGACATTAGAGCCGTTTCCTCTACTCCAGGTAAATGAAGAGCAAAAGATGTATCCCATACCTGATCATGGCATTAATTTCTTAGCTATGTCACTCTTTGGCAAACTCTATGATGTCACTCAAGGTTAAGAGCTAGTTAGCAATATCAAATAATTACTCTGCACCCACTGAAAAAAAGGAGGGGAATGTATTTATCTGATTTGTCATCATTAGGTAATATTTCATGAAATGACTATGTTTACTACCTTTGTCCTAAGGCCATGCTGGACTCCTCAAAAGAGAAAAAAACGAAGCTGAAGGTTCTGTGGCTGCTGAAAGTCACATGCTTCATAACACTTCTTTTGAAAGCCCTTCAGGATTTCAAAGGGATCCTGGAAGAAAATCCAAAACCATTGCAGCTCAGGCAAGCCCCTTCAGTAGCTGTGTATCTAAGGCATAACCACAATCTGAGACTTAAATGAACACCTGATTATTTCTCACTTCGCATTCTTGGATTAGAGACAAGTTCCTTCCTATGGAGCAGCTAGTTAACTCTCATGCTGTCAGATGACCTCAGCAGTATGGAGTAGGATTTCTCACTCTATTGTCATCAGTCTTCATCATCAGCTTCTAAGAGACTTGATCAAAAACTGTAAAGTACTTATGCCACAACTTTATTCCTACTTTCCATCTCTCTTCCCATTTGTGGGATTGAATGCATAATCATTTTTTAATGTTAGATGCTGAACATCCTCCACCTTGTAAATTCCATCCAGTTCTGCTCTAATCTTCTACTTAGTGGATTATCCTCCATGCCCCAGGGAAGACCTCTAGGTAGATGGGATCCACCACTGTCATTTAGAGGTGGACTTCCCTACAGTCTGATGGATAATTAATGGGGTAGCAGGGGTCACTTATGTCCTGAAGCCTCATGAAATACACTTATATGACTTTTAAGCCAGAAATTTCCCTAAAACAATCTTTTTTAATCTTTGACCTGCTTTTGAAATGTTTTTTATCTCTGACTTTAGCAACACGGATCATTTTGTTTGTATTTGCTGTTCACAACTGCCTAGAGAATCATGAAGCTTTATTTTGCCAGCCTTCATTATCCTAGTTTCTTAAAGAATGTTGGAAATGTGGTTAGGTAGTTTTGGGTCTAGATCCTCTAAGTTTTGTTTGAAAACTTTGACAAAAGTTTATCATAGGTTTGTCCTTCTTACTATCGTTCTAGCTTTTTTCAGAGACTTATCATACCTGTCTGTCAGCCCATGTTTGTACAGTGATCCACAAAGACCATCAATGTAAGGCAGAATCCTAGCCTTATACCTTAGCTCAAAATGGTTTCTTACTCATTGCCAGCTGACTTCTGTCCTGGATACACAGAATCTGATTTTAATTGAGGGAAAGGAAGAAACAAGTATTTAAGAAAATTGGATAAGTATTTTTAGAACAATGAAGAAGTATAAAAGAAACCGCCTTATTAAGCAGCCTTTTCTAGTAGCTTGACTTGTGCATTTCTTATTTAGGAAACAAGTACTTCAGTCTTCCAGTTTTATTCAGGAAACAAGTACACTTGTTTGAAGATTCAGTGTGCAAAAACCGTAACAGTCTTAATTACATGCCTTGAACTGGTTTGCCTCTGGAGATAAAAACTTGAAAGATATGAACTTCTTCTTTCATAAGTCTATTTATGATTTTAACATCATGCTTGAAGAGCTATTCTGAATGGCAATGCTACAGTTCAGTATAAACTCAGAACTTCATGCTCAGTGCTCATCTGATACAAAGTTCTTTCCTACTCCCACAAGTGAAAATACCCTTACAAGGAGTGATTGTGTGTATTTATATATTCATATTGCCTACCTGTTTTTCCTTCTGCCTCCAACCGTGAAACAAAAACAGCAACAAAAAATATTTGGGAGGTGCACTTTTCTATGGAGTGTAAGATGAAGACGGTTCCTCTACAGAAGGTCTCCATACAGCTGCAGCTACTTGGGGTGATTTTCCTCTTTGATGCTTGATGTGCCAAGTATCCTTGTTACAAGTAATAGTTAACAATAATAACTTTTTGTGCTAAACTTCTATTTAGGCTCTTATGTTAAAAGTTTGCAGGACTTTGTGCTAAAAGGCTTGTGAAAATTTTTTGGAAGGTTATAAACAGCCAAAACCCAAATGTATCAACAGTTTTCACAATCAGTCTTAACAATGTTGATCTGCTACTATTCTTCCATACGTAAGAGAAGAATTATGATTCCTTATAAGTTATATTTCAAGGTATTTTTCTTGTGTAAAATAGAAGCTTTAGATATTCAGTGTTATCCTTGTACTGCTCTTTCAGGTCAGTTGGAAGTGATCATGGATCGTCGTCTTATGCAGGATGACAACCGTGGCCTTGGACAAGGTGTCCAAGATAACAAGATTACAGCTAATATCTTCCGGCTTCTGCTGGAAAGAAGACATGGAACAGATGTGGTAGGATTCACTGCCTGGATTTTTCTGGCTAATTAAGATATAAATATTTATTTCTGTTGCAGCAGCAGTGAACTCAGTAAAGAAATTATTCCATGAGCAGTAGAACTAAGGAAGCATAGATTCCAAGAAAGTTTTGTCAGCTTGCTTGCATAGTCTCATCATAAAGATTTAATTTTCCACTATTCCTCACACAAATACCTGCAGTGTCTGCTTTCTCATTCACATTTCGACACACAGGACAGGGGTACTGTTGTAGAAGTCTCTTCTTTTTCTTCCTATTTTTTTTTCTTTTTTTTTACTGAGGAAACTTAAAAAAATGCTGATTAGTGAGATTTGCTTCTTAACAAAATTAACTAAATCTTGGCAAAGGGAGACAAATTATTTCCCATGAATGGGTGGAAGGAGAAAACATCTTATAAATTTAATTTTCTTAGGAAATATTTAGATGCCAGACATACAAAATTTCTTTATTATGATTCTGGGAAAGTTGAGACAATATTGTTGTAAGGGTGGGTTTTTTCACTTGCATAGATCATTTTAGTTTACCTTTTTCTGTATTAGTCTTTTGAATAACTCTTCAATTTTAAGATATTTGCATTTTCTGTCTTGTTTTTTTCCTATCATCTTTGAGAAAGACAAAATAAAAAGTACGTCTCCATACTGAGGCAGTAGAATCATGATGACAGCACTGAGTGTATTTTAAAATCATCACATAGCTAAAGATGAGAGGTTGTATACTGAGCTGCTAATGAATATGCAGATAAATTGGAATTAATTCTGGTTAATAATGGATATCATTAACCACTGTGAGAGGATGATAATATCAAGCTTAAAGCTAATTTCCACCACTTAATGATTGACAGTGGTTTTTTCAGGTTGTACATGTCATTATGATTTTCTAATTCCTCATCCTGTATAACACAGGCAGCATATTAACTGCATTTATCAGTGCGGTGTGCAAGTATCTGAGCTAATGAAAGAAGCTAACTTGAGTTCTGCAGAGGTCTAGCTTTGACAACGAGCCTTGCACAGGTTAATATACCTTCACAAGAAGAAACCTGCAGAGATCTATACTGCCACAGAAAACTTATTTACTACCCAGGGTAATTTGTGTTGTATTAAATTAGAATGTGAAGCTGGTAAGTAAGAATTATTGGACATGGAAATCTATGTTTACATTAGCAAATAATTTGAAACAATAGGAGCAGATCAAATCAGTTAGTGCCATGGTGCGTGCATTGACACTGTGTGCAGTTTTGGTATTTTCCATAGAACCATAAAATAAACCACGGAAAGGTATCTCTGGAAGTCTTCTAGTCAGTCCCTGTGCAAAGCCGGTCTATTTTGTGTCAGAGCAGACTTAAAAAACTGTCTAAAGGATTAGTCATCCATTCAGACCGTAATGGAGATGTGAAGGGTTAGATCACGTTTGGTGCCTACATCTAGGGGAGCTTCTTGGTTACTTCATTCTAAAAGAAAACTAGTCACATTGAGACTCCTCTGCAAACTAGCACAGTGGCTGGTTGAGTGGGGTTGACCATAAGTTTAATTTCAGAAACCAAAACACTTCTTTGGAAAGCAGTTTGAGGTTACCTCAATCAGAGCAAAGGCAGCCTAAACAACTCTGGGATTATCTGGTTAGTGAAACGTTTAGATGTGTCTTTGCCTGAGTTTACCATTTTGTTTGGGATACCAGTCAGCCATCAGCTCAGTAGAATAACAGTGTATTCCCCTTTTCTTATTAAAAACCTCTTCCTTTTCTTCAGTTTTGAAAGATTCTGTGCAAGTTGCTGAGAATCTTTCAAAGGATTGAAAGGGAATAACTTAACTAGCAGGCCAGTTACCTGCTACAATCAAAAATAACTTAACTAGCAGGCCAGTTACCTGCTACAATCAAAAATCTTTGATGTGTTTTGGGTACCTTTGTTGCAGCATCTACCTTCCTTCCCCCATCCTTCCTGCTGAGCTTACAATGGTTTTAAATAGCTGCCTTTAGAGGCAGTTGGTTCTTACACAGTCTTGCAGGGACTTGAAAAGAAGGGGGATCAAAGCTATGGGGGAGTTGGCACAGTCAAAGAGGTGCTGTTGGCCCAACTGATACGGTATGCACAACCCCCAGGAACCAAGCAAGATATTTTAAGGAAATATTATCTTTCTGGTGTTATATCTGGAATTCCCTTTCGCTATATTAAGAGTGTTCTAGCATTTTGTTTTTCAAAATTTATCTGGGCATAAGTCACGTCTTCTGATTCATGTAACTGTTTCAGATGTGTTAAAGTAAGGAAGGGTAGTTGTCCCCTTTATGTTTTGTTAAATGTACAAACATATTTTTTAAGTGCATTGTTACTCAGAAGGTAGTTGTTATAATAAGTTTTCCCCCACCCCCAAACTGAATACTACAGAAGGTGTATTCAGAATGATGGTATTGCTCATTCAGTAAGCTATGGGCAAATCTCATTTCACTTTACATTATACTCACCTGATTTATTGATAACTGTGTCCCTCAGACCTCTGTTGATATTGTTACTGTGTTTTGATATGATTTCTATATACACCTTTTTCTCCTCCTACTAGCTATAACTAACTTTGCTTACATGTTCATTTTGTCCTTGCAAGGATTTTTTGGGTCTGCCTTTTGACTTCTTTCCTAATATTCATTCTTCTTTTTCCTCAGATTGTTAAGCAAGAAGTGAATGCATTTCATTTTTAAATTGAAGGGATCATTATTTAGCTGAGAATGAAACTGAGTACAGTTATCAATACTTGCTTGTCAAAAGAGTAAATGTTTATTTATTTTTTGAAAATATAGACTCTTTATTTTACATTTATTAAAGTTTTGTTAAAAATAAGCATTGATATCTTTTTACTTTCTAGGCTTTACTGCGCTATGTTAGTATAAGAATATGGATGAAATAGGATTTATAGGTAGTGGTAATGTCTTTATTTCATCAGTGACGTAGGTGGAGAAAAGATGCCATGCCAGGCACATGCTTTCTTCTTCAGATTCCTATTTCATACCTTGCCTTGACTTGCTCAATTTATGTAACTGGATTTATAGCCTAGTCTCACACAGAGGGCCAGGATTCAATGACTCAAATAGCTGCTGTGATTTGGGGGAGGTTGTTTAGAGAAACAATGGTACAGGCAGTTATGTGGCAGTCATAATCAAACACCTTTTCTTCCACCATATACAACTACTCTTTTTTCTAATATTAAATATCTGTCAGTATCCACTTTCTCTGAAAATATATGCTTGGTGATATAGCCATTTCTGTCTGATTATTGAGTTGCACTTGCCAATTACTTGGGGTGCATATTTATAATGCATACATAGGTTTCATGTAGTAGCTATACAGTATGCTGTGCATTGCTATGCTATGGGTAACCCCACCTTAACAAGCATCATTAACTTGATATTTCAAAAAAGCAGAAACTCAACATTGGCTTAACTACTACCATTTAGAAGCATTTTGAAGCCCACTTGTGACAACCTCAGATATTCTAATATTGTTTTTGATTATGACTACCATAGTGAAATCATCAAGTATCTACAAAATCTTGAACTTTAAAGTTTTGTGGTTTTATGGTGGCCACAGAAGAAAAGAAAAAGACATTTCCCTCTCTTCCTCTCACACAGAACACAATGCATCTTCTTTAAAGCCTTGCCACATATATTTAGTAAAAGAGGTCCACTTATTTCTTATTTAATTGGAAGAAAGATTCAGGTGTGTGTTAGTTCTTTACAGCTTTCCTTAAACATTTAAATTATCATTACTGCTAACTACTATATAGATCATACTGTATTTCTTACACTGGAAGTTTGTGTCTGCTGCTCAAGAACAGTGTTTCCATCTCTTATTTATCTACAGATACCATCTGCTTTCAGGCCAGCACTGTCCTTGTTTTTATGCCAGGGCACCTTACAGCTTAATTTTCTTCAAATGTTTTTTCTTGACACTGTGACACAGATGTGTTGCAGAAATGTTCTAAATAAAGATTGGTTTCTCTCTAAGCTCCATTCATGTGATAGTGTCCAAAGCCGTAGGGAGTGAATGTTCTCACCTTACAACAGGGCAGCAGCCACTCATTGTAGCTGGCTCATAGTGAAGTAGGTAGTACAGAGGACTGTATTCCTCTGATTTCTAGACTTACACCTATGTCTTTTTTGTGTATGTATGTACATCTCTACAGTGAATTACTTTCCTTTGGTTGTTTTTATTCATCTTCATTTGTGCATAACTGTCTGCCAGCTCTGTTTAGAAAGTATTTTACTTCAGTAATATGCTTTGTATTCAAACCTGGTCTCTCCACTTTTAGCCCATATGATTCTCCGAAGCGGGAAGGTAGACCTTTTTAAGGTCTTTTCTGAGCTTATCTGAGCTGGTGCGATTTGAGGTCTTAAATTTAAACATTTCTGTATCATCATTTCTAGGAAGGCCTTACTCATTCCTGCTGCAGGCTCTGGTGGTATGGCAGAATCCTTCTTAAAGGAGGGAGAAAGGCTGCAAGTTCAGCTGCTGCTTCTTGTATTCTCAAGTGAAATAATTCTGGAGGGGCAATCTCCTTGCATGTGGAACAAGCAGTTTCCATCAGCAGCAAGAACTTCACATGAGCAGCATAATTCCAATGCAGATAGCTTCTCTGGAGACAAAAATCAGGAGATATCATTGCATAGTTTCTGTCTTTAGCATCAGTTTGGTTACCTACTTCCTCATCAAAGCAGAACTCCAGAAAATTTCTGATCCCTGGGTTCTGCCATAATCAGGAACAGGATAAGCTCTTCCCAGTCAACAGGAAACAAAATCTAGCATTGTGTCCTTTCCTTGACTCCAGTATGGGTTATTTGTTTAGGCATTAAGTCCGTCCTCCTTCCTCCTGCACCATTATAGAACAATATAAACATTGTAAGATGAATTAGAAGAAATAAAATCGGTAGGAGAGGCAGCTATAACTAAAGTATAAAATACTTTTATTGTTGAGACAAGCATGTCATGCTGTCTATCTGCTTTTGTAGTTTCATCCAACTATACTGATGGCTGCATATTTGTCAACCTCAGCAGTTATGGTGGTGAGCTTATGGTTATGGTGACTAGTTACTTTCTTTGCTATCTGCACTCTTCTGTAGACAAGCAAGCAGCTGTTCTTCAAATGATCTGTTTATAGAACTTGACTGCTATTACGGCATCTGATAAAAGACTAACTGAATTAAATGCCAGGACCTGACAGCCATCGAGGGAACAGTGATAGGTGAAGGAAGCGAAGGAACCTGACCAGGGAGGAGTGGAACACACTGAACTGGCTGCTCATAAGACCATGAAGGGAAGAAGATTAGATTGTTCCTGGTGTGAAACCCAACAAGACAACTCAGCAGAAATCAGTTCATGCAGACTAAGGGCATTAGTGCCTACAGGGGCCCAGGACTTAAGGGATTTGGAGGAGGGAGACAATTTTAGACTTGTTTTGGGGGAAAAAAAAAAGAAAATTAAGAGGCTTGTTATGGGTTGTTCAGCGGAAGGGACATAGGAGTTGAAAGAGAAGGATCAAGGAGGAACAAGTGGGAAAAAGAGGGGTAAAAAGAGTGTAAAAAGGTCTGATCAAGTCCAGTGCTTGATCACCACAGCCTATCCTGTATTCTTATTAAATCTGGTTTCTGTGTGAGTGCACAACCTTTTTTGAAACTGTGTGAGACAGTAGCCAACCTCAGGAAAGACTAGAAAGCAAGTAGAATAAGAGGTCTGGGTGTCAGCTATTGGAGAGAGAGACCATGGGATGGAGGCACCAGTGCAACTGGCTGCCATTTGCTGGCAAGACCTATTTTTAATGTGTGTGCATGTAAACTGCTAACAAACTTCAAGCTGACAGGAAGAGGCCGGCATCTGCAAGGATGTGAAGTCTGAGCTGGTGAATGGTTGAGAGGCCTAAGGTCCAGGCCTGGAGGTCAGACGGACATAAAGTCCACCCTGATTTTTGGGGGAACAGTCATTGTTGAGTGTACTTGTGAATCAAGAAAGTGAGGGTCTTTGACTGATGAACTGATCAGACCTGATCAGCTGGAGGACACAGTCAGGGTTCTGTTCATGTTACCCAAGACCTCTGTGTTTATGTGGGTGCTGGTAAAGGTGCTGCTCTCTACTCGCTTGTATGGCTGTCTGTGTGTGTGCGTGCGCATGCCTATTGGGAATGCATGCTCTGCCTTTTTCCTGCCTGGTCTTGGAGGAGCAGAACCACAGCAGGCTCCCATCTATCAACATCGTATGAGAGGAGACCGCTGGGTCTTAGAGACGACCAAATTTAGCTCTAGCAGACTGGGAAGAAGTGTGGGTCCAAATTTCCCTGGATTTGGTTCCCTGAAGCAGTCCCAGGTTTCCTTACCTGCAGTCTCAGTGGCAGCTAAGAATCCACAGGCAGTACAGAAACTCTGTGGTGGCTTTAGAGTCACTCTGAACCAACTCACAGCCTCATGGATATTTTACAGTGCCTCAGAATTTTCATTTATTCTATAATCAGCCTCCGGGTACTCCTTTCACCTAGTGTGGCAGAAATGCGTTTCCAGTGTAACAGCCTCCAAGTGAATTGATAGAAAATTTTCCATTCCCTGAGGTAAAGAGGTAATATCAGTTTTTGTCTGCTCAGGTGAGTCCTCCTTTGCTGGTCACATCAGTAGCTATCAAAAAACCCTAAGCATTCCAGATCATGATTCTCAATAAAGGACTTAAAACACATTGCCAAAAGAATTTATGCTTTGATGTGCAAAACTGTGACATAACTGATGAATATTTCAGTGTTGACAAATGTGTATATGTGAACAATTCTGACAGATCTAATCCTTATATTTTTCAGGATTTTTGCTCCCCAGGATTTCAGGAAGGACTGATGGTCTAGTACAGCAGAAAATAATCTGCCATCTGTATTCTCGTTTTATAGTCTTGGTGAGATTTCAGGATAGCTGCCTGTTCAGTATTCACATTTGTGGCTGTTACTTTTGGTTACAATTCATCCAGGCCTCCCTAAAAGTCTAATTCATTGTAGAGGACCTGCTTTTTTACAGAGATTACCTGAAGGTTGTTCTGCTGAAGATTCTTGGGCAGCTTTGAGGTCTTAGTTGTTCTGAATCCTACTGCTTAGAGAAAATCTTCCTATCACCCTGTTTTGATTTCCATACAAAATTCTCTCTACAACCACCAGCCAGTCTGAAAGCTGCTTGAAGTGATGGTCAGTGTTTTCTTTGACACATGGTTACATCAGCATTGCACTCTTGGACACTGGAAAGGAATTACTCGCTTCAGAACAATTTAACCAATTTTCATCAGTGACTAATGGTTATTTGTTGCATTATGGGTGTAAGCCCTGTTACTGAATATCCTTCTCTCCTTCTCAAAAGCACCAGGAGTTTTTACAGGCACACAAAAATCTAGCTCCAGACATTGATCTCAGAAGAAAGAGAATGATACATCCATATTTAGAGGACTTTCAGAACTTGTCAGACTGATTATTCTTTTTGTATTGCAATGTGCAACTTTGGATGAATTTAAAGCAAGTGGATCTGATTTTCACTTGGTGAGGTTAACAGCCAGGCAGTCTTGTGTGTAAAGTCTGCAACTAAGTTGAAACCATTTACTGTTTGATGTCAGTTTCATTAATTTGACTAGTACGAGGCCCAGATAAAATCTGAATTGCTTTTCCAAGTTGGGAGCTTTAGGGCAATGTGTGTGCAAGTGCTGTGCAATTTTCTCACTCTCTTCCTATTTATAGACACCTCCTTCCTCAAGTGAGGAGTACTCTACATAGTAAAGGATTCAAGATGTTTGCATTTGGGGAAGAATGTATGTAATTTAAAGCTAAGGCATCTGTCCATACCTGTCACTTATTTTTGTCATGTGTTGTAAAACTGCATATTCACATAGTCATTGATGTTGTCTGCCATTTGTTTCTCACCTATAAGCAGGCTAGCACAGTATTGCCCAACCAGTTTCTTATGTAGAAGCAGCTACTCATGAAACATGCAGATGGATTGTCAATCTTTGGATTGTAAAGAAAGGAACAAATTTTTCTTTACATGTTTGTCTTTGGGAACCTTTAGGTTCTTTGGCTGACCATGTCAGTTGCTGTCAGTTGCCAGATTATGATGGAGAGATATTTAATAATATTATCTCCCTATGTTTTGGACTAGAGATGCTCTGAAGAGTCTTTTTACTCCAAGGATTAGATTTTCCAGTCCAGAAATATTCTTCTTTGAAGAGTGCTGCCAGTTGGTTTTCTGAACGCATGGCAGAGAAAGTTGATAAAAATTGTTTCCTCACACAACATGAGAGTGAGTGAGAGACTTTTTTTCTTCCAGGAATAGTCCAGGTGGTTTGGTATCAGACTATTTTAATCTGCATCCCTTGATTTAGCAGGCCCAGAATTCTATCTGTTCCCAGCTTTTATTTGAATGCACTGACATCCAAAGTCAGCATCCACATTTCAGGATGTTTGATCAGATAGTTTGGATGCTGGTGGGGTTTTGGAGTTATAATTAAATTTCTTTCCTGACTAGGGTTCTTCACAGCAGAGAACAGTCTAGAGAAGGAGTAAATACTCAAGATATGTGATTTGACATTCTGTCTGCCTCTGTTTCCTTTCCTCGCTTTCGTATAGTAAATTCTAGACTACTTGTCTGTGTTGAATACTTGTCTGTATTTGTTTCTCTCTTAGCTCAGTTGAAGTCCAGTTATCAACAGCTTCAGTTTTACTTTCTTCTTTACAGTATTTTTCATTTTTTTTTTCCATTCAGTAACTAAGTGATTTCTGAAGAGTCTAATTAGTGGTTTTCCCCTCTAATTAAGGACCTCAGTTCCTCAATTTAAACTCTTACCAGAAAACCCTTTGAGACTTTTCTTAATCTATTCCATCCTCCATTTATTGATAAAATAGCTCATTTCTGATATAAGGGCACTTTTTTACAGATGAGACCATTCTTAGAACTTGTTGCAAATTGTAACCTAAGGTTATACTGGAGTGTGGTTTGTTCGTTTGTTTTTTTCTCAAAACTAAAAGTTTAGAATTATTCACCTTACTTTTGATGACAAGGAAAGATCCTATGTGAGGATTTGTTTACATCTATTGCACAGTCATTCAAGGGGTTGTATTTCAACACAGTTTCTAATTGGATAACTGTACATGAATGTGCTGTAAGGTAGTTAAAAAAAAAAAAGCAGTATTTGCTTTGATTAGAGCTCATTAAGCCAGCACTCAGATATATCAGTGGTATTCATCAGAATCCTGCCAGTACGTAATGTTTGTAAGGCTGCCAGTGGAGCTCCATTCACACTTTGAGTGCTAAACACTGTCACTGAAGTTGAGGAAATAATGCCACTTTTGAGAGAGCAGTACCTTAATTAGATGGAGACTGTGGGACTATGTCTTCTGACTTAGCATCAGCAGGGTACTGCTGAAAGCCGCCCACACAGTGAATGCGCATATAGAATATTGTTCCAAATGTGTTGTCTGTACATGCAAACCCTTCCCATCTCTCTTTCCCCAGAGTCCTGTTTAAGTTTTGAATCACTAGATTGGGAGGGGAAGGATAGACTCCAATCCTTTCATGACTGTGATGTACCTAGGGTGGAGTGGGGTTTGAAGTGTCCCTTCTGGATCTTCTGTGATAGCATTGTCTTCACAGTGTTGATAAACTCTTTTTCCCTTGGTCTCCTCGCAGCTTTTACACCTGCTGTATTATCCATTCCCATTGCTATTACATAGATAGACTGAATGACTGCACTTCTGTTGGTGCAGTCATCCAAAGCTGACTGTAGTTCCAGATGTGGGAATACAAGATTCAGGATAAATCTCCACCTAAGACTTAGTGCAGCTTTTCAAAGTTTCAAAGTGGATAATGCTTAAGTACGATGCTTGTGCCCATGATAAAACATGCAAACACAGTGGGAGCAAAATTGAGCTGAGTTGAATCAGCTCTGGTTCTAGCATTTGCCAGAATCCTTCAAGACTCTGTTTCTCTGCAATCCTCAGTTATTTCCAGAATCTAGGAATTGAGGAGCCACTCTTTATGGTTCTGCTACAGGTTACCTAGGGATTTTGTCTCACTGCCCATTAGTAGTAAATGATTCTCTCCCTCCCCCATTCTTCTTCAAAGTTGCCAGTGTCTTTCCTTCCATCTTTCCTGGTTTCTCAACTGCAATATATGTTACTGCATCTTTATATTAAAAATACTGGGTTTTATTCTCATTACTTCTGTTAGCCTTAGAGAAAGCTTTAAAGGAATCTGTCCTAGAAGATTGACCTGCCCAGTGCTATCTTTTCCTAGACAAGGCTGAGAATTCATCTGATATTTTTATCATGGGCTATTTTTTACTTTCATGTAAGCCAATATACAAACTTGCCTCCCATTTTTTGCTGTATTGCTGATATCTGGGATTTGGGCAAGGTTTTGACTCATGGATATCATGCTTGTGTTTATGTAAACAGTATTTTTCTGTACGTGAAACAGAAGCCTTCAGAAAGATCTCATGTCTCTTCCTCTCAAATGACCTTGGTGGGATTTTCAGAGGAACATCTGTTTCTGAAATTATGAGGACATCTAAATTAGTTCTGTTTGTTTTCAGCAAGCACTGTACTTCCAGGCATAAAGTTGCACTTAGTAGAATGATTTTTCAGTCACTCTTCCCATAAGAAACTGTGGCCCTTCTCCAAGTAAGTATTTGGGATGTCTTACAGTGAGAATTTTCATGTAGATAAAATTTTTTTTTTTTTTTTTTTTAAAAAAAAGTTGTTTCTCCTTCCAACTCCTAGTTTAATAGTTTAAAGTAGAGGAAATGGCTGAACATTAATTCTATTTAGGCAAAATCGCTGATCTCAAACGCTTTCAGTATGAATTGTCCAAATGTGCGTATGAAAAACTGATCTCAAATAACTGTTATTGCTGGACAGTAGTTTGTTAGTTTGTCTTCTGCTTGTTCTAAGGTAACATGCCTAGAACTGGGAACCAGTTGCAAGAGCTTTTGATATGTCTTTTGTTTTAAATAGTTTAATAGGATGAATGTATTATTTGACTAATTCATGTGTAATTTGTAGGATATTCTAGGAGACCTTTTTTTAAGTTCTCAGATGCAAGCAATCAACTTACTTTACAGAAAAAAAAAAAGACTGAATAAGAGTAAGAAAACTGTTGATAAAATGTTTTGACTGACTTTAGCACATCTATGGCAACAGAGTAAGCAGTGTTCCTTCTGGGGTGAAACAGTAAATTCTTCTTTGAAAGAACATATATATGCACACTTTCCCTGTGGGTAGAGCGTGCATGCAGTCACTTGAACTAAAGACTTTTACCTTTAGCTGTACTTAGAGCAAGCTTGCTCATACTTTTATTGGAAAAGAAGAGAATCATGGCAACTAAGTTTGCCAATGGTGCTGCACTATTCAAGGTGGTAAAAAGAAAATTAAGGATAACTGAGGAATTGGAGGACTCAAGACTAAGCATGCAGTAAAGTGGCAGGTGGAATTCAATGTAAATAAATGTAGTGAGGCGCATGGAAGAGCAATCCTCTACAACTATCAACTATTACCATTTTTTGAAAGTAATTGGGGGGTCATAATAGAACTATAAAAATAACTATCCTTAATGCTTAGTAGCTACCAAAGAGGCAAACAGTGTTAGTCATTACTAAGAAAAGCACTAAGAATAAAATAAATTATCAGCAATTCAGCTCTGGCATATTTTCAATTGCTACACTGTCAGATGTGTTTAATGCTGCTGAAGAGGTATAAATAAATATGCATACATGCATACGCACCCCAAAACAGGAATTACTGTTATGGTTGTCCATTATAAGCTGATAAGTAATCCTCCCCTTTCCTTTAAGTATCTCCCATTTATTTTTTATTCCCATGTTTTCAGCCTATCATGAAATGCAAATTTAAGATATCAAGGCTTAAGGTACTATGTTTTCAGTAAACTTTCTGCAACGTTTTCACTAAAAATCACCTGTTTAACTATGAACAATCAGGGATTTATCTGATTAAGTATGCAAGGAAAAAGAAGAGCAAAATAAGTATTCACCCACTTCTACCTTATCTTCACTGACTTTCTAAAACAGAAATTGCCATTTTGAAGTTCCTTTGTTTTCTTTTCTGGCTTCTATGGAGCTTTAACTGTTGTGAATATGTAGGACTTGGTCGTCTCGGGTTTGTAACACAGCTTCTGCAGCCATGGAAAAGCACTGGAAATACAAAACTTGGGAGGGTACAAAACTTGTAAAATCTTTGGAGAGAGTCCTTTCAGTTCCTGCTGGCATGGCATTGAAATAAAACTGCTGAAAGACATCCTTTGCATTGTTGACTTAGACAAAGATGCTAGTTGCAAAAACTTCCAGCAAACAGTTTTAAGAAGTTAGATTTTAAAAGAAGGAGGGATGTAGGATACAAGTTAGCTGAATCTGAAGCAAGTATATAAGAAATACAGGACAGAAAATGTATGCAGAAAAGGAAGCCTGCAGAAGACTAGCTGGCTGTCAGTATTCAAGTAGACACTGAATAGATAGGAGCAACTCGCTGAAGTAATAGCTAGTTTCTTTCTCTAAACTACATTGTTTACACATCAAGGGGTAACGCAGAAAAATGAGGAACGGTGTAAAATGCGGTGTCATCTAATGATCATTTGAAAGACTTACTCATGATTTGTAAAACCAGGAAGTATACGTAGTAGTAAAAGAGAATTAATGGATGATCAGAAGTTTCCAAAAGTAATTAAATGGACAATCTATAAGTTATGATTTTCTATTAAATTAATGGAATCATGTATAAAGTAAGTGGGTTTCAAAATTTAGACATGATGGTATATTAACTTGAGTTTTCAAATATTTTCTCTTATATTTTGCAGAATGAAGAGAAGGCATCAGTCAGTTTTCCCTCACTTCTTAGTCATATGACTTCTTCTTTCTTAAATCATCCTGTAATTCTAATGACAACATATGCAGATTCAGGTGTCCCAGAGATGCTAAACACTTTTTCTCCACTCATGTCGTCCATGCCTTGTGACATGCATATAGTCAATCTGAGGACAATCCAATCAAAGGTAAGGTCAAAACACTATTTTTATGAGCAAATACATGATACAGCTTATTAATATAGTTTAATCAAATGCTTTATTCTAGGAAAGTTATTTGGGGGGGGGTATGTAATATGATAAACTGCAGCATGATGACTAGTTTTTCTTAATTCTGCAGGAACTAGAGACTTGTGTCTGAGTAATGTGAAATACAGGAATTGTTTTTTGACAACATAATAATATGCATAGTACATTCTTCTGTCTCTGGAGGGGGCACATTTCAATGCATTCCCAAAGTTGAAGAGCAGAAGGGTTCATATATTTTGGCCTCTTCTGTATTAAGAAGAATTAAATTTAAGGTCATTAGACTTTCTTCTGAGTTAAAATAATTTGTGTTTTTAATAAAGCATATAGTTTTAAACCTATCTGATTCCATTTGGAAGACTGAAAGAAAGTCTACCTCATCCTAACATCCACAGGAATAAATTGTTAAAAAATTTTTAAGCTTAAATACAAGACCTGTTTTAATTATTCTAACATCAGCTTACAATCCTTCGTTCCTGTGAAACTGTTCTCTGGTAGGTTTACAAAAAAAACCCAAACCAATGACCCCAAAAGAACCCTGAGAAACAAACCACCAGATAAAAAAAAAACTATTTTGTATTCAATATTTTTTTCTTTGCAAAGGAACTTACACAATTGTAACCACCATATTTCAATTTTCTGTTTGATAAATTATAGAATTAGAACTGTTTGTGCATCATTCTTCCACCAGCTCTTCTATAAATTCTTTTAAGTTTTTCAACACTTTTTAAAATGTGGGTATATTAACTTTATGGTGTATTGCAGTATCACTCACCAGTGCTGTTACCATAGATGAAATTCCTTTTCAATTCTGCAGCACTTACTTACAAACTACAGTTGTCCCTTCTCCCTTGGGTTTCCATGGTGGCTGAGGTAGAACTGCTTATCTATAATAACTTCAGATTATATTCAGAATATCTGCAAAAATTGCCATTAGCTACTGTTTTATCATAGTTTGTCATTTTTAGTCTTAATCCTTATTTTAAAACTCAAAGAATTAGTTTACTTTCTCACACTTTCTCTGTTAGTAATTCAATCTCATGTACACTCCTTCAGCTGTGACTGTTTCTTATTTTGAATTTCAAAGTGGAATAACTCTTGATTCTTATTGGGTCTTATGCCTTTGAAGGGTTAGAAGAAAGCTTCATATTGAAATTAAATCTTCATGTGAAGTGTGTGTTCCACACTTCACTGTAAAATCTCTTCATTTACCTTAGCCAGTAACACCTGTTTGCTTCAGCATGTCAAATTCAGGGGCAGACCTTCATGAGCATGCTCCCTCTCCCTTTTCAAGGCCTAAACTTCCTCCCCTTGTTTATATCATGTGCTGGTGAAACCTGTGAAATGGAGTGCTACCTCTGTGTCTGCCTTTTTGAGTTCAATGTTACTACTCATAGGTGAATTCTACAATTTTATCTGGGCTATACTGGCCCCACTGGCCCAGTTGGTATAAGTTTGTTTGAGGCTATGATCTCTCCCCTGTCCACAATTGTGTATTTCAATGATTATTTGATTGACAGCTCTTCAGCTTGCAGCATTACTTTTTGCATTTCACAGTGAAAGTTATCAGTAGTCATAGGATAGGAGCACTGTCATTATAGGTACAGAACAGTTCTTCCTGACAGCAGAAATAGCACTATGCCTTGCAAATAATTTCTTGCATGCCAGGATAGCCTTTTTAAATCTGTCCTCACTTTCTGCTTCCTTTCTCTGTCTTCCAAAAGTTTGAATGAGAAGTGTCATAATTCTGGCTAATTATGTAACGCAATTTTTTCCGGAAATGTAGATGACTACTCCATTGCTTTAGCTGTTGAAGTTGATTTTCAAGAAATTATATCATTACAATGTCACATAAAAGAGTACCAATTAAAGTATTATGAGGATTTAAGGCAGAAATCAGAATGCATGAGAATGCATTAAAGCATAATCGAGAAAAAAATGTAAGGAAATTCCTAGTTTCCCTTTAAACTCTGCTCCTTTCAGTGGGAAGAATATTGCTATTGTTTTAAGATACGTGATCTTGTCATGGAAGAGTCCAATGCCTTAGGAATATGAAATTTAAAGAAATTTTTAATAAAGCTCAGTTTTTAAGTTTCTTGACACAGATTTTGCCTAATGTAAATAGACTGGACTTCAAGATTTAAAAACAGTAAATTTGTCCCTTTATACTAAATATAAATACATATTTTTCTCATGTTGCTTGAACTTTTCAATGCATTTCTGTTAGCTAACTTTTCTGTTAGCTTACAGTAATCGGATAAAAAAGTGTTTAAATGGTTTTTCTTTCTCATCAAAATTTTAGCAGCATTGTCCTGGGATACCACTTACGAGAAAGCCTAGCAAATTTCTTTTTTCATCTAGAAGTCTGATGTGAGACCTGCATTTTATTTCTCAGATCAAAATTAAATGAAACTTTGGCAGCTCTTCCAAGAAAAACAGTCAGAGATTTGATAGTCCAGTAGTTAAGGATTTTTTCTCATATAACAATGCTGTGAAGTTTTACAAGATTAAGGATGTTGTTTGTTGAAAATTGATAAATTTGTTACAGGTTTTCATGCAGTTAACATGGTCATGTTTAGAAGGTGTATTTGATGTAAATTAGCTTCATCCTTGCTCAGACATTCCTTAGGCTTGCATACACTTAATCTAATTTACCTAGACATGATATAAGAAGAGGTAAGTTAAAGTAGATATGGAGGCTGTGGCAACTTATTGTCTTACTCCTGCTTTGATAATAGGTTAGAACTTAATTTATTACGCATGGATGCTATGTGCATGATAAAATCCTTAGACTTCTAAAAGATTGGCTACTATATCATCGATGTTTATACTTACCAAAACTCTTTTCCCTTAGGTGTCATTAATTGTTTATTAACTTTCTGGTTTAAATCTTTTTATTTAAGATAATATTTAATTTTAAAAACTTGAGAGATTAAATATTCATGCCATCATTTGAAATGAGTACATGCATTTGTTATGCAGATTACTGCAAGATAATTCTACTGTAATAGAGAAAGTTTTGATACCCATTACTGGCTCGTCATTTCTAACATCAATTTACCCTGTAGGAAGTCAGGCTTTTGCAGTATGAATTTCATTATTTCACTAATCTGATGTTTAGGCAGATGGTATTATTTTGTGTGCATAAAAATGTCTACTTTTAAGTGCAACACTGTCACATCAGCAACAGTAAAAACCAAGTCAGGTATTTCATATTTGGAGACAGAAAATAATTTTGCCACATCATCATTATTACCTTACTTAATGTAAGAAGTGGTACCACTGTTCCAATAAACAGGATAAGAATTTTTTTCAGACATCAGTGATATGGAGTACTGCAAGCTTGTTTGAATATGTTTACTGTAGACATCATTCATTAATTAAAAACTTGATTTTAGGTGGTTATAAGCCAATGTTATTCATGAAATTCTTTTCAAACTGAGTTTTATTCATGATTTATAAACTATGCAAAGTTTTTACCAGTCAATGTTTTACTGCAAGGTATCTCACTTCAATTCCAAATACTGATGAATAAATTTTTACTCTTTTAAATGAGGAACTCAGAAAACACTATCAGTTTACCATTTCTTATTATCTGAATGAGTACTTAATACTGTCAGTTTGTCATACTAGGAAGCTGTGTCATGCTGGGTTTCCAAGAAGCTAGTTCAAGCTGTTCCAAGGTCTCCTTTATTATGAGAAAATTGGTTTTGATCTGAGGCCTGTTAGATTAAGACCCTTCTTGTTTGTTACACCTTCAAGAGATAAAGCATCACAAAGTGCCTAATGCTTGTTGGCATGGGTTTCTCCAAGGCAATAGATACTCACTGAAGTACTAGAAATGAACCTAACTCATGGCAAAGACTTTTGGGAAAAAGCACCAATATGAAAACAAGTAAACCAGAAATAAATTAGAAAAAAAATAGCCTGAAGAGCTGTCATGGCTGCAGATAGAACCATCTTTTTTATGCCCTTATTATGTATGTAGTAAGATGAAGAGCTGAAAAATGTAAAATGACAACAAAAAAGAAACAAAGTAATGCATCTTAGAAAATAAGTTACTAAGGTGAGTGTAGCGATACAGTGAACAGCTTGCAGCATGAAGGACATCTTGTCATGTGCCACTCCTGTGGTGTGAAGATAGCAAGTTTTTGTGTAAATTGAAGCTTCCCAGCCAGTGCTAGGCTATGACTTTGTTTTCTGAAGTACATATCAAAATAAGATTCTGATTTGGGGCATTTATATGCTATCCTTATCACCATTTGTTCTAAGTGATTTTAATGGTTGGGTCCAAACTAGGAAGTTGAGATTGTAGGTTACTCTTGGGTTGCTCTTTGATGCCTATTGAGGCTCAAGAGCCCTGTATGTCTCTTCTATAAGCATAAAATTTATTTACTATTTGTATTTTGGTGTACAGTTTCATGTACACCTTAAGCTGAGTTAGATTTTAGAGGACAGCTTTGATGGAACATAGTTACAATAAGTGAAACTGGCTATTGTAATTAGCATATGATTTCTAGCTTGGTTTTGGTTTTACCATGTGATTTTTCTGGGAAGCCAGTTAATACAACTGTGATAGCTACACTTAAATTCTGAATCTGTACATGTGCATCTATTGAGCTTTGAATTCCTTGGTTAACAACTTACATTTATATTCTGTAGTACTTTCTTTATCCAAACTCTCTGCTGTTTAGTTGTATGTTTAGTCTTATAAACATTAAAAGAAGCATGACTGTTCAGTCTAGGCTGAACGTTATTTCAGGCATAAGTGGCTCTATCACTGTAAGGTAACAATAATTTTATGAGGTCCTAAAATGTCTTTCTAGCTCTGCTACTTTCTGAATAATTTTTTATTTTGTTTATTTGTAGGTAGATACTGAGCCATCTGATGAAGCTGCTCTGATTCTTCACAGAAAGGGATTTGACTGTAGATTTTCAAACAGAGACATGGGTCTCCTCTGTTCCACTACTCAGGGAAAGGTATACTGACATTTAATGGGTAGCTTACCTTACAGGTACTGCAGAAACATTTAAGTCAAATTATAGGTGAACTCTAGGTAGTTATTTCTCAAGAGATACACTTTCAGGATAAAAGTTCAGTTTATCTTGAAAACTGCTTTCCATCTGATAAAGATATGGATCTGCTGATGTGTGGGAATGACCATGTAAGCATCAGGAAGTAAACTTCTAGGTCAGTTTTAATCTCATTAACCTCCTGTAAACGTTGTATTCATATAACACTGATCAGTATTTCTCATATAATGTTTTAATAGTGTTTCAGAACTTTACTTAGTAAAAACAGTCAAATAACATATTCTGAAGTGTATCACGTTAATAATATCCAAAAAATATGACTGTTACTTTCAAAACTGTTGCTTATTATAGCATGTCCTTTGTCTATGCATACTCACTTACGTGACCATTGCAAATATCTGAGTGTTTTGCAATTGCTATAGAATTGATGTGATACATAAAATTATGAAATATAAATCATACAATTTTGTTCTGAGGGTTACAGATGGACTGGATGGTTATGAATCTGTAGGAATTTTGTAACCAAATTTTGAAATAGGTTGGAGATTTTCTTTAAGCAGAAGAGTAAGTGTTGTTTTGTTTAGAAACAAGAAGAGCTTTAATCCAAATATTTCTGATCAGTTTTTTAATACATTGATTTAACTTACTTGCTTTGAAATGTGGCAAGTCAACACTGCCTAAAAAGATCTAATTTAGCCTATGGCATTTGAGATGTGGTACTTAAAAATATTCATAATCTTTGTTAAGAATTGCCGTGCTGATACCTGTAAGGAGATGCATCATTTGGATCATTGTTAGAGATTAGGTTAAAGGCAATTTTAAGGTATATACTGTATTTTCTAAACATATTTATTTTTTTCCAGATAAAGGTGCATAAACTCTTTAACAAATTCAGAGTGGAAAGTCTTACACCCGCATCTTTATCTTTGATGCATTCACCTCTGGATGCCAGAAATATAAGTGAAATAAATATGAGTTCTATGGAGATAAATACGTTCCGGATTCGGCTAAGATGAAATCTGGCTTTAATACTCAGATAAAGAAGAGGAATCTGCAATTATATCTCCTCCAAGTTTCTCGTGCAATAAGAAGCACATTATTATTATTCCAGCTTTTGGATACTGTGAGAAAAACATGCATTCTATGATTTATTTTTTTTTTACCAACACAGTGAAAAGCCATGTTGCAAGCAACTTTTGGTGATTTGTTTGTTTGTTTGTTTGTTTTTTCCACAAAATGGCAACATCAGTATAAGTTAATGCAACAAGTGAAGAAATTTCTAAGGATGTTAACCTCTCAACAGATTAAATCTCAGGTTAAATGCTAACTAATGATGTTTCTGGTGTTTTAATTTTCATAAAGAGGGGATTGGATTTTAAACAGCCTTCTTAGCTGATCCTTGATGAATTTATGTACAAATAATTCAGCGTAGAAAGTCCTGATGCAGCTTGGAAATAAAATGGAGTAAAATATTTGTATAGTAGCTAATGTCCAAATATTTACAATCATTTCTATAAATGACAATAATCTCAATTTATTCCACAATTAATTTCAATTTATTCAACACAAAGGGGATTATTAATTGTGGTAAAACGAAAGCCTGCAGTACTTGTGATGAGTGATGGTAGATTTTAATACTTCTACCATTCACCTGAGTTATGTAAATAGGAAAACATGAACCTACAAAATAATTTTGCAATGGAAATTAATAAAACTCCCATTTTGTTACTTGACACACTGGGATATGTGCAATTATTCCATTATCATGTATGATGAGAAATGTCCATAATTATCATGAATACAAGATTTTTTATAAAACTCATTTAGATACTGATGTTCTCTGAAATGAGTTTTCTATTTCAAGATTACCATATCAAGATAAATGTGCCTTATTTTTTGATACGTCTTGTTACCATTTTGGTGTCTATGTTAATGTTTTTGGGGGAAAGGTAGTTTATATAATACTTAAGCTGTGTATCTCCTATTTGACAATGCTGGCCACACTCTGATCTATGTCCTCCTGCACCAAGTTTGTGCTATCTTTTTCTGAACATTTTGACTATTTGAATGTATTAAAATGATGTCATAACATGAAACAGACAAAGAACAAGAATTACTGTAAAATCTAAATTCAGTTGCTTTTAAGGAAATTGCAACTTGATGCAGAGAGTTGACAGTAAGCAAGACATAGTTTGCAAACTCATCAAAACATGTGCTTGCATGTCACAGACTGTGGTGACCTGTTAATTCAGAATCACGTGCCTATATTTTAGACAACATTTTTCAAACTTGCAACCTCACTTACATTGCCAGTGTTCACGTTACTGAAGAATGGAGTCTTAATTTTTGCTTTGTTTTCACATATTAATTCGTATTTAGTGCTGAAGCCATTCAAGTGTGAAAAAAATTTCCCTAAGTAGAGCTGCTGTTTACAGTTAATATGTATAAACATGCACTTCAGTATGATCCCATTTCCTAGTCTTCATTTATCTTCATAACTCTTTATCCTATCCCTTGCTTATGCGTTACTTTTCCATCATTGCTTATCTTTAATACTAGTGCATGAAAAGTCATCATAACTGGTAAAACGATGTGCTATCTTCTAAGTCTAATATTGCCTACTGTATTTAATTTCATCATTGTTGTTCCACAATGTATCAAATTATAACATGTAACTACAAGCTATTTTAAAATGAAAGTGAAACTTTGATTTCATGCATTGTCACAGGTTGGATCACTGTTGAGATTGTGTAGATTTCCCTACCTAATTCAATCTACTGTGTGTTTTGTAATTAATGGAACTTAGTAGGATCTGGTGCAAGTTATATCAAGAATATAAGAACCACTAACCACAAACAGAAGTATCAGATGAATCCAATAAATGGATGTTTTCATGCAATAAACATGTACTGTAACTTTTCTTAGCTGTAGTATTTGAAAATACTATTTTTTGTTGGAACTCAAAGCTTGGTAGAATTGCCAGCAGAAATTTCTCATAACATGTATTTTGTTACATCTTCAGAATTAAAATGCTTCAGAGACTTTTAAGTGTTCTGTGCAAGAGAGTTTTCAAAATACTATTTCAGTTTTGTTAGGCAGAAAAGTAAAATTTTGATGCAATAAAGTTTTAAAGTATTTTGCCTGTTGGGATTGCTTCCAAAAGATGTTTCATATAGTGTTTGGTCTTTTTGTTCATCATCAGTTGTACAATCATGATGCCTGAATCTTTCTTAACCAGCAGATCTAATCTTTGTTCCTTTATTTTGCATTTTTTGTGTAGCAACAGAACAGCCTTCAATTTGGGATCCTTTCCTGAAATCCTTAACTAAGGCAAAACTACAGTCAAAGTCTGATAATAAATTTTACTTTAATTGGTTCAGAATGTGGCTGTCGATGGGTTGGGGTTTTGGGTTTTTTTCCCAACAGCTCTTAATGAATTCTTGTGCTGTATTTTTGTTATACTGGATATTTCAGTTAAGCTCTTGTTTCTTCTGTGAATTAACCATCTAATTTAATCATATTCTTTTCTTTTTTTTCTACTTCTATAGCTGCTGGGTTTATAACTACTGGTTAAGAGAACAAGCATCCTTGCCTTCCATTATGGTTTTAAAGACAATGCTGTGTAAGAAATGGTTTCAAATTTCAAACCTCATAATTACTTTCCATACCAGAGTGGTACCTTTACAGAATTTTTTTTTTTCTTAACCTTCCTTTATCTTAAATGTCTGGTTTACTTGCTCATATTTCTGAAACAAACTGATTTCAACTGAAGGTTTTGATACATTCTCTTGGAAGGTTTTATATCTTATGGGGATATGTAAAATAAGATCTCTAATAAAAGATAATGTTATTGTGAAATGTGGTCAGTGTCATTAATACCTTAGCCATAGGTAATTTAAATTAAAAAAAAAAAAAAAGAGAGAGAGAAACAACAAGCATGTTTCTTTGAGAAGGTTGATACATCAGTAGCTTTTGGGAATGACAATTACCTGTAGTGAGATGAACTCCTGATGAAAGATGCAATCTATTTCACAGTTGCCAAACAGAAGAAGATAGATGCTAACTTCAGAGAAATAAACATGTGTGATTGCACAGTGTTCGAAGGGAATGGGTAGCTCTTCTTTGACAAAAGAAACCTTGCACTGATGTAGCAGAAAATGGTAGAAGGTGTAAAATTCTAGAATATTTTTTTTTACTTAATATTGTTTCTCTTTTAAGCATTTGAGAGTAATGGAACAGAAGCTGTTCTTGTAAATTAAATTAACAAACACACCATTAGAAAATAAAGTCAAAATAGCAGTTCAACTGTAATTAGACTGAATGCTTTTAAGAAAATAATATAATGCTAATATAATATGCTGTAAATTGCATATGACAAGTTGAATAGGTGTAGATGCTTTACAGGTTTGATTCCCAAAGTGCTGATGGAGCTTGAGCATAATGAGTTGCAAAGACAATCAGTATAAATTTCAGTCAGTGCCTGAAGCTAATTGATGTTGGACCAGATAGTCTTTAACTATAAATATAAAAGTATACATCTACACATACTATGTAAATCCCCATAATTTTAAAGGTGATGTTTCAAGATATAAAAATAAAACTATGTAACGTCTAATTGCAGCAGGCAACAATGGGTATGAGTCCAATTTCAAGCACCTTTTTAAGGTCATTCCACTCTAGAACACATTAATATCAGCATATAGGTCCTATGACTACAACTGGAGAAGCTACTATATTTGATGTATACCTCTCCATTGTGTTTTAAAATAACAGGTACTAGATCTCTGTACACATCTTTACTGATATTGACACTAAAATACATTGCTCAGATTTAACCAGTTATCTGACTTGTGATGAGTTGTATATATGACAAAATATAAAATAGAAATGAAATTTGTTGTCCTATTTATTTTAGGATAATTACTTTCTCATAATATTAAGAACTTGGAACAAACAAAAATCATGCAAAGGTATTTTGTCTTCTAAAAGAGGGAATGTACAAAAAAACTTTAATTCACTCGATTCATTGGAGAACTATTGGGATTTTTAGACAGCACTACACTGTGTCTCCAAATATTTCTGTAAATTACATTAAATTGTGGGCCTATCAGTCTTCTAATATACAGATTTTATGAACTAATAGATATTTAAAGTCTATATTGCATCACTAGCTTTTGTCTGTCAGAATTTCTATACAGTAGCAATAATGCATTATTTACATTACTCTCCTTCCTTTAGGTAAATTATTTAATAACACTGAGGGTTATGAGCAAATAATTAAATAAATTTCCATCATGTATGTAAACTTGTGCTATTTGAACTGTGAAGACAGTTATATTTTTAATTGTACATTTCAGAGCTTTGTGAGCTTAATATAACATATTCTTCCCGCTATATGGTGCCTGTTAAAGGGATGCCCTTTGACAGTCTATAAAATCATTCATATTAGGTGTTTGACTAAATTGGAGACTAATCCCGGCTGTGTCTGCCTTGCTTTACCACCACCACCACCACTCCCTGTGCATCACAAACATCCACTGTACAGGAAGGCATGTGCCTCTGTTTCTCTCAGATCACAACCTGCAAAGTAACTTGTCATCTCCTCAGCTAGTTTGTTTTCATTTCTGTCTCTAACTTAGTTAATGCTTTTGTACTACTTTGCCTCTGTGAGCATGCCAGCTAAGTGTGTATGCATTTGTAGGCTCCAGCATGTACCGAGCCTGCCAGCTCTGCCCAGTGCATACTACAGAGCTTTCTGGAGTCAGACTGCCTGCAGTGTCAGCCAAAGCATGAGCTGTCCTGGATGTGAGCACTTGGCCAGCTCTTCAAGAATTACATGGTTTTAATCTTCATCAATAAGCATATGAATGGGGCACATGCCCTACTTGCTTGCCACAACTGCCTCACAGCACTAGCCTGCTGTTCAGGAACATATATTTTTCTTTCTCTGAAAACCCACTTGAACAAACTTCAGTGTCATTCTCCCTTTTTCTCCTCCTCCATTTCTTTCCCGAGTTTCCCAAAAGAAATTTATGCATTAGTGAGCTGGAATTGTGTGTGATCAAGAATCTAGGAATTCCTGATGCTCATCAAGAGAGATGGCGGAGTGCTGACATACTCTGCTCTGTTAGTGCTCTGCATAGGTAGAGTGATGGAACACGATCTCCATTTCAGGACCTGTCAGTCATCCCCAAGTTTACCTGTAGTAACCTACCTTTCAGAAGTTCTGAATATGCTCAGAATTAATTGATCTGTCTTGATCAGGCAATAATAAATCAGAGACTTTTTGATAATGGCCACTGTTACAGCTTTAGCCACCAGGGAGCCTCTAAGATAAACCTGTTCACATCAGTGACCAACAAAATCTCTGATTTCTGTGCTTTGAGCTGCTTTCTCTTTGAGTCCTGTCAGGTGTTTCCTAACTCTCTGTTTTCCAGAAGCAGGTAGGCATGACCCTATAGATATAACTAGTTTGAACAAAAAAAATCTCTAGTTCAAGTAATTTGTGTATACACATCTCATTAAGACTGGGATGCAACCTAACCAGTTCTGAAGAAATTGGACTTTCTACAGCTTTCTCTTTAGAACTCAAATCTCTTTAAACCACAGGCTTTGTACTGGAAGAGCTTAATGAAAATAGTGAAATCAGAATCATTTGCAAGTTCTCATTTTTTCAGTAAATATTACCTTTGAGTCAATTCCAAAGACTTCTGCATAGCAACTGTCTTGTAGTACAAAGTGAGCAATAACGTATTGTGAGCAAATCTCTATGATATGTATTATATTGTTGTAGGCAAAATATCTGAAACTGCTAGGTTCTGCCATCTTTTAAGATGATGAAAGTAGTTAAGCCCTTTTTGAAACAAGGACAAGCTGGAGGATTTCCAGGAAAGATCGAAAAATTACCTGTAAGCACAGGTGAAGTCTTTGGTAGAACAAAAGATTGAGGAATATTGAGAAACCCAGCCACAAAACAACCAGACAGTCAAGTCACATTAAAGAGAGAATCAGCAACTTGTGCTAGATCAGGAAGTTGTCTGGAAAACAGAGGATATTAAAGTTTTGGCCAACTTTGAATTTAAGAACAGAAAAGAGCTTTAAAAACTTCAACAGTAAAATGCGGTGATGAAAGAAAACGAGCAGTTGCAGATGACAGTGAAGGTCAGTTTTTTGATGTCAGTTATATGCTATCAGCAATACTATACACTCACAGCAGTTCTTCTCAAGGTCCACAAAGACTTGAGGAAGAGAAGGCAAATCATCCCAAGCCAATTCATGCAGAAGTCTTAAATCTTTGAGAAGATTCCTTGGTGACTTACTTGGCTTAATTCAGCACAGTGGCCAAAGGAATAGGTGTGAAAAGGAGCAAGAAAATAAAATTATGGCCTAGTAATGACATTGTGTAGTTCTGTTCTGCTGGGGACTGGAGCTGCTCCCATATGAGGAGGGACTGAAATTGCTGGGACTGTTCAGCCTGGAGAAGAGGAGGCTCGGGACATCTTATCAATGTATATAAATATCTGAAGGGAGGGTGTAAAGAAGACAGAACCAGGCTTTTTTCAGCAGTGCCCAGTGACAGCACAAGAAGCAATGGGCATAAACTAAAACCCAAGAAGTTCTTCCTGTACATCAGGAAACACTTTTTCACTCTGAGGGTGACTAAACACTGGCACAGGTTGCCCAGAGAGGCTATGCAATCTCCATCCTTGTCAATACTCAAAAGCTGTCTGGACATGGTCCTCGGCAACTGGATCTAGGAGGCCCTGTTGGAGCAGGGGTTTCAGCCAGATGACCTCCAGAGGTCCCTGCCAGCCTCAACCATTTGGTCATTCTATGGTGCTGCATGGTCTGTTCCTCTGAAGGGGAAGGAAGGCTTCATTAGATAACCAGATCTGGATGCATGTATGAAGATATGAGGCCAAAGGTGATAGCTGAAAATTGAGAGAAGGAACATCCTTTACCAGAAATGTTTTTCCTGGTTCACTGTGCAGCACTGAACATTTCCAGGAAAAAATGGAAATTGGCAAATTTAAAGATGAATTTAAACTTGCAGTTTAAAATACCAAATGGAAACAAAATACATCACAAGTAAGCCATGCTGTCTGAATCACTTTGCCACAGTGTACTGAGAGAAACAGCTTTGCAAACGGAAGAAGACCTTCATTCACAAAACTTTGTTTAATACCTGTGACGGTGAAAAGAAGTATCATCTTTGTTCCATATGTTTTGAGTTATTTAAAAGAGTAACCCATTCCAAGCTAAAATATATTAAACAATATGAGTTTAATGGAAGCAATTCAGATAGGCAGTGATTGTGTCAAAAGATCGAATACAGCTGTTACAAATGTGTCAGTTCTGAATGGATCATGCTAGTAGAAGCACTTCACCCAAATAAAGAATTAAGATTTGCACACCAAAAGAAAATAATCTATTTTGACAGTGCCAAAATCACTCTCATTATTTTTGCTTGTATCTTGGTAAATGAACTCTGCTGGCTTGGCTAGTAGGCAGGAGAAAGAAACTGTGAAAGCTCAAATGTAACTGTAAGGCAAACTTATTCAAATGGCTTTGTCACAGAAATTCCTGACCTATTCACATAATTGGTCTCCAAACGGACAAAATGAGTTGTGAATTTTCATTCATCAAAGATTGGTCCTTTGGAATATGAGCCAAGATTCTAATAATTGGGTTGAGCTGGGTTTTAATATAGCTAATAAATGTGTAATTGCTGCTAGGAAAGGTGCCTTACAAATTGAGCTTGACGAGGTTCAACTTTAAAGATATGGTCTATATGAAACTCATGATTTGTGGGCTTTTAGTAGCTTTCCAGTACAGAATACATGTGGAGTATTTGAAATGTGAAACCTATAGTTTGGGAGATTTTAGCAGTTACATCTTCTGCAGGTATGGATCAGAAATGGATCTCTGTTCATTTTCTGAATGTTTTTGACAATCAGAAACTAGGTGGTAGGGGTTTTTATTTGTAATATCTAAAATATGAAACAGTGAATCATGTAAGTGCTAGCCAAGAGGAAAAAGCAAATACAGATTCATTCCTTGATGTTGACGCATATTTAAGTGGGGAGAACCAAAAAACTCTTCCAAGGTAGGATTCAAGAGCAACCTTCTAAATCCAAGGAAAAAAAGGCCTATGGGTCATTGACCTAACAAGAGTCTGGTATGAGGGCAAGTGTGAAACAGGCATCACCTAAGTAAACACCAGTAGCCAAAAAAGGAAAAGAATTGAGAACTCATTCCTTAGGGCTTTGTCAGAATCTGCAAGGAATCTTCCAGCAGTCCTTGTCATCTTCTCCATGTTTCAATTAACACAAAGCAAAAACCACCTCCACCCTTTACACACATATATTTCATCTGGTCTCTGGGAATGTCATTATCATCTCTGTCATGATTTTTAGAATTCCACAATACAAGGTCTATAAAAGTCCAGTTCACTTTTATATTGCAAACTGTGGTCAAAATACTGGTCTTTCTAGGCACACTGCTTTCACATTGGCACTGCCTAAGTCATTAGGCGCCAGAAGCCTTGTGACTATGGTGACGGGTAGCATTTCAGATATGCAGATCACAGAGTATCTGGGTTGGAAAGGTTCTGGCTGTGTTGTGATGAGAGATGTGGAACTCTGGGTGGTCAGGGTGGGAGTTTACAATTGCTCTAAAAGTGAGGGCAATCACCAATTCAAGGCCACCTTACATCTGGACCAAGTTGGAAATTGAGATTAAAAGGACTTTTGTCAATTGGCATTGATGCACGATAATTTGGCACAGGTGTTATGTTTAATTTTGTATTCTACACTTGGCTTTAAAAGGAGGTACTGGCAAATGGAAACTAATCCAAAGGGCAAAGGAAAAACATTTTTGTGGTAATGCCAAAGCTGTAATAATACAAAGTGATTTCTCTTGTTTTATATAATGCCTCAAACCATGTTTGAAGGCTATTGCTTGTTTGTTGAAAGATGTTATCTTGGTACATATTACAGTCCTTGAACAAGAATCAATATAGTTTCAACTGGCCTGTGAAAACAAAAGATTGTTGATATGAACAAATGTGAAGAAATGTGAATCATTTCAAAAGAGATTAATTTATTTTAGCCACACGATCAACAAAGAGAAATGGGCAAAACCAGAACTGAGAATGCTCAAAACTGGATAATTTCCCAGACAACCATAGATGGAAGGAGTTTTGTTGGACTTTGCTGCTATTACACATCATCTGCCTGTGTATTTGCTAGTTTTTCAGAACTCATTCATGGATTAGATAAGAAACACCAATCTATATTGTAGTGGTCAAAGTTGGGAAAGTTATAGTGGCTGTTCATACACTCATCTACCTACATTGTCTTTCCCGCTGGACACAGGTTTGGGAACATAGACGTTTTGCAAAGCTGATGTCCCTATTACAAAAAAAGCCCAAATCTACTTTAAGAACTGTTATGGGTTTGAGGGGGGGGAAGGGATGGTAGTAGGAGAGAGGCTGTAGGGATCGCTCCTGTAAGAAGCTGCTAGTATCTTCCCCGGCTCCAAGTCGGACCCACTTCTGACCCAAGCCGAGCCCATCAGCTACAGTGGTAGCACCTCAGGGAGAACAGATTTAAGATGAGAAACCTGCAGCAGGGGAGGGGAGTTGGATATGAGAGGAACACCTCTGCAGACACCGAGGTCAGTGAAGAAGGAGGGGAGGAGGTGTGCCAGAGGAGGGGATGCCCCTGCAGCCTGTGGTGGGACGGGACAGCAGGCTGTCCCCCCCCAGCCCATGGAGGGGAGCGGGGGAGCAGATGCCCGCCTGCAGCCCAGGGAGAAGCCCACACTGGAGGAGAGGGCTGCCCCCGAAGATGGCCGTGACTCCATGGGAAGGCCCGTGCTGGAGCAGCCTGTGCCTGAAGGACTGCAGGCTGTGGGAAGGACTCATGCTGGAGAAGTTCATGGAGGACTATCTCTCATGGGAGGGACCCCACAGTGGAGCAGGGGAAGAGTGAGGAGTCCTCCCCCTGAGGAGGAAGGAGCGGCAGAGACAAGGTGTGATGAACTGACTCCAACCCCCTTTCCCCATCTCCTTGCACCCTGGTGGGGAGGAGGTAGAGAAAATCAGGAGTGGCACTGAGGTGAGAAGGAGGGAGGGATGGGGAAAGGTGTTTTAAGATTTGGGTTTACTTCTCATTATCCTTGTTTTCTTTTGATTTGTAGTAAATTACATTGATATTGTTTCTTCCCCAAGCTGAGCCTGTCTTTTGCCTGTGACCATAAGTGGTGAGTGATCCCTCCCTGTCCTTGTCTCGACCCATGAGCTTTTCTTTATATTTTCTCCTCAACCCACCATGGCCGGCAGGGGGATGAGTGAGCGAGCGGCTTCATGGTGCTTTGTTACCGGCTGCGCTGAAACCACAAGAACTTGTTGAGAGAATCAGGTATGTAGATATTTTCCTTACTGTTTAGCCAATCAGCAAATCTGAAATTCTGTTATATTAATTTTGAATTCAGTCCATGTTGAATCACTGCCCTTTAGGAAAATAGCATTAAATTTGCTGTGGAAAAGATCTGGTTTGCTCTGGAGGATGAAATTTATGTCTATGCTCTCTGATTAGAAGAAATACAAATATTGCCATTTCCGGTGCTGGGAAATGGGTACAGGATACCAGGCGTGCACTCAAAGAGACCAGATTTTTTTTAAGGTAAAGAGGCAAGTAAGTAAATTTATGAAACTGAAAAATCAACAGGCAAGGATCCACCCAGTTCACCTTCAGGTCCATGATAAATTGTTTCTGATCACACAGGGAATGCTTGGATTTCAAAGGTTAAATAATCCACAAGAGAGAGGAAAGCCAGCTGATGAGCAGAGCATGGCTCCACTGCTTACACCAGGAAGAGGAACAATTTAAGATTATGTCATTATTTGAAACTGTTGGACATTCTGCAGTTCTGAAAACTTTGGTCAAGGTCAGAGAGAATTTATCTGGGGAAAAAGGAAATTTGGCAGTGGAAACCATCCAGAAAATGGGACTGAGTGAGCACCTAGCCAAGACTAGCTCACTGGGAGAGCAACAAAGTACATTGCTGCTAACATATCTTGGACTTTGAATTGTATAAGACGTCTGAAACTTACCAAATAGAAATAGAAGTTTATAATGAATGCACATTTTTGCATCTATTACAGACCGAGGGAGAAACATGGACCTATAGTGCTTTGGCAAGCAGAGACATTTGGAATCTAAAAATTCATATTATCTTTGGAAACATGCAGTCTTCTACAGGATTTGGAGGGGACAGTAAGGATTGACATGTTGACTTTTATAAGCTGATACTATAAAAGTAAGATCAGCATACATCATCTGGTTGCTCAACAACAGTCAGTAACAATCTGGTTTACACACACAGCAGCATTTCTCATAGCTGGGCATCAGCAGACAACCACACAAAACTCTTGTTTGGAGATCTTAGAAAGTGCAAATGGATTTCTGTCATTTGGACAGTGTGCGTATCCTGCCAACTCAAACTGATAATCGTTTCAGTTTGAGTAGAGAAAATGTGATCATAACTTCTGACGAGCCAAATGAAGAAGCTCTTTAAAAAAAGTGGATATTTGATTAGTTTCACTCTGAAAAGAATAAACAATACAAGCCCCTATATAAAAAAGGGAAAGATCCAATAACTGTTTTGACCCGTGTAGCAAAACAATGTGTAAGTAGAATGTAGGTCTCAAGGGTTTACCTAAATTTCTTTATTAGAGTCTGATTAAGGAGTTTTCTATCATAAGGGCAATGCTACCAAAATCCTTATTTTTGAGGTTTTAGCTGAGGAAATTCTGTAAAAACTTTGTGCCAATGAATTAAAATAGAAATGACAGAAAAAAACATTTTGGAAAAACACGGCATTCCTTAGGTTTACTTTGAAAGATGGCTTACACTAGTGGTTGAAGGCAGAAGGAGCTTGGTCTAGCCTCCATCAAGCATTTGAATGTTTAATCTTGATTGAAATTCTAAGTTTCTTACTATCATCATATTCTCATGGAAACAATTTATTTAGATATGCTGTTTGAACTCATAGGAATCTTGAAAATTAGAACTGAGACCTTGAATATGTCTCTCTATGATATAAAGTGCCAGCAGATAAGGCAGAGGTTGTGTTTTGACATGTTTGTGGTAGACTTTGTCATAAAGCAGAAGTATTAAAAGCATTTGGTAGTTTCATGCAGGAGGATAATCCATGGCAGCAACCATACAGACTACTGTGGAAAGGCAAAGTGTAGCCACAGGAGGCTAGTTTCTTTCTCGGTTCTCTGCTGTCAGGGAGAGGAAATAGGTATTCTGCAGAGTGGCCCAGAGAGGTCTGCTCTTAGGTGCACTGAAGCATTCCCTACACAGCCCTTTCTCATGCTTATATACAGGTGTTTATAGGAAGATTAATCTCCTGGGGCTCAACTTTATCTTTTGGAATATCATCTCACATCAAGAGATCAAACAGATTAGACACAGCAGTTTTTGAGCCAAAAGGATATCTTAAAAAAAAAAAAAAAAAAAAAAAAAAAAAAAAAAAAAAAAAAAAAAAAAGTGAAAAAAAGATATAACAGGCTATAAAGTCAAAAGGAAAAAAGAGATATTTTTGGAGGCTGTGATATAACAATATAGTGTCAGTGAAGACTGTAAGATTAATGCTAGAATATAGGCTATATGGACTAATTGTATGCATGTACCTTCCATCACAGAGGGATGAGCTGTGGCTAAAAGTTGCTGCAATGGCGACTTTTTTGTCTGTGAACTCAGTGTCCCTCTTGCAGCTGAACAGAATCACAGTTTTTCATTCAGTACTTGATTTAATTAAAGCATGGGAGCATTTCACTGATCATCATCCAAGGATAGTAAGCAGAGTGGCTATCACCTGCATAATGCTAGAGCTTTGATTTATACCAAAACACCAGATTCCCTATAGGCAGCATGTTGGCTGGTACTGCAAGCAAAATGCTCCTGTGAAATTTGGTGGCTGAAAAGCCAGTATGTCATGATGCAGGTTCGCATCACTGTTTGTGGGGTTTCTTTCTCCAGGAAAGAATTCCAACACCTGTGCTTACACATGATGTTTTCCCAGGTGATGCACAGGTGTAGAGCTAGGCATGGCCAATGGTGACCAACGCTAGAGAGGAGGTGAGGAGGCAGCCAGCACTCCCACCCTTGGCATGGAGTGGAGGACAAAGCAGCCATGCCAGGCAGGCAGGTGCTGTTCAGGCTCTGAAAAGTAAGGTGCTGGGTCAGGAGCTCTGTGGGCAGCTACTTCCCACTGACTTGCTGAGGAACCAAAGATTTGGTGTTAGCCAACAGTTAGAATTAGCACAGTCAAGATGGAAGGCTGGTAAGACTGTGTCATGTTAAAAATGGGAGGAAAGATACTTTCTTTTAAACCTAATGTGATACTATGTATATCACCCATAAGCAAAGAAACAAATGACTTGAGAGTCCCAGCTTTTAAATTAAAACACTTTCAGACTTTCCAATACTTCCTGAGTACTTAATGTGTTAAGTACTCAGCACATAATGCTTGAAAATGTTTAATGTATTCTGCAAATATTGGTGGATTATGGTACAGGATCATTGGATCTGTGCTCTTTCAAAAGTCTTTTCAAATGTATGTGGTCCTCTTTTAAATAAAAAAGGAAGTGAACAGAGTTAAAAATCATGTACCTATTAGATTATTTAGTGAAGTGATTACAGTGATCTTTTCTCAATTTATGGTTTTGTATATTATAGTGTGCAGATACATATGTTTTGTTTGTATTTTGAATTTCAGGAAATAATGTTATTTAGGCTGTATTATTTGGAAAACAGAATATTTGCTCAACATAAAATGCTGAGAGGCAACTGTTCAGAATGGGTGATTTTTTTAAAAAAGAAAATATTTGAAATATTTTATTTTTAAATAATACCTGTACACTGTTCAACATTTTTGAAAATTATAATATCTTTAGATTAATTAATACATAAATCTGTTTCTTGACTATGTTTTCCTTGCAACTTGTATGAATTAATCTACAATTTAGAGATGCAAATATTAACAAGAAATACTGCACCTCTAGTTTAGACATAGATTATTTTCACCTATTTACTAGAATATAGGCAACAGGAGCATTCACATGTGATTCTTGTTGCCATGACAATGGCTTTGGTCCCTCTTGTGTTTGGAAGATCTTGCTTGCTTTCTCCAAACCTGATGCTCAGCTTGCTCTTCCTGCTCCAAATTCTTTACATGAAGAAAGGTAAGATAAAGTTAATAGAAGACTAACAACAAACAAGAAAACATGATAGATTGTAATTATGCCTTCAAATACAATTAAGGAAAAGTGAGAATGCAGAATTTCTTAAAATGTAGGCCTACATACAGCTGAGCATGTCTGTCTATAGATCTCTGTTTTTATAAGAAGGGTAACACAGTTCAGTGATGGATCTGAGAATTTTGATATAGTTTTCACTGTAATTTAGGATGTGATGAGGCTTGTGTCTGGAGCCAGCAGGCCAAGATAAAGTGTCATTTACATTCCCAAAGCTCTACTAAAGTCGGTGTCCTAGTGTTGGCACTGTAGACAACAGAGAGCTTTGCTATTGTGGCTCACTTTCTCTGTTTTTTCACTATTCAAACATTTGTGTTCAACCACACAAGCAATCGGCTAGTGCGGTGGCATCGTCACTTCACCTGAAAAAACATGCCTCCAATCATTCCCCTGCTAGCCAGTCCAAGGCTGTAAAGGCAATTGTGAGTTTAGGACAGAAAGTGCCATTATTTCGTCCTCACTGGCTAAAGAGTTTTTACCTCAGCGTCCTCTACCTCTTGGCAGGAGTAGCATAACATTTCACTGGCAAAAATCTCTGAGTCTTCCCTTTCAGCAGCAAGTAACAGTAATTTTTGCAGACAGGGACCACAGGCACATCTTGCATTTCACCAGTTATTCTACTAGCAGTTGTATGCCTGGTTTTCCAACTTCTAATTATCACTTGGCAAAACTTCCCTGAGAAAGTTGTGCAAAGTAAACAACCTATGTAAAAAAATTTCTCCTAATTTAGGTATAAAAAATCCTAGAAAGTGTTTGAGAGTTTAAGAATAATAATCAGTGCTTGCAGCTATCACAACAGGATGTTAGTTGTTGAAGTCACAGAGAGGATACATAGTGTAAAGGCAACACCATTAACCTTCTGTTCACATCCAATAAAAATAGAAGAATCTAGCTTCCAATCACTTTAATATTGCTGTATCTGACTTCCTAGCTGTAGAGATATAGCTAAAAGCCATAGTTTGCAATAATACAGCCAGAAAGGCCTTATGTGTTGTGATCATAGCCACTTCTATTATAACAAGTCAGTTCTGGTTCAAAGAAAGTTGGGAGCATTTTGCACATCCATTCAGTGTGCTGCAAACTTCTCTGTCATTTGCTGTGTTGGAAAACTGGTATGTTGGGATAGCTAATTATATTTTTCTTTCCGAAATTAAGTCTGATGTAAGCTGTTACAAACTGTGGAATGGCAACATGCCACCCTGCAAACAAATGAGATGCTGACAATATTGTCCTTTAGCATAGATGTTCTTGGCTTCTTCTGAGTTTAGACCATATTTGTTACCTCTCACAGATCCCATTCTTTCAAGATGACATAGCCCTCCACTGCTGACTTTGCTGCAAGCAATTTAAAACTGCTTGTGTGCTGACTTTGGCAGCTGGCTGGAGATTACACTGTGGATTAGGTGGTTATGCAAGTGGCCTGGAGAGAATATATCTGCTTTTCCTTATCCTAAAGGGTGTCTACTGTGTGTTTACTGTGAGAAGCCTCAGGTCACTTTCCAGAGGGCTCTGCCAGTTTGCTGTTCACATTAGACACTAATGAGTATAAATTGTAAATTTTCAGCTATTTCAACCAGTCCTTTGTGATTCTAGGATTCTCCAGCTGCAGATTGACAAGACTATCTGAACTGGTCTTGAAATAGATATGTGGACTTGAATTTCCTCTCAAGATGCCTGCTCGAATTTTTAGGGATTCAGATGTGGATGTGCCACTCAAGTTTAAAGGGCTGTAGGGGTAAGAAAACTTTAAACTCCCACAACTCAGTTTAGCTCTCTCATAAACTTAATTCTCACTATTCATTCTGCTTTTCTAAGCGTGCTTTTCAGTGAGTCTAATTCTGCTAATCTCCTTTATGAATACTAAAGGAAATCATGCTGTAAAAGTGATGTAGGGCTTTCCCAAGGAATACTTCCCAGCAAAAAAAGAGTATCTTTCTGGCAAATCATTGTTATATACAAGATCCAGAATATATCTTAGAGTTTACAAAGAAGCCATTTTAGAAGTAGTTATCTAATAAACATTCTTACGTGGATGTTAATTTATAGTAGGATAAACAGGACAGCAGGAATGCCACACTTAGAGGTAAATCTCAGGAAGTTTGTTTCCAGTCAGCCACTGGTTTTAGGAAAAAGGACAATAGACTGAATTTTAAGAAATGTTTCTCCTCTACAAGTCAAAAAAATACTGCCCCTGTTCCAGTATACAAAGCTCTTCCAGCTCTGCCAGCCTGTCTGGTACCAGAAGGCCAACTATACAGAACTTGGAAAGCACTGATGCTTTTGGAGAGTCAGTTTACTCTTCTATTTATTACAATATCCCACTTCTTAAATGCAGAATAGCTTATGACTCTCCAGAACTAGAAGTATATTGATACCTATTGTGAAGCTTTGTATTTTTTCTTATTGCCTTTGTAAACAATAGCTATTAATATTAAGCTGTTAAACACTGGAGCTTTAATTTTTTACCAGTGCATGTCAGAATATTACCTGTTGTAGATGACAAACCACATCTGTTCCTTAGCTGGGAATACACGGGGTTGCTCTAGAGTTACAGGGGAAGGGGGATAATATTGTGAACAAATGTGCATATGCAGCACAACTGTGAGAGGCATTTTGGCTCAAATGGCTAAGTCAGAGATCTGTATTTGCAAATTTTTCTTAATCTAGATGAATATTCAAAGGACATCGTTGTCTCACAAATACTTTCCTGGGATCAAAGCTTCAAAATATATAAAATTTAAAAATGTATAAAAATACCTGGATGCCCTCATTTAATTTTGTTTTGTGGCTGTTGAAAATTATGAAATATGAAAAATTATGTGAGCTGGTTTGGAAATAGCACCCTGCCATATGACTTTCAGGAAGGTTTTTATTCAATATTTAGATGTTGTTAAAAACTCTGTTGTATGATGATTTGCGCTGGCCAGTGGGATGGTGATGGAGGAGCATATTAAGTAGTGTATATATTAGAAAATGAATGTAAGCTAAAATGAAAATGTATACATGTATTACACTTGTATGTCATTTACCATGAGACTCTGTTCTTCAGCAGCCCAAGCATCCTTTGGCTATCATTTATATTTACTGTAATTTTAGCTGGAGTGTCATGGAATGCTGTGATTTGCACTTGTTTACCAACTATCCAATTTAGGAAGCTGCCCAGTTCCAAAAGGCTGTAGATTAGCCAATTAATGGAGTAAAAATGTTTGTGTTAAAAGTTCCTGAATGTCTGTGTCTGGGATGATGACAGAAACTGATAATGGGATATTAAGATATATAATGGATAATTCTCAGTTATGTAAGAATTACTTCATTAGGCTGGCGATTTGGGGTTTTTCCCACAGGTAAAAGTGACAGAGTATGTCTATTCTCTGGTGGTGAAGGGATTTCACCCAGAAATGCCTAGGGCTCATCACTTACTCTTGTTGTCTGATTTGATAGTCTGCTTGAATTATGGCGAAAAAGTTAATTCTCTAATTCACTAAAAGGTGGATGACCCATTCAAGTGGTATCCTTTAACATTGCTACGGAACACATTTGATCCTGACTTGTTGGGGCATAACTAACACCCAAAAGTGAGCTGATATATATCAGCCTGGTATCAACTGCCTAGATGGTTGGTCTGCTTTATTCTACAGAGTATGCATAGTTTAAAGGCATCCCCTTGCACTGTGACACCCTTCAGTTCTCCTTAACTGCCTGTATGACACTCTTTCTGTTATCAGTATTAAAATGGATGCCACACTTTCTTTGCTTTCTTCAGGTATTCCTAATTCTTAAATGCAATTTCTTGACATTTTTTTTGCAGTTTTATACTTGGCACCAGCCTTTTATAGTAGATAAGACCAAGATTTTGAAAAGACGCTAGATAGCATGAACAAAAGCCTATTTTTTGCCACAAAACCTCCCCACATCATAACTTTTTTGGGGGGAGACTGAAAGCAACCCATAACGCCTAACAAATGGGTTTTTAAAACAGTAAGTCACAGCTAGTCTACCCAGAAGATTTTAAGAATCTTCCCCAATGTGAATACCTCAAGAGATGAGCACTCAAAGTAAAAAGAAAAAAAAAAAAAAAGGTTACTTAAGAATAACTGTTCTTTCTTTAGAGATGTTTCCAGCATGTACATTTATAACCTACCTTTCTGTCTTTCTCTCTCACAGTCCTGAGTCTAGATTCTTGGACTGAGAGGAAATGACTGGGAGAGATCTACCCACTTATATTCCTGTATAAATCAAAAATGAGAGCAGGAGGCTTGGACTGCTCCAGGATGGATAAAAGTTTAAAAGTCTCTGCTTAACAATGTCAGTACACTTGTACCCATAACACAAGTGGGTACAAATACAATGCATGTTTTATTTTAATGGTACAAACAAAGCACAAAGACTTTAAAAGAGAGACTGTTGTGTATATATATCCTCCTATTCCCTGGAAGGCTTATCATCTTCAGGTGTTCCAATAGAGTCTGTGCATTTATGTAGTCTGTTACAAAAGCTACCACAGCAGCTAACCTCTCCTCCCTTAAAACAACAAAACAGAATTGCAGAGGTCTTTCTGATCTATTCTATCATCAGCCTTGTCCTTTCACAGGATTTTCTCTTAGCTCTGTATAGCTAATGAGATGTGAAGAAGTTATTTTGATTTCTTTTTTCCTTTTTTCCTGCGTCTTCCAACCTCTGTGTCTCTGTCCTATTTGCCTTTAGACTACAACTGTATGTTCAAAAAGAAAATACCCCAGTACCAGATTAATCATATTCATAAATTATTAGAGGGCAGTTCTATTTTAGTTAGATTCATGACTGGGTATTTCTGAGTTCATCTTTTTAAACTCATAAATAAGCAATAGTACTTGTCTATGATTGATCTCTAACCTAGCAAAATACATCTGCTAATGCTTCTGTAGGCATCTAGATAGTAATGGGTTTTAGGAAAAGATTTGAAAGGAAAGAGAGGGCAATACCTTATTTATCATGTGAAACGTTCATTTTTTTTCCCCAAAGGCTTACTACATAATTTATGTCAATATTTGCATCACATGACCAACAAAGACAACACAAAGTTATTGGTTGCTATGATGATATGCTTACTTCTAAGTATGCAAATTAAAAGTTTAATTGATCTCTTCTGATTCTGATCTGTTTGAAAGATTTTCATTTTCATTTCAACTAGCTTTTGTGATATAAGGAGTTCCCTGAATTGTCTTAGATTTCTATTCATAAAGAAAAGGTTTTTTTGTCAATTATACAATTTTATTTTAGGCCTTCCAGCTCTCTTCACCTATTCATAGTGAGATGAATGTGATGTAATGGGCATGTACTAACTATGAGAGAAGGAAAAATGTCTTCTCACAGGACTTTTCATTCTAGATACTGTGTTTCTTGGACTGAAAAAAATTATCAGAAGAAAAACATGTTGTGAAGGATAGTGGAAAACATCCTTCCCTCATTTTTCTGATTTGGTGATATTTCTTTGGTATCAAATCTTTCTGACTTGAATGTTGTCTGCTTTCAGTAGCTTCAGGCCTGCATGAAGATTAAAGTCCTGTTAATATTTCCATAGTCTTTGGATGTCTTTGAGACTAGAGTCTTTCCTGTGAAATAATTCTGGCATTTGCTATAACACTTTGCCCAGATTTTAACTATCCTTGCAACAATGTTAGTAGACTTGATACTTCAGCATTTCCCCTTAAACATATATCTTCTCTATTGGCATATAAATACCTTTAATCAGAAACATGTCTTTCATTTGGGACATATATATCTACTGAAGGTTTTTTTTTCTGTAATTCTTATGCTTTTAAATTCTTTTGGCACCACACCTAATATTCAGGATTAGGCATTGCAATATATATACCAGAGACAGGACAAAAAGACTGGGAGATAAATTTCAGGATGTGTAAGTGCATATGGGAAGCTATATGTATACAAAATTATGTGCTTTAAATTGGCTGTTCCTGAGGAAAAACATCCAGGAGGCACTGTGTAAGTTCTCTGAAAATGTCCATTCCAGTGCTCACTGGCAGGCAAGAAGAAAAACAGAACACTGAGCTTTCTTCTTAGAAGGAGAGTAGAGGAAAAAACCCCAAACAACAGAAAGTACTGTTGTGAACTTGCACAAATCAATAGTATGCCCCTGTCTTGTGTATTGCCTGCACTTCTAATTATTTCATCTTTAAAAGAATATAGTAGAACTATAAAAAGTAATGGGTGCCTAACAGGGATGATTAGAGTGGCTCCCAGTAAAAAGCTGGGACTTCTCAACACAGAATAAAAACCAATGAAATGGCAAAATGGAAAGGCATTTATAAAATTATGAAACTATGGATGTATGTGGATACAGTAGACAGGAAATTACTTACTATCTTTCTACCACTTAAGAACTAGTTAAGACAGAATGAAATTATTGAGTAACAAATTTAAACCAGAAAAAAAAAAGTAGTAGAACTTGTGAAACCCAGTGGATAAATAGATTTAAAAAGAGGTTAGACAAATTCAGAAAAGACAGGTCTTTGAGTAGCTGTTAAAAACAAGAGCCCAGGTACAACCTGCAGTTCTGAAAATCCCTAAACTGTTAATTGTTGGAAGTCAGGCCAATAAAGCAGGGTAAAGATTATTTTATAGTGGTCCTGTAGTGATATTCTTCTCTTCTGGAAGATAATATATTGACCACTCTTTGTTATACTACTTACACCCCCAAACTGACCAATCTAGCAATTATTATGCAAAATTGCTTACAGAAGATATAAATCATGTATTCCTCTCCCTAGAACACTTTGTGGTTATTGTTATCAGTGGCATCCATTTCTGCAGAATTATGCAGATTAATTCTCAGGCAAGATTCTACTGAAATGGACATTGTAGGAAAACAGGTGCAATTCAGATAAAAAGACTAAAATTTATAAATAAGCATTACTCCCTTTTAGCTAAAAATAAAAAGTATGTGTAGCCTCTTCGCATCAATACTAAAAAATATTCTAATGATTCAGTAGGTGAATCACTAACAAAACTTTGCTGTTTCTTAGAAATAGAGGGTTATAAACCTTCTTACATACATGATACAGCATGATATTATGGTCTAAGTCTGTTTGCAAAAGCTTAAGAGAAGTTGTGTAGAGTAACCGACTTCTGTATTTGGAGTATATCATACCAGTAAAGCTCACCCAACTGCCCACTGTTATTTGTCATAAGTACACAGAATAGTCTCCAGAACAGAGGTATGACTCCAGACACCTCAGAATCTTTGGTGTAAAGAAAATAAAATGCCTGCAAATTGCAGAGAAACAAGATTTGTTGTCATTCTTCAGGCCTTGAAAGGAAAAGTTTGTCTACCTATAGAACAGTATTGGGAAAGAAAAAGCAGTGACTCTTTTTTCCTCCCGTTTTTGACTATTCATAATTTTAAACTTGTTGTAAACTTAAAAACAATAATCTGAAAAATGAGCAAATATGTTCTTTTTGGGTCCTCAGAGATCATCCAGGTTTGAACTCCTGTAAGTTTAGAAACAGAAAGAAGAAAGTTACATTTTCTGTGAGGCTGAAATATTTGAAAAGCACATGAAAGGTACGTAGCCTTAGAACATATTATTGAAGACAGACCCACCTGTTGTTCTTGTTCTTTGTCAGACTCTTATAACAAAAGGAACACCTTATTAAACTATGTACATAGAAAGCTGGCTAACTCAAAAGAAAAGTTGTTCCGATAGAAACTTCAGTTGTATCCTATACATTTACTTTGTTCTAAAATAAAAGTCAACAGAAAGTCAGTCTAAAAGTTATATTGATCCAAGGGCATTATTCACACTTCAAGAACATTCCCAAGTAGAATATCTGGGTAATTCACATTTTGCTTCCCCAAAAGCCTTATTAGCTAGCTTAACTTACATAACTTTTGACAACAGAGGCAGTTAAGACTAACACAGGATTTCTTCCCTGTTCTATGCCTTGTCATGAATGTCTTCCCCTAATCTGACTATAGGTAATAAGATAGGACACCCATGCTCTTTCTTCCCATGTGCCTGAAATACATGCATGCTCCCATTCCCTAACTCGGTGTGCATTTGGTGTGTAATCAATGTTAACTAAGTAATTGAACTTATTCACATGATACACATATCTGGTCTTGTCAAGAAGACACCAAGAGGCCCTTGGGAAAGCAAATGATAGGGAAGAAGCTACAGCCTTTCCAGAATATTCACCAGCCTCCTCAAAACAGTCATCAGGTTTGTGTCCTGCTCCCTTTCCACATGTGAGGGTGGGGAAGAACAATGGCATAGAGTGTGTCAAAACCCAAACTGCTTTGGCGGCAGCAGCTTATCATGTAATGAAAAGAAATCCTTTTTTATATTGTAGCTGGAATGTAGCCATGACCTGATAAAACAGGAATACATGGCACTGGCACATTGCATTACCATACTCCTACTCTGTTTGCCAAGGTCATTGATGAAAATATTTAAATACCATCACTTCTAAAACCAATACTTTAGAAACCCCCTAACTGCCTTTCTCCAGCCCAGTAGTTCTCGTTTTATCAGAGCTCCATTCCATCTCCCTTTCAGGCAGTTCCTCAACCATTTTTTAAGTTGGTATCTTAATTCCCAATGCTCACTAATGTTGTGTACTTTCAGGCTGTTTAATTTCATCAATTATATATGTTTAGATACCTATATTTATTTTTCTGTCTCCAAATGACAATAAAAACTTCTTTGTGGTATGCTAAGTCTCAAGACTCCTATGATGCTTGAGCACGTATGTCAAAGGATTTAGCTAAACTTAATATGACCAGTTAGTAATTGTTAAGAAAAAACTAGCTAGTAAAGTAAAAAACAGAGAAGTAAAAATGTCATGCCACTATTATTTAAATGAGAGGAAATTCACTTAACATAATTCATTATAGTTAATGAAATTATCTGCTTGCCACAATGTAGTCGAGATTAGGGATTGGAAATTTAAAAGCTCAAGGCTCAGACCATTTGAATAATTTTGTGGGTAAACTTGAGTGAACAGGATTGATTCTCTTTCATCTTCCTGTTGGCACATGATGCGCTGTCGTGTCTTGGAGCACAAAACAAGGCTGGCACAAGAGACAGAGGCAGATTCCATCTCCCCTTCATCCAGTGAAACAAACCCATGGCATCTGTGCATGCAAAAAATATAGTATGAATGACTGAACTGAATCTAGCAGGCTTGAAGGGATTTGGAGAGTACACAGCTGGAGAAAAAAAAAATCCTTGCAAAATTAGTGCAATAGGTCTGAATTTATGCTATTCTTAGTTACTGTCTTAGCAGCTATGTTATAGCTCTACATTGGTCATCACTCTACATCTGTGCTGTAGATGAGAATTCGCAGCCTCTGTGTAGTTGATTTTGTAGTGAGGATTTGAGATTGTTTATATCAATATTTTTACTTTTATCCATTCATTTTATTTTACAACTCCAGGAGACTTAATAGGAGTTTTTATCTGGATAACCCTTTTACAAAAGATTTGTTGAAAATCAGTGGAAACTAAATGCAAAATTTGCAACTATATTCTGAATAAGAATATAGTTTTCACCAGTGCTTTATAAAGGGAAATTCCCTTGGAAAAATTCAAAGTTTGAAACAGGGAACTAACAAAAGGTGAATTTGGTCTTGTATTCCCAAAAGGCCTGGGCGTGAGGTTCAGATTTATTTCAAGTAATTGTGTGGCAAAGGTGTCATTTTACTTGGTTAAAATATAACTGCAGTAGCAAATAAATGTATCACAGACCTTTACATGTATTCTTTTTCTGTGCCTTCTATAGAGGAATAATCCTTTGTTGCTGGTTTTCTATCCTTTTTTACCAGCAGCTTAGACCTTCCAGCATAAGCAATATTATGTTTTAACCTATTGTAATGCAGCATATGGGAACATAATTCCTACCACTATGAGGGAAAAATTCTGTATTGAAGGAGAAAATGTTTGTTTGGGTTTTTTTATTTGCAGGAAACAGGATAGAGGTCTGCATGTTTATAAATAAAATTGACTTCCATGTACTGCTGAGGAGGAACAGAACAGCTGCCATACGGATTTTGAAAATATCATTATTTGATAAGTGTGCAACATAAGCATCATGACTTCAACAAAATTAACTTTAATTTTCCCATCAGCAAGACAATAACAAGTTCAAGATTAGTTATGCATTAAACAATCAATTCATGGAAACTAATTGAAGAAAGGAAGACCTTGTAAATAGAAATCATACAAAAAAGGAAACTGATTAGTCTTTACATTAATGTTTCTGTTCAGCAGCATTCACATTTTTGTCATTCATTTAATAAAGAACTGCGAGTCCCGTCTGAAATTTGTGGAATAATGAATGACTTTCTGCTAGAAACTAAACACAAAAAATCTCTCTCTGTGTGCACATATGTATAAATACATAGAGATGTAGTTACAAGCAATGCCATGCCAGAACCTCCTCAGCTTTGGCTGGTAATTGTGCAGTTTGTACTGAATATAGTGCCTTAAAAGCTGAAGAATTCTTCTGTGCATAGATGGAGGTCTTCAAATTAGAGTGCAAGTCATAGGCAAAATCTAAACTGAACATTTTGTAGGAGGAATGTGTAGGAGGTTTTTCAGGCTATACAGATTGCACCTTAGTTTACAGAAAGAATGATCAATTTTGGTTAAGGATTGGCCAAACTGTATTTCATACAGAGGTCAATAAAATGTTATACAAGATGTTCTGACTATTACAACAGTCATTCATCTAAGAAAGAATTTTATCTTTTTTTTTAAGATTCATAATCCATGTGTTTATATATTCAAAAATTTCTTCTAAGGTTTCGACAGAAAAGCAGTTTAGGTTCTGCTCCAATTCATAGAATATAATTTTAAAATTTGAATCCTAACTTTTAAAAAATTTACCAAAATTTTGTGCAAGAAGTTATTTATTTTTAAAGTGGAAATGTTTTACATGAAATAGGGTGCTTGCGCAAAGAAAGTTTTATTAGAGTCTTGCAGAGAATTTTGCTGAAAAATATAAGTACTTCTCACAGACTAGACTATTTTATAACTAACATCAGATATATTGCCCACTAAGGACATCTGAAAATGATTTTAGCCGCTTTGTGTTAAGGAGTTACCATAGCATAGAAGCTTGTGTGGCTTTCTTACTCCAAAAATAAGCATGATTTTAAAAGATATTGTGGTATACTCAATCAAATTTCACTGATTTTAGCTTGATATTTAAACAATACTTTGGAAGTTACAGATGAACTTGTCTCACAGCTTTTTAAGGAGAGAATCTTTCCTGGATCTCTGTCAGAGAATGCAATGACTCATTCTAGAGAAGAAATATTAGCTAACTTCTTCTTTCTACAAGCATTTGAAATGATGAGACAAAAATAGTTAACGAGACTTTTTGAGAAAGAATATTTCTTTACCCAGATTCAGCAATCTAGATAAAATATCATTGTTTTCCTACCTACCAGCTTCCAGTCTGGAATGAAAGAGACAATTTGGTTTTGGTTTTATGTAATCACATGGTTGGGTTTTAAAAGTAATTTTTAATTTTTTTTATTTGGTATCCAAAACCAAAGAACAAGAGACCATGCTCTGCAGAGAAATATATTGGAAGACACGAAGAGATACAAGACAATTTACAGATACAGATGATAATGCACTAGTTTGTTGCAATCCAGAATCCTGAAGTGATCAAATATTCTTTCTGTGAAGTCTGTCTGGCAAAGGAAAAACAGATTAACTTTTCCAGCCTCAAATTTGCATTGCTTTTGGGGAGGGAATTAGCCAGCTGAAAAGACTACACCTACTGAGCACAGTGATGCTGTGCAAGCATTCACTACTTCACCTAAGGGAAATCTCAGAAATATAGTTGCTCATTAGAGCATTTGCAGGCCACACATGGCTTGCAAAGCAGTGCTGGTGGCTGAGAGGAGGTTAATGTAACAACTAGTAATGCTGAAGAAGACGGAAGAAAAGACAGAGATTTAGGTATACCAGTGCAGGAAGTCAGTGAGCAATGCAACAGATATTGTGGGTTTGGTCTGAAGCTTTGGTTCTGTTATGACTCTTTGACCCTTATGAGCAGTTCTGCCCTCCCTCCTAAGCTTGCACCCCGCTGCAAGGAAGAAAGCTGGCACTGCTGTAGTTACTTTGCTACTCTGAGGACCCTGCATGAGGAACTGAGACTCCTCTGGGTCTTCATTGCGATCCTAGTGACAATGAGTATAAATCATCCTGGGAGAGCACCAGACACAGTGAAGGAGCTGTGGGGGCAACAGCCATCAAAGGCAAGTTCACAGTGCTGCCAGGGTCCTTCCCCTGACATATTTTCTCTGCGTGAATAGGCTTCTGTGGGTTGCTGATGTCCCAGGTAAGCTACTTCTATGCCGCACCAAGCAGTGGAGAAGCCTGGGAAATGTCTGAAACTTTTAGGGCACAGAGCTGAGATAGGTGTAGCACTGGCAGGAATGACAGCCTGAAGATGGTAGCTTGTCCTTCACTACCCATTTCAAACTTACAAGGTTTCTACCACAGCAAGGGAACTGGCTGTATCCATAGTTGGGAGCAGTTTGAGTGCAAATTTTTCATCCTGGCTGCAGACATGAAGCTTAGCTAACAGAGGATAAAGCACTAGAAGCACTGGGCAGCTGCTGAATCCCACAGGGTAATGAATTAAAAAGGAGCTAAGAAAACTGCCTGAATGAAAAGCTGAAGTGGTTAACAACCAAAAAATGTATGTATGGAGAGAGGGTGGGTGGAGAAATTTTATCACGGTTGCACTCTGTATCTGCAAGAATCAAAAGATAGGAAAAACCTTGCCATATTTCTACCAAAGGGCTAATTTTGACACACTTGATGGGCACAGCAGTTAAATCAAACAGAAAGCTAGCTGAAACCACTGAAAAAGTTTGAGGAGTATTTTTGCATTTCACATAAAAGTAAAATCTTTGAGGGTGTTGTATTTAAATAGAATGAAATTTTAAAAAGCCAGTGACTTTATTTAAGGATGAAAAGATGAACAGTACCCTAGAAAGAGGACAAGACTTTGCTTAGGTTTGGAACAAAATAATTGGTGGATGACAAAGGGAGTGACAGAACAACAGAAAAGTTCAGTCTGATTTTTGACAAAGAAATCTTGTGGACATCAGATATAGTCTAGACCAGAATGAAGTTTATAAAATGTAGGCACCGCTCCAAAGCAACAAGAATGGTTAAATAAAATAAATTTAAAAAAAAAAAAAAAAGAAAGAAAGAGAGAAAGAAAGAAAGAAAGAGAAAAAGAAAGAGAAAGAAAAAGAAAGAAAGAGAAGGAAAGAAAGAAAGAAAGAAATCTGAAATATCTCATGCAAATAGACCTAATTTAGAATGATAGAGCTCAGGACTAGAGAGCCCCAACAACAGCTCAGGAGGATATTGGAGCCAAGACAATGCTCAGCACCCACATAAATGTTACAAGAAGAATAATTATATCATTTTATAAGAGTTTGTAAGAGCTTACATAATATACATGAAATTGGCAAAGGTGCCGATAACACCACAGTCAAATTCTCTATAAAAGCCTGAAAGGAAATGAGTTATTAAATTATTTTAAGCTGGACACTGATGTACAAAAGAGTGTGTTGCCAGAAGCGGTACTTATTAACAGCAGAAACAGGCATGGGTATTACACAGGTAATTCTATAAAAAAGCATACTTGAGACAAAAATTATCCCCAAAAGAAGAAAACCTGGGAGTAGCACAGAGTACTGTTGCTGCCATCAGTAATACTTTTGCTCAAGCAAAATTCCCTTGGAACAATATGCTTTGTAAGAAGTGTGCCTAATCTAGCTGCTCAACACAGTAATCTGAGGCTGCTACTCTGGGTTGATGTCCTGTGGACATTAAATGAAAACCTTAACTCAAAATAAAAGAAGCTGAAGGAGTTAATTGAGAAAGCAGCAGTGGTCAGGAACAACACCAGGAAGAACAATTTTGGTTGTCTACAGATGACTCCAAAGGGGGTATTAGCATAATCCTCTTTACAGCAGTGTGAAAACTGCTGCTCAAAGCTGAAGACCATTGGTCTGTGTGTGAGGCAAGCGAACAGAAATGAAGCATCACAAATGCAGAGGAACTCTCTGAATACAAAAGGCTTTAAGTCTTTATGGGAGGCAAGCATTACCCAAAATGGAACAAAAATCTTAAATTATTGCCAGCAGGGGACTTGGAGTGTGGCACTCTTACCCTTCCCTATTCCTTCCCTGGAGAGAAAAGGGAGAGGATTTTTCTTTTTTTTTCCCATCCATGCAGGCTGACAAGGGTTCTTAAAATTAATGAGAGCAAAAATATTCTTTACATACGTGGTTCCCAACTACTCCTCTTGGAGCCCATTTTCATCTCTGAAAATTCTTCCTAGTCCACGGTAAGTCATTATTGTAAATATTTCAACTGAAAACATCAGAAAGGGTATGAGGCACTTGGAGGCAGCTGCAGCCCTTCTGGCATTCAAGAGTAATATAGTGGGGAAAATTCCAAATACAATACTGGTTAATTTGTTTAGTAAAAATAAAACAAAACCATAAGCTTGAATTATCAGACTAAGGTGCTGCTTTGGGAGAGACCACAAAGAGAGCGTTATACCTTTAGCATGGGCAACTGTGAAAATATATTCCTATTGGGCTATATTGCAAGCTGGAGAGCAGAAGAAAGTGTGTTTTCATTTTTTACTATTATTTGGTTTAATACAAGGACAAAGATTCATAAAGTGTTATGGAGTAATTTGTGTAAAAGTATAAATGAAGGTCTTTAGGGATGGGAAGTACTAAGGAAGTCTAAGAATGTTTTATTCTAGCCTTAGATGAACAGTGTTGAATTTTCTGAACTTTGCTATAACTAAACAGGCCAGGTCAAGTGAAAGCCCGCATTAGTACCACGGGAAAAAAATGGTCCTCTGTAGTAAAGCAGATATAACTTTGTTTAGATTGTCAAAAAAATAAAGAAGTCATCTAGGTTATTATTTTCACATCTGTGAAAATATTCCCATGCCAAAGACCATACCAGTGACTGGGACAAGACAAAGCACAACTCATTGTCTATAGAGCTCATCATGACAAAGAGCCAGTTTGTCAGCCCAGCAGTGGTTAAGTTCCTACCTATATCTTGCTATTGCTTCACCTAGCAGATGTTTTGCAACTGAGAAACATAGGGCATCAGTGAACAGTGTGTAATATCTGATTTCTTCTGAGAATAGAAAAAAAGCTTTTTTTGTCAGCAAATGACATAGGGCTCTTTCAGAAGTGTCTGTAGGAACTGGAAGAAACCGTAGCCAATGAAACCATGATCTGAAATCATGTGGAAGCAAGGCACAGAGACAAATCCTTCTCTGGGTGAGGAACACAACCATTCCAGTGAAATAAGCCACACATTGCTCTGGGTTAAAAATATGCTATACTTGAATCTATGCAGCCAGAATTAAGGTGACTGGCACAATTTGGGATATATGTCCATGCTAGATCTAAACCAGACAATTTCAGAAGCAATGTAGGGAAGTAGTCATAGATTTCAGGGTGAGGAGAGTCACAACTTGAGTAGGTCACTCAAATTTCTGGCAGGTTTGCACTGAAGGCAATAATCTCATAACAAAACCAGGTAGATTAAGACTAAATTGGGCATGCCTACATGTACTTCAATCACACCTTCAAATTCAGTGTAGGCACAGGATAAATGGATGGTGTTATAAAGGCATTAAATGAAAGCACTTAGTTCAAGACAGAGGAAATTGTAAGAAAAGCCTGAACAAACAAAAGCAGTAGGGTGATTGCAAGGGATTACGATCTGGATGTAGGCAGGATCACAAAGTGTAGTGATTCAAAAGGAAGGGGAAGGGAGAACAAAATGCTTTGAAGGAAAAAAGCTAGTGCAAGCTTCAAAAAGACATGGTCAAATCAGGTTTTTGCTGTACAAGAGGTTTTGGGGTTTTTTTTTTTTCTTTTTTTTTTTTTTTTTTAAATGTGGAATTGAAGGAAACAAATGTAGATAGCTGCATGAGCTCTTAGTAACAGGACTGTGACCAAGCTGTGTGGTGTGAAAAACTGTCTGTGAACTTTCTTCGGACACAATCTCTTCATTTAAAATCCTTTGTCTAAAAGCCTGTGGGTTTCCTCAAATGAGAAGATTTCTAGGATAAAAGTTTTTTACTTTTTACTTTACAAGAATTTCTTCCTTTATCCTAACCCAAAAGCCAAGATAGAGTCCAGAGCTTTACTGATGTATAATAATGAGTAAAAAAGAATAAAGTGCCCATCTCATGCTTCTGCAATACTGTTAAGATGAAGAATTCATAGAGGAATACTATCAAGTGAAACAAGGTCAAAGATATAAAGCTTTCAGTAATCTCAAAAGAGTCCAAAATTTTATCCACGCCTTTCCCTGGTTGCTTGACATTTTGATGGTAAAAAAGCTATATCTAGTATCCAGGTGCATATTCTAGAGGGAAAAAACTGACATGCTACTTTGATCAGAGTAACAGTAAAGCTTCTGAAGAGCACAACTTCTTAATGAATGTACACAATTTTGTACAGAAAAGCACAGGGAAATAGGAAGAGGCAATGGTATGAATCAAAAGGAAAAGTGGGCCAGGGTATTTCTGTAATATTTACAGTTATCAATACAGAGCACAACAATTTAAGGTGAAATCTTCCAGAGGGATCAGAATCTTATTTTGATCTTTCTTTCAGAAGCTTATGTATATATAAATGCAATGTGTTTCTTTCTCCATTTGAATGGATGTTAATCAGAAAAGCTTTGAAAAACAAAATTTCTATGAGTAGCTTAAATTCATCCATACTCATTAGATGCTCAATTAGGTGAAACAAACTTTTCATCATATGCCAGACGCTTAATTTAATTTGCCCAGGATAAGCAGTTAACCACATCTATAAAGCTCTGAATTTTTTTGGAAATTACTTCAGGGTACTGAAGCAAGAACTATTGAATGCTCTAAAAATATAGGCAGACTAAAATTCAACATTGTTTGTCCTAGATCTAAGGATATTTACTTGAGGTATTTGTGTTAAAAAAAGCATTCAATTCCATACTACACTGTGGCTTACTGAAGTAAACTGTCATCAGTAATAGGGTAAAATAACTTCCATTTGCATTGCAGGAGTATACTTTAGTTGTTTTATGATATTTCAGGAAGAATGTTGTCTTAAAGTGCTGAGTCAGAGGACTTTTTTTGAGTAATTTACAATCAAATACTAGCAAATAATTTCTTTTCAAAGGGGTAGACAGTCACTCCTCCTCCCTGGAGGCAAGGGGAAATTATTTTTAGAAATTTAATGTTTTTAATGACATCAATTTGGTTTGCATGCAGCATCAAAACTGAAGAATTAAACCAAACTTTGATGGAGAGACACCTTGCTAAACTGAAGTAGGCAACTTTCCTAGTCAGGGGTTTTTTTGCTTTCTTTGAAAACTAAAATTGCGTTAGAAAATATGAAACAAGTAGCTGCATTTACAGTCAGTATACTGTTCCATCCTGAAAGAAAGGTTCAAAATTCAACCATTTCTCATATGATTGTAGAGCAATCTTAATTGGATCCTATTTTTATAATTACTTGGAAAGTTTGGCTACTTTATGTCCTTCTATGAAAATATTGTATTAAACTGAGTTATCACTAATAAATATATATCAGCCCCAAATTTTAGAACAAGAAGGGACACATCAGTTTCAAATACTAGGTCACTCAGTAACTACTCTTCTGATGCCAAACAACCAAGGTTTCCCTCCACATTAAAAAGGCTGTACACTAGCTTACATCTCTTCCATAAGACCTACTTAGGGCAATGCCACACATTTGCAGCAATCCATGAAAGACTCCTGCAGCTGATCAATATCCAGAGTTAGATAATTTAAAACAGTTTTGGCAAACTCTTTGTGACCAATATAACATACATGACCTCAGAAGCAACATGCAGTTTACATGTCTAAAGTTACTCCTATTAAATGACTTGCTGTTCCTCTAAGAGGGTTCTGATGAGGATTTGCTGTGTTAAAATGAAGCTTTCTCCCCAGTGAATACACAGTACACAAGTCATTATTATGATCATGTTAATTTGCTTGCCCCAGCCACTGAGGTACTGATGCAGTATAGGCAGCCAAGAAAAATTTTATCTCTTGCTGTTTAGTTTACTTAACCCAATTCATTAGGCTTGTTTTGAAGCTGTGTCTTGAATTGGGCTCCACAAGAGAAAAAGGGTAATAAATCATAGAATCATAGAACAGTTTGGTTGGAAGAGACCTTTAATGATTATCTAATTCCACCCCCACCCCCACCCCCCCGCCATGGGCAGACACATCTTTCACTAGATCAGGTTACTCAAAGACCTGTCCAACCTAACATTGAACATTTCCAATGACTGGGCATCCACAGCTTCTCTGGGAAACCTGTTCCAATGTCTCACTACCCTCATCATAAAATATTTCTTCCTTATATCCAATCTAAAGCTATCCTCTTCCAGTTTAAAAACATTACCCATTGTCCTGTCACTACAGGCACTGGTAAAAATCCTACCTCTTTCTTATAAGCCCCCTTTAAGTATTGAAAGGCCACAATAAGGTCTCCGTGGAGCCTTCTCTTCAAGCTGAACAACCCGAACTGTCAGCCTTTCTTCATAGGAGAAGTGTTCCAGCCCTCTGACCATTTTTGTGGCCCTCCTCTGGACCTAATCCAACAGGTCCATGTCTTTCCTATGCTGAGTAGTCCAGAGCTGGATAAAGTACTCCAGGTGGGGTCTCCTAAGAGCAAAGCAGAGAGGCAGAATCACCTCCCTCTATGTGCTGGCCATGCTTCTTTTTATGCAGTCCAGGATACAACTGGCTTTCTGGGCTGCAAGTGCACGTTGCCGGCTTGCATCCAATTTTTCATCCATCAGTATACCCAAGTCCTCCTCTGCAGGGCTGTTCTTAATCTGTTCATCCCCCAGTCTGTATTGATACTGGGGATTGCACCAACCCAGGTGCAGGACTTTGCACTTGATCTTGTTGAACTTCAGGAGGTCCACTCCTCAAGCCTGCCAAAGTCTCTCTGGATGTCATCTCTCAAGCATATCAACTACACCACTCAGCTTGGTGTCATCTGTGATCTTGCTGAGGGTGTACTCAATCCCACTATCTATGTCATTGGTGAAGATATTAAATACTATTGGTCACACTACAGACCCTTGAGACACATCATTCATTACTGGTTTCCACACGGATGTTGAGCCATTGACTGTAATTCTTTGGATGCAGCTATTGAGCCTTATACATCTATGGACAGCCTAGCAGTCCATCCATCAAACTCATATCTCTCCAATTTAGCAGCAAGAATGTTATGTGTGACCGTATCAAAGGCCTTACAGAAGTACAGGTAGATGACATCCCTAGCTCTTCCCTTGTCCACTGATGCAGTCACTCCATCATAGAAAGATGCTAGATTAGTCAGGCACAATTTGCCCTTGTTGAAGCCATGCTGGCTGTCTCTAATCACCTCCCTGTCTTCCATATGTTTTGACATATCTTCCAGGAGGATCTGTTCCATGATCTTACCAAGCACAGAGCGGGGATGAATGTTGGTGGTTCCCAAGGTCCTCCTTTTTACCCTTTTTTAAAATAGGCATGATATTTCCCTTTTTCTAGTCACTGGGTACTTTGTCTGACTACCATGACTTTTTGTGCTGGTTTTGGCTGGGGTCAAGTTAATCTTCTTCATAGTAGCTAGTATGGTGCTACGTTTTGGATTTGTGCTGGAAACAGTGTTGTTAGCACAGGATGTTTTAGTTAATTGCTGAGCAGTGTTTACATAGAGTCAAGGCCTTTTCTGCTCCTCATCCTGCCAGCGAGTAGGCTGAAGGTGCACAAAAAGTTGGGAGGGGACACAGCCAGGAGAGCTGATCCCAACTGACCAAAGGGATATTCCATACCATATGACATCATGCTTAGCAATAAAACTAGGGGGGAAATGTTGGCTAGGGGGCCGCAGATGGGGACTGGCTGGGCATAAGTCGTTTCATAGTGAGCAATTGTTTTCATTTGCTTCACTTGTCTTTCTTGGGTTTTATTTTTCTCTTTGTTGTTTTACTTTTTGTTACAATTTTTTATTATTAGTATTAGTATTATTATAATTATAATTATTTTTATTTTTTATTTATTTCATTTATTAAGCTCTTCTTATCTCAACCCACAACTTTTCTAACTTTTACCCTTCCAATTCTCTTTCCCCCATCTTGCTGGCAGGGGAGAAGTGAGCAAGTGGCTGTTTGGTGCTTAGTTGCTGGCTGGGGTTAAACCACAACACTTTTCAAATATGATGAAGAGTGGCTTGGCAACTACATTGGCCAGTTATCTCAGGACGTTGGGATGCATCTTATCATGTCCCAAGAACTTATGTATGTTCAGGTTCTTCAGGTGGTCTTGAACATGATCTTCTCCTACAATGGGAGGGACTTCATTCCCCTAGTCCCTGTCTTGAGTTTCAGGGGTTTGAGAGATGTGGGAAGAGAGATTACCACTGAAGACTGAAGCAAAAAAATGTTGAGTGCCTCAGCCTTCTCCATGCCAGTTGTCATTAGTTCTCCTGTCTTATTTATTGCAAGTGTGTGTACATTTTCTTTAATCTTCCTTTTCTGACCAACATACCTGTAGAAGACCTTTTTATGAATCTTTGTATCCCTTACCAAATTCAGCTCCAACTGTGCCTTAGCTTTCCTGATCCCATCATTGCACATCTGGGCAGTGTCCCTATATTCTCCCCAGGATACTCATCCCTGTTTCCACGGCCTGTGCATTTCCTTCTTACACTTTAGTTTGACTTGGAGGTCCTTACTCAGCCATGCTGATCTTGTGCCTTCCTTTCCTGATTTCATCCACATGGGAATTAAGAGCTCTTGCTCTCTAAGAAAAATATCCTTAAAGTACTGCCAGCTCTGTTCAGCTCATTTATCTCTGAGGGCAGTTTCCCAGAGGGTCCACTAATTCCTTAAACAATTGTAAGTTTGGTCTCCTAAAATTCAGGGTCCTAACTCTACTCTTCACTTGGCCCATATCCCTCAAGACTGTGAATTCCAGCAGGCCTCTCAGCTTGTTCATCGCTGTTTTTCGAAGACACCTCTGTGCAGTCAATCCATTTGTTTACACAGAGGGCAACCCCTCTGCCCCTCCTTCCTTGCCTGTCCTTTCTGAACAGTTTATAACCATCAATTGCAACACTCCAGTTGTGTGATTCATCCCACCGTGTTTCAATGACAGCAATTAGATCATATCTTTCTAGCTGCACAGTGGCTTCCAGATCGTCCTGCTTATTACCCATGCTGCATGCATTGGTAGAGAGGCACTTCAGCTGGGCTATTGACCATGTCACCTTTCTAGAGGAACACATCCTAATTCATTTGAGGCATTTCACAGGTGTTTTCTCCTGTTGGTTCCTAATGCATCAACAACCCCTCTCTTGTTTGAGAAGCTTGATAAGGTTTGGATTTGGTTGTGTTACTGGTGCAAGCATCTAGATGATGCCCACTGGCATAAAACAGCCTTCTGAGAACTTCAGACATCTACAATTTTTAGTAGCTGCTACATGTGTAGTTTGGATCTTAGGCAGGTGCCTACATATTGGACTTACACTGAGTGACAGACAAAATTTCCAGATCTGCCTAGGTATAATCTAAGAATTCCTATTACCCTGCTATTATCACATATCCTGATTTTTCTAATGACCACTTGCAAACTTGGTCTGAAGTAAGATTTCCACAAAAAGCAGCACTCAGAGGAATCCTCTCTGTTTATGAGGTATTAACATCAGTGACTGCAGTTATGAGCAGAGTGCAGCCTGCCTTTGCTTACCACTGTTAGGAACAGATGTACCTACAGTGAAGTGTTTAGAGAACAAGTCTTATGAGGGAACTGGGGTTGTTTAGCCTTGAGAAAAGGAGGCTGAGGGGAGACCTTATTGCTCTCTACAACTACCTGAAAGGAGTTTGTAGTGAGGTGGGTGTCGGTCTCTTCTCCCAAGTAACAAGTGACAGGATGAGAGGAAACAGCCTCAAGTTATGCCAGGAGAGATTTAGATTGGTTATTAGGAAAAATTTCTTCACCAAAAGGGTTGTCAGTCATTGGAACAGGCTGCCCAGGCAAGTGGTTGAGCTGCCATCCTTGGAGGTATTTAAAAGACTTACAGAATCATAGAATCATTTAGGTTGGAAAAGACCTTCAAGATCATCGAGTCCAACCATCAACCATGCCCACTAAACCATGTCCTGATGTCCCTTGTCTATGCAGTTTTTTAATACCTCCAGGGATGGTGACTCAACCACTTCCCTGAGCAGCCTATTCCAATGTTTGACAATCCTGTCAGTAAAAAATTATTTCCTAATATCTAACCTAAATCTCCCTTGCCTCAACTTGAGGCCATTTCCTCTTTTCCTATCTCCAGCCACCTGACAGAAGAGACCAACACCCACCACAATACAATTTCAGGTAGTTGTAGAGAGCGATAAGGTCTCCCCTCAGCCTCCTTTTCTCCAGACTAAACAACCCCAGTTCCCTCAGCTGCTCCTCATAAGACTTGTGCTCCAGCCCCCTCACCAACTCGGTTGCCCTCCTCTGGACATGCTCCAGCACCTCAATGTCTTTCTTGTTGTGAGTGGCCCAAAACTGAACAGAGCACTTGAGGTGTGGCCTCACCAGTGCTGAGTACAGGGGAACAACCACCTCCCTGCTCCTGCTGGCCACACTATTTCTGATACAGGTCAGGATGCTGTTGGTCTTCTTGGCCACCTGGACACACTGCTGGCTCATATTCAGCCAGCTGTCAACCAGCACACCCAGGTCTTTCTCTGTTGGGCAGCTTGCCAGCCACTCTTCCCCAAGCCTGTAGCACTGCATGGGGTTGCCGTGACCGAAGTGGAGGACCTGGCACTTGGCCTTACTGAACTTCATACGATTGGCCTCAGCTCATCGATCCAGCCTGTCCAGATCTCTTTGTAGACCCTCTCTACCCTCAAGTAGATCGACCCTCCCTCCCAGCTTGGTGTCATCTGCAAACTTGCTGAGGGTGCACTCAATCCCCTCATCCAAATCATTGATAAAGATATTAAACAGAACAGGGCCCAACACTGAGCCCTGAGGAGCACCACTTGTGACCTGCCACCAACTGGATTTAACTCCATTCACCACAACCTTCTGGGCTCGGCCATCCAGCCAGTTTTTCACCCAGTGAAGAGTGCACTTATCCAAGCCATAAGATGCCAGCTTCTCAAGGAGTATGTTGTGAGAGACAGTGTCAAAGGCCTTGCTGAAGTCAAGGTAGACATTATCCACAGCATTCCCCTCATCCACTAGGCAGGTCACCTAGTTGTAGAAGGAGATCAGGCTGGTCAAGCAGGACCTGTCTTTTGTAAACCCATGCTGACTGGGCCTGATTCCCTTCTTATCCTGGACTTGCCATGTGAGTGCTCTCAAGACAAACCGTTCCATAATCTTCCCCGGTACTGAGGTCAGGCCTGTAGTTGCCCGAATCCTCCCTCTGACCTGTCTTGTAAACGGGTGTCACATTGGGAAGCCTCCAGTCCTCTGGGACTTCCCCCGTTGACCAGGAACGCTGATAGATGTTAGAGAGTGGCTTGGCAAGGACCTCTGCCAGTTCCCTCAGTACTGTTGTATGGATCCCATCAGGTCCCATAGATTTCTGAGTGTCCAGGTGGCGTAGTAGGTCTCTAACTATTTCCTCCTCGATTAAGGGGGTTATTTTATGCTCTTTGTCCTTACCTTCTAGCTCAAGGGGTGGAGTACCCTGGGGATAACTGGACTCACTATTAAAGACTGAGGCAAAGAAGGCATTAAGTACCTCGGCCTTTTCCTCATCACTGGTTGCTACATTCCCTTCTGTATCCATTAAAGGAAAGATATTCTTCTTGGGATTCTTTTTACTGTTAACATATTTGTAAAAACATTTTTCATTGTCCCTTACAATAGTGGCCAGATTTAGTTCTAGTTGAGCTTTTGCCTTTCTAATTTTCTCTCTGTATAATCTAACAAGATCCCTGTACTCCTCCCAAGTTGCCCGCCCTTTCCTCCATAGATGATAAACTCTTCTTTTTTTCTTGAGTCCTAGCTCAAGAAAGCTCCCCATTCAGCCAGGCCAGTCGTTTTCCTCAGCGGTTCAACTTGCAGCACATGGGAATAGCCTGGTCCTGAGCCATTAAGATTTCCTTCTTAAAGAATGCCCATCCCTCCTGGACCCCTTTGCCCTTCAGGACCGTCTCCCAAGGGACTCTCTCAACCAGTGCCTTGAAGAGGCCAAAGTTAGCCCTCCAGAAGTCCACAGCGGTGGTTTTGCTGACCACCTTCCTTGTCTCACCAAGAATTGAAAATTCTATCATTTCATGGTCTCTAAGCCCAAGACAGCCTCTGACCATCACACCTCCCACCAGTCCTTCCCTGTTCGTAAACAACAGATCTAGCAAGGCTCCTCCTCCCCTGGTTGGCTCACCCACCAGCGGTGTCAGGAAGTTATCTTCCACACACTCCAGGAACCTCCTAGATTGTTCACTCACTGCTGTGTTGTATTTCCAGCAGATGTCTGCAAAGTTAAAATCCCCCACTAGGACAAGGGCACACAATTCTGAGACTACTGCCAGCCGCTTGTAGAATGATTCATCCATCTCTTCAACCTGGTCGGGTGGTCTATAACAGACTCACAGCACAGTATCTGTCTTATTGGCTTTCTCTCTCATCCTCACCCATAAGCACTCCACCTTGTCATCAGAATCGTGTAGCTCTGTACAGTCAAAACATTCCCTAACATAGAGAGCCAGACTGGAAGACATGGCCCTTAGGGCCATGGTTTAGTGGTGGATTTGGCAGTGCTAGGTTAATGGTTGGATTCAATGATCTTAAAGGTCTTTTCCAACGTAAATGATTCTATGATTCCATCATTCTTTGCTATGTACACTGTAATCAGCTGGGGGAGATCACTGGCTTATAACGTTGCCTTTTTTTTTTTTTTTAAAAGGCTAGATAACATTCAGGCCATTAATTACATTTGTAGCCATAGTTAACTTAATTATGTAGGGGTAATCAAGCTTCTTGCTTCAGGGTGTAAATTAATTACCACAAGGGACATCTACATCTCATGGGCAGCACTGCAAATTTGGAAAGTGCATATAAGGCTCTTCCTCTTCTTTTCAGAGACAGTGTTAATCACTAATTGGATCAGAAACAGACTTCTATTCTATGAAAAAGCTTTATTGCATGTAAATTATGTGGAAGTACAGTCTATTCTATTGCTGAATGAATGAAATGGTACCATCATCTGTAGAGCCTGGGTCTTTTATTCTGATTCAGGAGGGAAAGAAAGCTGATAAACTGAAGTCTGTTGGTCTAGTGCTGTATAAAATTGTTATCACAATTTAATTGATGTCTTATCAACTTTAAATCTCTTATGAATGTGGAAATTAGTGGGTTTCCATACTGAAATGGAACAGACTTTGTCAATGTGAGACAACAATTTTCTGCAGGATAAACTAAATATTTGTACCCTTGACAGTATAGCATTGCAAAGTTATGTACTCTGACAGACATCAAACAAGGTACTTACAGTCTTTTCTGGTGCAAAAGCCCTGAAATGTTGGATCATATTTTGACTGGGGAAGAGACCTTTTCAGAGAGAATGAAGAACTGGGAGAACCAGTGTATTCTGTAAAGAGGCTATTTCTTGCAGAAGAATATGAGGAAACCAAAAGAGTGGCTTATCTCTCAAAAATGATGATGATGATGATGACCTTTCAGTTGTCTCAGGAGGCTTTGTGATGTCTTGCTCTTTCTCTATTTTCCTCTTTGTTCTCTGACATAGCAATTTTTAAGGAATTGGATTCCTAGGAATGGAGCAATATTAAACAACATACTCAAGTGTATCTTGTTTTCTGCTAGTGATTCAACATTTCAGACGGATGAAAATTCCGATGTTGTGAAGAGGTGAACAGCATGTGAAATGGCACAGTGGTCACAACTGGGGGTAATGGTTAAAGAGTAAAAAATGGGACAGAGAACCGAAGTTTGGGATTTTTGTGAAATCTTATAGAAGTCACTTAACTTGTCTTTATATCATTGTCCCCTACTGCAAAACAAAAAGTTCATATTTATTAAGTTTTGTGAGTTTCAATTGATCAGTGTTGATCAGTGTTTTGAGATACACCATTTGAAAATGTTCTGTATGCAAAAGAATGCATAGTTATAAAAGAAGGTCTTCAGAAGATATTTCAAAATGCATATTAAATTCATAATAAAATACAAAATGACTTGCCCCTCTGAGATGAGAGAAGGACTCAGCTTCCAGGAGAAGTAATGGAAATTAATAAACTTGACTGCTGCAAGTTACCCAGCAAGTGAGATTGTTATAATTATCATTTTCAAACAAGGCACTCAATAAGATTCAGCATTCTTCCTGTTTGAAAAGTAATTGCTAAGATTCTGTCTGTCAAAAGCCATTATACAGTGCCAAAAACCTTAGTACATTTGTAGTTTTAATTGAGCTTTATCTCCTATTACCTTGGCAAGCTCTACAAAGCAGTCCTAACAAACAGGTTAAAAAAGTTCAACAAAGAGTGATGAAGCCACAGACTTAGCTCCAGTCACAGAAGACTCAGTGAGAGATAGGACCTAAAGCAGATACAGGGCTGCATGCCAGTGTCCATCTTGAATGGGAACCCAGAGTAAGTTTATCAGCAAAACTGATCCTTAATTAGATCACAAAAACACTAGAACTCACTTAAAGTTACAAGGATAAATATCACAAGCTACACAGAGACAATTCATATGCCTCTGCTAATAATGTCAAAATAAAACACTTGAAGATAATCACCTGATTGGTGTTTGTAGCAATCTGTTATTGTGAGCAATTACTCAAGTCAAGACAGTCATTGGTATCAAAGAGACTCATGTCTAAAAAAGACATATCATTTTAAGTGTGTAGGAACATCCACCTCCTCTAAAAAATTGAGCTGAATCACAAAATGGTACTTATGATAAGGGCAGAAACAACATCCTTTATATTTATCTTCAGAAGAACAGACTCTTTGTATTGTGTTGAACAGGTTCTTCTACCTGGTCATGAACATTCTGCAGATTTGCCAGGTCATTCAACATTCCCGTGTTTTCCATCCAAATTACTTACTTTGCTCCTGCTCACAAATGTAGGGATTACAAGAATTCTCCTTCAAAAGTCATTGGCACACTTGGCCTCTCATGTATGGAGACTGGACAGTGGGTTCAGCCGCTATTTCTATTACACCAGTAATTGAGAAACAGAAGCAAGCAAAATGCTTGATCTTTCATAGACTATTGCAACCATTTGCCTTGTCTTCCAATGAATGACTCGTTGGTCATTCTGACATAGCTTTTTGAAAGATTGAGCAGCTGGTGGTAATGCAGAATGGAGAGGGCGGAGGTCCTCCTGTGCCTAAGTTGCTTTAGATTCTCTTCAGTAAAAATATTGAGACAATTTACTGGTTGTAAAATCCAGAACTCATGGTCAAGGGTTTTGAAAACATTTCATAATGCCCTTGTTTTCTGTTCTGTTTGTTCCATGGTACCTGTTAAATGATGTAACAATAATATAGCTATAATTCCAAGTTAAAGTCCGAAAATAGATAGGTTCACACAAAGTGTTGTGGTGTCACAAAATCATGGAACTATATCTAGTGACCATCACCTGTTACTGTGATGCTTTACAGTCTCAGCTTTTGAGGTTTAAACCATACTAACTGTGTGAAAAATGTTTGGTCAAGCAGTATGCATGGAAATATTGAAGCAGGTATGTAGAAGGACTCATTAAATCTAGGTCCAGTGTTACTGGTGTACAAAGCAGAGGCTACTATCATGCAACGTGTTGCGAAAGCACATTCAGTGTTCTAGGGAGGTCAGCTGCACATTACAAAACATATGGGGACTCCAATATTGCAAAGCATAATCCACTCTACCTATTTATTGAATTAGACTATATGGTTAGAAAAACTGTGCAATTCATCCCATCTTACTTTTTGACGAAAAACTGATAAACTTTGCAAAACCTTCTTAGACTTTCAGTTTTCTTTTTAACATGCATTGTGCACAGTTGTTAACAGGGTTGGTGTTGACCCATAAGGCTGATCAGAATTTAATACTAGCAATTTTAAAGGAACAAGCTTTTAAGCCTGGAAATGTACATATAAATAAAACCAATGCTATTCCAGTTCTATTGTTAATGAAAGAAAAATGATCCATGTTCTCTCCAGGGATAACTAAGTCTCACAATATATTTATTTCAAGATTTAGGTGCTATTGGAAATAATAACAAATAACCCAACAACTATTAGTGAGCTTTCGCCGATATCCAACAAGCTTATTAACTGCCTGTAACCTTTGTTTCTATATCCTGTACAGGAAAACAAAAGCAGTTTCTTGGAAAAAGTTAAAGTTAAAAAATTATCAGACGTGCCTTGAAGAGCAAATAATATTGCCGACAGATACTGATTGTAAGAATGCTTTGTAATATTGACGTGTTTCCACTTCTTAAAATAATTTTCAGAAATACTATTTATATTCGGTATATGTGTTACTGTCTTGCTCAGGAAGCTTGCCAATCATCCAGAAAGAGAAGTGCTAAGAAGAAACTAAGGAGAGAATGAAGCTGACATAGAGGAAGCTACATTGGTTAAAGGATAACCACAGCAAAGGCAAGGGGAAGGGCAACAACAGAGCACAAGAAGGGCCTGTTAGGTAGTGACTAGTACTATGCAGCTTCTGATGGGCAAGGGATGAATAGGATTTGGCAGCAGAGAAATGTGAAGCATTCAGAGCCTCAGTCATCATACCGATGAAAAAAAAAAGGAACAATGTGCTGACAAAAAAGTCATGGATGGTGAATGACAGAAAGTCACAGAAATGCTAATGGCTAGGGCACAGAAGTCATTCTGATAGGTAGTGTGGAAAGACTGAAGGGTGGTTAGAAAGAAGAACTGCAGCAAAAGACAGCTGAGTTAAAGTAGCACCTTGTGAAGACTGTAATCAAATAATACCTTTTTGGGTGGATGTGGAACCAAAACACCTGATTATATTAAAATATGAGGGCGAGGTAATGTGCAGAACAGGGCGTGGACTGATCATTGACATGAAGACTGACAGCATCATAGATGGGTTTAACAGACTATCACAAAAGACAAAAATCCAGGAAACTGAAGAGCTTAACTCCAGAAAACAGATTGATGGCTAAGTACATTTGATATGTGAAGAAATGGAGGAAAGAGGCTTTGAGGCTGCTGCTTAAAAAAAAAAGAAAGAAGCTACAAAGCCAGAGGTGACAGGGTGTGGAAAGAGATGAAGAAGTTCAGTGCTTAAATTATTCTCTGTATGAGGAAAACTGAAGTCATCTCAGTGTCAGTGTATGTGACGCAGGGATCCAGGAACGGCAGTGGCAGAGAGGAATAAGCTGAAAGGTTGTGAAAGTCTCAGTTCCTTAGAAATGGCAATTACGAATCAATGTTAAAGGTGGAGTATGTGCTCCAGAAACTCAGAGAGAAGGGTACAGGACAGCATGTAAAAGGGCTGAAGGAAATAAAGAAGGGGACTGCATGGAGGAGGGATATGGTGGCAACAAATACAGAATAAATGCAGTTTTGGGACAGTACCACCCCAAGTGATGAGGAAGGGGCAAAGGAAGGTGTGCACGTGGTGTCTGGAACCTGCTGATGTTTGAAAAGGGAAACTGGAATGCAGGGGAGAAACGGAACTATGAGCTTTGAAAGCAGCAAGGATCAAAAATGAAAGAAAAAAATGGAGCAAATGGTGAGAGACTGGTGAGAAGCATGGGTGAACTACTGAGAGTATTTAAATAACCCTTTGAGTAGTATTTAAAAAATGCTATAAAGTCAGCATCTGTGGAACCACTCTTCTCCTATCCTCATCCAGGCAGCTTATGCCTTGTTCCACACTGCTGAAGTCATCTCTCTTCTTCCAGTGTGACAGTATGTACTCTGCAATTGCTTTTTAATCTTTCTCAGGTTTAGCTTGGAGCACAATGCTTAAAGGCATGCATTTATGTAATGTAAAATTTCATCTTGGTCTGGATTTTAAGGATGCAAAAATCCATAACACTCCATAAAGAAAATAAAAACTTAACATTCTCATTTTGTGTTTAATTCTTGTTTCCAGAAATCTGGCACTTAAGGTTTTGTGGGGAATTTTTAATAGAGAATTTAGAAGACTAAATGTGTATCCTTGGGGATTCAGGGAAAGATAATCGTTATAGCAGGTTATATGACACTAACTTGCACATCTAGCCAGCAAATTCTGTTAAAATTTTTTGTACAATACATTTTTCTAGAATCCAGTATAAACATAAGCTTCCAAGCTTTACTTTCAAGATGTGGGGTTAAATTAAGGAGTTCTGCTTTCCATTCTTCTGAGTTGCTTTGTCTTTTTTTTTTTCCTTTCTTTCTTCTCATGTTGCAAATGCTTCAGCATTCATGGCTATGTTAGAAATTGGAGTTGGCTGTTCTATATACCATATTCAGATTGAAGTACTGACATCACATTGTAAATTGTTAAGGTAAAATACAATAATTAAGATATGAAGCTACATTAAATATGTTTTCTGTTAATTGTGTCCATTTTCCCTTGTACTCCATTTTTGCAATCATATCCTATTTACTATTTGCCATGAGACATTGTAATCAATTGACTGTAGAATAAATGTACTATAAGTTGAACATAGTAATAACACTGTTTGTCTTTGAAAACATCGGCAGAATGAAGTTTGCGTGAAAGGTTTTGTATCTTCAACAGTAGATGTTTAAGGCAGTGGATGCCTTTTGGGTGTGTCTATGAAGGATATTAGTACAGAGCACAGGGCTCCAGCTGCCAGCTCGGTGTATGATGGACTGCCAGCACAGCACAGCACAGCGCTCATGAGCTTTGGCGCAGTCTTGATTTGAAGGGCCTACAGAAGTTGTTTCTGCAGCTAGCTTATGCCACATTTGCCCAGGAGTTTCTGCGACATGCTGCTTTCCATGATACAGATATACCTTTAGGTCTATACAGACAAAATGTTTTCCTTCCATTTTTTCATTTCTAAATATATCTGGGGCTGCAAGAAATGAAGCACAAAAACTCCTCCAGGGTGGTGGCTGTACTATGCTTTATTTATTTTTGCAACCTTGGAGCAATCTGAGATTCTTAATTTCAAAGCTCTTCTTTCCTCAGTTATCTTTGTAATTTGGCCTCTGATAATAATAAATCTTGCCACCTGCAATCATATTTTTTGAAAATATTCACATTTACAAGGGGCTAGTAACCATCTAGCAATCATAATAGCTGAGCTTGTAAAAGACAGGATCTTAAACTCCAGATGCTCTAAGTGTAGTTCTGCTCCGTCTTTTATAAGAGGTTACACCGACATTTTCTAAGTTAAATTTCACATGCATTTTGGCTTCAGATAGTTTTCAGTCAATGCACCAACCCTCCAAAGTATCTTACGTAATTTTGGTCATGTCATACACTAATATTTAAGTCTTTCACCAAAAAGAATTGCAACTCATAAGCAGCCTGGAGCCTCGGAGTTCTCTATGAAGAAACTAGATTCATTGACAGAGCAGCCAAAACAAAGTCCCTTGTTTTGTATAGCCATTACACGCAAACAACAAGAGTATACAGAGTATTCATTTCAAATACTGACTTAAGACTCTAGACAGTATGGTTATTTAATTTCATGGTAGCCCAGAAATTTTTATGAGGGAATGTTCCAATTTTGGTTGTAAATGCACCACTATACAGCTTCCAGTCTATATTTTACACACACCTGAATTTTTCTGGACTATATTTTTAATGAAGACTGAGAAGAAGGAGGAATTTTGAATGTACTTCACAGGCTTTCACACCTATTCTGAATGCCTCAAAATCACATATTAGGCAACACCAAATCTTTAACTGTTCATATAGAGAATGGGTTATTAAAAATGTTAATGAATGGCCCCAGTGTGAACATTACATTATTTTCTCACATTGTGAATATAATTTCTTCATATTGAATAAACTGTAAAAGAAGGCTTGAATAACACATAGTAGGAAGTCTAAAAAGACTCATTTTACGAAGAGTCTTGACACAAAGTTAACTGAGTAGAATGAACCTTTCTATTGTTTTCAACGAGGTTTAGATGAAGATTTATGACAACATTATGTTTTGGTGACGTGACTGTTTATGCTTTTTGATGAGTCAGAGATACGTACTAACGAACGACCCTCTTGAATGCTAGTGCTATAGTTAGATAGAGGGTAATTATTGCCACCTTTAGCAACTGATTCTGTCTCTCTCAAGAGAGTTCAAATAAATAGGCTTGTTTTATTATACCAGCCATCAGAGACACAGAATAAAAATGTGATAGTCCTAATATTATTCTGGCTTCAATATTTTGGCTTACTTCATGTGCCCTTAAACATTTTTACTCAGCCTGTGATAAGCTCTTATACCTCAGACTATATTTTCTCCACAGAAGATGAAGAAACCTGTGGATTCTGCCTGAAACAAAAATACTTCCTTATGATCAAAACAAGGAAAGATACCTTTCCACCAAACAAACAGTGCAATCTCAGGGGCATCATCTAGCAACATCTGTATTCTACTTCTGAAATCTGTTTTGATGATACTGACAACACTGCATGGTGTCCACCCCTCACTACTCATAACTAAGCTGCAGAAGAAGAACACTTGAGTGCCTGGGAAGCCTGGGGCTGACACAGTATGCTTACTTGTGTGCTCTCTCAGCCTGCAGTCTGTTTCAGAGGTGCACAAATGTCAAGGTTATTCTGCTGACTGCCTTATAATGCAGGTGCATAGGAGGGATGTGGTGAATCAGTTCTGTAACCGCTGATGTGACTGCAGGGGCAGCCAACCTGTCACGAAGCGGCCTGCTGCACACGTAGCTCTTTATTGCCTCCTGCTAACGGTTGCCTGCATCAGAAGGCAGGGAGAGTGCACGCAGCAGTGCATGCTATCAGGGGCTCCTTTTCTGGGGAGGGCAAGAAGCAATGTGAATGTTTCTTATTTAGCAAGTACGAAATGGGACTGTGCCAGTAGAAAAGGGAAGTGCAGTGGCTGCAGACCCTGGGAGGACTGGGCTGGGGAGCTGAGTATGGAGCTGGGGCAGGCCTAGCTGTGAGGTCTGCAGTCAACACCTGGGCAGGGGGAAGTTTATCGTATGGCTTGCAAGGGAGTAGTTGTGTGAGTGTGGGAGGGAGCAACAGACAAAGACAGAGAGGCTTAGCAGCATGGCGGCAATGAGTGGTAGGTAAAGAGATTATGAAAGAGGATCCACAGTATGGAGAGTTGAGTATGGATCAATGGGTATGGCAGCACAGCTGGGCACATCCTCTCTGTGTCCATCCTGCGTGCCAGCTGCAAGAAAGGCCATCTGGAGCACCAATTTATACTGTGATTCACCAAGATTAATGACAAAAACGGCCGGCTGCCTCTAAGATGTGGGTATCGCTTTGATAAAGAAATCCAGTGGTCCTATTTTGGGCAAAGGTGGTTCCACACATATTCTTATGAAAGTTGTAGTAAGAATTACACTGCTGTCCATTAAATTTCTATCATCTTTCTAATACGGATTTGGGTAATTTCCCTTTTAAGCCACTGTGTCTTTGAGAGACTTGTGTACCTGCCCACTGAAGTGAGGGCACAACATCAGGACCTAAACTGTTATCCTGTAATAAAACCAAAACTGATCAGTATTTGCACAATTTAAGCTAGCCTTAAAGCTACACTTTCTAGAGATCTCGCTTCAGGGGTCACACCATACAGCAGAATCCATTCAAAAGGCAAACAACTTTTATAAGCTTCTTGCAGGGATGATTTAGCTACATCCTGAGACAGTGTAAAAGCTATTGGAAGCAGAGACATTATCTTAGCTGCCTCTTTGGTGTCAGAAATTTAACAATGCCTCATGTGATCCTTTCCAGCTTGTCCCTAAGAGAAAGTAGCAGCCCAATTTTGTTCTTGTTGAAGTCAGTGAGAAAGGGAACACTCCCTAAATTTTTTAGTATGCAAGGGGCAGGTTTCGGGATAGTCCAGATAGTGTCTCCTTTCGGTTTGTTGTCTTTTGACATCTTCCCTCAGAGTATCCTGGCAACAGCAGCACTTCTGACAAACAAAAGCCATACAGACACTGCTGCATCCCTTCAGAATGACAATGACTTTCCATTTCAGGATTTGTTCAAACAGTTGTTTAAATGTGTGAAGCACTACGGTTGTAAATATGTGAAGCACTACAGTTGAGACCAAAAAAACGTGTCACTGAGCAATATTATATTGGAGCATTTTTGGAAGATGCAGCAGAGCAACACTTAACAAGTGGAATGGACTAAATAAGTACAATTTTTCAAATGGCTTGCTGGTGACCTTAATTCAGGGTTGTCTCAAGTAGATAGCTTTGGCTGTGAAATAAAAACTGGAGAAAAGGGTCTTCCACAAAGCACAAAACCCAATTTGCAGAATGAAAGTCTTATTAGGTCAAGAAGTTATTGCTCTTCAAAAAATTACATTTAGAGAAAAACATTGCTCTCACCTAATGCGTTAGCATCTACAGTGACAAAGGCACGAAGCTTTTATACACTCTTTTAAGAACAGTCATATGTAGTCCAATATAAAGGCGAAGCAGAACAGTGAAGTGCCCTATACCATTCAGCAGGCTATGGATCTGTGAGAGCTGCAAAGGAATGATCTAGGACTTCAGTAATTAAAATTTCAACTTATTTTGAATCTAAACCACTGGAAGCAATAAAAAGAGGGAAGATACGTTTCAGACACCTGTACCTCTAGCACTAAGCAGAATGGCATTTGATGACTATATTTACCACAGTCCTTGGTAATACACTCTTGATCGATCTGGCCATTACAGAGCATCTCGTGGCACACAAATGTAACAAAATAACCCCCACCAGAAAGGCCAAATATAAAATGTGTAATGCCAGCATTGGGCTGCCCATAGTAGCATCATTCTCCTACCTATTTCCAACCACTATTCTTTCAACTTTATCTTCCCTACCAATAAAAAATAGGAAAACTCTAGCCTTGAAGGCACTCCAGGTACACCCTGGAGCATGCTGACATATGACCTTGTTGCAGGGATCCTCCTTGTAATACTGGCTGAGCTGCACCAGACCCAGGTTACCCACAAGGCAGTTTGCTCAGCTGAAATGCACTGTGCTGGACAAATGTTGCCAGGATGCATTGGCAATTGTTTGGGAGGGTCCCAGTAAAGGGCTTATTTGCCACCTTAAACATCCAGGTTAGAGTGCAGCGGGCAAGCAATAAGCAAGATGTCCTTATACCTATGGCTGCACTACACGCCCCCTCAAAGGGCCCCAGCTTAACAGGCGCTGCTGGAAGTCAGTTGTTCATCCTTCTGCCCAAAGGGATGACAGCAATGACTGATATCATTTTGTAGGCAAGAAAGAGAATTAGATAGCAACACTGAAAGGAATCTTTCTAACTGCAATGCGTGCAGCTTATTCACTAACACAGCAAATCCTTTGTGAATTCTGTAGAAGCTTCTTCAGTTTAAGTCTACTGTACACTAACTCCATTTAAAAAGATTGGTTTTGGTCTTACTTTAAAGTTGTGGTACTTATGCATGACTTGCATATGAATGAGGTGAATGAATTCATTACTGAGAAGCCAGATTAAGTTCTGCAGCTGTTCAGCCTGGGGACCTGGTTCAAAGCATGGCCAAAGTGACTGAAAAATCCTTTACTGATTGAGGCAGTTTTAGGCTGCAGTCTAACATAGCAAGTAACATTAGAAATGCCACATTGGAAAAGGAGTTAAAATTACTTGCTTACACACATTATCTGCAGAATAAAGATTTTTAAGAGGGCTACTCTGCAGGTAAGTAATGACACTATATGAGTTGCCCCCACAGCTGCCTGACCTTGAGGGTGTTAATTTGTGTCTTGAGTGCAGCTGTGACACTCACAGCAAGTATTCACAACCAAGATGTCAAAGAGGCTTTACAAATTGGAGATCAAATACAGGATGTTTGTTGTGGCAGAGAACAAAATAAGAAGGAGAAGAATATCTCATTTCTTCATGTTTGACTTTTTATCCAGCATTGCTTCACAGAAGATCTTTCAGGTATGCTCAGAAATTCTGAGAGACCTTTTTTTCTTTGTAGTAATTTAAGTGCAGAGTATGTAATACTGTGAATGCAAGCTAAGTGGTGGCTACTTTCCTCACATTGTTTAAGCATGTTTCTGACTGCCTCTTAATGGCAATGTTTCGTTACTGCTTACGGCATGATAGTGTAGCCATTTCCTGTTTATCCCTTCCAGCCTTCAGTTTGTTGTACTTTTATGTTATAAATTCAAACTATAATGGCAGAGGTTATTGTATTATTAGAATACAGGTTATATAGTACAGTCTGATTGGTAATTTGGCAGTAGTGTTCATGGATTTGTGTTTCAAATACAGCTGACATACTAAACAGTATAGATATGCCTGTTGTTAAAAGGGCTTATCAAAGGAAAAAGTTGATAGTACGAGTGAGCAAGAAACACGATTGTGTGAACAGAGACCCAGAGGACTAAAACTCCTTGTCATGAGTCTGAAAGCAATTGTCTACATGGCACAAATTCTGCTGTATGAGTTGCAAGAAAGTTGAAATTCCAGTTAAAGAATATCTGAGTATAAGCTGTGGGGAGTGGAAGTCATGAGGAAAAAAAAAAATAGAGGAAGGAAACCCAAACAGAGGAAAAAAAGTGGAGATGAGGCAGACCACCTGTGCCAGAGACCACAGCAGAAAAGCACTATACACCTCCTGTGTTGCTGACGTAGAGGCCTGTACTTTGAGAATGTAAGACCCAAACAAGGTGGTTTGTCTTAGTGCAAAGGCTTAGTCTGTTATAGATGCACTGGCTGGAAAATTTCTGCTCACTGATACTAAGGAGATACTCAAGGAACACTGTGAACAGCAAACTGTGTCTAGGATCCTCACTAGTGATTTCCTATAAGTAAGAGTTGTATTATTGATGAAGGAATTTCACCGATAACTGCCTTGCTTCTTTCTTGATATAAAATAGTGACCAAGCAATAAAAGCAACTAGTTTACGTGTAAGTCTTTTGTACCAAAGCTAGAACTATTTCATTGTTTGAATTCTGCTAAAAAACAATCTTGTCTTTATTGATCAATGATCATTTGGCACTGGATAAGGATCAAATATTAGAAGAGAAACTCTGAAACTGAGAACTGTATTCAAGACTGTTGATATACATTTAGTATTAGCAATGAAGGATGCTTTTGCTCTTCTGTTTGGGTTTTGTTTTGTGGGTTTTTTTCCCCAAAAGTAAGTTAGCATCCAAGAGTGGTTTCTTTCTCTCTACTGAAGAGACTATTTTGCTTGGAGGTGTTTCTCGCCTGTCCACCAGAATGTATTCTGGTAGCATGGCCTACTTGCAACTGTAAAATGCTTTAAAAACTTTACCTAAGTATTAAGTACCTAGTTTTTCCTGTAGCTCTTGTTCACGTACAGTTCTGCACTGTTATATTGGGTAACTGAATATAGTTGCATGAGACATCTATAGTTTCTCTTGATCTCTGTGTGCTTTTAGTGTAATGCTCCTGAGAGTATTAGTCTAGGTGCACACAGTGTGGCAGACTACTTTTTAGAGAGTCTAGTCACGTTCAAATCTGCCTTTTTGAACCTATAACAGCAGCAGTCACAGGCTGAACCAAAGCTAGCAAGTATGACAGTAAGACTTCCAGATTGTGTGGTGGTTGCTGGTTTTGTGTTTCCATACAAAGTGAATCTAAAATATTTTCCTTTAATTTCCAGTGACCTAAAAGCACCTTGGACTTCGATCTGCTTACTAACATCAAAAAACCCAGAAGGAGTACCAACTTCACTGGTTGGCTTTCGGGGTTCTCAGCGTTGCTTGCAGCCATCCACTCTCTGTACAGACTGCTCTGCTGCCAGGGACTGTATGAACTCCCTTGGAATTTCTGTCCTTAGAGTTTCAACCTTGCAGATAGGAGCCTGAGTGCATTGGCTCTGTTTGGGGTTCTTAATAGCTTTCTGCTGCTTTTGCTGTTTGGTTACCCTCACATGTTTGCAGCCTTTGACCTGGAGCCACCTATGAGACAAATCTACCTGCTAAGCTGCTGGAGCCTACTTGGGAGGCCTGGCTGGAGTCCTGTGGGACAGGGATTTCTCTGCCACCTGGGAATCAGAGCTTACCAGATACCCAGCTTAAGAATGGGACTGCCCACTGCGGCTACCTGCAAGCCAAAGGCATCTCCAGTTTCAAGCAGTCCGAAAGGAGTTCCTGTAGATTCCCTCAGAAGACTCGTTGGACTTGGTGAAATGTAATAGAAATTGTGATGCTTCAAGCGAAACAATTAAGGCTTAGCAAGCATTTTTCAAATAAATTATTTTACTGGAGCATTATTAACTTCTGCAGTAACTGATGTGTGTTCCCTTGTATCTTCGTTCTTGGGTAACTTGAATAATTTTATTTTTAAGCCTAAATAAGTCACAATAAATCCTCAGCATGAAAGAAGAAGCAGCAGAATTATGAACATCTATATTAATGAATTCCATGTAACATTGCATGCTGGGCCAATGATAGTAAGTAATTTTTTTTTTCTAAATTTGATTTTTATCTTTGCTACAATATTCCTGTAGTCTAAGTTATAATATGGTCAAATTCATATCTCAAAACTGTCAGCTGCAGTTTTCACAGCTTTTTCTGTGATCCAGCTTTACTAATAGAACATACTATCACAATTTGGTAAAAATACTGAAATACATCCTACCTCTATAACCAGTGCCAGGTGATTCCTGTATGCAACCTAGTGTTTTAAGGCATGACCACATCACGAGTTCCAGATCTCTTCTGAACCTCTTCACCCTGAAAATGTGTGTGTGTATGTACACATAATTTCTAGCTGAATTCCTTCCTGAATGTTGTCTTGAGTAAATTACATAAGGCAAGATCATCTAATCATAACTTCCTTTCTTTATACCTATATATATCCTTGTTTAGAACCAGAAAAGAACTCTCTGCTTCTTCATGTATAGAAGTAATTAAGAGTGTGTTTGAACCCTAAATCAGTGCATTTGCAGAGACAGGGAAGGAAGGAAACAGTAATGCTCCTAATTTTACATGACTCCAAATACCTACCCAGGTCAGAGTTGCAGAGTCATGTTGCTGATCATTCTGTGATTCCAGCCTGGGGTATACAATTATCTCGAGTGGTAGAGGCAAAAAAATTTAAATTGGTTCATGTTTCTAGCATACTCATTTCTTGTCCCTCAAGGACTACTCTTGAGTTTGCACTAAAACCTGTAGAAAAAACTTATGGCTGATCTTTGTTTTTAAAAGCTGACAGCAATACATACATTGTCTGGTTTGGGACTTTACTAAAAAAAATTAAAAATTTATCAACAGTGTTATGAAATACAGTTTCTAAGTATTTCTGACAATCCCATCCCTCCTCCTCCTCCTCCCCTTCCCCCCCAGGTGATTAGATCTATGCAAGTTCTTGGCAGCTTCAGCAATAACCTTAAAAGAGTTTGAAATTCTGTGGGCAGATGTACAACAGCAAGAGACACTTGTACTTTACCTTGGTTTTTGAGCTATGCTTGATTACTCTTCTGTACTGACAATGTCTCCAAAGTTTATTTCAGAAGCACACAGCAGCATATTATGCCAAGATAATCAGCAAAAATATTCACTACAGGCTGGCTTCTAAAACTTCTGGGGACTCCACTAATCTCATCTCTGCAGGGTGTTTTTTTGTTTTGTTACCCTCCCTATATGCAAACCCCCATGCCTTTATTATTGTTGTAGTAATTCCCACCTTTTCCACTTGAACTAATAGCTTCCTCCATGGCATTGTGTCAATCCCTCCACTGAATTCCAAAGAGAAGAGACCTGGAACATTTTCCTTGTCCAGAGTACTGATTATTTTTATCTGTGAAAAATGCTTGATGACACAACCTATCTTTCTAACACTGTTGCATGTTTAGTCCATTTTCAACTTACCCACAATTTTTCAAGTCTATTTTGAGCCCTAACAGTTGCAGAGGCTAAACTCTTGCCCATGTGGTTTCCCAACTCATTTACCTTATAACTCTACCTTTCTGAACCTATGTTAATATTCTGTTGAACCATGTTCTGGTTTCCAGTTTAATGGTACCTTTCTCTGCAATGAAAGATTCGTTGTAAAATCTCACTGTTGGTTATGTTGTTTCATTTCCCAACTCTTTCAGAATTCTGGAATAAAAAAATATTGTGTCCTCTAATGGAAAACCAAAGAATTTCTTCTGGTTTTGTTTATGATGTGTTAAGTTATTTTGTATCTTGAAAACTCAGGTAAAATATTGCTTTCTGAAGCCATGCCTACTTATGTTTTTCTTGTAATTTCCTATGAGTGGAAGGTGCCCAGGACTTTAGCCTTTTTACTTATAGTAAGAAAACCAGAAAGAATATCAACTATATTGGCTGGCTTCCAAGTTTTCCAGCATCAGTTTCAGTGAACCACACGATACAGGCTGCTTTGAAGCCACCAACTCTGCAACCCCTCAAACCTTATAAACTTTATACCTGCCTATGTGTTTTCTTCTCTCCCTTCCTTTGTTTTTCCCCTTTTTAATTAGGGGGGGGGGGGGGGGGGCAACTCTATTTTAATTTCCTTTGACGGGTTTAACTCAACTTGACTGTTCATGTAGTCTCCTTCCTTTACCTGAACAGGTATTTAGTATCTTGTGATATAATTAAAAAAATACCCTGAGACTAAGTACCATTGTCCCCCTCTATAGTAGTAAATCTCTATGGAAGCATGCTTACTGGTACAGATTAATTTATTGTTATTACTACAAACAAGACAGAATTGTGGGTCTTTGTTTAGAAATTAACCACACACAAACATAAAAAGGTATGGGAGAATAATTGAATAGCCACTACAGGTTAAAGTACTTGAATAAAGGATTTCCAGACAACCTGGTTTTCTTCACATGGAGGAAAAAAAGAATAGAAAACATGCCACGAAAAAAGCATCACACTTAACAACCTATTTCAGTGGTGGTTTCTCAAATAAGAGAAAACACACTTTTCATTTGAACAATTCTCATTAAAGATGTTATATCAAAGAAGGATAGTTAATGTTTATTATAACATTGTTTTCCAGAAAGAAAACTCTCAATCATATCCTTCATCTTTTTTTTTTTTGAAAAAAGAAAAGATGACAACTACCTTTGAATACAGTCTTTCATGCACCTGTTCTAATGTATTAGTTGACTTAATCCAGGGATGTGTAGGAAAGGACCAAAATCTAAACTAGAGTAAATACATTCTCCTCTCTGTTGTTTTGGCAGATTGGCTAGAGCTCTTCTGAAGTCAGTTTTTGGGTTTTTTTTGTTTGTTTGTTTGTTTGTTTTTCTTGATGAAAACCTCAATTTGAATTAAGCCACAGGCACAAGTGTTCTGGACTTAACTGCATTTAGCTCCTGAGGACCCAACAGGACATGGGTTCTACTTTGCAAGGCACCATGGCAACACATTGAAGGACCTGTCCTTATCACAAAGATATTTCAGACAAAACAGACAAGAGAAATCAGGTCAGAAGGTCAGTATAGGCACTGAGAGAAGTTACATCTGATCTTACAGGACTAAACCAGTGCAAAAGTCAGGAGCAAGATAAAGTTCTTCAGACATCTTCCCAGCCTTGCGTACCTGCTGGGCCAGTGGTATTCTTCTGTTGCACACCCTACGTAACCACAGAACAGCAGATGTACTCAAGTCCTGGTCTCGGTGGCTTGTGACAGCAGCTCCCAATTATTTGCACAGAGGTGTTTCCTGAATCCACAGTCCCATGTATCAGCAGTTACATGCATTCAGCGATCACCAGGTTACAGACTCCTTGCTGATTTAATCATGACTCACAGATAAGCAGCTCAAGACAGGCGTTGAGGAGCTCCTTGCACCAGCTCCTGCCTGCTTCCCTGAGTGCAGGTGCTTACCTGAGCCCTGGGCCAGCCTGCTTCCCTGACCACAGGTCTCCAGGGCGTGTGTCAGAGGTGAGCTGGCAAGGCAGGATGAGACAAAGAGCTCAGAACAACCTAGGCCAGCGTGGAAAAGCAAGGAGATAGGACTAGCTCCCGTTTGTAGTGAGTGTAGGAGATGGTTAGGGGAAAGCTGGTGTTATGAATTTGGGGAAGAAAGAGGCTATATGGCATATGGCAGGGAGGAGTGGATGGACATGCATTCCTTCTTCCTGGCTGGACCCGAGCATGCCCAGGTACTGTGGCTCTAGTTCACCACGACTGATGCTGGTATCTTAAAAATCAGGTTTGTGAATTACTGCGTTAAAATAAGCATCACTATAAGCTACTCAAAGTATTCTGGCAGCTGTTGTTTTAGGAAAGTCTGAATTCAAGGTAGATGAAACCACTGTGCACCAGGCTCCTAGCAGCATCACAGGAAAAGCCACATGCTGTTCAGCACTTTTGCTGCAGATCAGTGCTGCCCACTTTTCTAGACAAACTGGCAGATTAGCCACCAGTTTGCAACAGAGAAATTCTACTCCTCCGTGTTGAATTCCACCCTGGGAAACAGCCTAGCTCAGGATAGAACACTATGACCACTTCTGGCTAGTGCTGTCTCTGTGCTCCAGTCAAATGTTACTTCTCTGATCTCTAAAACCTGCAACTTCCTTTCACCTGCTACAATGATGGTAGTTATTTTGTAGGGCATGTTGTATGAAGTAGAATGCTGCAAAGTAAGCGATGACTGTAGTAATTGTATGGTCAAATGGTTTACAGTTCTTTGTTTGAAAGATGGGATTTCCTGACTGGTCAGAAGCATGCTAGAATATCAAAGTTTCATTGTCTAAATGAAAGGGTGTATTGAGTACGATTCTGCTGGGGACTGTCCTGAGTGGTGTCCTAGTCAATATTTTCATTATTATCTAGATGATGGAAGCGAAAGCATAGTTATTACATTTGTGAGCAGCACCAAGCCAGGAGCAAAAGTAAGAACAGTGAAGAATTCAAAATAATCTCACGAAAATGGAGGCACAACCCCACTAACTTCAAAAGCTACAGGATATATGAACACTCCTTAACTGCCTAGTAGAGTTTTAAGTTACAATGAATATCTTGGCCTTAGTTATTTAATGAGAACTTCCCATATGTAAAGTTCAAGTCGTGGAGGCTTTTAAGGCACTGTATTTTAATACTCACAGGGGAATTCAACATGTATCTTAACAAGGTTTTGCAAATATCTCCTTTTAGGAAAAGAAACAGTCATTTACAAGCTCGACAGATTGAGCCTTTAGTTACATAGGGGTGTGCTAATGGGACCTGGAGCGTAGTATAAACTGGATCTGTGCTGTAGCCCTGTGAGATGTTTGCAAAAAGAGCTGAAGGAGAAATGTTGACGGGGTTATACCCGTGAAAACATTCCAGGTCTCTGCACTCCCCAGACTCTCCCAGAAATTAAAGTAGTAATAGGACGAGATGTCTTTAACATCCTAAAGACAGCTGAAAGCTGACCTCACTAAATACTAAAGAGGATCTAGTTGTGGCTTAATGGTAAGAAACAGCAGGCAGCCACTTCCTTACAAATGAGGAATAAATTCTTACCACATGCTCAGATCTGCTGTTTAGATATTTTCCTGTCTCAAATAGGAAAACCCTCAAAGCCATAAAAGGAGTCTGAATCTTCTGCAGTATGCCAGAGTGCCAGGATCGGTCAGGCCTACCTGGAAATGACCATTCCTTTTGCCATTTTGCTATACTTTAAAAGATGTTTCATAGATTAGTTTATACATTTCAGGTTACTAGAAAGTCCATTTAAGTGCTTCTAACCGCAAAGCAACTTTACTTAATGTTCCAGCTCTGAGGAAGCTGCTTTATCATACCCACATGAAGCTTGTCTGAGAACAATGGTTCTGGTGCTGCGTCCTAGATGTGTAGGTTTTCTGCCAGAAGAAAGGAGATTTTCAGTAGGTTAAGGTAATTTGGTTTTGCTCCTTGCTGAGAAAGCCTGTAGATCTGCTGCACTCAGATTCTTCACAGCCAGCTGCACATCATCAGGGAGGACCCCTGCATGGACACCTGGACCAGAAGGAGAAGTTAACCAGAGGGCAGGAATGGGTGGCCATGGGCTAGGGAGGAAGTGTGGGATGACAGCACCAGGCTGGGCTAGTTGAACACCTGCGGATTTGAGGTGTTGGTTTGTCTGCGAAACAGAGTTAGCCAGGGTCTCACTGTACAAGGGTCTCATGAAAATAAATAAATGCACTCACTCAGAAATTTAGATATTTAGTGCTGATTGCCCTAAAGGAGCCCAAAGGGAAATTAGAAATTCTGTCTTCAGAGAAGGGCTTCAATAATGTTATAACTACATGAGAACAATGAGGAGAAAAATAAAATATTGAACAGCTGCTTTTGAAGTAAGTACCATCCATCCTGTGCAGTGAATAAATCAGGGATCCCTAGGAAAAAAATGGTATGTGATCATATGTTTAAATTGTGTCTTCATATTCATTGTAGCATTGCATGTAGCATTAGGTCCGTGCAGAAACTTCACTTGTAATCTAATGTGCTTTGGGTGCTTGGTTGTGCGAACTTAACAAAAGTCTCTGTGTGAATTGTGATTGCCTGTCTGCACACACATTGTTTCCTTTAATAATTTTTTGCAACCCTCTTAGGTTGGTGGAAGGAGCTGCCACAACGTTGTAGGATGCTTTCAACACCTCTTTGCTAATCAGACTGTGAACATACCTCCCTGTGACACACTGGACTGCTCTGGAACTTTGATAAACACCAGGATTTTGGGATGCTGCTCTCTCCACAGAATGGGGTGAAACCCTCCCTAGGCAGGTGTGCATGCTTTGGAGGACAGCCTGGGAAGGCACTATACCACCCACCCACCCAGAGGGAGAAGAATGGTATGGGGGAAGCCCCATTTCCTTCTCCACACAGGTGAGTACCCCTGGTTCACTCATTCTGCAGGCATGGAGCTTGTTGCTACCATTTTGGGAAGGAAAATGTTGTCGCTGAGCTTGCCTCTTGAGTTTCCCTAGTTCTTAGTGTGGCTCTGAAGTGGTGGGTCCCTAGATGATGGGAGCCCGAAGAGCTTTGGATGCTGCCCTTACAGCTGCTGTCTGGCTCCAGCATGGCCTCATGGCCCTACCTGGGGTAATGAGCCCAGCCCATGTCAGCGGTAGCAAAGAGTGTGTCAAATGCACATACGAAGGACAAATTTTGAGAAGAAAGAAGAAGTTGTCAACAGTATTCAAGGAAAATGAAGAAAACATGGTGGTAAGACAGGTAGGTGTAAAACCAATAAATTACAAATTTGGCACCAATGAAGAACATTTCCATACTTCATGTCGCAGAATACAGTCTATTGCATCACAGTAATATTCAGAAAAAAATGAGATGCATGTTGCAATACTGTTATCACTTAATAGCACAAACATACTTGCTTATGGACATTTTCTGAAACAAATTTACTTGAAAGTGAACTGAATGAATCAACAGGTTACCCCTACCTCTGCCTTTTAGAGGAAGTCAAATCAGTTCCCGACACGTACCCAGCGGCGGCAAGGGAGTACCAAGCAGGGAGCTTAGTATGCAAGCAGCTGCTGTTCTGCTTCTGCCTAAGTAAGAAAACAGGATGGTTTCAACAAGCTGTTAGTAGCTCTGTGTGTGTGCTGTGTAATGTATTATGCAAATACACTCCTTTAAACATTAATTTGAGGTCAGTCTGGAAAAATGCCAATATTCTTATAGTTAGTTGAAAAACTGCTCTTTGATAAGGTTAGTTGCTAATTTTGTTAATTTGTTATTGCAACCCATATTAAGCCATTTGATCTTGTCATTGAAAATACCAATTTTCTTACGCTTTAATCACTTCAATATTTATTACAATTGTACCAGTCTGTTCAGTTAATAATTGACCAAACAAAAGACTGCACTCAAGTTAACAGCATCATTTTCTTACTTGTGTGACTGCTACCAAATAGTGGCCAGCTGGGCTCATTGTGGGGCTGAATGCCCAGAGTTTTCAGGAATGACAGAGCAAAACAATGCTGCATAGGCTGAGGCCAAGTGGTGTTATGAAGACTTGGACTCGAAATGGCACACTACATATTCATATTTGGAAAACAAGAAGCCTGATTATCTCTGCTGAGATATAATTGTGACTAAACTGGTAGCTAAGGCGAGGTGTTTGTCTGGAAAAGACATAAATTGTCTTTGTGGTTTGGCTGCACATAGTGAAGTGATGAGTGTTGGAAGATTGCATTAAGCAGGTGAAAGTCAGAGGATATACAGATCACAAAGCATCTCAATTGGCTTTCACAGTTATATGACATTGCACATAAACTAGCTCTGCCTAGAGGGCCTGCTTAGTTTGTGGTTAGGTTAGTTAACTCATTAAGTAATATATTACCAGGATGCTAGAAGACTAAAACCAGCATGAAAGAGTAATGCTTATTTTTCTACATTTTTTGGGGAGCTGCAGCTCATTGGCATTGCTAGGCTCTACAATATTGTCATTTGACTGATGGCATACTTGCTATTGGCAGTATGTTCTTTGCCATACTGCCTTATGCAGATCAATTAAGACATAAGTCCAGTGCCAATCTAATCTTTGTTTAAGGCTACATTTCCTGATTTGTGGCGATGCGGACTAGAGGACCCTGTAGGAACACTGACTGTAGGAAAATGGCTGAACGTGAAGCCATTTTCCCAGTTTTAGGAGAATGAAGCAAATGCCAGTAATCTTAGGCCGTATTTATCCTGCTGTGCTTAGAGCTCAAAAGCATCAAAAATTTGAGGGCTCAAGTAGTGCTGGTGATTTAATGGGTGTTGAGGAAGGATCTCATACAAATCTTTTGTCAACAAACTTCTGCATGTGACATGGCCAGTCATATATACTAGTTATTTACGACTGCAAAAACATTCATGCAGAAGCTGCTGCTCCACAGAAAGATGAAACTGTTAAAGCACAGGATTCTGCCATCCAAATGACATGTGAGAACATGGCTGAGAGTTGTGCAATCAGAGCAGTCATTTTTCAATGAAGATCCTCCACAAAGGTCCTAACTGCAGTCTGTGTGCACTTTATTTCTGGCAGAATAAATGCTGAACACCTCCGTTTGTGAATATACCCAGAAACTGTGTCTACTTTTGAAAATAAATACTGGCTTTGCAAACTGAACATGCAATTAAGTGGTTCAGCTGAATACAAGTGTGCCACAGCGATGCACACAAAGAGTTTGTGTGTGCATATAAGCATGTGTAGAGGGTCATTTGTTACTGTTGTACTTTAACCAAGTGCAAACCCTTCTTCTGCAAAACAATAGACAATTCCTGTTCCAATTCTCTAAGTAGGCAAGAAAAAAGCAAGGCAGAAAGCAGTTATACCATATATATACAGCTATTACATATGAAATGATCCTCTGCAGCTATCTTTTTTGTTTGGTGTAATTTTTATTTTGAAACTTAAAAAAAAAAAAAATCACTTTTGTATGAAACAGAAGAGATAAGGAGAGGAGAATTAATTTAATGGTCTTTTTGGCTGGGGAAGGAGGAGTTTATCTCTGTGACTCTTTTCTTATGTGCTGGAGATGAAAGCGCCCATGCGCAGTATGAAAAGTACGTGTATACATTTGCTGCGTGTACCCCTGCCAGTTGTCAAGCAAGTAACTGATGGAAATGGTAGTTGTTCCACAGGCAAACTGGCACTGAAGAGTGATGAAATTTGTTTGTTTCTAGTAGGTGTCACAGATACATGCTGACAGCTACAGACTGATGAGCAGCAAGCATCTGAGGTTCTCTTAAAGGAGGAGAGGGTTCCCTAGCACTGACAGACCCCGCTTCTACTTCGGTCTGTCTCCTTTCTGTCTCTTCAGACCCAACTGTTATTCCAGTCAGTTCTTTCCTGCCTGCTAGACCGTAACTCCTACTTAATGCTTTCTGCACATGATTCCTCACACAACGAAACTGAACTAATAACTCTTCCAGTCTCAATATCTTTCTCCAAGCCTTTTTCTTTCCCTTTTCTCCCCACCCCACACCCCCAGCTTTCTCATCCCTTGATGAGCCCTCTTCTGCCATTTTTCGTTGTGTTTCTGCTTAGTTAGATCCAGCACCACATTTTCCTGACATGTCTTTCCCTCTTCTGTCCTCTCTACCCTGGTTGGTAGCCTCATTCTGAGCAAGAGTGGAACCTGGAATTTTTCAAACTGTTTGACTGAAGGCAGACAACCAACTTAGAATCTTTTGGATTCAGTGGTTGAACTTGTCAAAACTAAAGTAATTATAAATGGATTTTATTGGCTATGTCCCTAGAATCCAGTAATATTTGTACGAAAATATGAAAACTGAAATGCTGTTCTTGGGTACATAAGATACAGTCCTTTTTTTCAGCATGAAAAAATAAAAATACTAAAATTCAATAGCAGTTATAATTAATTATTTATTATAAGGCACTCAGACATTCTGAATCATGAACAGAAACATTCTTCTAAATTATCCAAAAATATAAAGAACCCTAACAAGGTTAGTTTGAACTGTTTATGATGGGAAACACAAAGCCACTGATCCTTCTGTGCTTATGGTATATGAACATAAAAAATACACGAATGCAAAAAGTGGCCAACAAAACAGACATTTGGGCTCATCTCAACCCCACTTTCATTCTTTGCACTGTATCTCCTTCTTTATTAGGTTTGTTCAGAGTTACTTGGTATATCACTTATATAGGATTAAGGATTATTTAATCACTTTAACCTTAGGTTTGCTGTATCTATTCACGTGCTCTTCCATATTAGTAACACAGTGTCTGTCCTTGTGGTGTGGATCTTTTCAATATGAGCTGACTGAAAAATTTAAATGTTTGGTGCTCACAAATTTCTGATACATCGACATTTATTTCCATATTGAAATGGGATTAAATGTTTGATGTATCAAAAGATATAATTTTAAAAAAAAGAAGCAATAATTTTGAAATATCAGTTGTCTTTGAGGGGATGCAAGTGGAAAAAATGAACATTTTAACAGATAGTTCTTCACCTGTTCTATTTGTTTCTCCATCCAGTTTTAAGAAATAATGAGATACCAGCCATCTATGCAGTGTTTTAATAAAAAGCCCAACTACTTGTAAATACAATCAGTTATCCAGATTAAAATGTTGTAGTCATTAGGACAGAGATTTTAGAAAAATATAATGCAAAGAACTGTACTGAGAAACTAGTCTTCAGAAAAATTGTGGTTTGGATTACCTCCCAAAAGAAACTTTTTTTTTTTCCCCTAAAATGATTAATAAAAATCAAACAAGACGTCAGTGGAAAATAAAGGTTATTTGTAAAGTTTTGCTCCTTTCTTAATAAATGAGAATATTTTCATTTTTTCTTTAGATGCTTGAGAGAAATATGGGCATAATTTTCCTATGTTCATTAAACTTTAAATTTTCAATATATGAGTATACCTCAGAAAAATTTATGTTAATGTTTGTTTACCTCTGTGGAGGAAAAAATATATATGGGTGCATATTTATTATTTGAGACGTAGGCTGCACTTTCTCAGCTAATGATTCCCAATTTGAGAAGAACAGTCTTTCTGTTTCCAGCTTTGCATACAGAATGTGGTGCATGCTACAAAACTCCTGATCAATATTTGATGAATATTAATTTTCTGCTAAGTCATCCTGGATGTGTAAGAGATTATTTTATTTTTTTTTTAGTTTTCTTTTCTTTACTTTTCTAAAACACCACAGCTTCTCTAGCACAAATGTTCAAGGAAAGCTTAAAAAAATGAACTTGAGTATTACAACAAAATTCATTTCGGTCTACACAGTTAGTACTCTTATGTTGAGTACCACATACTGTCCTGGTTTCAGCTGGGCTAGAGTCAATTTTGTTTTTAGTAGCTAGTATAGTGTCAAGTTTTGGATTTAGTATCAGAATAATGTTGATAACATACGGATGTTTTCAATTATTGCTAAGTAGTGTTTATACTAAGTCAACGATTTTTCAGCTTCTGACGCCCAGCCAGCGAGAAGGCTGGAGGGGCACAAGAAGTTGGGAGGGGACACAGCCAGGGCAGCTGACCCAGACTGGCAACCAGGGTATTCCATACCATGGGACGTCATGCCCAATACATAAACTAGGGAGGATGGCCTGGGGGAGGATTGTTGCTCGGGAACTAACTGGGCATCTGTCAGCAAGTGGTGAGCAATTGCATTTTACATCACTTATTTTGTATATTCCAATCCTTTTATTACTATTTTAATTTTAATATTGTTATTATTAACATTATTAGTTTCTTCCTTTCTGTTCTATTAAACTGCTTTTCTCTCAACCCATGAGTTTTACCTTTTTCCTTCCAATTCTCTCCCCCATCCCACTGGCTGGGGGGGAAGTGAGAGAGGGGCTGTGTGGTGCTTAGTTGCTGGCTGGGGTTAAACCATGATACATACAGGTGCATAACTTAGAGTTCACACATAATGATTATTGATATAAGTTGTTCTGTTAGGAAACAGACAAAATCACGTCTGCTATATTCATGAGCAAAACAATACAAATTAAGTGTTCTAAACAATGTGCTAACCAGAAATTATTAGCTCACTGTGTGCACCAATAATTTTGAATAATGAATGCCTGAGAACATTGCCATTTGTTAGTGGCCAATTTGCAAAGAAACAGGAAAATTTGTCAAATAAATTACGCATTACAAGTCATATGGTCTGTTTTCCTTGGATATGAGTTTGGCTTCAATAAATCTGTCCTTTTAAAATCCCTGAGCTCTTTCAGACTACCACTTTATTATCACTTCAGAGGCTTCAGACTTAACATTTCCTCAATACTGATTTTGTAAAAATCAAAGGATGTTTCACCTTCTAACAAAAATAAGTATCCGGATGTTGTGGAATCATTATTTAGCAGTATTTTCTAAGGAGCAATATTTACCTTCTGATGTTAGACATGATGAAACATTTAATAGAACCATGTGTTTTCATGGCTTACATGATGGATTCATTTGAGCTGATACTGTTTTGTGTCGAAATATTTTAATAAAATATTTAATATATAATTATATAATATATGGTGTAAATAATAATTATCTATTATAATATACATTATATGACTTTCACATTTAAAAATATATATTATCATATAATGTACTTGTACTACTTTTTTCCTCAGGGTTAGCTTATAATTTTGTCAGAGTACTTTTCCTCTAGCCTATTCTGCTGATAACAGAAAAGCTTCTTAGCAAGGGTTTGAAAGGTGATCATCTTAACAGACACACCTAGTGCTACAGGCTTCAGCTTGGTCTATGTGTTGGAAATCACATATGCTGGCTCAGTGGTTTTTTTGACCCGTAAGCTTGAATACCATTTCTGCTGCACTTATATGGGATTTAAACAGAAATGTATGCTGTTAGTTCAACACAGGATGTAAACTTTGTAACTCAAGGAATTATTGCCAATTTGTAGGGTTAGCAGTCTGGAAAGATATGGGATTACATCATATGTTTTGTGAAGTTACTTTCTAAATTTCTCCTTTTTAAAGTTCTTGCTGTGTGCTTTCACTTTCAAAACTATCTGTATGAATAATTGGAAGGTACATGTGGAAGTTAACTACATAAAGTATTATTCTTTCTCACTGTCACAAATACCACATCTATGTTAGGTGAGAGAGAATTGACTAAAAAGTCCCCAGCAACTTCATAATTCAGTTGTCGTGGTTTAACCCCAGCCAGCAACTAAGCACCACGCAGCCGCTCACTCACTCCCCTCCCATCCAGTGGGATGGGGGAGAAAATCGGGAAAAAGAAGTAAAACTCATGGGTTGAGATAAGAGTGATAGAACAGAAAAGAAGAAACTAATAATGATAACACTAATAAAATGACAACAGTAGTAATAAAAGGATTGGAATGTACAAATGATGCTCAGGGCAATTGCTCACCACCCGCCGACTGACACCCCGCCAGTCCCCGAGCGGCGATTCCCCGCCCCCACTCCCCAGTTCCTGTCCTAGATGGGACGTCCCATGGTGTGGAATACACCGTTGGCCAGTTTGGGTCAGGTGCCCTGGCTGTGTCCTGTGCCAACTTCTTGTGCCCCTCCAGCTTTCTCGCTGGCTGGGCATGAGAAGCTGAAAAATCCTTGACTTTGACTAAACTTTACTTAGCAACAGCTGCAAACATCAGTGTTATCAACATTCTTTGCATATTGAACTCAAAACATAGCACTGTACCAGCTACTAGGAAGTCAGTTAATTCTATCCCAGCTGAAACCAGGACACAGTTTATTGTAAATAATGGTTAAAATAATGGCTTATTCCTCTGAATTTCATCCCTTCTGCCATGTCTCCATCCAAAACACATACATCAATATTTACTGCTGTTTTTTCATTCAGCACTACAGTTCAAATTTCTTTGTCTAAAAACTAGGAAAAAAAAATCTATGCATCCATTTCGCATACTTTTTGTCATCTCAGTTCTTTGTCATTTGAATTTTCATTTTAGAATGTTCACTCCCTTTTCCTTGAAAGTACAATATTTTAATAGTGCTGCAGAAGATAATTCCTAGTCTGTTGTTTCTGACATTTTGCTGAATGGAATAATATAGTAACTTTAGTTTCTGAGGGCAACATCTTATAACATTTGGCCTAAGTATTATAGAAAAAAGCATTGTGGTAAATAAAATGTAAATGAGTGTGTGTTATTTATTCCAAATATAGTTATGATGAAGGTACTGAGAATACTACTTCAGACTGATTTCTCTTGAGTATTTGCATAGGAAGAAGAGGTTTCATTTCTCAAAATACAGTACATTTTTTACATTAGTTTTCATTCTGAATTGGAACAAAACATTTAATATTGAAACAGGTTTTTTTGTAACATAGATTGGAATGAACCTGTTAACTTTTAGGTAGTAAATCACAATGTAAAGTAAAAATGTAATAAATTTAAAATTTCAAAGCAAAGAAGTGTAACACTATCTCTAGAAGGTTGACATTGGAATATTTTGACCTTTTCAAATTCTTTCAATTAATTGAAAAATCATATTACCTCAACTTTAAATGTATACATATTATGAATTATACAATTATAAATCAAATTTTCTGATTTTAATTGTCCATCTGGAAAAATATAGTGATAAAAACTTGAAGTGTTATAAAGTTGCTGCAAAGGCTGTTATGACAATCTTATTATATGAGATACTTGTGTGTGATTGAACAACTTCATTATATCATATTAAATTAGTATTTCTAATCTCAAATTTTTTTTTAAGACTTACTAAATGCATTTCTGCTAATCTGTTTATTTTACAGTAAACCTTATAAAGCAAAAAGACTTTCCAGATATGAGAACAGTATTTGTTACTTAGTAATTTGCTCCATAAAGCATGATGACTGTGTTAGAATTAGTATTAGATGAGGCACATGAAAAATCCAGTGCTTTTGCTGTCTTCCCTCTAAAGGAAAGTATAGTAACTACCTAAAAACCTACCATATCAGGATTTTTCCCAGCAAGTTATACCAGGTCAGTTCTGAACATAATTGCTTTTGTAAATGTTAGCAGCTGTAGGATATCAGGATTTTAATTTACCAGGGGAAATAACTACTCAACCATGCAGTGTATCTGACATTGACTTGATCCTGGTATGATTTACGAGGTGATAACTTTGATTCAATAGCTGGTACACATTGTAATTCACTGAGAGGTGACTGATTTGACGTACAGTGCTTGCTCTTAAAAAGTTAATTCTCTTTTGGTTGCTTCCTTAGGTTTGAGAGAGAATTCATAGTTAAAAGGTGGATAGCACTGGAACTGATGACTTCTCTGAAGGTGGAATGAACTTTTGAAGTGTGACCTCCATACAAAATGTTTACTTTGATAAATGTATCCAATTCCTATTCTGATAGGAGATGTGCTTTAGAATATTTTTGTAGAGTTCCTTGGTGTTTGGTACTGGCTAAATCCAGACGATAATTTAAACTTCAAGTGTATCATAGAATTTTACCATTTCAGCTTCAGCAGTAATACAATACTGTAAATTTCTACCCTAAAAGCACTGTGAAATTGGCAATCTGGGATTTTATTTTGTCTTTTTTTTTTTTTTTTCTGTAGTGAGAATGCTTACATTATATTCTAAATGATGTTTATTTCCGGACTGCTAACACTGCAGGTTAGTCAGGTTTGTGAATACTGTATCGCATTGGCTGTTTTCCATCCTGAACATCTTTGCTAGTAAAAGGAGGACAAATCAATACTCCACTTGAACCTGTGCTGCCCCATAGACTCCTGTTTTCAATTACACTCATGGCAAATCCACAGAATTTATCAGAGTGTTTGGGGTTTTTTTCATACTATCAAAAAATGTAAACATTTGTGATTTCTTCATCAAGTTGTGCTTAATCTATAACTATACATAAAAACCCTGAAGTTAAACACTGTAAATTTTTATTACTCATAACTCTTAGTTTGAATACCTCATTTGATGTATTTTGTTTGAAATATAGTTATATGCTTTGACCTTGAATCCACTATCTGTGGGTGTCACTTCAGTTTCTGGCAGATTTAGAAAGATAGTTATCAAATTGTAATTTATGAATACCTGATTTTAACACGGGGGCAGATTTTGATCTTACGTGAAGATTACACTGGGTTAAATCATTTGGCAGAGTGGAGTAAATAACTGAATAGGGTTATTCTGAATTTATATTTGTTTAACTGAGAAGACCACTTATTTCTAAATTTTTTAAGAAAATGTGATGATTTAGTGTTATGGTTTTATGTTTTAGAATTCTGTAAAATCCTACTTTCCTTCAGCCATTAGTATTAATAAATATTAATTACTTTCTTGCCTTCCCCAGTTTTGCTGTAACAGATTTTGTTTCCATTATAGAATCCATTTTCCTCTTGTTGAATAAATGGGGCTAGCTGTGTCGGTAGTTCACCATGCATGTATCAAGAGAGTCTTTTCTCTTCAAATTTAATTTTCTTTGATTTTCACAGCTTTGCATAGATATCCAGTGTGGAAAAGCTCTTAGACTGTCTTTTAAAAAATGAGTTTAGTGCCTGTGAATAGATCAATATCCCCAGAGGCTGGAATGTTCTCTTTATTCAGTGAAAACACACAACAAAATACAGGAAAGGTATAAACTTTTGGCTGGTTTCCTTGTGCAACTAAACAAAGGGCTGAAATGGCAATATCTAAATAAGAGTATTTTATTTTCATTGAAATTTAGAAGTTAATGTTGAATCTACCAAGGAAAGTATATTTATGTAGCATGGGTGTGTGGTAACTGCATGGCTAATAAATTTCTATTCAGGCTGCTAAGCAGCCTTCTCATGGTAGGAATCTGCAAATTACCACTGAGCTGAGCTGAGTTTGAAGAATTAAATGATGATGCAGAGCATACAGTCTTATGACTCATTCATTTCCTATTGATTAGAGTCTGGATCATCCAGGATTGTCAAAAAGTAGAATTACAAGTAAACTCTTTTCCTTATTTTAGTAATGTTTATCTGTCTAGATTAAAAGTTAACATCAAGGAGCCTTCACATTCATACACTGTACAAACATGTGGAAAAAACCTAAAGTCCTTATGTGATTTACTAGTCTGTTCTGTTTTCAAAACTCATTTAGGATCATAAAATGATTTAGTCTGGAAGAGACATCTGTAGGTCCCATCTAGCCAAAGCAAAGCAGGGATACCTTCCAAGTTAAAGTGTGTTCTTCAAGGCCTTATCCAACTGAATTTTGAAAAGCATCCAAGAATGGAGGTTCCACGACCTCTCTGCGTAATGTGCCCCTGCACTTACCTGCTCTCTTTGTGGAAGATTTTTCCCTTGGTTGGCATTTGCATTATCGCAACTTTTGCCTCTTGTCTGTGCACCTCTGAGCAGAGCCTGCCTCTGTAACACCCTATTAGGCAGCTGATAAGATTGATATCAGACTGTTCTTCTCTAGGCTCAAAAATCTGGCTTCCTCAGCCTCTTTGTGCTCCAGATCGACCAAAGGTACTAATCATTTAAGGCCAAAGCCACAGAGATTTGAAGTACCTGGATCTTACTTGGTATCTCAGTACTTAATTTCACGCACCCCCTCCCCCCCTTGTACTGTAGACAAATGGCTTTGTGGATTTAGCCTGAAAATTGCAGGCTTGCTTTCTGGTTTGAATAATTTCTTAAGCTACTATCCACCAACATTGTAAATGAGTATGAGGTAAAGTGACGGGGTAGGACGAGAGAAATAGCTGAAATATTTCCACAGCTAAAGAAGCTATATGTGCATCAAAGGGGATAGTAGTGAATCATTTAAAAAAATTTTCTCTTGTTCCCTGATGTAGATGTCATTTTAAATTATCTTATTTATAGTCTGTGTTTTTTAATGTGCCATTTTAAAAATGAAGGCAAAAAGGCAAAAATCAATGTTCACATTTTAAATGAAATCCTGCTTGCACATGCTGTGCAAAAAAGAGAAACAGATTTGTCATTCTAAAGACAGCATTAATCCTGCCAGTATTTGTAGAGAGCTGCTATCCATAAATGTGTGTGCAATAGATAGTCTAATTGCTTCATTCATAGTTGCAGGATATGCATTCTCTTCCTTGGTGACAGCAAACTTCATGTTGTTTCCTATTCACTGTATTTCTCGAAGAAGATCAGGACTGCATATCAATCACAGAAGCATCTGCTTGCATTAAACATTTCTTGCTCTTTTCCCTTGACAAGTGATTTATTGTCATGTTTGACAGTGCTTGTGTTTGTGTCATGTCAATGCTGCCCAGAATCTTTTTCTTATAATTCAGTAGTGTTTGAGCACTCATCACTTTTAAATACATTGCTTAACCCTCACATTACTGGCATTGTCCAAACTGGCAGTCAAACAACTTCTTAGAAGGATCTGAAATTTTTAAAGTCTTAATTATACAAATTGTCAGATTGTCTATATGTCTGCATGTTACTTGTGACCTCTCATGTGTTTTTGTCTGTTAGGAAATAATAAATGACATCCCTGCTGCAGGAGAGGAAGCAAAAGATAAAATAGCTACTCAGAGTGTAGAGATACCTTAGAATAAATACGCACGTACAGCAGTAGCAGGGGAATGTCTGATATTTGGTATATATTTTTATAATACAAAAGTCAAAGCATATGCCATTTAAAACACCTTACCTTTGTAGACTCTGGGGATGACTTTCTCATATATTTTCACTAGTTTTTTATCTTTTTTTTTTTTTTTCTTTAATCGCAGACAATTCCCAGTCTCGGGGAGGGTGGGGATGGGGCACTATCGGTCTAAGTGAGTCTTTTATTTTGCATTTTTTTTTTCCTACGGAGATGCATATTTTCTGTCCAAATTAGGTGCAAATATAGTCAAGCCACAAATCCAGATAACAGAATTGTCCACAGGGATAAAAGCTGGAATATTTCAGCAATAAAAGTATAAACCTCTATTGTCTGAGATAATGGAGATACCTATTTTTGCTTATTGTAACACTTTAGACACAATATTTCTGTTAAAATTAGTTTTATCATCCTTGTCCTTTTAGTTTCCCTTTCTTTTTCATTTACTTTCTTTTCCTTCACTTATTTTTTCTCCTTCATTCCTCTCACAAATGCCTCTTTCTTTTCATTTTTGTAGTACTTTTTGCCCTAGGTCATGTTTCTAACTTTCCTTTTCTTCTTTTCTTTTTTTTTCTCTCCTTTTAAAGCCATATACCCTATGACATTTAAAAAAACCCAGACATACTTTTCTTCTCATCCTGCTTTCCCCAGTATATCATCTGTGTGTTCTTATAATTTATTTTGTATGTATACTCTTTCTTCTCTTTCCCAGCGTATATTCATCCTCACCTTGTGTAACTGAAGGGACAACACAAGTACTTGTCCTGCTGCCTTTTCTCAAGTCCCACATAACCAGGAAACAAACAGAAAGAAAAGCTAACTTTAACTCTTATATGTTTTGATGCCTGCTTTTCTCCTACACAAAGCATCACTGTCATCCACTCCTTTTTTTCACTCTCTCAAAAAAAATGTTGTGTTTCTTCTGAGCATCTCAGGACACTCAACAGTGCTTTTATTGAGAAGCATGATGTAGCTTCTTTTTCGTGGACTTTTAAAGTTTTAATCTGTGGTGTAGGACACAAATGACTAGAAAATGCTACCCACTCATTGCAAGATAGTGCTTATCCTTATTTTTGTGGTTCACCTCATCTGGATTGGGTGTGTATACCTCTCATCAGTGGGTCCAAGGAAACTATTTTGTGGAGAAGAAATCTTTGTGAGCCAGAAAAGGGTTTTCTTCTGCTCTCCAGATGATACTTCTAGGGTTAGTGAGGATCATTCAGAATTTGTGAATTCCTTCTGACTTGCTTTTTCATCACGTGCAAGTTTCCCACTGGTTCAATGGGTGCAAGCAGTCAGCCTAATGATCTCAGGAAAAAGTTGTGAAGCAACATCTAATTGCTTGGCTGGGAGGCTCATTTCTGTAATTTCTTCCTAGAAGCACAAATCTATACCACTTACAGCTTGCTCAGAATGGAGTAGCATGTTTGTTCTTGGTTTGTGCAATTGTGAACACATAAAGCTTGACCTGTTTTATTTTGGCTGACAATGGAGTGGCAGACTGGGTTTAAACTGCCTCTGTGGCATTTAAAAGCCTTTTGTGAAGCAGGACATGGCTGTATTTAAGACTTGTTCCTACCCTGCTGATGGAGACACCACACCATATACCTCTTAAATATGCATCTTTTATGTCAGTGTGTGAGTAAGCCTTTGCTGGATTGCCCCTTAGAATGCAGAGTTCAGTCACTGCTATATGTAGTTAGGGGTCTGTGTCCTTCACTTGAAGAAAAACACCTAAAATACTGTATTTTAGCTTGTGCTCAGTGATCAAACAGCCACAGGACTGTCTGTAGTTTTTGTTTATTCTCCATATGCTTCCTGGATCAGTTTACTACATTTTTACCTAGAATAATCTCTTGGGTTTTAAATGTTGTCATTTAGGTGTGTGTTTTAGTTTTCTATGGAGCTGAACTGTGCAAGCTGTTTTGTGGAAATGGAGGCATCGTTACCTGGGAAAGTAGTCAGTAATACATTTAATTTTTCATTTGTTTTGTCAGCCTAATACTAATGTACTGTGTTTGCATACAGACAATTCTCCCAGTAGTCTCCTTCCTGTACTTTCTTTGATCATTGATTGGCCTGTTGCAATCCTGGGTTCTTGATGCTGTGTTACTTTAAGTGTGCCGGACTACCAGTCGACTTCTGCCTTTATTTATGTACAAGTACTCTGACTACTGTAGTACATTCTAGCAAAACACCTTGATTATCCCTTAGTTAATGCTGAATGGTCACAAAGTAAGTATTTTGAAGACAAGAGGCTGTTAGCTGTATAAAAAAACCCCGCAAACCCTTTGGAATACCCCTGTGGTCCACGCTGTCTGTACCACTGCATTGTGTTGTGCCCTGCACCACTTTTGAAAGATTAAGGATAAAAGGTTTTGCCTGCTGTGGCTGAAGACACTTGTTGACATGAAGGTGCCAATCATCTGGTGGTAACAGACTTTTCACCTGCCTGCTTCAGGAATGAAGCACCATAAACACAAGAAAACCAGCAACCTGCTCCTTCTCATGTTAAAATTCAGATACCTCAGATTGGGTTATTGTCAGTGTCTATCCACCTTTGTACCGCTCAGGATTTTGTAGATTTTTGTCATATTCCCTCAAGGAATTTTATTTTTCTAAAATGTCCTAGCCTGCTTGACTGTTGTTTAAAATGAACATGTTTTATACTTTTAGCTAAAGCAGCAAGGAAGTTTGAGTACCTTCCAGTTCTACCATATCCTTTCTGAGATAGAGTCCAGAACTGCAGATAGTATTCATGGTTCATATGCAGCATGGATTTATGTAGCAAAGCAATTGTGTTCTCTTCTTTATTTGCTAATCCTTTCTTGATGTTTGATTTGCTTGTTTGTTCTCTTATTTTATCTCTGCTGACCACCAAACTGTTTATCGTACTACTCAGGAGCAAGGTCTTGGGGTTAATGCAAAATTGAGAACAATTCTAACTTCATACAAGGAAGTCTTCCCCCATGCCACCCCCTGCCTAGTTTTACATTTAGTCACATTGATTCTCATTTGCCATTTTAGATACATTCCTTGGTCATGTGAAACATACTTAATTTCAATTAGCCTTTGTCCTTATGATGCTGAATAACAGGGCTGACAGCAAACTTTGCCACCCCATATCTCACCCCCTTTTTCAGGACATACAAAAATTTTAACAGCCACATACAGCTGTGGAACTGGTAACTTCCCTCCATTTCAAGAATTAACCAGTTTTTTCAGTTTTATGTTACTTGTCTTTTTAATTTTTATTTATTTTTCTATGCAAGGATCTTCCCTTTTGTACTGTGGCTGCTTACTTTACTAAAAAGTCAGGTATTGTGATGAGTCCTCCACAACAGAAAGTCCTACCACAGGAATCTTCAGTTTCTTCTTTGAAGGCAGATGTGAAGAATTCCTTTGGCCTCAAATCCTATGTGGACACACTTGGCAAAGTGAGGTGAGTGAATTTAGGCTTCATCTCTATTTCCCAGGACTCTAAATTGCAGCCTCAAGATAGGTACATAAGCTCATGCAGGAAACAAGATTTCACATGTGCATTATCTTTAACACTCCCTCTTGGATTTCTTTGGGGTCCCAGTGCTCAGCATGTCGGCTGTTTGCATTCCTGAACCAGCCTCCTCATTCACCCCTGTGCTATGTGCAAGAATTTTTGTTTACCAAAGTCAGTTTCATATATTCCAGTTCCTGAGCTAAATATCTATTAGGCTTTCTAGTGCTGAATATCACAGTGCCTAAGGCCCTTTATTGATGCCTGTGTTGGGAGTTCATAACAGCAGCTTTTGCCATAAAACAGGGTTTTATCAATTGAGGGGGTGGGGGGAAGAAAGATGTGAATAAGCAGCTGGATATAACTGTGAGGTGTCAGCAGGAAGTAGCCTTGGAAAAGGCAAGTATGACCCTAAGATGAGGGGAAAAGAATTCTTAGGAAAAAGAAAAGTGTTAAATGTATTAAAGCTTGTTCAGGGCTTGGGTGAGAAGTTTTTCTTGATTTCATGTTCAGTTCTTGTTTCTTATATTAAAAAAAACAAATAAATAAAAGCTAGGCTAGTGTAGATGAGGGTTCATTGGATGACTGGGGTAGTAGGAATCCTTTCTCTTTAGTTTGGAAGAGCTCACTTTGTTCAGCCTACTGATATCCAAGTGTGGATGTAAGGACATAAAAAAGTTAATTGTAGAGCAGAAAATAACTATTTATACTAAAAGGCCAAGGGGGTAAGCAGGGCATGAATTAATTTTAATTATTACATGAAGTTGCTCAGTAATTAGATGCCTCCATTTCTAGAGCACCCTTCTACTGTGGATGAAAAAAAGATTTTTCAAAACGCAGAACACAAACTAAGTATTTGTGACACTATGGGACTGCACTGGATGATCCAGGAGGTGTATTCCAGTCATTTGTTCCTAATGTACAGAGAAGACTTTCAGGTATTCTCTGTGACAGACATACTTACAAAGATTATTGTCTGTAATTTTGTTTTCTATTACCAAATGAAAGAAATTGAATGAACCTGTTTTATCTAAGGCATGTGCAGATGACTACATTTCTGCATGCTTTCTTGTCATATTTTGGTTTGCCAAGAGCTGTGAATCTTGACTGGTAGAATTAGATTAGCACAAAGTCTGTAGTAGCTCTAGCCAGGTCTCTCTGATGTGAATCTCTGATAAGGCTGCATCTTGGCATTGTTTTTTCCATGGTTTTAGCTAGTTTTGGCCCAGCCTGGGCGACTGTGTTTTATAGGAGATATTCTGGGCAGTCAACACAAAAAACCATATGTAAGTTATTTCTCCAAGTTCATTCAGTGGTACTCTTTGGGACATTAAGACAAATTGTAATTGTGTAAAACAGGACAAAGCCCATTTTTGATGAAAAATTGGAAATTGTATTGCCAGTAATTTTCCTTCTCGATGGAGTGTACAATTACTACTACAAAGGATTTTGACATTTTACAATGTAAAGTTTGATAATTGAAGCTTGTCAGCGTTTTATAGATAGGGACTGATCTCATCCAATCTTTTACATACAGTGTATTTCATTTTTGTGGTGATATTCAGCTTTTATTTTTTAAAGAAACAATTAAAATTTTGGGGCCCTTGTCCTTGACAGAATGCAAGATCACTAAGGCCATTTGTAGCTGATCCTCTTAGGTTTAGTTGTCTGAGTACCTGGCTCAGACTGACTAATTCTATGAGGATGCAGCAAAGAAGCTGTCATAAAGGAACTACTGTTGTTTCTGCTGAGCTCTTAGTCCTGGAAGATATTTGGTGCCTTATAAATATTAACTGAATTGTTGTAATAAAACCCATTTGTTATTTATAGCATGTCTTTATTTTTTGTCATGCATAATTTAGTATCTTTTAGCATGAATGTAATTGCTAGGCTTTTGCAAATATAATTTATATTGAGCTTAAAGGATGGGAAGAAACAGCTGTGTTCTAGTCTCTGGATTTCTGTAATGTCTCTGCTGCTGCCATATGGTAAAATTTAAATAAATAAACATGATAAGGGTATGAAAGGTACAGCATATATTCTACACTAATCCAGTTTTAGAGTAGTTTGTGAAGACAGTCATTATTTAGACATTCTTTGGCTCTATTATTCTGTATCTTCTTAAACGAACAGCTTCATATCACAGAAGGGAAAACAGATTTGGAAGGACCAACAGCTCTTCACACCTACCTATCACTAAATCCCTAAACCAAACAGATTATTTTTTTTAACTATAGTCAGATAGGAAGTATACTTCCTATACAGTTCAATTGAAATTCTCTTTTGTATCTTCCAGACTTAGCTACTTTATTTATAGCGTACAAAACTGCTATATTGTCATTTAGCAGGTTATACAGAATCTGCTTGTTCAAACTGGTTGTGGTAATCACCTTTTTCCTGGAGCATCTCATGATAGTTGCCTTGGCTGAGATGAGATCATTGAACTGTTTGCTTACTGCTATGGACCTCTTTGTTATTAAAGAAAACTTTATCCATAGCTTGAAAGTTGTTGTAAAGTCTGGATATGGTCATCATTTTGAAAACAGGAAAATCAGAACTACAAAAGCATTTTTTACGTACAATAATGATAATTAATCTTGCATTTTAATGACCTAAATTGTACAGAAAATCCCTACTAAAAGATAATTTTATCAGTAATGTGACATCATTAGAGTTAGCCCTCATGCCGGTAAGATACACGCTTGTTATGTGTTTGTCCACTATCTTAAAACTTGGCAATTTACTGCATTCAGGCAATAAATAACTGTCTGATTTGGACTGAACTTCAACACAAAGGTCTCCTAAAGAAATTACCTTTTTTTCTTACAAAATTTGTTATAGTGAATTTTAAATTCTATATGAAACTATAAATTTTAACAAATTGGTTGTTAAACAAAGGAATATCAAAATGGCTTATTTCAAAGTCTGATCATAAATTATAAAAGTTAAAATGTATAATAATTCTCAGAGAATTCTGGGTTTACTCATGCATTTTGTGGTCTAAACACAGGGAATTAAATATTTTATTCTTTTAATCCGTAAAATTCTCTAAAACCTTGCCTTCCAGGCAAAACTGAGCATAGCTGCACCATAAGCTTCTGTTATGTTTGTAGTATATTGTAACTTTCTTTATCTTCACCTTCTTTGCTACTTATTTCACTTGGGGAAGGACTTCAAGATTAAGCTACGCATTTCTCACTGATTTAAAACTTTCCAGCTAATCCAAAGGTAAGTAGAACACAAACCTGTTCCATACTCAATACAAGCTAGACTTACAGATTATTTTCCTCAGGCTAATATTGTTTTAAAAGACTATACAGTCGCTGTATTACTGCTGAAGTGTTAAATACAAATAGTTGATACCAGAACATTTCAAAATGGATAATTTGAATTCAAACTATAATTAAAGGATTAAATCCATTCTCTTCATTCAGAACCACTAAGTTGAGATGACTTGCAGAAATCTGATTTTGGATTTGCTTAGCCTTACTTTTTCTATGCCTGATATGAACGTGAACACAATACAAATATATTGAGACAAACTGGCTATGATTAAGCACTCAATCAATTCTATTGTGCTTGCATTATCTTGTTTGCAATTGTTACCTGTAACATCGTATGACAACAATTACTGATCTAATGAATGAGAAGAATTAATATCTATGGAACGGCATTTGATCAACGAAAAAACAAATTCATAATCAAGTCCGAAGTGTCTTTCCTTTCTTAGAAAATCCATCTCCTTTTCCTTCCTTCAGAAACCCAACACAGAAATCTGTTCAGTTCTCTGATCAGAGGCTACAGTAGGTTTAGTGTGAGGGGAGCACTCTGGAAAATGGTCAAAGTTAATCCTACTATCTCTGTTATTTTATGAATCAAACGTCACTTCAGTTTTGGATAAGTGCTTTGCACACATCATACAGAAGTTACCTATTACTCTGATTCCCTCTTTGAGGACTCTGGACACAGACCATCTTTAGATCTTTGCTACAGAGAGCCCACCTGTGATAGAACATCAGACTGAGGATGGCTAATTCATAACAGTATTACTCCACTGAAGAGCTTGCAACTGGAGAGCACTTACAACATGTCAGTTACTCACCTGCTGCTTTCATGCTAGTAAAGGTGTATTGAAGAGGGAGGTCCTTGCTAGCCATAGATATTTGACAGCACTAGCAGGTGTATATTGTAAGACTTAAACTGCAGCTGTCTTCTGCTTGAGGTGGATAACTGAATTCCATAAATAAATGCATTTCATATTGTCACATGTACTCTTAAGAGAGCACCAACTGGGGACACACACACACTTTTATTTTGGGGGGGGGGGGGGGCGGATTTATTCTTCATACAAAATATGCATTGTGAACGATGTTGTGTCTGTGAATAAATGGGAGACTAATTGTCAACTACTTTTAAGCATATAACCTAGTTGCATTGAATCATCTTTTTGGAAGCTGTTGCATTTCCCCATTAGTTATATAGAGCATTTACTTTCCTAACTTTGGTTCTCTGAAGTAGATGAGAGTATGCACTGTGCTAAATCACTACAGTGTTGTTCAACTCGGTAAAGGTAGACGATGACCAAAAATCCTAGAGTATTTTTCAAACAATATCCTTGGTGTTGAGAATCATTTACCTATGACCACATAGTCCAGAGCTGTGGGAGAAATCATAACAGTTGTGAGATACTGTATCTCACCACCATGCAAAAGAATTGAATTTACCCAGAGAATTCAACAGATGGCAATAACTATCCTAAAAGTTATGAAACATAATGAAAGCAGACTCTCAAAAGTAACATTTTTGGTCAAGTTCGCTGCATCAGCCTAAAGGATTTCCGAGCAGGGTACCTATTCATTCTCTCCATGTCACAATTTCACTACACAGCTGTTGATGGCCATGATTCTGCTGAAGCTGTTACCCTCACCTTCAGTACACTGAGTTCTTTGGATGGTAACTTGAGTTATTTCCTTTCCTGCAATGAAATGCCTGATTCTTGCTGCTTGGGAAGTGTAAAGATATTTATATATTTTCAAGCAAGCATGCCTTCTTCATAAAACTGTTATAGTTTATTAATACCTTTAGTGTTTCTTTTCATACACAAGAGATACATGCACTTAAAAAACTCTATGATGTTACTTTTGTGTTTTGGCAAAACAAGAAAGAACTAGGTAAGCTCTTCCAATCATAATTTTTACATATATTACATATTTGTTGGTTTTATGTATATATGCATGTGCATGTTTGCTCAACTATCCAGGAAACCACAAAAGATGGCAAAGAAAACTAGACACAATGCTATCAATAATATAAGCCAGTGTAGATATCCAGCAGGACATAGTGTCTGAAAGTGGCAGAAGCTTCTCTTATACTTTTTCTAAAGGTTTAGGAATTTAATCAACAACTTGAATCTTCAACTCATATGTTTTTTGTCTTTGAGCATATGGACATGAAAGCCTCAAATCCATCAAATATATATTTGCATTTATGTATCTTTGAGTAACTCAGAAAATGCAAATATCCCAGGAAAACATTGTTTTTCATGTGGAATGCATTTAAAACAATATAAAAAATTGTCAGAGTTCAACTGTTTCTGAATTTCTGAATTATCTACATGATAAAACTAGCTACAGTTTTTACTTTAAAAGAATTATAAATATGTATCATGGAACATATAGCTGGAGGAACATGCAAAATAAGCTTACAAAAGGTATCTCTGAATTGAAGAACATTTGCAGATGAGAAAACTGATGAGATGAAAAACTAAGCACAGGAAATTAGAAGAATAAAACAAAGAAGATTTTTCTCAAAGCTTGATTTGGTTTTGGTTGTCAGTGTTTGAGAAAAGATTCATATCATCTTGATATTTTTGTGTTTTATCAAGATCTTGGCAAGGAAGAAGCTAGAAGGCTTATATGGGGAAGAAACTACTGTTCTTATACGGAGTAACATATGGTCATGGAATGAATTTACTGAGCTGCCTTGTAGCAAAAAATGGGTACTAAATGTAAGAGGTGTGTGTCTTTGGATTAAAAATTCTGAAGAAAAATTATTTTTGGTGAAAACAATGAAAGTCCTAAGTTTCTGGTGCTGGGGTAGTTTTCATGGCTTGAAGACAGCCTTGGAGCTGTAGGATCTGGATTCACTGACATCTTCAACTCAGAGCTGGTTGCCTTAAAGGCATAAATTTTGAAAAAGCAACTTCCCTGGGAAGCTTGGATGGAGGTGTTTTGCACCAATTTTACACTGGGTTTTTGTCATCCCAGTAAGAAAGACACTCAGACTCTGAAGTATTATTTAGAGTGCCATTTACTGAAGCTAAAAAAATAAGAATGGAGAGGATAGTATAGATAACCTTACACCCCTTCACATGCTGGGAGCACCACATCACAAGGCATGGGATTGGCCTCCATTCAGGGCACAGCACTCTGTGCTGATTCCACCTATGGAAGTTTACCCCATTTTGGTCTTTCGAGCTATTATAAGATTTTCCTGATAGGGGCTGGTTGGTTGTTGTGGGTTTTTTTTGTAGAAAATGTGCATTTATAGGGAGATTTTCTCAGCAGAAACACAGTAGTATTTTTCTTTTTTCTTTTTTTTATGGATATGTATGTGAAAATGTGATGCTTTTATTTAACTAGCTTGCTCCTGAGATTGTAGCCGTAATTACATTCTTTTTGTCCCTGTATGGGGGGGAGAAATACCCATGTACAGCAATAAAGGTGATTGCTAATATGTCAGACAATATAATACTGTATCAAGACCAGCTGAAATAAAGCAGAAATAATGGCATAATGAAGATGAGTTACAAGAGATCAGGAACACCTCTTCTCTTTTTTTCTTTAGGAGAATACCTTAGAGATATCTTAACTAGTCTTCCTGTTTGTTTGCAAGCTTTTTATTTCCTGCTAAGGAAATGCTGAAAGTCCTGAAATTTCATTGCATTAATCTAGAGCTCTGACTCTCTTTCCTGCATAGTCCTGAGAACAGCTTTTGTTCTTATCTAAAAGTCAAACCCTATGTGTGCAGTTTATTCAACCTGAACTGCACATGAAAATGGTTCAAGGGGCTAGAAAAGGCAAGGGGCACACATCCAAGTGGGAAAGCATCTTTGGAAGTAATCCTTTGCTAAATGCAGCAAAGAAAGTATTCATGCACGCCAGGAATGAACTTGCTTTTTTATTTTTGTTTTTTTGGTTGGTTGGTTGGTTGGTTGGGGTTTTTTTCTGTTTTTGTTTGTTTGTTTGTTTGTTTGTTTGTTTAAAGGAAGTTTTGTCAACATGTTAAAAGTCCTGGGTTTTTTATTATTCAGAATAAAAAGTCAGAATATACTTTGCCAACTTCTTCACTTTTCCATTTGGCAAACATTGCTTTTCCTTCAATCATCCCCCACTACATACTCATCTTTCTCTTTCTCGCATGGCTTAAAATTAATGTGGTTGTTTACTTTACAATAAGTAGATAGCACAGACAACATCCAGACAATTCTGGGAAAAGCTTTCCTTTAATCTACTATTACTGCAAAAACAGTTGGTGTAGCTTCATGCTTGTGGTTTTTGCTCATGTTACAGCAAAATCAATATAGGACTCTATTAGCATAGCTGAATTTAGACAAATGCAGTTACAGTTCTATCTTTGTTAGCAGTACACCGGTAGTCTCTATGCCTCCATCACACTTCTACTGAGAACTTAACCTGTTGTACAATGCACAGGCCACATCAGTACGACACTCTGGCCAGACAGTGTCCATGTGCACAAGTTGTGCTTGCTTCTCACCTTTCTAAGGACTCATAGTATTCTCACAGACGCACACTTCTTGGTATGATGCTAAGACTGCCTCATCACACTTTTTATTATGTGCGAACTAATATAAACCAGCTGTAGCTTTCTGGTTTTCACTCTAAACTTGGTGTGGGGCCTTGCTTCTGCTGCTGTGACTGAAAAGACAAAGTAAGTGTTGCTCACCTTGCAGTCACCCACACTGAGACACCAGACGCCATGGCTGTGCTTTCATTTTTCAGCCCTGTATCATACATGACCCTAAAGGTGATCAGGACAGTGCTGATGGCTGGGATTGTCCCAGCCTATGTATGAGCTGCCTGTCAGCCTGATTGCTTATTGGGCTGGGCAGTGGCTCAACATTGTTAATCATTTTTATGCTTAGCTTTGCTTACATTTTCCTCTTTGCCCTTCAACAATTGATTAATAACTTACCTGCAAAATATAGTCTTTAGTCTAGGCAGCCTCAATGCCTTCCAAGTCTTTATCCATGGCAGCTTTTAGGTGTAGGTTCCTGCCTACCATGTATATTGCAGTGGATACAGACAGTGCTCTTTCTTGTTAAGGATCAGCAGGTTTTTTTGAGCTGGGGATGTGTGGGGTTTTGTTTGTTTGTTTGCTTTTTAACCTTCGAAACTTCTTCTGCTTTGGGGGATTTTTATGGGTTTTTTTACATGTTCTTTTGGTACTGCAGCTTTGTCTTAAGCTACAGACTTTGAGAAACAACTTTTAAGCTGTTACTTCTAAGTTGAGAGCATGAAATAAAGACTGTGCAAAGGTAATGCAACAATTCTTCAAGGTAGAGACCTCAAAGTTCAGAATTGTCAGGAACTTTTTAGATCTGACAGTGTGAGGTGTGATGTTTTAAGTAGATGCATTATTTCGTGTATCTGAAAGGTCTGAAGAGTTTAAATTTGGGACGCTAAAAATAATCACCCTGACTGAGAAACAGTAGCTAAATTGTTTCATTCTGAAGGGCTGATATCACCAAAATCTGCAGATTTTTGCCTGCGGTGTTACTTCACTGACCTTAAGCAAGACAACTTAAAAATCCCTAGCCAGACTCACACTCAGGTAATTTTTTGTGTTGCCTCAGTCAGAGTAGGCAGGGAGAAATGTATGGGTACATCCTACCAACACAGCAAAAAACCTATGAGCCTTCATTTCGCTTACTAATGACTTTACAAGCGTAGTAAAGAAGAGGGAGGAGAAATCCAAAATCTGCAGTATCATCCAAGTGGACAGAGAGCAGGTGAGCGTTTACCCATACGGCTGGCATACCTGCTGTACCATTTGAAACTACATAGTTAAGTAAATATTGCAATAGCTCTACAACTTAAGCTTATTAAGACATAGAGAATGTATTTCTTTCTCTGAACAGTTTATTCAGGTTTTGGATTTTTTTTAATCTCTACTAAAATGCTGATTGTCAGAACAAGCAGGTGATGTGTTCCATGTACAGTAAGTGGGGTTTTTAATCTTCATTTTCATGCATCTTTGCATATGAAAATAGCAAAATGTACTATTTTAAAAACAGGAAGTGATTTGACAGCTCTATTTGTTTCTGCTCCTCACCAGCTCCCTACATGTAGGTCTACACTGTCAATATTGGCATTGAGGCACTTGCAGGCATGTCTGTGGAATTCAAATTTCTGTCTTCACTGAATCTCTTTGTTTTAGTAATAGATGCAGAATTTGCATTTCCAGAAATAGTTGGGGATTTTTTAATATCCTCCACTGAACAGCCTGTTCCCTGGGGCATACCTTTACTACTATGGGGCTATGCATGCAGTGTAACATGCCAAGGACTCAGGAATAAAGATTGATGTATATGAAGGAGCTACACAATGACTTGTGCTCTCAAGAGGGAGGTCTCAAGCCAAGTGCATTTGCAGCCTGTCAATGCCTGTTGGCAGATAGAGATACCCAGGCACACTGAGCTTCAGAAACACGGATTTTTGAGTGATTACTCACTGCTGCTACTTTTGTAACTATCCAGAAGAACATTTTCCAGCTGTCTTTTCAAAGGCAGGTCTTTCTCCCATTTCTGAACAAAAGCAAACAAATTAACCCCCTGGGACCTGAGAACAAGGCAAACCAGATGTTATTTCTTATAACAAGATTATCTGTTTAATTCCCACATGGGTATGTTTTATCACATCATGACTGTAACAACCTAAAAAGGCAAGAAGGGACACTAGGGCTCATTATTTCCCTTTTTTTTTTTTTTTGTACTGCCTGTTACTTATACTGAGCAAGCCCACCGTGTCTGTGCTTGGTGGCTGCCTAATATAAAGTATCACCACAGCTCCTAATTAAAGACTTATTCTTCTGAGATTTCACTTTCTACTGTTTAACTGCATCTGCCATGAGAGTAAAAATTATGGATACCAAGAAACTGGGAGCACTCATTTTATTAGGACTTCCATTTTGGTTCGTATCTCTCACTCTGCTGCATGATGTCATTTTATAGATGAATGAGGCAGAAGAATGATATCAAAGGGCGACTAGGTTGTTCAATGCTTAAGTGCTAGAAAACAGATGGGAAACACAGTGTGTACTAATGTTCTTTGCCTGGCTCAGCCACTGAAGGCATACTTTGAGGGTGTGCACGCTGTTGCTAGGGAAAAATGGTCATGTGAGTCTCTTTCTTACATAATGATGTGAATATTTTGTTTTGAAACATTGCATTCTTGTAATCTTGCAGCTTATGCCTCTAATAGCTAAAGCTCTTACATAAGGCACCTGGTGTGAAACAAAGGAAATGAAAGGTAGGTGTATAAAAAATAACGAAAAAGCTACAACAGAGGAGAGCAGATTGCAGTGTCATTGAGATTAGCTGGTACTGCCTTGGCTTGCTGTATTCTGAAATGATGAAAGGAGACTGAATTATTAATTTGAGGCACTGTTTATTGATAAACCAGAGTATGTATTCATTTAGCACAGGACATGTGGGAGGAGGGGATCAGTAAAAGGAAGTGGAGGGGAAGTTTCTGTGGTACCCAGATGACAGTTGAAACTAATTTTATCTTGTGCCTTTCCAAACACATAATTGTTTAGCCATTTTAGATGTGTTCAAAACTATGCGTGGTAGAAATGTGTAACCGAACACATGCATATAATCTCTTCAAGTTTTAGTGTTCCTAGAAATTGAACCTGTAAGGGAATGCTTTATTATTCTATGCTCTGACATGGTGCCTGAATTCCTCACTCATACTACATTTTCTGTATTGGCATCAGGAGTCTTGGGATGATCATTACGAACAAATAGACTTAATTAATTGTAACAAATGAGGTTAAAATACCTTTTAGAAGAGACCAAAATTAATAGAGAAAACAACTGGTGGATTGACAGTGCCTGTGTGAGCATAATCTTCTCTTAAAGCCTGCCAAGATGTAAGAAAGGCTTCAGATTTTATACTATTGATTGTAGAAAATTTCTCAAGATATATTTATAGCCAATCAGACCCATTTCTCACAAACACTGCTTTATAATCAAAGCATAGATAAGACTGTCAATCCATAAAAAGCAGTGATACATGTTTACAAAAACAAACAAAAGAAACGAGCAAAACCCCCACACACTTTAGAGTAAGTTAGTAATATAACTGATGACGCTTGAACACTGAGGTTCTACCTGAATCAGGACTAGTGAAAAGTTTAGTCATGAAAAGTGCTGCAGCCCTCTCTCCTTTAACTCACTTGTTCAGGTGCTACCCCTCAAATTCTGCTAACAGCCTGTGTTGTCTGTACACAGGTATTTGCAATAATTTCACTGACTGCTCTGAAAAGTGGGTACAAGACAATCCTTACTATTCTTAGGCTCCTTGTCCATGTCTACCATTGCCTTTCTCAGAGAAGATTGTTAGAAGATCTGAATTTGAATAACAGACCCAGTCTCAGTCATAATGCTGCATAAATGCAATTTACGATTTCAGCAAAAATGTTTAAGTATATGCATTAGAAATAGGATAATTTTGGATGATAATGTAATAATTATTTGTTTTCCCCATGAGGATGACACTTAATAGCCTGATTTCTAGACAAAGTGACAGTAATGAAACTCAATTGCAAGAGGATAGACAAAGGTACACTACCATGACTTCAGAATCTATTTTAGAGAAAACTGCTAGAAGCTTTAATATTTGTCTTCATATGAAGCTATGAAGAATCTCACCTATCTGCAGACTTAGAAAACATAGCTGACTGAAAATAATGCAATTGTATTATAGTATTGATATCTATGTAAGAGTTGGGTTAAAACAATGAACTTTAAATTCATATCTATATCAGAGGACATGGCAGGTAGGATACACGTGCATAGGACACAAGCTAAATTTTCATGGATAGGCAATTCCTTACACAGTTAAGTTTAACTGTAAACACAACATTTAAATGCAAACAGATTAAGTTTGTCCCAAGATTGTGTAAGAGACAAACTCTGCCTTTACTATTTGATGAAAACTTGCGCAATCTGTAAATGCTTTCCTGTGTCTGCCCTTAAATTGCCATGTAAGAGCAGGTAATTCAGTTAACTTTTCTGTGCATGAGTTTCTCTGCATACAAAATGGACAATATCAGTTGCTGAGAAAACATTTTAGACCTTAGCATACATTCATGTTTGAATTGGATGAAAGCCACTGCTCCATTAGCTCATGATGGAGCAGCAAAACTATATTAGTTTATATACATGCATCCTATCCATTTTTCTTTGGGAAGCTAAGGTTGATCCCTAGAATATTCTGGACAGAACTGAAGCACAACATATGGATGTTTTACCCATCATCTGAAGTTTTGCAGAGGAAGTAAATCCAAAAGACACGTAGCTGGTAACTTGCCACTTCAGACAGAGCAGTGGTGGTGGCCTTATGTTTCTATTCCCTGCTTTGAAGTTTACAGCATTGTGAGAGGCAGCTGTTACCCGCTCAAACCTTGTCCTTATCCACTGCTCTGTATCCTAGAGCTATAGGATCTTGTGTAGGGAAGCTAAGAGGTTTCTCAAACCACTGCAAGGAGGATAGGTCATTAGGTGCTATGTTATTTTACCATCTGGTGCACAAAGTTCTGTAATTTTTATATGTTTATGCTGCTCTACTGGGAGTAGTTAGACCACATATTGTCCCAGACAGAGTAACTGGATCTATTTACTATTTCTCTCTTTCTGACTTTCTTATTATTTGTGAAGATTTGGAGAAGAGGCCACTTCACCAGTTATGACCAGGGCAGTGTGAAATCCACCAGACAGGGCTGTATTCCTAGGAAATAAAAGACATACTGTGAAGGGATGTAACTTTAGTTTTGTGGTGCATTTGGGCATATGTTTAATATAGTCTTTTGTAACTGTACACTATCCATAGATTCTTTGTCTTGTTCATTGAACGAAATAATCTATAAACTAACTGAAAGACTTTTTGGTCATTAAACTGTCATTATGTAATGTACACTTTCATGTCTTACTCACTGAAATCTATCTATACTTTTCTGTAAGTACACAACTCACTAGCTTTCTTACAGCCTTTCTTTGACATTCAATATGATAATGTTTGTGGAGACTGGTTTATTTTCATTGTATTTAGATGGGGAAAAGATGTTCTTAATGACATTAATGTGTAGGGAGCAGAGGCACAAAAAGTAAAGACCTATTACTTTGAAACTCCCAGAGGCTGATATTCAGATAGTGATTTTCAGCATGCTGGAAGTTCTCTGCATTGTTCTCACTGACTTTGGTTGAGCTAGTAAGCATCGGTACGCAAGACTGTAAGACGGGGATCCAAGCACCAAACAGTAGTACACTGTCAGCAACTGTTTATAGACATTTTGAATCAAGTGATTTGCCAAACATTATCTAGGCATGCTGTGTGGTGGTAGGAGGGTTAAAGTCCAATTTTTTTTGTGGCAACATTTTACAGCCTCACCTTTGATTGACAGATTTTAAGGCCAGAAGAGACCATTAGATCATGTAGTCACATATATCCTGTATATTACAGGACATTATATTTCTTCCAGTGACTCCAGACTAAGTACATTTTCTGGAAAGGTGCCTGGATTTGATTTGAGAGCATCAAGTAATGGACATTCTACCATTCGCTTTGGGAGTTTGTTCCAGCTGTTAATCACCTATGCTGTTAAATTTTTTATCTTACTCCTATTTTGAATTTGCCTGCCTTCCCTTTTTATCCATTGGTTTCTGTCTTTCCCTGCTAGATTAAAGAGTTCTTTAGTTCCTTGTGAGGGTGCCTATACACTGCAATCAAGCTACCTGCCAGTCTTTTTTTTGATAAGATAAACAGACTGATATTTTTAAGTCCTCTCTCACCTGTATTTTCTGCAGCCTGGAATAATTTTGCAGCTTTTTTCTATATCATCTCCAATTTTTTCAGTGATATTTTAAAAATGAACTGTGTGCAGTATGCAGAACAGGAGGCAGTTTGCCAGTATCAACCTCACCAGTGCTATCTAGAGGCATAAAATCACCACTGCTTTTCATTACTCCTTCTCCTTGCTTGTTCCTATGAGGGTTGCATTAACCCGTCTTGTCTCTATGTTTTACTGGGAACTAATTTTCTTTTTATTTGTCTGTAATGACCCTGAATTTCTTCTTCAGACTCCCTGCTCTCAGGAAATAGTTTCTCATTGTGTAGATATGCACTGCATTTTGGGGGTGGGGGGTGGAGAAGGAAGGGAATTTTTGTTTCTCTGTAAAAAATGCATTGTGTTTCAATTCCAGAGTTGGTGTCCTTGGCCTTGCCCTTGTCTCCTAGTTTTGTGTAACATTCATCAGCTTATTCTGTGCTGATATAAGACATACTTCTGAATCATACTTAGAAATACTGGGGGTTTATACTACTCACCTCTAGAAACAGCCAGTTTAATATTAATTCTTATTGGCAGTTGTTTTTACAACTAATCAATTATTTAATTATTAGTCCTTTTAATATATGCTTTGTTGTAGTGTTTATCATTAATTTGTTAATTAAAGGATAATAGATGCTGAGTCAAAAGCCTCATAAAAGTTATATAGTTATATTTGTGCAGTAAATTCACCAACCAAAATTCTAATCTCAGCAAATACTGAATCTGATTTGATTTACAAGAGCTTTTTTTTTTCCCCTTAGATGGTATCAGTTGACCTTGATTATATTATTTTTATTTAATTTTTACTTCATATAATTCCATACCAGCTTTTCTATGTTTTTTCCTATCATGACAAAATTACCCACAACTTCCCATTGGAGCATTCTTAACATTTTCTGACTCCTCTAGAGTGTCTGTGGTATGCTAGCTAACATAATAGTAGCTAAGAAAAGTCCAGAAAATTCTTCAGCCAACTTACTAATGATGTGTAGGTGAAAGTTCCACAGCCCTGTTGATGCAAAACTACATAATTCTGATAGATTATCTTTAACATTCCACATAGTTATTAATAGATTTAATTGGATCCCTGTAAAGTGATGTTTATAAAGCATTGTGCTGCTTTTTCTGCATCATTATTTAAAATTTTATGACATCTTCTGTTAAAATATTCATGGTATTTCTGTATTTCTTGGATACTTTAGAAGCTCCTTGCTCTTTTCTTAAGTTATGTCAGCCACCACTTCTCCACCACATGTCTTTATCTTCTCATATAACTACATTTGCTATTTACTTTCTTATTTTGGGTTGTTTCCACATTTTTAATCTTTGAGTTTCTTACCACTGCTTTTATAAGATCAGTCTTTCCCATTCACTGCAGCACAATCTGAATTCTGCAATAGAAGAAATGAGTGCTCTACAGATCAGTTTTGTTCATTATAAGGTTGCATTCAGCAACAGGTCTGATCCATCTGTGCACTGGTGTAGGGTACCAGTATGTAATGCAAGAGTGCAAAAAAATATATTAAGTTTGCACAGATCATACTACCTCTGACACTATACAGCTGAGAGATGGGAAACACGACTTGAGTCTTCATTCACAATTTGTCCATGTTTTTCTCATGTATTACTGACAGCATGACAATAATAAACTGCAGGAATCTAGATGTCTGTTCCAGGACACACTCTTCCATCAGATCCTGGAAAGTGCATTTCAGTGAGTACAAGCCCTTATTGCCCATTGCAGCTGAAACTGTTTTCCTACTCCACCTGCTTCTTCCCTACACCTGTTTTGGTGTCCTTCCCAGCTTCTCCTCCTGTCTCTTTGCTTTGAGACTTCTCATACTAATTTCTTTCTCTCTCAGTCAAGCCTTTTAACTCACTGCTTTTCCTGTTTTCTTCCTGTATTGGCTTTTTGTGGCAAGGTTTTGGTAGCAGGAGGGGTTACAGGGGTGGCTTCTGTGAGAAGCTGCTGGAAGCTTCCCCGATGTCTGACAGAGCCAATGCCAGCCGGCTGTAAGATGGATCCGCCGCCGGCCAAGGCCTAGCCCATCAGGGATAGTGGTAATGCCTCTGTGATAACATTTTTAAGAAGGAAAAAAAAAAAGTTGCTGGGACAGAAACAGCCGATGGAGAGAGGAGTGAGAACATGTGAGAGAAAGAGCCCTGCAGACCCCCAGGTCAGTGCAGAAGGAGGGGGAGGAGATGCTCCAGGTGCCGGAGCAGAGATTCCCCTGCAGCCCGTGGGGAAGACCATGGTGAGTCAGGCTGTCCCCCTGCAGCCCATGGAACTCCACGGTGGAGCAGATCTCCACCTGCAGCCTGGGGAGGACCCCACGCTGGAGCAGGTGGGTTTCTGAAGGAGACTGTGACCCCGTGGGAAGCCCACGCTGGAGCAGGCTCCTGGCAGGACCCGCGGAGAGAGGAGCCCACGGAGCAGGTTTTCTGGCAGGACTTGTGACCTGGAGCTGTAGCAGTGTGCTCCTGAAGGACTGTACATTGTGGAAAGGACCTACGCTGGAGCAGTTCATGAAGAACTGCAGCCTGTGGGAAGGACTCACGTTGGAGAAGTTCGTGGAGGACTGTCTTCCATGGGAGGGACCCCACGCTGGAGCAGGGGAAGAGTGTGACGAGTCCTGCCCCTGAGGAGAATGAAGTGGCAGAAAATAACGTGTGATGAACTGACCGTAAACCCCATTCCCCATCCCCCTGTGCCACTGCAGGGGTTGGTAGAGAATCTGGAGTGAAGTTGTGCCTGGGAAGAAGGGAGGGGTGGAGGGAAGGTGTTCTCAGATTTGGGTTTATTTGTCATTACCCTACTCTGGTTGATTTGTAATAAATTGAGTTAATTTTCCCCAAGCTGAGTCTGTTTTGCCCATGACGGTAATTGGCGAGTGATCTCTCCTGTCCTTATCTCGACCCACAACCCCTTTGTTATATTTTTCTCTCCCCTGTCCAACTGAGGAGGGGGAGTGATAGAACGGCTTTGGTGGGTATCTGGCATTCAGCCAGGGTCAACCCACCACACTTCCATTTCTACCATTGCTTGCTACTTTGACCTTGGAATTTTTCCTTCACTAGCTCCCAAAATGCTACTGTTCCCATATACTATCGGTCTTAATCCTTATCTTCTCAGTCTGGAGTCAACCTTTGTCTTCCCCAATCAGCCTCTCTCTGCAGAAGCTTCTAATTTTCTCTGATTTAAAATGTATTTGTTTATTTTTACATGCTGGCAGGGGGTAATAATAGAGAGCTTATAGGAGGTACAATCCCTCAGGACCACCATAGTTTATGACAGAGGAGAACAGGAGATTTTCTGCTCAGATGGGGTTCTTGAATGTTTATTTGTTGACAAAATCTTTGAAAAATCCTCAGTAGTCTCCATGGTCTATTTGTCACCCTAGGTTTCTTAAACATTTCTAACATTGATTTTTTTCCTCTGTCAAGGAAAGAGAATGGGGGAAGCAAAAAGAATAACATTAAAGCAAAAGAAGATTCCTTCTTCCAATATTCTTAGTGAAAGAATTATAAGACTCTTTAAAATATTAATGGAGAGGACAAGATATTTCCATAAAACCTTTCTTTGAAATAAATGCCCTAAACTAGCCAAAGCTTACCCCTCTGTCTCTGTAAAATAGACTTGCCATGAGAGTATCAATCTTGTTTTAGGTTTGTAAACCACAACTGCAAATAACATGTAGTTACTTTAGCCATTGATGCTATTGCCATATAGTTTAATTAAAATATTCTGATTTTATTCAGAATAGGTGAATACTGTAAAAGTTGACCTTAAAGGACAGATGCCTATTACCTTGTTTATACCATTGCTCTGCTAGTAGCTTGCATAGCAGTCTGACACCATGTTGACTGGTGTTTTTGTAATAAATAAAGAAAAGGCAACCTAATCTGTAATGTTGTTTTTTCAAAAGAAAACTAAAGTAATACATTTAAAAATACCTATTTTGGACAAGGAATGAATATCACAAGATCATGAATTATATATTCATGACCTCCGGACATGCCCTTCAAAAGATTCCTCTTTAAAAAACTAAATTTAGCATTACAAGACTAGATTTCAAAACCATTTAGCATCACCATAATAGGACTGACAAAAATGTGTAAGTGTGGAAGCTGCCTACTTCACAGCTTAGGCTTCAATTGTACCTTACGTATCCAGATACTTCTGAAAACTGTGGTACATCTTTAGACATTCAAATACTTCTGAATACCTGGATCATAGATTTAAAAGCACAAACTGAAATGTCAGACTTATATGAATATGGCTTTCATGGCTTCAGAAAATCTTTATTTCAGATTTTTAAAAATGAAATAATTAATAAGAGAACAAGTAACTCACAAGCTGTTAAAATAGATCATCAAGGAAAATCACGAACTCTATGAACTATGACAAAATATTTAATACATTGATGTCTTTTTTTATTAACAATAATTCTTGGCTGAGACTTTAGATACCAATTTATGAAAAACATTGGCTTCATTTTATGAAATTATGGAAGTGTTTGTAATGAAATTGTCACTAGAATATTTAGTAATAATAATGGAGATGCATTTGCCAAAGTAGGGAGTGAATGTATATGTGTGTGCATGCATTCATGAGCATTGATTTCTGTGTACACATGCATGCAAGAACAAGAGAAATAATTATTCCTATGGGAGTCTCTAGTGTCATAGTGGCCAATAAATAGCTTGTGGAAAAATCATGATGAATTGGGTGTGTCAGGCAAGATAAATTTTAGTATCCTGTTAAGAAAGCTGGGTGAGTGAGGAATTGAATGAAAGGTCTGGCAGGTTGAAGGACGAAAGATTCTTTTTTTTCCCTTTCTCTCCCGTTTTAGTCTTTCCATCTCAAACCCCACTGTCACTTTTTCCCAAATCCTTTCTTAGTTCCCTTCCATCGTGCAGACTCCCTGTTTCTTCCACTAGTGCTTTTTCACCATCTCTTCTACAGTGACTTGACAATATGAAGATCAATAAGATTGGAAGGGGTAAAACTGTGAATGGAGAAAGAGCACCTGACATTTTAGTTAAGCTGAAGAGTAGTTAGCACATATTGCAGCCCTGCTGATAGGTGAAAGAAGTGGTGTACTTGGAGACGGCAGAGGGACTCCCACTGCCCCTCCAGAGAAGGGGGTTACAGGACACTTTTCAGCTGTGTGGCTGCAGCCCTCTGTGCTGAGGGGTCTCTGCATTTAGAGTGGCCACAGCAGTTCCATTTACCTGCATTTAAAATCTTTGCCACTGATGTTTTCACTTTTCAGATATTTTAAATATCACTGAATCTCTTGTAACTTTTTACTGGTCTCTGTGATACCAATATCTGATTTCATGTTTTGCAGTGCTTGCGGTTTCCACAGACTCAGATTGTGACCCAGAACTGACTAGATGCAGAAAATGTCCACAGTTCAGAAAAATGAAGACAGCTTGTCTGTTTGTCACAATGATAGATTATAAGAAATATTAGAACAATAATGGATAATGCATTTCAGGGTTTGTCTGACCCCTTAAAAAACTGGTTCGCTTATTCATCTGGAATTGCAACATTTTTTATTGTTTATGCTTTGCTTTGTCAATTTCTCTTGTTTTCAATTTAAAACAAAAAAACCACCCCTTATCACATAATAAATTGAAGCTGAAGACATGTTTACAGAAATGTAGATTGCTATTGTTTCCAGGTTTGTAAGTGGAAAGAGGCAGAAATCTATTTTTATGGTTCCCTTAAAAATGTTTGTTTAAGCTGTGGCAGGTACAACTTATGATGTTTTGGAAAGCTTATTTCATGTAAACTTTCCTTAGGTATTTTTTGTATAATGAACTTGCCAAACATTGTAAGGCAGAATACTGCTTCATTCCACTGCATTCTTCGCTAAATACTATTTTTGTCCATACGTATGTCCAATTCTTAGAAAAGTTCTCATTAAAAGGTATAACTCTATTCAAATAAATATTGGAAATACATAACTGCATTTTTATTGTTTCTACTGTGTGCCTATCTTTTAATATGAAACAAAATTGTGCAATAGAGAAAAAAATGCATATGGTTGCAAGTAATCACGGCTCTGATGGTGTGTTAAGGCATAAAAAGGGTATATGGGATTCAAAAGAAAAAAGTAAGAAGGCAAACAAACAGAAAAGAAAGCCTACCTATAAGTATTTTTGTGACTGTGGAAGTGAATAAGTGTGTGTGAAGTGAATAAAATAGATAAAATAAAGGGGAAAACTAATTTTAGATATTCTTCTGAATTGAATGCCTGAATGAGACAGTATCTACATCAATTTTATTTTCTTTCACTCCACATAGCAATATTAACTTCAGATCAGAGACTAGTGCTGTCTTAAAGATGCAGGGTATCCTCCTGATTTCAGAAAGTCGTACCAACAGGTGGGCAGAGCAGTTCTCAACATTGCTTCTTTTAAGCCACTAACCCAGTGGCTGAGGAAAATTACTTTCCTGACAATATCTCAGGTCAGAAAAACTACCTCAGGAGTCTCAGTCAGCCAGTTCTCATGATGTTTTTTTTCTATGCGTTAGACCCACCTCTTTCTTAGGAAGGCATTATTGCCTTAATATTGATAATCCTATACTTATGTATGCAACAAAACAGAGACCTCCCCAGAGTTTTGTGCCTAGAAATTCTGAATACATATAATCAAGATTGCAATCAAAATGAGGTAGAAAAAATAGGGTTGGCTTTGGTTTATGTGTCTCTGTTACCTCTGAATCTAAGTTGTAACCAGACATTATAACTCATTGTCTTTTCAACCCCCTGAAGCATGAGAGGGTGAAGTACTCCCATGAGGAAAATGCAGGAGGGAAAATTGTTCCACAGTTCATCATTAGGGCAAGAACCTCAGGGCAATTCCTACATTGCTGCTGTCCCCTGACATTCATGGAGTGGTAGGTTATGGCCAATCAATCCATCTATTGTTGATACTTTTTGTTCTGCTATGAGCCTGCTCCCATCTTGTGAGGTTCCCTCTACAGAATTGAGGAAAGCATATAAATTTTTTTCTCTTAAAGATTCATGCTTAGAATGTTTTTGGCTTAAATAGCACCAAATATGTTGTCTGAACTCCTTATGTTATTTTATGAATTCTCAACATGCACTCTAGCTCTCCCTGTGGATGGTATTTTCAGATTTTATTGTTACAGCTGCATGCTTCTTTGATGGAGTAAACAAGTTCACCTATCATTTTAATTGCAAGTTCATCCTGCAAGTTATTATTAATTCTGAATAGGGAACCACAACTCAGAGAAGAGGGTAGTGCTTTTGGCTTTTATAAGACTGAAGCACAAGCTGAGGGCAATCTGTTGTAAGTAGTGGAGGTGGAAGCTGGGAGGCAAAGGAACCATTTTCCTGTAATCACTAATTAGACTGTTTTGTTTTGTACCTTAGTGCATCAGTTTGTGCGATACGAAGTGGAAGCTGACTGGCTATTTCTATGTCTTTGTAAACCTCACTCATGGCTACCAAAATTCAAATTTGTAATCTTTTAGCCAAACTCTAATAATGGCAATGTGGCTTCTGGTGCTTGGTTGACTGAATTTTGCCACATCACATGTCAGTCTTTTGAAAGTGCCTCTTGGTCTGTTAGATCATAATGCACACTACAATGACTAAACTGTAGTACATCCCAGAAAGGCAGCTGCAAGACTACAGCTATGTTTTAAAGGGCATTCCACATCCCCTGTGCTATCACAGTTAATTACAGGAAAAATCACCAGTTTGAATTCTGTCTTTAATCTGAATCCATTTGAAATTCTTATTTGGAGGAGGACCTTTTGAGGAAGACAATCTATAAACTCAGTGCCAAGACTTTTCACTGCGTAAAAACTGAGTCCCTTCACTGGCCCTGAAGTTTAACTGGGTTAGAAAGAAATGGCAAATATGGAACAAAAGAGAAAACCTCATGACAATTTAATAATATGTTGTTATATCATTTATTAGGGTAAATTTTGCAGTCTTTTTCTAAGGAAAATCCCTACTTTCTTCAATAAACTATTACAGAAATTGGCCTTCTTTTTATTATTCTTACTAATATATCAGTAATACATTCCAGACATATTTAAGCATATGAAAAACAATGAAAATTTAAGCATTTGTATTTCTGCATTGTCTTTCACAGAAAACAGGTGAAAGTTTAAGGGTTTGATTACCCTGTTGTTTGGGTTTGCATTTGTTTGGAGTTTTCTTTGGCCCTAACACAGGTAAAATGTACTAACCTTGTCTCCTGGCCCAGCTTTGTCAGTTGAAAGACTATTAGTGAGATACAACCAGGGATGACAATACAATCAAAGACTCTAACTAGATACAAAAAATAGGTTTGACCATAGTTTACACAGATCACCTCCTAGATCTTTGTGTCTTCCTCAAGAAAATATCAACAGTACAATCTGCCTTTAGAAGAATTACTGCCTTGTCACAAAGGAATGAACCTAGCTAACTATACATTACACAGTCACTTGTTGATGGCTTTCTCATTTAACAGTATCCCAAAAAGCTTCTGTATAGAAGACAAAAAAGTTCATCTCTCTCCAAATGAGCTGACAGACCAGCAAGGTGATGATCGTGTGGGTGATGAAGAGCAGGGAAATGAAGGAAAGAAAGATGAGCTTATCTGATTTCAGTGCTCTTTCTAAGAATGTGGGATCATTTGGGTGTTGGTTTGGTGGGGTTTTTTGGTTGTTTTGTTGTTGTTGTTGGGTTTGTTTTCTTTAATGCAAATAAAAATGCATAAGAAAAATAGATTACACAGACAAAATTAAACTATACAGAGGCCAGGCCAGATTTTGAAGCTGACTTTCAGACAGGGAAAAAAAATAGGGGAGCAAGCAAGTGGAAATGACAGTTCTTTGGGTGTGAGTGGAGAAAGCAAATAGCTTGATTAGTATCCCCAAATGTTCTGGCTTAAAGTGGTGTGAGAAATTGTACCAGACCAAGAGTTTGCCAATGTATTTGGATTATATATTTCACTAGAGGGTCAAACATCTGGGGCATGAACAATTAATTGACTATTTGCAATTCAGCTGGTGTCAAATGCTTACTGGGGGTTACAATAAGACATGAGGTTGAATCTGCTGCTGATGTAGGCAACAGTTGTGCATTTGTCCAACAGTAGTTGAATCAAGACCCATCTTAAAACCAATGAGATTTTACCTGCACTACTCCTAATGGGAAGTTCTTCCACAAGCACACTACAGAATTTTTCTTATAGTTTCATTTGAAGAAACAAGAAATTAAAATGAGGAAGGGTTTATAGTGAAAAGTGTATGTCAGTTTGGGCAATTTTCAGAAGAAGCTTTACTGGGCAAACTTGTATTTGTCTGATAAAGAAAGAATGTGATATCAGTCCATGCAAAAATGTCTAGGAGAAACCATGAGATTGCAAAGAAACAAATAGACAAATTGAAAATGTGTAACTTCAGAAGAGAAACTGAAAGCATTAGAAAGTTTTCATCAGAGTAGGTAAAACCAGTTGATTCACATATATGTTTATAAAAAGCCAGGCATCACAAATACCAAAATGTTGGCAACATTAACTTGACATATAACATGAATAGCCAAAAAAATATCTATCTAGGCAAAATATATTGTCAGGAAAAGAGTGAAACAAAAGACCAATGAGAAAAACAAAAGTAACCAATTTAGAAACAGTAATGAATATCTAATGAGATTGAAGAAAAACTGGCATGGAAATTAATTCAGAATATGTCCATAAAGCTCCAAGACCAAAATAGCTTCCAGAAATTACTGTCAAGTGGAAGCAGGAAACCACTTTGTGTAGTGGAAGTGATCCAGTACCTCAGTACCTCAATGGCTGAGAAAAATAACCAAGCGAAGGCTTGAGAAACTACAGTAGCCCAACAAAGACTGGACCAGAAACATTCACAGGTCAAAAAGTAACAATAAGTGAACTGAGTAGTAACATGTGTAACTAAAAAAAAAAAAAAAAAAAAAAAAAAAAATTAAAAAAAAAAAAATTAATGTTAAGTGAAGTCTACAGGCCAAGCTTGAGCTGCTCTAACTAAATGCCTCTCTGGGTGATACTGTAGATTGTTTGTGCTAAGAATAATGGGAGAAAGGGGTATTATGTAGCAATTAACTTGCCATTTGAAAAGTAGCTGTTTGGTTCGGCATCACTCAGTGGGCAAAAATGCTGCACTAACTTTCAGCATCTCTGTTCTTTTTAACATCTGCGTATGATCCTCCTTTACATTTGTGGCCTGATTCACAGCCTGTTCTTAGTGTGATTTTGAAGACAGGTAAAAGACTACAGATAACATGCTCTGTTGTATAATAGCTTATTTAAAAAAATTCCAAATATTTTGTAGCTGTTGCATGGATTTTCATAGGACTTTATCAGGAACTGCTTTACAGGAGGGTAATACATGCCTATACTTACATACTTGACTGAAAGGAATCAGCTTACCTCAGGGAAGAAGTAGATGGGCAGGCTGAGCAGCTGATTTTATAGCCTCTGCCCTGACACCATACAGCAGTGGGGCAGGGTGATTTAACAGCTGCTCTGCTCTTCATTGGCTACCTCCAGGCTTAACAGCTTTTTAGGGAAAACAGCTACCAGCGTGTCCTTTGCTGCTATTAGTCAGTGTGGGGAGCAAGCAGACTCCTGATACATTTAGTCTGACTGCTGTGCCATCTCTGTGAAACCACAACAAAACTGAGCTCCCAGCAGCATGCAGTATGGGAGCTGCTGTGAATCTCCTTACCTCTGTACCAAACTGTGAGCTGTCAGCTACTACGTTCTCTGAAAACTGTGCTCAACCTCATGATGGTTGCTCATGCACTTAATGCTTGATCATCTGGGTCCCTTGTGTTCAGGTTTCTTCAGAACCACAGTACTGTAGTTGTGGCTGTCAGGGCTGGGGTCCATTACTAGCTGCACTGGCCACTGAAAGCCCTCCTCACTCAGTAGGGAGACACCTGGTTCATATCCATTTGATTTGTCCACGCGTCCCACTCTGGGAGGCAGACACTCATGAACTGACACTCTTGCGAAAAATCTCATGTGCTGTGATCTGAAATGGCAATAAAAGTTATCAATCCTGAGCCATAAAAAAAGTGTAAGAACTGCTTAGGTATACCTAATAATAATAAATAAATATATAAATAATTAGGTATACCTGATAAATAAATGAATTATTAGGTATACCTAATAATAATAAACCTCTGTAGCTTTTCATTAATGAGTTGTTCCTTAACTAAGATGTATTTTCTCTTACCCATGAATGCTTAACCTGTCCTATTGGATGTGTGACTTTAGGTATAAAACATTAGGCAGAGAAAATAGCAGCATTACACAGACTGTTTCTCCCTAGAAACACTTTGCTGTCTTCACAAGAGAAAACATGCAAGCTGTTTGGCATCTTCAGTGATGTTGTGGTTTAACCCCAGCCGGCAACTAAGCACCACGCAGCCGCTCACTCATTCACCTCCTGGAGGGATGGGGAAGAGAATTGGAAGAGCAAATGTGAGAAAACTTGTGGGCTGAGATAAAGACAGTTTAATAGGTAAAGCAAAAGTCTTGCACACAAGCAAAACAAAATAAGGAATTCATTCACCACTTCCCACTGGCAGGCAGGTGTTCAGCCATCTCCAGGAAAGCAGGGATCGATCACGCATAACAATTACTTGGGAAGACAAATGCCATCACTGTGAATGTTCCCCTTTTCCTTCTTCTTCCCCCAGGTTTATATGCAGTTCATGAAACCCTATTCAAAGACAGAGATCTGGTATGCCTTTTGGTCTGAACACCATTAGTAAGGAGGAGACATGCAGATGCACTGGAAACCAGGTAACCCCATATTCCAGCATGCAAGGTGTAGCTATGTTTATGTCGCAGTGTGGCTTTAATGAATTCCAGCAGCTTCTAGCTATGTAAGAGAGCAGAGCAGGCAGCACCAGAAGTTTTATAAACAATTCAAAGACATATTAGCCAGTTGCAGTAGACCTCCCACCTGTCTTAAAATATGGAGTAACCCAATGCCAGGTATTACCACTTTGTGACCAGATATGCAGAGAATAATTTAATCTGAAACACAGGTAAGTATGCACAAGTCAGCATAAGAAAAACAGAAATTACATGTGGTGCATATTAATCCAACCTCTCAGAGGCTTCATGATTTGAAACAACCAAAAAAAGAATGGTTACATGGCTGGTATTGGATGTTTTAATCTGATCTGGGATAATTAATGAATAAAAAATACAGTAGCATTTATCAGGAAAAAAAGAATCAGTCATTTGGGTCTAGTTATTCAATTGTATTGATAGTCACTGGACCTTTTTAGTGCTCTAAGAAATGCGTTATACCTGAGTTCTGCGTCATTATTAATTTGACTGTGCTTAGAGGAGGGTAGGAAATGAAGAGAAGACTGAAAAGGAAGTTTGCATAAATAAGCTCATTTGTGCACCAGGACATTCCTTGAAATAGTCATCATGCCCATTACCAGTAGATTATATTGATTCTTGGCAATCTTTTCTTTGATAAAAGTTTTTTGACACTTTAAAGATTCATTGTCAGCACAGCCAGGAGTTATCTATAGTTTGTCAGTGCCATACAAGCAATGTTTTTAAGTTTAAGGCTTAACTTTGTGATGTATGTGCTACCACGTGAATTAGTTTCTGCTAACGGACCCTGATGAACATAGAAAAAGTTATGAGATCAATAATATTTGGATACTTTATCTGCCTACCACAATCTGTGCTCTATTTGAGAAGACAGTATTTTCCAAGATATTTTTTTAACTGGCATGAAAACTGTCAAAGAAGATAAACTATCTTTAAATCAGAAAATAGCTTCTTTCCTGCTCTCTTATCAAACAACATCATATAGTCTAGAAATGTGCGCTTGCTGAATTACTAATGGGAAGATTTTTGTGTATCGGACTAGAAGTTATGACACTTGATTTCAGTAAACATGTTTAAAAAAATCTTTGCCTCCTAGGAATAAAGCAAAGTATGTGGGAATGAAATACCTAGTATTAGTTTGTGCCAGATGAATGGGAAAATACAGAAGAAAAATAACTGAAATTCAGGTGTTACCCTAAAAACATTAAGCGGTGAAGTGTGAAGTATAAACAGAAAATAGAACTTGGAAGAGATGTCTTGGTTAGCTTGAAATATCATCTCTGTCATCGGAAGTTTAAACAGAGAATTTGAAGCCCAGCTGTGAATAACAGTGGGGCATCTTACAGGTTAATCAAACATTTGCAGAAAGATTAGTCAATATTTCAGTAATGTTGAACTTCAGATGATGTTAGTATTTGTAGTTAGCTGGGATACGGTAACATGGATTGCATAGTTCAATAGCTTAATGTGTGATACTGGCAACTGAGCAGAGTGCTGCAAGATCCTGGTTCTGGTCTCCAGGCAGCTGGAGCTCATCACTAAAGGGATGCATTAGACTCAAGGGCTGCTGGAGACCAAAGAGCAGAGGTCATTGTCTGATTGCAAAATCAGGCTCCAAACCTCTGCTCACACCAATAAAAAAAAGCCCAAACCCTTATTCAGAGCCTTATGTCTGTCCTGGCACGATCTAGTCCCCGAACTCTGCCCAGGAACTGATCGCATGATAGTTGATACACATAGAAACTCTGCTGTGGAGAGCCTACAGTGTTAACAGTAGGAATAAACATCTCCCAGCACTTGGGCCCCTGGCCCTGTTTTATTTACTGATATGGATGTCTCAAGCCCTGCAGAGCACCTTCTGGGTTTCAGCTCAAATTCCTGGATTTTAATCTCATCTGAATTAAAAGGTATCGACATTTTATGAAAACCTGTATAAAATCAGAATTGCTATTTTGAATCCTGCTTAGTAGAAAAGAAATGGTTTCCCTGAGATTCTGCCTGCAATGCTGGCTAATGTTGTCTCACAATTCACCTGTTACTTTTGTTGTTGTTGAAACAGGTGTTGCAGCTCTTCGAAGAAGGTGTGCTCAGCAGCCTTAATCCCATTGTTGGGCCCTAGGACACATACTTGCTGCCTATGGGGACAATAGCTGGGTGAGTGCTGTTCCCCATTTCTCAGCCACAGTGTCCTCCTAGAGGTCCCCATGGAGAACACTTGTTCTGTGGACACGAGCTATCCAGGATACACACACAGGGACTGTGACTATGAAGTGCATCTCTCTTAAATCAGAGGCAGGGTCTCTGGTCTCAGGTATAGAGAGTCCACTCTGATGAGCTCCTAGATGTTACATTCAAAGAAATAATATAATAATGATTCAGAAAGCTACCACTGCTAGTTCCTATCTCTACAAGACACAAAAAAAAAAAAAAAAAATAAAAAAATTAGGTGCCGTATTGACATTTTTGTTTATTTGGAAATAAAGAATACAGAAATTATTAGTGGAGTTAACTCTCTAGATGTTGTATTTATCTGAGTTACAAACCAGGCCTGAAATATGACACCGAATTCACACGAAAATGCAGAGAAGTGCAAATGTCTTAAACAAGGGATGTTTAAGCAATCAGATGCCATCTGATTGAATTGTAAAGAAGGTAAATTCTCCCATAAGTGTTTTTTAACTTGACTATGGCACAAAAGAACATATTATCTTTTCAAGTGTTTGTTCACATGTTGATATATAATATAGAATGCATAGGTTTTCAAACAGTTGCCTGAATTTGTGATCTAGAATATATGTATGATGGCTAATTTGGAATTTAATGAATAGTCTTTACTGACTAAAATTAAAATGAAAATATTCTCTATCACAAGGACATATTTTTCTTCCAGTTATAATTTTCTGTTCAAAGAATATTCCCTTGTTTAATGTAAGAAAACTCATAGCCTGCTAACCTGCATTATTTAGTGCTCTCCATCTTTCAATGTATTATTTAACTTTCAACATACCTGAGGACATAATCCAACAGAACAGTAGCAAAGGAAGCCCCTCCTCTCCTGCCTGAAATTCTAAATAGAATGTACTCATTATTTGTGGTACTTATTTTCAGAAGAATGAGCTGTGAAGAACAGCTTCAGGTAATGAACTGATTTTATTGCTGTAAGCTTAAAACAAAGCAAAACAGAAGATGGAAGAACAATACTTCAACTTCCATTCAGGAATACATTCTGCATGTACATTCCTCCTGCAGATGGCAGGTAAATTTAAATGGAAGTTTAAGAATATGTCTAAGTATAGATCTTTTTCAAGCCAATGAAATTTGAAAATCAGTATCAATTCTTTAAAATCCCATCTTCTACTGAATATAATAACACCAATTACTACTACTGATAGTGGAACAAGAGCTGAAGTGAAAAATGAATGCAACTCTGAAATGTATGTTAAATGGAAGAACATACATAAATAAACATGCTTAAAAGCTATATTTAGATCGATGAAACAATGTATTTTCCACACACAAATTGTGTTTACAGCATAAAATAATTCACTTAATTGCCCAAAATATATATACATACAAGTTTATTTTTGAAAATTGTGGTCCCTTTAAGTAAGTTAAGTAAACTTAAAAAGACACTGAATTCACTTACAAGATAATTTGAATTTAAATCAGTAAATAACTCCCACACTTGAAGTTATATCATTGATTTTCAACCATGTAAAGTACATAAAGCAATAAGTATTTATTTCCCTGTAGGAAAAATAACCCAGTTATCTCGCAAACTACTGCTATCAGTCTAGTAACTAAAATAAGCATTTCCTGAAACTAACTTTGCTTATTTTTTTTTCCAGAATATTATTTGAAAGACATAAATAACTCAGAGACAGAGTAATACGGTTATCACTCACATTAATATTTTCCATTTTATACTGAAACTGATATTTTTAGATACATTGATATACTTTTCTTCTTCTTTTTCAAAATTTACATTTTGAGTAGATTGAAGAGGACTCTGGGTACTTTTGGAACTTTCCTTCCTGTTCCTGTGTTTATCTGAATGTTTTTCTCTCACTTACCTACCAATCACATACCTTAATTTATTCAGGGAAAAAATCTCTAAATTTTCACTCAATGCAAGTTAATCGTAAGTAGGATTCCACCTGTAAATACCTCAGACTTTAAAGGCAGATAAATTATTTCTATGTTTCTACTGAGATTGAAACCAGTGGTGCAATGAAAATCTCTAAAATTCCTACTGATGAATGAAAAATCAAAAACATATCAGACTTTTGTGCACGTGCATAAATCATTCAAGTGTGGCAAACTAAACACCATTATTACTCCTCTCTGGTACTGATATATTATTATATTTTCTAAATGTACTTCAAGGGATTAAACAACTGAAGACAGAGGTGTTGATTTTAAGGTCAGCTTTACCTTCTACAGAACAGAAAATAAAGAGAATTCCCTCTGTATGACCAATCATTACATTGTGCACTTCAGGTTTTCCATAACTGCTGCCAGTTTGTAATAGAATATATCAGTGAGCAGTGGAAAGCCTCAACTTTAAAATCTCTCATACTTCACTGGATTCACTTCTTTGGTCCCATTAGCCATTAAGAGTTCTGTTCTCCCATTCATGTCCATGGGATCCAGGATTTCAGGAGTTAAATCACATATATTATGTATACATGAATATGTACACATCTATATATGCTCTCTTTAAGACTGCAGATAACATATAGATGGGGACCCATTCTTGCTACCTTTCTTTGCCTTCCTTTGTCTTGTTTATTGTGTAGTGATGGACCTGACATTTTGCACTGGAAAAGTAGATTAAAATCCACAAGAACAGTGTTATGTTTGTGACTATCATAAAGGCTTATAAGGCAGGCAAGACTTATAAGGAGAAACCTTTTATTGGAAAAAGCAATATATCCAGAAAAAAAGTACAGGCTTTCAGGTGCACAAGCCCTTTTCAAGTCTGAAACAGAAAAATTCAAATCATCACTGCCACAGTGGTTACTGTTACACAAAAGATCACTACTGCTTCTTGGAAGATGGTGAACTGCACTGTATCTAATGTTTTAATGTACAACCTCTGAGATCATGGCTGTTTTACAAAGTAGAGCTTGTATTTTCTTTGGATTTGTTAATAATCAAAGCCAGTTTTCCCTGAATAATCACCACTGCTTCATTCAGCTGGCCCTTAATTATTGTTATACATTAGAAAATTTTTTACTAGCAAGGTGAAGAGACAACACCAGTCATTTTAGGCATAGGCAGCATAGTAAATAATCTAAGCTAAACTATTTTTTAATGTTATTTTTATTGGATATTTATATTATGATAGCAATTACATGCTCAAATCAGAATTGTCATGCTGAGCTAGATACTAGTCAAAAAGAATACCCTGCTCTGCTGAGCTTAGAAGTGTAGCAGTAACTAGATATTCTGAAATAACATTGGGTCATACTGAGTTCAGGTTTCATAATAATATGGGAATGGCTTCCGTCCTGTATCAGAATTTTCTTTTCTTCTAGGAGCCTGGAAGGAACTCCAGACCCCATTGAGGTAAAAATACTGTTAGCTGATTACTTGGTTTCATTCTATTCTATTTATTGAACTGTATATGTTGCAGATGAATAATACTGGATACAGTTTTCCTGTAAGATTCGAGTACGTCACTTTGCCACATAAGTGAAATATTGGTTAGTACCAGAAGAACTGCTTATTACAGCAGTGCCGTGTGGGTTTTGCCACTGGACCAAGCAGATCATTATGGGTCTCTGAAACATCCAGAACAGCATCACTTCTCATTAATTTTATTTATGCCATTAATTATTCTGATAATAGTTTTAGAGGCTCCATTCTACCATTTCAAAGTAATTAATGGTAATAAACTAGTTATCATGTAAGAGGTCCACACACTGCTGTAGTTTTGTTTGTCACACATAACTGCCTGGGAAAAGCTGAATGAAATTAGTAAGTGCTCCTTTTGTTTGAAAAGACGATTATCTGCAGTCATGGGGTGTTCCCACTCTTACTCCTTTCAGAGTACTTATAAGTATGAATTTAGTGGGAAATCATTACAGAACCATGCTGATCCATTTAGCAAGGGTTAGCAAATATGAAGAGGCATTTGTTTGTTCTTACCCTGAGCACTACCCACACTGTGTTCCAGGTGTGCCATTCTTTTCCCTACTTACTGAGAGATCCTGCCCTGGCAATATTGCCAAACGGTTGCAAAGAGCTCACCAATATGCTGGGTATTTACTGCAAATGAGTACCTGGGCTGTAGGGAAATATCCATTCATTATGCTAGCTCCATCAAAGCCCAACCTCTCAGCCCACTGAGAACTACTCTTCTGGCTAAGAGATCAGTCAATATCTTCTCTGCTATGCCTCTTCAGATCTTCAAGGTAATATTTTGCTGTAGGCAATGTGGATTGGAAAAAAAGAATTTGAAAAAGCTAATTAGAACAAAACATTTCCAGTTTACTTCTGTAAAGTTCAAAATGCCAAGAAAAGTTGTATTTTAATTGAAAAAAAAAAAAAACAACAAAACTGATTAGGAATTTTTGAACTGCAGCAGTATTTTGTACTCTTGGACACTTCATAGATTTGCACATCTGTTCCAAGCATTCATTCTGTGAAACAAACCACAAAGGTCTTAAAAGTACAATGAGCGAGTAGAAAATCTGGAAGGACAGAAAAAGTTTCAAAGAGAGCCATAACAGCCTGCCCACATTCTTAGGAAACTGGATAAACCTGTGATCTGTGTTTCCTGGAGTTTTATTTTCAATTTCAAGGAGGATTCAGAAGAGAAAAATTAGACATCCACCTATCTGAACACAAAAAAAGCATTGTACAGTTGTACTTTTTGTTTGTACTATAATAGCACCTAGATGAGGAAACTAGATTGGCATCCTTTGTAGCTGCTAGGCCTATGTATTACTAGAGGAAACCTTAAGGTTGTGAAGGACTTAATATCTTAGCAAATGTCGCGACAGTATTCTGAATAAGCTGCTAACCAGGGATGACAAATAGAACAGTAATTAGTTATGGGCACAGTTTGCAGCGGAAGTTTTCACTTAATTCTGTTTTTATCAGTAGCAATAAGCAACAATTTGAAAAATCACAGGTGGAAAGAAGAGCAACTGTCCCCAGTCAAACCAAGGTTCCATCTAGCACAGCATCCTGCCTCAGACAGTAGCTGGTCGCTTATGAATGGGGAAGAGTATAAGGGACAGATGTAGGAATACTTCCCCAGAATACTCTCCAAGTTTTCAGCAATTCAACTCAGAGACTTCCTGAAGTGGTGTCATGGTGTTAATAGTTTGTGGTGGATTTTTCTTCCACAAAGTTGACAGGTTGCTTTCTGGACACACAACTGAACCGTTCTGAAGCAAGGAGTTCCACACAGGTGTCATCTATCCTGCACAGTGAAAGGTACCGATGTTACAAACAGGCATAAAGAGGGTAAGGTCATGTTTTGGAGAGAGGCATGAAGCAGGTAAGTGAGTGCTGAAGACTGGCCACAGTCTTTAATGGCAATAGCAGTTTCAAGGGTCAGTCAGACTGTGAGGAGGTGGTAACAAAACAAGCGCTTGTATTGGCTGCAAAGCTTTATATATCTCTACATTCTGTCACTGGGGTTAAACTCAAGGTTTTTGTGTTGCTTCTGTATGTATGTGGCAGTGCTACAAAATGAGGAGGAGGTGTACTGCAGTTCCCAGTGACTGCCTCCCTGGTGTTATCCTGGGTATAATGCCCCCCTTTCTGGAGTTTGTAATTTCAGATTTAGCTGCGGCTGACTCAGCCACTTTGTTACCCTGCAACTCTTAGGCTGAAAGAATCTGTGAAGAAACACTTCAGGGGGCAATTTACCTTTGGCGAATTCAACCTTCTCCTTTGTTCATCCATGCTGGTTTTGTTGTTTAAAAAACTTCTTCTAGACATGAAGGGCGAAAGCGCAGGTGGAAATACATCCTACAGCCAGACTCCTTTCCGTTTACACTCTTCAATCAAGCTGGAGTGAACATGTGTTTGTTTTTAATACAGGTCTGTTTAAAGCATGCAGAATGTTTGAAATGGCTGCACAATGATTTAGTGCTACTAAAATTGACAGTCAGACAGAGTAAAAAGACTGTAAGATGGGGATCTTTCCTGACAGCTGTAGAAACCACCAGGTCTCTACTTTTGTTCAGCTTTACAGCATTATCCGTTATCATCAACATCATTGTCATAGCTGGGATGCGACAACCATTTTTTTCCTAAAGGACTTCATTTGTGATATAAAACATTCCTAATAAGCTTAGTGCACATTCCAGGAGGATGGGACACAGCAGGCTTAATACTGTAAGGTGCTTTCCACACACTGTAGGAATGGAAAGCTCTAAGCACAGTTTGAGATCAAGGTCAGTGAAAGCAAGCAAACTCATTAAAGCATTTATGGGGGGCCTGGATAGATTAGATGCCCTTACTGACCTCTGAACCATGCTTTCATTCTGCAGATAAATGAATATAAAGGCTGTATTGGAACCATGTATTTTCAGTGTGAGTGTTATTATCAGTATAATTATAGTACACCTTCACACCTTTGTACTTATATTTTGTATGCTTTGTGTCTTGTTTGGAAAACACATGTTTATTGCTTTTGAAAATGTATCTGCAGAATGTATACGCAGTCTTATACTTCTTGAATCCAATGACTCCTGTGCTCTTGATATCTCACAGTTCATTTTAAATATATACAACAGGCATTACTTTTATCCATTTTTCTTGAATAAACCCATGTGTTGGCAGGGGGAAAGTTTTTTGGTTGGGGATTGGTTGGTTTTTTGTTTTGTTTTGTTTTGTTTTAATTTTGTCTTCTTTCAGTTAATTTTAACTTCATTATTAAGATGAATTGTAATGATGTTTAAAACCCTAGAGGAAAACTGGTTTCATTTGATTTCTTCTGGTAGATGAGGAAAAAAAATGTTAGCAGTTGCAATCTTCTGTGAAATGTATCCCCTACTCTTGAGCTTACATTTTTAATGTGCCTTTCAAACTAAAATTGATTTCTCTCTTTCTTTTAAAATAAAAAACAATGCATATTTTATGAGAAAATGAATACCTTTGATAGTTTTTTGAACTGATTGATAAGCATTTGCAGCTAGGCTGATGAGAGAAACAGTTACCTTAATTATTCATAAAAATACATTCTTTCACACTTATTTTTATTTCTTTTTAAAAGTTTTATCAATCTAAAATGCACAAACATTTGTGTAAAAACTTTCAGAGTTAATTATTATTTTAAATCATGTATTTCTGAGTTACTGTCTGCTATATATAATGCAAACCACCATTCTAGGGTAATCTAGCTACAAGCATTGGTAATGTGCACTGAGGTAAATGCAAAAAACTCACTTGTAGATGATAGGGAGAACCAGAGATGATCTGCCTTATATCAGTAAATGTTAAAAATATTTTATGGTTATCTCAAATAGTATTGCTGTCTATAATTTCCTATCTGAATCTCTGTATGAATCTACAAACCCTTGGACTTGTAGGTTTGTATGTTAATTTGATATAGTGACTAGCGTAATAGTATGTATTTTGCTGTAAAGAATGGTATGAGTTGTTCCTTTTTTCATCTGTATTAAACTGGGGCTTGTGAAGTTCAAGCCCCTCCTCCTCCCCCCTCTCCTGGTTAAAATCCCAGGTCTTCCCTTGCTGGTTTAATTATTAGCAAATTGCTCTTGCTAGATCAATGGGCATGTTTTTGACTCTAATAAGAATGGGGAAAAAATGTTCAAAGCTGAGCTATTTTTAGTCCTACAGCCTGATTGATTTGTGTGTGTGTGTGTGTGTGTGTGTGTGTGGTACAAACCTGTGGTATGAAGCTTCCTTTACATTCCAATTCAAATGTCAAATTTAAACCCAGATGTTTTTTAAAACCTAGACCTGTTTTCTGTAAAACCTAAGGAATGGAATATCTCTTGGGAAGAGCTTTTTGATTTGTATATTCCTATCCCCTGTGCCCATTATAGCCATGGAAACCTTCCTCAGCTTTTGGTGTTAGTCATGATTTCCAAAATCTTTTTGCTCTGTGAATATTTATTCTGTTGCAGTGAAATATAGTTGGCCTGCTGCAGAACACAAAGGAGTCATCTTTCAGGCTTTCTATGAAGTGTTCTTCATATCAAAGTCTTATTAAGAGTGAAAGGAAAACCATTCCCACAAAGACATTTCCTGGTTAGAACTGGGCCAAGCAGCAGTAATTTTTGCAGGTAAAAATAAGCATTGAAATTTTTCTGGTGTGGAGTAAGAAGAAAAGGGGCTAAGGCAGTTGTAGCCTGAAAGCTTCCTTGTCAAAACTACATTTTAATCACCAAAGAATGCTGGAGAAACCAAATTAAATGCTTGTTTAGCATAATGAGTTCACTGGGGAGAGCGCTGAGTCTGTCAGGAAGAGGCACTCGGGCATTTTTTTCCTACCACAGCTCCTCCCTCAGCAGCAAAAGTTACCAAAACTATTTTCAGAGCTGGGAAGGGGGCAGAGAAACTGAGCAGACTTCCCCAGTAGAGGCAAAACCTTAAGATTAGTACCCCTGCTTTAAGCAGGTGAGTCCTTTTCATATGCCTTGAGCTCACTAAAGTTGGTAGAATTCTGAATTATTTTTCTAGAGGTTTCAAGATACTATCTCCAGAAATGTTTTTTTTCTTGGCATGGTTTCATTTATATACTTACTGTGAAAAAGATATTGCTATGACTATTCAGTAATGGCATTCTAAGTTTACTTCAGTTGTAACGTATGTTGCTAAATGCACTTAGTTGCCTTAATTCATAGTGACCGAAAAAAGCACATGCATAAAACCAGTGTGCAGCAAAAGTCAGAGATGTGTTCATAGACATCAGATTGCATCAGAGGTCTCTAGTCTATGGAAACACTGAATTTGAACTGGAAACTTCATCCCATTTGAACAGCTCTTTTGAGCAATGCCATGCACTTTACAACAATGGGTCTGTGGCTTCAACTGAAAGATATTTTTGACTGATTTTTCTGGGTCTGCTGAAAGGCTGACATTATAGCAGCTTTTCAAAAGAGTTTGCAAAGAAACCTGAATAAACAAATACTTATAAATATGTGCCTATATGAGAGTCTTGTTAATGTGTCACTCTTACTGATGTCACTTGTAAACCTGGCTTCATTTTTTCCTCCTCTATGGACCTTGTTTTCAGTATGCCTTCCAAGTAGACATTTAGTGAGAAGAATTACATACTAAATTTTTTTGGTGTTTATTTAAGCTTATGTATAAAAGATACAGGAAAACATAGGATAAAGGAAATCCAGATTTGTACCTTGCAAATATGGGTTCATGTCCTTCTTTGGCTGAGGTATGTCTTTGGCTAATGAAGACACGTATTTTGCACTCTACCTGAAAAACAGGTTCTTAACTTAATTGAAATATCAAAAATTCCCATTTCTAACATGAGATTCTGACTTGGATAAAACTGTAATCAAAACAACGTCATTGTTAAGGGACCATTGTCATGAACTGATATCTTGTTGACTGAATAAGAAAAAGAAACTGGTTGAACTCTTCATTTGGAATAATACTCATGTACTGTTACCCCATTCTTAGAGATAAAATTCTTCATGTATCAGTCACAGTTACTGTGAATGTAACAGCTATTGGCTGATAAAAACCATCACTTAATATTTTCAGATGTAGTCTCTGAGTTTCCTCTCAGAAACTTAGCATATAGAGGAATAAGTATTTCACTGTTCACCTTGTGTTATGAGTCATCTAAACCACACTGTTTGGTTTTCTTTGGTAGACTGGAACTTTTACAAACAAGACCACAACAGACAGATGCTTCAGATATTCAGATGTATACTTACTGTGCTAGGATCCAGGTACTTGCACAGTTGCATACAGTTTCACAAATAAAGAGACCCAATAAATCAAATCATTTTACTCTAAGATCTACTATTATTCAGAGAAATCTTGACAGATTTATTTTTAATCCCTGTGACTGAAGGTATAGAAAGTAAGGAGATCTCTGTTAATTTGTTTGAGAACAGAGAAAAGAATGGCCACTAACATGATGTTTCATAAAGGGAGACAAGGTCACCTCAGCTCCTAAACTTACATGTGCATGCAGACTGTGCTTTCATCCTGCATTACAATGGCTCTTTCCATACTCCAATTCAGTGCAAAGGAAATTAGCATGTGCAGGCTAAAAAGAAGCTGCACTGTGGCTTGGCGAGCTCACCCCCTGGTGTGCATGCTTAAGACTGTTCAGTACTATGCCCTGCAGTTTGGTCAGAGGGAGTTTATCTGCTTAAATTATCTATTTACACTACACATGTAGAAGATATAGTGTGGAAGGTACATTTGACTACCACAACTGAATGCAAAATCCTGGCTGCCTGGGAGAAGGTAGAGGACTTTTAGACTTCAAGCAAGAATATAGCCCTCACTGTAAGGATTCTGTTCAAGGGTCTTTCCTGTGCCTGTTTTACCTCTGTCTAACAATGTTGTGATAGAGAATTCCCCACCAGGAGATGATCCATGGGACACTCTGTACTGAAGCTGTAAAGAACAATAACAAAGCTAAATAAACTTAAGCAAGGGTCACTGTGTTCAGACACCTTCTAAATGAATTTACTACATTTAGATCAATTAATAGAGCCTAGAAAAAAAAATGTGTAGGTTTTTTTTGTGAATTAGAGAGAAGCCTGGTCTTGGACATTTAAGAATTTGCTGTCTACAGAAACCAAACTAGAAGGAGTGTTGAAGGCATAGGGAAAACACATTTCTGTGCTGCTTGTTTGCACTGGCACATTGGGAACTGAGTTAATCAAGAGAGACCAAAGTTATTGCGGAGATTTGTTTTATTTGTCATTTACTATTGAATTCTTGCTACATTTTCCAAGCAGGAGTTGCCTTCTCTTTTTGCCACTGAATTTTTCTTTAGGTCTTTAACTTGATATAGGTAAGTACAAGGGATTTGGAAAAATCTTGATTGCTGAAACTGTGATTGGGAACTCAATCTTAAGCTATTTGCTGGACTGTGAACAGATGCACATTTTGTAAACATCTGTAGCAGTTTAAGCTACTACTGCCCTCCAGTTGCTTGCTACAACCCCTCTGCTATCGGCTCTTTCTCATGCAGCTGTGCTAATAGACTGTTCCTACTCTTTACAATATCAGCAGACCTAACAGGTTTGACCTGACTTGATTGATATGACCTGAATCAGATAAAAATTCACACAAACTAGTCTGTTGACAGAGCTTTTGGTGCAGTAACCTTCAGAAGAAAGGATCCATAAGAAGTAACAGTGTTGTAATATCATATGTCACTGCAGCTGGATCTGGAAGAAAACCTCTGGCTAAAGAACTGAAACTCTTTGAATCTAGTCTTTGATGTGGTTGACATTGTTTGACATAATGACCACTGAAATGAATACTATTTGACCATCCCTAGTAAGCAGACCAAGAAGTAAGCAAACAGTACCAGCAGTTGGTGACCCCATACATGGTCTTTCCCAGTAACTGCTCAGGTATTTTGCCAGGGCAGTGTTAAAAAGGTGCATGCAGCAGAGCATGGCCTGCTCCATCACAAGTAACTGTCAGTCACCAGGCTTATAAATCTCGCATTTTTCAAAAGCAGAAATTCAGTTTTTAGACAGTCCATGTCTGTGAGTCAAAATCACTCACAAGAGATTCAGTAGCTTCACCATGGAAATCTCCTGTTGCATGATGTATGAAAAGAAGCTGTTTTCTTAGAAGACAGTATTCTATCTTTATCACACATTCTAACTGCTATAAGAGATGTTTCATTAGAAATCTGCTAGGGAAGAAAAAAAAAGTTCTGTTACTTTCAAACATAATTGCCTGTAACTTTCAAGCCACCATACCCTTTCCAAATGATACTTGCAAGGGTCTCAACCAGAATAAAGGAAATGAAGTGTAAACTTGAGTAATTTCTTCATTCAGGGTATTGCATCTCAAAGTCAGAAAACTCCACTGAAAGTGGCCTAATGAAAGCTTTAAGTCATATAGAATTACCTATTTAATACCTGCAGCTGTGTTAGGAGGTTGCTAAATGTCATTAATAATCTTTCCTAGGAGGGGATATCCTAGAAACTTTTACACAACAAGCTTCAATAAACTAGCTCAAAACAGAAAGTTACAGTAGGGATGTGGTGTGAGAGACACTAGCCTTTATTACATGATGGCCATTGTTGGTAAATCCACATAATTTTTTATAAAAAAATGTTTTTCTTTTGCTGTTCTCTGGTAGGAGCTAGGAATTTAAATTGCAGGGGTCAGCTGAGAGCAATGGAATTAAATGAAAGAGAAAGAGAGAACGATCCCAGATGAGCAACAGCTTTTTAGCGAACAGACTTGAACTACACACACACATTCAGTGATATACCTACTGTCTACCTACTGCAAAGAAAGATTTCATTTGTGTAAGGGAATGAGAGTCAGATACTCATAAATACTAATCAAAGTGTTTACTGGCCAGATTACCCAACCCTTCCATTGGTGAGGCAGAAATAGTACAATTTAGATATATCAGGGAGTTTTGGGAAGATTACTCACTGAAGTTTATAAAAACATTTCCAAGACACAGCGTGTTACACATGCTAAGTGCTTTTATTTTGTAGACTTTCAATCCTCAGCAAAATCTTATATTAGATTATTGTTTCAGTGCATCTTCTCACTACTTTACCGGACACCAGCTGAAAAAAAAGAGCAAAGTGTCAAATATTTTCAAAATACAATAGATAAGGAAAACAAGGGTAAGGGAAGGGTTGTTACAACTACTATTAGAAAGTCAGGCTAAAGTCCTTGTCCTACTGCTGACTGGAAACTAGCCAATGTTACTCCTTTACAAAAAGTGCAAGAGGGAAGACCCAGGAAACTACAAATCTGTTAGTCTAACCTCAGTTCCTGGAAAAATTCTGAAGAAGATCATACTGGGTACTGTTAAAAGGTGTGTAAAGAACAATTCAATCTTCAGGCACAGTCAACATGGGTTCACAAAGGGGAAGCCCTGTGTAACTAGTGTGATATCCTTCTATGAAAAGGTTACTTGCCTAGTGGATGAAGGGAAGGCAGTGGACATAGTTTTTTAACTTTAGTAAAGCTTTTGATGCTGTCCCTCACAGCATCCTTCTGGACAAGTTGTCCAACTGTGGGATGAGCAGGTACACGTTGTGCTGGGTGAAAAATGGGCTGAAGGGCCTGGCTCAGTGGGGCTACATCTGGCTGTTCGCTGGTGACCAGTCACAAGCAGTGTTCCTCAGGCTCAGTTCTAGGGCCAGTACTGTTCAATACTTTTATCAATGATCTAGAAGTGGGAGTGGAATGCACCATTAGCAAGTTTGGTGGCAATACCAGATCAGAAGCTGCTGTTGACTCTCTTGAGGGACAAGAGGCCTTGCAGAGGGATCTAGATAGATTGGAGCATTGGGAAATGATTAATGGGATGAAATTCAAGGAGTCCAAGAGTCAGATTCTGCACCTGGGATGGAGTAATGCCAGGCACAAGTATAACTTGGGAGAGGAGTGGCTGTGGAGCAGCCCTGCAGAAAGGGATCTGGGGTGCTGGTTGACAGCAGGCTCAGCACCAGCCAGCAGTGTGCCCTGGCAGCCAAGAGGGCAAACCACGTCCCGGGGTACGTCAAACACAGGATAACCAGCTGGGCAAAAGAGGGGATTATCCTGCTTTATTTAGCATTGGTGTGGCCTCACCTTGAATACTGTGTGCAGTTCTGGGCTCCACAATTTAAGAAGGTTGTGAAGGTCCTTGAATGCATCCAGAGGAGGGCAACAAATCTGATGGAAGGGCTGGAAGGCATGTCCTGTGAGGAGCGGCTGAGGACTTTGGGTTTGTCTAGTTTGGAGAGAAGAAGGTAGAGAGCTCTCTACAGCTTCCTGAGAAGGGGAAGTGGAGAGGGAGGTGCTGAGCTCTTCTCTTTGAGATCCATGACAGGACGCCTTGGAATGGCTCAAAGCTGCACCAGGGGAGGTCAGACTTGACATTACAAAATGTTTCTTTACCAAGAGGGTGGTCAAGCACTGGAACAGGCTTCCTAGAGAGGTGGTCAGTATCTGTCATGATCTAACCTGGCAGGCAGCTAAACACCACATAGTTGCTCACTCACTTCCCTCTGACCCAGTGGGATGGGGTAGAGAACTGGGAGAAAAAAAAGTAAAATTCATGGGTTGAGATAAAGACAGTTTAATAGGACAGAAAAGCAAGGGATAATAATAATAATAAAATAATTAGAATATACAAAGCAAGTGATGCACAATGCAATTGCTCACCACCTGCTGACCAATGCCCAGCATATTCCTGAGCAGCAACCGCTGGCCATCTTTACCCCTAGTTTGTATACTGAGCATGACAACCCATTGGCCTGTTTGGGTCAGCTGTCCTGGCTGTGTCTCCTTCCAGATTTTTGTGCACCCCAGCCTATTCACCTGTGAGGTGATGTGAGAAGCTGAAAAGTCCTTGATTCAGTGTGAACACTGCTTAGCAACACCATCAGTGTGTTATCAACATTATTGTCATCCTAAATCCAAAACACAGCACTATACCAGCTACTAGGAACAAAACTAACTCTATCCCAGCTGAAACCAGGACAATGTCCCATGCCTGTCAGCATTTAAGAGGCATTTGGATAACACCCTTAATAACATGCTTTAAATTTTGGTCAGCCCTGAAGTGGTCAAGCGGTTGGACTAGATGATTGTTGTAGATCCCTTCCAACTGAAAATATTCTATTCTATTCTATTCTATTCTATTCTATTCTATTGTAAAAAAGAGGCCCTTTTCCCATAAGATTGTTATTTTTGCCCAGTTACTGACAGCCAGTTTAATAAAGCATTGTGGGCTTTTAAAATTTTTTTTCTGTAGTTCACCAACAGTGTTCTTCAGCCATTCTGTGCATCTTAACAGCATATTTATCATGTCTGTGCTTTGCCTGTAAAGACTCTAGAGTATCTCAACTTTATAAACCTCTTGCTTTATTCTGTCTTTTAGCTAGGAGTGTCTGTCTGTGGATAACATTTTATACTTTAGATGGCAATCCACTGTGTCCATGGATCATATGTTTTGTTTTTGTCATATTCCTGCAATCAACACCTTTGATTTGCACAGGTGCTTTATCAAATCCTCTCATGGTGATTCTTACATTAGTGGTGTACAAATATAAATTCACTAATGACAAGTAGTGAACATCAGATAAGACTCATTTAACATAAGTGCAATAACTTGATTTGTTTAATTTAGACTGTACAGATGCCTAAGTGGTCAAATATTACATTAAGTGAAAAATTGCCTTCCTCTCTTTAATATTCCAGACAAATAATTCTTTAAATGTTCTTCACCAGAATCAAATCCAAGTTGAATCAGAGGCTGAATTCATAGAAGGTGAAATTTCTTAGAAACAAAACAGTTCAGAAGGATACATCTCAGCAGAAGCTCCTAGCTCTGCCTATGGGGAGTTACATCCATGGCTCACTAGACACAGAAGCAATTGACACCAATGAGCAGATCAGAGTTCCCTTTCTCAGGTCCTCAGGTTGCTCTTCTGTGCCTTGGACCATCTAGAGGAATGAAGCCAGTGCCCAATGTGTTCTTCTAGTTCAGCTCTGCAGAAAGAGAGCCATGGCAGCTAGCATGGAGGTCATAAGAGATAATAGGCCTTAGGTGGCAATGCCTTCATGTGTAAAGGTAAATGAGGGCATGGTATGAGGGCTCCTAATTGGAAGTAAGAGGGTACAGGAGGCTGCAACATAGCTTGGGGTCTTTGTCTGTGGCAGTGGGACATGCAGTAGATGACTGGAGATAGATAAGGACTTGGTTTCGAGGACCTCGTTTGGGGAGATGGGGAAGGAAGTAGAAGGTAGGAGGAAGGGTAGGAGGATGGAGGAACTTAGTCCACAGGCCCATCTCTTTCTCCTTGTGTGTGTGAATCTCCATTAAGCCAAGAGCCTTTACTGTTCCATATCAAAGGGGATTAGTGGTCCAAGATTTTTTCTTGTTCTGTCTTTTCCCTTTCTTCCCCACAGATTGATCCCGAAGAAAGTTCACATTCCATGCTCTTACCAAAACTTCAGAATGACTTTTAATCGCAATTGCTGCAATGGCTTTTATGCAGGGTAAGAATTGTCATAATGCAACGTGTCCTAAAAACACTGTTTTCTGGTCTTAGTTTGCCTTCAGTTTAGACAGAATCTTTTCATCACATTTAAATTACAGCCCAGCTCCACTTACAACATGTCAAGCAGAGCAACGTTCAAACTGTAACTTTTGATTGGGTTTGTCTTGTCTCTCAAGTGTGCAAAGTTTGGTACCTCTCCTAAGGACTATTAATCTAAAATTATTTTTGTTAAAGTTAGGACTTCTGCTAAGTAAGGAAAAGACTTTCACCATAATTTTCATTTTGCTTTGCTCTCATTTCTTACTTCCAACATAAATCTTAACTGTACAGAGACAGACAGCCCCAAATATGCCAGTCTATAAACTGGGAAAACTGATGCTTATTGAGGATGTGGAACTCTGGATATTTATTTACCTTTGTCCCAGATAAATCAAAAGGTCACAAAACTAAAAGCATTAAAACTTCATATCTTTCATAATAAGGCTGCAACTGGTGAATTTTGTGGGGGGAACCAAGCGGAATTCAGGATCTGCCTGGATACACTGTTTTCCTTTGATAAAAATGTCGCATTTTGTCATTTCAAAAATACATTTCTATTACAAATATTCCCCAGGAACAACTTTAAGCATCTAATAAACATCAAACCACTTCATCGCTGACTTTATTTGTGGCTATATATTCTCTGTGGCACCTTTAGGACAAATTAAAATTTGGCATCTTTTGAAAAGCAACTTGGGTGAAACATATCATCTTCTCTTTGATATACAGTAGGTGAAATGTGCATAAAACCATCAGCCAGAGAACTTGTTTAGCCTACTACTTCTCTGATTTTTTTCTTATTCTTATTGCTGAGCTTGTAGCCATAGTGGGCTCTTAAGTCTTTAAGTTGCAACAAACTAATGTGTCAGGTTTCCAGTAAAAATAAACAAGTTGGGTTTCTCTAAGAGACAGCAGCTTTTCAAATCTAGCTTTACTATCCATTCTGCTGGTATTTTTATCTGACCGGGGATGACATACCTGTACAGGATTTTCTTTTTATCCCTTCTTATATTTCAAAGCTTTTTTCTGCCTCAGACCTGACACTGACAATCCTTTTGTGTTTTCCTTGGTGCCTCAGAGGCTTAATGGTCCAGCACAGTAGCTGAACCTTTAGAAATTTCTTCTCTCTGCAGAGACTGCTTCAGTAAGGGCCACAGAGCTGTCACCATGAAAAGTGAGAGGGCCCTGTGGTTAAACATTCCTTAGTGTTTTTGTTTCTGAAAGCGACAGCAGAATGCATAAATGGATTTCTTTCAACCACACAGTTGCCTTACAGATGTGCATGGTCTTCTTGGGATCACATACTGGGGGGAAGCTGTGCTGGGAATTTGGTTAATTCCCTGTATTTTACTATGGGTGATTCATTTGATGAAGGGCTTGATAGTTAACAATTTGAAAAAATCAATTGTTTGCAAGCCTATTAATGTTAAATACGTAAACATCTCATAAGAACATGTAATTTAAATGCAGTTAAACAGTTGTTAAATGTCAAACATCAATTAATGATTGATGGAGCATTCACTAATTGAGTAGAAATCTTGGGGCTGCTGTGATGTCCATAATGAACTGCAAATTCACTACAAGTAAAATGTTTGGGGATTTTGAGGCATTTTAAAGCAATTTTCCATGCAACTTGCTGTGAGCTAAATAGTTTCATTTTAAAACGAATTTAGGACCTGCTCCTCCAAATAATGCCATGAACAGCCTGCTGACTGTAACAGGACTATTCAAAAAGATATGTTCTACTTGCAAGAGTAAAGGCTTGCAAGTTATAGACATTCATCTTCTTGAAAAGCAATGCTTTTTTTTTAATTTTACATGACTACCCCTTTCCTTCAGTCTGTGTCCTGTGGCCCTAGCAAATGTCTTACCTCTGAGAAAGACACTTTGAATTTTTTCTTCCTTACATGATATTAAGTTGAGATGTTTCTTTGGTTATTTTGGAGAAGCGTATTTTTTGTAAGCCTAGCTGTTGATGATTTCACATCGTTGTTCATGTAAAATAATTTCAAATGTTTTATTAGGGGCACTGTTGTATAATGTTATACCTCAAAATCTTAAAACACATCCTCATTACAAATTTGGTGATGATATAAAAAAAAAAAGCTTCCTTCTTAATACTGTGGGTTTACTGTTTTTTGTCTCCCTGCTGACACAGAGGAGCTAACACATAGAAGAGTTTCCTGAGAAACTTAACAGTCAGCTCACACGTCACAGGTTGTGTTAGATGAGGGCAGCCTGCAATCTTGAAAGAAGTGGTATTTTGATGTTTTTTGGGGTGTAGATACAATAATCCTAAATTATCTAGGCTGATCTTCAATTTTCTCCAACTAGAAGAAATGAAGGTACTGTAAGGAGGTGGTGGGTGTAGAGGTGAAAAATTATTTTTTTTGTAATTCTGAGCTGGGACAGGAGAGTTTTTCCATCTGAGTACTAAGTGGAGATTTCTACCATGTAGCTACCCTTCTAGAATAGTGAGATGAAGTTGTAACATTGCCTTGATGCTTTTTACCTAATAAGTTCTGCAAGTTGCCCACGTGAATTTGCAATATGTATGACAACTTCTGTGCATGGAGGGTTTGCGATATGAGGACTTCAGTGCTAATAAGGACTACTTTGTCATCTTTGGTTTTGGCACACAGTTTTGAATGAGAAGAACAGCTCCTTCATTTACCTGTTGCTACCTGCCTGGTAGTCCCTTGTGTTGCTTTAAAAATCAGTAGATAGTTACTGAGTGAATGGCACAATACCAAGCAGTTAAAAGTCTTGCAGTAAATGTTATCAAAAGGAGAAGCTGAATAACTCTTACTTCTGCTGGTGGGCAGATCAAATGGAAACCTCAGCTCCTGCACAAAATCTGATGTAATGGGTCTCTGCTTAGAAATTATTTCCTGTCCTTTCTCTTCCTCTCTCTCAGCAAATTAAAGAACAGTTTCTAAAACCTTTAGCTCCACCTTTTTTTTCTACACTGACCAACCAAAGCTGGAAGGATTTGAAGAGTAAAGCTGTGTGTAGAAGGAATGAGAACATTTGAATTCTGCTCTCAGTGGAACCACTGGGACTACAGAAGTACTGATGGAAAACAATTAGAAATGAATGATTTAAGAATTTTTTTCATCACTTCTGCAACTTGGGGACATAACTGATAAGAGTGAATTGTTATTATTTTCAGCAGACTCACAGGCTATGACTGAGTCATGTAGATTAATATTGTGACTATTGAAAACATGCACAGTAACAGGAGTCGGGAGAGACAAACCATGCTTTCTGAGACTTATTTGAATACCAAGTAGTGATCAACATTCTGCATGTAAGGACTGCAAATAACTATCATCTTCATAGAAGCCAATGAACACTGCAGGATTTGACAGACAGGTAGTTGTATGCATTGACAGATACACAGGGCTACCAGAAGGGGAAACACAAGATTTTGATAGATTTCTTGAATGTCCTGTACTGATTGAAGCTGATGTGGCTGGCCCCTAAGATGCCATTCATGTTTTGTTTGAGTGGCTCGACAAACCTACAACATTGGAGAGGTTTTCTTGTTCTTTCATTGTCATTTGAAAATTGCTGTCATTCCTTTGGGATCCAGCCCATGTGCCATAAAGCAGCTGAAATGTGAAGTTATATAAGGAAAGTTGGTGAGGCAGACCATCTATGTTCTGCCCACTACAAAAGACTGTTACGAGTTTTTGAAAGTGCATGCAGCTCGTAATACAGTTGAGAGAAGGCTGAATGGTTAAAGTGGCTGAGGTAGTTTCTGGCTGGTTGTAAATGTATTAGCTATAGACCACTGAATAAACCGACGTGTCCTACTGCAGTTACACATCTCTTCATGTTGATTAACTGGCATGTCACCGTGGAAGAAGCCATATGACTAGTAAGTTGGCAAGGTTTTACCCAAACCATTGGTGAGGACATTTCAGACTGGGGCAGAACAAAATACTTAACCCCTACTTATGCCTCTGATCTGACAAATAATAGTAAAGGACATTGTAGGCCAAAGTTTTGAAAAGTAGCTCCTTGGTGTTTAGAAACCTGCTTGCATTCACATTTCTTGAGCAGTGTTACTGACGGGCCAATGCAGTTTGACCTTGCCTGCATGAAAATTATCACATGCAAATGATACTGCCAGGAAAGTACCTGTGCAATCTTATGTGTTGACAAAGTGGGACTGGCTTGAAAAACTTTCAAAACGTAATCCAGAATGACACAGTGATCAAGATAGGTTCATGTGACTTGTTTTTGTGGTTTTATGTGTTTCTGATTGCAAAAAGCTTTTGTTAGCAACACAGCTTTAAAAATACTTGGACTGAAGGGGATTTTGTCAGGAAGCTGTACTCAGGCAGTGAAGTAGTCACATTAATGTCTGCCTCCCCCTTAAAAAAAGAAAATAAAAATAGAAAAAAAAAAATGTTGGGGGGACAAATGGGAAGTAAAAAGCACAAACCCTAATAATAAATCCTTTTTTTTTTTTTTTTTTTTTTTTTAAGTCATTGGGAACAGGAAATAGCCAGACACTCTTTATGGCCAAAGGCAGATAAAATAGAAAAGAAAAAGACCAAGCCAGAGCAAAAAAATGAAATTAATGTTTTACACCCCTGTTCATCTTGAAAGAACTTGATTCCTGCACTAGAACCCTTTTTTTGGAAATATACTGGGGGATCAAATGGTTTCAAATTAAATTGATATAAAAGACAGCATAGAATAAATCACCAAAATAAGTAGTAAAAAATCTTGAAGATTTGTTAAGAGTTTAAGGGAGCTCAAAACCCAAATAGCTGAGCTAGTAAGCTGTAATATGTAGTCTCATGATTAAAGCTGCCTTAGTGTCACAGAATTAGAAGATGGTGAATGCAAAGCCAGTTTTTGAGGGAGGTTCCAGGAGACATCATGATAATGACAGACTACTTGTACAAAAAATATTGCTAGGCACTATTTTGAAAAAGGCACTATTGTTCGTATGAATAAATAGTAGATACTAAGGAAGAGTTAAGCAGATTTTGCCTTGAAATACTGTTGTAGTTCTTTGAAGAAGGTTGTAAGCACATACACAGGGGACATGCAGTTGATATGCTCTGCTTGGATTTCTGAAAGGTATTTGACAAGGTCCCTTCTCAAAGGGTCTTAGAGTAATTCAGCTGTCATGGCATAAAGGGGAAGGCCATCACATTTTTATATAACTGACTTAGAAGACAGAAAGCAGAGAGTTGGAATAAATGGTCAGTATTCTCAAAGGGGTAAGGCTGGCAGTAGAGTCCCACAGTATATGCATTTGGGCTACTTTGTCCATAAATGATCAGGGAAAAGAGATGAACAGGAAGGGAACAAAGTTTACTGATGACAGTAAATAATTAATGGAATAAATACAAAGGCTGACAGTGAAGATCTGTGCAGGGAGTGGGTAATAAAATGGCGGATTACATTTTCAAGTGATAATCAGAGGAGGGTAACCATGTTTAGGGAATTATTAGGAAAAAAATAAGCAGATCATTGTCACGTCAGTTTATAAAGCCGTAGCACAACCATGTCTTGAAAACTCTCTTCAGTGTTTGTTCCCTCTTCTAGGAAGTGGTTAAATAAATTAGAAGAGATGCAGTGACAAACTACAGGATACCTAAAGGTATGGAATTGCTTCTGTATGAGAAGTGATAAAAATTGAGTTAAGGATTTTCCTTTGCCCTACATTTTAAAAGAAACCCATCAAATCATAGGTAGAATGGAGGTAACCAAAGATGCATTGTAATTTGGGGAGTTTCCCTTGTTTATTTTTTGTCCCCTCTAGTATAAGAACGTGTCAAAATCAGGTGAGTTTATCACGCATTAGATTCAAAATAGGCAGAAAGAGGTGGTTCTCCACAGAGAGTATAGTTAATCTATGGAGAGCATTTCCTTAGGATGTTCTAGATGCTGAAAGTATATGTGGGCTCAATGGAAAACTGGACAAATTTGTCAAAGAGAAAATAATAATTCATTACTAGTAGAGGGACACATTTCTAATTCACAAAGGACCTAACTGTGATTTTCTAGTGTGTTCAGAGAACTAATTTTTGACAGTTCTCTTCTCTAGTCATCTGTTGGCTACTGTTGGAGACAACATCTGCAACTGGATTGGTATACGTTGTTCTCGAATTTATTAGATTCCTTGGTTCTGGAGCGTAACTGAACAATACAGCCTCAAATACAATAGGAAGGGGAACTGGGTTACCCTATTTTGGAAATATTTTGTGGCAGGACATTGAACATATTCGAGAAGGTAATGCTGGAGGAATTTTTCCCTTTTAGCTTGTCCTACCACTTAAAAATAAAGGACCCAGTAGATTAAGTTCTTCTGTGATAAGTTTATCAGTCTTTCTGTTAAGATAATCTCTCAGTAAAGCATTAGACCTTAAGATGAAATCACTTTGAAGTTTGGGAAGAGAAGCAGCACAAGACCTAAGTGAAGCTTTTAAAAGACCTTAATAGAGTATGTCATGTCAAGAGAAAATAGACAACATTTGTGGGAGCTTCTACCAGAGGACCAGAAGCTTCCCAGCTGCCAGAAAGCCAGGAAACAGCAGCAATAGTAGTGCAGCTTGCTTCCATGCTTCAATTTTCTAAACGCATGGTGGTACATACTCTGCAGTTTATCTACAAAAAAAAAAAAAGGACACATTAGATATCTATTGGGCCTGCAGAGAGGAGTCTGGCCCAGTCATCATAGTTATGTGTGCAAATGATAGCTCTCATACATGATTGGATTACCTGCCAGAAAGATCTGATGAATTACCATTTGACTAGACTTCCATTATTCATATCTTACCCAGAACCCTGCTTACCTATGCATAAATACTGGAAGCACACTATGCCTTGTATATGAAATACGTATAAGTAGAATCATTATCATATAATTACATGTTAAAAATATCTTAAATATAGTTTTACATTTAAAATAACTTTCTGTTTGGTATCATGCAAAAATAAGTTTTTAATGGGCATTGTAAATTTGGATTATGCAGCTACCACCTGTGAGATTATAGTTAGAGCTGACTGGAAAATAATATATAATTCCCATTCACCTTTTTGAAAGAGAAACTTTCTGATATTTACTATATATTTGCAGAAGTATTTGGGGATTTTCCTCAAAATGGGATAAAAGACTTTTGGGTATTATTTTAATTGAAATGCTAGAAATTTTAAAATTAAACTGGGCTGAGTGGTGTTTTTTAGCTCTAAAAAGTTTCAGTGCTGTGTTTTTGAACATCACTGTGTACTGCTTATTTCCTGTGAACAAGCATTGATTCAGTCAGTGCCAACTCTTCTGTAATAAAGAAATAAGAATTCACAGTGCAGAAAAATGTGAACCAGATGGGAAGGGCATGTCCCAGTTTTCCTAAAATTAGCATACCTATCAAATATATATATAGTTATGTATGTGTGTATGCAATTCAAGAAAATTAGAAGCAACCTTATGTTTCCCAAATCCTGAAAAACATTAAGAGCAAGATTTATAGCTTATGGGTATTACAGGACTATTTTACTGGGATACAGTGGATCCTGCAACATGATTAAGCTCCCCCTTATGGAAATGGCATTTGTATGAACAAATTGAAGAATGAAGTGTTATCTGATCTCTTTGTACATCCAGGTTCCTAATCTGAATGTACAGACATTTGGCCACAGACACAAATATCTCCTCTGCCAGATTTGTGGATTTAATGCATTTGCATGCAGCTTTGCCGTACAGGAGAAAGACTTGCCTTATGATTGCATCTACCTCGATACGCCTGTTGAATTATTAAGGGGGTCACACTATTGACTCTATGGTGAGTCTACCCAGGGTCAGTACTAGCAGAGAAAGGCTGTTTGGAGAGATATGTTCATAACTTTTTAAAGGTATGGGAACTGTTGTGACTTAGAATACTTCTGCTGCAACTTAGATGGGGAGGTCTGCCTGTGTCTGTCATGGTGTAACATCTTATACCCTGAATGCCAGATTTCTGGAAGAGCTCTTCCCAATTTCTCTGGAGAATGGCATTTCAAAGCTTGGGATTTCCGTCTCCAGGGAAATTCTAATGCCATAAGAAAGCTTTAACATTGACTCAGACAAAAACCAGACAATCTGAAGCTTTCCAAAGAAAGGAACTATTCTGGCTTGATTTTTCAGAAAACAAGACTGAGCAACACATAAAAAAATGCCCAGGGATACCCCTGCACTGAAAAGCAGTCTCAGGAGCTGGCAGACCCTTGGCTGAATATGGTTCCCAGGGACTCTACAACTATAAAAATTACCATCAGAGTGTGTTGTGGGGTGGTGGAAAGCCCTGGGAGGACATCTCAAATGGGAGCTCTCAGGACTGAAGACTCCCTTTCTTCCTTTTGCAAAACCAGTCACCTGAACTAAACACTTCAGATAGAGATGGAGTCTCATGGGACTTTTCACTTTGGGAGCCTGAATTCTCTGGAGATCCCAGCTGGGAGCTCATCTGCATGGTTGGACTTCTTTGCAGCCCTAAGGAGCCAGACGTCCCTGCAGCCCAACTGCTGAGCTGGCAGAAAGCAGGCAGGCATCTTGTGGTAGTTTATTGAAAATTAAATACCTCTGTGAAAACTTCTGGGTTCAGTGTTTCTACATTTTTCAGTGAAAAACTGTTCACTTGGAAAATTCTTGACCAGCCTTTTCTGGAGGTTGTAATTTGAGTGAATTAGACATGTACCATAAGAAATGACAACAGATTATAGGGGTGAAAGGAGGAAAGGAAAACTGATGTTAGGAGAACAGCTGTAACAAGGAATTCAGATAATGTTTTCCATGTTTTGGTTTTTTTAATGTTGTAGTTTATGTTCTCTTCTGTATTTCCTGGCATGCAGCTCTAAATCACAGATCAGTGCTGCAAAGCAGACAAGCAGCATGAGTTATATTACAGATCACAGCTCACTTTGGCTTTTTTTCAGTCAGGCAAGAGTTTGGGTTGGATAGTGTATATTTACAGAATACTATTGACAGTTTTTATTATTAAAAAAATGCATTAAAGAAAATCTTATTTCCAAAATAATACCAAATTGCAATCAGGTGTCTATATATAAAAGTAGAAGTATGAGTGTGAAAAACATTATGGAAAACACTTTTAGGGGGCTATTTAGAGAACTGGCTGCATAACTCCTATGGGGGTTTGTGGCAGAATTTCCTTTGAAAACATGGGCCTGAACGCTTTGGTATCAGCTGGCTTGAATGCTTTCTGTAACACTGTGGTAGAAGTCACAGATGCTCAGAAAAAAAAAGAGGAATCTGGGTGCCTAGATAGACAACTCTGTTTGAAAATTAGCGATGTTAAGTAAGCTGTCTTCTTAAAAGCTCAAGCTTTGAATGCATACAAACTAATTGCAACTATTTTGAGGGAGAAGTAACTTTAAGCTGTCTTGCTTGGAAAAGATTTGAAGTATTTGATAGAGTAATTAGCTTTAAATGGTTAATTCATTGCAGGTGTGCATATATTTGAGCATATTTAGTTTATTCTGCAGGGTTCATCCAGCTTTTAAGCACTGTTGGCTCACAGCTTGCAGGCTCTAGCTCCAACATGGGTTAACAGCATGGATTTTATTATGAGCTTCCTTGCAGCAAGCCGGTAAAAGCAAAACTTCAAAACCATTTTCCTTTGTTGGGAGAAGCTCCTAAAGGAATTCAGAGGAAATGGTGCTGTCTGTCTGACACAGTTACAGTCAGTCAGCAGTCTAGTGTCTCAGCAAGTAGCACTGCAGTCACTCAGTAATTTGTGTGCTTCATGCCTTGAAGGCTATAAAATAGTCTGTATGATATACAGCAATAGCTGAGTTGTTAACAAAAGGATTTAATTCATGTTAACGCATGCAGGGATTCATCTGGATGGTGTGTCACCTATGCAGTATGTATCTGTCACCTATGCAACAGGAAATACAGATCAGCTTCTTCTGTAAGGAAAGGTGTGGGGTTTTTTTCTTGAAATCTTCCACATTAGCTGTGTTTATAAAATATACTGCAATACAAGGTCTGCACTTCTTTAAACAGGGTTAAATTCTAACCAATAATATGTACGTAAATTATTACCTGAGTTTAAAAAGAAGGACTGTATGACTACCTCTCTAGGTGTCATTTGACCTACGTATTTTACCAGATTTCAGGGCTGAAAGGAAATAAACTGACTGTTCAAGGCATAATGGCTGGCAATATGACCAGCCCCAGTTCTACTGCTAGCCCATGAAATAGTGGCACAGCCACCATGACACAAGCTCCTAGCAATGCTGAATCTGCTGTGCGGCTGGGCACACGTGGATATCAGTGGAGCAGCCTGAGGAGGAGAGGTGAAGAGTCTGCCTCTGCAATACACAGCTCTGAGCACTTCCACAATCTTTGGATGCAGGCAAGGGCAAGCCTACCCCAGCCTCCAGAGCACTCTGCAGAAGAGGAATGGCAGCAGGTACTGAACCATCATGCAGACTCAGTTTCCAGTTCCCATGATTCAGACAGCTCTAACGTAGGTGAGAATGGGAAGGCAAAAGCCCAGTTGGCCAGAATGCACCCTGAGCTCAGTTATTATGCACAACATAATTCATATGCATAATATGCATTGGATTCAGACTACAGCCAGAAAAGTGGATGGAAATATGGTGGCTGCAAACTCCAGTGTGCTAAAAATGGCATTTACCTTGGTAGTGAAATATAATCTAGGCTGACCAGTGCTGCCTTCAGCAGCCTCTAGTGGCAGGGCTCCTGCAAGAGCTCAATTTACTTTGTAGCTGCTCTTTACCCAGCAGAGCCTTCAAGAAAGGAAGACAGCAGCAGTGCCGTTTCTTCCGTAGACCATTCTTTAGGGGGATGACCTTAAACAACAAGAAAAACAAAAAACCAAAACACACTGGGTTTTATGTGTCACGGTTTTCCCCAGATATTGGAAGTGGTTACCGTACTGCATTTTACAGCATTCTGCACCATTATAATGGGCTTATTTCTAGTTGGCAGTGTCTTTTGTGCCGTCATGTGTTTCTCATAACTACATAACTGTTTCTCTAGACTGATTTTTACAAAACGTAGTTTTAAAAAATGTAAGCTCAAAGGTATACCAAATCCAAAAATATGAAAGCATCATTAGTTGCCTAATTATGCCAAAAAAATATTACATGTAAGATGGAGTCTTCCTCATCATCACTATATTGTAACAAAGGTAGCAGCAGTGAATAATGAAAATAATGAAGCCTGTGCTTCTCTTTCCACATAGAGTAATGTGCTATCTGTATGTGTATAAGAGTTTGCATGTGGCACAATGATAATAATTTTGTCAGCAGCTAATGTGTGTTAGACATCTCCTCCCTGAAAACATTCTATCTGGAACTAAATATTTAAATACAAGGAAGTGATTTGTCCTAGAGGTCAATGACACTTACTGTTTTTAAAACTAAGCCTTATTTCAAACATATTTGTCTCATTGTGACTTGCAGCCACTAGCTTTTGCTGTAGCTTTGAGAATGACACTGCCTGCTTCCACAGACATGGTCCTGATGTTTGAGTTACATAGACGAGACGCAATGTGGCGTAATTGGCACTACCAGTCTGTGTGCAATCCAAGTATAACTCAGGCACTCTCTTCCACAGAGCTGCCAGTCTGGTGCCTTTTACAGGAATTAGAATTTGCTTTAAATCTTTATTCAGAAAGAAATCGTAGTGCTGGGGCTGCACAAGTGAAAGTGCATCAGAAACATCACCTGCCCTTCACAGTAGTGACTGGAGAAATTGTGCTACCTCCTATCAAGTGGACTGTTTAAAAATTCCTGAGAATATTGTTATTAATATTATTATTAATATCAAAAGCAAAACTATAACACAAGCCCACCTAGTCCTGCAGTTCATATACCATTTCTTGTGTTTCAAACTCATACTAACACTGTTAAAGAGAAATACAGGACTTTTTAAGTGCTTCACAGAACGTGTGTGTGTGTATGTATGTGCTTGTGTTTCCTATTTCTTCTTGATTTTTTCCTTGATATAATGCTTGCTTTTCTCTCTTAGTTTCTACTGAATTTCTGAAAAGCCACTGTAATTACACATCTTTTTCTCTTGTTCATGCAAGACTAGCCCAGAGACACAAGAATTCATGTCTAATTGACAGTTCATTGTCACTTGCTTTACCCCATGCCTTAAGTTCTGTGTAGAGGCCAGAGACTGGAGGTGTTTACTCCTTGTAGAAGTTTACACAGAAGTATACCCATACAGCTATATTTTGTTCCTTGCAGAGACACCCAGCTTTCCTCCAAAGTGATACCAGAAGATAAATAGTCCTGTTTGTGGATTGTTCTCCTGCATCTAATTTACTTTACTGAAGCCACAGTGAAGTGCTGAATTAGTATGAACTTAATGCCTCTGGTACTCTGAGCAACTTGTTCTGAGCTAACCTGGTTATTTCCACACTGTACCATGTACTCAGCTAGACTAACTATAATCTAGCAGTGATTGATGTACAGCCTGGATACAGATTCCCAGCATTTTTAAGCTGATGAACTGCTTGTAAAATGAGAGACATCTTTTGTTCTCCTTACCTTCGATCTCTCATCTTTGCCTGACTGTAATTGAACAGGTTACTTACTCTTCTCTGGGCCATACTTAACTGTGAAATTTTTAGAAGTGGCCTTTGCAATTTTAAAAATAAAAAATACAAGATTTTTAGAAGAGGGAAATAAGATATCCTGTTTCTTACCATCTTCTTCCTTGTGAAGGTAGGATACTTAGGAATTTTGAAAACCTAGCCACTTGGTTACCTAAATATAAAGTAAACACCCAAAGGCTTTCACTCTCACTAAAAAAGAGACTGGTCCACCTGTATTCACTAGCTGATGTCATAGATAGACCTGTCTTAAAAGGTCTTTCATATTTATTTGAGCAGGGAAGGTTTGCATTTTAACTGAGATGTTCCATTGAACATTTAATTTGCTGTCAGTAAGACTGCAGAAAAGAAATATGTGGTTTAGACCCACCGGCACAAAAACCGGTAGAAACCTTTTAAGATTTCTAGATTCCTGCTACTAAAGCATATACTGTTCTTTCAAAAATTTTCTAAATCTGCTGAGATGAAAAATCGGGGGGGGGGGGGGGTGGGGGGGTGGGTGGGGGGTGGAAGTCAGCTATATTTGTGGCAGTTTAATAACATCTGTGTCCAGTTCAACAATGACAGAAGAAATGGACATAGGGCATCTGAAAAGTTCTTTCAGTTTGAAAATTCTGAGTCAAAACTTTTAGATGTTTCCAAAAGGAAAATATTTTTTAATCTTTTTTTTTTTCACAGAACTTTTATTTTTTTCAAATGTAGCAAATGTTCACCTTTTTCATAATTTCCCATGACAACCTGAACTACCCTCCATGAAATGTGAGTTACAGAACAGTTTCTTAAGTGTTACCTATCAAATGCATTTCTGGGCTCAGAAACCCCCAGATTTTAAACTAAAGTATATGAAAGTGTCACTGGAGAACATGTTTCTACAGGGGAAGTAAATTTGAGATAAGCGTGTGATGAAATGAATGATAACAAAGAAAAGCAATAAAAAGAAAGCTGAGTGGTTGTGCGTTAGAAGATGGGAAGCAGAAAGAAACTGTCAGATGTAGTAGCTGAGAGTTGCTTTGAAACAGGGAGAGCAAGAAAAAGGTGAATTTTGGCAGAGCTTGTTTGTATGAATGAACCTGCCTAACCTGGCAGGCTGGTTAAAGCAGTTTTGCAGAGCTCAGGCAGAGATCTGTGTTGACCACTTGAGCTGTCTTTTAACAGCCACATTTGAAGAAGCATAATCTTGAGGAAAAATCTGTACATAAAGTTAATAATATAAAGCCCTTTGTGTTACTGCTTTGGATTTTTTTCTGTTTTGATTTGAAACTGATCTCGTGTTTGATCCCTCCAAGAGAAAACCTGGGAAGTTGAAAGATAGTGACTGTATGGCAAAAAATAACAACCTAGAAACAAGTAGTCCTCATTTTTATCTGGGCTAGTCATTATAACATCCCCTTTTGCAGCCTAGAATCTTTGAAAGCCATATGCTTGTTTCCAGCCTGTTGACTTCAGGGGCTTTTAACAAATTTGGGAATGCCTTCTTCAGGAACTCTTAGATTGCTTCTCCCAGTTCATAGAACTGTTAGAAAAGAGTCCACTTGGGGATGATGAGAAATCTGGAACCAGTCAGTCCAAGATAAAACTGTGAAGTTTTACGAACAAAGTGGGATGGAAAATCTGCAAAGGGTAGCTCACTTTTGCCTGTGAGGACCAGTATTATGTTTTCTCTGCAGTATATATCAGGAAAAATGGCAGCTTAGGAGAAAACAAAAGAGAGTAAACATGTTTCCTCATTCAAACAAGTCATCAAAAAAATACTAATTTTGCTACAATTTGTCTTTTTGGCCAAGTAAGTAGAAAGAAGTATGTTTTGAATTATTTAATGTAACAAGAAATCCAGATTTTTCTGGGCTACTTAGCACCCAAAATCCCAGTTCCAATACTTACCTAAATTCTTAGATAATCCATACATATATGTAGTCATATCCCTTGTTTTTGCTATTCCAGAGGACAAAAAAAATCACCATACTTCTTACCGAATTAAATTGCTGGTTACTGGTATTCATCTTCAGGTTAAAAGAGAAAAAAAGGAGGGAAGGAGGGGTGCAATAAAAAAAAAAGTGTCATTGCCTACTTTCAGGGAGAGGAAAATTTCTTAATCTCTCTTGAAAAAGTTTCATTTCTAAGAGTTTACTAAGCTTTATGTCCAATTCTCCTTTCAAAGTTAGATTATGTATGGGGCCAGATTTTCAATTGGTATAATTCTGTTAGTCTGCTGGCCTTTAATGCACTCATCATAGTTTAAGCCACCAAAGAAGGTTTGGCTCTCAATCTTCTGTGAAACTGTCTTTACACCAGTGAAAATCAGAGGTCACTGGTCTCAGAGTGTTGTTTATCTTGATGTAATTTTAAAAGCTCAAGTATGTCCTAGCGTTTGATAGGAGCAATGGTAATGCTCCATGTGCCAAGCTTTATTTTCTCTACTGAAAAACAGTTACATGTATTTTAAGGCTTTGTGATAATGTCACCTTTAGGGAGCTCAAAAATCACCACTGGACTTATGCCATCTCTATTACAAGGGTCAAGTGTACTAAAAGGGAAGCTAGTATCTGAATTTGAAGGACATTTTACTAGTTTGTGTTCTGGGTGGTTTTTAATGTCTTCAAGGCCAACAGTTTGTAAGAAGCCGCCTGAAGAAGTTAGGGTATACTGGTTTCATACAGCCTTGTGTGACTACCAAATTTTTCTGATTAAATAAATTGTTCCTCCCTTCCTAAACAAGGAAGACTTGCCCATATGGATGATATAAGAGCATATGATGGGTATACCTACTCATGCTATTCAACCTAGAGAAAATGCATTTGGATTTGGAGGAAAACTGAAGAGAAAACTGTGGAGAGAAGCTGCAGTAAATAGCAGTCAATTGTGTCACTGACTATTCCCCTTATACATGACAGAATCAGTTGCAATGAAGGTAACTTTTAAAAGCTGAGAGTGCCACCATAGTGGCCACTGGCACTTTCACAATTGTCTCCTGACCTGCTGAAGAATATTTCTTTCTTCTAGGAAAGGAACGAAGATATCAGCTCCGTAACTGAGCTGACCATATTATAGTGATTTTTGACTGTGAGCACTTTTATTTTTAAATCCAAGGGGGCATATATCCATTCTGAATGAGTACAGCATTTGGGGGACTCATGGTGAAATTCAACCTCCAATCGGAGCTAGGGCATAATGCCATAGCCCAACCTCACTGCTGTCTCTTAAATATCTTGCATGGGCTCCTGAGTTGTGAGATCAGTGGAATCAGGATGCACATGCTTGTCTGCTGAGGACTATGGAAGCAGTGGGACCATCTTTCTTCGCTGACACCAAATGTAAACAGATGGGTTAGAAAAATTGCTAAAACAGTGCAGTAATTGTCAGCCTGCAGTCAGCAAACACAGAAGTAAAGGTAGAGCAAGTAAAAGAGTACTGAGCAGGAGATGCAGGACTTCCAGCTGAGCAAGACTCTGGAGGAACCCACAATTAGCATTAAATTCTGAAAATGTAAGCCAAGATTTGTCACCACATTGAGTTTTTTTATCAGATTTAAAGCAAGAATAATGGACCTTGTCTCCTTTGAAACACACTTTGACAATTGTACTACACCAGCGCTAGGTACTATCAACAATACAAATAAGGCGTTTTCATTAATAATCCTTTATATAAGAGCAAGCACTCCTTACTTTAATTTCTAATGAAATAGATTCTTCTATAATGAAGCAGTGCTAGTTTAGAACTCTGACAAAGTTTATTGGTCTTGTCTTCAAACATTCCCAAGTACATTGCTATTGTTGGGGAAAAACAAATTCTCAAGTACATTCTAATTTCTGTCTTTGTGTCTGTAATTGATATTGTGTCATTCTCTCTTCCTGCACAACCTCCAACATGCTTTACTTCAGGCAACCTGAAGTGTATAAGCATAAGAAGTTCCTTTTGACCTTGGAGGTATTTTCACTTAATGTCGAATGCAGATTGCTGCATTCAAACTCAGAAGGAAATGTGCTTTTATGAGTACCTTTTGTAGGCCTTGATTCTCTGTTTGGTGTATCATCTAGAAAATGTTGTACAAAATGTTTTGAGCTAAATGAGGAGCATCTGCAGCTCTGAAACAAGGGATGGATGTGTGGGTTATAAAATAAAACTAGTTACCAATGATATGCAAATTGCAAATGATTCATAGCTTCCTGTGAATTTGGTAAAACACTTAAATACATGTCTGAAGCCTCTTCAAACATATTCAAATAGTTTCAGCCTATAAGGGCAAGATCATGATGTTTTTATATGGAGTGTGGATAGTGTCCTTCTCCACAAGTAATCTAATTGACATAATAAATTAAGGTAATAACAATATGATTCTTAAGTTCACCAGAGACTCCTCAGGAGATTTCCAGAGTATTTTTTGAGACCATACTGCATTTTTCTACATATTGGGGTCAGTATCCCATAGAACACCAGTGAAAAATACGTCTCCGTTCTGTGCTCAGCCATCTAAGTATTAGCAAGATGTACGGTAAGAATACGAATACGGTGTCATATTGAAGGTGATTATCCTTGCTTGTACAGCTTCTTAAAATGGACCTAAGCTGATGTTGACACTTAAGAGCCAACTACTTCACCATTATTACACCTTACCACATCATCCTAGAAGAGTCTAGTATTATTACAGAAAGTCAAAGTTCAACTCTCCTACCCTGTATCTCATCTGTTGCAGTGCTTGTATATCCTTTGCTTTCTGTTTTAACTCACAGGTATTTTCTTCTTTTCTTGCTAGTAAGATATTTTGATCATAAATTGTTTTGAGAAAGCTATGTCCCTCTGCTGAATGTTGTGCTTTGAAAAGTTTCAATAGCTATTCAATTATCCAGCAAGGCATAGCCCTTCAAATTCTTATTACTTAAATAATGGGTAGAAAGATTAAAATGAATGGATGAAGAGCAGAAATAGGAATAACTTGAAACAGAGAGCCAGATATAAAAGGAAACAAGTTTAGAGGAGCCTCCCTTGTAGACAGAATATGTGGATGTCTTTACAAATACGTGCGTAGTTGTATCTCTGTCTTTTTCCCCTTTAAAGTAGCTTGTTAGTGTGGAAAGTTACCCTTTCATTCACTTCCCCTGCTACACTGAAGACAAGGGAAGATGTTCTTAGAATATTCAACAAAATGAACAGCCACTCAAGCTGCATTACCCAGTGTGTGCTTGTTTTGAGTTCATCATTACTGAAGGGAAAAACATTTTCTTTTCCTATTGTAATTTTAGATTAAAGCTGATTGGTTTTGCCCTATAAGGAAAAGAAGACTTCAGATGATTTCTTTCCCTGTGGAAAAAACAGAGTTAATTATAAAACTGATATTGTCACTCAGCAGAAGATGAAACTAAATCTGTCATTTTGTATGACTGCCTTCCTATCACCACATGAAAGCAAGCAAGAGAGAAAGAGCTGTCTGTTTGCTCAGCAGTAGTCCATTTGAGAAGAGAAAAAGAGTACTCAGCTTTAGTAAAGGTATGATGTCAAACAGTGATGCCAGGAGGCATTTTCAAGCATCCCAAATGAAAAAAAATGGAGACCCCAGATTGATGTAGGCAACATTGCCATAAGCACAATTAGTACAGTATGAATCAATGCTAGAGAAATGTACCTTAAGGCCTCAGTTGCTCAAAACATCTGAACTCTGAGAAAGGTGTCTACTGGGAACAAAAGCATGGCTTATCAAAATTGCAGTGTGACAATAAAAGTGTTACAGTCAGGGCCTTACATTCATTGTATTTTCAGTTTTGCTACTCTCACCTGAAGATTTCTTTTAGTATTAACCCTAAGTCAGCAACCCAGCTGCAGATCAAAATACACATATAGCAATGTCTCCAACTCCCATGGTTTATTTCATTTTTGGCTCACATCTGTCAATAAATGGGAATGTCTTTATTTTGTAGCTGATGCATGGTCTACTCACCCCGAGAACACTTGCAGTAAAAATTAATGCTTCATTTATATTGAATATGCTCGTTATTCCAGGGTTTTAGTAGAAGACACCTCTGGGGTTTAAACAGATAAAGGTGCAAAATTTTTTTAGTGCTTCCATAAAAAGGTAAAGATTTGGGAATTAATGTATTTTATTTTTAAAAAAAGCTTTTTTTTTTTTTTTAAAGCATAAATAGAATAAGGAATACCATGGAACAGACTAATCTGTGCTCATCCAGCATATGCTGGTGCATTGCTTTTGTGATTTATGTTGCTTGAAGAGAAAGTATAGAGCAATATTCATTGCTTAGAGCTTGAAAAAGAATGCAAGCCTCATGATGGGATATAGGGGACAAGTCCCCTGTGGAAAGATTTTGAAAACCTGTCTCAGTCTGAGCAATTCTGAAGGCAAAGGCAAAAATGACCCCACAAAATGTTTTGAATCTGGGAATAAAGTTGCCTTTGATGAGGTTACTTAGAAACCTGAAAGAGGTAGAAGGATCAGGGAAATTCTGAAGGTTGCCGGTTGAAAATAACTTGTGGAAAATGTGGACTGTATTCAGGGAAGCATTTAATATATGTTTATGCTGTAAAATGACTTCTACGTGTGGAAAACAATTGCTTTCCTTAGATAGGCAAATATATTTCTATACAAGATAATAGAAGTTAGAGGTGAAAAAGACTTCATTAGATCATTTCCTCTGTCCCCTTCCAATGAAATAATTTTAGAAAGCTGTATACTGTTTGAGCTTTCTAAATGGCTGTCAGCAATTTCATACCCATGTCAATAGTGTTTTTCTTTGAAAATTCAGTTTTGTATTAGCAATAGCACTCAAAGAAGTAGTGCCTTTCTGTGATATAGTAAGTTTTTTTTATCTTCTCTGGTGATTACAATCACGAGCCTTTCAAATTTGTGCCTTATATCATCACACAAACTTTGATAATAAAGTTCCCCAAAAAGGCACTACCAGAATTGCTTTGTTTTCTTATTTTATTATCACACATTTCTAAAGCAACCATCATGAATGTCTTCTTACACAAATATATCCAATATAGGATTTGTCTCAAAATGGTAGTAGAGCTCTATAACCTCTTCTGTACATCAGAGTCTCTTAATAAAATTGTCAGATATTAAGTGGAGTCCAGAGATCTCAATCCTTGCTAATAAAATGTTTTACTGGGAGTTATATGCTATACCTTGCCTTGAAAACAGTAAAATATATAAATGGAGATAGGAAAGATAAAGCCTTTTAACTTCAGGAGGAAGCCACAGCTACAGAACTTTCCATTATATGCTCCTTAGCACATTTGCCTTTCTGGATGCAGCTGAGAAATTGCAAGCCATTGGTAAGGTGTCTAGTCCTCCAACTGTTCAGGATTTGGTAAACATAAATTTTAGAAATTCACGTAACTATGTAGGCATATAAATGGAGTTTGGGCCTCAGGTTGGGTGCACAACTGAGCAGGCAAACCTCTACTGCGAGCACTGACAGAGTATACTTTCTGATGCAGGGAGCAGCATGTGTTGGAATCTAGTGGGCAGTTACTGGGTTGATTTTTCAGATAATTTCAATCACAGTATAGTAGAGAGATCTACCATGGCTATCGCATAGGTGATGTTTGTGCCCTGGGATGACTCTAGGGTAGACTTTCATTCAGCAGAAAATGGCATGACTGCCATTGGTCTTTTCGGACTCTGTGACTGTTCGAGAGCCAAATGGACTTTGCAGCTAGTACCTATTATGAAAGTGAGCAGATAAAAAGTCTCATTCCAGTCAGGCAGCCAGTCTGGAACAATGCAAACAGTCTGAAAATAATTCTGCTCATCTCCTCTTTTGTACTGAAGCTCCATAATGCACTTTTCAAGCAGCAAGAATCTGTCTGCTCTAGTGCTACATCGTTAAGAAATTTGAATATTATAAAGCATTGAAAATTATTACATGTGGAAATATAATACTGAACCAGGGAGGCTGCCAACACAGTGTAGAGAATAGTCTGAAATTTGCTGCCTGGTGAGCCAAAGGGAATTGAAGATTTCCTTTTGCCTCCACAACAACAAATATTTGGTTTTTCTCCTGAGGTTGTCTCAGCCTGTGCCACCTAATCATGTGTCTACCTTTGCAGAGGCCTGGGGGATAAATGGCATCTTGGTTTCTCTTGTTCTTATCTTGAAATAGACTCTGGATTTATTTTTACTGGGAAATAAAATGTAGATAAGGTTTTTGGGTGTGCTGCAGGTACATGTGTAACATATGGAATGCCAGTCTAAAAGCGCAATCCAGTGTTCTTTGTGGTCTTGATTTCTGTGAATCTTATTTTCTGCTGCAATAAACCCAAACATTTATCTAGAAGCAGAAAGACCCTGTGGTCTATGCAGTATTCTCAAAAAATTGTTTGGTCAAAGTTACCATATAATTATAAATGGTATAGGAAAACTTTGTTCCTGCCATTGTTCTCACTGTTGCCAGTGTCATTCAGACTTGACTCCATGTAAAGTCACTGGAGCCCACCCAGCATGAGTCAAACCAAATGAAATCAGAACAGACGCTACAAGCGGTGATTAGTTAAGGTATGGATAATAACTGTTGGCTGGTGTTTTGTGGCTTCTTTGCTGTCTGCTCATTAAAAATCAGGCTTGTGATCTTCAACAGTAAACAAGAGACCGAGAGCTCTTATGGGCCTCTGAAAACCTTTTGGTGGTGCCACAAGTATCCATATATGCAATAAAGGAGCAATGTAAATCTTGTCAGATGTCTGCAGTTCTGTGTGTTTGTGCTTGAGAGTACTGCATTTTCCGGCAATTGCTTTCCCAGTGTTTTGCTTTTCCCTGCCCTGGAAGGATGATTCTGTAATGGTCCTCATCACTTGTACTCATTCTGCAGGCAGGCATGCTGGGCAAGTAGCTAGATCACTGTACAATACCAAAAAAAACCCAAACAAACAAACAAAAAAAAAACCCACAAAACCCAACAAACCAACAAAAAACCCTCTGATAATCTTCACAAGTTGTTAATAAAAGAAAGAGTGTCAAATGACATTTCCTTTGTCATATGGGTGTCATTAAAAAAAATCCAACACAAACCAAAACACTCTACTACTCAATCTGTGAAGCAAATATAAAGTTGTGTAAAATTACCATTTGTGTCTGAAAGGCTTTCTATTTCTATTTCCACTTTTGACATCTTCAGCACAGTGTGATATTATTTCTTCTTTGAGACCTTGACTACAATGACGTTAAAGACATTCAGCAAAAGCAGAGTCGGCGCCATAATTTGGGTTGACTTCATGATAAAATTCCTGATCTAAATATTTAACATGGTGCATAGATTTTTAGGACACAAAATCTATCTCCGTCTCCATTTTATACTTCTTTTACTATAGGTTTTAAGGATTTTTTCTAAGAGGGATTATTTTCTTGCTTTTGCTGAGAATTTCTGTCAGGTTTTTTCCCCTCCAAAACCACAGTTTAATGTGTTATTTGTGAAGAATCTAACTATTCAACCTTTACAGTACCATTAAATCAGGTGTGCATGTGGGCTTTGAGCAGTAGCAAGCAACAAAAGCAGAAAAGAGCTTTTGTGTTCTATTAAAACATCTTTGTGAGTTTAACACCCTACCCCCAATTTTAGTGTGGATGATGAAAATTGTTGCTAGGAGAAGAAATAGAAGAATTTGGGTAGAATTTCCACCCTGCACCCCCAATACAGTTGAACTTCAGAGTTTTGATTAGCCAGAGACACCCATGCTGCTTATGAATGAGATTGTCTAAAAACATGATCTAGTTCAGTCCTAAACCACTAGATTGGATGCCAGGAGGATTACAGCCCTATTACCACTGTGCTGCACCCAAGGTTCCATGTCCTGTTGAAATACCTTATGTGCCTCTTCTATTTCAATTAGCACATCCAAAATTAGGTAAGAGATTGCCAACAGCTTCAGCACATCATTTACGCATACTTGTTATGCATTTCAGCTCACAGATTTCATGTTCTTTAAACAAGAAAGTAGCTTCTGTGACATATTCTGTGATAAAGCAGAGATCTAATTCTGATGTCCTCAGACCTTGTGTCATCATTCATATCTGAGGAAAGTGCATATTGCAATTCAAACATGATGATGTACTGGTATGACTGGCTGTGTAAAACACACAGCATGGGGGAGCCAGTCCCAAGGCCCTGCCCTGGCACACATCAACTTGCATTGTCTCTTTTGGCTTCAGAGATACTATTCTAACTTTATACTATTGAAAAGCATGAATATTCCCTCAGTCTTCATGGAAAGACAAAAGTCCTTATCAAAATGGATTTCACGGGAGTGCATAATTACTATAAACTAAGGCCTGAGTAGTCTCATAGTTCAACATTTCTGCATATGCCGCATAATATAGCACAATGATACAATCCACATCAGAATTAAACACTTGGTTTGATACAGCAGATTTTGTTATTGGAATTACATTGGAGCCAGATGTTTTCCTTCTAGCTTTAAAAGGCAGGAGTTAGACAAAGGTTGACTGCTTAAACTCAATCTAAAATGAAACTAGTTTGTCTCATAGACTAAACAGAATATAATTTGAAGCTTAGTTCTTTGCTTCATGTTGGAACAAAGTAGGTTGGCTTTATGGTCTGAATAATTTTATTTTGCATTATTAATTATAAGCAGCTAGTAGTCACTCAGCAATAGAGACATTTCTTCATCCCATTATGTTTGGATTTAACTTTTCTGACCTTTATAGGTTATCTAACAGAGAGAGAAAGCTTGAGAGACATATCTTATTGTGCCAGACAATATATGCAGTAAAGACAAGCTGCAAAAAGCCACAGTTTCATAGCATAAATCTTTTTTTGCCTCAGCCAGGTTGGAAGTGCTCAGTAATTCACAGGAACAACCTTTAATTTACTGTTTTCCCTGGATACCACTGAGGGCTGGTAGGAGGGAAAAAACTTATTACAAAAAGCATCTTTTCTCTATTGGAGAGCAAAGATAGGAGGCAAAGGATGCCAAGGATTGGTTATCGCTTCTCAATTGCCTATCATCTTGCAAACTGAGCTTAAATCTCTTTGCAAATAATACTTTAAATGTACGTTAGCAATTTCTTAAATTTTATCGTAGGCAGAAAACAAAACCAGAGACACTAGTTAAATTATTTTAAACAGCTATTGTTTGTTTTAATACGTCAGTGAGCTCTGAGGATATACTTATTCCCTGCCATGATAAAATGTCTCCTCCTGCTCAAGTTCTGAGGTCCCTCTATAAGCTACAAATGAAATTTTGGAGGATAAAGGATCATTTGCAAGGCTTTGTCACAAGTCTTGGGAATCTTGTTTGTTCTCTTTGCTTGTGTATCAGAGCAGTTGCTTATATTTCTTAGGTAGAGAGAAGAAAGAGCAAAAATGTCAAATATAGAGAAAATGAAAGGAATAGAAACTGCAGAGTCTTTTCTAGTTCAAAGTATAATATTATTTATTTTGTATTTACTTGCTTTCCTGCTACAGTAAGTTTCTTGCTTTTAGTAGCTTCAGGTGTATTTTCATTATTCAGTAGAAGGAGGCATGGTTGCCAGCACCATAACTGTGTGCTTTTCAGTGCCATTAGGCAATGAATGTCAGTAGCATTTATCATTACTTCAGTTACTCTAAGCTCTATCTATAGGCTCTATTGAAAGAGACACACAACCATGACAGAGAAATTTGCACAGTATGAAGAAAGACACCAGCAGTTAAAAGCATACTGCTTCAGACCATGACTTCTGATTTCTCAGAGAATCACTCACAGCACTATGCACTTCCTTGAACAGAAAGTCAAGTCTCAGTTCAAAGAAGAAAGGCTCCTCCTAAACAAATGCTTAGCATGGTGTTTCAGGGGCATTTCGGGAATTCCCAGAGTGTTGCACATAGCAGACACTTGAAGAAAAGCATCAAATAGTGTATTTGTAATCCCTAAGTCATATGAAAATGACATTAGAATTGGACTGGAGTGTATAGAACAGAAAGAGGTGAAATAACAAGTAATGTCTGGCACAGTCGTGCTCTGATTCTTCTCTTTCATGTAAGTGTAATCTCAAAATCATCACATGTTTTCTATTATCAGAGGACTTTCCTTTTTTAAAAAAAAACCATAGGGACAATTCACTGAACACTTTAGAAAAGAAAGTATTTAGAAAACTACTCAAATCTGAAGATCTGAAATGTGAACTATTGAAATTTTTCCCCTTTAGGTTAGTAATGTGTTAGGATTTCACTAGTACTATAAAACATTGTTCACAGTTAGCAGAGTTAATGAAGCTTTGGTTTTATACATTGTCGGTGGTATTTTTATTCCAATATTTGACAATTCCATTTCATGTTTTTAATATATATAATCAGTTTTATTTGAATTACATTTAATTTAATTCTAATACTCAGTCTTTCAATTACTGCTTATATTGGAAGAAGTTGTTCTACACCAGCCTGCTTCTCAGTTCCCTGGCCTTTGTGAAAATTTTTTTAATACAGGTTTGCTGCAACATTTAACACTGATACATGCAGCAGACCTTATACCAATGGAATATTTGTATGTATTATAACTTTAATAATAATGTGCTTCAGGGTGTGGTATCTCCCTCTCCACAAGATGCCTGGTAACACCTTTTTCCTTCTTCCATCAGGAGACCATACTTTATCAGCTTTCACCAGGAGGCAATGCCTCCCATCCCTTTTAAGGTGATTTCCTCATTATTTATGTTGAAGGTGATTTAATACTATCCTGTGCTGTATGTTTAACACAAAGAAGTTTTATCACTAAAATGTACAGCAGTCACCTGGACAGTATTAGATTGATATCTCAATAACTATAGTCATTGTAACTATTACTAGCTGTACTGACAGGGGATTTAAGTCCAATTTCAGTATATCTTTGCCTTTGAGACTCTAAAGACCCATACAGTAACTTGATTTGTTTATGATTAACTGAAAGTGGAAAACTCCACATGGTGTGAACAATAGCTTGAGGTTGTCACCCATGTTTTAACTGACAACTGAGTACCGAGGCAGTGTTTCCTGAATTAGGGTGTTTTCATAAGCGGAAAGTACAAGGAATTTAATTACCAAACCTTAGCTTTTAGTATTCTTCTTATCATTATTATTGTTGTTGTTGTTATTATTATCCTCCTCCTCATTGTTATTTATTCTTATTTAGAAGATTCTTACAAAACGAGTGAAATTACCTGTGGGCTAACATGCACTACCAGGCTTTGAATCATGACTCAGAGAGGAGTTCCAATGATTTGACTAACATGTTTCAGGCCTCATGTAAATATTACTTGAGTTTCCCAGTACTTTTTTCTAACTGATTAAAAATTCAGTCTCATCACTCATCTTCCTTCCTCTTCAAAGGACTTGGAAGTGGTAACAGGTTATGTTAAGTCATGCTGGGAGAAGTTGCTGAGTACAGTCATCATAGAATCATAGAATCATTTAGGTTCGAAAAGACTTTTAAGATCATCGAGTCCAGCTGTAAACCTAGCACTGCCAAGTCCCACTAAACCATGTCTCAAAGTGCCACGTCTACGTGTTGTTAAATACCTCCAGGGATGGTGACTCAACCAGTTCCCTGAGCAGCCTGTTTCAGTGCTTGGTAACCATGTCGGTGAAGAAACTTTTCCCATTATCCAATCTAAACCTCCCCTGTCAGGCAGGCAGGTCAAATGCACACCCTTCCTGCTGCTGTCACTGGCTTTGGGAGTCAAAGAGATTACTGCTCTTGTGTTGCTGTCCTGAGGAAGTGTGGGGAGGCCCCCTAATTTTTATGTGCTAACTTGTTGAGCTAACTGTGGAATTTATACCTCACCATCTACCTCTTGCACTTGAAGGGCATTACTGGTTTTTTTCCAGGGTATTTTCTGACATGCTTTTCTGCTGATTGGCAATATTATTTGAGCAGGTATCTGAACAGCACATTTTATTTTCCTGGGTCATATAGGTTGCTAGTCATGTCCCAAGTAGTGGTAGAGACAGGAGAGGGGGTGGTGATGAAGCAATGTGGTTGAGAGAAGAATTGTGTCTGTGGGGCAGATGTCAGCTTTGAGCAGGTGTGAATCAGCATGATTGTGCTGGACTGTGTTAGCACAATGCCACAGTGTCATCCAGTCTTGTATCATGTGACATCTTATTATGTTAATGTATTTATATAGGTGGATAAAATTAGAGTTGCCATTAGCACTTTTGGATTGCCTAGATTTGCAATTTAAAATCTTTTTTGTATATCATGCATTTTTTTATTCCTCCCACATATGTCAATAAAGGTAATGAATAAAATTTTATTATCGGTGATGCTATTCTGCTTTGTTTGTAATTGCTATGCTGTTGTAATACTAAGTGAGAAGAGTTATTTTAAAAAGTAAAATTCTATTACTACATTTTAAAATCATCGTAAGTATATCTATACAGAAATGTCATTTCTTGGTGAGAAAGCATCGTATGAGCTAATGTCAGTTCTTGTTTACTTGCGTTATAGTAGAGTCCATTACTTTTTTTATAGTAGGTACGAAACACTGCACAGATTCCAGAGGTTACTACCTTTCACCAAAAGCTGTAAATGTAAGTAGAGAATACTGATAAATGAGAGTTGCAAAGAAGCCTTATAAGTACCAGTTTTTAACCTGAGAGAGCTGCCTAGCTAGGCAAAGACAACATCTGTAAATTGGTCAGTATCTTAAAGTTTGTCCCATGTGCTGGATTCTGTAGTGAGAATAAATTTCTGGTGTTTTTAGTGGTACGGCAGACATACGTGTAAGTTGTGTCTTCGAAGATGTGGCCTTGTATTCACTGCACACATAAAGGCAGATGCAGGTCCATCAGAGCTTCTCTGAGCACTGGCCCAAGTGGAATATGTACACAGCTGGATGCAGCATGCTACCACAGCTTCCCTCCTGTCCTGGGTCCCTGTGTACCAGCCTCAGCTGGCTGCAGGATCTGTGGTCTTTGACTCACTTTCTCTACACTACCGGATCCTACTAGAGACAGAGGCTGCCCTGCTGTGAGAAGAACACAGGGAGCATACATACAGCTGCAAGGAAATGTGAGGGAAACAACTAGGTGAGATCCATTTGACATATCTGAATCCATGGCAAGGAAAGGAATTGAAGTAATTTCAATGTAATGCCCATCCAGTTCCTTAAACAGAAGTCCTTTTTTCGTTGTTGTTCACTGCTTGTGGGTTTGATGCATACAGATATTTGAAAAGTGTGAAGGCATATCTGAGTCGGGTACATGAGTCTGCAACTAACAGCTGTGTAGATTGTGACAGGAATTTTCCATGGAACATTTAGTCAAATGAATACTATTATATTCATTGTATGTTTCATTTGCTAATGAAAGATGACCTTTTTTATCTGATGATACTCAGTGTTCCTGCTTTATATTGATGTTGGGTTTAGAGGCTTCAACAAAAAAATAAATGAAAAAAAAAAATTAAATTAAGATCTCTGTAGACAGCTCACTTCTACCCTAGCAGATCTGATATGACAGCTTGTGGTGGAAAATGTGGTCCTCAAGACAAAAGATTTAGTTATGTATTGCTTCTGATCTTTTCTTAAAATTTAGTTTGACTCCATTGGCAGATTGTCTTACATTAGAGATAACTCTTGGCAAAGTTTCAGAACTGTTACAGTTACTGCATGATGACTGCAGAGAGAAGAGCAGTAAGCCTTCAGTTTATGGTACTGTATGTTCTTTTCTGTAATATGTAATTACATTCACATATTTCTGATCTATAGTTTTTCACATCATATTTTCAATGTGGAAAATACGTGTCATAATATTAAATGCTTTGTTTTGTTGATCAGTTTTCCAGTCTGCTCCTGATCCTGCTCAAACACACTGACAACTGGACTCTGTGTCTGACCCTTTTAGAAGTGGTTGAGCCTCTCTCCTGTTCTGCACGGCATAAATACGTAAAACATGCTACAACATCAATTTCAACTGCACCACCTTTTTCAGGTTTTAGATTTAGATTTAATGAGCAGGTGACTCAGAATCAGTGCCATCACCTGATGTCCAACAGTTGTATTAAGTAAGTTGGTGGTCTCATGATGTGCTAGCCCTGAGCAATGACATGCATTTCTAGGATTCCCAAGCTGGCCTAAGCAGGCTTGCTTTAGGACTGATTGCCCTGTTTTTCCCAGCAAATTACTCAGTCTTCTCCATGTTAGGCTCCATTGCACTCTAAGAATATGCCTTGAGCGCTCACACCTAGTGCGAAAATGGTGTTACTACTCTGACTAGCCTCAGGAAGAAACTTTCAGAGAGTAAAGGTGTGAGGCAAGCTCATTTATTGAAGTCTGAAGTAAAATACAAAAAAATCTTGCAATGTTTGCAGCCTTGTGTTGCATTAAATGGTAAAGGAATTTGGCAGAAAATAAACGCTCTTGCATTCCAGCTTATCCTCAGATGTCAGAGGGGCTGGGGGCAGCTAGGTTTAGTTTCTGAGTAATCACCAATCCAGTGCTATAAGTCTGGCCATGTAACTATTACAATGACGGATGCACTTATAGCACACTGCACTCTCGGCTTAGCCGTGTTCAACACATGAGAATTACCAGACTTAGGGAGTTTGGTTGCTTTAACGAACTATCATGACTAGATTAATGAGCAGAGCAGTTTATTAAAGCAACAGTACAGGTTCTTTTGGATTGCTGGTGATAAATACACTGCCTGCAAAGCACACACAAATGATAATACAGTCGACTGCAAGTGCATAAAATTAGGAAAGAAAAGAGCTCTAAAGAATTCTAAGTTTCCTGGGGAAGCGCTCGGTACAGCTGAGTGTTTGAATCTCACCCAATAGGTGTCCCTATGGGGGGGAAGAGAGGTTCAGCCCGTCGACTGATCCCTGAAGTCAGCGATGTCCTCCCGACTTGTCTATGATAGTATCTTCCCTAATAGTCTTCCTCTTTTGGGGTCTTTTTATACTATTTTTCTTTTAGGAGGAGCTTGAGTGACTCTAGTCATACATACCTTTACTTTGATTGGTATAAAGTTCTCTCGCTTTGCTTTTAAAGGTATATGCTAGAAAAAGTTCAGAGCGCATGCTCTGGGTGGGGGGTGGTTGCACCTTGGAGGTGGGTACCTTTTGGGATGGAGGTGTGTTTTGGTATTATAATGATATTATAATGAGCAAAGTTCACCCAAAGGACATGGTGTTACATGTCAGTACCCCAGAACTGGGCACGTGTGATATAAATCAGAAGTAGGGCATTAGGTCAACAGAACCCCCATTATTTTACCTCCTTGCTTCAGTGGATTCAATGCAGGGACCAACCGTTCTTGTTCCTGTCGTTCCGGTTCCCTATCCCTGTGATCACAGAGCCTGGCCGGGGCGCCTCCGCTCCGCTCCACCCTCCGTGTTACTTTTCAGAGTCAGCGTACCAATGCTGCTAACATCTAGGGTTGCAGGTTATGTTGCTTAGGGAACTACCATGGAACTGATTCTTTATGTGTCCATTGTATTCCACCCTGGAAGTTCACCTCCCCTTGATTTGGGGGGGGGGGGGGGTGGGGGGAGAGATGTCATATCAATAAGTCACCTCCAGCAAACATCCCACACCCTGTTGTTAGGTAGGAATACCCAAAATATTAAGTAAGTAAGGGTAGAGGATTGCATCAGAATATCAAAAGATGCAGCTGAGATTATTTAACTCAGTTTTGGTTACATAAAACTGCCTTGTATATTACAGCCTGGATTTTCTGTTTTCCATTTGGATTAATTTTATAGCCATTCAATTCTTAAGCTAAGCAGGCAAATGTCAGTCTTTCATAGGTTTTTCATTTCTGCAGGGGGGAGACTGAAAGCTTTGCTGAGAAATGACCCTGGGTTTTAAAAAAACCAAGTTTTAATGTTATAAGAGTAGTTTAAATACAAAATAACTGATTCCCTTGCGTTATAGGGACACTACATAAGTATGCAACCAAATATTTTTAAATAATTGAAAACATTTACACCATAGTAAGTATATGTGGATGGTCATTGAGATTTGGGATATGGAAGTTTCAAATAACTTATTTTTGTATAAGCAAGACAGTCCTGTTCTAACCAAAAATACAGTTAGATTACAACTTACATTATTAATGCAATTGAGAGAGTGAAAAGAAATACTCATTCAAGCTTGACATTACATATAAAAATCACTGCATCATTTGGAAGGCTAATGTTAATCCTCTCTAGGTTTTGTGTATGTGTGAATGCTAATGCTAACTTCTATTCAACAAGATAGAACCAAGTGTCCCATAAATATGCCAGGTCATTTAATTGTTGTTTTAAACCACTGCTGTCCAAGGCCTGTAGTGGATTTTTTAATTTCTGTGACAAAAGCCATAAAAAAGACAAGCACAAAAAAAGCCAGCTATCTTACCACCACTGTTACCTCCAGTGTAAATGTCTTCTGTGTTGAAAAGAAAGTATTATGAGCTTTTCAGTAATCTGAACCCATCAGAGATTAACCATGCGTTTTGTCAGATTCCTTGGCTGTTCGTAGTTGTTAGGAAAATGGATGCAGATAGTATAAGATATTTTTCCTTGCTATAAAATTCTCAGAGCACCTGATTAGCCAGACCAAGATCAGGCAAAAATTTGAAAAATATTTTGATATACCTCCCACTTATTTCTTATCTTTTGCTACCCACAATAATATGTACTGTGTTTGAAAATACATTGTTACAATTTCAGATACAGTTACAACCTCTCCAAAATCCTCTAATGGATTAAAAATAAGAAAGCATTCTGAGTTACAGTCATGCTGGGTGTAATTGAAACATCTAGACTGGTTTGCTACAATAGGTTGTAAGCAGAGATGTATGTGAGAGGAGGAACTAATGCTGGTGTTGTTTTGAAGGGTGTGAACCTTTACAGGACTATGATGACAATGATGAAGAACACACTAAAAGTTCTGCAGAGGCCCTTTCTGCTGCACTGTCAGCAGAACTCAATCTCTTCTCAAAAGCAACAGAACAGCTCCATTGCTAATACCTAATTAATGCCCTGTTCCATCAGCTATTTGTCACTGACTGCATAGATCTCATCTCTAAAAACTTACCTGGCCATGCCCTGCATTTCTCTATTTTTTTCAGGCTCTTCTGCCTGCCTAAATGCTACAGATGTATTTTTTTCCCAAGGTAGAGCCTCTGTTTCAAGTAAGGATTGTGAAGATAAATTTCAACTGTAGAGCCAAGTATCCAAATCTTTGTAGATGCATTCCTCATAAATATTTCTCAGTGGTTGAAGTAGAAAAGGACGAGGCATGGAAAGCTCTGTTGCTGTCTGCAATTGCTGCTGCTATTTCAAGATGAATTTGATGACTCCTTCTGCAACTGAAATTCAAAGCTAAGACAGACACTGCAGAAAAAGTCAAGTAGCTGCCCACAGGGTCAGTTACAACCCTGAAATGTAGCCACGAGTGTATGAGGAAGCTATTTTGCTTGTGCAAGCCATTTATTTTATACCAGGACAAATGTAAATGTGGCAGTAGAAAAATAACCTTGGATATGGAAATACAGTTTCTGATATCAATTTTTAAGTCTTCATGCAGTTTTGACAGTAAGGGCAACAGTACCAAAATAAGGTGTCCTTTAGTGAAAATAGAACTTATTCAGTAGGTTTAGGAAAAAATACTATATTCAATGAAATGTTTGAAAAGTTAAACCTTTTATTGGTGTATTACTATTCAGTTTTCCACGGAATGTTGATTCTTCAGCCTCTGATGGTTTGTTGTCTTTTAAATTTCATGTAATGTTGGTTTATGCTATATTCTTTCCAAAAGGACCAGTAACTGGTTGCCAAGGTTTCTCTGCTTTCCCTCTGTGTTACAGGTCCTTGGAATTCTTCAGAGGGGACTTGTCTATTGCTGGTAGCTCTGGCCTGGAAATGAATGAATCATTGTGGCTATTTAGCAAGCAAGATACCATTCAGGACATGCTATGGGGAAGAAATTAAGATTGTATGATCTGAGAGAGGAACCTTGGCTATGGCTAAAGTGTTGTTATTTAAATAAGCAAATCTAAGCAGGAGAAATTTGAACAAGAAGCAGAATGACAATCATGGTAGCTCACTCCATTATCTGTTTTCTTTCTTTAAGCAATCTGGTGGACTGATCTGCGTAAGAAGAGAGGAATTCAGTGCTGATACCTTTTTCTGTATTTCCCCAAGGAAGAACTGAAATTACATTATTTGATACTGAGACAAAAACTGCAACCCTGTATTCAAACTCCTCCCAAATTGATGCGCAAATATGTGAGTTTCAATTTAGTGCCTCAGATAATGCTTCCCCATCTGGAGGAACCGATCCTAGAAAAATGTATTGCCAGCTACCTTGACCTGGGCAGCACTCACCAGAGGCAGTTTTTAAAAGCTGTAACTCTCCAGGAAATATATTGAACAAGTGCATCCTCTTGTTTCACTGGTAAGCAGAGGTCATTTGCTGGAATGTGTTTGTGCCTTTAAGTTTCCACATCCTCTCTTTAGGTAGTTTGTCATTTCTGGGCTGCAAGCATGGTTTCTATGAATGGAAACTAACCTAAGACTGAACTGAGTCTTGCTGTTTAGTATGACTGCATTGGGTGGATTATTTAGTTGCTTTTTCTAGTGCAGTTATTTGCTGGTGTAATGCAATATTGTCTATCAATATCCATATAAGGAAATTGCCTGTATTGGAGAAAGAGAGAGGATCACTGTCATAAGACACAGGCACAAAGACTGGGATGTATTCTGTTCAACTCTAGCAAAGACACTGCTGATGTTTTGAGTTATTGATCTAAGTACTAAGGACTGGAGTTACAGAGCAAAACTGATCAGAGAATAAGCAGTGCTTGAGTCACTGGTGATAGGACAGACTTTATATACTTTCTTGGTTTTATGATATCCAAAAAAAAAAAAAAAGGTTAAAATTAGTGTGAGATACATAGGTTTCTTCCTGTTTTACTCTTGCATTCAAGAATAATGTTCCTTAAACGTATAATCATGATGAACTAGCTACCAGGTTTTTGTCAGACCTTTACCTCATGAGAAAGCAAGCTGCAGAAAACTAACTGTATACAGAGTATTCAGCAGTGAGAGAAAGACAGTGCTTGGGGGAGAGAATTTATATGGTATCATTTTTGGAAGGCTGTGCTCCTACTAAAAAAAAAAAAAAAAAGTTTCGCAAAACTAAAATGTGAGAATATGAGCAAGACAGACTTTTCAAACTTACTAGGTTAGTGTGAAGGAAAAAGGCCAGAAAACCCATGGTATTTAGCAGTCCCTGTGGAAGGGCAGCATGCATCCTGTCTACCAACTCATAACAGAAGGATCAGTAACCTCTGTCTTCCAACAGTGTTATAAGATATCAACACATACTGTAATACTCTGATAGCTGCTATGACCTGGACCCCCTGTTCCTTGGACTGCAGTTCATGGCTGCTGTAACCATGTATGTGTTTTCTTCTACGTGACTTGATATTCTCAGAAACCCTCCACTTCTCCCCTGCTGTAAGCATTACCTACTGCCACTGCAGTGTTCCGACAAGGTATGTGAAGGCAGCACTTCCATTCTGATCAAATTTTCTTGCACTTCACTTTGTCATTTGCATTCTGCTGTCAGTGGGAGAATAAAACCCCATGCTTTGACTGCAGTAAAAATCAAATGTCTTGCTTCCTCTTCATAGTAGAACACCCCTAAAATAAAAGACCATTTTTAAAAAAGTATCTTTTGACTATTTGTTTCAGATCACCTTATTCTTGTGCCTTGGTTTTTTGGGCAAAGTACATACTACCTGGCTAAAAGTAAATGAAAGATTTTTTTTAACACGTCCCTATTTTTATTTAAACCTTGCCTTACAGTTTGTTGAAAATCATCTCTGTTTAGGCAGGCAGCAAGGTGTGCTTGGTGTGCTTCATTATGATGATGATGATGCTTACCCTTTCCCTTTTGCTCCAGTACATCTAAAAGCTTTAGCTATGTAACTCCAACTCGCTAAATTGAAAGGAAACATTACTCAGTGTACTGAGTGCCATGACTTTGAGCTGGGTTTTTAGGAAAATATATTCCCTTTCACTGTGTGTGTTCAGAATTGCATTTTATATCCACTAACTCTTAATACCAAAAAAAATTTCCATCATAGAGAAAATAACATGGAGCAGAAAAATGTTGGAAACTGTGAGTAGTGGAGAATTGATAATGAATTCAAAAACATAGAAAAGAGAAGGAAAATACAGAGATTATTTATGAATAGGAAAGTTTTTTCCTAATCATGGCAAAGCTTTACTAAATTTCTGTTTTCAGGGGATGACTTTCATTCAGTAGCAGGAAAATCCTTCACGTATGTAGAAAAGAATTGGATATAAGGATTTTCATTTTCCAAATTTCAAAATTATATCAGAATTTCTGACTCCTAGTTATTTCTCTCAGGCTTCCCCTCCCCCCTTTCTCTTCATTTTTATAGTGGAAGCTAGATGACCATTGATGCTCCTCACCTACAACATCTCTGCCTTCAAGTTCATATGTTTTAGCTTTGGCTTATTGGCAGACTCTAGGTGAGAAAACTAAAGGAGATGAGAAAACCAAAGGAGATGAGGAAACCAGGTAGAAAAGCCTTTACACCACTCATTTTTTTTAAATAGTGTAAGGACCTAAAGAAATGGAGCATCTATAGGGAAAGAAAAGGCTAACAATTCAGGACTTAGGACATGGAAGCCAGCTAATGATTCAGGACAAAAAAGTTTAGAAAAAATCATAATGAAAAGGTAACTGCTGTATGTTAGAACACATGTTAAGAAGGAGTAAATTTTCTGAGAGCAGGTATGTTGAGCCACCAAGTCTTCCAAAGCTGAATGAGCATCAAAATGGGTATTCCTGTGGGCCAATACTATTTCTGAAGTATTTGCAAGGACTAAAAGAGGAAAAGGCAGAAAGAAAAGACATCATGAAAACTCTTCAATCCCATTGAGGCTTCACTGTATTCACTTCAAAGGACACGTGGTTTTGTTTGAGTGTTCCACAGTTAGGCTGAGAAAATTCATAGTTGGGTGTGAAAATGGGAAAAAAGTGTGTTAAAAGAAATCTTTGGTGCTTGCAGTGGAGCCTCTGTTTACAGCAACAAATTATTACCACTGTGTATGCTGTAGTTTTATTTCAAAAACTTCAACACCACAGTCCACAATCTGTTATAATTCACATAGTTTGGGCTTTTGTTTTTTTAATCAGAAACATGTTTTGCTTGATCTACCATAACACTGACTGTCTAGCTGTGGTGATGGACATCCACATAGACCAGATTTTGCCCTCACTTTCTTCAGTATTAATCCAAAGTACCACTGGTACACTGAGTAAATTTATTTATAATGTTATAAATTACTGAATGTAGTTATTATTTGTTCTCTATCTCTGTATTGTTATTTAGCTGAATTGTGATAATTCACAAGAAATACAATGTAGTCATTCTTAGATTTATTTATTTATTTTAGAATTATGACCTTTGCAGTCCTCTCTTATCTTTCCCTACTTCTGGGAATATTGACTATGTTCACACTACACTCATGAACATCATCCTCTGACCCTGTCAACTTTTCTTGCTTAAGGTGATAAAGTGAGATCTGATTGTAGTTACACATTTGCTGATAAAAAACTGAATTCCTGTCCCTTGATTTCTTTATAAGATCCAGTCAGTAAATCAAAGGACCAGTAAAATAACAAGGGCGTTGAATTTTCATGTAGCAGAAGTTACACTTTTAGTTGTAATATATAATGAAGTTTTTTGGTTAGAAAATGCTTAAATCCATCTTCATCTTTAGTCACTGCCTTCAGGAATGGAATGTTTTAGTTTTACTTTAAAAATTAACTATTAAAATCTTATCTCTATCACAGTATTCTGTCATACATACTTTGGCAGGATAATGAAGCCTTAGGTATTAAAACAGGTTCTTCATTGTTCATTCATGCATTCTGACATCTCGTTTTCCTAAACTAGTACAGTCTTTGACTCTGAAAATATAGCATTGTTATTGGTAGCCTTCCTAAAGATGTGAAAGATGGTACAGCAGCATTATATTATGCATAAGTTGAAAGAAGCAGCTCTGTTCCTGGCTAGGGAAACACTGAGATTTTGGTTACATGTGAGCAAAAATCATGGCTGACGTATCACATTCTTATGAATGCAGTAAAATCTCAAAATGTAGTGTGTTTACTCTCTGTATAACCATAATATTTAAATGTTCCTCTGTAAGTTTATACACACAAACACATTAACACATAAATGTGTAAATGCAACATCATGGGGAAAATAACTAATACCCTGAGAATATATTTCAGACACATGTTTAGTCCACCAAAAGGAGGTGTGGGGTAAAAGCCAGGGCCTTGTGTACTCAAATTTCATTCTAATGTAATTTATTCCAGTGCTATAAAGTGCCCTTAATGTACTTAATATCCTCTTTTATAATAACTGTGGTATGCAACTGAACTGTTTGTTAAGGTAAAATCCAGTAGCTAACATTTCTGGGGATAAGTTTCCCCATTGTCTTCTCTATATAACCTGGCTTCAGCCTTTGAAAGTTTAATTCAGTTATTCCTGCAAGATCTTTGCAGCTGGAAAAGCTCTTCATTAGCTTTGGTTGCTACAGACCTTAGCTTCACTGAGTCCAGTGCACCAGCCTGTCTTTCTGGCTCACCCTTCAGTGGTCTTTGCTGTTTGTACATCAGTTTCGTCGTTGCTGCCTGCAGTATTAGAGACTGAAGAAAGTATGCACAGTCATCTCTTTAGCTTACTGTTTTGTAGAAGGCTGGATAATATGAGTCAGTCCATCTTTGCCACAGATAAGCTGTAATACTGGTTTGATAAAAATGAGACAACTTAAAAACCTCTTTGGTGGAGGTAGCCCAAGAAATTTAATCGTTGTCTGAAGGTATCAGACAAAGCTGTTTTCCCACCTGCATCACTGACTTCAGAGTTCTGCTTTCCAGATACATGATAACATCACTAGACTGTATTATCTGTAGATGAGCATTATGCAGATAGTAATAGTTATTGTTGAACTGAAGTTTTTGTCTACATGTGGGAGGTAGTGGCCTATCAGTATTTAACTTGGATGTACATATAGTAGCTTAATTTTTGAAGCACATCAATTTTTAAATAACTTCTTAGTATGAATCCTGTTTAGCTAGAAAATGTTATTAAATGTGTGTATTTCTGTGGCTTTGGACGACACTGCATTGTATATGTAACTAGCAAAACTTTTGTTAATGTGGGTTCATGTCAATGGGTGTTTTACACCTGATTTGCTTTAAATCTGATTCCAGGATATCTAGTACATTTCTTCTGTACGTACTCACACACACAAACATGGAAAAATGCCCCAAACTCCCAGTTCTTGATCTCTTTCTACATTTCAGCTGGCTTTCATGCTGATCAGTATAAACTCTCCAATAGTGTGGAGCAACCCATTAACATACTTTATTGACCTTTTCAAAAAGCTATTTCCTTCCTTCTCTGGGGATCTAATATTTAGAACATAGCTCTTTCTTCATGCAAGTGAGGAACAAAAGTTACACAGCTGGCCTTGTGCCTGAAAGGTATTCCCAGATGTTTACCAAGATGTTTACCATCTTTTATTAACAATTTTGTATGCAGAGTACATTTCCAGGTGTCTTGATCCCTCAAGAAAGGAGTACTGAGTTTGGCTTGGGCCTTGTCCAAACAAAATGAGATTCCATCAAGTTTTGTTGCTGCATGTCCAAAATCCTCAGCCTTAGTGGCTCTGTCCTTCCAGCACATAAGCTCCAATGTAGTTATGCTACCTTCATGCTGAATAACTACATCTCTTTGCAGAAGCCACCACTGATGTCTGCTGTGATTTTGACACCAAAGCGTTTTACTTTTGGGGTGTAAAACATCAGTAAGAGACAGATGTTTATAAGCTGCTGCCATAGGCATTGTCAACATAGAAAAGAGAAGACATTCATTATTCTTGTAAATCCCTGTGCTTCCATACATTTATGTTATGGAAAAGTGTAAGATTGCTCCAGGTTTCATTATCTCTGCTAGGAATGAGAGTTCCAATAAGAATGAAATCCATGAGAAACTTTTCTTTCCCCTCAAAGATACCTTACAAAGGAGATTTTCTTGAGGAAGAACAATGGGGCAACAACTGCAGTTTAGCAGTCGAAGAAAATCTTGGTGCATCTTTCAGAAAAGGATGGTTCTCCAGGAGGTAATGACATGCCAGCATTTCACATTTAGAAAAGGACATAATTGTGTCATATCTCTAAACTGCTTTTCTTTAATGTATTTATAACCTGTGTCTGGCCTATGTCTCATGCTTTTCATGCTGAATGGATATTACTGTGTTTGTAAAATATTCACAGCAACATTAAGAAACCTCACATTTCTGTTTTGATGATCTCATTTAATGAAATTTTATCAAACAGTTTTGCAATCACAAAAGAAATGTTCAGTGCAAAGCTGGAAACATTTTTATTGTGACGTTATCTGTTTTCATGGTTCTCCTTTATGCTCTCTGCAAATCACATCAGCCTTCTCATGTCACTGAAGCCATATCATAGAATGCAATATATTTGATGGCGTATCTGTCACTGAGAGGTGGGTTTGGTTAGGCAACTGTGACTATTGGTTTTATACAGATCAGAGCTCTATTGACCAAATCTGGCTCGCTGTTTTAGGGGGAGTAGCTGAAAAACATCAAAGAATAAACTTACTGTGGTGTAGGCATGCTACTTCTTACACAATGGGGCAGACAAATCTGGTCTTCAGATGAGCTTGTTTTATTCTGAATGCACAGCAGGTTAATATTTATTACCTGGTTGTCCTCATGAAAGGTTACATGCAGCTGAAGCAGTGATTCAGGGTAGGGTTTTTTCCCCCCCATAAGAAACACAACCTATTCCAACCTTAATTTTTCAGGTTTCCTTAGGAAACATGTCTTCCTGGGAAGCACATGATTGTGTCCAGGAGATATTTGAAATATTTTTTTCTTTCTGAATCTTGGTTGTCAAGAAATTGCTAACTCTTTTATTTGATATTTAAAAGCATAATTTTATTCATACAGCCATTAGATCCTTCCATCATCGTTGACCTGATTCAGCATAATTTGAATTGGCCTGCACCATGGGACAATGTAACCATAAAGATGGGCGGGTAGCCCTTTAGGATTCTTCAAGAGCCTAATGATTTCTTTTATAATCATTACCATTCCATGTGAATCTGGAGATGTGTTTATTAAGTAATTCTGTTTCATGGGGATTGGCTGTTGAACATATTTGCACAGAAATAGGATTCTTGGGAGAATGTTCATTTTTATTGTTTCTATTCTAACTACAAAGATAAGCACAGAAAATCCCTTCTATTTAAATCATCTGTTACTTTTTGAAATAAGTTACTGTAATTTTCTCTAAATAAGCCTTTTAAAGCAGGTGTTGTGCATGCTCTTGGGTCCTAGTGCCTCAGTTCTGAGGACATTTATTCATAAATGTATTCACCTACCTCTACTGAGAGCAGCAGGAATAAAGCTGCAGGCACACAATGGGTCCAAAGTGAGAGGAAGAAGATGAGCAGTGGTACTCCATGTACCTTATTCTTTGACATAATGTGGGCTTTGACATGGACATCCTCCATCACCATGACAAAAAGGAGAGGGCAGAAGAAGCATCAATGCTCTGCAGGTGCCATTGCACTGTCTGTACTTGTGAAGAGGTAGGAGGAATTTGATCTTGCCCCTCCTCTGCTGCCTGTATCTAATTCAAAGCATTTAGATAATTTTATGCTTTTACTTTTTCACATATTGCCTCCAGTAATTACTAAAATGGCAGATAGGAGGGAGGAGGAAAAAAAGCAAACCTATCATGTGCCTGTACTTAAATCTTAAGCACCTCAGATTGTATCCACTGATCTTAAAATAAACTTTCTAGTTATGAAATCTGGCTTTCAACCAAAGTGCAGGTTTTTCCTTCACCTGAAATAAACAAAGATTAATTTATTTTATCAAAGTCCTTTGGCGCCCTTGTCTGGAAGAATACCAAATGTGTTTGGGTTTTTTTCCCGCCAATAACTTCCACAAGACAGGAGATTTTTGAGGGCAAGAACGCAAACTAACAAATGATATGGCTGCCACAGATGATCTGACAGGTCCTCCCCAGCCAAAGGCTGTGAAACCTGGAAAGTGTCTCAGGGTGCAGCTGAATTTCATGCCCTCTGGTAATTCCCCTTCAGAAAACAGCCTGAAGCCTGTGCTGCCTCCCACTCCCTCTTATTGCTAATTGTGTTACTTTGACAAAGTTAGCATGGATATGTTTTCCGTATTAGGAAAACATGTTAGGGGGCGCAGTACCCTTTTTCTGCTGTACACTCAGATGAGGCTGTTCTGGTCTCTCCAATACCATCAGGTTTTGTAACTTCAAGGTGGCACTTGAACTATAGACCTCTTGGTATCATGAAACTTGTAGGTTCACTTTCTTCCTCTGTGTTTAGGATCTCTTGCAACTCAGTGCTAATGTTTCATGGAATTTTTTATTGTGAGGGGGAAAATTGTTTTTCTAACTATACACCAATTGACAGGACTCAAAAACCTTCATTATGATTTTTTTCCTAATGTTGGCAAGCAGACACTATCCTGCCCCTCCACCCTTTCAGTATTTATTGTTTGTCTGAAAAAGCCATGGTCTGCCATCACAGATTCCTTTGGGCCGGAAAAGGGAAACAGCTGGCCAGCTGCAATGTGAGGGGCAATGCCACTTATAGTAAGTTACTTGCGGCAGCAACGGTTACCTTTAAGTCTTTTTTAGACTGAAAGCGGACAACGTATGTGAGTAACTGGCTTAATCACCCAAAGCAGCCACCTGCCATGGCCATGTCGAGGACAATAGTGCAAATTTCAAAGAGAATGAGAAAGGTGATATTTGAGCACAACGAATGAAGCTGGTTGTTAAGTTTTGTTTTCATGTTGCCGTGGCTGACTAGATGGCATTCAAAACCTGTATCTATCTTGGAAATATGACTTCTTTGGCTGGCTGGAATTCCATGTATTTATTTGAATAGTACCTCATGCATAGTTTCTAGACATAACTAAAAGGGGGCTCAGCAGTTGTCTTAGTTCTTTTGTGTTTCCCATCATTATCAATGAAAGCATTCATTATGATTCAGATTGCAAATATAAATAAAATCTGACAAAATTCTAAGTAAATCCTTTAGTGCTGGAAGTTGATGGAATAGGGCAAAAATTAATTTTATGCATGAAAAATCTCATTAAGCAGCTTCATGGAAATAAAAGAAATTGTCAGCAGAGCCCATGATGTATGCAGTTCATCGCTTTGTCATTGCAGCCACTCAGCCTGGTCTGTTCATTTATGTGAGCCATGTTTTCCTTTATGGGATCTATGTTAGTCTACCTAGACAACAAAAAGGTCAATGGGATCTGAGGGAAAAATGCCCTGCTTTTCTCATATGTGATCAGAAACTTAATACAGATCAGCTGAAACAGTGTAATTTTCTGAACTGTTTTTTTCCCTGATGTGTAGCAGCGTCCCCTAGAGGTTACAAGGACAAGCAAGGGAAGACTTAGGTCATTTAGGACTCATAAAACCCATTAACTAAAGTGCATGAAGCATTGCTTATAACTTAATTGTATTTCACAGAATAAGCAAACACACAATCCCTTTAAGATGCAATTGCAAGGCATTGGCTCCTCTTCTCAGAACACTTCACTTTCTAATTTTAACAGCAGAGAATGTCCTCAAGGTACGAAGAGGAGATAATCAAATGAAGTGGGGGATTTGAAAGGGCCAAAAGCAGCACTTGCTAATTCCCCTACATTAAATGTGGAGAAGCCTTTGTACCTTTGTGACTCCTTCAGCTGTATGGAAGTACAAATATTCCTGCTTTTTCTTTTTGGGCCAGAGATAGGTAACTTTGATTAATAACTGAGTGGCACTAAGAATGTCTAATCACTACATTTTCTGTGCTTGACTCTGAAAGTTTTAACATCAGTGAACCCTTCAGAATGTTTGATAATTTTTTTCTTTTCAAAAATGATATCTTACCATAAAAAGGGATGTCATCTCCTGCTTAATCTATATTATGAACTCCTATCAATTTTGCATTTCTATGATATGCCAATTATGATTAATGTTATATAAAGGAATAGTTGTGTCCTTTGTAATCATTTATATAAGTATGTACCTGACTCAGCTAAGTAATAAAAATCTTCAATTTTTAATGAAATAGAAGTTAGTAATATAGGTAAATATATGTAAATTGTCTCCATAAGAATTTAACAATTCTTTTTTAATAATAAATATGCATTGTTTTCACATATGCACATTAAACAGTACCACAGTGTGATCTTAAAAAGGGAGAAAAACATCTCACTCATGGCTCTGACTCTCAAACAAGAATAGCATAGCTGGTACGACTCAGAAACCACTGCCTCTACCTGTTCTTTCCACCTGGAGGGAACAGACATCTGAGATGCTTGTGGGGATGTTCCTGAAGCACTATAGTTAACAGGATAGTGTTTTAACATAAATTGAAGGCAGTGGTGCTTCGTAGTACAACACTCTCCAGTTCCTTGGTTGAGCCATTGGTGGCTCAGCAGTCTCTGTATGGAGGCTGAGACAGGTGACTACGGCAATAACCTGAGCACTCACCTGGAACTGTGTCATCTCTGAGAAATGCTGTAGTCATGTCATCTGATGTTATTGCTAAAATCTGAGGAAATACCTAAGGCAAACCTTAAGATTTGGGTTTTTCTCTTTTGCAGCAGCTTAGAAACTCTCAGTTATCTCTAGATATGAAAAAATACTTAGAACAGTGATAGACTGAAGTTCCTTCACAATATCTCTGACTTCTTTCACTTTTAAAATTTCTTTATCCAGATTGGGATACCCTTTGGATCTTGGTATCTCCTCCTTCTTAATGATAACCTCTTTTAAAATCATGCAGCTCCCTTATTGCTTGGCCTGTGTGCACATCCTGCTGCTGGATTTGCCCTTTGTTTTGTGTATGGCTAGAAGAGATAATCTCTTGGCTATTAACACCTCATTTAGGTCGGTCTGGAAATGACCTAACCAGCTATTATCCATAGAACTCATTAGGGAATTGGCTATTTATGTATGAGTGAAGACAAGTTTGTTATGTAGTAAAATCTACAAATCTACTAATATCAGGTACAGTCTGTTCTTGAAAATGTATCTCTGACAATACAGCCAAAAGAAAAATATTAAAACTCTACTCATATGTTTTTAGGAACTTGTATTTTATAATATTTTCTTTTTTTGGTATTTTGGTAAGTTAATTCCTCTGCCGTGTTCAAATTAATATACCAGATGAAGAAAGAGTGTCAGTAATTTAACCTCGTTAACTAAGAAGCGCTAGACTGAGTTTGTGCTATTTTGTCACATGATTTGAGCTAGAAATTACACACTTATCAGCCTATTGTAAATGGTTTAAAACTTGCTTATGAAGGAGTTTCAAAATTCAGATCATTCTGTGTATATGGGTATTTTCGTTCAAAAATGACCACTATAACATACACTGTAGTTAAAGGAAAGAGTATTAGAAACTGACTATGCATTCTGCAAAATGCATAAAAAAAATTTCTAAGGGTTCCATGGCTTTTGCCAGACACATTTCATGGGTTTGTTTTCCACATCTGCAAGTTGCAAAGGAGGTGAAAGGTCCAGTAGATGGACTTTATGATTCCATTAGGTCTATTATTTTTCCACACTTTGCACAAATGCAGTTCTTATGTTTTGACAGAAAGGAAGAAAACATATGAAGCTGTATTTTCTGACAAAATACTTTTTTTTATTTTATTTGCAATCTAAAGCCATAAAAGTCATTCAGCCAGAGCCAGCTCGGGATAAAAGGCTCATTAAAAGCTTCAGGTACAAAAACTCTCCTGTGTGAGACTGAGTTCTTGCTGAGAAAAACCTAGCGTAGCTCCTAATAGTTCTGCTGTGCTGTCAGACATTTCTCTTTTACTCAATGTGCCTCATGGCCTCTTGCAGCCTGTGGGGACCCCAATTTGTGTTCCTTCTCTGAAGCTGTGATTGTCACACATTCAGCCACAGAATGTGGGACTGCAGTAATTGGTTAAGTCAGCCTAAAGTGTCTATTCTCTTGTCAGCAGACACCATTGGCCTAACGTTTAAGTAGCAGCACAAAGATATGTATTAATCTTTTATTTGCTCAGTCATCGTGATTTCATCCATTAAGATGTGCAGCAGGCCCCACCAGCCATGACTGGAGTTTACCATCACAGTATTTTCCCCCACTATAAAAATACGACTACAAAAGTTGCTGTTGTTTGGCTTCATACAGTTGCAAATACAGTTCTTAAGTATTTCTGGTAGCAATAAGCCTTGCACCCAAATACCCTTATGTTCTAGGAAGGAGGGGATGTAAGAATTTCAAGATAATAATTCCATGAGAATTGTGGAACCAGAAGCTGAAACTAATGTTCTTTCCAAATTTTTACCCTTTCATTATAATGCTTCCCCCAGTTCTGTGTGGGCAATGTCTACCTTTATTTAATTCAGCTTACACCCACTGATCATGCCCTTTTCAGCCCTGGGAACTCATCACACACAAAGATAAGAGAGACATATATCAAAGTTGAACAAATGAAAAAGAGCAGATAGATTAATTCAGTTACTAGGATCTTCATCTGACCACAGGAGGGCAGGCTTTAGGAGAAAACTTTGTGGCCTCTTGCAGTCAGAGAAGGTGGGATGAGAAAAAGTTTTGATGCTATACTGTGATTCAGATATTAGTTTGAGTGAAATACTGAAAAATATTCCAATGCAAACATTTTCAAGTATCCATGGCACGTCTGCCTGGCCACATCAGGCCACATCAGGCCACATTTGAAGTTCAGCACCCTAACATTGGAGTACACTCAAAAGCAGGGTAATGCAGTATTTGAGAGTGTGTTATACTGACTGCTGTAGGAGTCAGGGCTGTGCATAGATCCCAAGACTGATCATCTCATTCCTGCCGTTTCAAGGTGAAGGGAATGATCCAGGACCTCTTTTAGATGTAAATCTCCAAATGGGTTGGATACAGATTGTGTGAAGATTTCTACTCCTTTTGAGATTAACCAGGTAACGCTGGTATCTTCAAGGTGAGAAGCAAGATCAGCCAGCTCCCACCTAAGGACTGCATGGCTGCTCCTCGTCTACTCCCCTTTACGGTAGTGTCAGAGAAGGTATTTTAGCCACTGGATTAAGGTCTTCCATGTATTCAAGCACTGGTCTTGGCTGAAGCTGGCAATCTCACCTTCTCACCTCTCACATCGTAGGTGAGACGAGTGCGTCTGCGTGTCTCCTGCCAGGGAAGAGAGGCACGGAAGCTGGCACGCCTTAGACCCGAAAGTATGTGAATGCTCCTGCTGCCCTTGGTTTCTGTGAAAAGATGAACAATTCAGCTTAAAGTCTCAGTGGTTTGGACCGAGAAGGAGGGAAGCATTCAGGCCTGTATTCTGCTAAGGGGCAGTGATTAACAGCAGCAAAACTGTGTGCTCCTCTGTTACTTGTAGCACAAAATACTACTCATTGAAGTCAACATGCCCGAATTCCCACTGAGAGGAAGAGGAGCAGAAGGAGTGGCCCTCACAGCTGGAATCAGCTGAAGAGCAGTTGAAGAAACTACTATCCCTCAGCTGCAGCTAGTTCCTGCCTGCTTTCTGACGCTGGTGCCCGTCTGCAATAGTGTAAGTTGTTTTTTACAGATGTTTACACCTCAGGTGTGACAGCATATTTGGTGTGCTTACAGGCATACTGTGAATAAACTGGAGCTTGTGACCTCAGCTGCCTGCCTGTGCAGGCATAGCTCCAGATTTTCCATGTCACAGCCTTCGAGAGCATGGAGTGCTCCTCAAGACCGAACAGTCTTGTAACTCAAGCACGTGCTTGCTGCATGTGCTGCTTCAACTCCCAGCCTTGTTTCCTAGGAGAAAACCAAAAGGAGGATAGAAAATATGAAGTGACAAAACTGGAAGGGCCTGAAGAGGAAATATGTCAATAAACAAACTCATCAACTGAGAGACTACCTGTGCTACAAACAACTTTCCTAAGAGGAAGGGAGAAGATCTTATTAATGGCTAGCAATTAGTTTGAATGGCACAGACACCAAAAAGGAACATTGTGGGGTTTTATGCTTTAGCACTGAGCAAGGAGTGAGACGTGAGTTGTCTTCTGCCAGTTTGTGAAATCTAAACAAAAAAACCCACTTCAAAACCAAGTAATAACCTATGGACAATCTGTCAGATTCCTCCCTCTGAGCAGATATATAGGAATTTAAGACACAACTGAGAAATTAAACATTTGTAGTTTTTTCATGGTAAACTAAAGAAATAGCAGAAGGGTTGGACAAAAAGGACAACTTTAAACTGAAAGTAGTCATATTATTAGAGAGAATGGATAATGGTTACTACAGATTCCAGCAGTATTTTGACATGTAGATTTGTATAAACTGTGTACCACTTTGAAAGCTTCAAAACCATAGTGTAATGAAAAGTCTTGTGAAATAATCAAGTGATATACATTGCCAAACTACACAGAGTGACTGACCTGAAGTTTTTCAGTCTTAGCAACAAACTAATATATGGTATGTAAATGACTGGGAAACTGAGTGCAGAAGCTTGACTGTGAACACTTAGCCCACAGTAGCTCTGCCAAAACCTAAAGAGCTGTGATTAGTGCAGAGCTGGCACAACTAACTCTCCATATAGAATAGAAAAAACGGGAAAGTGAAAGGGAAAAAAATCCGTACAAAAATCTGTGGAAAAGCAACTGTGCAAACACAGGACAAAAGAGACAAATAGATTCATAGAATAATTTAGGCTGGAAAAGAACATTAAGATCATTGAGTTCAACCATTAACTTAACACTGCAAAATCCACCATTAACCATGACCCTACGCACCCGGTCTACACATCTTTTTGAATACCTCCAGGGATGGTGACTCAACCACTTCCCTGGGCAGCTTGTTCCAGTGGTTGATAAACCATTTGGTGAAGATTTTTTCCTAATATCCAATTTAAAACTCCCCTGAAATAGAAAGTAGATCAAGACCTGTGTCCACTACAGAGAAAATTTTAATTGAAAAAAACTGCTACAAATGCCATTGTATTCAGTAATTATCCCAAGAAAAATAAAGAGAAGAAGGTATTAAAACAAGAAGAAAAATGAATAAGTCCCTCAGAATACAAAATTTTGGATGTCTGTGGTGTAAAGGTAGTGCAGAAATGTGAAAGTAAATTATTTGTAAAACTCAGCTGAGGACTAGATGCAAAGACAGAATTTAAGAAATTGAATGGTAAACAGCTACGAAGGGTAAAAGGTTATTGGCTACAGACATTTTATCTGGCCTTTTTAACTTCAATTTCTTTTCATACAAGCAAGGCCAACTAAAAGTTGTATACTGGCATCATCTTACAGCCATTGTGTACCCTTTAAACAGAAATGTTGTCAGAAAATATCTGGGAAAAATTTAGGTTAGCACTGGAAACACAAAATCCACTGTTTTCAGCTAGACCAAGTGTATTCTAGAACCTAGTAACATTAATCTTATGGCAAATGATTCGTATGGTATCACAGAATGACAGAATGGTTGGCAGCGACCTCTGGAGGTCACCTTGTCCAACCCCCCTGCTCAAGATGGGCCACCTAGAGCAGGTTGCCCAGGACCATGTCCAGATAGCTTTTGAACATCTCCAAAGATGGAGAGTCCACAACCTCCTTGGGCACTGTGTGCCAGTGCTTGGTCACCAGTGCTCCAGGTGTGGCCTCACCAGCACTGAGTAAAAGGGAAGGATCACCTCCCTTGACCTGCTGGCAACACTCACCTTAATGCAGCCCAGGATCCCATTAGTCTTCTTTGCTGCAAGGGCATGTTGGGGGCTCATGTTCAAGGTGGTTGCCGCTTTCTACGAAGCTGTTTTCTACCAGATTGGTCCCTGGTGTGTACTGGTGCCTGGGGTTGTTCCTCCCCAGGTGCAGGACTTTGCACTTCCCCTTGTTGAACTGCGTGAGGTTCCTGTCAACCCATTTCTCCTGCCTGTCCAGGTCCCTCTGGATGGCAGTGGGACCCACTGGTGTCTCAGCTCCTCCTCCCAGTTTTGTGTCATCTGCAAACTTGCTTGTGTATAAGCACAACAAAACCAAAAACATCAGCAAGGTTTTGCAATTCTTGTGGCAAAGTATTACTGAAATGTTTTTTAAGAACTAGAATATCTTTCAAATTTATTGCATTTGAAAGTAGACAGATTCAGTCATTTCAATACAAGCCTCTTCCTCTTGAAGTACCCATGCACTAACCAAAAAAAACCCAAAGTTCGTTCAGCAGCTTGGTGAAAATTTAGATGTCAAACAAACTTTGAGTATGTCTTCATGAAGCACCAAAGCCAAGTGACTGCCAAATGCCTGAAGTTTAAGAACTACCTGTTGTCCATATGGGTTTCAAGGAAAGATCCTGTCAGTTTCTACTTGGCAAGTAAACCACTACTTCACTGTATTTAGGCACCAAGGTGGATACAAAGATGGCTGAGGATGCTGCATAGGAAGAATTTTGATAATTTTGACAGGAGTAACATGGATTAGATGTCTGACTGATGACCATCTGAAGTAAGGACATGAAGTCAGTATAGCAGAAATAGTGGTATCTTTCATTCATAGTCTCACTGGTCTTCTTAAAACTAAATTCATTACAATATATATATTACAATATAATTAATATTACAATATATGCAGCATTTTCCAACCTTCTATGGACTATGCCATGAACTCTAAATGTTACAGGCCAGCTGCACTTGAAGATACTAGATCAGTTATATATGCATAGAAGAAGCATTAGATTTGTAAATTGTCACAACGTCTCTTAACTATCTCAGATATGTGTGAATCTTTATGGTGACTATTGAAGAATGCTAGAGCATAAGTGTGGTTAGATGTTGACATCTTTCAGCTGCTGGCTGTACTAACCACCACTGTCCCTTTTTTGTGTGTGGTATTATATGAATATAGGGGCGCATATACGTATAAAGGGGTACTTTTCTGCCAGCAAAGGGATAGATGTTAACTGTCACTTATTGTCACAATCACCAATGGAGGCAAAAATACACCCAAGGTTAAAAAGAAAGTTTTACTGTAACATTCACATTTTGAAGAGTTCAATAGTTTCCTTTGAGGCAACTGTTTCTACTCTTCAAGTAGAAAGTGACCATAAACTAATAGCAAACACTCTTTAAAAGCTACTGTTATTATCTTAAAATGCTGTCACTACATATTATGGTTTATATTAACTTAATTTTCTTTAAAAGTATATGTACAAAGAGGATTTCCCTACCTCAGAATTGTGCTATACACAAAGTATGGAAACTGCACATGAAAGTGAGCTTTTAGTCAGAGAGAAACACACAGAAATATAGAAACACACTAAACGTCAGCCAACTCGGGTAGTGCACTAATTTAAGATCTACAGGGATGAGAAGAATCTGGTTACAATCTGTTCAGGTTGTACATTGACAGTGACAAACAAAGTGGTAAAAAGTGTGTAGAACAGTTGGACATACCCCTACAACTTCTAGGTAAACTCATACTCTGTCCATGACCTGAGTGAGAACACAAGACAGCATCCTGTGTAAAAGCTGCTGAATGGTGATTTATAGCAAGAAAAGAAAAACTCTGAAACAGGAAGCTGCATCCAGAAAAAAAAAGAATTCACTGCCCATTGACTAAACACAGCCCTGGATTTAAGACTTGGTAGCCATCTGTAACACATGTGGGACTGTAATGCAAGTAGTAAACAAGACTTCACACAATATTTTTTGTAGTTTGTAAAAAAGGAAGAGTTTCTTTGCTAACTTACACTTTTCTGTAGATTATTTTTTGTTCACTTCATGGAAGATAAACACAGGTCTAAATACCCTCATAAAGATCAGTGAAGGGTTTGAAAAGTTTGATATTGCAAACCATGTCTTTTCAGGCTAGAGGACCTAGTATATCTGCAATGAATTTATGCAGTTTGTCAATTTCTGGATTGTATTTTTTTCTCATGGAAAGTGAGTACTGAATTTGCAATTCCACTGTTGTGCTGAACAGTGGAAACTGCAGACAATATCATTCTGATGCAAGGAGAAAAGCGGAGATATTCTTGAATGTAATGAGCTTGCTTCACATGTTAGCCATATGTTGTTGCTACTCTGTGGTTTCATTTTTTTACTTGTTATCTTGGTTTCAGCTAGGATAGAGTTAATTGTCTTCCTGGTAGCTGGTACAGTGCTATGATTTGAGTTCAGTATGAGAAGAATGTTGATAACACTGATGTTTTCAGCTGTTGCTAAGTAGTGTCTAGTCTCAAGTCAAGGATTCTTCAGCTTCTGATGCCCAGCCAGCGAGAAAGCTGAAGGGGCACAAGAAGTTGGCACAGGACACAGCCAGGGCACCTGACCCAAACTGGCCAACGGTGTATTCCATACCATGGGACGTCCCACCTAGGATAGGAACTGGGGAGTGGGGGCAGGGGGATTGCTGCTCGGGGACTGGCGGGGTGTCGATCGGCAGGTGGTGAGCAATTACACTGAGCATCATTTGTGCATTCCAATCCTTTTATTATTGCTGTTGTCATTTTATTAGTGTTATCATTATCATTATTAGTTTCTTCTTTTCTGTTCTATTAAACCATTCTTATCTCAACCCACAAATTTTACTTCTTTTCCTGATTTTCTCCCCCATCCTACTGGATGGGGTTGGGGGGCAGTGAATGAGCAGCTGCGTGGTGCTTAGCTGCTGCTGGGGTTAAACCATGACACTTGTGTAATAAACTTATTAGAAATTTGCTTACTTTTCTCACTCAGCTACACAAAAGAAACAGAATTCAGCTATGTCACTGCATCATGATGACAGCACCAGTCTAACAGTAAAGCTGAGCTGGCTGTTAAAATCACTAATGTTACTGAAAGAAGTTGCAAAAGGGAAATAAAATATATGACCGGTCATGCCTGAATTAAGATACAGTTCCACAGAAGGTCTTATTGTGTCTTACAGTAATGCTTGATGTGAAGCTGTGGCCTGTGGTCCCAAAATTATCAGTTGGCAATGATGAGAGAAATAATTGAGAAAAATGAATGAGTCAAGAGTCAAAGCCTGTAACAACTAACAAACTAAGCTTCCGAGAATGAAAAACTTCATAGTTTAAAGGTCAGACTAATTCTGTATGTTGAATAATAGCAAATTGTATGTATCAAACAAGCACATCTACATTCAAATGCCGTGGAAGATGAATATTCAAGAAAATTCTTTCAATATTCAAGTGCACACAGACTGGAGGGTGCAAAGGAGGGCCACAAAGATGATCAAAGGGGTGGAGAAACTTCCCTACAAGGAAAGACTGAAGGAGTTAGGTCTCTTCTCCAGGAAGAAGAGAAGGCTTGGGGGACCTCATCAGAGTTTTCCAGTACTTCAGGGGAGGCTACAGAGAAGACAGAGGTTCTATTTTCACAAGAAGCCCCTTGGAGAAGACAAGGGGCAACGGGTACAAGTTGCACCAGGAGAGGTTTCAACTCTGTAAGAAAGAAATTTTTTAAAGCATAAACAATAATTCAGTGGAACAACCTCCCTAGGGATGTGGAAGCGCCCCCATCACTGGAGATTTTCAAGATGCGATTGGACAGGGTGCTAGATAATCCACCTAGGCTCTCTTTCCCATGAAAGGTTGGACCAGATGATCTTTTGAGATGCCTTCCAAGCGGGACTGTCCTATGAATTTATGATTCTATGATAACACTGCAAATGCCATGCATAGGCCTGTACACAGAAAAAGAAAAAAAAAAAAAAAAGGAAGCAGAGCATGGTATAATGCAAATCTGATGAAATTTGGTTAGTAGGACAAAAGAAGAATGTGGTTAAGGAATGGGTAAATAATCTGGCACTGGAACTTCAAAGTATCACATCATGACCTCAGTCAGCAATAGGAGAATTGCCTTTTGTTATAAGAAACATGTCCACCAGTTTAGAAACATAAGTTGTCTACAAGGTATAAATAAAACACCAGGCACTGTAAAACATAAAAGAACAATCCTTTTAAAGGAAAAGGAAAATGAACTTGTTTCCAAGCTAGTTAAGATGTATCTATAACATTAAAACAAAAACTAAATTTAATAATAGAATTTGAAATACATGTGCAAGTTATGATAAACATATTTAATTTTGCCATCTTGTGTAAATATGACAGAAGGCAAGTGAGGAGTAGTAGTTTTTCAGTGGAAGTAAATATCAGGTCTGGAATGCAAAGCACTAGCTAGACAATGGTATGATAGGACAGGGGAATAAAAGCTTCAGTGTTGCATTGCCTGTGCTTACAACTGCTTTTAATGCTTGAACATTGAGTAAGGAATCTTTTTGTAGCAGGTCATGGCTCAATCACCATTTGAAATTTTCACTTTCTATTGAAAAGCTAAATCAGGAGTCTAGTTTACTTTATTCAATAGAAAATGACAACTGCAGAGCCAATAATTATACCATAACAGACAAGAGAGGGGAATGCAGGGAGACAATGTGACTGCTAAGTGCAGGAAACTTACTTATAACAAAATGGTGATTTTGCAGAATAGAATCTAGCACTGAGTGTTTTCCAAGTATCAAGTAAGTTATGTTAACTTTTTCTGTCCTGAGGTTTCTGATTTTTCTACCAGGACCTTCCAGAGGATATAACATTGCATAACCTCCCTTCTCTTCACCTACATATCTTCTTTAATAGACATATTAGTTTTAAAATAAGTAATGTGTTTCATCATGCTTATTATTTACTACTTGTAAAATGGCTCAAGACATACATTGACAGTATGCCCAAGCAAACAACTGTTGATTGCTAATACTTTTCTTCCGTGTGTTTTAAATAACTGCTAAGAAAAACACAAGCCTGAGGGCCTATAAACAGAGTCCTTTTAAAAAATATTTAATTATTTTTTTAATGAAGTTGTGTATTTCTTTATATTGGCAAGCTATCCTAGCTTGCTGCAATTCACTCCAAAGCACAAGAAAAAGTTTACATTTTCATCAAATGAAGCCTGACACTATGAATAGCTCTTGTGCTGGTTCTTCATACAGGGGGTATTATTTTACCCACAGATGATGACTTCAAGTGTGTAAGTGTTCTTAACTGCTGAAAATCATCTAAGACAGAAATTGATTTGCGATTCTCACAGACAGAATTCTGATATTGTCCCAGGTGATGCTTCAAATGCTCTCTTGTAGTTTCTTCTAAACTCTTTGGATTCAAGGTAGGGAGTATGGCTGGCTAACAGTGTATTTGAATGTTTTTCCAATTGTTTTCTGCTCTCTATGAGAGTTGGGCAGACAACAGTCTTAGTGATGAGCATAAATTACTTTGTAATATAAACTATATCATTCAGGTAAAGTAATTCTGCAAGGAGCTGATTGTAGACTTAACGTTTCATAAAGCCTGAGTCACCACTGCATTAATGGCAGGGTCACAACTAAGAGAATTTCAGTCCATGTTCCTTGCCATTTTTCACTTTGTATATAACATCTGAAGACAACCCTGGCAGCTGGTGATATCCCCTAGTGACCAGTACCAACAACAGAGTAGGGAGTACTTTGTATTCAGATGTCAATTTTATTTAAAACCATAACTTGTTCATCATGCTGGAAACTATTCAAATTTTTATTCCCATGTTTATCATAACTCTCTTCAAAGAAATCTGCATAATTCTGTCAGTTTTAACATGCTGAATATTCCACATTGAAATTCAAACATATAAATTGCCAGGAATCAGAGTTTTCTGAGAGGAGCTTTTAGTGGACAAATGTCTTTAAATTTCAAGATCATACTCTGTTTAGTACACCAAATCCACTTTTCAGTGCTATCATGGAATGAGACCTAGCCTTCCATTTTGTATGCCTGCCATTTTTATTCAGCCAATTCTTACTTATCTTCATCAATCAATCAGAGTGGAGCAACAATAAAGCCTTATGTCCTTTAGTGTACCTGGACTTCAGTGAATATCACTACAGTAGCAATGATCTTGAATAGCAAGGGTAAGCACAAAGATTAACCAACTTCAATGTTTGTTGTCATGAAACCTGCAAGCAGATCATTCCCAAAGGATACTGTTTTCTCTAGGAAAGTCACTGAGCCTTCCTTTAAATGGGTGGTGTTATTCAGCTGGAAGTTGAACATGGAAATAGTTACCTGAGCAGTTGGCCCAGCTGTAGAGCTGAAGACAAAGGTAATGAGGACCACTATGCCAAAAGGCAAACCCTCTCAGACAAATAAAGTTTCTTCTTCTGGGTTTAATCTATAAAAAATATGCATTCTTTCTACAAATGATGAACAAGCTTAGCCTGCTTTCATGGAAACTCTCAGAGTTTTATCAGAGTTAAAGATTTATCACAGCCTGTCAACTGGGGCAATTCCGTTCCGACTTTATTTGTTGGCTGAAGCCAGGTTCACCATATACTGGATCACATTTCTGCTGATTAGACAACACTTGCCTGTTAGCTACAGAAACTAAAACATCTATTCAGTGTAAACTTTGTAGATGATTATTTTGCCCCACTGATGATTTCTTATGTGCTGCTTTGGTCTGGTGAATCATGAAAGCATCCAAACATCACACATCTGCAATGATATCTGACAGCGGGAAGAATGTCTGAGCACTTCACATGTAAAAAGCCAGTACAGTTCTAGTGAATAGTAAAATGGTTACATTTTAAAGAGAAATTTCTAAGCATAGGCCAGAAATGCTTGATCCTTTTGCTTGCTTGTTAGACAGAATATAAATACCTTGTAGCAACAGAAAATGTTGACCATTAGACAAATTTATATTTTTCACATGATTATAACTCCTAAATTTTGATGTATTTGCTATTTGTTTTTATTTTATGATTATACATTATCATTTTGATGTTCATACATTTTGTAATTACTGCTTGTTGGGGTACACAAAAATGAAGCAATAAAGCATAAGTGTAGATTTGCATGCAATAATCATGCTTCTTCAATATTGTGAAATTTGAGCTACGGCTAAATTGCTCGCATCCCTTATAGGGTCTGAATAGTCTTCTTGTGACATTTAAATTAAAATATTTTGCTATTATAAAATATGTGCCATGTGGTATAATTTGTACATGTTTCATGAAAGTTTTGTGTTCACTAAAGTGAAAGCTGAGCATTTCAGTATTTTGCCAGGGAAAATAATAGGTAACTTTAACACTATTTTTTATGTCTGGTTTTTATGTCATGCTCTCTGGCCCCAGCATTATTTTTTAACACATTACACCCAGGTATCTGTCAATGAGTAGCAGCTTGCAAAACATCAGGACCTTCAAATCAACTGAATCATTTGCTTCCCCTGTCAAAAAAAATCCAAAACAGATGAGACCTGAGCTGCCTCAATTCTGAATTGAAATGGCATTCACATGTATGTCTGCTTGTTTTTGAATACCTCCTGCCCCAAGATACCTCAAATCAATCAGTGTCCCTACTTAAGTTAGGATAGCCAGTTGCTCAAGCTCAGGAATGTTCCACTGATTAGGTGGGACTCCATCTCTCTATCTGGAGAAAGGACAAGGAGGCATCAAAATCTCTAAAGGTACCTTACCTGTTAAATGTATTTGGGACAATCTGTCATACACAGGCCTCTGGGCACTGAGTACAGCAGTCATCACCACTTTCACAGCTGGAAGACGAGGCTGGGTTCTCCTGATTTTCTATAATAATCTAGCTAGAGCCCTCAGGTAGGAAACCTGTCTCTCTGTCATCTTCATGCAGGAGGGTAGGGAAGGAATTGACCTCTGAACCTCTGAAACTCTGCAGTGTTTTGCACACCAGCCTCTGGGCTGGACTACTCCCATTAAGCCAAGACACTCAACAGAAAGACATACATGGATCATGGGATTCAGTGAAAAATGAGTGAAGATTTCTGACCCTCTGCCCTTTAGCTGGGTGATCCCCAGGCGTTGGATTTCTGGGATTTGGCACACAGTGCCATTGCTATTTACTAAAGATTTTGTTACCAGACTGCAAGATTTTCCCTAGAACAGGAACCAGTGTCTCTGTTAATCTTCATCAGGCTACACTGTCAGATGCTTTCTTACTTCCCTTGCACTGCCACCTCCTTCCACACCAAGAGAGTCTCTGCAGAGAATGCATTTAGTCAGCCTCACCTTGCTCTGCTTCCTTCCAATGTCAAAGTTTCATCAGCTTTCATGTGTATTGGCCAAACATTAACTCAGTTTTCAAAGTTATGTTTGAGAGAATTATATTTAGCTTAAGCAGAATGAACCATTTATTGGTATATGAGAAAGCAGAGAGAAAAGACATAAGTCAAAAGGTTTATAAATTCCTACGATCCCTAAATGAGTAGTGTGAAAAGAAAGAATTTCCAGACTGACATTAACCCTGAATTAACAGAATCTCACCTTAAAGATTTTATCTAGAAATATGCTGTGTTCTCTTCTGGATTCAATGACAAGAGGCTCTCCAACCTATATATTGGTTTAGTACATGCACATGTCAAGAGAAATCATCTGAAACACATCCTGTTTAGTGTCTCAAGAAAAAAATCTTCTCTGCATGGAAACTTACTGGCAATTTGGTGCTGAGGTCCATGCTAACATAGTTATATTATGCCATTAACAAAGTTCACATCTTGTCATATACAAAATGTAGCCACATTTTAAAATATGATCATGTTTTCCTGTACAAATGCATGAAGTGAGGCAATAATGTTTTGTCTCCCAAATACCCAAGGTTACACATTGCATAATCTGTAATAGTAAAGGCCAATATGATGCCTCACTGCACCAAGCCATTTCAGGGAGACACTGTATCTGTCAGATATCCTATTGTCGTCATGGAATCATAGAATAGTTTGGGTGGGAAGGGACCTTTAAAGGTCATCTAGTCCAACCTCCCTGCCATGAGCAGGGATATCTTCAACTAGATCGGGTTGCTCAAAGCCCTGTCCGACCTGACCTTGAAAATGTCTAGCAATGGGGCATCTAGAAACTCTGGGCAGCCTGTTCGAGTGTTTCACCACCCTCATTGTAAAAAATTTCCTCCTTATAGCTAGTCTGAATCTCTCCTCTTTTAGTTTAAACCCATTACCCCTTGCCATATTGCAACAGGCCCTGCTAAAGAGTTTGTCCCCATCTTTCTTATAAGCCCCCTTTAAGTACTGAAAGACCCTGAACACTCAGTAATGTGCAGAGCGAAGCTGTGCAGTATGCTTCACTCGCAACATCCAGGCAGCTCTGCTAGCTCCTGGGGAGAAGGGGTGGCTCCCTTTATAATCCTATCCTGCTTCTGTGTTTTATCACCCAGCAAGTGCTAGAAGCAGTTTTGACAGGAGTACTAACAGTCCTTTTTACATGAAGCTTATGAATCTTTTTCTCCCCACTGAAATCACATTGACTAGTGATAAAACAGGTATAATCCAGCCATCAATTTTCACATTCACTCTCTCCCTCTCTCCAGGCAAGGCTATGCATCTCTTTTGGTATATGCCTTTGATGTTATGATTTCATTTTTCATCACCCTTAGTAGCTTTGACTAATTCAGTTAAGGACGATTGTCCCAGGAAAAAGAAATACTGTTACATAAAATGTTATGGTTTCTCCCTGAACAAAGCTAATAAATCCACAGTTATGTTCAATAGAAGTCTAGGTCTTTAAACAGACTAAATCCAAATTCACCCCGTAGATCTATTTTCAGATGAAGAGTTCAGGTTTGAAATGAAATTCGAACTGCAGTGAAATTATAGGAATATTACATTCAGCTGAAGTCAGCTAATGCCGTTCACTTCTGTTTGCTTGTGAGTTGCTGGCTTTATCTTTGTTGTCCACTGGCTTTCTGTCTGATAGTGTAAAAAGAGATAAAAAACTGAACAGCCAATGGAAAATTAATTTATGGAAAAATCCTGTAAAATCTCAATTGGTATTTTATGCCTTAATCTCAAGAAGTATTGCTTTTCACTTTCACCAGTAGTATATTGAAGTTAGGACATTGAATTATAAAAAGTCATCCTATTGCCCATTTTATCACAGCTAAACATAGCCATAGAAAGGAACCTACACTAAAAATACCTGTCTCCTTTATTTAACTGCTGATGCATAAAGATTAATAAAAGATTAACAGCCACAGATATATGTAGATAGGGATTTAAAATGGAGAAGAGCTGGTATATTTTAAAGATATATTAATGTTTTAATGCTCTAGGATTTTAAATAGTGCAAACATACACAACAGTGTTCTTGCACCTATCTTTTTAGAGGATTTCTTTCGCTTCGCTTCTATTATTCTATTCTATTCTATTCTATTCTATTCTATTCTTCTTTTCATTACAGCCTAGCCCAGCCCAACCCAACCCACCCTACCACATACCACCCTAGCCTATCCCACCCTACCCAATTCTCCTCATCACTAAGCATCTATCTGAATTCTCAATACTGTAATTTGCAATTTATTATTCTCCTTCTCCTCTGTTAGGAGACTTGATAGTTGTACTCCTTGGCATTCATAGGAATATGTTTTTTTTGTTGTTGGCTTTGTAAAACAGTTTTTTGCACAGATCTGTTTTTTTATGCTAGCACAGGAAAGGCAAAAGGCCTTTGCTTTGGGAAGAGAGGGTGGTCTAATTTGTGATGATCTTTATCTTCCCCTAGGAGCTTGTTGCACAGTAGTGGCCTTAAGAAAAACCTTCGCAGACAAGCTTTTCCACTCTAGCAGAAGGTTCCACTGCACCTGAGAAGTGGGGCAGTCACTTCAGTTCTCCGCCCATGGCATAGGAACTCATAATATCATGTTTCCAAAGATTGTGTTTCAGGAAATAATTTGGGACCTATTGTGATATTTTCTCAAAACATTTAACCTTTTATGTAATAGTCTCCATTGTTACTGCTCTTGACTTTCTTCTCAGAGAGGTACATTGTAAATATAAAATATTAATATGTGTTGTAGAGAAATAATGGGTCCCACCTGGAGTTATTAAATTATTGTTGCGCAACTTTTATATCTGTTCCTAAGGCAGACAGGTTAGCTACTAACTTCTTCCTCTTGACCCTTTTGACAATCCTTCTCACAGATTACCTTCTAGCTTCTACTGATCCTCCAGGAGTTTTTACACATTTCCTTCTTTTAATTCTCTTGACATGTGATTCAAATTCTATTTTTCCCTTCAAATCTCAGTGGCCAAAATATTCAGACTTATAGATGCTCCAAATACATTTACATGATCAGTATTTCAACTTCCAAGGTTATAGCAAATAAGGAAAAAAAAAAGTAATTTTTAAAAGTGCTGTGGAAAGCCTACAGAAAGGATTATATAACAACAGCCATCCACTATATTCCAGGGAAAAAAGCTCAGGATATCATAATATACTTAACATCGAGTTTTAACCAAGGTACAAAATGGAATGATGGAATTGGAAAGTATTAGTGGTTTACTTTAAATGTAAATCATAAATTCAACTTGAATTTACAAAGCAAAAATTAACTGCAGCACTCAAAATCATTAGTTTACAGACAGTGCTTGATTTCATCTGGCTGATGATAGCATCTGATATCAGTATCAGTGACAGGGTAGTGGCTGTGGTGTAAAGCAGTTATGACATAGCCTTTCTTGGATCTACTTTTCCTCAGGGTACAAGCTCCAGGACAGCGTAGCACTGGTTGAAAATGATGCATTGCCTGGGCTGAATCCAGTGCTTTTCTATGGGCAGGTTCTGAAGCCTAACTTTCAGGACAAAGCTGCTCTTGTCTAGAAGAAATCTCTTAAACTGAGTACTGCTCTCACTGGGTGAATGCCAGGGAAGTAGATGAAACCTATAAATACAGCCATGGTAGAGCACATCCAGGCTCCCAAACATCAGGGATGACATACAATTCATATACGATCTGTCTACTGTAATAACTTCTAATTAGGTATTTTATCTTTTTTCACTGTTAGGTTTCATGAATTTCTGCATCGTATCAGGGCTGGGAAAATTCAGATATGCTCTGCCAAATTTCTTCTGGATCAGCCCGCTGCATTAAATTAGCAAGCTTTCATAAGAATATACTAAAATTACTTTTTTGCTAATACATTTTTAAAGTCTTGCTGCATCAGTAGCTTTCATATCTAATGCTAATGAGAGTTGATGAATAATTGCTAATACAACTGCCAATTGAAGTCATCTTGGCAATTTGATTGTTAAAATTAACATTAATATAGTGTGATGAAATATTGCTAGTATAATATAAAGGTTTTCCTATCAGAAATGCATGCTACTGTTAGTCTTTTCCAGTGTTACGGCTAAAAGATAGCTGGAGTGAGGTTTCCAAACTCCTTTACTCCCACTTCTGCAAAGCCAAATTCTGACAAGATCCACATAATGTGCACTATGGTCCAATTTTATTCAGTGGTGGAGTAAAACTGGAACTGGAGCAGAGATTGGTTGTTTATTTACACACAATAACGTTCTGCATTCTACTTTTCTTGACTCTAAATCAAACGTATTTCTTACTTGGTATTTTTTCCCAGATATCTGAATGAACATATTGTTACCTATGGCATCACGACTACTGTTCTGCTGTCTACAGGAGGGATTAAACAGAATTTTGACTCTCAGAACCGGAAGACTTCTGGAGTTCAGGGAGGATGTACACTCAGTTTTACCCTATGTAACTAATGGCTCAGTGTTCAGACTCTAGTGCAATCTGGGGCAATATGTATACAATCATGTTACGGTTTTGTCTTTATTTTTCCAAAACTTTAAATCTATAGTGTATATAATGGACAGTATTTAAAGTACTTAATCCTGGTTGTTTCACATAAAGCTAAAAACCATAGATACTTTCAATTTTTTATCCTGAGAGATTTTAACAGGAAAAGAGTCTCATGGTGGCAGTGATTAAAATAAAAAGCTGCTGATTCATTGTTTATGATGAGGCTTTGTATAGCAAACACAAATACATGCCTTTAATTTTTTTTAATTAATTGATTAGATATTAGCTACAGGGCATTTTGTTTCTCTGTTTATTTTCAGTGAAAACCAAAAGCAAGTTTTTCACAGCATGACAATCACTCTGCCACGCTTACTGCTGGGAAAAAGTGTTTAACACCCTTCTGGCTTTCCTTCTGAAAACAGAATTCTTTTATTTAGCTCATGGAATTAAAGAATACCCATTAGCGAAGGAGGTGGTCCAAGGTCAGGCAAAAGTACATTCTTCCATCTTTCCTTTTCATGAGCTATCAGCAGGAGAAATATTCCCATTCTTCCTCTGTTTTCAGGTTTGAGACTCTAGACGTATTTGTATTTTATATTTCCTTTTGTGAAGTTTGTACTTTCATAACTTGCTAAAGTGAGGCTATTGGAGAAAGCAGTCCGTTACAACAACAGTTACAGCACAAGCACTAACAGTGTGAATTCCACATCTTGTTGTGCCAAGACAATAATGAGAACTCACTAATAAGTGGGAGACAATGTATCTGCCTCCATGCCTTTATCTGTGGGACAAATTGAGGAATCAATCACTGGAAAGCCTTAAATAATATTTTTTTATATTGTCTATAAGTTGTGTTTCTGTAAAGAGTGCAGTTGCCTTCAAATTTTTTGATTTCCTGCATTAAGTGAAAATTATTTGATTTCAAGTATTTCAAAATCAGCTATTTTCAGAAATAATTCCCAATTTGTGGCAGTCAGTACTTGCACTTAGGTCTTCTCCCATGGTCTTTTGCATGTCTGCTGAGTTCCCTGAATGAGGCTTTTATCTGCACCATTACCACTATTGTATATTTTCGTTTTACTCCTGGGACCGGGTGTTACCCAGTAAGCACTAAGTGCCAAGGACATCAGAGTGTCTGTCAGCCACTCAGGATTAGGTGACACAAGCTTCAGTGGGATGTAATAACCAAGTTCCAGCTGAACTCTTGAAGCAGCTTTCCAGAAAAGCTGACTGTCAACATTACATACTGAACAGATAGTCCTTAAACTCAATTGATTCTACTGTGGAAGTCCTTGTGCTCTTGCACTTAAGGTTTTAAAAATAAACATTGCCATCCCCGTTGTGTCATTGCCTATGTTTTTCATACAAATGTTGCAGGTTTTAAGCAGAAATAATCTTTAGTTGATCTGTTGAACTGTTTTTCTGTACTTCTGCGAGAATTCCCAGTTCTAGGGGTGAGAGGTCAGGGTGGTTTGAGGAGTGATACATTTTTGCTTGAGGTGTGACAAACATAGTAAGTAGCTGAATGCTAATTCAGGCTATCATCTTTAATTAGGCCATCAAGACTGGAATGAGCAGTCTTCACTCTAGAAATGAGCACTCATGATCAAAGAAGAGCTACCTTATTTAAATAATTTAAATGGAGATCAATTTTAATCAAAGTTGATATTGAGTATTGCATATGAAAATGATTACTTTTTTATTTAAATTTTGATGTTACCATGTAAATGAGCAATTCCCTTTCTCAGAGTTATGTGGCATCTGGCTGGCAATATTCCTGTAGTGTTGAAAATTTGAATGAATATCTACTTAAAGCTGGCTGCATGACTAACACCTTCGATGCAGCTGAGAAGTCAGGAATCTCTCTTTCTGCTTTTCCAGGTATGTATTCTATTAAGTTTTAAATATCTTCTGATTCCAAATTATTTTGATGCTTTCTAACTTACTGAGTATAAGAATTTATATCTTTAGAGAAGTTAGAGAAGGAAAAGTTGGTCAAATTATTTGCTTCAAAAAGGATAGATATGCATAAGGATAAATTATAATAGTTTAGTGTAATTTTTATTACGTTTCTGTGAGGAAAAAGTTTTTAATCACAGAAGCGTTACTATGCAAACCCAGAACAGCTCATGGATATATTTACATGGACTCTTCCAGAGATATGCATTCATATGCAGACATTTACATACCACAAGCACACCTGAGATCAGAAAATGAATGAAAAACTCTTTATCAGGTTTACAATGCAATAAAAATTAAGAAAGACTCAGAAACACACACAATCTTTTTACTGGGGTCACTGATAATACTGGCTCACCAAAGCCATGGAAAGTTTTCTAATATATAGACTCACACCAGGTCATACATGTAGGATTAAAGTTGTAAACTTCTGGGTGTCAGAGTGTCTTTGTGTTCTGTTTGTGCGTCAGTGGATCCTAATCCATAAACTCCACTTCTTACTGTGGCAACAAAAAAGAAGAAACCTGATCTTACCTGTTCAGTTTGTTGTGGACCACTGCACTGTCCCCTGGTAGAACTGAGTTCCAAAAGACATTGCTGACACCTTCTTTTATTGCTTTTTTTAACCTTTATGTTGCGCTCTAGTTCACTTTCTGGAAATGTAATACCCCAAATGGTTGAAAATTTCTGAAATCTACTGAATTATTTTCTCCAGTATGTAATAGTTATGAATATTCAGGCAAGAATTCAAGTTCACCTCAGTACAGAGCCTAGAAACAAAGGAAAAATACTATAGCTAACAAAGTCAAAGTCAAAGGTGATGTATCATCCATTCTTTTCTGCTTCATTTATCCACAGAAGAGTGGCTTTCATGAAAGGACACAGATCTTTGCATGTCTCAGCTTTTTTTTCTCAGTTCTATCATTTTCAAAACTTGAAAGTTTCTTTGTGAACAAAGATTCTTCCATTTGACCACTGTTACCATTTCATCATCAGATTTTGGTGTTGCCAAGCATCCTATAAAAATGAGTGAGTTTGTACCCTTTTAGCCAATTATTGCTGCTCCTAAGGAGATTGATACATCTGTACTAAACAGTGGTAGGTTCTCCTCAACTCAATGTTAAATACCTTGTTGCCTTGTCTCTCCCATGTCTTGCTAACACATGGAGCCAAGGATGAACTGTAATACTTGTTGCTAATGAATCTTAAGAGATGTGAGCTTGCAGCATGGAGGCCCAAATGCTGATTTACTAGGAGTGGAACCTGAGAAATAGTCTGGTATAGCCTTCATGTTCCTAAAGTTTCAGTGCAGGAAAAACAAGCTGTCTTTTCACTTTAGAAAAATGATTTATCCAGAAGAAGATTTAGCACAAGCTTCTTTTTTTTAATATATGTAATTTACGTTGGGAAAATCTCACAATGCTTATCATGTAAAATATATTCATTGTGAAACATATTCATTGTGACCATAGTGCTCTTCTTATTATATACAGAATATTCTTGCTTGTAACGTCTTAACCCTGATGGAGTTTTGCTAGCAAGAAATTATTTCAACAGTTCCTCATGTCTAAATCATTGCTTAGTAAAGCTTCAAACAACAAAGCTGTTTTGTAATAATCAGGTGCTCAAAGGCCATCCAGTGAAGTAAATTAGGCATATTTACCACACAAGTCTATATTCAGTTGTAAACACAAAAACTTGTCTATCAGTCCTGAAAATTAAGAATTGCCACCATGCTTCAGACAGTAACAGTGGGCAGCAGAAGTAATTTAACTTGAGTGTAATACTCAGAGATTATAATTTCTTGTTAATCTAAAATGTTGCCCTCACTGAGAAGAATAAATGATTGTCCATGACTGAAGATTGCTGAGTATTGTCTTAGCTTTATATAGGAAAACTATCACAATACTGGTAACATTTCAAAATAAGTCATGAGATGAGTTATTAAAAGTAAGGAATGCCCTCCTTCAAATGTGGACACAAGTATGCAAGGTCCTTCCAAAACCCCACATTTTTCAAGATGCAGTAAAAAATGCCTTTATAAAATGAAGCCAGAAGGAAAATAAAAATGAAAAAAAAAAAAGAACACAAGGTTAAAGCTAAGCAAAGCATGCCTTTTCTTATTTGATCGAGACAGTGGGGGCTTTTTCAGGGCTGAACAGAGGTCCCCCATCTAATTTTCACACAGAGATTAAAGAGCAAAAAGGAAGTCACAAATTTGCTTTCTAACCCCCTACATTTTGAGAGTGATTGAGACTTAATAAGGACATTTGCTGCTACTTGTGGTACCCATGTGCCCTCACACACATTCTTGGTGTATTTAGAAGCACAGTAGGAACGTTCACACATCTGACAAGGTACAAAGAATCAATTCACAGCAAAAGGAAACATCAGATATTGGCCCTTAAACACCACAGCAGTAGATACCTTGGAAATACCTCAGATAAATTAGAAAGACCTAATGCTTAAAACAGAGGATGGAAAGAATGCAACTTCAGACTTAATGTGCTTTTGATTCGGACTGGTACCTGAATAAATTTTATGCATATATCAGACTGAGACTAAAAAAAAAATACTTATATGGCTCCTTTACTGTAATATTTGTGTATTTAAAAAGAGCTGATCAAAAATTATCAACCAGAAAGTTTACCTAATAAATTGTAAGATTTTTTAGAGAAATGTTAATGTGAAGGGGTTTTATTCCAGAATTTTGAAAATTCCTGTGTTTATTTTCCTCTTTTCTCCCTTATGTTTTGCTGTCTGCAACATAAAAATGTCTACATCTTCCTTCAGTTCTGCATTTCATAATTTTTTGCCTCTATATTTTCTCAGTTCTTCCTCTGTACTTTGAAATCATAGCAAAATCATTCCATGAAATTAAAACTTCTATAAAGTCTTCAATAGCTTATGAAAAAGGCTTTGGATGCTTTCTCACTGTAATTCTGTTGATGTACTGTAATACTTTCTTGTAGTACAGGCCAAAAATCAAGTCATGAAGGTGTTTAGTGATTTAAAATTAATGACCTTTAATAAGTCAAATGCATCCTGACAAAAAAGGACCAGTACAATTCTCTGTAAAGGTGACATTAAATTTTTGCTCTGATACTAAAGCTGAATTTCTCTCTAACCTTGCTACAAAATTGATTGTTTGTAAAAGCAAATGGTCTGTTTAGTGTACCTTCTCTAAAGCCTGGAAATGTGCTTTCTCTTTTCTAGGAGCACTTCAGGAATATAATATATAGAGCTGCACTGGGGAGCACCCAGCAAAAGTTTATACAGAAGACTTATCCTTTTATGTGATCCCACTAAAAGCATGGAATATGACTCATGAAATATCCCTGAAATTGTCTGGGTATGAGTAAAATATCATTTCACTGCAGGATAAAGTGTTCCATTTAAAGTGCAAGTGCAGGCTCTAGGGTAATATTGACAAAGTGGAGTTAAATTATGAACTATTACCTCTCTCTAGAGGACTGGAAAGATATACCAGTAATCCTAAGAACAGTACCTGTTTCCCTTCATGATGGAAATAGTGCATACCAAAGGATTCATTATTTTTACGTAACAAGCTCCATAAAGGCATTTTATAAAAAGTAAACTATAAAACACTGGGAATAACAGTGCAGAACTGAGAAACACACTGGTTTCCCACACGTCTTTTCTTGCGCTATTGAGAGCATAAAATGGACATAATTCTTCACTGGGAATGCCCTCTCTCTGGCAGGGCTCTCCAACTGACTAAGAGCTGGAGTAACCTGTGCCAGCCTTCAGCCTCCAGCTTAGAAGGACTACCTGCATGAAGAGTGGGGAACATCTGTGGCTGGAGTGCCCTCAGCTGTGGTTACTTTCCTCTTTCCAGAGTAGACAGTAGCTGAAGTGCCCTTGTTTTTGAGGTAAGAAATCTCAGAACAAGGGAGCACAATGGCTGAATGAATGCCAGAGTATTCTTCACTAGAAAGAGAGAATCAGCTGTAATATTTTGAAAAATATGTTGCATTTAAAAGTTATGGCCTAATAGTAAACCAGTAGAGGGGTTCCCTCAATTCTTCTTAATTTATCTTGAGAGTAACCTAGCTTCCTCATGCAGGCACCCAGCCTTTTCTACAGAAAGACCCACTGACCATTGGTTGAATTAAGCCTACATGCAGATAAAGATCAAAGTGTGAATATCTGTTGGATTCAGCGTTCTGACTACATAAAGAAGGGCCCTTTTTTTTGAAATTTAACTGACAACATAAAAGTAAGTGAAAATTATCAGCACTGGGTAAAGAACAGAGATACTTGATGAAAGATGAACCAGGAGTGATAAGTTGGTTAAAAATACATGATAAATACATCTGTGTAAACAAAGGTGTACATCTTACCATTCCTCGGATCTCATTATAGCCAAATATGGCTCTGATTTTTTGCTTACATTTCTGATAATACAAATTGATGATTTGTCTCTCTTATACACAGAAGTCGTCTCATAATAGTCTGCTGCTTGGGGCAGTCTTTTAGAGGAACACATGACAGGTTTTTATCCCTCACTGATTACCTCTAAATTCCTGTGGTCATCTGCCACTTCTCAGTATTGCTGGTTTTAATTATATGCATTGGAACTGATATTTCCTTTTAAAACCTCATGGAGATTGGTGCTGAAGGAACTCCACAGTGGGATTTAGAGTCTGTACATGTGGCTTTGTACCTTTCTGCAGTACTGGATCCCTCTGTGTGTGTTGGACAGCTGCTAGACTTTGATTTTCTCTTCTCAAGGTATCATGAGTATTAACACCTAGTAATTTTAAGATAGGTACACCATCCGTTCTAATCAAAGCATTCAGCCTGTCACTACCATTGGCCTGAACCTGGCAGTAAGCTCAGATGGGTAGACAGACCTTGTTACCCTGAGTGGTATTAAGTTGCCTTCTGCCTATCACAGGGTGAACCTGCGTCCAGGTGGTCTTTGTGGAGTGGGTGATACACTCTAAATTCAAACTCCAGCTTACCTCAAGGTAACTTGGTCATGTGATCATGCCTTTAGACAACTTTCAAATTTATTTTTACAGAATTTATTTCATCTTTTCTTTTGTCCTCTGAAATTTATTGAGATGGGACAATTTATTATGTATGCTTTTTAATGTAAATTAAACTTTCTGTAATAAATAGTTCTGCAGTGTTTTTAGTTATAATAATGCAATGAAGAACAGACAAGCTGAAAGCTAATTCTCTAGTAAAACCACCTTTTTACCATCTCTATATCTGACTAAATTAATAGGCTTCTCAGACCTACCTTACCTAGTATGAAGACTTTTTATTCTTTAGGCCATTCTCCTGTAAAGCTGACTGGTGTAGTTGAGCATTGCTCTTTAGCTCATACTCAGTTTCTCCAGTACTGAATTTTGAAGCATTAATCATGGTGGATGGTTACATGAAATTATGTATTTTGTACCTGTCATTTCACCTCTTTAGCATTCCTTGTATTCGTTTTTCCCTTGCTCCTATGTAAAATGAAAAGGCAGTCGTAATGGTCCTATGGAATGGGGATGGTCCAAAGCAGATTCTTGCAGAAACTTTTGTAGTCCAAAGAAAATGTACGTGAAGTGAGACAGTGGGAGAGCCAACAGGAGGAGAACGCATAGAAGAGACATATAACTGATGGCTCCTGAAACAGCCTGTCTCTTTCCACAGGTAGTCCCTATGTATTTACACCACTTCCATTTCAGCATCTTACGCCTCTTAGGTAAAAGATTCATATAAATGCCTTGTTGCTTTGAATCTTTAAAAACCTTCTGGTTTCTCCTCAGTTCTTTCCATGTGCTGACATTTATGCACTTATTGATCTTTTACCAAGTGCTGTAGTTTTACAACTACATAAAGTACAAATGCCATTCTGTATGTCTGGAGAAGCAACCATAAGGTAACTGGTAATTTACTCAGTATTTTAGGATATTAATTGCAGACATCTGGAACAGGCAGATATGCTAATATAGTAGAGTGTTTGGAGATATTCATGGTTATTTTGACACTAAAGTTCCTGTGCTGCCTCCTTGCAATAAAAGTGTGAGAATGCAGTAACACTATCAAGTGCTAACCAGTGTATTTGAGGGCTGCTATCACACGTCCCTGGCACTTCTTTAAGCCAAGAAGCCAAGAACCATGTGGCATTACCCTTCTGAAAAAAAAATAATCAATTAATTTCAAAACAATGCACTGCTGGGCATGTTTAATTTTTAATTTTCAGTGACACTTATGAGGAAAAGGTTAGAAAATGAGTCAGAGAGGAGTGCACCAGGCTGTCTACTCAAAGGTTAAACTCCTTAGCATTCAGGACACTAAAGTTTCCTCTTTATTATTTTTTTCCTAGGTTTCCATAATATAAAGTAGAAGTAAATCTAAGGAAAAGCAAGTATGAGATGTTTGTTAAGTTTTCTAGTCATATATTGGGATTTTGTATCCCCTGAATGTAAAATTTGTGGGGGTTTAATTGCTTTTCTCACATTATTTTTGGGTCAAAGGACATTTGATTTTTAAATTCACAGTCAAACAAGCCAGTTGCCAGCTTGGTAAAAGTACCGAGCACTGCTGTTCCTGACTGCATGGAAACATATCCTGTTACTTCCCTTGAAGCCACAACATGGCTGGTGGTCCGAAGTGGTATTCCACCAACCTAGGTCTCCAGCTGCTGGAGTTTTTGCTGTGGAGCCCTTATCTGTGCTTTCAGCACTGCTGTGAACAATACCTTGGAGTGTTCTTTTGTTATCTCTCTTAGGCTGGCATCTGAAAGCAGGTGGTAGCAGGTTCCCAATACATTAGGCAGCACAGAGGTTGTATGATGCTTGCACTGGAAAGCTACACAGCTCGAAAGGGATAATAACAATATTAGAAATATCATTTTAAAAAATATACCAAAGGTGTGTCAGTTTTCAGTTACATCTTTCTTCACTTCTTTTTATAGGTCTTCCTAAACCATTTCCTGTTCTCCCCTCTGTCAATTGCACAACTAATCTGCCTTCATAGTCATTCCATCCTGTTCACCTCAGAAAAATAGCAAAAGATGTAGACGGAGGAGAAAAACAGACAAGTGGTCCTTTTTGTGAGCTGACAGCAGTGCTCGAGGAACTCATTCTAATCAGCTCTTCAGAGAAAATGGGTAGGAGGCTGTAGGGGGACTTATGCTGGCAGCTTCCCAGAAGGACTCTCATCTTTATTACGTTTGTGGAATGAGGATCGGTCATAAGCCTTTGTGATAGTTTTACCCTTCTAGGGCAAGTTAAAGTTGCAGAACCATATTTTCTTCTCTGATTCAAAGAAATTAACTTAATAGTTTGATTAACTATTAAGTAGGTATTCTTTATTGGCAGCGCTGGATGCACAGGGGATTGCTCCACCTATCGTGCACACCATGGGGTCTTATTGTGCAGGTTAAGTACATGTTCTACATACATATTCACTAGATTTCCAAGAAATGCTATACATGTTTATTAGTTTTCCAGGAAACTATTAGCATATGCAAATGTCCTTTACACAGGCGCATTGAAGGTCTCTGGTGGTCTTCAGGAGTCCTCTGGTGGTCTTCCATAGTCTTCCTCACTTGTCTGCTATTTGACCCTCCTCAGGTGATTCTGCGCAGTATGGTCTTTTACTTGTTTTGATACATCAGTGTTTGTTAGTGCTCTTATTATCTAAGTTTTCATTAGTGCTGTAGAATCATACAGTTAGTTTAAGCTAAATTATCTACAAGGTTGAGAACAAAGGCAGGAGTTCTCACCTTTTCTGGCCCTTTTTATTCAAGCAAGGCCTCTACTTGTGCCTTCTCAACAAGATTCTAAGTTCATCAAACATTTAGTTAAATTTTGTGATTGTTCATGGTTCCTTCTTGCTCATCAGTCCCAAGTACCAGTCTCAGACAGGCTTAATCCTTGACAAACACCAGTTTTTGGTTTGTAAAGTTACAGAGAGACAATCATTAAGCAATTAGCAGTTCTTTCTCTATATTACTCACAGAGCATAAATCAGAAATTCTTTCATTCCTGCCAGTGGAATTGCACCCTGTCAACCTGGCACAGACTAGAAGCAGGGCCATTACATCTTCAACCAGATCATTTACACATTCTAGTGATCTAGAATAGCATTTTGATCTTATCTTAGTTCTTACCTAAATGGTGCAAATAAGAATGGAAATTTTACAGTGTTTATTTTTTAAGCATACAGCACCCCACTCCTCCAGTCCAGATTTCTTCCAGTGCAGGACAAAAGACAACACTCAATGTGTCATGAAACTCCTCAGATCAAGCCAAATTTCCTTTGTCTCATAATTTATGCATAGTAAAAAGAATAGCTATCAAATTATTTTCACTTCCTATTTCTTCTATCTTGCATTCTCAAGAATTGCTGAACTAGAGGCATATAGTACTGGAAGGAGATGCCATGGCACACCATGTCAGCACAGAAAGGCAAGATGAGATGCAACACGCTTAAAAGCAGAAGCAGGAGGATTTGAGCTCTCTATGCAGGATTAGGAGGCTGCATGGCCTCTTCTGCCTGTCAACAATAATGGAATTGAGTTCCACACTGAAGATAATTGCCTCAAGTCGTTCTCCAACCACAGGGAAGGTAAGATTAATAAAGAGCATTTGTTATAATTCTGCAACCAATTTATGTAATGGAATACATAATAAATAACCACATTTAACACAAGCATTTATCATAGCCAATTTATGCATCAGTTTTTTCAGTGTGTGTTAAACTAACCATTTGTGTGAATTAGTGTTGTTCTCTTTGTGTCCCTTTTTTCTCCGTTAAAGTAAAAATTATTATTAGTGAGGGGTTTTTTTTCCTTTTTCTTTTTTTTTTTTCTTTTAGATACAGAGGTGACAGCGACACATGTAAACATCCCAGCCCCTGAAATACAGCAAAAAGTTTTCCGCAGAGGCTGGAGTGCTTCCTGTTGCAATTGGAAGCCATTATTTGGACAAAACATCCACAAGGACTAAAACCCTCTTGAGATTAGTCTGTATGTATGCCTAAACTCCCTGGTTAGATTTTAATTGAAACAGCAATGTCTCACTGGAGACAGAAAGGATTATGTCCTAAAAATCTGATCTGGGATTGTGTCCTTGAAAAGAAGGTCTGATGTGGCAGGCCAGGAGAAAAGTGTCCTAAATGTTTCAGAAAGCAATCAACTGGATTTTGTAGAATACCAAACACAAAGGATCTATTTCCAAACACTCGAAAAGTAAAAGCAGATAAAATTTAAGTACTTTCCCTGAATATCATTTATAGCAAAAGAATCAGTATTTCAAGTTTATCTTTCTTTCGTCTCTATCTAATTCATTGGGAAAAGGTGTTCTTAAACTTATGATGACATCGGTTTCATTAGGTACTTTTGTCATGATATGGGCTGCTGTATTTGTTTTTCTACATCAGTAGTATTACACTGTGTATTTTGCAGAAGATCCATTGTCTTAAATAATATGCTACTGAAGATAAAACAATGTTTTTCATTCGTCTTTATTTTTCAGTGTCAGGAAGCATGTATAGCTCAAAGCTATCTAAATCTACAATCTAAAAATAATGTAGCCAGACTACAGTTATTGTTAATTAATAGGAACTTGGAATATCAGTCTGTGCTTTCCTCAGTCTGTTGCTTCCTTCAAATCCACATGCTACACATGATCACTGAATTACACAACTGAACTTTGTTGATTTCAGTGTCTTTCTTCCAACCTCCCTATGTGTATTACAGCATGAATGAAGTGATGAAAACTAGATACTGTGTTCTGTAAAGAAAGAAAGAAAGAAATTGTGAGCTAATATAAGTTGGAAGGAATGAGACAAATCTTTTCCTCATCTTTTCCACTGACTTCATCTTTGTACAGGTAATACTTATATGGTGGCCCAGAGCAGCTCTGAGAAATTTTGAACAAAGAACTATGAAAAGAATTTGTCTCTTTTTATTGCATGCCTTATACCAGAAAATCTCCAACCAGCAGCCATTGTAAAGTAGATTAGGAAATAAAAAGAACCTTTTATTGCCCTATGAACAACCATAACCATCTTGTTTTCCATCCTGATTAAAAAGACTTTCTGATTATTACGATACTAGGAAAACTATAGTAATAAGTAGATGTTGACTTCTGTTGAGATGCATGTCATTATTTATTGATGGAATACATTAATGTGGAACAAGGGGAAGACAAAGTCAATATTTATGATGAGGAAAAATAAACTGATGTTCACTGAAACAAGACATTAGAGTCTCAGTCAGGAAGATAACCGCCCTCTGAAGCATGTAAGACTGAGATTTATAAATCCCATAACTTCCTTGCAGTCAAAATGCTAAGTATAAATTTAGAGGCTGTATGGAGGTTACTTTTACCATCAGTTTATCTAAAACTGTCTTGGTAACTCAGCATTTCCCTATCTTTAGATATTAAGTTAAAATCATCAAATCATAGAATCATAGAATCATTTAGGCTGGAAAGACCCTTAAGATCAAGTCCAACCATAAACCTAACACTGCCAAGTCCGTCACTAAACTATGTCCCTAAGCACCACATCTACAGGTCTTTTAAATACCTCCAGGGATGGTGACTCAACCACTTGCCTGGGCAGCCTGTCCAATGCTTGAGAATCCTTTTGGTGAAGAAATTTTTCCTAAGATCCAAACTAACCCTCCCCTGGTTCAGCCTGGGGCCATTTCCTGTTTTTCTATAATTTTTTGCTTGGGAAAAGAGACTGACATGTACCTTGCTACAACCTCCTTTCAGGTAGTTGTAGAGAGCAATAAGGCCTCCCCCCAGCCTCCTTTTCTCCAGGCTAAACAATCCCAGTTCCCTCAGCTGCTCCTCATAAGACTTGTGCTCCAGACCCAGTCTTTATTGTAGCGAGACGTAGGTTTTAAGACATTTGGAAATATATTATACTTGGACTGGCTGTTATTTTACATGTCATTGAAACAATCTGGCTAATTTTTAAAGAAAAGAAGATTTAGGCTAACATGCACAGGCCTGTGCTTTATTTGCATTATGTCAAAACAAAAAAAAAAACAGAATACCACAACCATCCACCTTCATAAGTTCTAAGTATCTTCTGGGAATTTTAGAGACGTAGAAAACAAAATTAGGAATTTTTATTTTAAAGATAGAATTTTCTACTTAAAAAAAAATGGCTAGAATCACTTTAGCTGTGAATATTTAGTTTTATTTTTATATAATTTTATAGCACTGTTTTCAATGTCTCTTTTATGCGGCATAATAAATGAACATGAAACAGCTCATAAACCTGGACACCAAACAGTAATGGCAACAGCAATTTGTTACAGTGTGCATCTACAGTGTACTATGACTGTATCTGGTTTCTGAAATCAAAATAAATTTCTAACATTTCTTTCTCCAAAAATGTCTTCCAGGGATCAGCTTTTTAAGAGGCCATATAGTGCAGAACCCAGGCAATTCACACCTATTGACACAAAGCTGCTGATGGACAGCACCCTGGGCACTGATCATACCATCATTTCTATTTTATGATCCCTATGTATTTGTAGTAGATTGTGGGTTAGATGGTCACACCACTGCACTGCAACTTGTTCACTGGGATATAAAAGGTGTCTAATTAGTTTTCTTACTGTTGGCTGTAAATATAACCAACACATTCTGTAACTGTGTCTCCAAAGTGTCTGTAGCTTAACTCATTAAAGTAAACACTGATGTCTTTCATTTGCTTATTTGAGTCCCACTTTGGAGTAAAGCATTGGAGACAGGATTGCAGTTGGTGCCACATGCAGTAAAAGGACTGCAGATCAAATAGTGACACAAATATAGTACCTTAAATCAAAACAAGTAAAAATACTTCTTAACTTCAGGCTGTATCGCTCCACAACTCCCTTTGTGCATGTTGTTACTTTTTTTACTGTTCTTACCCATGTCTTATGAATGAAGATCTCAGCTCCTTTCCTCTGTCTCTGTCTTTTACTGCCCTGCTCACTGGGAGAAATGTTAGCCCAAAAGTAGAGATCCCAGCTCCCTGTATGCTGTGCACAGAGAAACAGTGGACAGATAGGGCCAAACTGGGCAAAGTTTCTCTCTCTCCTTTCAAAAAAGATGTTTCACTATGGTCACCAAAAAGGAAGATTAACTAGCTCACAAATTAAGAGCATTCGAATAGAATGCTGGAAGCCAAGATTCAAGTTCCTGCTACAATAAATAATTATGAAAAGTATCTGAAATGCAAGAGTTCAAAAGTGAAGGGGTGAGGGAAACTTGTCTTACAGCAGCATCTTGCAAAAGTATATTGTACCTCAGAGAAAAATGTAAATAATCCCTGTTCCTAGTCAGCAAGATACAGCTTTAAATCCAGGTCTCCTCTTAGCATGGAAGTCCTGCAATAGTCAGCTGCATGGTATTGTGGAGAAACGGGTTCATCTCTTAATTTTCACTAGTGTAATTGAGGGTTCAGAGCCAAGTGTTCTGCATAGAATTAGGTGCAAAGCTATGATCACACCAGCTGAGTAAGCACCTTTGCTTTTCTCAGCATCTCATTTGCCATCTTAGATAGCTTCCCACTCAGCCAGTTTCTGAATATCCCTTTGTAACTGCCTAATGCTGCTTTTGCATTGAATGGGGTTTGGGTGCTTGTCAGAGCTAAGGCTTCAGCTGGCTGTTTCGCACTGCAACACACAAGTAGTTGTGAGGGTCTAGCCTTTGTGGATGGCGTATAAACTTTTGTTGCTTGACTGAAGAAGATAAGGTAATGTTCTCTAGGAAAGAACATTTACATCTTGTTCCAAATAAATGAATGGCAATGATTTAATGATGTCCTGTAGTTCTTAGCAAAATAGTATTCTGTTATTGTCAGTGATACAAGAAAAAAAAAAAGGAAGAAAAAAGGAAAAATGGAAATGAGACTTGTAGCATAACATTGATGTTATGATGACAATTTTTGGTGCAGTTATCCTATTATTAATAGAAAGGAAAAATTAAAATAATGACGGATTAGCTAGGAGTTACCCTGATGCATATGCCCCAGAAAAAAATATCTTCTTAAACATTTGCTTCCCTCTGGCAATTTCACATTAAATATCCCTTCTTGCTCCTGTGTCCTCACTCCTTATCTCATCATAACATCCTTTTCATTTTTAGCACACAACATAAATATTGATTATGTACTACAACCCACAGTGCTGATTATCAGCTATCTTCTCTCAAATAATACTGTAGTCCTGATTCTGACAAATAACATTAGCTTTGTCATTTCTGCTTTGAATGGTTAGTCTGTTTATTGAAACAACTCCTCTGGATATTTTATCCCTTAAAAATGAAGGGTACGTTCTCTGCTGGAATAAGTGAGGTAAATAACTAACGGAAATAAGTAATACAACCACCTGGCTGCAATAATTTTTCTCCAACTTACTTATGCGTGAATAGGGTAGGCTCTGATGTACTTGCATACATATATTTTGCACACATAAAAACATTTCTTTTGACACTTACAATGCTGTTGTAGTTCTAGAAAGACTGAGCAACTGTTTTGCCCAACCTTTTTTGAAGCTTGAGTGGGAGAGACTAAAGTATTGAAAACTGTCTTAAAAGATACTTAAAACTTCCAAATAAAATAGCAAACTTCTCAAGTTCAGAGACTGATAAGAACTTTCTGAGCTTCATGAAAATTACCTTTTGCTGGTATTCTACTCTAGGCAATACACCTTATGAATTTGTATGTTGTAAATAAAATCATGAGAGTATTCCTTTGTTTATGACAACTTGAAAGACAGATTCTTCTAATCAGTGATGAGAGAGAGTAAGATAAGCATGAATTCATTCTAAAAAGACTCAATATTGAAAAGAGGTTTGGAAAATAATTAGGTACTATATTTCTTATTAGAATAATCTGACTTGTCACAAAGCTGCTGTAAAACCTCTGAGATACTCAGCACTTCCACTGTTTAATGAAAAATATAGTAAGATCTCTGCTTTAGTCTTTGATGGTCCTTTTGCTGATATTGTCCAAACCCCACAAATAAAATGAAAAAAAAAAAAAAATGCAGAAGAAGGTACTACCCTCTTACTTCTTGTATAAAGTCAAATGGTCTTTTGCATTTATTTCAACAGAGTCATTATGTATAAGTGGTCTTAGACTTTTGTAGAGTCCATCTGCATTTGATCAAGTATCAGCCAGTTGTCAATATTACAGATTCCATCCACTTATTAACCCAGACACTAGTTATTCTTTCCTAGTAATGATTTCAAATCACAGTGCCGGATCATCAGGGACTGTAAATCAGTATAGCTCCATTGACTTCACTGACAGATTTACACCTGCAGATGATTTGTTTCAAAGTATGCTGTAAATAAAAGAAAAATACTTCTAATAATATGTCATAATGATTGACACTTTTCATTTGAAAGACCTTAAAGCACCAAGCTTTTTAAATGAATGTTTATATTTATGTATGAAGCTAGATTAGCAGCATTCCCAGAATGAAGATGCCAACTCTCATTTAGTTTGAGTTCTTACTGCAGTAGAGTGAGGGCTCCTTAACAGATAAGATGCAACTTATCTAGCGTAAAAACCCTGCTGAAGAAAGCTTGTGTTTAAACAACAAATTTATTTGATAATTAATAAACAGATTAGAGCCAGGAAAATTGTTCAAAGCATGGGAAAGGGGAATAGGCCTAAGTTTTCAGCAAAATGTAAGTTTCCCCCTCTGTGAAATTCCCTCTTTAACTCTACTCCATGAGCTAAAAGCCTACTAATCCATAACTATGCCTCCAGATACAGAAAATCTCTTTTATTGGGATTTAGCAGGCTAACTGGGAATGCCTCATATTTGTGTTTTGATCTGTGCAGGTTCATCTATCACTGAAATGTCAGTGTTTATAATGTCAGTGTGGCAGCTGGGAGAGAGGGACAATCAGTCACCCAAGAGACTTTAAAACTGTACCATGAGACAGTATTTAGAATCTGTGACTTTGTAACACAGCTGCAAACTTTATTAAGGTGGAAGAAGAATTTATGCTGGAGGGAAGAATTATAATAAGACCTCATAGGGATTTATACAGAGATATTAAAAATTAAATTGAATTGAATTTGGTTTTATATTGAGCCTGTCAGACTGAAGACATTCCAAAGTGCTTAAAAAAGCAGTGAGTTACTTACCGGCACCAAAATGACTATGCAAACAGCCTTTAGACAGATGAAATATTTTAAAGCATAATTTTAGTCAGTGTTAGATCAGTTCTTCAACTGCCAGCAAAACAATAATGGAACATATCTTTTTATTTATATAATATGTACATTTAATACATATTATATTAAAATATATATTTATTTTAGGTATAAATATATTGCAGTTGTATTGCTTATATTTATATTCATATCATATATTGTGTATTGTACATGACATACATTATATATAATATTTATTTAAATAGTTATATAAGCTTTGTAGATATCAAATCTACTTTTACAGGTACAAGATGGATAATTTTGTGATTATACATGTAAATGACTAGGTTGCAAGTGCAGCAGATGTTTGTCTACAGTTGGGAACACAAATTATACATCAACAATAAAAAGACTGGATGAAACGTAACAAGTAAAACTGAATACCTTTCCCCAAAATCCTGTTCAAAGGAAATGTTTTTTTACCAAAATATTTTTCATGGAACTGACTGATTTTTCTAAAAACAAAAAGAAAATCCAGCAATTTCTAGAGTAAACTTGAAAATAAAGAAGTGTTAGATATTCCATTCAAAATTCAAACTGTTCCTGGAAATAATAATGGACCTTTTTGTGAACAGCTCTACTAGTCAATGCTGTAGTCCATGCAGGGGCTTTTATAGAGCTATACTATGCAAGGCAATTCTTAGGGTCTGCCACAGATGACACAGAATATGCTGAAAAAAACCAGAAGAAAAATCCATCCTGTCAACTCCCACTGTTATTAGCTACATGGCTTTTGACCCCTGAGTGCACTGTGCAGGTGTGGGGAGGATAGGGTGCCTTTTAGTGTCAACTTTTCCATCACTAACACACCACCTTCCTAGTCTGCTTTAGCCCAAATAACTACCTATGACACTGATTATAGATTTTTGAAGTAGTTTCTTGCCTTTATACTCATTGGCTTTATTTTAATGTGTTATTCCATAAAAAGCATATGATTGTAGACAAGTAGTAGTTATAATTCAGCAATATTCAGCCATCTTTTCCAGTGACTTATTTTTTCTGGATATATTTTTACTATATAAAGGGAAGATTTGTAGGGACTGTATTCATTACTCTGATTTAAGCAAAACCTCTATCTGCCTTAGTGGCAGCTGCAGAAATACAGCTTTGCTGTAGAGCAAGGAAGAATTACAGGCTTAAAACACTCATGGTAGCACAGAACCTGGCTTAAAATGAGGTTAGAGGTTGATATAAGCCTATTATAATTTTGCATCAGTGACCACAGGGTCACCAGATAACATATCAAATGGCCTATTTCCCAAAATTCAGTATTTCAAGTGAAATTTTGAAATCTGTAGGAAGTTTATTGGGAAAAAGTATGAACATGCGGAACTGTGGTGTAGCAAGTTTGTGTTTGTCTTAGAGGCCAATACCTAATAGAGACAGAGCACTGAATGGTACTAAAGTTGCTGAAGCATGGATAGTAAAAACAAATGGATTTGAATCACTATGACTTACAGTGAGTGAAACAGAAATGCCAGAGAGCACATAAAATGTATAGCATTTCACAGTAGATAACCTCCAACGTGGTACCACCAGCTGACACCCTGTCTTTCCGTGGAACAGAAAGTTGTGTGAACAGAAATGCTGGACAACTTGTGTCTGTGCTTTTGGTGTCATTATTGTTTGCTGTTGTTTTGATTTGGCTTGGGTTTACCACTGCAAGTTGTTAATACGCTCCATTTCCAAGCACACTGCCTTGCTGCACTCCTTTGGAGCTCTGAGTCTACCAACACATTGCCTCCATCAAGAGCCCTGGTATGAATCTGAACTGCAGTAAATGCATAATTCCTGTTGATTGTTAAATTCATATAATTACTACAAATAACAGATTACTCTACAGCGGTCTTCTCCAGCATGTCCAGAGCAATTTAGCTAATAAGGGAGGCAGAGAAGCAGTGTTGATCTGTGACATGCAGTTGTTTCTGGTTGACCTGCTGTGAATATATGTTAGAAATGGTTGGGAGCTTTTCCTGAGTGGATTTTTCATCACAGAAGGAGACATTGCTCAGTCCACAACTTTTCACAGATGGTGTTTGTGAAAAACATTTGCTTGAAAATTCTCTTGGACCTGGAACGTAATTTCTAGTCAAAACTGGAGAAACGGGGAGAGACTTCTGAACCATCTGAACCGGTGATTAGAACCGTTGCCAGTGGGGATTAAAGTTCAACAGTCCCTTCAGGAGACTTAATTTTAATGCCCCATTTTCCTGGCTAGTGTTGCAACCAAAGGCCTTTGTAGCTGCTTTGGGGTCAGTTAGTTCTCATTTCAGTCTGAAACACGAGCAGATGAGTCACCTCAGCTATGTTAGAGGTCAGAAAACAGGAGAAACAATTGGCTTCTGAGAAATATTTGAAAGGTAAAAGGTCTTTCCATTCTAACTTTACAGAAACAAAATTCACATTTTGTGGCTTCTTCACATTGCCAAAGTAGACTTACTGTAATGATGAGGTCTGCTGGGGCAACTGCAAGAGCTAAACACACCTGTAGACATTCACCACAAAGAGAAAGGTCCAGAGCCATAAATCCGTCTGTGTATGTAGTCAAGAAAACTAACAAAGCATACCATTGTCCTCAGAACATATTTACCCGTCTTTCAACTGAGAGAGTTAAAATACTTTTGTTTGTTTGTTTTCCCCAATAATTAGAGGAAATAAGGAAGCAGTACAGCAGCAGGTAATATGGAAATTTGTCCTTAGCTAAGGGCTTTATAAATGCTTGTAAATAATACTGAAGCTAAATGATCCTTCAAATCTGATACCTCACTAAGAAAATTGCAGCTTGCTCAGAAGTAAAAGAATCACCAGTGGCATTTGTAAAACTCAGTTAATATCTTGAATTTCTAGTAGGGAATTTGACATTTCAAAGTTAGCTTTGATGTTTATAAACAAGATTGCAAAAGCGGATACTCGGTCAGAGCTTAAGACCACTAGCATTATAGTAGTGAGTTTTCAAAATGCTTTAAGCCTCAGGTGCTCAATTTATGATTTATAGGGTGAGTCTGGATGGAAACCTTAAGAAAAAAACCCTTCTCAGCATTGAGATTCAGAACCCGACAAACAAGCATCTCTTCATCCCTGAGAGCAGCGATGATAAGGTGTATCAGTGCAGCAGCAGCACCGAGATAAAGCTGTCAAAGCTCTGTTAAGTGGCTCTCCTGCTTTGTATAACAGAAGGAGATACACCGATGGCTGGGAGACTTTTTTAAAGGGTTGATTGTTTTGATGTAATTCTGTTTGATATTAACAAGGGGAACCCCTATCAATTCTACCAGAGGACATGAATTTTCCTCTAACACCAGACCAAATGAGGAGTTAACCCATCCATGTCATTGCAGCGGCACTGCGGTGTAAAACTCTCCCTTCTCCCATCCCACAGTCAACAATTTATTGTCATTCCGGTGGCCAGAGCTGTGTGTCTGCGGAAGGAGAATTGCAGGATTGGAAAGGACAAGGTGAATGTGTTAACTGTGCTTCATAGCATTACAAATGTACCCTGCTGGGATTTTCTCAGAGGGATCGGTGTTATAATAATTGAATCAGTCAGCATGAACTCCTGCATGTTCATCTTGGCCACAGAAGATTTTCCCTCTGTGCATCAAGACAAAGCTTGGGACAGCTACTAGCCTTAGTGTATGACACGGGCTGACTTCTGCCAGAGTCATACTGTGTTGCAAAGAAAGGGAGGCAGACAGCAGCAGGAACACAGGGAATGCTGCAAAGTTGCTGCACCTTCCCTGATTTACAGACATTTCTAGGCTTTCCTCACAGGCTTTGAGAACACCTCAGGTTGCACGGGCCTATGAAAATAATTCTCCAGCTATGGGATATGAACCTCTTCAAGGCATCGGGGTAACGTATGTTGGGTCACGTGAAATATATATGCTTAGGGAAGTGAGAGCTTCTTCATTCATCACTGAGGCGACATGCTTGAAGACCCAGATCATCAGGTAAGGAAAGTGTGTGATCACATACAAAATTTGGTATAGAGCAGCTAGGCATTCAGCTCCGGGAAGTGTGGCCTGTTGTTGTCAATGAGAAACTGAATGGGTTCAAAGACCCTTACAGCTCTAGTTCACTGTAACAGATACCTTAAAAAAGTCAACTTTTCAAGAATTACTGATGTTTGAATTCATTTCTAAAGTACTTGAGAGATGTTACAGTCAGCTTCTGCTTTTTCTATGAGATATCTCTTAAATGTTTCTTATAAATTATGTACAACTAATTCATATTTGTTTAGTAATGAATAACAACTACTTCTATTTATAAATAGACAAAATATGCTGTGTGATCATAACTCAAAAGGTAACTGAAAGAAGCACTAATTATAGTACTGCAAAAATATAACGGGGAAAAATGCACTCTAGTAGGAGCCCTTGTTGTGGTAGCTGTATTGACTGTTCTTCCAAAAAGAGTAGCAAAAAGTGATGACTGCATCTACATTTTTTGTGATTAGATAATAACGGACGCTTTAGACCACTAATTTAATGAAATCCATTGCCAAGCATACTTTAGAATCCAAATGAGGCCTAGGTATACAAACCTTAATAGGTCCAAAATAAACATGGAGGATACACAAATCAGCTTGGTTGATGGTTCTGAGAACAGATGAGGAAAATCTTACTGATTCCTGCAGTGTTGGACCAAAATCCAGGTAATGCCTGGAGGCTTTTATTTGGTGTTTGAGGATGCTGGAATTGGAAGATCTAAGTTTCACAAGGGCAAAAAAAATAAGGACTAAGAAAGTTCTTCCCAAATGCATTGAAATAGATCTAATTTTTTTGATTCAAGGAAGAGTGATCAAGAGCCTTACTTACAGCCAAGACCTACAGCGCAACGGAAGGGGTCATCTGCACTTTCCACAGTGTTATAACAATAAATTCCTTGGGACTCCCTGGGGAAGATCACATAAGTATCTGGATTATTCCACAGCTGGTGGGACTGCCCATGATTTTCAGAGTTCTTTGGGAGTGGGGATGCCTCAAGGGCTATGGTACTACAGACACATTCCTTTATGTCAGAAGCATCTGTACTTCAGAGTATGAAAGGAAATGATCAACACCTGTATCGGCAACTCAGCACCATCTCCTGCTGCACCAGCCCCAGAACAAAGGGCCTCCTCAAGGCCAGTAGTCTCACACTGTAAGTCTCTCACTGTAAGTTTACAAGGAAAGCACAACCAGCGAATGTTGAGAACTGCTATTTTTCACATATGCTGAAAATGTCAGAATCAAACTGAACTTAGGCATTAGAGTGATGATTTATGTTAGTTAGCAAAATAATAACAGTTGTCTACTCTTGACTTATGTGATCCTCATCTTTTTTTTTTTTTTTTTTTTTTTTTTTTAAAGGCAACACATAGTTTGGTTTTCTTGCAGAACTTTTTTTCCTCAGTATTTTCCTAATTTCTCTGGAGTGCTCTCCCTCTTTTATTCTAGGAGTTTGTCCTCTTTTTTATGTCATAGCTGAAGCTCTTTCTGCCACTGTTCAGAAAATAACTTATTTTTAAATTCTAAAACAATACAGAAATAACACAGAAATAGATACAGCAATACAGCACAAACAAGTTTATTTTCAGAGAAATAATTCTAGAATTGGCATTGCTTAGAGATAATTTTTTAGCATGTTGATAGAAAACTGTTATGAATTGGTAGTCAGAGGTTACTTTCTTGCTGCTGACATAAGAAAGAAACACATGAACCTGCAAGGCAGCAGGTATATGTATATATTCTAAACCAGCTTTCAATTTCTGCTGAGTTCTAACTTAGGCATCATACTGTTGGCCTTCATTATATTCTGTGTGTTGATGAACCAGCAAAACCTGTGTATGAAACATAATAACTTTTTCAGTCTTTACACAGAAGGCTAAAAGTAAAGTCATTGCAATAAAGAACTGAAAAGGCAAAATGCTGCAATGAAGAGGCAGAAGTTTGTGCTCTTCTCTTTTTCTTCAATAGTGTTACTACTGTATTAGAGATCCTGCAGGTACAGGCTATTGCACACAGAAAAATGCAAGCCTGAGTAACACAACAATAAAGATACTGTTTAATCTGGAGAGAGGAGAGTCTACATTTCTGGGCAGAAATAAAGGGGAGCTGCCTACATGGATCTAGGCACCAGCAGCTAAAGGCATTTCCAGCCTTGCTCTGTTGCAGCTCCAACCTGGCAACATAGTTCAGATCCACCACAAAAAAAGGGGGTCTACTCTGTCTCCAGAGAGAGACCAGCTGCTCTGCACAGAGGGGAAACACATATCTTTGCACCCACCCTTGCAAATACATGAAAGACTGTCTCAAAGCACAGGAACAAGTGCTGTAAGTTCTGGACTGAACTGCATTGGAGCATGATTAGATAGTTGGCTGGAACACTGTTGTGGCCACTCGTGCAATACATTAAACAAAAATCCTCTCCTCTATTGAGAAATCCACCCAAAGCCCAGTATTGCATAGGCATGCTTTCCAGGACCACAGTAATTCTCAGCTGAGGGAAATGCTCTGAAGTATTGTAAAAATTTTGGTTCTCCAAGTATATTTTCTATCCACGTAGTGACAACTCAATGGGCAATTAACTCTAAAACAACATTTAATCTGCTACTAAATTTTTTTTTTTCATTGTCAAACTTTCCTTCATAAAATCAGCAATAATGAAGTCACCAAATAAAGTGAATGACATAGGACAACATATGGAGGAATGTTTTATAATTTACTAGAGGAAATAAACAAACGAAAAACGATAGGGCTCGCAAATCTGAAGAAGCAAACAGACTCTATTGGCATCAGAAAGAAAGGTTGTTTATTTACTGTTGTTCTTTGAGAGAACTGGAGGTGGAGTCTTGACTTAGAAATTCAATATACAAGGAAAAAACACATTGTGTAAAGCTTTATGTAAAATGAGTCAACCTGTATCTTATATTCATTCCTGGCTGAAGTCATTGTCTTTAGGAATGCAAATGAGGAACTTGAAAGCTTGAAGGGATCTTAAGAGATCGTCTATTTCTATCCCTCTGACAGATGCATCTTGAATTTTTTTCTAAACCTCCCTAGGCAGTCAGTTCCAGTCATTCACTATCCTTATTGCTAAAAATGTTTCATAATGTCTAACGCGAATCTGCCTTGTTGTGATTTAAACTTATTGTCTTATGCAGCACTGACATGGAGAAGTAGAACAAATCATCCCTTTCCTTTTTGCAATGGCCTCTTATGAATCTGAAGATTGTTACAACTGCTTTCCTAGTGGTCTTACCTCCTAGGCTAAACAACCCTAATTCACTCAATCTTCCTCTGTGAGCAAATATTCTAGACCTAATATCCTGCCTCTTGTTCCCCCCGGACTCTCCTCAGCTGGCTCACAATCCTTCTGGAAGCGTGGCACTCAAAGTACAGTGTTTTAGCTAGGGCCTAGCATTTGCAGCAGAGCAAAAGGATTACTTAGTATCTCTGCTTTTATTTCTGCACCCCAGCCTACAACTTGCTTCTTCTGCATCATGAGGACAGTGCTACAGTACTGAGCATACAATCCACTGCATCCTCAGATTCCTTGCTTTGGAGCAGCTGCCTAAAGAATTCCATATTCTGTGTTAGTGCAATTAAACATTTCTGCTGGATTTCATTTTTCCCTGTGGAAGAAAGTTATATTTTTTCTTCTTTGCATCTTCAGATTGAAGTTATTGACTTTAGGCACCATTCTGAACTCTAGTCTGTCCTCCAGCAAACATTTAATCCCTCCACTAAGGGGAGGGATATGTATCATCTGCAAATTTACTAAACGTGTTTCTATTTCATTGTCCTAACCAGTAACAGTAGTTTTGCACAGCAGCAGAAGTAGACATCTTCACTTAATACCTATGTCATTTTGATATTGAAACAGTGGTGAATCTTAGTGCCATTTCTCAAGCAGTCTTTCACTCACCTTAGCACATTTCTGGGCTTGGTCAGGAAAGTAATACATGTGACTATAAAAGCCTTGCTGGTCAAGATGTATGCACCTAGGGAGTGATTCGGTCATGTACACGTACACAGATAGTGTCACTTAGATACCTGAAAGTATTTCCAAAGGCCTGGAAGATAAGACACAAAGGCAATGGGAGACTTGCACTGCTTAGGAGCAGTATTTGAAGAGTGGGCAAGACAAGCTAAAAACCCTGAAAGGGCAATACCTCAAGTTAGAAGGAGCTGGATACTGTTCTTCTTGTTCATCTTTGCTCAGACTGTTAGACAGATATAAAAAACTCAGGTGAGCCTCATATGACTTCCTTGTTCTGTTCTATTCCTTCCCAAACTGCTGTCTTGAATGATTAGGAACTCCAAACACTGTCTGTACTTGGGCAGCAAAACTTTTGCTTATGATTTAGTTTACGTAAACAGTGTACAAGTCCAAGTTGAGTGTGATTAGAGCGGGTGGATGTCTCTCTCCAAGGAGGTGATTGCTCGTTCCCAATGAGCACCTGAGCATGCCTGAGGAGGAAGACAAGCTTCTAGAGGGCAAAGTGTTGGCAGAGAAAAATGGATGTTGCTTGAACAACCTGATGCTGCCTGACTGATTTGGAGAAATATGTGGCCAAGGTAAATGCTAACAATTTTCATTGGACAACATGTTATTTGCTTGATATATCTAAAGGCACTCAAAGAAGGGGGGAGGAAGGGCAGGGGGATGTGAAGTGAATGATGACTGTAGTGTGCAGTCTGCTGTGCTAAATTGCTTTGGTACTAAAGGAAGGGAAGGAGGCCGACATATTGGTGGGAGATGGGGGAGATCACAGGAAGGATGGACCGGCTGCGCTGTAGACCACCCAAAATTCATGTTGGGTAAAGTATAGAACTAGTGTACATGGGGTCAAACTTGTACAGAAAGAGCTGACATGGCTTTGTAAAATTAAATTCTGTCATGTGAATCTACAGGAGGGTTTTGGTTGTTTGATTGCTTACCTTTTGGAGCCCAATTAAGAAGTGCAGAAAGGATATCTGATTAATGTAGTCAACATGGGTATATGAAAGGTTTTCATTTAGTTCAGAAAAGACTCTTAAGACCTGTAAGCATCCCTGGGACAAAGAGGAGGTCTTTGAACGTATAAAAGATCAAAGGGTGTGACTAAATCTCTCTAACAGAGTTCAACAGGTTTCTGCGCTGTCTAGCTCAGTCACAAGTGACCTAGAAAAGGGAATGAATGACAAACTGACAGTTTTGTAATGATATGTGAGGGCCAACTTAGAAGAACTGCATGTGGGTTTTAGAAGGCAATAAACTAGATGAAATTTAGCATAGGTAATTGTGAAGTGATGCATGTGGATAAAACCAATCTGAATTTCATATATAACATTATCCGAGCAAACCATTACCACTCAGGTGAGACCTTGATATTTTCACAGAACTGTTATAAACTCAGCTTAATGCTTAGCAGCAGGTAAAAAGCAAAAATAATGTCAGAAATTACTTGCGAAAAATGGAGGCTAGAACAGAATGTAAGTTACAGTAAAAATTTGTGGTTCACTCCATCTTGTATGTTATGTGTCCTTAGAAAGTGTGTAACAGAACTGGGAAAAAAATGGCAAAGAGTAGCAAGAGCAAGTAAAGGTTTGGAATAATGTCCTTACAAGGAACAACAAAGTATGCTAAGACTGTCAACTTTGAAAGACACAACAGAGGAAGACTAGGACATAGATCAATTGTTCACTGTCTCTTCCCATATTCTGTTCTCATGGAAGACACTAAATAGAGCTTGAGGTTTACAGGAAACAAAACAAAGGGCACAGATCTTCAGACTTACAGTTATCCTGAAGAACGCCTTTGTTACAGGAAGCTGTAAATGGTGGTAATTTACAATAGGGTTCAAGAGTTCAAGTTCATAGCAGAAAAATCCATTGAGAGTTGCTGAATATATAGAAACTATTTCTGGAAGTCCCTGCATTATGTGTGATTGGAGCTTGGGGGTGTATATAGGGTAGATATCTCCACATGCTTCCCCTATTCTTGTATTTTTTTTCTAAGCCTATCAGCTTTAGGCAAGTGTCAAAGACAGGATGGGCTTTGGGTATAACCCAGTATAAATGTTCTCTAATGATGAAAGAAAGATGTTTCCTAGGGACCTGGAGAAACTGTGTAAGATTAGCAGTAACCTGAGTTACAGTTTAGTCAGTAAGCAGAGATTGAGAACAAACCTGGAAAAAAGGAGGTGCCTTGCAAAGACATAGTGGTTGGAGGGAGATATTTTTTAATCCTTTTTTGTCTTTATACTATCTTCCGTAGTCTAAAACAATACCTATTATAATTTCTGCTGAAATGAAACCTGATCTATTACTATAAAAAACTTTTCTATTCTTTTTGTAGTACTCAGTTCTGAGGTAAAGACCCAGTCTTCCCCTGTCAAAGGTTTAAGTGACTTTGTCCTGTCATACCATTGTGTCTTCTGTGCTAGGTAACCCTAAGACTTTCACACAAACCCCTTACTTTGCCCGCTGTACTGAATGGGCAATATACAGCATACTGTGGGACTGCAATACATTAAAGTGACAAATTTGTTAAGAAAAAGATCACAGATACTTTTTTAAATGCTAAAATAACCTTAACTATGGAAGACATATAAGCAATGTCTACTTTTCAATAACTTCCAAAATTATGGTGATTGCTCTAATGGGTTCCTTAAACTTCACCGTCACAAATTACTACTCAAGAAGAATGAAGTTTGGATCACTGCAGAAATGTTATGTCAGCCTTGGCTGGGATATTTTAACAGGGAAGGTGAAAACTGAGTAATAAAAACGAGGTGAGATTAAATAATAGAAAATGTGTAGTTATGTATTTATAAAAATATCTGGTATGCACTAAACCTCACCACTTGGAAATAGGTAAGGAGGATGACATCTCTGCAGTGCTTCCATGTAACAGGGTGACAAGCTTCTGGTATACACAGGAAAGGTATTTTCAACTAGCAGAGAAAATGCTTAGCTGAAGACACCAGTTATGTGGAATCTATGAACAATTCTTGGGAGGCAAGCTCAAGAAAGAGTGACTGAAAATAGAATAAATGCAACAATGGAAAACACTGGAGCATAGGAGTGCTTGTGATGAAAGAGTAAAAGAGCTTGGCTAGTTTACTGAACAGAAGACTCAGCAGAAATGTGTAAATGTAGGTGTGAAATAGCAAGAAAGGAAAACTGTTAATTAAGCTAGAACTTGGTTTATTTAAGAACTAAAATGTGGAACTATCTGTGAAAATAAGTAAATTGCAAAACAGAAAGGAGTCCTGAAATATTGCTGAAGTGAGGTTTAAGGATAGCTCTCAAATCAGAGTAATGGAAACAAAAACTTACTTTAAAACTACTGCTTTTAAGATTAAGGGTGATTTATGAAAATAATGGTTTGATATGATGCCTATAGTAGCAGGAGACTGAACCTGATGGCACAGGGTGTTCTTTTTAAACTGATGTTTCTGAGCCAAGGAGTCACTAGTCATTCTCCTAGAAGTAACCAGGCTCAAACTTGAGTTTGACCTGTGTTGTAATTATTGGAATAGTATGTGTATGTTAAGCTCCCTGTTAAATGCAGCCATGGAAAAGATATGAGGTTGTTAATGTTAAGTCAAACTTTAGTCTTGTTTATTCTCATGTGATCCAAATGAAATGCAAAATGCACATCAGTGCAGAACTTGGATTTGCCATTGACAATTTTTTTAACAAAGAGGAGGTCATCTCTGAACTAGGAGTTTACAAGGTCATTGGTACATTAACAAATTAGGATGGACCTTGCCGTTACTGAAATCACTAAATATCTGGTTTACCTTGATGGTAAAAGCATCTAGTTACTTAAATTTACTTTACCATTTACTAAATTCTACTGCTTTTTGAAGCAAGTACTAGTTTGCTTAGAATGGTGTTCTGTTATAAACTATACTTAATGCTGTAATGTGGAATTAAATATGAGGGGATACTTCTTGAAGTGAGATGCACACTTTTAAAATGTGTTTAAACAAAGAGTAACAACATAATAATTAGATGCAGCTAAATGCTATCATGTAGAATACTAGTACAATAGACAGTCATTTAGCCTCCTGAGTGTATCCAGTATTACCAAAGTATATTGGCAACTGTTTATCCCTAACAAGAGTTAGTCTCCCCATCAAGGTCAAGTCAAAAGTTTCTTTCAAAATAAACAATCACACACACACACACACACACACACCAAACCCTGAATGTATGGGCATATTTTTAGAAACAGAAATTGCTGCCTGAACGCAGTGTAGTGCATTAATGCATTGCTTTAATAGACTGGCCCTCTGCCTCTACAGCTAATTTAAATTCTACCAAGAACAAAGTGATTAAAAATCTTTCTGATTTGTCAAGGGTGAAGGATAGTCACCAGAAAACTTGAGTCAAAGGATTTAGGTTTAGCTGTTAGGAATACACATCAGAAGAAATCAGGGCTCTGTTCTCAGAAATGAAATTTGTGACAGAAGAAAATGGTGCTAATACAGGATGGCTGGGATAACTTAAAAAGGCAACCTATGTGCAGCTGTGGTAAAGTGAAAAGGTACAAAATTTTTAAATAGCTAATGTCATATTCAGTATTTAAATGTATATGAAAACACATTTTTCAGGTTTGCTCATTGCAGCCAACAGAGATGTATTGAACTGCAAAAAAACCCCCCTTGTTTGCTAAAGGTAAAACAAAACTGGAAAGCAAAGGTTGTACCTGGTTCTGTATTACCTGTGTTAGCTCCATGTTGACTTGGGTAAGACTGCCTGGATATGGGTATGGTGGGCTTTCTACTTTATCTGTTGAGTAAAAAGAGTGACAACTTTTATTATACATGCCTTTTCCCAAACTGTAGAAGGGGTTGTTTGCTTTGGGGGTTCAGTAAAAGTTAATTCTACACTGTTAAATGACAGTAAGCATTCTACAGTGGTATATGTGAGAGATTTTCTTTTGGGAAATCAGAGACTGGCACCTGTCTAGATTAGCAGGATTAACAGTGGCAGGACTGGTGTGAGGGGACTTGGAGATGTTTTGAATGAAATACCTAGACCTGCTCTGCCTTTGTAATGATGTCATTGATAGTTATTACATAGCACCAGGTATGAAGTGTAGCTCAGATACTGTGACTGCCTAACTGCGCGATTAGGCAAAGAGTAGGGAGTTGTATGGATTGGTATGTGAACCGATGTTACTGAGAGTATTGATCCCTTAATTCTTTTATCCAAGGACTAGTGTGCATAAAGTAAAGAAGTTAGAACAAGAAAATACTAAATTTTGCATTACTGTTACCTCTTGAAATGAGAACTGTATATAAATGCTGGCATCTATGCCCGCTCACAATGGTAAAGGTATTCAAACCACTGCATACAAAATGCATAGTTTGTGTCTATGATAAGAGACAAAAGGACATAAGTGTAGCAAAGGGGATGAAGCAGTGAACAGACAAGGAAAATTAAGTCACTTTAGAAGTTGTTAATAGGGTCCTTCATTTGCAAGGTTTACTCTTGACTGCAATGAATTGTGACTTGTTCCCCAACTAACTAAAATCGCAAGTTCTGGGAAAAAAAACTTGTTGCACTGAAAAGAATTATTTTTCTGCACCTTTTGGTATGAAATATCATAAGGGAGCATGCATAGGTAGTCCCATAGGGGTTTTCCTTCTTGTGACAATGAAGAGGATGCATCACTGCAGACAACCAATTATTCTGTAGCTCTTGTTTGTGAAGAGGCAAAGGAGTTCCTCGTTCTTCAAATTTGAGGACAACTATGCTTTTTAAATTCAAAAATGGGAGGAAGAATTTCTTAGGGCAGAAATTATTGTCTCTTCTCTACCCTCTCTCCTGAAGGAATCTGAGTAGGAATGGTTCTTTCTTTATCATCCTTGCTAAAAAGGGCTTTCCTGTCTCCTGTCCTAAGAAGCTGTCTTCCCTTGTGCTGTTGTCATTAGGTGCTTTGTGGATCTAGTGAGAAGATGGGACTGCCAAAGATCTTTTTTCATTGTTTTCACACCCTTTCTAACAACATATTAGATTTAAAAAACAATATTCCTGCTAAAGCATTGGCTACTTTCATTTTTTCTTTCCAAAGCTAGGGTCAGAGAGGAAGCCACACTTCCACACAACTCAGCTGACTAAGTTAAACTTCAGCACTTACCACAATTCACAGAACCAAAATAGTGGTTTTCAAAAAATGAAAGAATTTTGCACCACTATCAACCTCCATTGCTATAATTCACTGCCAGGGTAGGTGCATCCTTGGTAGCAGCATTTACAGCTGTAGCATAGGCATCCTGTAGGCAATATTACCTTTGTGAGTTAAAGTTTTTAAATGTCATATCATTGTCTATGCTACGCACAGTTAATACACTCTCAGAAACCACACTAGAAGCAGATCGCAGCAACAGGGTTCAATCTAGGTAAACACTTAGAGAGTCAAATAATCAAGTGAGGATAAAGTCCTGCTGCCCTGAAGGGTGGGGTGGGAGGACATGATGTCACATTGAAGGTGATTTGTCTTCCTGCATCTGAGCTGCGTGTCACAGATCAAATGGCAGAAGCTAAATGAAATAAAGGAACTTATAGAAATTTAAGAAATGCTGTCATCTTATAATAATAATAGTGAAAAATCATGTGTATTTGGCACTCAGAGATTTCAGATGATCAATTTTAGCCTTCACAGTACCCCATTGAGATAAAGAAGTGCATTCACATGGAGAGAATAAAAAACTAGATCTCATTACATGTGCTTTTGTCTTGTAATCTCAGGATTATGATTCCTTTGTGTTTGCCCCCAGACAAATGCATGTAACAATAGCATTCAAAGGTATATAGTGGGATTACACATGGATACACAAATTTGAGCAGGTGATCAAGGGAAAAAAGAAAGGTAAAAAAGACAGAAGGAGAAGGAAGGTGGCAAGTATGAATGTTGGCCCTGCTATTTCCACTGTTTCAACATGTTCCCTAATGTTGGTAAAAATTCTTTCTTCTCTTTCTCTTGCAACCTGAATACTTTTATCTTATTTTTGTGTTGTATCTGTCAATGAAGTTTGACATTTAATAGATATTTTTCTATAATTATGCTTACTTTGCTTTGTGCTTTGGAAGCCTGCAGTAAATAATGAATACTGAACCTAGAAAAGCAGGTGGTACTTAAACATCTGTATGGTGTATTGCTTGACTGCTAGAGGGTGCAAAGATATGAAACATACCAACTCATAATGATGTAAATACAAAGAAGATAGTAATAAGGGTTTCTGGCAAACCTTCAGTATAAATTATCCTCAAGAGATTGCAAACTCTTGCAGAATGTGTATATCCAGACAGTCAATGCTGGTAGGTCAGCTATTAACCTAGTCTTTGCTTTAAAATAACTGAAAGAAAAGAGTCTGAAATAAAGAAGGTTCTTTACTTGAAGTCATAAAAACTTCAATTTAGACAGTCAGAAATTTTCCAGTCACTGAAAGAGTTGTTTTCTCTTGAATCCTTGTCTTTGACTGGATCTTCTCACAAAGTCATGCAAGTTCAGCATGATAGTGACCTTTGTGAAAGATTTGAAACACACACTGGTGTTAAACAGGGATGTGTTCTGGCAGTAACTCTCTTCAGTATGGAATTTCTTTTGCTTTTAAATCATGTTTTCTCTCTGTTCTTCAACAGGTGCTTTTCCACACAAAAAATAGAATGCAAAACCAAGTGCCTGCTGATTCCTAAACATGTTTTATACTGACATCACCACACTCAGTACATATGAAGATGGCGAATGCTAAAGCTTTTGAGTGCCTTTCTATTAACTTGCAATGTGTTTGAACTAATTGTCCATCTAAGGAAAAAACCTTGACTATATGCCAGCTATATTAGTTGATCTGAAAGTAGATGTACAACAATAGTTCTACATGTGTTTTACTTTGTCATTTGGTCAGGTTTAGATAATTTACTACTAGATATTGAGATTAATCCTCCCATTAAAAAGGTAACTGTAAAAATTCAGGCAGGCAGTAAGCCATCTGTGGGAAAGCAGCCAATGAGGGTGAACACCAAGATCCATACCATGAGATGTGCATTGTGCTATAGTACAGTATGGCATGGAAAACTTGCAGTAAGAATGAACAAAGATTGACCACCTTCTTTCTCTGTGAGAAAGGTGGAGTCTTTCCTGCAGCGTGAGTGCCCACCAGAGTATTGCTTAAGGGATGTGAGAAATCAGAGATATATAGCTTGATAAGAATTTTGATTTACAGATATATCCTTTATCTTGTTTGCTTGTTTCTTTGTGAAGCTGCTTGTTTGTGAATGTTCAAAGTGTTAAAAATTTCTAAGAATTTCCTGACTGCTTCTGCCATGTCAATGATGATTAATCTATATTTTTTACAGCTCAGTGGGCTATCTCTAAAATATGTCTCTGTAAATTAAAAAGTATCACTTTTCTGATAAGATTAAAAATGGTATAATATACTTCTTTTTTAACTTGATGGCAAAAAAAATCATGTACTCTTTGTTCTTCATTTAAATAGTGCCATCTTAGTGTCCTTAATGCAGAAAGATATTTTTCCCCCTTTCCCTGCTGTTCTTGGTCTTTAAGTAATTGCCACCTTGAAAAAAGCTAGGAATTTCTGTTGCACTCGAGGAATGTTATATGACCAAAACTCAGTTCAGGCTGAGTTTCTAATATCTAGACAAGAAATACTGAAAATAAAATTTTCTTCATAGTGGAAGGTCAATTCTATTTTTAGTATACTGGTCATATTAGCATGAATGGTTAAAATGCAAGAAGAATTCTACGAGGTTTTGGGGGGTTTGATTGGTTTTTGGGGTTTTCTGATTTATTTTTTTTTTTAACTGTTTTCTAATCTTGCCAGTCTAGCCCCTTTACTCCAGCTACAAAGGTTGTAATCTCTGGTAGAAATATAAAATTAAAGCTGGCACCCAATTGACTGTGTCATACGTTTAGTGTTGCTGCCAACTGATACCATCTTTGACCCAGTGATTGGTTACACTTCTTGCTCTTTAGCTCCTCATTGCCTCCTTCTGAATTCTTTTCTGTGCAACATAGCACAACCTCATCCAGAGAAGCCATCCAAATTGCTTGTATTTTCCTGGGATTGATTTTGCAGCATCTGAAGTAGAAGTCGTAGTTTGCTCAGTGTGCTTACTAAGTAACCCAAAATTGATTTAAGATGGACCTGGTCTGAACAGATCAATTCAGGGCATAGTAAGCCACTATTGAAAAGGGTAATATAAATTCTGGCTTAAAAAATTACAGTGAAGCAGAAAGTAGATGTTGATTTATGTATCAAATTCTTTCTTATTTCCATGGGATGGATAATATAACCTGAATCCGATGATTCCTAAACATTTCCTTGGGGCTGTGATATTTTAAGGGGGAAAACCAAGTGTGTCTTATGCCTTGTGAAATGGCTTTCAGGAAAACAACAGTTCCATTAGTTTACCACTTTCTAATATTCACCAGCCCTCTAACACCAAGATGCTGCAGCATGGAGGTCTCTGAGGAATACTGAAAAGCTGACAATTGTAAATGAATTTTTTGCAGTAACTATTATGCTAACCTGCCAGATAGTCTTACTTTATTTTGTGGTAACACAATCATACACTTTAAATAGGGAAAGTTAAATTACTGCCACTGTGTACAGCCTCAAAAGCACCTAAGTGCATTGGTGCAACTACAATATTTTGAGCCAACTGGCATACTGAATCCTCTAGCTGCCCAACAGATGTCTGTGATGCGAACCATCCCTACAAGCAGCAAGTATTCTCTCATGTAAAGCCACTCTAACTTCACACAGGAGGCCAAAGCACCAAGTTGAGTGAATTTGATGTTCACTCAGCTAACAAGCTTAAACTGCCTGATTGAAATCATGTTGATTTATTGCCAAAATCAAGCTGTTGCCATAATAGTGAATAACACTGTATATTTAAGTACAGGTAAAGTGAAGCATCCTTAATGTTTTGACATTATTAACACATCATATATGGACATTATCTTTGTAATAATAAAATCTTAAAGCTTCTATAAAAGGAAATTGTTACCAGCCTGTCTTGTTAACTTCACTTATAAATCTTTGTGATACTGTTCTGATTTCTTAGGCTTCCAACTCATCCAATGAATTGTGATAATTATCTACCAATAGGTAGATAATTGTACTTTAAATGGGGGGAATTCTTCTAAACACCTCTGTACTTATGGTGCATGGAAGTCTGAAAACAGAGCTTTGCTATATGTCTGGTTTTAGAAACCTCTTTTTAGTGAGCAGAGCAAAATTATAAAAGCGTGCTGAATAGAATAGTGTATGTATAAGTATCTTCCATCTGAATGTTGTCTGCCACCTCTGGCTGTGGCCCTGTCACCTTGTTCTGATTCCAAAGGGTGCAGCAGCCCTCAAGCAAGCCCAGCTGGTTGTAGAAGAAAGATTTTAGGAGTGGGACTTATTATGCAAAAAGATTTGAATCAAATGTTACACTTTAGCCAGGAGAAAAGGAGCTTTCCACGTATGGGTAGGATCTCATTTCTTCTGATCATACAATAAAGCATTGTTGCTAAGATTTTTTTTAATTTCTTTTTTGTTGTTTTTGTTCTATTGCAGCAATGTACCACACACTCCTCCCTTCTCAAGCTACATCCCATATGCCAAGATGATAAGGAGCCCTTAGACTGCCTCAATACCCTTGCAGATATCCCTTCTATTTCAGGGTATTTCTAGAAGTTGAATTTGTGGCCATTTTTAGCCACCTGGGTGCTGTAAAGGACGTCTAATGCAAGGGAGAATCTGGCCTAGAATTCAGAAGTGGTTTGAATCTTTTGAAGGTAAAATATTCCACACAATTGTCATTAGTGTCTTGATAACTATTTCATAATTTTTGATGGAGTAAGTGGGAAGAACTTTTGTACTGTGCTACATGTAATGCAGTTGTTGCATTTCCAGCTGGCTGTTTCACCTCTTTCCTTAAATCTGAGTTGTTTTTTTCCTAGAGCATTTGTTTTGTTTTCCTTCTAGGGTTATATCTGTTATAGAATTATAATTTGTGTATTCTCTGTGAATTGGTGTTTTTAATTGTGACCAGATATCTTTTCTGTTTATGAATGGTTATTTTGGACGGTTCTTGGTTTTCTCTGGATTCCCTTATAAATTATTGTTTCCTCAGTCTTCTCATCACTGAATTATTATAGCTGGATCCCATCCATGAAAACTTTTAATTTTAAACTATGGATGAGCTGAACCATTACTTCTTAATTTCAAAAATTATTTCCGCTGACTGTACTATTTTGGTAACTGCCATCATTTTATTCATGTTGAAAATGTTAGATGGTAGCTACTTAAATTAATAATGGAATGTCATCCACGCATTGTATTGGACTAATATACATCAAATGATATGGGATGATGAGACCTGACATAACCTAATGAGGAGTGATGCATGTTTCAGAAGTACACTGCAGGGTTCTTATTTTTTAATTATTTTTTGAAAATGTCCAGAAGCAGAGAAATAGCTGTAGGACATGGAGCACTGCCAGCAAATCCCAGGAAGTTCAGCAAGTCACTGAAATTTTTCAGCACTGATCAACATTTTTTCCATACTCTTTGTGATGAGCTACCAGACATCTACATTCAATCATACTTGCATGAACTGTAATCAGTTCAGTTGCTAATGTGCACCTTTATTACTGTGGACCTTCCTTAGGCAAGTTTACTTCATACGCATTACACTGCATTAAATTGCCATGTCTCTTAAATAGTTCTTAGATACAAACTATTGTTGTGATACATTTGGATGCCTGAAAAGATAATTCTTTGCCTCTAGTGTATAATCTGGTTTGCCTAGTTTCTTGTAGACAGTTAACTACCTTTTTTTTCTACTCACATAGTAACTGTTCTGCATCTGAAAGTTTTAGGGATAACATAAAAGCCTTTCTTTGGAAGGACTTTCTTTTGTACCCCAGGATTTATAATGTGGCTGTTATCCATACCCAGTCTGTCACCTCTAAAAATGAAACTACAGCAGGAAAAATTGGAAGTGTGATATACTAAAGGTGACACTTCATCTTCGCTAGTAGGTTCTGTAAGTGATATCCTGGAGGTTTATAGGGGAAACTGGAGTTCTTAGGGAAGTGTTGACTGAGGTTTCAATGACCTGTTTTAATCATATCTGTTGTATGGATGTTGGTGACAGATCATATTTCTAACAATGTGTAGTCATTTTTAGATAGTTATTACTAAAATTTACTTTAATTCAACTTATGTTTACATGTAAGAACTTTTTCTGGCAGAACCAAAAATTCCATTCTGTGGCTAAATCTTCCAGTCTGCACTGACAGGAACTACATATAACTAAGCTATTTTAACATATTAAAAATTTTAAATCTGTGGCAATCGGAAGGGAATGCTGAAAATATTAAAATACATTTATGTGTTCATATTCTCAGCTGTGAATACTGCTAGGCTTAAATCTGTTTTTTTGTGGTTTTAAATCTTATATTAATTCAATCTGTGAAATTTTACTATGTATGTGTTCTTTTGCAGACTGGAGTCTGCTCTTATGATGTACTGTTGTGCCAGGTTTCTGTCTACCACAGTGCTCACAAACTTCTTCAAAACTTTTCTGATTTCTTTGAGACAGCAAGCTGGAGGTTGCAGGTGAGGCAAGGCACATTCCTTCAGGAGATGGTGTCTTGCCTGAAATGAGTCTGCATATGGTCTGAGCACTTCTTTCCACCGTGGCACATTGATTCAATTCAATCCATTTAATTTGCAGGCCTCCTTATAATGTGACACATTGTTTTGTGCTATTGGATCATTTATTCTCTGAAGCTAATGAGTAGGAAAGAAGAATTAAAAGTTTCACAGGGGCAAGACTGATGGGATTCAGTGCCAGGTTTCTGACCTGACAGTGGAATCCCTCAGGTGGTAGTTTGATAAACTTAACCTTCCAAATGATGCTTTGTAACTTCTGAAAGAAATCTTCTGCTCCAAGGCTACAGATTCATTTTAATCTAAGGTCTAGCTGGAATTCATGTGAGATTTTGAACATGAAATCATGTAGAGTAACTATCCTTGTAACTGAAGCCAAAGTGAAAAATTTTTAGAGCCCCTTGTGTTGTGTTTTTCCAAACATCTGAGTAATACAGAGGTCATATTATGTAGGCACGGGGCAGATCAGTTCCAGAGGACTTAAGGCGGTTCAGCAAAAATGCTCCTACTGGTGAATTTTCCACGCATCATTGAAACCATTTAGTGTTTCCACTGTAACTTTCTTGATCTTCATTTGGACATTGGAAAGTATATTGACACTTCTTATTTTTTTTCTCTGTCACATGCTTTGCATTTCCTTTGCACAAAACTGATTGGCACTGCCCTCTCCTGATTTACTGGGGGAGATGGGGAGGAAGGTGAAGATGGGGAAGGGGAAGGTTGTTGGGAAACTGCCCAAAAATGAAGCAATTTTTATAGACTCTTATAGTTTCTTATTGTAAAAACATCTGCAATAATCTAAAGGTAACAAAACCAAGGCTCAGTTTCATAAAAATGCTGAACTTTCTGATATTGAAGCCAACAAGTTTATATCCTGAATAGAATTGAATTGAATTGAATTGAATTGAATTTCAGTTGAAAGGGATGTACAATGATCATCTAGTCCAGTGATCCAGATCCAGATCCAATGCTCAACTGCCTGACTATTTCAGGGCTGACCAAAAGTTAAAGCATGTTATTGAGGGCATTGACCAAATGCCTCTTAAACACTAACAGGCATGGGGCATCAACCACCTCTCTAGGAAGCCTCTTCCAGTGTTCGACCACCCTCTCAGTAAAGAAATGTTTCCAAATGTCAAGTCTGAATCCTCCTCGGCACAGCTTTGAGCCATTCCCAGGTGTCCTGTCACTGGATCCCAGGGAGAAGAGCTCAGCACCTCCCTTTCCACTTCCCCTTCTCAGGAAGCTGTGGAGAGCAACAGGGGCACCCCTCAGCCTCCTTTTCTCCAAACTAGACAAACCCAAAGTCCTCAGCCGCTCCTCACAGGACATGCCTTCCAGTCCTTTCACCAGTTTTGCTGCCCTCCTCTGGATGCATTCAAGGACCTTCACATCCTTCTTAAATTGTGGGGCCCAGAATTGCACACAGTATTCAAGGTGAGGCCGCACCAATGCTAAATAAAGCAGGATAATCCCCTCTTTTGCCCAGCTGGTTATCCTGTGTTTGACGTACCCCGGGACGTGGTTTGCCCTCTTGGCTGCCAGGGCACACTGCTGGCTGGTGCTGAGCCTGCTGTCAACCAGCACCCCAGATCCCTTTCTGCAGGGCTGCTCCACAGCCACTCCTCTCCCAAGTTATACTTGTGCCCGGCTTTACTTCACCCCATGTGCCAAGTTAACATTTGTTCTCATTAAATTTCATGCCACTGATGATTGCCCAATGGTCCAATCAATCTAGATCCCTCTGCAAGGCCACTTGTCCCTTGAGACAGTCAACAGCACCTCTCAGTTTGTTATCATCAGCAAACTTGCTAATGGTGCATTCAACTGCTGCATCCAGGTCATTGACAAATGTATTGGACAGAACTGGCCATAGAATTGAGCCCTGATGAACACTGCTGGTAACCAGTCACCAGCCCAATGTAGCCCCATTACTGCAACCCTTTGAATTCTGCCCTTCAGCCAGTTCTTCATCCAGAGAACCATGAACCTGTTTATCCCACAGCTGGACAACTTTTCCAGTAGGATGCTGTGAGGAACAGTATCAAAAGCCTTACTAAAATCTAGAAAAGCTACATCCACCACCTTTCCTTCATCCACTAGATGGGTGATCTTATCACAGAAGGATATCACATTAGTTAAACAGGACCTTCCTTTTGTGAACCCATGTTGACTGTGCCTCATGATTGCTGGGTCTTCCCTCATGCCCACTAGTCTAGTGGAAGGTGTCCCTGCTAGATGAACTAGATGATCTTTAAGGTCCTTTCCAACCCAAACCAGTCTATGATTCTATGGTTGCATGAAATTGGACTAACATTGGCTAGCTTCCAACCAGCATGGACCTCCCCAGACTCCCAAGATCTTTGGTAGATGATCAAGAGGGGTTATGCCATAACATCTGCTAGCTCCCTCAGTACCCTGGGATGAATCCCATCAGGCCCCATGGACTTCTGAACATTCAGCTGATACAGCTGGTCCCTTCCAATTTCAGCGTCCACAAATGTAAAGTCACTGTTCCCACACTCGTGGTCCTCTGACTCAGGGAACTGGGCAGCCCATGGTCTGTCAGTTTTATTAAAGAATGAGACAAAAAAAGCATTGAATGTCTCTGCTTTTTCTTCATCCCTAGTAGTCAGGTGACCATCTTCAACAAGTATTGGTCTGATGTTTTCTTGAGACCTCCTCTTGCTATTAACATAATTTTAAAAGGCTTTCTTGTTGTCTGACACAACACTGGTCAGTTTCAACTCTAATTGAGCTTTGGCCTTTTGTGTCTTCTACCTGCATAAACGAACCACAGGTCTGTAATCTTCCTGTGAAGCCTAACCTTGCTTCCAGAGATCATAAAATTTCTTTTTCCTCTTGAGCTCCATGAGGAATTTGCTGTTCAGCCAAGCTGATCTTCTGCCCCTCTTGCTTGACTTATGACATATATTAATATAAGATCATCATCTTTCAAAACAGACACAGTTAAATAATTGGTCCCCAAAACTGTGAAAATCAAATGGTGTTTTGTCCCAAAATCAAATCAAGTAATGTTTTGTCATAGTAATGATCACACAGAAATTTATTTTACTTAGTTTGCAAGTTTAGCTATATAACCTTCTGATAAAAGTATGTCTTTATTTTGGGTTTTAGTCACGTTATCTTTCTGTGAAAATTCAAGAGTCAAACCCCATATTTGAAAATATTAATTTAGTGGGGAAATGGGTTGGGAATTAACAATTTCACTTATCTCAAGGAGTTTAGAAAAACATTCCTGAGTGTTGCGCAGTCCCAAAATACCATGTTATATGACAAAGCTGGACGGGAAGCTTGCTTTTGTATTATGGCAGAACAGAAAAAGCATGCTGGGCCCATAACCCACAGGTCAATGGATTGTAACCATCCTCTGCTACCAGAGGGGACACAGCTGGGACAGCTGACCCCAACTGACCAGAGGGATATCACATAGCATATGACATCATGCTCAGCAGATAAAGAAAGCTGGGGGAAGAAGAAGGAAACGGGGAACATTTGGAATGATGGAGTTTGTCTTCCCAAGTAACCGTTATGCGTGATCGATCCCTCCTTTCCTGGAGATGGCTGAACACCTGCCTGCCGGTGGGAAGTGGTGAATTAATTCCTTGTCTTGCTTTGCTTGTGTGCACAGCTTTTGCTTTAACTATTAAACTGTCTTTATCTCAGCCCACGAGTTTTCTCACTCTTATCCTTCTGATTCTCTCCCCCATCCCACCAGCGGGGAGCGAGCAAGCAGCTGCTTGGTGCTTTGCTGCTGGCTGGGGTTAAAACACGACAGTCTGTCAGACCCCACTATCCCTTTTATAAATTAATACTGCCTATTTCAAATGTTTACAAGACACCTTTCATTCCTTGTTTCTCACATCTGGAAATTAATGCACAAACACAAGTTTCGTTACTGCTCAACAAAATTCTTTTACTTCTGCCATAATGATTCATAGTCAAAATATCCAGTCTCACTTCACTAGCCAACCAGAATGTAATTACTTTACATCAGTTGTCTAACAACAAACAAACCAACCTCATATGTCTAGCTATAAAAAGCAGCACTGTGCTTCAAGAAAAAAATGTGAGTTGGCATAAAAAGGCTCAGTAACCCAAAAAGAGTCCTTTCAATACAAATAGCACGACATAAGCTGCAAAGTCAATATCATACTCCCATCAATAAACCATTTCAGATAAGTAGACTTTCAAAATCAAACCTTGGAAGTAGTGGTTAACTGTTAACAAAAACTTTAATAAATTGTTATTGACTTAATTTTAAATAGTGTTCAGATTAATGGAGTATGATATGCTATGCAAATATGTTCCTCATTTCCAGCTTTGTTTGATGGGTTTAATAAGTAACTGCTTAAGATCACAACTGATTTAGTTCTCAAGGCACAGTGCTAGGATACTTTTCGCTTTGAGAAAGGTCAGTAAGAAGAATTCCACATTTCTGTACATGATGCCCTTGTGCCTTTGAAATCACTGGGAATTTGGCTTTGATAGTGCTAGGATATGAACTAAGCTGCTGGCAGTGTACACTTGAATAGGAAGAGGTAGAATGTTTTCACTGAGGGCAGCTGCAGATCTATTTGGAGAAGTAATGTTAACCCAGTGATAGGTAACTTATCCATTTCCTCTCAGGAAGAAGAAATATTTATTAATGGTGGATCCTTCTGTATCACATGAAATGAGCTTCTGTATTGCAAAGACAAATATGATTTCTGCACTAGGATGTCAGCTTCAGCCTCCACTTGCTATGCCAGAGATGGCAAACAAGGTAGTCAAGACTGCAGCTTTTTACCCATTAAGGTCTTCTTCCTGGCAGGTTAATAGTCACTTGTACCAATAACTGGCTTGGTGGTCTTTCTCTGCTGATGGGTAATGAAGCTTTTGCCAGGGGTCACACTGGCCTCAAACACCCACAGATGATATAAAAAGAGATTTCTCTGTATGTAAATGAACGAAATGTTTCACACAAATCAGACAGGTGGTTATTTTTTCTGGTATATGAAGAATGAAACTGTCCTTCTCTCCCTGTTAACATCTTGTGGGTCGTTTTTGGTTTCGGGGTTTTTTTTACATCCTGTGAAGATTTCTTGGATTTTATCTATGGACAGTATCTTTTTTCCTTCTTTTCCTTTGTTTCTCAGGCAGCTTGTGCTTGATTCTGTACATCAGAAAACACAGAAGCTGTCCCTGCTTATGAGAGTTTGCTATAGGAAGTGAGATGCAGCAGATGGAAAAAGGCAGACTGATGGAACGAGGAACACTTTGACAACACCAGTCAGCCTGATAGTTGGTAGTCTCAGATCACCAGCACCCTAACAACTGTTTTCAAGCTTTTTGTAGGCACTGCAGGAAAGGAAAATTTTAAAACCACATTTTGAAGGAGGAAGATAAGTTTACTTTGCAGTTATCTATGGAAATATATTAGTTTACAGAGGGCAGACACACAATTTAACAGTATAGGCAATCAAGATCAGCACCACATTCACTTCTATCTGAGTGCCATACACAAGTTTATGCAGCCATACATCTTATTTTACATTAGTCAAGTGAAATTCACAATCCATATTTTAGAGAAGGCTATGTGAGTGCAAGCTCCCTTCTCTCTCACTCTTCAAGAAAAATTCCCTTACTGGCATATTTTTGAAAGTCTTAGTAGAAAAAGAAAATGTCAAATTTTGCATTTCTGTTTCAGCATGGTAGGAATGCATTATTTCAAGAACAGTCAGAAATGTACGTATCTGTCCATTTTACAGGAGGTGATGTGAGAATAAAGAGGTCATGCACCATCCTCAGCCTGGGGAAAAATTACCAAGTTACAGTGTGCGAGCTTAACATGTCTCTGGGATGGTAGAATTTCAGAGCTAGAGTTGTCAGGTAGCTCAGGTATTAATGTTTTTGGATGAGAAGTGAAGGGTGTTTCCTCCTCAGAGAAATCTGGTCCTCAAAAGCTGATGGATTCATACAGATAATCTCCTCCTAACCCAAGGAACTAAGAAGAGAGAAACTGAAGTCTGTGCTGTATAAGCCTACCTAGATAGTTATCTTGGAGAGGACTGCTCACCCTGCTGCAGGTTCACTGATAAGTGTTTCACTTCTGCTATAGTGCAATTTCTTTGTTGCAGTGCAGCAGCATCACTTAGTGTCACATTCTCGCCCTTCTTTTTTTGTCCCCCCCCCAATGAAAATGACAATGTATGAAAATGGCAACAGAAGTTAAAAGCTGTCCTGTGGCTCTCATGTAGTATGTTTGTACAAGAGTCGGGGAGGAACTCAGCACAATGTTCATTCTTGACATCCATTTCTCCAGAGTTTGTGGAAAATGTTTGTTCAAATCTCAGGGTAAACCACCTATAAAGTAAGACAAGGATATAGGCTCATGGCCTGTCATGTCCCAGTCAGTATGCTTGTCTGTGACAGATTAAAATATATGTTGTACTGGAGCAGGAGGCAAGAGGCAGGATGTCATTTGGTAGAGCAGGCAACCTGTGATTCTTGCTGGGATACTATGACTCCAAATTTTTTCTGCTATGGGTTTCTATTTTTGTCATGATCTATCTTCTCTTCTCTAAACTACCACAGAAATTTTGTGCAAAAAAAATATTTGCTAAAGCACTGATGTTATGGCAAATTGCTCAGGTAGTACTCACATTGAACTAAAAAGTTCTGTACTTTGAACGGTGACTAGGGAATTTCTATGTAACAATTTTTAAATCTCTAGCTTGAAAAGCAGCCTACTTTACGGATGTTGAATTGCATAGCACTAACATTTCACATTCCCAAACCTGAACCAGCGAAACTTGCTTTTGAAATATGCAGGCTGTGATGCTTTTGTAAATAACTGCACATATTTTATCATTGCATATTTAAGGATTTAGTTTGATACTTGTAATTGCACACACACCTGCATACATAAACAGAAAGACACATAACCTATCATGACAGATGCTATTCTGTACCTCAAGAGTCATTATGGTTTTGTAAAGATGGAAGCAAAAGATAAGAAAAAAAGACATATATGGTCCCTTTTTGGTGGCGTGTAGACAATGGACAATACTAGAACTTCTTTAACCAGTTTGTTTTCTCCATAAATTCCAAATCTGTCTCAACTCTAGTACATTTTATACTTGGCTACTCTCATACAGGTTTTTTTTAGGCAGCTATTTATTATGCTTTTGCAATCTGTTATCTTACAATTACTAATGCCTTATAATTTTATAAGGCAGCTGTTTTCATTCTGGACATCAGACGCTACAGGCAGGACTTTAATACATATCCTCAGCAACTAGGTCTTGCAGCCACCTCCATCTAAATGTAGAAAAGCAGCTTGAAAATTCTGTTATGTATTCATGGGTTTTCCTTCTTCCAGAGCTCCAATCTGCATTACTGGTGAAAGAGAGATGTGACTTTCACAGGGCAGCTAGAGGCACTCTGCCTGTGAGTGGCAAGTACATGGGGAGGGCATGTTCATTATCAAGTTCTTAACACCTAGTGTGGTAATAAGCTTCACACTTGCACTAGCTGGTGTGTAGAAAGGAGAGAGACGTGGTAGTTCCTTTTCCTTGTTTCAACATGCATCTTTGGGGCAATTGTACTTCAGTCCTGGAAACCATGTGAGGGCAGAGAGCCAGGTCTTACAGTTGTAGTTTGGCTCAAATCATACCTATCTTCTCGGCCAGTGGCCTATGTCTCAGGGTTGAATGCCCACTGACTGCACCAACAGGAATTTCATGCTGCAAGAGCATTCAGATAAGCTGTCATTGCCTCCTGCATAGCAGAACGTCCTATTTTCCATCTCTTTCCCAGCTAATGCAACTTTGCTGTATGACTAGTGTTCCACTCCAAAATATGGTGAATTTGGGGGAGTCCTGGATTTGCATTATTTTACTAACTTTTGGGGAGACAGGTATTTGCATAACTCCCCTAAAGTACCTTCCTTATATATTCTCATATATTCATCTTCAATATTTCATCAAACTATATTACTTTGAATAAAATAGGCAGAGGAGGGAGGTAGCTGATTAGGTGTAAAGTTCTGAATCACTCTGGTGGCAGAATACCAAGGGCCGAGGAACCCTTGGTGACTTTGTCTGTTCCTCACAGCTGTAATATGTCTCAGTGAAAACTGCAGAAAAGTACCAACCAAATTAAATAAATTTCTTTACAACCTATCCTTCTGTTTAAAGTAAGCCACTAAGTAGGTTCATTTTGCAGTGGTTATTTGGCTCTAAAATGTCTTATGCTTGAAGTAATTTCTTATCTTGTAAAAATATATAATGGTTCATGATCAATGAATATTGCATACTAAAGTGGAAGTAGCATTCAGATAGATAAAATATGTAACAATACTGTTGTAGACAGAGACCTGGAGATTTCTGAGTTCTGATCTCTGGTCTGTTATCAGCTTGACTCTATGTACTTTCTGATTTACAAAATGTTTACTTAGAACTATTACAAAATGAACTAATTTTGCTCAGTAAATTTCTAGTAGGGAATAACTTGTTTGAATAAACAAGGGCTTTGTTTTCTATTCTGTTTCCTACTCTCTCTATTCAGGAGGACTTTTAAAAATATATATGTTGGTTTGTTCCAAATTATTTTCCTTAATTTGTCATTATGCTTGTTGCAGGCATGTGGCACGTTTTAGGGGAACATTCAACATCCTGAAATTCTGTGTTTTAGTTATTAGTGCATAAAAGTCACTGTAAAGATGGCAAGACTTTTGATTTTCTTCCCTCACTGAGTACAGCTCTTACTGTCTAATATCTACTGAAAATATTCATGGCTATTGCAGGATCAATATTGTTCATCTGTTATTTGTTTCCTAATGTTTGCATACAGTTCATTATCTCTCTACACAATTCTGTGGTCTGATTATTTGTAAATGTATGCTTGAATGGACATAAAGTGTACAATCACAGGCATAGTAAATTTAGTAAGTTTTCAGTTAATATTCATGAGTATTCACCCTCTCTTAATTACTGAATGTCCAGTGCTAAGTATTGCTCTTGGTGCTTCGCTGCTTCAGTTATAGGTATATTTGAAGGTCTGAATCAAATAACACATGCAGCTGCTCTCAGATGCACTATTTTGAGAACACTCTGAATTCATTTGCTATTAGACATTTAACTGGCTTCTCGCCTCTATGAGCTATTAATTTGAACTACAGTAATCACATAGTAATCATAATCTCCTATTGAGATAAAGATAAATGTAAATACTGAAACAGTATATAACACCTTAACTCCATTTCACTATTCTCCATGTATTAGGGCTACCAGTGGATATAGCAGTTCACAATATTTTATGGAAATTAAAGTAAGTGTAAATTGCTGAAATACTGGCAAAATGTCAGATTTGTTGCATTATTAGGGGATTTGCATTAGTTCTGAATCATAGAAAACAATAGCTGCTAAGTTAATTGCTAGGAAACTGCAAACGTTCCCTGGAGAATTCAAGCCTTACTGTCATGTTGAGACATTTGTCCCCGAATATTTCAATTATGAACATTATTGCTACTTAAAAGAAGATGTCATATTAGTTTGTTTTGTTTTGCTTTATTAACTCATTTATCTGTATTCAGACAATTTTGAGGGTATTTCTCTATCAAAATTATCCAACTACTATGTTTGGGAATATTAGTAGTAGCTACAGTTTTGACTCCATGGTGTGAGTCAAAATGTAATTCATGATTTGCAGACATTGGCGTGATTATTTCAAAAGAATGATTGATAAAGATTCACAGCATGGGTTTAACAGAAGTATTTTGAAGGCATTTCTAACAACAATCATGCGAAAAACGTCACTTTTATAGAGGATTGCTTTAGGTTGCCATCTTGTGGTGCAAATGCAGTTGTTGAAAGGAAAGGAGAAACTGATCCTGCTGTTGACAGTAATACCCTGTTCTTTAGGTAAGGTTAAAAGGATTTGTAATCTGAAGATATATGTACTTCAACCAGAATGAAATAATCCCTAGATGAAGATTCAAGTGCAGATTCATATGATTAATTACATAAATACCCAATATTGTCATAGGTTCTCTAGATTACCTTACCTTTACTGTTTATCTACTATAAACCAAATGTTCTCTTCATCATGACTGTTTTCTAGTTCTTCATAATGTCTAGTATAAGTATTAAAAGCTCTTAGAAACCAGGTGGAATTCCACATTCAAATTTGGCATACCTGCATTTGCCTTTTGGCATATAGTCATGGAGGCCTAAAGTTTTAAAAAATCAAGGCCTACATATTCTGGAGAGCAGGAACAAAGCCTGTTCTTAGACACACCTTGCTGCTGTCAATAGATTTCAGCTGTCTTATAAATTAATTTAGTTCCACAAAAAAATTGTATTTGCCAACTGCTGTAACAATAGCCTTGGAGAGTAGCATAATCCAGTCCCACAAATGTGTCCCCACTCAGGCAGTTTTGCTTATACATGAATGACAAAAGATATAAGAATAGCACAGTTTACTCTGCAAAGTGAAATTACTGTTTCTCAGTAACCAAGGAGGCTGTAGGCACTGCTTCTCCAACAAACCTATAAAATCTTGGGACTGCTTGTACAATATTGATTTTTTTCTTTAAAACAGTGTGCTGAAGAGACAAGAGGGCTAGACTTTGTGTGTGTAAATAATATAACCTTAAGCATCAACAAGTCTCTTTTTCCAGCAGAAATTTTTTTGAGTAAGATAGGTATGCGAGTTTGTTCACCTGGGACTTCACACTAGCCATTAATTTTACTAGAGGGGTTGCTCACAGCTCAGAAATAAGCATGGCTGCCAGCCTTTAAGATAAGTAGCTATGCTATAGTGTTATGTATGGGTGTTGTGTGCCATGTGGAGGAAAAAGCTGGCTAGAGAAAGAGCCTAGCTTTGGCCTTCACGGTCCTTGAAAAACAACTTTCAGACCTTTCTGAAAATGAACATGTTGCTGTTTGGAGAGAGTTTTATGAACCTGGAGGGGAAGAGGAACATGGTTTTCCACCCTGGGGGTGGAGGTCCCAGAGAACAGCATGATCACGTACAAGATGGACGTCTCTGTCCTTTTGTCCCAGTTCCAGGCATCCTCCACAAGCAACCCATGCTGCATGCCTGCCCCAAGTAAGGTCTTCTAAGAGTTACATGTGTGTCACTGCCAATCACTGTGTGAAAGCCTGATGCGATAAAAAACAAGATTTGTTCTGCATTAAATGTGAAACTATTGGTGCCATGAAGGAAAGGGAAGAACTAAGAGGAACGCCTGGTGATATCCTTTAAGAAGGAAGGCCAATTGGAAGAAGGTTCAGGTTGATCCTTTTTGGGACCCCACAACAAATGCTGTGCAGTTGGGTCCTGACAGGTCTAGGGAAGGGAATCATTAAGACAGATGGAGACAGCGTCAGGTAGCAGCTGTTGTGCACAGCCTACTATCCCCAAAGCACTGTCAGATTTATGAATGGAAATTCATGTGGTAGCTAATGCTGCTGAGGCATGTGGCTTTAAACTTTCCCTCAAAAGGAAAATAGATGCAATAGTACTAAGAGACTGTGGGTGTAGAAAGGGATTTGAGACAGCTCTGCTGCCTGCAGGTGGACCAGATGGATAACACTGTAAGGCTGACAGTTTCTGAGGTTTCTCGGTTTATTTTTTGTTGTTGTTGTGGTTCTTTTAGAGATGTTCAACTTGGAATACAGAGAAGCCAGTGCTCTCACTCACTGGATATTACAGAGCTTGAAGCAATCCAGAATCTCTGCAGTACACCAGTTCCAATTCTCCATTAGTATTGTCTTCATGATTTATCATTGGGATTCCTTTATGATTGGTGTCACAAACTAGGTTACTTGCACAGTAGCTCAGGAAGTACCTAGCTATTGAAAATGTATAAGAATTTATTCATAATTGTTCCTGTCAACATGGAAAGTCTAGAAATTAACAAAAGCTCTGAGCAATTGGTTCAAGCAGGTCTCACTACCAGCAAGAAATTTTGAAGTCTATTTCTCTCTCACATTTCCCTTAAGTTAAGTCTTCAAGTCTGGGCAGTTTCTTTACTCATTCCTTCATGTCTCTGCTTATATGGAAAGCCCCTCCAAACATTTAGACATGCATTTAGTAGTAATTTTACCTCCAAGATCTGTAAAAGGAAGATCTAGACAATTATCATGCTCATGAGCATGCCCTTGCTGCCCATCATTCTCCCACTGCTTTTTGCAAGATAGGACTTAGTGATTTTCCTTGTCAAAGGCAAGGAAAATACTTTGAGATTTAAGTACAACAGCAGCATAAAGTAATTTATTTTCTGATCCCTGAGGCCTTTCTTTTAACAACCTTATTTATTCTTCTTTACTTCTTATTAATCTAAATTTTTGGTTTTGTCTGGAGAACTGAGCCAGGGAGATAGAAAAGACATGGTTTCCAGAGGAGGTGGAAAAGACCCAGGACAACCTATCCTTACCATATGACAAAATGGAGAGGGAGATCTTCCATCTCAGGCTGAGATGGATCTCTTTCCCAGGTCTGAGAAAGAATTCACCTCTTACTTGTCTCTGAGCATTGCCATAACACAAGAAATGTAAGGCTAGTGATTTGCACCCAGTCCAGTAGCTGTAACCAGTGCAATAGCTGAGCCTGAAATGGAAGTTAGAGCACTTGAATATTGTACAAGAACAGAAGTGTTGAAATTGGAAGAGCTATAAGATAAAATGTTGAGATCATTAGAATAGAATAGAATAGAATAGAATAGAATAGACTATTTGAGTTAGAAGGGACCTACAATGATCATCTAGACCAACTGCCTGGCCCCTTCAGGGCTGACCAAAAGTTAAAGCATGTTATTGAGGACATTGTCCAAATGCCTCCTAAAAACTGGCAGGCTTGGGGCATCGACCATCTCTCTAGGAAGCCTCTTCCAGTGTTTGCCCACCCTCTCAGTAAAGAAATGTTTCCTAATGTCAAGTCTGAACCTCTCCTGACTCAGCTTAGAACCATTCCCATGCATTCTATCACTGGATCCCAGGGAGAAGAGATCAGCACCTACCTCTCCCCTTCCTCAATGTATTATCCATGCATCTAACAGGGAAGAGGGCATCTTTTCTGCTACTCTGTAGCTAACAGGTCTTTTCTCTCCCAGAGAGAAAAAAAAAAAAGTGGTTAAAGTGAACTGGAGGAGTAAAGAAGTTGATCCACAACACACACAGATGCACATAGCCTAAAACATTATTGAATTCTGTCATTGCATTCTGGACTTAGTTCAAGACAGTGGGGATCATTCTCTTATGAATTGTGCTACAGGACCTTAATGACTCTGGTGAGCCAGAAGCCCTGAAAACATGCTATATAAAAGATAATATGTTGATTCCTGGAACTGTTATGACTCAGTAATAGCTTCTTAGGAAGAGTGATCCTTACTGACTCAGCAGTGCTACACCTTTTGTCACTTTACTCCCATCAACTGCAGTCCCAAAATTACCTTAAGCAAAAAAAAGAAGAAAAAAAAAAAAAAAAGACATAGTACTAAAAAAAAGTGGCATAGCAATATCTGTCTTCGGCAATGCTTTTGTTTAGCAGCTGAATGTTCACAGACTTCCCCTGAGAAGAAAAGGCCTTTTTTACTTTACGCTCTGTAGTACCTTTTTGCTACACAAAAGGTGAACATAAGTGGAAGAGAAAACATTAAAGAATGTAGCAGATGTGTACCTGGCTGCACATAAAAAGAAATGTCTGTTACTAAGTTCTTACTGACATAATTGTGGTATGACCAACTAAATAATAAATACATATATGCATTCTCCAACAGTGTATCAAAACGAATCCAAGAAGGTTAACCTGAAAGTCTATTGTGATACTTTATTCTGTACTGCAACTATCAACCAGTAACTAACAAATGTAATCTAATTTTGTAAGATCTACATCAGGAACCATAAAAGGCTCCTTACACACACTGAGCTACCACATTACAGTTACAAAAGTGACGACAAAGCTTGAACCTAACTTGACACAGTTTGCATTATTTGTTCTTTCTGTATATAGGGTGGGTTTTTCCATCCATATCTCACATTCTGTTGCTTTTTTCTAACTGCTCTCTACATTTATAATGCCATATCTTTCTACATTATGTGCTTTAAGATAGCTCTCCCTCACTAATTAAAATAACTACCTCTGTTAAAATATTACTGCTTTAAGTAAAATGAATAGTCTGCTGATTACAATAATTCATTATAATGCCAGACCAAAGGGAGCATAACCTTTTAAAGTCTGAAGTAAAAGTAGCAATGGTAGTTGTTGTAGTTTAACCCCAGCCAGCAGCTAAGCACCACACAGCCGCTCACTTGCTGCCCCCCCATCCAGTGGGATGGGGGAGAAAATCAGGAAAAGAAGTAAAATTTGTGGGTTGAGATAAGAACAGTTTAACAGAACAGAAATGAAAAAAACTAATAATGATAATGATAACACTAATAAAATGACAACAGTAGTAATAAAAGGATTGGAATGTACAAATGATGCTCAGGGCAATTGCTCACCACCCACTGACCAACACCCCGCCAGTCCCCGAGCGGCGATTCCCTGCCCCCACTTCCCAGTTCCTATACTAGATGTGACGTCCCATGGTATGGAATACACCGTTGGCCACTTTGGGTCAGGTATGCTGGCTGTGTCCTGTGCCAACTTCTTGTGCCCCTCCAGCTTTCTCGCTGGCTGGGCATGAGAAGCTGAAAAATCTTTGACTTTAGTCTAAACACTACTGAGCAACAACTGAAAACATCAGTGTGTTATAGACATTCTTTGCATACTGAACTCAAAACATAGCACTGTACCAGCTACTAGGAAGACAGGTAACTCTATCCCAGCTGAAACCAGGACAGTAGTACTTAAACTCTTTCTTGACTGCCTGTGCTCTAGCAAGTCTTCCCCATCACTCACTTAAACAACACTGCAAAACAAATGTGCCTTTGGTACCTGGCAAACATGTAAGCATCCAGGCTTTGCAACCTGTAATAAAGCTGAGTAGTCGCTGAGAATTAATGAATACCAGCTATGCTTGTACAGTATGACTCACAATGAGGAACAATATCATAATCTAGTTTCTCAATTACTAAGTAAAATAATTAGGGGGTGGAGAAGGCATTTTTTTACAGCTGTTCTTCAGTTGCACAACAAGGGAGCTCAGTGGCATCTTATGATGGGAAGGTTATGTGCCAAGGCAATGTTGTATTTGTGTGCATAGAATCAGAAAGCTGAAAGAGAAACTTGTCTACCTGAGTAAAAGTGTTGAGTCTCTGGCACCCTGAGTTGTGCCTGGTATAGTCATTACCTGCAATATTGTAAAGCTTCCACTATCATGATCAGGTTAAGGGTTGAAAAATAGAAATCCTATGTAATGGATTAAACAGAGGTATTGCACGGAAAGACTCCTTATTCATTGTATGTCACTGTAATGATACACTCAACCATGGTTGTTGAAACAGCGTTTGCCCTTTATGCTTCCTTGAGTGAATGGACTCTCAACTTTTGCTGTCTGAGTAATTTTGGTAAAGTGCCTTGGTTCTACATCACCAACTGATTAGCAGACAGTCAGGACAGTGCTCTTAGCTGGTTACTGTGTGCATGAGTACTATTCACAGAAGTGGAATCATACTTCTAAAAAGGACTTAATGTAATCCAAAAAAAAAATGAAAACAGTATATTACAGTTTTCTTTTTGCTCTGGCAACATTAAAATAATGTTGCTTCTCTAGTAGTTTCCACTATGATTTACCTAGAATAAAGATGATTTTCAATAGCAGAAGCCAATGAAAAGACAGAAGAGAGACAAAAGGAAGGAAGAGATGCTGGGAAACAGTTCAATTCTTCCATTGACATATCTTTGCTGACTCTTCTTTTGAATCCTTGATGTAAAAATGCCAGGTGGACAATTTATCTAACTGGATGAATGAGTTTAGAGTGTTACTCTTGAAACTGGAGAAAGAACAAGCAAAACATCAGCTTGGATATTGTCAGCACACAGCATGGGCCAGATGCCACAGGAGAAGTGGGAGCTCCACAGGGCAGAGAGAGCAGGAGGTGGTGGGACAGGTCCTGGCTGGTGAGGTCCTGCCCTGCCCACCCCAGTCTGAAAATTGGACTATGAACAGCATATTGCTATTTAGGCCACTGAAACCATGAGAGAGAGAAATCTCTCCTTTTTGCTTATCTTGGCATAATGGCTTTGCTCCTTTACTTCAACTTCTGTGTCCAAAAAGAAGAAAGAGAGACAAAATGACAGGCTTTGGCCACTATGTTCTTGTTAACAGTTAGGGACAGTTCACTTTGCATGTGATGGATGTTTAACAATTACTAATCTTTAAAGTGCAGTAGTGCAGCTGGAGAGGAAAGAGGAAGCTACTCCGAAGATAAATGAATATGGCAGTTAATTAAAGATATATAGTTTCCACTTGAAGAAGCTCTGTGCTTTTAAGGCAGAATTGTAGGTGAGGGAGAGGAGAGCTTGAAGAACCATAAGGAAAGAATTTTGAAAAAGGGGAAGGTACAATTCCTCAGTGGTGTAAAGGAGAGGAATTGCAAAATACAGCCCTATTCCACTGAGCAAGAACACTGAATGCATATGAGTGAGATCACTGTTTAGAGGCAGGTATTGTGTTGCTTTATACAGCTCAGCTTAATGAAAAAAAAATTTTTAAAAAAGAGGTAATTTGGCAAAAAGTGAGGAGGAAAAGCTGTTGAAGTGAAACAGAGTGAGAGGAGCTTCATTGAAATTCCACTGTACTATGGGACCAGACCCTCTGCCCAGAAGTAAACAGAAATTTTGCTAGTGAATTCAAAAAAAGCAGGATCCTGCCCATAGTGTTAGGCAAAGATTAGATTAGATTAGATTAAAAAGGTTTGGGGTTGTTCTTTTTTTCTCTCCTCTAACAAGAGAACAAAACCAGTTTTGACAGACTACTTCACATGCCAGCATCTAAGAAACATTTTACAAAAAGTCAAAGAAGAAAAAGACAATTTATTGGAAATAATTCTTTCCCACTTAGGAGTAAAATACCACTGCTTTTCTAGACCCTGTTGTAGTTTCTGCCAGGCAGAACTATGTGCATATTATCTCTGTCAAAGAAAAATATTCTGAGCACAGTCATCCAATTAAACAAATTACCTACTAGTCACTTGGATGTCAGGAAATTGAGGCAAGCTCAATAAAGATATGTCATGTAGAAAGATGTGTCATCTAAAGAAGTGGATCCCAGCACTTCTTCCTTTCCCCTTGCTTGTTCAATTCTTCAGACCCAAAAGTAATTGTAGGAAATAAGCTTTTTGTCTATATTTCTAGATTTTATGCTGACCTAGATGCAGGCCTGAGTTTAATCTATTGTCACCCAGTGAGATGTTGAAAGTCTGGAAGGAAACCATCACCCCTGTTCCTTTGTGTGTTGGAGACACTGCAGGGTAATGGGCTCTATCCAAGGGAGCTGCTGGATGTGCAGGTTTAGCTGTGCTCTGCAGGTACATAGTACATGGCTGAAGAGGAAGAAGTGGCAATTTTTACTTCCTTATGTCATCAGGATCAATCAAGCCAAAGGGTTGAGGGGAGGGGGTGGGTATTTTGCTTTGGTTTGCTTTTTCTCATTCTTGAGAACAGCATTAAAAACAAAACAACATACTACAGAAGAGAATAAAAATAAGCCAAGCAGATATTTGTTTGGCTAGGATGGAAAATTATTTTAATAAACTATCTTTTCCTCCTGATTTTCCTTCACTCCATTTTTTCAGTAACACACTGAGGCACTCTGTCAAAATTACTATCCTCTTTGATTTCAGTTTTACCCTTTGTCTGGGGGAAAAGAAACAACTGAGAAAGTTGGCACATCTCTGCATATTATGGTGTCAGCAGAACCTCCACCAGATACACGTGCACATCAGTCAGTACAGAAATAGCTGTATGTGTGGGAGAGGAAAATGCACTACCCATCTGGCTCTGAGATTTTATTTATTCAATTTTTTTTTTAAATGTAAAATGTATTTAATGTACAACCAAAGGAGTCTTTTTTATTTATTTATTTTTTCATTTTTACTCCACTTCTTCACTGCCTTAGTCCAAATGAAATGCCTTACAGCAATGACTACCAAGCTGGCATTGCTCAATGCTTCTGTCTCAGCTGTTGCTGGAGATGATTAGTCACCAGGTGCTTCCAAGATCAACAGTAAACACCGGGGCAAGGCTCCTCTCACAGGTACTAGGGGAGCTTAAAGACAGAGGGAAAAGCACTGCAGAAACAAGAATCCTCCTCCCAAATGGTGGAAGAGGTCACAGGCCCCAGGGGAAAACTGGGTAGGAAGAGAGCAGCAGCAGAAGCTGCTGTTTGGTTGTTGGCTGTTTGGTTGTTGGATGATGCCCAAGAGAATACCAGGCTCGAATACTCTTCGTCTCTGTAGACCTAAAGTAGGATTGCACTATAAACTAAAAAGAGAACTAAATAAACTGCTTTTGACTAAAATTTACTCTTAAAGCAGCTGTTCAGTATATTTATTTGTTTAGAAATTAATAGTGTAATCTGTCTCTAAAGCAACTTAGTGTTATGTATCAATAAGAAAAATCAATAAGAAATCAACGGAGTACAGCAGAGTCCTTATTTATTAACAAGCAAGCCGTATTTCTTACCATGAAATTTAATGAAAAGTCTGCCCAAACAAATAACATGCACTGTGCCCACAGCCTGGCAAATACAATCTCTGTTGAGCTGTTGGGATATAGGTCAGGCACTGAGCAAGAACTTGCTCTGTGACTAGATTTCACAAAATCACTGGGCAGATCCACCAATAGTATGTTGTTTGTATGTTGTATAAAAAGACAGTTTGGGCCTGATCCTGTAACTACCCTGAGTAGCGTTTTGAAAGGCATTTTTCCTAGGTTTGTAATTTTTGTTGTACATACATGCCTTAGCTTAAGTTCAAGTTCTCCATAAGGATTGTACTAAGAACAATGTATAGCAGAAGTCTAACCTTGAGATGCACTGTAACAAGGAGGAACAGCTGCATTTTACCCTTTGGGATAGATGAGCATTGGATAATGCAGGCTGGAGGCCACAAGCTACGGTGCTGAAGCTGTGACAGAACTCAGATTCATTACAAAGTTAAACCCAGTAAAATTGCCTTCATGTTTACACCAATCTGTTATGTGCAACTAATGAGAGCCAGATTCCCTGCCCTCTTGATGCAACAGTATCTCAGGAGCTAGTTCAAACATTCGTAATAGACTAGAGAATTCCCAGAGCACAACAGAAAAAAGTAATTTTAATTTCATATACACCCAAATGCCTAACTTCCCAATCACTGAGAAGGAAGATAGGCATTCAGAGTGGAAGGACAGCAAGTGATGGTGTATTTGGGTGGTGCATCACTGCATTTTCTGTAGATTTTGGGCTGAATGCTAAGCTGATTTAAAATATCACAGCCTCCTTGGCTCGTGTCCCTTTCCTCACCTCTACCAGATTCTCCACGCTGCTCTGACAATGCTGGCGATGTGAAAGGAATATAACCATGTGGCTGCCCTATTACTCTGGTTTCAGCTCCAGGTGCTGGTGTCAGAGTATGTCAGGAGAAAGGGACATACCTCAATTACTGATGTGCCAAAGTGATCCTTAGATGCTGCAAACACTTCCAGAGGGCTGTGGCTGTCAGAACCAGCTAAAATAAGGCTGGAGTTCAAGCTGTGATGGCTGGTAGTTCCAGTCAAATTAAGTTATTGAGAAATGGGAGAAGAGTGTAAGCTATGGCTGCAGTCCTTATTTCAATTACCCATGTTTAGGCTATATACAGAATGTTTCTGAACTTGAAATTCACGTCTGTTCATTGAATAATGCTAATCTCCGCTATGAGTGTCTGGGAATCTGTCTTCATGAAAGTGCTTACTCACCAGGTTAGCAAGCTGCTGAGCCTGCATACTCCTTCCAGAACACAGGTTATTCCTGTTGTTAGAAGTCATTAATTTTTGGATCTCAAAGCAGCTTCATACAGTTTTCCAAACTGTTGCGGAGAGATTCTGGGTTATATACTCCCTTACTTATGCAGCAGACTGTAGTCATGCTTCATCTCCAATCTGACACACTGTGGTTTTGATGCACATGAAGGAGAAAAGCAGCTTTATCTATTGCCAAAAGCTTTAGTACATTTATTATGTAGTTATCTCTTCACACAGTATTTTACCTTCCCTGAGAAGGGTTCAGATTTTAGGATTAGTTGCACTGAAGGAACACTAAGGAAAGAAAAAATTCTCTGATCATATTGCAGTATGACCTTTGATATGCTAGTCTGATGAGAAATCATTTGGATAGTTATTGTTTAAGGTCAAGTCATCATATTTGGTATTGACCATCAAATGATGATATGGAGAAGGAACAGTGGGAGCACCTCTTGGCCTCTGTTTATGATGAGAGTAAAAGAACATCTACAAAATGAAAGTGATTTCTTAATTGCAACTATGATATTAATTTGTTAGTGCCTTTCATCTTCAAGAGACTAGAAATGTGAACTAAGTTGGTGTACCCTGAACTCTGAAAGATGTAAGAAAATCATTGCAGCACAGAAAAGTGAGTAAGATATAGACAGCAGCTAACTCTCATGACTGAAAATTGCATCTTCACCAAGGTCATCATTACTTCTGTGTACAATTTTCTTTCCTTTGTAAACAGAACAGTCATATAGCACCATGTGTTTGAACTGTATTTTCAACTTTGATACATTTTATGCATATACCATCTCAAGTTTGTTTAAGCACCATGTTATTCACAGAGATCTGGTAATTAGATACTCGGCCAACAAGTAGAATGTGCATATATTGTCTCTAGAAATGTGAGTAGGGTAACTATTTCTGAATTCTCATTGTATTCAGAAGGAGAAAGCATTTTTTTGATGAAAAAGGTTTTTCTGACATTTTTAGGGTCAATTCTGAAATGTTTTTGTGTAACAAAATAACACTGGAGATTTCAGTCATACACATAGAATTGTAACTCACTTGTATTCACTCTGGGCAAATAAAATGGCTAATACTTTGGGTACAGAACTTTTTTATTGTGTGGCTGAAATGTCAACATTATTACTAGTCCTCCTGAGATAAAATGTCTGTTTGCTAATATTGTTGAAATCCTTAAAGTTACCTTTGTGTGTGGAAGGACTACATGATTGGCCTGTAAAATCTTTATTTAAACACTTTGTACAGTTCTGAATGATCTAATTTTATTTTGATTGCTGGTTACCCTCCTAGGAACAAAACTCCTAGCGCACCTGATTCAAATTACATTCACAATGCACTTTAATCTCAAGCAAGATATTTCCTTATTTAAATGCTTACTCGTAACTTGATAATGCACTGGACTGAGACGACACACAGACAAGGCTGTCTAAATGCAAAGCGTATAAGTGTTTCATCATAAAGATCAGGCCTGATTCAGACAGATTAATTTTCCTCAGAACATATTTTGCTGAACCTTTTCAGGCATTGAATTCACAGGATCAGGGTAGTCTGTAGCATTATTAAATGTGTCACCACCATGAGATGATCTCTATCTGTCTTCGCACATAGGAGGAGAACAGAGTGTATGGAGGGGTAGGAACAGTGTCTGAAAAGATAGAGGCGTGCATCTTTTTCCCCTCCATCCAGGGTGGCTGCGGCATTGTATGGTGTGTCTGAACAGGCATGTTGGGCCCAAAGGGTGGTAAAGAGAGCTAAGAGAGCATGCTGGCAAGTCTCCAGCCCATGGGGGGGACGGGGACGGACGGGGACGGGGACCAGAGGAGCTGATGGAACTTTTGAATTTGAACTTATGCAAGGACTTGCTGCACCATTTGCCTCACCTGCTGAACGAAAAGAAAAAGCAAAAAAATATCCCTGAAATGAGACATATCATAATAAGCTGCTTGGAATGAGATGATGGCAAAAATTATCTGGGCCACAATCCATCTACAGACAACTATTAATAAATCATTCAGAGTTTAATTCTGCTTTCCATAGCTTGCTCCTGTGCCAATGCACAGTGGCCTTTATAAACACATGCAGTATAACCTATCCCAAAAGACTAAAATCATCCCTCATTTCAGGAGCATGTTGGCTTCATATAGGAGACAAATACAAAGCCTGTCTGTATTTCAGAGAGAGAGAGGAGGATCTTTTCTCTTTCCATTTATTTAAGTGTACTTTTCCATAACAAAAACACAAGCCCTCTAGCGTCATGTTTCCCTTCTTGTTCATCTCAATTTGCTGAGGATGTCCTTGCTTATTTTTTAATTACTTTTCTCCTCTAAGTTAAAACATCAAGTGAGATGCCCATAAGGCATATTTTTCTTGGCCGTAATTCGGATATAGTAATTGAAGCTGTTAGCTTCAAAATGTCATGTAATGTTATAATCAGACACTTTTTATGTACATAACATAATTGCTCTTTCTTGGAAGTAAATAGGATGTCGTATCCTGTCAATTTTACTTTAAAATACCAATGACAAACTATTTACTGAATATTATAAATCTTTATGCAGTCCTTTACCAGTCAGTCAGAATTCATTTTATTTGCCTATCAATCCTTGTAATGGTAAGCAGATGGAAGAAAGCATGCTTTTCTGTGTTTGTATGTCAATCATTTTTAGCATCATTCAGATATGTTTATTTTCATTATGTGTTTATTAATAGTTTTGCAGGTACATCAAGTCAATTAAGAAAATTAGTAACCTTACAACTTATTTTTACAATTTCCTTCAGGTTCTACACATTTTCATTTCTTTCAGAAGAGTTTTCTACTAGCATCACCATATAATTACAGCAATGTCAGCACTTCTGTTATAAATCCTATTTTTTCCAGCATTTATTTCAGCTGTAAAAATTCCTTCTGTGTCAAGAATTTGCATTTAAGTTCTCATCTGCTTTTTAGAAAACAGAGGTCAAGTATATGTGTGTTTGTCTGTTCCTTTTGTTATGCACTAAAGGTGAGAAGTACAGTTAAATGTTCACTTTTCTATTTTTAAGATTTTATAGAGTTCTTCCTGGAGTTCATAAGACAACTCTGGACACAAACCTAATACACAGGAGCTTACTCTCTGCAGTTAATGCAAAATCTGTTATTACCATAGCTGTCCTCCCTTTTCCTTCCTTTTTGATTGTTTTGCCTGCACATTTGCAGAGGACCTGAGATAAATTTAAGAAAGGACTTACACACCTAAACCAGGAATTAGCAATATCATGATTGCTAATAGATGATGTGTGGTTTGCTGCCTTCTGGCTGGAAAGGGCGAAGAACATCTTGCTCTCTCATTCTTGCTGGCTACTGCGGACATGAGGTCATTAATGAAAGGTGGACAGCACGACCACCTTCCATGGCAGGCACTTAAAAAGGTGTAAGTTTATACCTACAGGACAACTCCAGCTCAGGTAGGAGTAGCCCAGGGTCAATCTCCTAAGCTCTAGAGAGTGGTGAGTTTGCACACATACCCTTGTTTCAGGCTCAGCCAAAGGAAATAATGAAGGCTTCCTCTTCAGTGTACAGATATTTTTTACTGTATGGATGTGCTGTTTATCCACTGCGTAAGGTCTTGGGCACCCAGCTGTGAATTTTAGATTCCATTCTTGGGGCTGGATATCTCAAAATAAGGGTTTCAGGCTTCAGCATTGCAATGCCTAAATCCTGCACTGAAACTAAACTGAGGAGCTAAGTGTCATGTTGCCATCTTTGAGCATAGATTCAGCATTTCCACGAAGATGATTTCTACATGACAAGATAGTTCATCTTGAAATGTTCAACTTGCTAAGAAAGTCCCTTATGTTTGGTGTAGGGTTAGCATACTGAGCTCCTCCTTGCCTGAGATTCTCTGTCTCTCTGAAAGTTTCCATTACACAGTCTTTCTGAGACAGAAGCCCTAGCCAAGTGTCCTTAAAGCACATTAGTGGAGCATATTACAACAGTCAAAGGAGACAAAAATTATGTCAGAAGGAAATCTCTGACCATAGTCCTAATCTGCAAGCCTTTACCTTAGATTTGAAGCTTGAAACTCTTCCTTTAGGACAGTATGTAATTTTGCAGATCCACCAGCAACCATCCCATGTTCTGCTAGAAATCTTTGGAAGAACAGGGCATGCCATTAATTCCATCATCCTCAGTTAATGGATGAGCCACTCTCACCAGGGGTAGCAAGGAGCAACTATGGGACCCTTGAATCAATACCTGGAGTCAAGAATGCATTTTAGACCACAAAAACAACAGAACAGGCAGAGCTGAGAACTGAACTGTCTCCAGGGGTTGGGGGGAGGTAGGCAGCCTAAAAGCTAAGGTGATTGATGAATCTATGTCAGTAAAGAACAATTACTGACCTTGAACCACACAGTGCTAATGTGAACACAAACGGAAGAGTTGGGAAGTTGGCTTTGTCAGAAAAATTGTTTTATGTTCCTTCTGTATCCTTTCACCAATGTAGTTTACCCATAGGAAATTATACAGCATATTTTCTATGTATTTGTGTATATACATGTGTATCAGTGTGTATCAATGCATGTGTTTATGTATTTTTCTCTATAAAAGACTCACAGTAGAGAACTCCACAAAGCATTAAGAACATAATATTTAGCCTTGTGGGTCAAAAAAGACAGAACTGAAATCATAGTTACATACATAAATGCACTGGGGTAAAGAGAGAGAAATCTTTCAATATTTCAATTTTCCTAGCAGATGGTAGAAAGTACTTAGACATGATGACTCTTCCTAGATGTGCTAGCATATGCTGCAGAATTGCCCATACAGAAAAGCCTTGCTCATTGCAAATCTCCCGGGAGCTATCACAAACAAAGCACATCAATTAACATTTGCTTATTATGTGACTGTGTGTATGTGGCAATTTTCTATTTTCCTCTCATACATTAGGGCTACAATTTAGTCTGGATGACAGATATGCCAGATGAAAGTCTCAGCGCTTAAGGTTCTGCTCTTTTACTTTTATTTTTAAACAGGCATACTTATCTCTTTGCTTTCTCTCTCTCTCTTTTTTAAAATATTTCATAGCTATCCAAATGTTTGAAGCTTGTTGCTAAACGCATGTCTGTAGCAGTTTTGTAGGTATGATCTCAGAGTTTGTGAGAGATAGTACAAGAAATGCAGGCAGCTGCCTGGCTGAGCATTATAGCTCAGTGAGCCCTGGTACAGGTCAGACTTTTCAAGTAGTTTCTACCATTATATCAGCAGCTTACAGGCATGTAAATCATGCTTACTTGAGACTTGCACCTGCAAGAAGGCATGTGTCTTAGGAAAGGCGTAATCTAACTCAAAGGCGATTAATGTATCCCAGAAGGCTAGAGACAGCTTGTATAAAGTACAATAGAAACTGCACATAAGGGTCTGTAGAAGCAGCCCTCTTAGGAGCACAGGAACAGAAGGGACAACTGGGGTCGTCTAATTCCCACAGACCCAGGCAACTGTGCAAAAGACTGAAATGAATCCACAGGGCATTTTGTCCTTGAACCTCGTGGCAGTGTCATAGCAGACCCTCATGGGCCAGCAGAATGTGCACCATTACAAGAGCAACATTACAAGGGAAAGAAATCTAGAGCTGTTTCTTGAAATATTGAAACTTTGCTGTAAGCATATCTAAAAGTCATGTTTTATGTCTGCAGAGGATTGTTATTTCAGTAAGGAAATGGATAGGACTTTGCCATAGCAAGGTTATTGGTTTAATTTCCTTCCTGAACATTGAACATTAGTTGCAGTAGTCCCTCTGTGTCTCCCCTACATGCAAACAGGACACTGTGTATCCTCTCTGGGACTCCACTTGCACTGCAATCTCTGTCTCTCCTTCAGAGAATAGGTGGTGAAAATAAAAATCAGTAAAATGTTGTATAAAGCCCAATACTTCAGCATACAATTTGCGTCTGCGCACTGCATCTGAACAATACAAAGTGTTTACTGCCATTGTGATTTGAAATTTTCTGCCAGATATTTGCTGCCAATAAAATGTGTATCAGGTAAGTGAATAGTGGCATGTTGGTCATACATTTACACTTTAGGTGTGTCCGCTACAAAAAACAACTGTGATGCTCAGAGAAATGCAATCGCCAGGTGGTAATAGGCACAATGATTTTTTTGCTGCTTTGGATCTCTGTGGTCCATCTTTCTGAGACACTTCCTACAAGTAACATATTTCTTTACCCTTAGCAATGCTTTCTGGAAGGAAAAGATGGATATGAGAAAGAACTGTTTCATACAGTGCACATCAGTAGTTAAAGGTGGAAAAATTCCATCCAGTGATGTCACTGACTCTGAAAGTTCCTCTAAAGCTCTGATGGAACATTGATGATACCACATCTTCTGCATTGAGTAATGTGATTAGATTTCTCTCATCCTTCCCATTTCCTTGCCATGGGGAGGATCCTAGTGTTCCCAAAATGTTATTTCCATCAACACTTCACTTGAAAAAAACCACACCAAAACCAACACAGCTGGAAGGCAGACTGAAGAGGGGAACAGCCAGACAAGGTGGAAGCCTGGAGATTTCTTTGAAAAAGATTTCTCTACTTTCGTTAATCAGGAGAAAGCTAGAACTCTGTGTTAACAGAGCCTAACATCTACTTCATCTAACTAATTGGATTAACTCCTCTGCAGTGCCTACTCATTCCCAGCTCTAGAAACAATTTTACTCAGGGATGAAGTTTGCTGACTACAGAAAATCAGCCCTTTTCTGAGCTGCCTGATGCACAAACACATTTCCACATGCTGAGAGGAAAGGAGCCATTAAAATATCACAAACCCCCATGCTAAGTACAGGTTTGGGAACTTCAGGAAATGCAGGCAGTGCGCTAAGTCAAGCACCTGTAATTTCAGCTCTTTCACCTTCCATGAACTCACTAAATTGCTTTGCCTCTCTGACGAACGTCAGTGCTTTCACCATTTGAACAGAGCAAGTATTTCCAGGAAGGGGAAAAGAAATTTAAAAAAATATATATATATATTCTTACCACTATACATGAAGATAACAAGAATATATTTCAGTTTGGGCTTGCATTATTTATTTGAAATTTCATGAAAGCCAGACATAGGATTCCTGCCTTATATTAGCCTATGAAGAAAGAAATTATATTAGTCAATGTTTTCCTCTTAATAGAAAATGGTGTGGAGAGTAGCCTAAAAGGGATGCCTTCAGGTTGTCAGAGATCCACAGGCCATCAAAGGGATGGTACATTTATGGGTCCATTGACTCTCCACAGCAGTCACAATATCCTTCAAAGATAGCCTCAGGAGCCAGTCATACCAAACCCAACATGACTCCAAAGCAGTTTATCATCCTTGGGAGTAGCTTCAGTCAAGATCTCATCATGAACTGAATGCATGAATTCCATTTATATGCCTGAATGTTTTCACAACATGTGCATTTCAGGATATGAAAAAAGTCTGTCATGCTAAGGTTTGAAAATTAATCTTGTAAGCAGAAAGAACTGCTTATCTCACAGAAAGTGTTTTTTCTATACTTCAGAAAACACTGGGATGCTTGTTACGTCTTCTGTTTACTGCCTGTCTCCAACTAGTCATTTCAACACCACTAATGAGTTCAGAACTAGGAGGCGAACAGACAATAATCCAGTGGGGGAAGTATAAAAATTACATAATGGATCAAGTAGTCTTATACTGAATGGACTATGAACTGGATCAGAAAAAATAACTTTCAATAAAGGTGAAAGAGTGAACTCTCCAAAGCCCCTGTAGGAGCTGTACCCAGCTTTCAGTAAGCATTTTGCCATGTGAAAAACACCCAGAGAGAAAAATCTTTTGGCACAGATATGGATAGGGGTAGGTAGAAACAAAGAGTCTCTGTCTTGTCTCTACAAGCCTGGCTCAAATGCCTTTATAACCATGTTCTCTGCATTTGCATCATGGGATGAAATTTTTAGGTCCTAGCTTAATGCAAATTTCTTTCTGCTGAGTGTGGATAGCTGGCAAACATTAGAGAAACAAGATATTTCAGGAACCAACATCTTGATTAAACATCCCAGAATGTCCAAAGGCTTCTTCTCCATTACACTCTATTGACCAAATTAGTAATTTAGGGTGTGAAGGAGCGACCTCTTTGATGACATGTTGCAGGACAATGTAAGATTCTGCTGGGGACAGATGTGCATATGCATTCCTCCTGCCTTCAGCTGATGTATTTAAAACATTTCTTACCCATACAGAGAACTTCCTGCAGGTCCAAAAGAAGGTAGAGGTAATGCTAAACACAACCAGTTCCTTCCTGTGTGTCTAAAAATATTACATAAGTCTTACTTGGCTGGGGTTTGGAAACTCTCCTATTCTTAGGAATATTCTCATTGTATTCTGAAACAAAGAAAAGCAGTACACTTGTTATACTTGGCATGTATAATACAGGGAGGGAACAAGCTCCATCGTCTTTTAGAACTGAAACAAACTATTCAGGAAAGTCTGATGTTCTTGCTAGGAATACAGAGTGTTTTCCTGAATTCCAAATCATTTTACTGTGTTGGTGGCAAAACCTGTAGGCTTTGCCCTTTTTGAGCTCTAGTATATCAGTGACTTTCTATGTGTCAGAATCTACCTGCATTTTAATGAGAAAGGAATTTACTAATATTTAAGGACATGTAGAAAAACAAAAATTCAGGATAAAATGGGGGGGGGGGGGGGGGAGGGAATGGTCCTTCTAAATATACACTTAGCACATAAATGAAGCAAAACAGGCACTAATCTGCAGCAGTGAGCGTAGAGGTCAGCAAGTGTAATACAAACTCACAGTTGCCCTGTACAATCTGTAGGCAGGCTGGACAGTTTAGTTCTTTCTTTCATAGTATGTAACAGACCAAAATGATCTGTCTCCTAGTTCAATGTTGTTTAAGATTTTGAGCTATTAGTAATATACTAATTTTTTATAATATATTAAAAATCAGAATTTTAAAAGCAGCAGTCAGTGGCTCCTTTGACTTGATTCTTTAAAATTGCTGCTGTATTTGCACTGCCTTTTAGGCATAGCAGAGTGACGTGAATTTCCCAAGATGTCACACAGCAAGCAAGTAGAGCCGGGATTGCAAATCATTTGTATGTTGTAGTTTAGAGAACTAGCCAAAGGCACGATGTAATTTTGGGAGCCTGATATTCCCATCTTCTCCAGCAGGCTAACCTCTCTGGCTGAGCCCTGTCCCCCAGCTCACTAAGCGTTACAACACATCACAGGAATTAAATACAGCCCTTCCTGTGTGACAGCAGATAAAGCCATGACTTACAAGAAAAAGAAAAGAAAGATAGTCTGAGCTATAGCCTCCTTGAGGAAATGTGACAAGGGAAATGTTGTGGTTTGCTTTATTGAACTAAAAACCATTTCTTTTTTTTTTTTTTAAGACTCATTCTAATTGTCTTTGAAATAAAGCATAATAATGTTTTTATTTTTATTTTCTAAATGGCAAATTGAATCTTTTTTGCAGGTTCAAAATATTCCTGTATATCATTTAGATTTTTACAGAAAAAGCATTTTCAGTAATAAAACTTTTCTGATAGGATATTTCCAGCTTTTGGGAGTTGTGGATAGAATTTTTAGAAACATAAAAAATGTTGGAGGCCTCTAGGAACAGAGTAAGAAATTGCTATTATATATCTAGAGAGTTGTCTTTCTGTAATATGGGTTGATCCAGTATTTACTCCATCTTTCCCCTCTTCTTGGACCTCTGTATAATGCATCTGATGGGCCTATTTGGAGAAGTTTATGGTGGCAGTCTTAATAACAATGACGTTACAGACTTTTTTTGAGTTTTCACAGCGTGGCAAAGGTGTATTTGAAACAATTTAAAAAGAAACTCCACTGCATATACTGGCAGAAACTTTAAAGCTCCTACTACAATCTGTTTGACAGGTCTGCAGACCTGTCATAGCTCTGAGCAGCATTGTTGATTGGCAGTAGGAAGCCCCTTGTTTTAGCAGTTCAGTTCTTCATTATTTTGCAACAAGCCTGAAGAAACATATTTATCAATCCACTTAACTGAGAAGATACATTTATATTCTGTTACTAGGTAAGTGTTATTCGGGAAAAATTTTCTCCTTTTAAAGATTTAACAGAAATCTTGTTGTAATTTCCTGCAGAAGTTGAAAATATTATTTCAAGATAAACTGTTTTCCATAGGGACAAGTTTAACCTACTGTACATGGACAAATTTCAGTGACAGAAGCAGCTGCTTATTCCAGGTTTGAATTAAACACGTAGAAGTGTTCATTATTCATCTTCAGGAAGCAGACGAAGCCATGTCTGTAGCTTTGATCAAACATATACCAGAGACCAACAATTGGTTCATAGCCTGATAAACTGCAGGAAGAGCAAGACGCCATCTTCAGCTTTTGCTCCTGCTCCCAGCACTATGGACATAAACCCAGATTCCAAGGAAACGCCCCCACATCAGAAGGACTCTGTGGTGCCCTCTGCAGGTGTCTGGGGAACCGTGGGGGATGCACAGGCTGCGCAATGCTCCTTACAGCCTATGGCTGCACTGTGCATCCTCAGGTGCAATCTGCTGGGTGCTGAAAGGCATGTGAAGACGTTCTTGATTATGCCTTAAGCCCAATCATTAGACTCCTCATCATTCCAGGCTGCTACTAGTAATGAAAGACTGTCACCCACCAATGTTCAAAGAGCCCTAGCCTCAGCATTTGCTGCCTGCTCTTGCTCCTCCTAAATTAGCTATTGCCATTCTGGAAAAGAACTTTCTGTCTCTGGGGAGATTTCTCTGGAAATGTTCTGCTCATTGCGAAGCAGCAGTCAAGAAAGAAAATAGGAATTATTAGGAAAAGAACAGAGAAGGAAGTGGAAAGCATCACTATGCTACAATAAATATATGATGTGCCTACATCATGAATACTTTGTGTCACTCTCGTAACCTTCATTTCGGAATCAGAAAGTTATGATAGAACTACAAAGTGTTAAAAAAAAAAAAAAAAAAAAAAAAAAAAAAGAAGAAAAAAAAGAAAACCGATCAGCAGATGCATGGAACAGCATTTGTATGAGGGGACACACTGGGCTAGGAGACTTCAACCTGGGTAGGAGGCAACAAGATATATGACAGGGGTGTATAAAATCTTGAATAGTTTGGAGAAGGTGAGCAAGAAGTGATTATTCACTATTTCTTATAATACGAGAGCTAAGGGTCACCCAATCAATCACGAAGTTTAAAACACTCAGTGGAAATACTTTATCACTTAATGCATAAATTATGGAATTTAGTGCTGTAGAGTGTTGTGGAGGTCAATAGTGTAAATGGGTTCAGAAATAGATTAGACAAATTTATAGAGGAAAGCTCCATTAAACACCATCATCTGTATGCCTGATCAAGAGGTCCTTAAGCCAGTGACTGCCATAAGAGAGAAGGATATACGAGGAGAAAGACTGCTCTGTGCTTCCCTTATTCTTTTATAAGTTCCTCAGTCTCTCCTTACAAGCTACAGGCTGTCAGGGAATAAGCTGGGTGGCTGGAGTAGTTGGGGCGGATTTGTTCTTTTTGTTTACAGTTCTCCCAGTCACTATACATACTCCTTTTTGAGGAGTAAAGTTGTATCTTGTAGCTCTGTTGCACAAAGGCAAGTATCTAAGAACACTTGGCAAATGGAAGACAAATTTCTTCTTTTTTCTCAGCTATCCATGAGTTGAATGCTGAATCTCTCTGTACTATTTCCATCTTGGTTAAATAGATCAGACATTCTTATCTAATTTCCTAAGGTAATAGGAATGGGCAGTGCATTAAGACATAATCTGTCTTCTCTACTGATAGTGCTTTCAGCAAGTTTATTTTCCTTAACTATAACTCACCTCATTTCACACAAAAGATTCATGCCATTTAAAGCACATTAAAAAAAACCCCCAACAGTTAAGTATTTAAGTTCTAGCAGTACTTTCCTTTTTCTTCTTTTTTCCTTTTGTGGGAAGAGGGAAAAAGTTATCTGTCCATAGCTGTCAGTTATGACTATATATGGGGTTTTCTGTCCAATTATTATTATGCTCTGATAGATATCCAAATATATCTCCTTTGGACTTAATCTATTCCCATTAACTTAAATGCAGTGTTGTCATAGAGGCATTTATGGAAGCTTTTGCCTCCTCTACACCTAGTCAGAGTCTCAATTTCCTTACCTGATTGAATCAAAACAGTTAATTCAAGTGGACAAAAACAGTAACTTGTATAATATACTTGTGGGTTTGCCCCACATGTAAGAGAAAACTTGTTTGGCTGAGTATGCTGGTGATATGGAAATTTTGAATGTTGTTTTATTTCATATATTTTGCTGAATCCAAGCCTCTGTGACATAGATGCTTGAAAATCCTACATTACAATCACGAGTACTGTGTCCATCTCTGGGCTGCCCAGTACAAGAGAGATATAGTCATACTGGAGAGTCCAGTGAAGGGCCACAAAGACAATTAAGGGATTGGAGCATCTTTCCTATAAGGACAGTCTGAGAGAGCTGGAACTGTTTGGCCTGCAGGAGAGAAGGTGCACAGGGTGCAAATACCTGAAGGGAGGGTGTAGAGGAGATGGCCCCAGATTCTTTTCACTGGTGCCCAGTGACAGGACAAGATGCAAAGGGCATGAACTGCACTGAGGAGGCTCCATCTGAGCATCAGCAAACACTTTTTGACTGTGAGGGTGGCCAAGTGCTGGCACAGGCTGCCCAGGCAGGTAGTGGAATCTCCCTTTTTGGAGAAATTCAAAGTCATCTTTTGAGAGAGATGTGACTTTTTAGCATCAGCCAGTCCATTTTTTGCTGCTGAAAAAAAGAGGACCTTAAAATTACACCTGTTATACCCAGATACCCAGTGTTGCAGTACCCCCTTAACTTCTCTGTAAAGTGATGCAGAGATCAGTAGAGGAAATGCAAATGAACAATAAAGGAGTGCTTACTTCCACATAAAGGTAATTTTTTTTTTTTTTCAGTCCTATACTTATTCTCAGATCGATCCATGTAGCTCCATGGATTCTATCCATCCAGATCTCAGCCTCTTCCTTTAACATAGTTATAGATTCTGTTCACAATTTTAGCTGATTGCAACATGAATTTTGGTGAAATATGCTCTTTTCTTAAGCTGAAATATGTCAGTTCATGTTAGATGCTTTTTGAGAGGACTTTATAGCTGGCCTGTAACATGGTAGACCTGAGGTCAAATCCTTGCTCTGCTTAATTTGAAATTTTCCAGAATGAAAAACTTTGAGGCAGAGAGTAGGTCAGTACCCTAACCATGAAACTATAAAGTGTGACAGACATACAGTGTTCCCTTGTACAATTTCATTTTCATAAAGAAGCTCAGAAAGTATTTTTTAATCCATTGAAGAATAAATCCCAACTGTGGATTGACAAGGTTACCACTGACATGGGACTCATCTTCCAGTCAACTCAATTTTAGAATCAAGAATTTCCTTTTTAAACATTTACTTTTATAATATTTTTCACACTTCATTTCCTGCTTAATCTTTGAGAAGAAAAATGGACTGTGATTTAAGCATTTAATTGGGACTCAAGAGGCTGTGTTAATTTCCTGATTTTCACAATACTTTCCCTTGTGCCTTGCCCAGGCCACATCACTGATCTCTGTGGGCCTCTGCTCCCAATCTGTAAGATAGAGTATAAGGATTTTTTCTGTCTTGACTTCTGTTGTGAAAGGGCATAAGAAATTATTCTTGTCCTTTACTCAGTGCCAGTAAAGTCTGGTTTGAGTGTTGTATCTAGATTTAGGCAACTACACTTAAAGAAAAATTGGGCTAAGTGGAAAATGCTTCATGAAGAGTGGAAAGAATTATCAGAGATATTAAAAAAGACTCTATGGGAAAGTCTTTAATAAACTGCAGTTCTTTAACCTAAGGAGAAGCAAAGAAGAAATTGCTTTCTCTGCTTTATGATGGACATGATAAGAAATAATGATTTTAAATTTCAGAAAGATTTAGGCTAGATGTTAAGGATTATGTTGGGTGTTAGTTGTTAAGGACTAAGTTTAGTGAAGGCCTGGGAAAACTTCCCAAAGAAGGTTGTAGAGCTCAGTTTTTCTAAAAACTTGCCAGGTTAGCATCTGTTTGGAATTACATAGCATTACATGCCTCCCATAATTTTACTTATACATACCAGGTAGTGTTACTGGTTAATACGGGTTACTGGAAAACACTTCTTCATTACTGACTCCTACATTAGTGTCCTCTAAATGTGATGGTAGCTAAATAAGGGCATGCTTGCAAATATCCTAGAGAGCACTGACAAGGGGATAGCCAGCTTGTGAAAGGGAATGATACAGTTTTTAGTTGACCTCAAGATGTTATTAGTATGACCCATAAGTTTAAATACCCCAAACAGACAATACCTTTGCAGCGTTCCTGAAATGTGTGAGCAGAAAGGAAAATTACCTAATTCGGTTTGCTCAGAGTTTTCTTTTACCTCATATGAAATTGGCAGATGTTTCAGAGATTCTTAGCTGGTTTTCCCCAAAACTTACAGCTTTGGGCTGTACTTGCAGAAGGAAGATCAGGCCGGGAGGATGTGTAATTTCTTTGTAATACAGACAAATCTTTGAGATCATTTAGATGAAAAATTGTCCCTGTGCTCATTTATTATTCATTTACCCAAGAAGGAAAGGCCTTAGCCCTTCTTCCCAGTGAACTGAGCCACTTAAAAGATGGTAATAATTCCTGGGCCTGACCCAAATGGTTCCCACTATCTAGATAAATGGTTAATGACTTATTCCATACTTGGCTAAACCTTAAGAATTTAATGTGCTATGAAGCACAACACCCCTTCCCAATGAGCTGGTACATATTGGAATCCTGTAGCAAGCTTTTTCATGTATAAACCTCCTGTTCTGTGTGTGTACATATATACATACAAATATTTCCCTTCCTGTGGGCCTGTACTCTTGCCAGCACAAGGACACCTTGATTAGAATGGACTTTCCAAGTAACACTGTGGGGAAGGCAATACATAGCCCCACAGACCTGTGGCCAGCGGAGGTTCAGCATTGATTTCATGGGTGGCTAAGTCAAACCTTAGGAAATACTTTGTGTGTGTGAATTTTCCATCTGAGCAGCAATTTATGTAACGGTCTTCTTACTCTTGTCTGTCCACCTGCCATTATGAATATCAGTAAAATGTAAAGATAAAGATATCAGCAGTTAATTGCTTGACAGTTAGCCAGTAAGACAAACTCTTCATTAGTGTTATTTTTTAATAACATGGTCGTCTGTTAAAAATGCAGCTGAATTCTCGGGGGATTTAAAATCCAGAGTAGTCTCTCCTGCAAAGCAAATCTAAAATAGGTCACCTAAGCTGTAACCATTTTACACCAATTATTAAATAAAATATATCTATGTTTTAACAAGAATCAAAACAGGCTAATAGCATGCATACGACTAACCAGTGTCCGTGCCAGTCATGACTTAGAGGATATTCCTTTAATTGAAACTACCTGAATTTTTCATTTAAAAAAAATAATTGTAAATAGATGAACTGCAATCAGCATACCAAAGGGGTCATCTCCTCAGCCATGAGAATACCTCAGCCACTATTACAACACAGAGGACTCTGCTGTCCTTTTCCCCATGCTTCTCTTCCTGTGAGGCTTTCCATACTGCATGCAGTAATCCTTCTCAACCCACATCTGCACTGAGTTCATTGCAGATCATAGCTAAACTGTAAACTAGTCCATAGTGAATAACCCAGAATAGCTCCACATCTGTGAATGATTACATTTTGCTGCATGAAATGCAATGATTTTGCTATCAGCTGAATACGTTTCAGGGAGTAACAAAGAACTAGAAACCTTTCATTAAACGAAAGTCTTTGGGTTTTTGTTTTGGGGTTTTTTTGTTGGTTTTTTTGTTTTTTGTTTTTTTTTTTACAATACCAGCAAAATGTGCTTTCAGATCTTTGTGGGCAGAGTTGCAAAAAAATTTGGCTTAGTGATTTGAGACCTCCTACAGACGATATATAATTTTGAAACAGAAGAATCAACTCTCTCAGCTTGTTGATTTTGTTGGCATAAGCTATTGAAAATGAGTTTGTCCAAGAAAACTGTGTTATGTATTTGTGGAACAGAGGAGGAAAGGCTCAGAGGGAGGTTAGATGATACTTATGCCTGTTGTTAATGGAAATCAGTCTCCATTCCAGTTTCTAACCTCACAAAAAGATTTCATTTGAAATTATCTCTTTTAACTGTTCTTCAGCTGTTATGGAAAAAACCAGCAATTCCTCTCTTTTGTTTGAAACAGAGAGGGAAATCAGGTGAATTGTAAGAGCACTCTGTATATCAAAAGTATTAAAAATGTTTAAGTAGAGCAGTCATCCTTAAACACCTTCTCATGTTTCCTTACAAAACAGTAACTAGTGGGGGGTTTTGAGGTTACCTTCAAACTGGTAAAGAGAATATTTTGCATATGAACATGCAGCTATTAGTCATCTAACAGCTTGAGCCTGCATCATGCTAAAATGTCTTCTGAAAGATGATCAGCATTGTTAATTGCTGTTGAAAGCACCCTGACTATGGCTGACTTAGTGATTCATAAGAGGGAACACAGCACCTTTCTGGATGACTGGATTAGACAGCTGTTAGTGAAGGCCACTGTGTAATCATGTTTGACTTAAAGGGCCTAGAGGATTTTTTGATGTTTCCATATGAAGTATCCAGAATTAGCCATATAAACTGGGAAAGTTATTGGTTCTTGTTCAAATTTAGAGGAACTTGGAACACACACACCCTATTTAAATATAAAACATACATAGCTTAAAGCTAGAGGAAATAAAATTTCCATACGTAATCCTTTGCATATCAGCCTAGCAAAATAGTCTATCCATGCAAAAGAAAAATTAAATTATAAGCAAAACCACTTACTTATGTATGTAAACACTATTACTAAATCATTCTGACAAACTCCAACAAACACTGTTTGTGGTTTTCTTAACTTAGCCATTTGGGGATTGAGCAGTATTGTGTATGTATTTCTATTCAGAGTGCTCTAAATAAGGTAGGAGTACTTTGTTCCAACTGAAAGCTGTCAATTTCCAGGAAACAGCTCTGTTACCCAACTCTTTGTGATCATGTGTGGCTTGAGGGACAACCTAAGAAAATTTAAAGCTAGCATAAAGAAGTATGAGTATAGTTACCAAGATTTTTATAGCATTATATGTTGCCAGTGTCACACTAGTAGAATTTGGTCCAGAACTTTTAACCAAAATATGTAATGAGTTGAAGATGACTAATGTACTTTAAAAAATTATAAAAGACACTATATCAAGCCTAATAAGATCTTAGCTAATTTTTACTGAAGACCTTTAAAACCAGACCTATGACTACAGGTATTGGATATTAAAGATAAAGATGATAGAATTATAAACAGTTGCAGTTAATTTGTTTCTTCAGTCATAAAATTCTGAACTAAATGCGCAGATAACAGAGTGGCAAACAGAAGAAATAAAGAAAAGAATTACAGAGTGACAGACAATCATAGGTAGGGATCACAAAACAATCACTGGAAGATTAATTAGTTGACAACCAGATATCACACAAAGCATAAGAATGAGCAATGTATGACATGATTTGTACACAATCCAGTCCTGTTCCTACTGAATTATGCATAGACAATATGATGCAAGATATTTCATAGCTTTCAATAAGCTATAATCACTCCAAAAGTAACAGACAAAAATAGTTGTTGAGAAAAATAAAGACATTTTAACAATAGAGAGGACAATAAATGTATTTATAAAAAATGTTGTTTGTTTTTAAGTGGAGGCACCACTGATGAAATGCAGCAGAAAGGTAAAAGTTCGTTCCAGATGGCAGGAACTGCAAAGAAGCTTGTCCACCCACAGTGTTATACTTCATGAGGGAACAGACAGGAGATGGAGTACAGAATCTGAGGAGGGAGTTGAACAAAGATTAGGAGATACATGGTCTATTAAGAGTTTGGATCAACTCTGTGAAGATTTCAAATTCTGGGAAGGAAACTTTACTCTCAGTCTCAAAATGCATGGGAAATGATGGCCCTGCTTAATAGCTCTCTTAAACTGATGAGGGAGGTTTCAGCCAAACATAATAAACTGGACAAAATGCATCTTTCAAAGTTGCTACTGGGAAGCTGGGGGCAGGGGGGGGAGCAGCACAGGAGGAAGAATGGCACAAAGGTTGGCTTACTAAAGTGACAAACATTACAAGTCTGATAACAATGCTGAACCTCCATGCATTTCTTTTCCTGTTTTAGTAACTGCAACTTACGTTTTGTGGGAAATTTTTTATATCCTGTTATGAACACAGGATATGTTTTCTTGGCTTGGAAAGATTGTGCTGCTTTGAGACAGTGAGAAATACAGCCAATTATATCTATGTCTAACAAGAAGGATATGTAAAATTGAGCTTGTGTCACTGTACATATTAACACAATATAATTAATTCCAATGGTTTTGCATACTTTAATATCTTTGTGGAGATTATCAGTATACTTGTTTTCATAAAAAAAGAAACAAATTTGCTTCACACAAACTGTTTCTCTTTGCATACTTTAAACCTTTATTCAATGAACAGCAATATATTAGAAGCATGACAGAAAAGCCATAAATCTGAATGTGATTTGCTTTAAAATCTACTAGAGTGACTGCAAATCCTAACAACATTCAGTCAACTATGGTCCAGCAAATCACAATTCCTTCTAAAAGCCATTGATGATTTAATAAGAGAGCCATATGGCTCTTCTCTTGTTGATTTAAACTCAGCTACAGGTTTCTTGAAGAATATTTGTGAAGAGAACTTACCACGCTCAAATGTCACACAGCTAATTCATCCCCCCCCAATCTGTTTATAAAGACAGATGGCAATATGTTGGATTGTCATTTAAAAAGTGGACTGCAGTTTAATAGCCATATCTAGACATTTGCTTGGAAACCTGTCTGTTCCATATCTACTACTTATCCAGGTTCCCTAAAGCATCAAACAGCACTCTTCTGTTCTCCTGTTGGTGACCTAGCAGCAGCTATCAAAAATGGTATTCTAAATATATTGAAAAGAAATATGCCCCTGAAAGATCAGCAAGTGATATCCCAGCAAAGATATACAAAGCTTAGCAACAGGAGTCCTTAACTTGGGGGAGGGGGAGGGAGGAGTAAGATGGGAAAATTATTAGATATCCAAGAAACTTGAAATAATATTTTGAGAATTCCATTTGCTTTTCTGGCATAGTTAGATCACTGCTTATTTAATATGCTCCAAACCTAGGAATTTAAAGGCTAATTTCAGCTTATAACTTTTTCATATCAGTATAGTTCAAATACGAGAGGCAAAAAAATTCCTAAATAAAGCCAGTTTTAAATGAGAAACATTCTTCTTCACATTGACCTTTCTGAAAATGAAAAGAACTGTCTTGACTGTAGTGCTGCAGATTCTGACTTCTCCTTATATATAGGGTGGAACCCAGGAAAAAAATGGCAGTTGACTCTCTCTGTCTTCAGGAATGGTTCCGAGAACTAAGTTCAGATGGAATTAACTTTTATGCATGTTACCCTCCTTCAAAGTATTGTAGTTACATTTTTACTTAAACAGCACAGGAAAAAAATGAAGTCGGCGTTGGCAGGATGTGAGAGGAATGGAATGGTAGAAGAGGGAAGGCACTGCAAAGTTGGTAAGCACGTATGAATTTTTGCCTCTTTTCAGCAAGTAATTTACTGTGTCACCATATGTAAATTGCTGATGATTAAATGAACCACAGAAAAGCTCCTAGTATAACACTTCTGTCCTACTGAGGCCTTTAAAATAACTTGTCACAAATGAAAGTGTAATTTTATGTACCCATGAAAAATGTAACTAGTTTGCATAACCAGAAACCTTGTAATCTACATTCTACTATGCAATGTTTCAATAAATAATGAAATTAACCCAAGGTATGCTGTATTTCATTAGTTAAATACACTGCTTTGTTACCCATTTGTCCTTTCACAATAAAAGTTGTCAGTGAAAGCACTTTCATTTTCCATATTCTGTATAGCATCCTACATAGTGTTAATGCTTTACCAGATATATCATGGTCTAACTCACTATTCTAGCAATTGCACATTCTGTGAAAGACAGAAAGTGCTGTTGTATAAATAGCATTAGAAGTTAAAAGTTTGAAAACCATATCTTATGACAATGGTGGAATACAAGTGTTCTGGTGCCACTTTTGGTAAGCAGAGCTGGTGATGGGGGACAAACCAAACCCTGGGCTGAAGCACCCCATGCTGATGCTCTCATAATGAGTGCTGGTGAAAGTGTATGTGTGGAATTGGCTTGTGGCACATCCTTGCAGACTCCTGGAAGAATCTTTTATGGTGGTAGGACTCCGCCCAACGCGTACAGATCATGAAATCTCTTTATATTTAAGCACAAACGTGTTTAATTCACCTCAAGGGGTACAACAAAAATACACCAACAATGCATTTAATGAAGAAAATAAAGCTAATACTCAAATTTAAACAAAGATATTTCTGAAACTGTTGCTTTTCAAGACAAAATTATTCACCATCTATCTTCCATGCAAGTTTTTATGGCCCAGACCATGAAATATGAGTGCAGAAAAGAGGAACAGTTACACTGACAATGACTTTACTGGATTGTGCCTGTCTATTCTGTATGTTCATTTTCACTGAGACTTGTTATTCCAATCAGAAATAATATCTCTGTGTGTGCTTATTTCACTTTAGCCTAGCATTTCTAGAGCTTTTTCAATTTGTCCAAAACTGACCTCACGTTCTGTTTTCCTCCAGATTAAGTTACAGTGTAAATAGGTCCTCTACCCTCTGGACACCTTGTTGCCTGTATTGTGAGATGGAAATAAATTTTTTAACTTCTTTCCCCAATAGTATATCACCACCTGTGGAGCTTTGTTCTGTGATAGCAGTGTATTTCACAGCTTTATAATAAATTAAATCCACTAATTAAAATAAAACCTTGGTTTCAGCTCTGTTTTGTTTCACTAAAGGAATATCTATGCTCTAAATCCTAAACGAAAAACTGATTTAGGAGGAATATCAATCTGTTCTGCAATAAGAAAAGAGAAACCAAAGTGGTTGAATTTTTCAATGTAATCTCACATAGTGTTTCAAAGGTTAACAATGAAAGCATTGCTTTTATCATGATTGTTACTCCATGTTAGCTTTTCTTGAAGGATTAAAGAATGGAAGAATATGCAATACCAAAAGCTGTATTCACAGTTCTTCTAACCTTCAGAAATCAATGTGACATTTTGTCAAGTGTGTTACACTTTCTTTTGATTGTGAGATTTTATCTTTTGAAAAATTTCTCTATAGTAATTCAGGTGTAAATTCAGAGAATGATCTCTTGGGCTAGGCTTTAATAACCAGTCCACTGGAGTTCTGCAATTACTATGTTTAATGAAAAGGTGATGATGGATGGCAGACCTGTCCTCCTTAGTTACTTTGTGCACCACCAAAGGGTGTTAAAATGTAGATCATATTCTTCCATACTAGTTAAAAAAAAGTTAAGTCCAGGCTTTTCAGCAAGGCTGTAAAATTGCTTCCCACATTGGAGAGTTTCATAGGCCCAGTGTCTTAGCCCATGATATGTAATAAATACATTATGTATGTGCAGTATGTATATACATACAGATATGGTGTACAAGAATTGTATAGTAAGCATAAAATTTCTGACTGTTCCTATCCAATGCTAGTAGTTAAGTGGGAGTCTAAAGGTAGTTGTTAGTTTGAAAGAAAATGAAAAACACAGAAGAAATTGGGATTCAACCTGTGCCACTGTTCTGTGACTCTACTGAAAAAATGGCCAAAAGCTTCACCATTACAAGTAGGGTGCCTTTATGAATATAACTTTTTGGAAAATAAATCATCTGATGGTATATAGATATTAATCGCTCTTTATATTTTCCTTGAAGCACCTTGACAAAAAGAAGGCTGAGAAAGCTCTTTCTCTAAAATCAGGGTGTTAACTTCCACTCAGAAGTACTTATGCTTTCAAAAGGCCAGGCTTTCCCTGGAGAAGGAAACTTAATGAATTGCTATAGCAAAACTGTATGTGTGAAGCTTTGAGTACTTTAATGATATAATGGGTTAAAACAGTTTGATCTTTTCTCATCACCTCCTCTCAGAATATTATAACTTTTAGAAACATATCTTTTACCTTTGGTTTTGGTTTACTAAAATTTTGGGGGTTTGCAGAAATTTGAAGCCCCAAGTGATGTTTAAGCTGCTTGCTCACTTCTCTCCAGTCATGCTTCAACCTGGGATTCATAAGAATGGATTCATTGCACCTATGTCCACCATTTTCTGTATTTCAGTAGAAATATTTCAGAAATATCCATAAGCTAGCTGCAATTTTGCTATAATTAACAAATAATCACACTTAGACCTCTCTACCCTCCCTTTTGTTTTAGCTGAACTGTTTACCAGCCCAAGTGATCTCCAGTGCTTTTACTGTGGTTATTTGCAACTCCAAATCTCATTCAGTTGGGCTATTTCCTCAATTTTAGCTGTGTGATGCTGTTTCGAAAAAAAATACACAAGACAATAGAATGAAGGGCTTGTAGACCACAAAATAATGCTATGGCACTGGAGGAAGAGAGATTTTAGTAAGTGTGTCTTACCTTTCCCTTTTGGCAGCATAAAATTTTAATATTTTTCTTTCTTAAAAAGAAAGAAAAGCAAGTTTACACATCCAGGGCAAGCGTGCTGTTATGAAGTTGATTTTTATAATGTTTTCTTAAGCCTGACAAGAAGAGTTAGTGCATCTTTTTAGAAATAAGGTTCCAAAAGGAACATCACATATGTTGCTTTATGACAGATATCACTGACATTGCTGTGTAGGAAGCAGCTTAGGAGACACAGAACCATTACAGAAATAGTAAGGTTTTCTTTTGTTTCCCTGACAAATATCTGACAGACAAAAGAGGAGGAGGATTCTTGAAACCCCTCACAAAGAGCGTCTTAGACAAAATAAATAAAGTGTCCTAAGCTTTTAGATTAACCTATGCTAGCTGAAGTTATGCAGATAATTTTGAAAAGGTTTAGAAACAGCCTATCATTTCCTGTTGGAGGAGCATAACTTAAAACTTTGCATCAATAGCAGAACATTGGTATTTTATAGCACCCATGAGCCTTTCTTAGTCTGCCAGACACTGTACAAACACAGCACAACTTTATCTGAAGATGGTAATTATGGTTGGGGCTTACTTCTAGGTTTGATTCTGATCAGTAACCATGAGTCAGTCAAGAAGACAAAGATGGAAGGCAACTTGTATGACATAATGAAAGAGCTCACAACTCTTAGGAAGAGAAAAAAAATGGAATAGCTGGAAAAACAGCAAGATACAAACAGATGAGTAACAAGAATTACAATATAATGTACACTAGGTACAACTGCAATTAGAATTGATTCACTCCTAAAAGAGTCAGAGTGGAGGCATGTTTTAACTGAGATCTTACAGAGCCTGTCCTGAATCTGATGCTACTAGATATTTTCATTTGTGATTTGGCTCATGGAGAAAAGGTTTGCTACATTTTCAGGAGGTAACAAGACAGGAGTGTATGTCATTTACAAGACAAGAATACAGAATGACCTTGACAGATAAGAGAAATAGAAAGCAGCTTGTGTGAAACAGGTAGAAATAACCAGCTGCACTGCCAAGCAATGAGCTCTGCAGAAAATAACTAGTAGTTACTAACAGTCACCTGTTGTGCTTGAGTCAACAATATCATATCATTGCAAAACAGCCAAATATCATATGAAGAGACATGTACAAACCAGTAAACATATGCGACATGGGAAATAATTTGTCCAGTCTACTTAAGAATGGTAAGTTTTCAGGAACAAAAATGATCAGAGACCTAGAACAAATCCCTTCTGAGAAAAGACTGAAGGAATTGGAGTTGTTCAGTCTGGAAGAGGGAAGTTGATTGTTCTCGATATATACTAGATTTAAAACAAAAAGGCAGGCTTAAATTAGAAGGGAGATACAGATTGAAAAACAAGAAGAGCTTTCTAAGGGTAGTAAGGATCTGGAGTAAGTGGCTTAAAATCTGTATGTTAGCACCACACATAATGTTCCTGAACCATGTTTATGGAAGTGATATCCTTTTAAAATGCTTTTTTTTGTAACCTGACAGGTGTCTATTGACCAATATATATAATCTATGCAAAATAACCAGGAATTTTTATGTTTGTTTTAGGGTCTTGTATGTCTTTAAAGTCTATATATAGAGATTCTTTCTACTAACAAATATTTAAAATACAGACTCTTCTAGTAAGAATTTATTCATTTTCAGACCTTTAGTCATTCTTTCGATGTAGATCAGTCAAAATTTGAAAGAGGTTAACTTGCACAAAGTAAGTTAGTTATGCAGAAAGGGCTTTTTATTTTTCTGATTTTCATTCATTATCCACTTAATTCTGGCCTGCAATATACGAGCTTGCTGTAATTAAAGTGTCCTTAAGTTATCATTACAGGACAATTACAGTTCCTGTTCCCACACCTGTAAGTTATCATTATTCATACAAGTAGATTGTACACCATATGAATGAAAATAATTCCTGAGTTAGTAAAATTCAGAATCAAAATGTCATAACTCAAATTAAAGGTAAAAAGCATGCCAATAAGTTGTAGTAATCAGGTTGCTGATCTTTGGGTTTAGTAGTGAATAATTGCAGTATAATTACTGTGCTTTGTAATAAAAATGTTATCCAAAGTTTTTTGTACATTCTGCTCCCTTTTCTTCCTACTTCCTGAAGCATTTAAATGTTTCCTGCATTTAGTGAGACAAAGCAGATATTGTAAATTGGATGCATACTGAAGTGGTACTAAGTATTTGGGAACCATGTGCATGTGGCTCTATAATCCATCAAACTGATGAAGTCTTTTCACTGGCTTCATTAGATGTTGGAGAAGGCCCTTATGTTCCATGCTTGCTTCTGAAGTTCCTTTAGCAACTAACTAAGCAGTGAGTAACACATGGAGTAAGAGCTTCCTTCTTGTGTAACTCAACCTGTTCTTAAAAGCCACTTCTACTATTTGGGGAATAAGATGACTGTTGCTTGGGAGATGGGAAATCAATCTGTATGTAACTGACCCTATGCTTGCTGCTGGTATGCTTCACTTTCATTGACTGCCATGCTGAAAGTATAGTGTAAAAGCACAACCAGATAATTTCAATCTTAAAATGATTAATTTTAAAAAAAATCAATATACTGCTTAACTTTTGCCTTAGCTATATCAAAAACTGTTACTGCTGGCAAATGGCACTCTTGGCAATAAGAAAAATAACTAACTTCAAATGATCAGAATTATTCCCCCATTTCAAAAAAATAATTGAGTGCATTACTTCCATTGTTTCTCTGTGTGTCAAAGGGTTCCTTGTATTACTAGAAGAAAGCCGGGCCGGGGAGGGGGGGGGGGGGGGCATCATCCAACCTGTGGCTTGGAAAATATTCTTATTCAGAATTAAATCTGAAAATGCACACTGGGCTACAGAATTGCCATTAAAAGGCAAATGGATAGTGAGAATAAACTAAATAGAAGCTCCAGTATGTTTGGAGTTTTGTACAACAATCTCTCCAAATGCTTTGGGAAATGAAAACTAAATGACAAAGTCTGTTTCCTGTTGCTGGGTTTCTTCTCACTCTGCTTTATAACATTACCAGATGTGTAAAAGTAGCAGAAATGGGGGTTTGACTTTTTAGGTACTTACAATCAGTTGGATGGTGGTATCGCAAAACCTAAAAAACCCTTGCTCCTCTTAGTTCTCCAGGATGCTTTTGTGATTTTGTATAATCACAGAATCCAAATAAAATAATTTTTTGTAGCTCTGAGGTAATAACACTTAAACAAATAGCTTGGAGTACAGATGTGTACACACAGCCTCTTTCCCAGGGTCAGGATGACAGATTTTTTGTGGACTTCTTTTCCTGTTAGAAGGAATATGAAGCTTTGATCAAACACCTAGAAAATCTATTACATTATTAAGGCTCCCACAAAAGCATTTTTTATCCCAGCTACCTAAAATACTAACTATATTGTTGACAGAAGCACAGAATGACAGAACAGTTGAGGTTGGAAGGGACTACTGGAGGTCATCTGGTCCAACCTCTCTGCTCCAGCAAGGCCATATAGATAGATCCAGTTGCCCAGGACCATGTCCAGATGCTTTTTCAATTTCTCCAAGGAGGGAGACTCCATCACCGCTGGGCAACCTGTGCCAGCGCTCGGTCACTCTCACAGTGAAAGAGTGTTTCCTGATGTTCAGAGGGAACCTCCTGTGTTTCAGTCTGTGCCCACTGCCTCTGGTCCTGCCACTGGGCACCACTGAAAAGAGCCTGGCTCCATCCTCTTGGCACCCTCCTTTCCACTGTTTATATACGTTGATAAGGTCCCCCTGAACCTTCTCTTCTCCAGGTTGAATAGTCCCAGCTTTCTCAGACTTTCCTCATAGGAGAGGTGCTCCAGTCCCTTAACATTTTTGTGCCCTTTGTTGGACTCTCCAGTCCAACTCTCTCTCCGTGTCTGTCTTGTACAAGGGAGCACAGCACTGGACACAGTACTCCATGTGTGACCTCACCTGGGCTGAACAGAGGAGAAAGATCACCTCCCTCAACCTGTTGGCAACTGTCCTAATGCAGCTGAGGATACCATCAGCCTTCTCCTTGATTATATAGTGGGATCTGAATACCATACTAAAATCTAATGTCACATTTATTCTTGTTAATTCCCCAAAGTAACGAGGGCAACTAACTTAGTAGAGAAAATAACCATTCTGCCAGTGCTCTTTTTTATAATACAGAATTGTTTCCCAGATGTTTAATCTGTTGTAATAACTACCCTGTTTATTCTACCCTACACATCCCAAGTACTAAGGTCAGCATGACCTTTGATTTTACACAGCAAAGAAAATAAATTCCCTGTTTCCATTCAATTTAGAATTTCTAACAAACACACCTCCTCCTACATCTGAATTAGCACTGCTTTTACCTGCTTCTAAAGACACACTGAGGTGGAAATTAAATCTCTCACTAGGTCCATTAAAATCTTCAAGCAGTGCAAGTTTATTTTGGCCACTTCTCCAAGGACCAACAAACCCAGTGCTGAATCCAACCTAGATATTTCAGAACAGAAGGAAAAAAAGAAAACTTTAATGTTAAATAAACAAATAATTGATTTTTAAAATATAAAACCTACAGGTTATTAAGAGGTAATTAGTATCCTAGTTTGCAGAAAAAAACAATTAGATTCAGGAAAAGCTGACTTTTGTTGAAGTCAGTTAATATCAAAGTCTACAGAGCAAGTGAAAGTGTACTAGGTTTTTATGGAGATTTATTGGGTTCAGTGTGAAGGTCTCACAAAATCTATGTCCTGGAAAAGTACTAATTTATCAAAGTTCTTTTTAGCTATGTTATAAGATTAGACAACATACCACAGGGTGCTAAAAAGAGAGCATCTGTTAAGTTATATGTTACCCACCCTACTCACTGTGTTTTGCTTCAATAATAAATAATTCACTGTTAGATCTCAGGAATACTACTGTAGGTTATTCAGACAGTTCCATTGTCTTGGTGGAGATCAGGCCATTATAACAAGAGCCTCCAAACTTAATTTACTTGGCCCTCATGACTGTTCGCAGGGCTGGAGGTGGAGATATCTTTGGACCTGGAGGCAGGAAGAGAATGTCCAAGAATTCTGGTGGTGTATGCATCCCATCTTGAAGTAGTTTGTACACCAGAAAGACAGACCAGCTTACAGTTTATGCCATTTATTTTTATGGAGGAGATCTGTTCTTATGGCTACTAAATATAAACATCTGCTGGGAGAAATGAATCAGACATCCTTGGCTCCAGCATACTGGGCTTACTGTAACATACAAGTTACCTTTCTAACTGCAAAGGAAGAAAAATGATTTTTCATTATTTTTTAAAAGTAAACAAGAAAAACATGAACTGACAATGAATCAGGTTGGACACATTTCAAGCAAATCACTGAGAAAATCAATATTATGTCAAGTTTTAGCTTACATCTTCATTAATGACCCAGAAATGTAGCAAGTATCAGTGAAGACTGACAAACAGAACAGAGGCATTGGGAAGTTAGCATGATGGCCAGAGGAATAGCAAAATTATTCCCCTTGTAAGGTGCAGGCTGTTATACTGAAGACACTGTAATGTGAAATACAAATAAAATACGTATGAGCAGAAACCTGGAAAGCAATAATATTGAAAATACCCAAAAAGCATGAATGTACAGTTAACGGGACACATAGTTCCTGTGGCAGAACAGAAACAGTTCCAGTTAAAAGGTATCTTACATCTTGTGGATGGGAAGCGTAATGCAAAATGCCAATGTTACTGTTACAGTTTCATGAGGAATGTTGTATTCAGTTATGGAAAACACTGTCAAATTATGCCAATTGACAAACTAAATGGAATTCACCTATGAGCAGCAACAGTGTTTCAATGTTTGGTAACATGATGTTTCTGACTTGGATTTCAAAAAGGAAATAGGACTAGGGCAGTGATCGCCCCCCTGTACTCGGCACTGGTGAGGCCGCACCTCGAGTGCTGTGTTCAGTTTTGGGCCCCTCACTACAGGAGAGACATTGAGGTGCTGGAGCGTGTCCAGAGGAGGGCAACCAAGTTGGTGACGGGCCTGGAGCACAAGTCTTATGAGGAGCAGCTGAGGGAACTGGGATGCTTACTCTGGAGAAAAGGAGGCTGCGGGGAGACCTTATCGCTCTCTACAACTACCTGAAAGGGGGGTTGTAGTAAGGTGAGTGCTGGTATTCTGCCAGGCAGCTAGAGATAGGAGGAGAAGGAAACAGCCTCAAGTTGTGGCAGGGGAGGTTTAGGTTGGATATTAGGAAAAAAAATTTTTACTGAGATGGTTGTCAGACATTGGAATAGGCTGCTCAGGGAAGTGGTTGAGTCACCATCCCTGGAGATATTTCAAAGATGCGTAGACATGGCACTTAGGGACATGACTTGGAAGCGTAAGGTTTATGATTGGACTCAATGATCTTAAGGGTCTTTTCCAACCTACATTATTCTGTGATTCTATGAAAGGTTAAAAGGCCTGAACCACACAATGTACAGTGTTTGAATTGGTTTGTCTGTAACCAGTTAAGAAATTTCCACTCACATGAAGAATTTCTCACATGGAGATTCAGAAGCATTTGTATTTGTAGGCAACTGTATTCCATCGGTCCTACAAAATAAGGCTGGCTGAAAAGTCACCACCCACTTTTGGGACAAAGATAGTACCAAGCACCTCGTTCCTGCTAGAGGAAGTGGCAAAACATTGTGAGCTGCAGTTGCTCCTGATGCCCAGATTCCTTTGAGTTCCTGGCTCAACCAGGGCGTGTGCTCCTGTTCACCAGGAAGTTATTGCTAATTAGCTATACTTTTGCTTCTGTGAAAGTTGGGGTTCTGAGCTTGAAATTACACCCTGAGTTTGAGCACTGATGTAATACCAAGGCTGAATAACAGCTGAGAGACTGAGGTACATGAGAAAACATTAAGGCAACACAAGTCAGCAAGAGTTGTGCTGATGTCGCCTAAAGCTTTAGGAATAACAAGAAAGTGCTTTTAAGTTTGCGTTGGAGAAAATTTCATTTATAGCTAATTATGTCACACTGCTTATGGCAGGGAGGTTTTTGTGAGGATTTCCTTTGTCAGCTATATAATATGGGTTTTCATATAGACATGTAGATTTATTAAATTGTGTTTTGAGTAAATAAAAGACTACAAAGCAGTGGCACAGGAGGAGTTAGAGTAATTAATCAAAATAATTTCTACCAGTGTTATCTACTGGAACATCTTCGAGTAACTTCTTCAAAGAAGTGTGACGTTGGAAGTTAGGCTGGAAAATGCCCTATTGTGTTGAACAGAAAAGTTATTCACATAGACACAAAAAAACATGATCTAATTCTCCTTAATATCTGTGCATTCTACTGTTCTATGACATAAACAGTCATATTTTTTCTTAAATTAACAGTGCATATCTAGTAGGCTTTCATATATTAAATGTATAATTTTAATTAAATTACAATTCTAATTTACATTGTGACTTGGGATGTGAGTCAGCGTTCATTGAGGACCACGCGACCGACTATAGATTTTAATAGTTATGGTTGAGGTCTGTAGAGAAGATGCAAGCAGGTGTTTCTAAGATTCAAACTTAAAATGTGTTTTTATGGAGAAGTCTATGTGGACTTCTTCTGTGATGATATTCATGAAGGTATATAGCAGAAGTTAAGATCAAGAGGTCCATAGTAACAATGTTCTGTTTAAAAATACTTCAGCAGCATACAGAAAACAACACACAGAATCATTCTAGGTTTGATTTTAAAGCATAGACAAGTTTTATTTTCCATTATATGTTTTAACACTGTCCTATCAGTGTTTAACTTTTATAGCATTATAGTATTTTCTACACAAATTCAAGGTTATTTCAACTTAGCATACATATCACTAACTGGCTATGGGGCCATTTGTCATCACAAATTAGATCAATCCCTGAGCAATGAAGAGGATTTATGTAATTTTGTTAGCCTTAGGAACTGGACTGGGTGGAAGCATTTCATGATTTGCCTGTTGTCTCAGTCCCCTACAGAAATTAATCCAACCTGAGTCTCACTGATGAAGAAAATGAATGGCTTACTCCCAATATTGTATGGCTGTACACAAACCATTCTTGTCACAGTGACATTGTGTCCAGAATCAATTACATATTGAACTTTCCGGAAAATAAAATGTTTTAATGATGGGAAAAGATAGAAATCATAAACAATTTCACATATTTAGAGAAAAATGAAAATTAGGATACAGAAATAGCAATGAAAGTAGTAAGCCTAAGGAGAAGAGTAGGTGGGACAAGGGAAAAATGATGCTTAGATCATTTACCATCCATGATCTAAGGCATCTCTGGGTTTCAGAACGGGCAATTTATTGGAAGTACACCCAGTTGTAAAAATCTATTGTTTTTATACATCAGTTGATCCTGGTCAAAACAATAAAATGGTCACTCTCTCTCTCTCTCTCTCTCTCTTTTTTTTTTTTTTTTAAAGCATTTTAAACTTCTACTTCTCACTTCTGAAGTTGTCATTACAGTTTCATCAGGGATCTAAGTCTGTGAGAGGCTTTCAGGCTGTGAGTCTCTATCTCATATATGCAGACAATTTAGGGCTGCATTTAGTCGAGGTATCAAGTTTTCTCCTTGGCATTTCTGAACAGCTAGCTTTCAGCATCTCTCTGCTTGGATGTTGGCTTGGCTGATTCATATTTAACCAGATGACTGACATCCCTTGTGAATCTGGAGTGAAATTTGTTTGATGGTCAATAGAAGGTTTAGTAAGATCTTATACTAAAATAACCATTAAGCAAGGACAGAGATCTACACACAGTTATTGTGGGCCAGATTTGCCAGACCTGTGTTCCAAAAAGCATCATTCAAGACACATTTTAAATGAGATTTTGGAGATTACTATTTGGCCTGTATGATACAAAGCAGTGGCTAATCAAAACAGAACACAATGAGCACTTTCTGATCAACTTACCTTTTTTTCTCTTTTCTTCTTTATTACATGTCAAAACCAAAAGGCAGAAACAGGCTGCCATCAAAGATTAGTGGCAACTAAGAGAGAATAGAGTAGTCACAGGTATAGTCAGAAAAGGGACAACCATTGGGGCTCAGAATAACATTATTAACAGTACAAGCACCAGAAGAAAAAGTCCCACACAGGTATGGAGAAGATGCAGTCAGGGGAGAAAAGAAGCACAGGCAACTGAGAAAAAAGAAAAGCAATTCTGTTTATGTATTTATTAACTGTACATGGACAGCCCATGTGATTAGGGACATGCCTTGGAAATGGAAGCTCATTTGATCTTAATGCTACTAGATGCGAATGGAAGTTCACTAAGTGCTACTGACTGCACAGAGACCATGTGAGACCATGTTTAGGGAATAAAAGTGCTCTGTTCCAGGACTGCTCTATTAAGAAGTGTCTTTTAATATGAAGTTAACGGACAAAAATCCAGGATATTTTCCTACTTTGTGTTTCATCAAATTCCAAATTAATTTATTGTAATTTTTAAAACTTTGAAAAATACAGTTAGAACTGGAGATCTGTTCATGTTAAGGATCACATTAAAAACAAATCTCACTCCAGCAGCAAATTCAAGCTAGTTCATTGCTTGCACACACAAAAATGCAGCAGCTCAGATACAACAATTTTCCCTAAGGACTGAATGCATACTAAAGGCAATAACACCAAAAATGAAAAACAGTCTTACTCAGGAGTAAAATAATTATATTTCTAAACATTTCTCACTTATTTAAACAAAGTCCATTACATCGTTCTGCAGCCTTCACTGAACTAGCTGACATGTATGCAAACACACATACATATGTATATTTCAAATTCCCACTGGTTACACATTTTGCCCTAGCAATTTGTCTCTTTTTGGACTCTGAGCTCCACGGAGTCCAAATATACTCCTCAGAGCATCTTTCTTTTAAAGCTGGGACAATGCTTAATATGCAACTGTCACTAACATATAAAAGTAATAAACAAATGCAAATAAGTGGCAGGGAAGTTTTGGGAGGATGAATTTACCCTTCAGAGGTCATGAACAAGACCTAATTAAATATCTAACAGACTCCATTTTAGAAGCAGTGAATATGGCTTATTTTAATTATTAGCTTTACAGGAGTCATCAATTATAGCTTGAGATACAAATGTCATCTAGTACGGAAGTGCTAAAAACTAATAATAAGGCAGACACTATACATCTTCAGATATCACTATTTTTAGACAATTCTTACATACTTTTCTGGCATGTAACGTAGTGCCCTAATCCATTATATGCATTATGTTTGCCAAACCTAGCAATAAAAAGATGCAAAGACTTCTACAGAGGCAGCAGGTGTTCTTAACAGCAGAGAGTTTGTACAGCCAAAGCATGCAAAGGTGTTTATAGCAGTTTTGTCTGCCGATGCATAGGCTGGGTCATCCCTGATGTAGGTCAAAGCAGGACAGAGTTTCTTCTGAATCTGAAATTAAAAGACAGTTGATGGCCGAGGCCCAAGGGAATAGCAGAAAGAAGCTAAGTCTGAACCTTGGTCTGGCCTGTGTTTTTTTCTCTGGGTCTTGCCAAGGTTGTCAGTGCCTCTAAGGTCACACATTGAGAATGGAATTGTACACTCAGGTTAGCTGACTTAAGCAGTACTGTTGCACTGAAGGTTGGAGGTCACTGGGACTTGGCAAGATTTTAAGTAATTATTAAGTCATCTAGTAACTCAATTCCAAAGTAAAAACAAAGCATTGCTATACATACATTCCAGTGCATGCCACTCATACGTGTGACAGAATAAGAATATGATTATTGCTATGGAGTGGGAAACATGGTGTTATGAGATGCTGAAGCGCTCTATATGCATGACTGCAGAAGGTTTAGGCATGCCTTCATACAGGCAGACAGTCATGCTCTGTCTCTGAATTTCTGACTGTGAGATAGCTAGCCCTGTAGCCAAGCAATCCCACTAACATGCAGCTGCTCTTGTGGTAAGAACTGGACATTAAAGAGTCATGTTCTCACTTCTCCACTTGGCATCATTTCATGCCGTCACATCTTTGATCAACAGAGCATTGACACAGCTGATGCTGTAAGAGGTATATGCCACACATGGGGCATGATGCACAGCTTCACATCACGGTCCTTCCTGGTGTAGGGCTTTTGGAATCACTGTTGACCCTTCTGCCCCTGTCCCTGAGAGTGAGAAACTGAGTTGGACCGTTCGCCTCTGTTGGAAAAAAGCATGTCCCCTTTCTCTCTGCCTTCCTCTTCTGGCAATGGCAATAGAAAATCCACTACCGCTGAAAGCCCAAACTTCATATTTGGCTTTGTCCATAAGAACATGAATGAATAGAAGAATAATGAGGATCCAATTTAAAATATTTAAGGAGGGAAAAGGGAATGGAAAAGAGAAAGACAAGCCTGTCATCCAAAATCCTTGCCTCAGTTTAAGAATATGTATCCTTTGGATATATCCTTTGCTTCCAGACTGGGTTGCTGCTCTCAGACAAAATAAAGAAAACAAAATGAAGTAAAATCAACATTTGAGTGAGATTTCTTATTTCCAGTGATGTGTTTTGCTAGAGCTTTCACAGGTAAATCAAAATGTTGGAAATCAACATCCCTGGTCATTGGGATGCTGAAATTAGTTGTGAAGTCAATGTCTTCTATCTTTCTGTAAATAGATAATCTTATAAGGGAATATGTACATAATGTTTGTTCTGCAGAGTTTTTTAATTGCTTTAAATATTTTTTTCATACAGTAACTCTGCTGAACAACACAGAGTTAAAGCTTGACATTATATGTCTGATGATTAAATTAACAGAAAGCATACAGGAAAACATTCCAATGAAAAATACTTTTTAATCATTCTAGATTAGTTCTTGGTTTAGTTCACAAGTACAGAATACACAAAAATCGAAGCTTAATGAATTTTCCTGAAGAACAGTACACTTCATTTCTGTTGTTTAAGTACTCAGAAAATAAAGGCAACTGAAAGTGCAGAAACAAAGTTCCTATCAATAACAAATTTAATTTAATAAAAACAAACTGAGATGAGGTTTGTATGTGCTGCAAGCAAAAAAGGATAGCAGGAATTTATTGATATATTGAAGGCACACAAAGTACTAACAGTGTATCTGCTTTTGTTGCTGAGATTGTAAATCTTCTTCATAGGATACATAAGTGTGATTAACATTTAAACACAAAGGTTGTTACAGTAAGAATTATGTCAAGTTGGTGGACAATCCCTAGCAGTTTATGTGGTAGAGTTCTTCCTTATACAGCAGAAGATGCTTCGTGCAGTTGAGGAGATTTGTTGCATACAGAAACACAAAAAGACTATGCCAAAGATAGTGTCCAGTCTCAGACCCTTCTTCCTGGAGCTCTGATGATACTGATGGGTTATGATTCAATGGAAACAAAAACAAAACAAAACAAAACAAAACAAAAAAACCAACAAAAAAAAAAAAACCAAAAACCACGGAAATTACACTCACTGGTAAGATCTTTTTCTTTATTTTATCTTTATATTTGAATTTTAATCACTAGCATTCTAAATGCACATAGTGTTTTTGTTTTGAGCAAAATATTGCAAATGAACGTGATGTCATTCACACTGTGTCTCAAAAAAGCCTACCCACTCTGTTTCTTCAGGATTGTTCTCTTCTTGTGTTGTCTAGCATGGTTTCATCTTCCTACAGGCAAGTTTCTGTTATAGAGTATGTGTTACTAGTTCACCCAGTATGGAATCTTGCTTTACCCATGAACTTTATGAAAATTGAGTTTTAAGACAGGGCTGGTTAAAATCTGTTACTAATTCTTAATTATTAAGAGCAGTACAAGTGCTGCTGCTGTTTCACACAATGACATAGTGTAGTTAGGCAACAGCAGTGCAGATCAGACACTTGTCAAGATGACTTGAGCCTCAGCATCTGGAATCACATCTCCATTCTCACATCCCTGTGCTCATGCAGAGCTCTCCTCTATGTTAAACATGGACCTGTAAGATTGCAGGCCAAAGCACTTTTATTTACAGCTATGTAATTCAAGTGCCAGTATTATTATTTCTTGTGTCAGAATTTTTTACCACTTATTCTCCAAAGGATCTGCAGCAGCTCAAGATGGACATGCTAAGTTAACAGGGACTGCACTTAAGTGGAGGAGGATAAATAAACTAAATAAACAGTGTCAAACAAAACTCATTGGTGCCTGAGGATTTACATATCCAAATGCAAAACTCCAAGCAACTTTGAAAGGTTTTAACTCTACCAATGAGAGAAAAACTGCATTTAAAAACTGATTAAGTACATGTCCGTCGTGTTTTGTAACTACTCTCTCTTTAAGGTTATTGATATCTGTTAGATGATCCTCCCACACTGGGCTCAAAATGTCCTGCTAGCCTAGCGTCTTGCTTCTGACTATACTTATAATTCAGTCCTTGGGGTGTGCTGGAGCCCTTTGATCGCAGACATGTGGAAATTTTCCACCAGCTTTGGTCTCAACCTTCTCTCAAAGAGTTGAAAATCAGTTCTAGCCCTGAAATATGGGACTGAATATTCTTCTACAGAAAAGTATCATCAATTATTACAACTTCAGAATGTCCAATTCCTTCTTACTGTGAAAATGGCTTTGAACTAAAGTAGTGCAGAACGGCTATACATTTGCAGTTACTCTGCATGGGCAAATAAGGCAACCTGCTGCCAGTACTTCTAGGATCTTGCCCTTACAGAGCTCCTATGCTGCCAGATGAGTCTGTTCATAGGAAAAGTCAACCATCTTGAACTTTCGACTCTAAATAACTCCACAGTAGAGCTTAAGAGCATAAGGTTCATGCAAATGGCAAAACAGACCCACAAACTCTACTGATCCTCACTTTGCAGGCACTTAAGTTCATGAGGCTGACAGGGTGTATTAAGTCTCCTGAGAGTGGCTGTATGCATGAGTCAGGGACTCAGTAAATTCAGAGAACTGAATTTGGATTTAAATTGTTTTTTCAATTACTCAGGGCAATTGAACAGTCACTGTCCTGGTTTCAGCTGGGATAGAATTAACTGTCTTCCTAGCAGTTGGTACAGTGCTATGTTTTGAGTTCAGTATGTGAAGAATGTTGATAACACTGATGTTTGCAGCTGTTGCTAAGTAAAGTTTAGTCAAAGTCAAGGATTTTTCAGCTTCTCATGCCCAGCCAGCGAGAAAGCTGGAGGGGCACAAGAAGTTGGCACAGGACACAGCCAGGGCACCTGACCCAAACTGGCCAACGGTGTATTCCATACCATGGGACGTCCCATCTAGTATAGGAACTGGGGAGTGGGGGCAGGGGAATCGCCGCTCGGGGACTGGCGGGGTGTCGGTCAGCGGGTGGTGAGCAATTGCCCTGCGCATCATTTCTACATTCCAATCCTTTTATTACTACCCTTGTCATTTTGTTAGTGTTATCATCATCATTATTAGTTTCTTATCTCAACCCACGAGTTTTGCTTCTTTTCCCAATTTTCTCCCCCATCCCACTGGGGGGTGGCGGGGGTGTGAGTGAGAGGCTACGTGGTTCTTAGTTGCTGGCTGGGGTTAAACCACGACAGTCACTCATTCTTGCATGCCAGAAGACCCTACTCCTCAATCTGGTAAACCATGAGGGATAATTTGTTATGCAGCATGCTTCTAAACATTGTAAAAATTAAGCTTCATTAATTGATTCACTTCTATGATATGCTTTATCTGTCTGTCCTGAATTTGTCTAATATTCTAAATTCTGCTTGACTTTGTTACTTTTACGTAGGGATTTGTAACTATGACAATGAACAGTAGACCTTGAAATAGGGAAAATAAAAATAGGCACAGAGGAAGCTGCTGCAATCTACTGTTGAAAAGTGTAGGTGTGTATCGCCTGTAATTTATTAACAGCAGCGTCTGGAGAATTGGTTGCACTCAAAAATGTCAGATGTATCTGGGTTTCAGAGGAGATTCCTTCAAGTGCCAGATACTGATGTTATTTTATTTTTAAAAATAGTTGCGTGTCTCAATAAAGGTTGGGAACGGACTATCGCTACAGTGTGTTAGACATTCCCTGCACTTTCGGTGACTGAAAGAAGGATTTCAGAGGATGTCAGGAAGGTGCTGGTATCAGACCACTCATTTCTCCCTTGATTTCTTTCTCTAACGATCCATGTATTCAAGACATGCTTATTAATGAATAGAAGTCACAGTTACGAGAGCGTTTGCTGTTCTTTTGTCGTCATACTCACTGGGGAAAATTGTTCAGAATGAATTAGACTAATTAGGTATGATTCTATCACTTTTGCTTGCAACCTTTTCATATGTTGGATTTGATCACAAAGGAGGTGAAGAGCACCTATTTCCAGGCTGTTGCTGGTGTGGCAAAGACACGTCGTAAAGCCCTCCAGTGTCTGCTGAGTCGGGTGTGACTCCTGGCAGAAACACCTCGGGAGCTCTCACAGTGGCTGGCGCACTGCAGAGTGGGCACTGCTGGACCAGACCCACACAGCACTGCTGGCTCAGAGTAACTTATCACCCATGGGTCACACTACTTCTGGCTTACTTAGTCCCTGAAGCAGTGTAGAGCATGGACACAGAAAGTTGCTTAAGTCCTCGCTACTCCCGTCTGTTCTGGAACCACAGACCGTATTGTGTTTCCCATGCAAAAAGTGAGTTCTTTTCCTCAATGTGCAACTTGTTTATGCTGTAACTCTCTTCCTAACACAAGAGCCTTCCACAAACACTTCACACAGCCTCCTATCCACACACTTCAGTTATTCCCACGACAGTATCTCCATTGCTTGACAACTATTTACAACAAAGCACAACATTTGCCTGAAAGCTTAAGTAATAGTGATCATATTACAGATGCCCTTTCCTCATTGTATTGAAGATTTCAGAGTAAGTGGGGGATTAAGTTTAAATTTTTTTTGTTTGGTTTTGCAAGCTCTCTGCAGTGAGGAATATTCACAACCTCCATCTATAGCCTTGCCCTGACATAAGGCTTGTAGGATGTGCCACATTCTTCCTCTTCCCATCTGTTTCAACCCCTTGCTTTTCTCTAAAAAACAATCCTCCTCCTCAGGAATTTAATTCTCTCTTCCCTATTTTTTTACATTTTGAAATAAATTGGCTCTGGAGAGGAGCGTTAATTTTGTCATTGTGGCTGTTTGTTCTTTCGTGTATTTACCAATTATCCTCCTTCGCCCAACTACCATAGGAGTATTACATGTCTTTTCTCTGCAGGAAATGGAGGTGTAAAGGTATTAAATAACTTGCTCAAGGTCACAAAGAGAGTTCATCCAACCAAATTAAGGTTTCCTGAATATCAGGTACTTACAGAAAAGATCATCCTTCTGCTCTAAAAAATAAATGCCTAAGAGTCTGCAGTCCTGAGAAGGTACTTTAGAAAATGAAACAGAAAAACATATTTAATTATTGTCCCTCTCTTATGCTCATTTGAAGAGTAAAACAGACCAATGTGTACAGCTTGTGTACCTCTACAAAAGACACAAACTTAAGTGAAAGCTAACATAACCAGCTATATAAAAGAGAGGACATTTAAGGTTAGCTCTGTGTGACCTTCCTTAAGACACAGAGGACTGCACTTACAAAAGAAGCTTGGCAAGCTATTTCAGGCTATATGTTTGAAATAGGTTTTGTCTTTTGGGGCTGTTTATTCCTCATGACAGTTTAAGCTTTTAGTGCAGTTTTTCTGTCTATAAAATAGAAATAAATATACTTGCCCTTTGTTGAGAAGCTTTGTGAGTTCCTAGGAGAAAAAATACAAGTACTTAAAATTATTAATACAGTAAACAGCATTTGTGTTTAAACTCTGAGAAGAAAGCGAAAATTATACTGGTCAGTTCCTGTCTGGTGTTGCTCCTTCCTCTTTAATTATATGTTTACGTGAGTGAATGAAGACTTGTTTACCCAAGGGACACCACTGAAGTTATAATAGCCTGTAAGCTAGGCACATAATTAGAGAGTTTTTAATGATATAATTGATAGGCTATTGTGAGTCAAATAATTATGGTCTTATCATTCCACTACTACAGATAAAGTTTGGAAAGTAGAAAAATTACTTAGAAATAACCTTGACATGATGTGATGTATCATCCCTCCTGAAGGAAGGGTTGGCAATGGAAGAAGCTAAGAAACATGGCCATTAAGCAGCATGCTCTACATTCCTACCCGTACAAGGTCAGGCATATCTTAGGGCAGACACTAAAGAATCAGCTCCTTTATACTTCTCCCCCAAAATACATTCTTCACAGGTATTTCCCATGGCAGTAAGGCTGTTCCAGTCCTTCCCTGCCATGGAGTGGCACTGCACTAAATCCCCAGCTTCCTCCACATACCACATTTCTTCCATACTTTGGGTCACTGGCCTCTGCTTGCTTCAGGGTTAGTGAGAGCAAACAGCAATCTCAGAGGGGTATTATTGCCACACAAGATGCCAGGAATTGCATCACTGTATCACACTGAGGCTTCTGTCAAAATTCTGGATGGTATCTTTATGAAATGATCTTGTTTCATAAGTTCAGGCTGCAATCTCTACAAAATTAAAATCTTTTTTGTGTCTATCATTTTGCTGAACTAGCAGCAATTTGTCCAGATAAACTCAGCTTTAATACTTTTCACTGAGCTGCCAAACATGCTTATTTGATCACCATAATCCCATCCGATGCATCATATATCATCTGATTATGTTACCCACCATGCCAAGGAGAGTCTGATCTTGTCCTTCTTCCAAGGTTACATCATATACTGATAATGACTCAGAAGGTACCACAGCACAGCATATGGCTTCCCCTGCCTTCAGCATGAAATGTACAGCTGAGAAGACATTTGGATATGGCTCATATCCACAGATCACACAGGCTGAGAGTTCTTTAACAGGAAAAAAAATATTTTATTGTTGTTTTACAAATTGTTCTGTTTGCCTTTTACTTAGTGATGAGATTTAACTTTACTGTTTTGCAGATAGAACCATTATCAGTTTTTCCACTGCAAAGATTTATAAATGTTGTGTGACCTCTTGTGGTCTAATAAAATATTACACATATGATCCATGGGTAGTACAGTTTATGCAACCTGCAATCTACACACAGCCCATCTGCCTTTATGGCTAGATTTCTATTAACCAAAGACTCTGTTGCCTATGAAACTCTCAATTAACAATGAATCACAATGTAAAAATCTCCCTTCATGGCAGACATTTAATGAGTGCATGTATTTTGGATAACTCTTAATTGCTAGCCAATTCAATTTTCATAAAGTAAAGCTATTCTTAATTTATTTTTTAATTTTTGATATGACTTTAAAATTCCACATTCAGCAGTAATATACAGATGTTGGTACTGAAAACATAGCTTCATTCCTGTCATTCATGATGTTTGGCACTGAAGAAATAAAGTAATTAACAAGTGTCTTGAATCTGCTTGCATGCATAGGAGATCTTTGAGTGTCTAATACACATATGCCAATAGCAAATGGATAAAAGAAATGTAATTATTTGAAAAATTAGTCACTGGATGTTATGTTTTAATGTAAGTACTGGCATTCCTTAAGCAACACAGGAAGTTGGGAAGGTATTGTTACTCTGTGTAGATGCTCTCTATAATCACGCATAAAGCTTCTTGAGAAAAGAAAAAAAAAAACACATCAAGGAAAAAGTGGTATCATTTTTAAAAATTGTCTGAATCTTTGTGCCCCGTATTGTGTATTACTTGTGGCCATGACAACCAATGATAGTAGCAAGACTGCAATGCCTCTGCAGTCTTACCACAGCAGCAGCCTACTGATGCACTGCATGCAGCATACACAAAGGATGCATGCTATGAAATATCATGCGAACACCTGCCATTAGGCATCTGTATCAGGAATGCTAGCTTAATAAATACATTGGAGCTGAAACAAGAAACAACTTTATTTCTGTTTCTAACGTACTCCAAGTTGTTCAGTCCCCTGAATGAGGTATCTAACACCTTGGAGGATTAGTCTATATGCCATTTCTAAAGCTAGGAGAAGCTTAAGCATACTGCAGTGTCATTTTTTTTCCCTACTTATAACAGTGTCCTCTCATTACCTGAAGTACCTGGTGATATGTAAGAACACTTTCAGAAATGTCTTAACAAGTAATTAACATTAACATTAACCACCTTGCAAGCAGAATTTAATTTGATTTAATTTTTTAAAATATTCACCTTTCCTACTTACACTGCAATATCTTTCAACATAAATCATTCAGAGATGTGAAGCAGTTTTAATTTTTTCCCTTTTTCATCTACACATCTGTGTTTTCATTTCTATTGCACTTAGTTTAACATGTGTTAACTATTGACTGCTTTCCTGTGTTAGTTATGGTACCTGATTTAGTTAGAAGTATTTTCAGGAAGACAGGTCAGTTGTATAGATAATGGACAGTATTAGACAATTTAATTCTGTGTAAAGGTTGAATACATGTTCTTCAGAAGATTTTGGGTGACCAGAAATGTGGAAAACAAGGAGTCTTAAAAATCCAGCTTACCAAACAGTCATTCAAACCCCAAAATGAAAAATCTCAAGCTTTTTGCTTATACATCAAACCATCTGATGTAAGTATGTAAATAACACCTTAAAGTTAGAGTAAGAAAGCCCTAAATCTAGTTAAAGTTTACATATATTGTGCAATTGTGAACAAATTAGTTATTCTTCCGTGAGACCTCAGTTCTCATTAATCATGTGTAGCATATTAACAGAGAAACTTTGGAACATTTCACAGGGACTTTCCCAAGGCCAAAGAGAAAAATAAAAATCCCCCAAGTTTCTTGCTAAAGAAATCGGTATATCTTAAGGTACCACAACTCATTAAGTCAAATTTATGAGGAAAAAAAAGAAAGAAAAAAAAAGACAATGTGTTTGGGTATAACACCAGTGGGAAAAATGTGGGTGTCCTCCACCTTGGTGAACACAGATTAGACTATGAAGTGGGGGCTCCAGGGCCCAGACAGTTCATCAAAAAGTATGTGAAATGCTAATGTATTTTAATCATACCCATTCTGAAGCAGAAGAATCAGCTCCTCTGTTGGATGGCTCATGGACCTGGATGGTGGCTTTAATAACAGGCGGATCAAACTAATAATAGATGTGTCGAAAGCCATAAAGCCTGCAAAAAGAACAAGAGAACATACCCATAGTTAAGGAAACTGAAATCTTTAACGAATTTGAAAATCTCTGAAAATCTGTCAGAATTTTAAATGTCAGAATAATTGGACACGCTCAAGCAACTGGAAAAAATAACCTTATTGCTTTTTTGGAACAGCAGTTGTAAATGTGATGCAGTTGAGTGTAGCTGAAGATACAAAACGGAGGATGTTGAACAAGTATATGGAACCAAAACAGGGACTCCAAGTAAGACCCCTGAGCAAGGTGCAGAACGAGCAGCCTAATTCATTGTGACAGATGTATGTGACAGAGAGAATTCTGGCTGTAACTAGGAAGGTAATGGATATCTTCTATTATAAAGATCTTGGAAGATTTTTTTAAGTCTCAAATCTGCACCTGTGAACACAAAGTGAGAGAATTTGTTCTTGTAAAAAAAGTTACAGTATCTGACTTCCTATTCATCAACTTCCAGTTAGACAGGAATAGGAGCAAAAGATCTTATGCATTACATATTATGAATGCATACAAAATATTTACCAAATATTTTAAGCAAACTTTATTATTTCTCTTTGATTTTTTTTTTTAGTTTGCTGCGATATTATCCTTGAATGGCAACAAGTATGAATCCTTCAAAAATATAAAGTAAATACTGGTGTACATCTCTTCCCACTTCCTTCCTTTTCTTCAGTAGCAATCACACTCCTGTTATGCCTCTCTGCATTGCCTGGATCTCTCCACCAAACTGCAGTATGAGTTTTTGTCTCCCCACCTGCCTCTCTTTCCCTACGGGCTATGTTTTCCACTTGAAGTTACTTGCAGCCATAAATTCAAACACCCAGCAGATGTTGCTGTCCTGAGCCACCCACCGCACTCCTCCAGTTGCTCCATGTTATGCAGCAATTAGTATCCAGCAGCTCGGAGAACTGCAACAAGGCAAAATGAACACCCATGGGTAAGACAGAGGGTGATCCCAAGACTGACTGCTCCTAAGCATTGGATACTTTCTTTTGTTTTCTTTTCCCCCCAATTATTGATAGCGCATTGACCATCTTTTTATTATAGTAACAGTCTGTGCACATAAGGCAGAACAGCTGTAATTTTTCACTAGTCCAATAATTCTGAAGTTTGAAAATATTGAAGTTACTTGATGGGAGTAAACTTTGATAAAATGCTAATGGTAGAAGCAGCTCAATCTGGCAGCAGGCGTCATGCAGACAATGGGGTCAACCCACGAGACTTGATTTGCCTTTCACTTATACTTTTTTTTTTAATAACCCTGTGTCATCATTTAACCCCAGCTGGTAACTAAGCACCATGCAGCTGCTCACTCACTCCCCACCACCCGGTGGGACAGGGGAGAGAATCAGGGGAAAAAAAAGGTAAAACTCATGGGTTGAGGTAAGAACAGTTTAGTAGAACAGAAAGGAAGAAACTAGTAATGATAATAGCAATAATAATAAAACAACAATAATAATAATAATAATAAAACAATTGGAATATACAAAACAAGTGGTGCCCAATGCAATTGCTCACCACCTGCTGACCAACACCCAGTTAGTTCCCAAGCAGTGATCCACCCCCCCCGGCCAACTCCCCCCAGTTTATATACTGGGCATGACATCACATGGTATGGAATACCCCTTTGGCCAGTTTGGGTCAGCTGCCCCGGCTGTGTCCCCTCCCAACTTCTTGTGCCCCTCCAGCCTTCTTGCTGGCTGGGCATCAGAAGCTGAAAAACCCTTAACTTAGTCTAAACACTACTTAGCAACAACTGAAAACATCAGTGTGTTATCAACATTCTTCTCATACAAAACCAAAACATAAGTCTATACCAGCTACTAAGAAAACTAACCCTATCCCAGCTAAAACCAGGAAACCCCACGCTTCACCTTTTTCAGATTCGCAGCAATTAACATAAGAGTAGATTCAAGCCTGTAATGGGAGACATTCTGAAGCTTTCAGTTTTGCTCACCGTCATGTCAGTGACAGAACTCTCACCAGCTTCAGTATGATCAAGACTGGGCTCTCCTTTCCCTTCTCAGAATATAAATGAATTTCCTGCTTTCATGTGTTAAATGGAAGAATGGGAGTACATTCCACTTCAAAGAGGCTACCTCATATATGATATTAAAAAAAATAAAATTCTGAAGAGATCCAAACTGGTTTGGCTGCAGAATTATTCACACTGCTAAAAAGAGAAACTTTAAAAAAGTAAATCTTGCAGAATCCCTGGTAGGTACCTATATTATTGTAAATACAGTTTCCATAGGAGGAAGCAAAATTTGTCAAATAACCAGCTGTTGGCCCTGATGGGCCCCTCTAATAGAATTTTTAAAAGCTGGAAAAGTGGAAAAATATACTAAAATATGTGTTAATCTTGCAAGCCTGAGCTAAACACTATAGGGAAGAAACTTCAGTCCTCACAAAATGAGCAAATACTATATACCACAAAAAACTCCAAACACCAAGTCATTCTTCACCATTCCTGGAAATGAGCTGTCCTTCCAAAATGTTTACTAGCCTCATGATCCACTGAAACCTTTACATGCTTTTCTCCTGCCACAGTAAGTCTTCCATTGAATTCAGCATCAACGTATTCTGGAAATTTCAAGGCATCTTCCCATTAATTTAAATCCAGCTAGCATAAATCATTGGCTACTATTTTGACTGCAAAGTATTTTATCTGTAGCTGTCCGTTTTCCCTGTAAAACCTTCTTATAAGATGAAATTTTCCATGCATAAGCAATGCTGAAAGGTGAATGTCCTTTTAATGGTTTGAGTAAAATTAATTCAGTCTGCACAAACACATGCTACAAATACTTTCTGTATCTATAGGTATACAGAGGGAGATACTTTATTCTCTGTATTTTACTACTCAAAATAGATTACTCAGAATTGTCTGAACTTCAAACTTGACTGGTCTGAAAACTGTTCTTCCAGAAATGAGTGGGGATAGTATATCTGTTATTCCTAAGGACAAATAGGAAATAGCAAACCTTCTCTTGCTTAAACCTCTTGGGATGTCTCACAACTTAATTTCATTTTAATTATAAGCATGCTTTTAGCCAAATGCTTTTTAGGCAGGTGAACAGGTATAGGAAAAAAGAGTGTTCAGCAACACCTTACCAATGTTTTGCCCTATTTTAAAAAAAAAAAAAGAAAAAAAAAAAGAAAATAAAAAAGGCAAGCTTGTTTTAGAGTGTTTTTTAAGCATTCATACAAGCCATCAACACAAGCCTTACTATGTTGTTTCCCTGTATTACAGTTATCTTCCAAAAGAACCCTGGAGAAAGATTTAACAGGGAAAATAGAAAGAAGAATGATTCTGGGGCTTTTGAGAGGCTAGAGAGATAAGCATAAAGAGAGTCTTAAAGTAGGTTGGAATATTTACTCAGAATTCTAAAGGAGGAAGCTCTAATTTGGATTAATCCCATGGGTGCTTGGATGTTCATCTATCCATAGCACCATTCTTTCTTCTGAATGCATAGTTTTCTGGCTGATGAATTTAAAATAATATACCCTGACAGTCTGTATCTTGGTTATGGATAGTGCAGGTGCAAGAATAAAGAGTTCAAATAATTTATCAAGAAACACCATCATTAAAAGCAAGATAAAATCCATGTAAACAGTAGCATGCAATTTAGATTGCTCTGCCAAATACTTTGTCAAAGAGGAAGTTTTTTTCCAGTATTCATTTTGGATTCCAGGAAAATGAGTATTTAGCAATAGAGACCAAAAAATTCAAGTACAGAAATGAAAGCACTTTAGCAAATTGACTGGATTCTACTCACTTTCAAAGGGTGTAAATCCAAAGCATCTACATAGTTTTCTTTAAATCGGTATGCATTTTTCAATACCAATGAGCATGATATATACTGGAAAATTAATGGCAATTTTAAAAATTGCATAACCTTTGCAAACTTGAGTTTTCTTGAATGCGTGTGATTTCTATACTATATCACAGCAGGTTTTAAACAAAATAGACTCTGCAATGACAAGTAAAGCAGAGACATGTTCTGGATTCATCAGAGCATGGTCCAAAGAAATTAAAAGGATCACTAAGGCTTCTACAGTTGAAACAAAATGGCAAATGAATTCATTAAGCTCAATCGTGAATGCCTTGTGGGTTTATTGTAGATATATTATGAAGCATATATTGTAGTACCTAAACTATGAACAGGTAAAACAGCCTGTTTCAGAAGTGAGGTTCTCTCCTTGATAAATTGTATTGAACTATTACTGATTTTTTGTGTTAAGGTGTTACACAGTTTTATGCAAAATTGTCTGAATTAACATCAAAGAGTTTACTGAGAAGGTATAACAAAACCTGTTTTGAAGATAATTTCATCCTTTAAGTTTGTGTAATATCAATTTCTGTGAAATGTTCTGATTTTTCTACTATGTCAGTGAAAGCAGCCTTACAAAATTATGGCTGAAAAGGTAGGATAGCTTTCCATGGTTGAAAAGATAGTTAAATTGCTCTTTCAACTATTTTCTCTGTGAAAATAAGTGATGGCTTTTCTGGTTTTGGCTAATGATTTGTATGAATCTTCTGCTCATGAAAGTGACAGATTTATAGATCTCACAGGCAAAATTTAGCCAGGCAGTTACTATGCAAATTTCTCCAAATTTGCCTGTCATTGTGCTCTAATCTTTACTTTATCTGCTTTATCTGCCAGCTTCTGTGTAGGAAAAGAAATCTCACAAATCCTGCAAGGAAGAGTGGAACCACAGCCTCACACAAATCTTCCAAGTTCAGCACATCCTATCCCCCATCTTGATCATCCATATGTGATATGATGAAAGAATCAGTCTTTCTCCCAGTCAATTTCTCAACCTCCTTCACTTGTCAAAAGAAGTGCTATTATTATTTATAGCACAGTAGCACCTAGAGATCTCAAGTGAGATGGGAAGTCAGAGTGCAATTTATCTCTCTAAAAGTAGATTACTAGCACTGATTCAAATGTTTTGCTGTTTGGAAGCTGCTCACCTGAACTCCCCCTCTACTACCAAGAAACACATTTGCTGTCTTCACTCATGCAGACAGCTGTGTTTAGATGTCCACAGGAAGATATGAGTCTGGACTGCTTCCTTTGCATAGATTCTCCATGCACACTCATGTTATTCTAGGCATTTAAACCATGGCCAAAACGGGTGTTCCTTAATGACAGCTGCAATAAGCTTTTTGGTCTTTATATAACCATTATTTTTTGTAATGCCAGGACCCACCAACTGGGCATCTCTCAAATAAAGCACCTCTCAAGGTGACAGCAATATGTAAATTATGCTTGTTCATGCACCTGGCTTGGTATCTGGATCAGCAACAGTGTAAGTAGCAACAACAAAGAGAGAATTCTACTGGACTTTCATGGAAACTCCAGATCAAGTAAAAAAGAGATAAGCAGGAAAGATATATAGAGTTTAGTGGGAGACAGTACTCAGGGAAAGGGGAAGTTTCTATTTAGCAGTGGACCCAGCTGGGCTAGCATGAAGCATGTCAGGTCCCAGGACAATTTCAAAAAGCCCTGCCTAGTGCACAGAAAAAGACCAATATAGAGGCAGTAAAGGCAGGCTGGGGGCAGCATCCCAAAGCATGCCCCCATATTTGCCAAACGACACACTATTGTCATATACCACTTGCAAGAAGAGAGAACACATGGACACAACACTTTAGGGCACCCTCGTGCTTGACTTTTAGGTACCATTGGTTGTTTCTGCAAACCAAAAGGCTGAGGGAGGGCAGCCACCGCACAGAAGAATGAGGGAAAACTGGCCTAGGGATAGCCAGCTGAACAGCAACTGCCTTGGAGCTTGATGGAGATCCTGGAGTGGAGCAGATTAATCCATGATTACACCAAAAGAGTAGATTTCCAGCATCACAAGCACCAAAGGCAGAACAGGAGCTATAGTGGCTCATCAGGTGCAAGATATTGTTGTCACAAACTGCTGCCCTGATCCAGGGAGCTCTGACTGTGCAGATGAGAATCATCCCAGCAGAGGAAAGCACAGACAGGTAAGCTTGATGGTAATAGAAAAGGATTTGATATGGACTGAAAAAGTGATGCGGCATGTAAATGAAAGTTATAACACAAAAAGAGAAGAAACGATCTAGAATTTATAACTGCTGTGTTTATCTCATTGGTCATTTGCTGTGCTGTCTTTTGGACGGTCCCTCTCTTGGAAATGGAGCAGATGGCAAGCCTGGCACCACCCCAGGCACTTTGATGCAGTCTTGGCAGGCCCTTGTTCAGGGATAGTGTGGGTAAAGACTTTTTCTTTCTGATCTTACCTTGCTTTGCTTCACAAGCATGCCTTACTACTACTGCCTGACAAGCAGAAGTAGTAGTAGCATCAGCAGAAGCTGTAGTGGCAGCATCAATTCCTTCAGAGTTGATGTTTATAGTTTCAGTTTGTGCCAATGTCATGGGTGTGTTAATAATAGGAATTTCGCCAACAGGGCTGAGTTTGTGCAATGCAACTCTGAAGAGCCTTGCTTGTCCCTGACTCCTGGCAGGGGGGCCATGTTGCCTCAAACACAAAGACATGGTAGACCACCACTCCTCTTTAAATGATTGCTAGAAATAACAAGCGCTTGGGAAATGAATCTATGGAGTAAAGAGCTTGGAGACACCTTTGAGTTTCTGTTAGTGTGACAGTTTACTGGAAACAACGTGGTGAACACTGATAGATGGTCTAGGCAGACACAGGCATCTAGAGATTATAGGCAAACCTTTAAGGTGAATCACTTCCATGGAAGACTTTCCCATGCTGGTCTAATTACTTGGCATGGAAAATGCAGAGCAGCAAGGTTGCTCTTCAGCTGTGCTCCTCGCTAGTGCCCAGGGCTCCACTGGTAACAAGTAGAGCAAGAGGGAGAAGTGTTTGGTTGGGAACCTGTAGACTGCTAGACTGTTCAGGAAATGTGGCTCAGGAGAGTTCCTAGGCTGAGAACAGAGCTATGGAAATTGGGTACTGGTATGCTGAATTCCCACACATCATATAGCAGCCTTTGATGACTAAGATGCTGAGAGCTGGAAGAATTCACAACAGATAGGAGAATGTTTGACCTCTCCCCTCATTATCCTAGGAATGATGGTGAGAAAGCCAAATATTTTGAAGTGGATGAGGTATTCATTAGTTTCCTACCTGCCTCTGCCAGAACTTGGGGAAGGCTCATTTTCTAGCACAACTAGGACAACCCAGTGGCAGCTTGCTATGAGCGGTGCAGTGCTGCCTGCATCAAAACATAACCTGGACTATGATCTAGTGTGTTATCACTTGGTCAAAGGCCAATTCAGGGGCTGAAGAAGGAGGACAGCCGGGAAAAAGAACATGGGCATGTTGAGACATGTTGGTATTTCTTGGTGTGAGGCAAGTTTTCACTGTTAGGTCCAAGAAAATTTCTGTATTACAGCAGAAATTTGTCAAGATTGGCTCTGACATTCCAGTAAGTCACTTGAATGATACTGTACTTCTTCATAACATTGGAATAGGAAGAAGAGGCTCCTTCCACTATGAGGGATGGGACATTTTTTATATGCTTAGGTATGTTGGTGAGGGAGGCTTTGACATATTTGCTGACTCTCCATTTCTTGTCCTAGCCTTTGTCTTTAAACTGTGAATAGCTGAGAGAATGTAAATAGGTAGCTCTGCTCTTATTTCTTGTGTAGTCCTAGCTACTGCATTTAAGCCCCCTTCTGTCCTATGCCTTTGGCATTGCTTGGTCCCTTCCCCACCTAAGTCCTCTACACATGGCTGTATCTATATTAGTAAGTGTATTTAGCCCAGTAGAAATAGACCTGTAAAGCAGATTGTCTGCTCGTGAGTACTATGTGTCCACTACATGTATTTCAAGTGGCTGGGTATGTGTACCTTGATACAGCACTGTGAAGAAGAATCACTATAGAGAGCATGGTTGTCCAGATTTCCCCCACTGCATAAACAGGACAGATGAATTGTGACTCTATAGAAGCACATTTTTAGGAGATACTTTTAAGTATGGATGTCTACTCTTAGTCAGGTGAATTGTACCCTCAGAGTTAGAATCACAGTGCAAACTTATAGTACAGTCCTTAGTGTCAGTAGTTTCTGTTTGTGAACACTGTATTACCTCTTTGGAGATGATCTGTAAAATTCTTATGGTCCTTTCCTCTCTGAAATATCAATATGGGCAAAAAAAATTATACTTGATTTCAAAATTATTCTAAAGCTTTCCCGCTCCACAGCTAGTGAAAGGAATATTAATTTATTTACTGCAAGATGAAAGCAAGTTCTTGAATCTTCAAATCGGCATTCTCTGCTTCAGAGGATTCTTGAAGAGCAGAATATTTTACAATTGCATGTTCACTTTTAGTCATGTAGCCTAAGACATTCATGCAGTTCCCACCCAGTCAACAAGTGGCTAAACCAGGGATTCATGGGTCAGTGATATCATAGTGCATTATTGTTATTTTTTTAAATATATAATACATCTTCGTAGGCAGGTGATAAGACCTGCTCTCTAGTTTGTTTTGAGGACTGACTTGATTTTGATATTGACTTGACAGGTAACATGATCCATGTACTATCAACAAAAAGCTCCTTTACTCCTCAACAAGATTTTAAAAAGTAGACATGTGAGACCTACATGAAAGTCTGTTTTTCAATACCATGAAAATATCCACAGATTTCTACCAGTACTTTAGTGGAATGTTAAGTAAAAAGAAATCTCTAAATTCTTAGATTTTATTCCAAATCAACATATATTCTAACAGATATTCTAACAAGAATATGCAGTTTGTTAAACTGGCAGCCCGTTTTTTGCATTTTCATCATGAAAATTTGTAGCTGTCAATATCAGTACTTTTTTGAACAAGGTACAATATGGCAGATCATCATCCCAAGTGCAGATGTCTTTGAAGTTCCATTTTACTAGGGAATGACCCTGCACCTGAGACTAAAATAACACAGAGCACTATTTCTCCTACAAAATAAAAAACAGGTGACTTTTCTTTGTCCTACACATAAGGTTTGTGGACTATTAATCATAGATACTGCACTCACATTCATTCATCATTCCTGTTTCTTTTCTGCAGGACTAAATCACTTTTTTTTTTAACCTGCACTGCAGCTGCCAAAAAATCTAAAGCATATATGAAGCCTGTTTTAAATTACTTAATAAAGCTTCACTTACATAAATCTTATTCTACATAAAGCTCTATGTGTAAGTGAAGATGTTTTAGTGTACAGGTGAGTGCATAGCTTTTCCTCTTATCTGATATTACCAAGCATGATTCAGAGTGTTTGAGAGTTCCTCCATGAACAGCATAGCAGGAAGCCTACCTTTTTTGGATTTATATCTGTACCTCCTAGCCAGTTCCTCTACACTTTTAGTACACTCAGCACCATCCTATAACCCTTGCCTTTTCTTCTTCCTCACAGTATTTCTCTGTTTCTTCTCATGTCCCTACCTCCTTGACTGACTGACAGTCAGCACATGCCAGTTTTGGTTTGGAGCTGACAAAGTGCCAAGTGATAACCTAGTATACTGTCCTGGTTTCAGCTGGGATAGAGTTAATCGTCTTCCTAGCAGCTGATACAGTGCTATGTTTTGAGTTCTGTATGTGAAGAATGTTGATAACACTGATATTTGCAGTTGTTGCTCAGTAGTGTTTAGTCTCAAGTCAAGGATTTTTCAGCTTCTCATGCCCAGCCAGCGAGAAAGCTGGAGGGGCACAAGAGGTTGGCACAGGACACAGCCGGGGCACCTGACCCAAACTGGCCAACGGTGTATTCCATACCATGGGACGTCCCACCTAGTATAGGAACTGGGGAGTGGGGGCAGGGCATCGCCGCTCGGGGACTGGCGGGGTGTCGGTCAGTGGGTGGTGAGCAATTGCCCTGAGCATCATTTGTACATTCCAATCCTTTTATTACTACTGTTGTCATTTTATTAGCGTTATCATTGTCATTATTAGTTTCTTCTTTTCTGTTCTATTAAACCATTCTTATCTCAACCCACGAGTTTTGCTTCTTTTCCCGATTTTCTCCCCCATCCCTCTGGGTGTGGGGGGCAGTGAGTGAGCGGCTGCGTGGTCCTTAGTTGCTGGCTGGGGTTAAACCACGACATATGCATATCTTGACTGAGCATCTGATTCCTGCCTCTTAAAATGGATAGGGCTCTGAATTAAAACTGCCTACCCGTCAGTGCACACTGTAGAGCATTGGTTCCTCTTCTCCAGCCAGCTACTGATTTTCGCAAAAATTTAGCAGCTTCATGTTATGAAATGTCAAGTTTGACTTACAGTAAGCCATTACAACTAGAAGTTTTTTGAGGGGACAGACAAATATGCATAATCACTACATAATCATTTATTGCTTGGAAAACCAAGCCAAAAAATAGTTAAAATTTTTATTTTAAAAGATCCATCAATAATCTGTGGTTTTGTTAATAAGACTAATTAAGAAAAAGTATAAATAAGAAGTTATTTGAAGCTTTTCAGTTTGAAATCATTAAATTCCATTTTAATAATATTCAGTGTTATTTCTAAGACAGGTTATAAAGAAATTATGCATAAAAAAGTGTAAGATGAAAGGTGCTTAAATGGAAATGATTTTGCAATTTGACAAGTTAAATTTAAAAAGAGAAGGTTCAAACAGAAAATTTAGCTACTTCATTGATAATGTCAGTATATTTTTTGAAAGTTTTGTTCTTCAAGTAGGTAATAGAAGCCATTTTCATCTTGGCTTTATTCCAAATTTCATTGTTGAGAGCAATCAAGTTAGCTTTCACAGCTTAGTTAGAAAGGCTCAGAGTAATTAACAGAAATATAATTTAAGAAAATTGTACCTTCTCGAATATCACATTTGCACTGAGACAGCATAATTGCTTCATTCCAGGCTACTGGAAGATTCACGTGTTCCCCAGATTCTAAAGTGCTAAGACCTAATTTTCTCTGTTTGGAAGGAAAAGGGTAAAAGGCTAAAGAAAATTTTTGGTTCATTTAGCTGATGGAACATCTTTCTTACAAGCAAAAAACAACTTTGTTTGAAAGAAAAGTGCATATTTTAGAGACAACATTAAATGAGCTCGCTGGTGCAGAACTCAAGAGTAGGAATTAATGAGGCATCAGTTTTAAATCTCTAGAGTGAGCACTTAAGTAAGAACAGGCATTCATACCTATAATTATAGTCTTATTACCCATTTTAAACACATACCAACAAAAACAATTATTTACCACCTCGGTTAACAAATCTGTAACTCCAGCCAAGGTAGTGCAAGACTATTACTGTGACAATCAATGTAACAATAAAATTGCTGGGAAATCTGAAAATGCTTTACCCTGAACTATTTTGGGGTTTTGTCATTCACATTTTCGTAGATCAAAACACCTTTTTCTCAAGAGACATCCACTTATGAAGTGTTTTATAACCACATGGAGTGTTTAATAGCCAAAATGCTAGCACATTCATGTCATTAAATGAGGAAAATACATAATAATTACATCTGTTAACATTTTGCATATATTCAGCAATTCCTATGAAAAACAGAAGAGCCAGAACATTCTTTCCTTTCTACTACCCTTCTAGAAGTGATGCGGGGGGTTGACACCATCAGCTGGCTTCATGCACCAGTAATTCCACGATTAAGGAACTAAAATGAGCCTTTCCTTTCTCAGCATTGGTGTAGTTAATGAGAAAGCAACATTTTGGACACAAAAGATAGGACCAGCTGCAGGCTTAGGAAAACTAGGCAGTTGTCTGCGATGGCAGACTAACCTGGGTAAAATCACCCCAGAAAGGGGCACAAAAGTTCTTACCAACTAATTCGTCTGCACAACACCCTCAGAAAGCTTTTCTTGCTGGTGATCCTAAGAAAGACATCTGACAGTGAGGAGTTCGGGTGATTGCTGGAGGAGGACAGTTTCACAGCTGTACCATATCTTATTTCCAAACCTCTCTACAGTAACAAGATGCATAGTTGTCTGGGGCTTACTTGTTTTTTTCTTATCCATAAGGCAACAAAATTCTATTTTGTCAACACTGCTGAGACGGTATGAGCCACTTCTGACTTGAGACTGCAGAATTAACCTTGTCAGTAAATGCAGTAAGCTGAAGCTGTTGTTTTCATCTGTACATTTCGGTTCACTTAAGAGGGCTGCTTCTTTATTACTGAATGTGTTGTAAAGCATTCTTCTGGTGCTGAAATTAATCCAGGCTTAATTTGGACAAAAATGGATTGCTAAACTCAAGCCCAAAAGCAGCCAAACTTCACGAAGATGCCCATTCTAGGATGCCAATTATAAGAGTTTCTTGAGCTCTGTTAGCCAATGCACTTTTCCTGCCAAGTTTAAGAACTGCAGCAAAAAGGATAACCCTCAAAATGAAAGTCCATAATTTGCAGATAGGGCCTTAAGTGTGTTTTATAATTTCTGCATTTTCCATTTGGAATGTAGGACAAATTATATTAGCACCACAACCTTCTCTTTGGGGCTTACTAAATGCCAAATGTATTGCTTTCATAATTCCTTTCCAATTTGAATGACCACTTTGTTTCTATGTATTATCTATTTTTGGCTTAGGAAGCCCACAAGGAATCATTTCGGGTTGCAGAATATGGTGTTTATTGTTTTCTCCTTTCAAAACAGTTGCAAAGATTTTAATGGAGACAATAAAATAAAACATAAAATTCATCAAAGCAGTATTACAGCTAAACTGCTCCTCATAATATTGTTAAAAATTCTCTTGCACAAATTTAGATTTATGTAACTGTAAGCTTGTTAAAATCTGTATATTTTCCTGCTATGTCTTAAAGAATTATGGAACCATTAGGACTGGGATCTCAGACACAAGATCAGCCTTTTGACTACATGTAAGCCATTTACTAATTTGACATCCCATTCCTATGCTGTGTAAGATAAATACTATTAAATCACACTTACACTTTCCAGTAGTCCCTGTCACGCTCCATGATCACTAACAGCAAGATTGAAAAAGCTTCTGCTTTTAGGAAAACCCCACTCAGGCGGTGGTTTCACAGCAGCGTAAGCCAGTCACCATGACATGGTATCATGCTCTTAAATGGTGGTGTGGGCCCAGCCCCACCAGAGCACTGAGCTCGTATGATTCTATCATAAATCAGCTCTGGAAGCTCACATGTTTGGAAACTAATTCCGCCAAAGGGGAGGGGAAAAAAAGCGATTCCTTATCACAGAAGTCAGCTCCCTCGAACCCATGGTCCCACAAATGGTGGTGGAGAGTGGCAACGGGCACAGTGGGACTGACTGTACGTGGCCACTGAAGCTGCCTTGCCACTGCACCCTTAGAGGCCATGGGGAGAAACGCGGCCTTCAAGATCTGGGGTAAACTCCTGACCCCGCTGCCATCAGTCTCACCTTCTCTCCATCCCCAAGTCCTCTTTGGTGGTTGCAAGAAGTGTTCTGCCTTGATGGAGCTTAGGGGGAGAAATTATGCATTACCTGACAGTTTAGCAACAAAGCAGTAGACTGCATTTTAAAACATCCTCTGCTTGCTACTGATGTTATATTACTGCAGGTTACTGGGTAAATATTGCAGTGAGAAACACATAAACCCTAATACACCTGATTATCAGGCACAACTTCAATTAGTTTCAGTTTGAGGCCAAACTACACACAGCTTCATAATATAATAGGGGTTTGCCCATACTGTGCATTGTATAGCTGCAGGGAGGTGATACTCTGGCTGAGAGCGAGCTGGCTCTGGAACCAGAGTCTGTTTGAGGCTTAACCTGCTCTGTCACTACGCTCCTTTCTAGCCCCTAGTTACTGTCTCTTGCGTGGCTCTGCACAATGCAGCTCACCTAGCACCAAGTCAGGCGTCACTTAATATTGTTGTGCTTTGCGCAGTGGAGACATATCCCAGGAGCTTTTCCATTGGTTTGTCTGGGCTTTAGATGATTTGTCTAAAAACTAAGATAAACTTCAGAAGCTGGCAATTCTAATTATGCCTGCAGGAAGATTTCCTCTGATATGCAGGCACAATAATAGCAAGCCTCACAGAATAAAAACTGTAAAAGATTTTTTTTTTTTGAAAATTGTGCTTGTATGCATACATACCAGTATGCAAGATCACAGCCTGATTTGATTTAGTTTCATTTATGTCCCTGCTTTTACTGTCTCGGTATTTTAATCATTAAAACTAAACTTTTGTTTCTACTTCTACAGAAAGAGTTGATGGATGTGAAAAACCACAGGGGAAAATAAATAAATAATGTATATTATTTATATATAGTGGCAGATAGCAGAGAAGTTGATTTCTTCTTTCAGTACATATCATGCATCCGGCAAGCATTTTTCTAGCTAGTTCTTATTTTCTGGACTTTCTGACAGATTGGACTCCTGAATGAATTCATTTGTGAATTCCAAGTTATATTCTGGAAAATATAGAAAATAAGGAAAAAAATATGAAAACAGAAGTGCGGATTTACTTTTCATTTCTTATTGAATTAATTGCAGTACTTTGCTTTTACGATAAAAAAATGTATTACTACCATATTTTTGAATAAGATTTTAATTGAGATACAATTTTCATAATGATGTACTGAACAATCTTAAGTCTTGACAAAATATTCTGCTTGTAAACTGCTGCAACGACGAGCTGAAAAACTAACAAAGAATTAGCTTGTTGCTGAGTTCTTAGATGCATACTAATTTCTATTATATAGGAAATCCTGTTTCTCAGGTAGAAATGTTACCACTGCTCCCATAAACCAGGATTTCACCCCTTTTTCTTGATATGGTAGTGGTCATATACAAAGTTGTAAATTGTCTGTTCCCACTGTAAGATCACCATATAGTGGGATGTTCTTTTGGGGCAGTTAAAACTGCATCAGTGTTTAAATAATATTGATAACATGGTTCAAAACACTGACATTCGAGCCTGCAGCCAGTCAGAAACACTACTACTGGCAGTCCTGCAAATAGCTTTTTTTTATTTATACCATTGACTCTGAAACCTAATGACGTAACTAAAGTAATAGCACAAAGTTTTCACTTTGCTGGATGCCTCTTGGCAGACCTCAGAACCCAGAGCCCACCACAGTTCCCAGCCACGTGGTCTGCCCTCTTCCCTCATGCTTTACGAGTACCCAGGAGATGTGCTATCAGAAGACTCTTCACATTTTCACAGGACTGGTTGTGTGCTCATTTAGCTCCCCTATTATTTGCCTCCCTGCAGGGCTGGGTGGATGCTGATGCTGCCACAGGGGAGGTGGCAGGAGGGCAAGACTGGAGGTGGAAGGTGGAAAATGAAGGAGTGTGAGAATACTTTGCAGTGGCAGCTGGTCCTCAGCCACATTGCAAAGCATCCCTTCCTCCCCAGCAACGGGGCCTTTACCAGGCTATTTGCTTTACCTTGAAAGGCTCCATGTGGCTTAGGTGGCCTCTGCTAGCCAACCCATCCATAGGTTTCCTCCTCTGACATCAATGCATAGTCAATGAGAGATTTTGTGTCTCATTAAATATTACACTGAATGAACAATAAAAGTAATTGTAATTTCATCCCACATTAAAAAAAAAAAAAAAAAAAAAAAGGCGCGCTGTACATCTGGTAGTGCTTTGCTTCATATTTAATTCAATTAAAGCCTACATTTTAAATGTAAATGAAATGGCCAAGCAATTTCCAGTCTGCTGAACCAATATCCTGTGGAGTTTAGGCCCAGCTTGTACACAGGGCTTTGATAATAACCAGAAGGCACCTTTTGAAGCAGTGTGCTGGAATCAGCAATTAAATAAAGTGGTGAATTAAAACTAACATCAGTAAGTGAAGACAGGCGAGAAATAATCAGCAAGTGGCAGAAGGTGAGATACATACAAGGCAAAAGCTGCTACAAAAGAGGTATGTAATACATAACTTGGGATCCAGTGACTTACACAGAAAACTAGTTTAGTCCCTGGACATGCCCAGGGCTGGGGAAACAGGAGACTAGCACCAGGCTGGCGTTGCTCCCCTGTGCCACTGTGGTACCCTGAAAGCAACTCAGCCGCTCAGAGAGAGACCTCTGGGTGCCTGCAGTTCCTTAAGACCCATCGTTCACCACTGCGTCAGAGACAGCCTATGAGTTGAGGCAGGTCTGCACTGCAGTTGAGGAAGCGGTTTCATTACACGTACAGCAAACCTAGCCAGCTTTAATGTCTTTAGCCAGCATGCCAGTGAGGGGTCAGCAGCATGGGCTGGTCCTGGGAAATCAGAACGATGTTCTGTCCTATGTTAAAGCCTGAGCCAATGCACCTCCACTGCCATTGCTGCTCAAACTAGCTCAGCTCTGCCTGCACAGATGGTGGTCATGCCTCTGCAGCCTAGGCACATTCTTCAAACTAGTCTACGGGTGTATCAATGCGCTAGCAACAAAGTAAGATATACTGGGTAGATCCAAAAAGTCACTGAGCCTTTCCCATGACCCAGCCATATTTACCGTTCTGTAATAGCTCCAGGGTGACTAAAGTCTATGATCTGTTTTCCATCTCTGATTTTCAAGATTTAGTAATATATAATACATGTCAGAAATAGAAAATATTGAATTATTAGATATGGCATTTCAGATTTCCCCAGGCTATGTAAAAATTAAATCAAAGTATGCTGTACTTTTCCCACAGTCAGAGGAAAGTCTCAAGGCAAAATCATCCTCTCTAATCTACTTTTCTATTTCTAGTATGTATTTTACAAATAACTTTTGCCTTATCAATTATTTTACAGATACTAACAGCAGCTTGTGATGTATTATTGAAAAGAAAGAAGACTGCTCATTTGTAGCCTTATGTGTAGAAAATGAACTGCTTAATTGGATGCTTCTCACAGGCTGCCACAACTCAATTTAATGAATATTTAATGACAATATAATGTGGCTATTTTTAACCGATAGCTGACTGCTGCAAAAAAGGAAATCTTCACTAATACAGGCATTGGAATTCAATACAGTGCACTGCAGCCAAAAAAAGTCACAAAACTGAAAACACAAGCAAGCATCTACAAAGCAAGAAAAGTCACCTAAAACTATTATTAAATACATTTTTTTTTTCAGTATGAGGACCAGCCACAGGAATGTTAATGATACTAAAAAAATCTATAACAGCTCAATTTTAAATTAAGACTTACTAAGAATCACATCATGTTTATGACCCAGTAGTATGATGATATAAATGTTTATCAGACATATTCCATTACAACATTTGTTTAACTACATATTTCTTAGAAGAAAACTGAGGTGGTTACCAAAATTAGAACAGCCAAAGTCTTATTTCTGCATCCTTCTCATTTGATTTTCTTCTCCCTGTCCTCTTGTATTTCATCTCCTTTCCAAATTGCCCACTCCTTCTTTTCACTTTCTTTCTGGATTTGATTATATTACCAGCTAAAGACTGCTGCTCTTTTCAACCTAGGCCTGGAAAGACACACCACTGAAAAGCTCCAGACTGCAGAAAAATGTGACCCCACAAGTCAAAATGCTATTAGCAACAGCCCACAAGTCCAAATGCCATTAGTAACAGCTGGATAGAAACTGTGCAGCTCGTCCAAGAGGAGGTTAGGTGTGGAGGACATGATTGGATCTCAGGACTGTCTGTGTTTACAGCCATTCTTTTACCCCACATGCATGAAATGCCCCTGTTTCATTTCCATACCTGCTGCAATCTCCATTTTTCCTCCCCGCACCACGACACACTGTTTTTCTAAGTCAGGCTTGACTCACTCATCTGGGGTGATCAGCAGGAGTCAGCTGCCCATATCTTCCTTCCTCCCTTCTGAAAGGCATAGCTAATGAATCTAATGCAAATAGAGCATTGGCTCATAAATATTGCAAAAATGACCTAGGGCTAACGTGGTTGTCACGCAACCAATTCCCTCCTAATCATTTCAGCTAGGGATGGAGATAGGTTAGTGTTGATCTGGCAAGTCTTTCCTGAACACAGGAATTGCTAACCTGCTCTACTGTTATGTGTGGCCTGGTATCACGTCTCTGACAGCAAACTGCAATCAGGTATTTCAGAACTGTAAAAACGTTGGCAATTAGGAAATGATTCATGCACTGGCAATTTTTTTCTAACTTTTAATTTGTAGTGATTGGCGTAATGTGCCCTGTATGTATTTATTCTAATGCAAAGATTAACATTGTCTCAAGGCAAAGATCTTTCCAACAACGAGTTTCACAGAATTAACTGTGTTCTGTACCTTCTAAAACTTCTTAATTTAAATGTAATTCCTTTAGATCTGTTTGTATCTTTCCTTATCCTTCATTATGAAAAATGCTAATTTGAAGTGCACAGCATATAATCACGGTTACTACTTTCTATACTTTTTTTTTTTTTAATCTAAGCCAACAAATCTTTTATGTTTGCTGACACTTAACATTCATATGATATTATCACCTTGAGAAAGGACTACCAGAACTGAGTAGAGCTTTTTAGATGAGGAATTCTCTATATATCCTGCTATATACAGAGGGGAGATTTACACTGAATCATTCATAAATAACGACGCATTTTTTCCTTCTTGATTAAATTAATTTAAAACCCAAGACTGTGGACCAGCGATAGAACTATTTTTTCCATTTTAATTTTATAAGGATATTTATTCTAAACAATAACAGCATTTGAAACTATATCTCAAACTCTTTTCTATTTTTTCCATTAAGATTTTAACACATTTTATGTTATTTCAGACTACTCCTTTCAGCATGCCTTCTTTTACCATCACCTTTTATTTACTCATCTAACTCCACTGGGTCTGAGTTTCTTCACAGCTTTCCTTGGTTTTGTCTAACTGACATAATAGTCTACTATCTGCAAAATGTGTCTTCTCACTGTTCATATACTTTTATTCAGTGATTGATAAATACATTACACAACATCACTTCTAGTATGCCACAAAAGGACTTCTGCAATGCTGAAAAGAATCCAGGAACCATTGCTTTGTTTGCAATCTCTTAGCCAGTTTCTTGTCCAAGACAGACATACACCTCTGATCCTGTGAGCAGCTGGTTTCCAGAAGATGATCTTACTGGATACTTTTGTCAAAGGTTTTGAGTCAATAATTACAGCTGATAGTTCTCAGTTGTCCACAGTTAGGATGGCTCAAAAGCAATTATCTGCAATTACAAAGGTATGTTTTTTCTCTGCAGAAATAGGGATGATTTAGCCCTTGTATTTTATATTTTATCATTGTTTCAAAATATATATATATGATGGTTCAAAGAAAGCTCATTGAAAGAAAATTTACCTAGCACCTTTAAAATTAATATTTATTACTGTTTTACTGTCTTGAAAAACCTGTACTAGTTCTGTTGAGATTGGCCTGTGTTTCTAATAATTCTTCTATATTTTTCATGAATTCTTGGATGATTGTCATGCAAGACTAAAGCATAAAAAAAAATTTCCACAAGGTATCAGTCACTCTTTCCCAAATTGTAATAGAAGTGTTTCCCCTTTTTTTCTGTTATGTATACTACTTGCAGTACTAGCTGCAGAGAGACAGAGCTGCCATTCTTTGGTTTGGTTTTGGCCCATTCTTTCCACAGAGATGGAGCCATAATTGCATGACTCCATACAAAATGCTTCAGAGGCAAATTCTGCTGGAGAGTGAAATTGATGTCACCCCAGGTATAGCACTTTTCTGAAGGCTTGCTGCACTATTCCATTTCTGAGTTAAGTGCCAGAGCCAGTTGTCCTACTGGCAGCAAATGGACTACAAGAGGAACCCTGCTGTCTGGTCAATGTGTTCCCAAGCAGCCATGCTTCCAATTTGTTCATTTTTTACATAGAATTGCTATGAAAACCCATACTATGATTTGAGGAAAAAGTAAATCATATCATATTAATATCAGTTCTATGTTAAAACAGTTGTTCTGTTTTGTTATCTTTCTATGTTAACAGAAACAAAAATTATTTAGACCTGCAGGCTGGTGGATTCTCTTTCTGTACAGAATTCTTAGCTCCCTCGAATTACTTGATTTTCACGTTATGTCTGATGGGATTGGATCCTCTAAAATTGTATATACTCTTTGGCTCTTTGAATAATCTAATTTTTTACATTTCTGAAAAATTAGCTTTACTGGAGCAAGAGAAGTTCTGTGCTAATGAGTCCAGATCAAAACGAAAGGACCGCGAGTCCTTGGATGCCAGATCTGAGCAAATGAAAAATAATCTATCAACATAGGTGGAAGAATCTTACAGTCCAAAGACCTTGTGGGATGTTTATCACTGATCTCAAGCCATTTAGAACTTAGCATGGTTAGATAACAAGAGATTTATAGTGGTTTGTTGGCCTGAGGGTTTAGACAGCTGAATGTCCATCCAGACACAGTCATGCAGTCATTCCAACAAAGTAGGCATGAATACCAGATACGGAATATTCAATAAAAGAATAAAATCTATTAGCTTTTCAAATTGGTAAGAAAAATAAGACTATGCTATTATTTTATTGAACATACCACATCTGGCATAGTTAGTATTAATGCCAGGTTCTATAATCGCTTGTGTAAACTCTCAAAAAAAGGTAGAGGAGAAAAGGATTACTGGGACCAAACAGCATCAGGAATCTCTCTATTTTGTACCTTACAGCTAGCCTAATTTTGCTTTTAGCAAGGACATGCCCTTTATTTTCAAGTCCTAAAGAACCACATAGTAGAGACATTTAGTAGGTAATGCATTAGTTAAATCAGACGCTCTTTGCAGGAAGTTAGTAGTCTATAGGAGTGAGTATTTTAACCGCATGTTGTTCAATAAACTTAATAAAATATTCTTACAGACATTTATTTAAATATCACTTACTTAGTTTTTCCTTTCTTGATTTCATGTAAAGAACTTTCAAAATACTCTTTCAGAAATCTCTTCTATATTCCTTCGTATTGCTTAGTAGACAGTACCTCAACTCTGTAAATCACTAAAAATTCAAGAACTGACATCTTCTGATGCTGTGGTTGATTTAAAAAAAAAAAAAAAAGAAATACAAACTATATTACAGTCCTATGAATTGTTTTTCTGAAATGTGCCCTAATAGCATGAGAAATTTCCATTCAAAATTGATATCTAAAAATGCCAATATACTACTATATTCCCATTCTTCTTACAAAGTTACACTTTTGAAAAGACATGATTATAATTAGCCATATATGTGTGACTTAGATCAAATGATTTCCCCTCTCTATTGTATACAGTTTATTTTTAGGTAAAACTAAATCAAATATGTATCCTTTTTAATGCCATAGGGATTGAGGGTCTGAGGAAGCAGGTACTGGCTATATTAACTAGATTTTTTAAATCACTGGGCGTACCTTGGATGAAAAATGCTGTATGCCATGTGTGCAAAGTGAACTTTTATATATTTAAAATACATTGTAATTGAACCTTTTTGTAGTCATTGGCATAAAAATAGTCACAATTATTTTCTTACGGAATATTTGAACAAAACAGGAACTATGTGTCAGCATAACTTTAAGGATCATGTGCACAAAAGGGCCTCTTTCTGGCGTTTATAATTGCCCCAACAGTGTATTCATGTCCGAAACTGTGTATGTATCCGATAAACTGCATCCACATAAATATATTTAATCTACTGTAGTTGAAACTTCCTATGATCAGGCAAATGTGGTGCATCAGACATCCGTTAATGTAGGTATAATAAAGATACCAGTCATCTAATAGAGCTCGTGTTTCAGCTTCTGAGCTGACTGCATTATGCTTGCTTTCCATATCCATGGATCTGACCTGAATCAACAGAAGACATAAAATTAAATGTGAAACTAGGACTTAAACACGCCGCAGTCTGGGACAGATTCAGTAAAAACTAATCTAATTTCTGTTAAATCAGAATTTTGGAAGCAAAAATTTCAAATATGGTCCCACATATTTAATTCTGACTTTCTTGTAACTATTCTATTTAAATAAATCAAATACTAAAATAATCTAAAATCCTTCTTTGACTTTATTTTGTCTTGTTCCTTTTGAAGGTGTGTATACACAAATGCTACTAGACAAGTTCATGAAAGATTCCTTCAAGAGGACATCCTAACACAGTGACCAGCAGGCTCCACATTGCCATTAAAAAGAAGTGGCATCTTCTAGCCATGGACCAGGTAGAGCTGGCAGACAATTACCACACACTGGGTGTGACTCAGAGAAGCAGCAGCAAGCAAATGACTATGATGGTAGGACTATTAGTAGGGAACCAAAATGAGAGCAAGTGCCAAAAGCCTGAAAAACCAAACAAAGTCCAGAAGAATAATCTTTGGGAAGAAAACATGGCAAAAGGCTTTTTTTTTCCTGACTGACTCTCTACTGAGTTTGTGTTATACGTTGACAAAAATATTGTCTATGCTGTTCAGGTTTGACAGAAACAGAAGTCGCTACTCACAATAAAATCTACAAGCACAAATCCAAGGAAAAACAAACTCTAAAATAAAACAACAAAAATTCTGTTGGATTTGCCTAAATAATTTGGATCAAGTGTCCTCATAAATTGTATCATTTTCACGTGAGTAGTGACTGATATCCAATTTGCACTGCGTTTAAGATTTAAGACTTGCCTATTACTCAATATCAACCAATCCTGCACATAACTGCCAAGGCAAACAGAGGAGAAAAAAAAAAAATATTTGAGCTAAATAGGGGGGAAGAAAGCTGCCGGACAACTTCTGGATTAGTTTTCAGTCTTTTCATAGCTTGCTGATATTTAGTCACTATTATTACCGTTTGTAAATTTTGCCTATTATATACTAATTGTACATTCTGAAGAATGCAAAATGCTTACAACCCTGTTATGCCACTGGCAAAATTAAAAAAAAAAAGCCATTGGAGCCATCATGAATAAAACTCCCATTTGCTTTCTTCAAGTAAGTCACTAATTTACTTATGCAAAAGGATTTTGCTGTGAATGTAAAAAAAAAAACCAACCTAACTCTTCGCATGTTCATCTGTCCTTCTGGAAACAAAAGTCTTCAAGCTTTGATTCACTTGGTCTAATGATTGAGTATCCATTTACAGTGGAAGCCTGGTGAAATTGGTCGTGGCTTTTTGCACACATCTGTTAAGTGTTAAGAGTGTAATCATTGAGGGGAGTGTTATGACAACATGCACTTTACAATACAGTATTCAAAACTCATAAAAAGAATTAAAAGTGAATTTGACATATGAAACAGAAAAACTTATACATCAGATCAGAAACTTTTATAATACATTTTTCTATCTGGCCACAATCAACCTTACACAAATTTTTAATATCACATTGAGTTTGAGGGAATAAGGGCACTAACAGCAAAGCTGGAAGTAGCCTGAAAGAAGAGCAACTTTCAGAATATGTTATTCACAACTCGTCAGCAACTAAAATAGTGCATGGAGTTATATAACGTCTTGGACACCATGTATTACATAGAGTGCCTTGCATCACTGGAAATATATCATAACAGATACTGTAAGACTTTGTTTCTAGTCAATCAAATTAAAATATCAACACTCATATTTAAAAATTAGACAATTATTTACGATAATGCTGAGGTGGCTTTAATTGAGAGCATAAATTAACCTGGTATCCCGAACAGCTTTCCTAAGAAACAATTATTTTTAAATGTGACCTTAGGGATCAGTATAAAGAAACAATTATATTCTCTGAGGCTTAGAGCCTTGTGTTTAATACTAGTAAAAAAGCAAAAACCTATTCAGGCTTTGACATAAAAAAAGTTTTGATAAAACAGCCTTTTGCACAACAATATGCTGCATTAAAACAGAACTGAAAGGCTGAATCAAATGTTTAGTGGTTTATAAAATTATAATGAATACTGTATCATACTTTAAGAGACATTCTTCCAGACTAATGGAGATTTGTGGATTTAGGGATTAAATTGCAACAAGAGTGTTAGACTTCCTTATTGCAAAAATGGGAAACTCCTACAAAGTAAACTTCTGCAGCCAAGCTCAGTTATGTTCTGATCAGTGCCTTCAGTACACACCAGACAGGAAAGGGCCTACCTGATTTATCTGTTGATATGGTATCTGCAGGACTTTATGCAGCGAGGAGAGGGCAACAGACCAGCCTCATGATTGGCATTAAAACTGTTTAGGAAGCAGATGTAGGTCTTGTCCAGGAGAGTCATATGTGAGGTCCCTATCTTCTTCTTACCCTTTGAAAAGGCCATTCCTGAAAAGTGTCCTTGAGCTACCCTGTACAATTATCCTTTCCCAAATAGAAAAACATTTGGGATTGAGGCATTTTTAGAAGTTAAATATTTTTAAAAATTTAACAGTAACTGACATTTAACACAGACCTTTTGGTATTTTAATCTTCTTTTTTGACAATGGCTAAGTATTTTCAGCTTGGAGAAATATTGCAATTATTATCCAACAAGTGCAGTATCTACTTCTCAGTCTGGTTTTGGGATGTGCTTTTTTTCTTTTCAGACCCAATGCTCTCTGAACTTCATGAAATATTCTTAAAGCTCTTGGATGACATCGTACTACAGCTTCAGAAACCAAGAGAATCTGTCAGTTCACATCTAGTAAGGCAACTTATTATGGCTAATTATAAAGGTCCACAATGTCAAGGCAACTCATTATAGTGTCAAGACACTGTCAATGTACAAACGTCACCCTTTTAAAATTAGAAAATAAACAGAAATAGATAGTAACACAAATAACCACTGTCCAAGCTTTTGGCACTTCAAAGGTTTTAAACTACTTACAGAAGATTTAACTATCACATACAAAGAAACATTTTTATACGGTTACCACAGAATCCCAGACTCATCCTCTTTGGGCCAGAGTCAGCACATAAACAGTACAGTCCCAAAGCCTGTTCACTGGCTATGGGGTAGCCAACTGTGGGAGAAAATCCTTCGCCATTTACCTTCAGAGATGCTGACAATTTGCTGTGATGAGTGTGCTAAGAGAAGCAAATGGGTAATACACACTTCTGCATTGTCTGCCCTTAACAAATGCATCTGTGATTTGGGCATGAGTGTTTTCAATAACATAGGGAGCATTTCAGGCAATCGGTGGTCATCAGTCAGAGCTGTATTAAGTGCTGTTCTGTTTTGTTTTGTTTTCAGGATTCTGCCTGGTATGACAGGATTCCTTTGGAAGTGAGGTTACAAGAACCCTGCTTGACTTGATTGCAGTTTCTCCGTTGGATGATTAAAACCATAATTTATAGAGACAGCCTAACCTGGTGCCTACTGCACTTGGTAAAATTTCTAAAAATCTTAAAGTTTAAAAAAAATAATAATTAAGTTCTTGGGGGTGGAGGAAACATGATGCTTCCAAACATGCTGGATTACACCATGATGGCTAGGATGGTAAAATGGTAGTTGCATACGGAGGAGGAGTTCTGACTTCATTACATTCAATAGGAATAAAAATGGAGACACTTAACTGGTAATAGCTATACTTCTTCCTTAGAAAAAATATCTTGATTACTGAGGAAAATAGTGAGTGGAATTGACTGAAAGAAAAAATTTAGGCAGAAAAACATGAGTGAATCTGAGGGTCATAAAGGAAAAAGAATTAACTGCCTCTATTCCTCCAAAATTGTAAAAGGGGAAAATAGTGAAAGACCAATGAAATTACAAGTGAGCATAAAAGCAGAAATGAGGATTTTTTTAAGTATGCAACTTGGGAAACATGGAAATAGATAGCTATCATCAAAAGGCAAAAGTTAGAAAGTGACTAGAAAGGTACAAATGACTAAGGGATGTGACCAACATTGTAATAAAAACCTTAAGTGCCACGGGAGATGAAAATTACTCAGTCACCTATTTTCCAATGTAAGGTTCTTTGGTCAAATACATGTATTTTATAGTGACTTCTCACTTCCTTCTTGATTTTATACCAGAAAGCAAATCAAAATGTAAATAACTGAAGCAAGTAGAGAGTGCTGACTGATGGACTACATAAATACTGTGCAGTGTGCACAAGCATGCATTGTGTACCAGTTAGCAGGAGTTACTGCTAATAAATTTAATATAAATATACTGAAATGCAGAAGTCTCTGAGATATAAACTACCAACTTACCTAGCTGCAGCTAGAAGAAAAGCAGGAGGAATAATATTACCACAGAAAAGGACACTTAACCTGCATTTTCTGATTTTCTCATTGTCCTGATGAGGAATCAAACTCAGCCTACACTAAAAGGAAAAAAATGTAGTAGTTTTAAAAATATATATAGCCTATGCTAAAAGCAAATTATTTTTTTTTCTTGTAAAAGATTGTACTAGATTGCTAAACATACTTTTGCTTCACCTCAGGCACTGTAATGACCTGTCAACCTAAAATGGCCAAAATCAAAATGTTATTATTTTCTTATTTAAAAATTTAAACATCCTAAGTCTATAGTATTTATTTAAATTTCTATACAGATAGATGGATAGATATTTACATGCTAAAGAATTAAGATCCTCACTGTTATACTAAGGTAAAATAAAATAAGTTTGTCTTGCTGTACTTGTGCAATGACTCTGTAAAGTCTTTATGACCTATACTGTTGAATACATGGAAGACTATATAAATATACACTTACACTGCTTCAATTTTCAGAAACCTTATGTAGGAATTAAAAAAAATAAATCTTGGTAAGCAAAATTAACGCTACAAATACAAGATTTGAACATGCTAATAAAAGAAATCAGGATACTCCATGGTTAATTTGGGTGAGTTTTCTTCTTCTACCTTTCATGCCTATGTAATGCAGGGATAATGTCAATTGAATGGTCTCACATTTCAAAGTCTAAGCTCAATTTGTCATAGCAGAAGAGCCATTTTAGGTTTTAACTAAGATTTTTCTTTGTTCTGCTAGTTTGTGTTGCTCTCCTACACATATATCATTTTGCTTAGTTCAAGAAAAACAGTGGAGTTTAGGTGCTTATTTCCAGTGACACTAATAGGGCTTATTCTCAGTTAATCTCTGTGCAGTATGTCTTTTGTTTCAAGCTTACCTTTTAAACTTTCCTTGGAATATTACCCTGCACTTGATTATTAAGGTTCCTTGTGATCAAATGTTTCCAGTTTTTAAAAAAACCCACCAACAACACTACAAGAAAACTCAATAAACTTGCCTCTGTATCCTTCTTTTTTGGAAAGAAAGAAAAAAAAATTGCAAGAATGTCACATTGCAGAGCGAAGAGCAACTCAGCTCCCCAAGAGGTGTTTCTTTCTTAATATCCCTCCAAGTTTCCTAAATGCCATCAGTGCTTTATTTCTCTAAAAACAGACCTGATCCATATTTGATCTTTGATTGCTGCTCTTAGTCCTGGGAGAGTAGCTCCCACAAAAGTGTAGGTCCAATGAACTAGAATAACCCATAGAAACATAGTGGTAAGAATGACATTTCTATAATGTTACAGAGGTCTACGTTAAAGAAATTCCAATAATTTCTGATACATAGCAAATAATGCTGATGTACAGTCAAGGCAAAGTTACTCTAAATACTCCAAAGTTCAGATCATGCAGTGCCACTGAAATAACAGTTGTCTACTAATACAGCTGGGTGTACAGTGTTTTTAAAGTTTTCAGAAAGCCAATCAGATAGTTTAACCCAAAAGTGCACTGAGCACCTTGTACACAAGCTATAAAATGTGTGTGTTCTATCTCAGAAGAAAACTTTTAAACAATAAATTCTGATTTTCTAATCATTTCAATACATGTATATTTGTAACCTTGTTAATAGGAATTGGCATCTGTAAGCTGATGCACTAAAGGCACTCCATAAATTTAAAAATCTTCATTACAGAAAGATCAAAGGTTGTTTTACATACTGTTGTACTCTATTTCTCCTCTCTTATTTCAATCACTTTTCTATTAAAAGACCTTTTAATAGTAAAAAAAAATAAATTACACTACAAAAGAGCAGAGACACAACAAACTCAGAAAACCATTTTAAATTTACTTATGGGGCCTTATGTATGTATTTATTTTATTACTCTGGACAATTCCACTAATTCCAAAAGGTAGGAGGCCTGCAAACCTGCAGGAGGCCTGCAAACCTACAGACCAATCGGTTATCCTGAAGGACTTCATGAAATTGAAGTGAATGGCACAACTCACTACATGAACCTTTTACAGATCAGATTTGAATTACCTCAGTCTGTGAACATTCAAGCATGTGTACAGCTTTGTATTGATGAATAGGCAAATCCTTTGGCTTCAGAATGACTACAGGGCCATGTGAGGTTGTGCAAGTACATATTTACAGAATCAGAAGTCTATGAAGGAAGCAGAGCACAAGTTTGTTCTACACTGTCACTGGAAGAACAACTTTTGCAAGAGTTCAGCTGTTCAATGGTTAAGCAGAGGCAGGGAGTGATGACAAGTTGCATTTATAGAGCATTGCAAATGATGCGAGAAGACCAAGGAGTTGTCAGATGGAGTATACTACTGAAGTCTGGGGTTTCTTTCTGAAGTAATTCCACATTAACTAGCAAATATCTTCCCATGATAGTTGTGTTACAGTTTGACTTGGCAAGATTAAAAGCAACTACCAAAGGAATTTATTTGCTTTAATCACTAGACTTAAGTTTCTTACTATGACAGTAGCATTTTAAACCTATTTAACATGTAAAGCAAATAATGTTCCATCCTAAACTGGTTAGAAAAATAAGATTATTAATGGTAAAAAAAGTAGAGGTAAAGGTGCTTAAGTGCTGCCCAAGGATCAGAGGAGTTACATGGAGCTAAGGTTTCAGGTAGGCTTAGCATGATGCCAGAGATGGAAGAAAGCATGTGAATGAGTTTCTGCTGCTGAATTGCAGCCACCAAAAGGAACAGCATGAGAAAGCAGAGGGACTGAGGCTTTCCTGCTTCTGTGAAGGGTGGAAAGGGAACTAGCCAAAGACAGACTCCAGGGTTACCGGTTGAGGAGTGAAGTCAGGAGTAGTAAGAGGAGAAAACCTGAATATCAAACCCAGGTGTGCTGAAGCACTTAGTCCACTGCTACCCCTTGCACAAAGAGAGGGGCAGGAGGGTCATGGTCTGGATTTCCCCTCATCCATGCTTTTGGACATGAATGATCACAGAAGCAGCTAGTAGTACTGAAGCTGGTGGCACAGGTGTTGTGTTGTGCTATGCTACCTTACACTACACTACAGTACATTCCACTAAACCTCTCCCAGGTGAGGAAGAAGGCTCCTACAGCAGATGCCCAGCCATGGTGGGCCCTCTCACACCTGCACATGAGCTATTGGGCTTGTCGCTATGGCCAAGGTTCTGGTGGAAGCAAAGCTCACTGTGCTGGGGTGGTGGCCAGAGATGCTGCGAGGCCTGAGCCCAGGTGGGCAGGGCATGGGGGGGTGGGAAACTGGGCAAACCATAAGCTTGGTGAGCAAGCAAGACTCAGCTGGGGTGGGAAGCCTTAAGCATTGGGGAAAGGGCTTGTAAAGGCTTAGGCAGCAGGGACATCTCCAGGGCATCCCTTCCTGTCCATGCATATTCTGCTTCCTGTGGGTTTTCCCATTGCAAAGCACTAGGTGTGACCTCCTTCCATAGTGTGTCCATAGGAGTAGGAACCTCTTTGGGGACCCAGAGGATGACAAAAAGCCCAAGGAGAAGGCTGACCAGCAGTTTCAAAGGATTTCTGCCACATTCCTTCACCCCTTTGCATGGGAAGCCATCCTTGGAGGATGAAATATGTCCCTTACTCCAGAGACTCTCATTATTCAGGACTGTTTCGTTGTGAATTATGGAAATGTGGAAGGCACTTATAGTAAAAATGAATCCACAATCATGTATGAATCAAAGATGCATACAGCAATCTCATTCATGTTATGACAAGAGGTAATGACAAATGCACTAGGCATATTAAGTGACTAGGCTCACTTTGCCTTCAGTGTCCTCATCGGGGCCAGAAAAAGCTAGTCCATGTCTGCCATTTCAGCAGTGTAACCACTGTGGCAGAAGGCTAATATTTTGAAATTCCCAGTGGTCCCTCTACTGTTCTCTCTGAGACTTCTATATGCTCATTTCCTTTCATTTCAGTGTGTTGGGGTTTTTTTCTAGCTGCAAGCTTGCCTGTGACTAATTCAGTAATAAAAAAAGCCAGGAAAAATGTATCATTTGCTCTCTTCTATTGATTTGGACAGACAATACTAGTCTGCAAGCGCTTCCGTCATCCCATTCAGAATTGTAATTTCTCTCTTTTTCGTTTCCAGTGACATTTTGTGTCAAGCCTATCACAAATTCACCACAGTGTTTTGAAGACAAAACTGCAGTAATAACTTTGGAAGAGCATGACACCCATATAATATCGTTAAATATGTATGACGTTACCAGCTGCATTTGCCCATTGTTGCTGATACTTAACCTTTACTCTCCTTCTACAACTTGAAAGTGCTTTTGAAATATATATTACAGCGTGATCAAACAAATTTAGGCAAGGCTGACACAGACAGTTTCTTTGTTTGGCATTGATTTTTCCCTACCAGAAATGCTACTAAACTTAAGCAAAAGGCATTTTTCTCAAGCACAGTTTTAGCACATCAGTCGATTGAATTCAAAAGTCTATACGAATCAGTACAGGCCTCACTGTAAATAAACATGAAATATTGTACAACTCCAGAAAGTTTCTTGCCGCAGAAACATTGCAAGCTGGAGAAGATAACAGTAGACACATCCTTGTCACATAAATTACTCAGATTTCTTCTCTTTTTGCTCTGAATATGGAGAAACCAGTGTTTCACTCACTATGCTTGAAGCTTTCTATATCATAGTCTGGAAACTGGAGTTCATAAGGGGTCAGAGATGGTGCCTGGGTCCCTTAGTGGCACTTGTGTTACTGATCTACAGAGCACGTTCATATTTAGCCATGCTAAAAAGTTGTATTTGTGTCTCCAGTGTAACCACTAAAATTAATGACTATTTTACTTCAGATGAAGTTCCCTGCTCTAGCTCATACCACAATCACACAAACAGTTGCACTGATACAGCTAAGAAGGAGCATAAATCCTACCTTAGCCTGGAGACAGGAACAAGCGGCTGGGGATGGGGGAAGCAGGCCAGACCTTACGTCAGTGCTGCACCTGAACACTTTGTGATATGAATCCACATGCTGAGGTGCATTTTCTTAATATTGCAACCCCAAATGACATACAAACTATAAATATTTTAAAACTACTCCAGCTGACTCATCTAAGACAGTGATTCTACTGTATGCTTGTTAAAAATCAAATCTTTAGTGGCATGCAGTTCCCTGAAGATGACTTCCTCCCCTTCATCCAGTAATCTGTCTAAAGTGTCTGTAGACTCTGCTTGGCAATGGTTACTTTCCTCCAGAATGTTCATAAAAAGGAAATAATGATACAACCTGAACAAAAGCCTTAAATGGGACAGGTAAGCATTGTCATTGCCAACTGTTTCCACATGGCACCAAGTTGTATTCGTTTTGTGTGGCAAGGTTTTGGTAGGGGGGAGGGTTACAGGGGTGGCTTCTGTAAGAAGCTACTGGAAGCTTCCCCTGTGTTCGAGAGAGCCCATACCAGTCAGCTCTAAAACAGACCCACCGCCAGCCGAGGCCGAGCCAATCAGTGATAGTGGTAACGCCTCTGTGATAACATTTTTAAGAAGGAAAAAAAGTTGGGATGGAGAGAAACAGCCACCGGAGAGAGGAGTGAGAACATGTAAGAGAAAGAACCCTGCAGACACCAAGGTCAGTGCAGAAGGAGGGGGAGGAGATGCTCCAGGTGCCGGAGCAGAGATTCCCCTGCAGCCCGTGGGGAAGACCATGGTGAGGCAGGCTGTCCCCTGCAGCCCATGGAACACCACGGTGGAGCAGATCTCCACCTGCAGCCTGGGGAGGACCCCACACCAGAGCAGGTGGGTTCCCGAAGGAGGCTGTGACCCCATGGGAACCCTGTGCTGGAGCAGGCTCCTGGCAGGACCTGCAGATCTGTGGAGAGAGGAGCCCACGGAGCAGATTTTCTGGCAGGACTTGTGATCCCGTGGGGGACCCAAGCTGGAGCAGTGTGCTCCTGAAGAACTGCACCCTGTGGAAGGGACCCATCCTGGAGCAGTTCAGGAAGAACTGCAGCCTGTGGGAAGGACCCACATTGGAGAAGTTCATGGAGGACTGTCTCCTCTGGGTGGGACCCCACGCTGGAGCAGGGGAAGAGTGATGAGCCCTCCCCCTGACGAGGATGAAGCGGCAGTAAATAATGTGTGTTGACCAAAAACCCCATCCCCGTCCCCCTGTGCCGCTGGGGGGATTTGGTAGAGAAATCCAGGAGTGAAGTTGAGCCCAGGAAGAAGGGAGGGGTGGAGGGAAGATGTTCTGAGATTTGGTTTTATTCCTCATTACCTTACTCTGGTTGATTTGTAATAAATTGAGTTAATTTTCCCCAGACTGAGTCTGTTTTGCCCATGACAATAATTGGTGAATGACCTCTCCTGTCCTTATCTCGACTCATGAGCCCTTTGTTATATTTTCTCCCACCTGTCCAGCTGAGGAGAGGGAGTGATAGAACGGCTTTGGTGGGCACCTGGGGTCCAGCCAGGGCCAACCCATCACACAAGTATAGAGAATTTTCAGGGATGTCACTTATGCTGCAAATTCTCGCTTCATCCACAACATCTATTTTCATCAAATCCTTCTTATCCACAACATGCCCTCATCGGTCAACACATCAACCTTGGTATAAACTAACCAGGTTGTGTCCTGATTGCTTCCATCTGTTGAGAGAACAATCTGTGGTGGGAGTCACTATTTCTGACTTAGGATGTGGGAAGAAAAACAGGGGCAGCTACGAAACCTTCCCAAGACACTGCAACAAGAGACATCTCGTCTTATGCAACAACTTCCATTGTGGTTCAGAACAAAGAAATCCTTAACCTCCTCATTTAAACCCTGGAAGAGACTGTATTAGCACACCCAAACATTACTCAAAGCCTTCTGACTTCTCTGGACCACTCTTCTGACACTTCTGCTGATGTTTCTACTACTAAGAAACTCCATGTCCTGATACTTGCCAGAGAGCGCATTGGAAGAGAGGAAAGATTTTCACAGAAGAGGGACCTTTCGAGTGATTGGTTGTAAAGACAAATTTCTCCATGTTCTTCTGCCAGCCAAGGTCGAATATTCAATCTCCATCAGGCCTTCTCTGCCAGGGCTATACCTTTGACAGAGGTGCTTCAAATAGTCTAGCATGTATGCAGATTGAGCAGTAGGAAAGCATGGGATGCAATAAACTGCTTTCAGAAAGGGAAGAGTGGATTTCATGTCAGTCATGTTAGCCCTGGGAGGCAGCCTCACATACTCTAAGAAAACAAGACGGGGGGGGGTGGAGGGGGACGGGACCCAGAGGAGGGAGCTAGGCATGTTTCAATGAAACATACAACCACCTCCATTAACCTTTCTTTCCTCTGTGAAAGCTTCATCCTACTGACAGGCCAAACTCCTACACCCAAGAAGTTTGGTTTTCACAGAGCATTTCAGATCTACTCAAGGGGTAAGCATATTAATGCTTCACCTAGCAGCTTGTTAAAAATACTCCTTAACAGCTTATTAAAAGAGCTATATTTTCTGCATGTTTGTTTAATAAATAATTGCTTTGTACTTTAACTAGCTGTAGAATCATAGAGTATCTTGAGTTGGAGGGGACCCATAAGGAACATCGACTCCAACTCCCTGCTCCCTGCAGGACTACCTAAAACTAAACCATATGACTAAGAGCATTGTCCAGATGCTCTTTGAACTCTGACAGGCTTGGTGCCGTGACCACTTCCCTGGGGAGCCTGTTCCAGTGACAGACCACCCTCTCAGTGAAGAACCTTTTCGTAATGTCCAATCTGAACTTCTCCTGATGCAGCTTCATTCCATCTCCTCATGTCCTATTGCTGGTCACCAGACAAAGGAGGTCAGCACCTCCCCTCCGCTGGCCCCTTGAGGATGTTGTAGACTGCAATTAGGTCACCCGTCAGCCTTCTCTTCTCCAGGCTGAACAAGCCACGTGACCTCAGCCACTTCTCCTAAGTCTTGTCCTCAAGGCCGTTCAGCATCTTGATCGTGCTCCTCTGGACCTACTCTAATAGTTTGATGTCCTTCTTATATGCATCCTGCTTTCAGGGTGTCTCTAAATAGGATAAGGCTGCCTGAACAAAGTGACAAGAGCAGAACAGTTTACACAGGTGGAAGAGGGTTGTGTTAGGAATCGCAGGTGGAGGACTGGGAATACTGTAACGGATGGCTATTGAGCCATCAGCATCCCTTTTGCACAACCCAAAAAAAAGCAACCTTGTTAACATGGTATGACCCAGATTGCTTTAAACTGAATTTTTTTACATCAGATGTTGGCTGTACTGTGACAGGGCACAATGGCAGATAGGTCCAGGGATTTCCCTCACCCTGTCAAGGGTAGGGAATGTCCACAGGGAGCAGGTTGGTGGGGGTATGTAGTACATATGTGAAGTATCTCGTACAGGAACAGTGTTGATCTTTCCCCTGACCATGTACTACTCTTGCAGGCAGTCTATAGGCACCACTGCACCCTCTGTGGGCTTTGCACCAGGCACAGGCAGTGTGCAGAAAGTGCAGAGGTTAGGACTGCGTACAAAATTACCCCAGGCCAAGGTAACAGTGTGTGCCACCTCTGGGAAGGGCTTATTTTGAGGAACAGACAGCGTCCCAGCTCCAGAGCAGTGGCTGGCGAAGATGACAAGCAGACACAATTTGAGGGAATGGCCACCAAAGCTCACAGGGACACGGAGCAGTCCTGGGCACCTGTGGTTGAGCAAGATCAGAATCTGATTTGGTAACTTTGTTCTGGAAAGTAAACACATATGTAGTTTAACATTAAGTAAGTGCTTCAATTGTATACATTTTAAGGAAGTACAAGCACATGTTTAATAGAGACAGCTACTGCAAAAAGCTGTACATATTTGGAGCTTGAAAGCAGTGTAGAAAGGATTGAAGTCTTGTCTTTTAACCTTACAGGACATCTTTCATCATCATACTGTGAGACTTTGAGAAGATTTAGCCTCTTTGCCAGCTTTCCTGTTCCGAACGTGGGTGTGGTGACATTTAACAGCCTCAGTGTGATACTGCAAAGATAGGTAGTTAACAGCTATAAAACACTAAGGACTGTATGAAAGCTGAATGAATTGATAGAACAAACATCTAAATAAATTATTTGAGTAAATAACATGGACAAGAGTATTCCCTAAAGTACTTCATTCATCTTGGTAACTGTATTGGGATACTTTTCATCTGTCATTTGTTTTGATAGATTGTGGGCTCCTTGGGAGAGGAGCTGTGTCTGTCCTCAGCACTGCCCCGAGAGCAGGCTACCCAGTGGAAATAATGTCATGAATTATCTCCATCGGGGCTATCGGGAGTGTACCAACTTTCACACCTGAGCATCTTTGTGAGTATCTGAGTGTGCTCCTGGTCCCAGGACCTCTATGAGGTGAGGAAGTGCTCCTCTGTTGGTCCCACACAAGGACACAGGGTGATGAAATACCTGGAACTGTGGCACAGCAAGGAAACCCCAGAAATCCCAAGGCCCAGGACTGCACCCAGGTGGCACACCTCAGACACATTTGCATTGACAAGCCATCCACAGGAGGCCAGCAGATGTGACACAAGACCTAGAGCAGGAGCTGTGCCCTTCTGAACTGATGGGCCCAACAGGATAGCCCGGGGCACCCAAAGCAGCCAAAGTGTCAGTGTTTAACACTACAAGCCTGTGTTTAGCACTCCCTGTCCGTGTTTGAGCATTCACATCCTGTCTCACAGTCTGTCCTGAAAGTGATGACAGAAAACATGACCTTTTGGAGAGTTATTGGTACCAGGGAGTGTGGCAGCAGTCATCTTTATTTTCAGCTGCTTAGATGCTGGTGTCAGGCCCAAAAGCCTATAAAAGATGAGGGTTGGCTTCATTTTGAAAGTAGAAATCCCAAGAAACTGCCAATGACATCAGGGTCCTGCATTTCAGATTCAAACTAGACAGATTCATTACCTTCTCAAGGGTAAACTCAGCGCACAGATCTCTGCCCTTTGCTCTGTCATCACCCACAGCCTCCCTTCTGTCACACTGCTATTTTCTTGCAGTACTTGCTATTATCACCAGTATAATTATTTGTGGAGAGCTGATGGCATGCTCCAAGCTGGGTGGATGTGCAGGAGAGTGCGCACGCTCTCTTATTAAGAGACAGGGAGCGTGTTAAAGACTGCCTAACTATTTCTGTGTACAGTGTTCCTATCTGTTGCTCAGAGCCTATGCTGACATCATTCCTTAAACTCCAAAAACCCCATGGCATTATCTCGTTGATGACACATACAGATTGTTTTTCTTCTGTATTTCTCCTCAGCCCCAGCAAGAAAGACAGACTAGTCTAACTCCTCGTGCATTTTTAACAATGCTAAGAATTAGTATACCAGCAGGGTACCCATAACGACAGAAGCGGTCCTTCCAAAACAAACCAGAACGACCAGATCTGGAGCAGCCCCCTGGGCTGATGCTCTGGGAGCGGAGTGATTGCTGGATCAGCTGTCCGTATTTCAGCTAAGTGCAAATTAAACACGCTAAAGCTGAAGTAACTGCCAACAGAATGATTTGGGAAGCGGTCTGAGGCTCGTGTGACCGTGCAAACCCCAGCAGCTGCGACCCCCTTTGGCAAGCGCCGCGATAATACGTAGGCCTGTAACCCTATCGAGTATGACACAGTGCGTCACACGGTGGTGCTGCTGTTCAGCAAATGTGAAACCTCTGCCAGCACTGGCAAGAACGGAGACCTGCCGCTGGGCAAATGTATTGACTCGTGCGTGTGTGTATGTGTGTGTGTGTAAGCGTATCTTCAAACACTGCTTGAATTCTGATGTCCTGATGACAAAAATCTTTATTGCAGATGTGCTATCCTAAGCAATTTTATTTTTCTTGCTGTACAATACACCATTGCACATGTCTGTTGTTGTATGTGTAGATGAATCAAAACAAATCTTGATCAGAGACAAGTTCTTTGCATTCCTTAATGCACTTTTCTCATCACAAGCTACGTGGATGATATGACTTTGTAGCAGGCAGGCTTAGTCTAGTCACCACTTAAACCAATGAGAATCTTTTCTTTGCTCCAGGTCTGATTCCCATTTCCCACACATGTTTTTTTCAGCTCTGCTGGGGAAGAGAGTCTAAACTTTGTTTATCCATAGCTTTATATTTATTAATCATATACTCAGCATTTTACAGGATTTGGTATGGTTTTGCCAAATCCATTAAAAGAGCATTAATGCAGCATACTGTACCCAGTATCATATATTGACTTTGCCTTTTTTTCTGATTTTTGACAGAATGTGGTGTCATTCTTCTAGTTTGGAGGTATATCTAACAGTCCAGGTGCTCTGCCTTGGACTTCCAGGGACAATGAGCACTTTGTCTCCGAAGGCTGTTGTAGAGGCACCCCCGAACATGCCGAAGAGCAGCTAATCCTGGGGAGGAGGGAAATACTCCCGGTTTCTCCTCTCCTGCAGCCACAGCTCCAGCCTGCAGGGCTAGCAGGCTTGGGAGCAATGCTAGTGAGTATTTTGCCTTCTGACAGTTCACAGAGAAAAAAGCTCTGTGTGTTCATGAACACCCAGCTACTCAGAAGTAACAAAACCAGAATGGACGAGTTTGGTTGTGGCAACAGCAAAATGGCACTTGGAAGGTTTGCAGCAGCAACCCAAACCCTGCAGAGACCACTATCTGCCCAACTGCAGCTCCAGGGTGTTCTCTGCATGCCCATGGTGGCATTTCAAATGAAGACAGAGAAGTTGTTGGTTATGAAGTATTTCTAACACTTCTGGCCAGCCCCATGCCTGTCACCTGTGCTGGTTTGGGCTGGGATAGACTTAATTTTCTCCACAGTAGCTAGTATGGGCTATGTTTTGGATTTGTGCTGGAATCAGGGTTGGTGACAAAGGGATGTTTTCATTACTGCTGAGCAGTGCTCACACAGAGTCCAGGCCTTTTCTGCTTCTCACCCCACCCCACCAGCCAGCAGGCTGGGGGGGCACAAGAAGTTGGGGGGGGACACGGCCGGGACAGCTGACCCCAGCTGACCACAGGGATATTCCACACCATACGGTGTCATGCTCAGCATATAAGGCTGGGGGAAGAAGAAGGAAGCAAGGACATTTGGAGTGGTGGTGTTTGCCTTCCCAAGTAACTGTTAGGCGTGATGGACCCCTACTGTCCTTGAGATGGCTGAACACCTGCCTGCCGATAGGAAGTGCTGAATGAATTCCTTGTCGTGCTTTGCTTGTGTGCACAGCTTTTGCTTTACCTATTAAACTGTCCTTATCTCAACCCATGAGTTTTCTCACTTTTACCCTTCTGAGTGGCTGCGTGATGCTTAGTTACCAGCTGGGATTAAACTACAACACACCCCACACTTGGCACCATGCTGTCAGAGGTGCCCAGCTGGCCAGAGAAAAGAGGGGATCCCTGTGCCTGGTGACTGCTTGAATGACATGTGGACAACAGAAGACTGAAGCTGAGCTGTTATTACATGGGCAGCAAAGGATGATCCATCCACTCACCTTTGGTTCAGAGCAAAACTCTGTGGAGAGGACGAGCGCTTCTTGGTCAGCACAGAAACCAGCAGTGCTGGAGTCTTTGACAATTTTCACCTATTTGTGGGATGCTGTAGCTAACACAGGATATGCTAAAAAAAAACCCACCCTAACCAAATGGCCTGAGCCTCCTGCTGACCTCCATCCCCAGCAGAGCTGTCACTGCTGTGCCCGACAGGGACTCCTCCCCAGCCCATGGCCTCCTGCTCCCAGTGCGTGCCCAGCTGCCTGTCTCCCAGGCACCCCAGAGCGCTGCCCCTGCCATGAGGAGGGACAGAAGGGGTAGGAATCAGCACCACATCCCCAGAGACTGGAGACATGCTGCCATGGGGAGGGACCTCAGGAGCAAGATCTCACTGGCAATGGCCCAGGATAGAGTCCCTCCAGAGACAGCTGCTCAGCACCCCATCTCTGCTGTTTGTGGTGTGGAGCAGGGGCCAGGCAGGATGTCACGCCTGGTGCCAGGACAAGCCGGGGAGAGGGATGGAATGGTTTCCCCTCCAGGGACTGTGGGTCCCTCTGGCAACAGCTTGGGCACCACCACTCAAGAGGGCATGAGAGCAAAGCCCCTGCACTCTCTCATTCCCACAAAGCTGCCAGTGAGTAAAAGCTCTGCTGCTGATCAAGAAACTCCAAAGGATGCAATGGCTCAGGGAGCAGACCCAAACCTCCACAGGGGAAGGCTTTTCCCCAGCCTCAGGAGGTCTGTGGGTCAGATGACCTGAGACAGATGTGTGCAGGTTGTGGGAAAGGAACCACAGGCTTCTGCTCTTCTGAGCTGTGTTGAGAAACAGCCCCCAGAAAGATCCCTTTAACTTCCAGACTTGCTTCTTTTCAGCTCAGAAGAGAAAATCCTCCTGTGAAGGGGATTTGTTGCCTCTTCTTCCTGGCCCAGGTCACTCTTGATGAGCATTGGTGAGCAAGCACCAGCCAGCTGTACGCAGTACAGACATGCTGGATGCCAGGTCTCAGTGTGAGGGAGAGACACAAGAGCCTGGTGCACTTTCCAGCTTTCCGTTTCAGTGAGTCAGGGAGTTGTGGAGACGGACACCCCCAGCAGGTCCCAGCTCGTCTAAGAGCTGACACATGCACACAGCATTTAGCGAGTGGACTGAGTAGGACACTTCTGCATGCAAGTCCCTCCTCATTTACAACTTCTCCTTTCAGATAGCTAGTGCCAAACAACTGCTTTTAGTAAGACTAAATTTCAGGTGATTTGTATCAGGTGAGTTACCCACTCAGGTGATATCAGCAGGAAGATGTCACAGCTCCAAGTCCATACTGCCAGCAACCACTGAAAACCCCAGGCTCCTTTTTTGCTGGCCTTTTTGGGCTGACTCCTGCCTCAGGGCTTACATATGTGGTTAGTAAGATACTGAGAGAAACCAAAGATTTTCCTGTGAGAGCATTTTCCCTCCTGAGACAAGCAGCTGGAGGGAAAGAGCTCTTTGGACAGCAGTTCCACCACTGGGACAAGATGAAGGATACTGTGGAGGTCAGGCCCACAGAGGTGTGGGGAAAAGTCAGCCAGTTTGCTGTTCCCTCCTCTGCAGACTGTGGCTGTGTGTGACCCTCCTCCCAGTGCTCAAGCATCTGTGTTCTCATCCTGAGTCATAATGGGATGCAAAACATGAGCACAGGTTTAAGACCCCAAATCACAGAAGAACTAGCAAGCGCCTTGTTAAAGCCAATGGCAAATTAACATTCAAATCTGTCGCCAGGTTAACCAGAGGGAAGTGCTGCCAGGGGCCATACCTGTGCAGCGGGAAGCAAGTGCAAGGAGAGTCAGTGCTACAGCCCACCCTCCTACATATCTCTAGGGAGAAGAATAGTCAGTTTTGGCTCTCTGAACAATGCTACTCCATTTATAATTGGGGGTAGAAGAGAAACAGCTTTCAAAGACAGCAAGTGACAAATTTTCTTGTTGGTTTTATATTTTTTTTATTGTAAACACAACTTTGAAATATTCTGTGGGTATATTTAACATACAATGACAATATAGGATTGCTTTATGAAAATCCAGCTTCCAAGCACTTTTCTGAGAGACCTTAAAAGTTATATACTAGCAGTACTCTACTCTACTTTTTAGAAGTTTGAGTGTAAAACATGCCACATTATTTTTCCTGGTGAATCAAACCACCAGCATCTGTTGACAAGCCTCTTTCTTTGGCAGTCTTATTGTCAACAGTGGTCTCTCTGGATGCTCCAGGAAGGATGCCCTGGGAAAAGCAGTTGACTGGAGGATTATGCTTCTGCTCCTTGACCAAGGCTAGTTACAGGTCCTGTGTGAGGCGTGTTACTGCTGATAACCTCTGGGAACAGACTCTGATCAGTTGCTGTTTCTTGAAACTCGATATCAGCATTTCTAATGCCACTATCTAAGTTCCTTCTTCTGGTACTAATAATTTTTGGCTGGTCCTCTACAGCAAGTTTCCTTGCTGCTTCTATAAACACTTTTGAATCCTGTCATTCCTGTTAAAGAAGAAGGAGACTCATTTTCTGTTTCATTTATCTGAGCTGTGCCTGTTCAAGTAATGTTGCTGTCACATTCAGTCCTTTGTGGCTCCTTCTCATGATCACTGTCAATTGTAATCACTGCTGGAGGAGCACAGGCTGAGCTACTCATGTGATGTTTCTGGTGTTTCTGCTTTTGCTTTTGCTTTTGCTTTTTGGGGGGCCTCACTGTGTCTGCCACTTTTCCTTCACAGACTCTCTCTGCACTTGGACTCCACATCCTTTTTTTCCTTTTCTTATGCTCTGTCTGACTCCTTGCTGGATTGTCTAAAAGGCTATCTTCACTTGTGTAGCAGTCACTGATTTTCGATAATGTTTTCTGGGGATCATTATCTCTCTCTAGATTTGCATGCGCTTTGACTGTGCTCTCCACATAGTGAGTTTTGTACTTCCCTTTTCCACCAGGCTTTTCTCTTCTCATTCTGTCAGCTCATGCTCAGGCCTGATGTGTGGTGGGAGCAGTGCCATTAGGTCAAAGCGAGGGTAACAGGTGGCAGTACAGGTGGCCAAAAAGAGCTAAAAGACCATTATACAGCCACACACACTCGGACACACAATGCAGGGAGAAAAGGTGCAGGTTTGTGCAGTAGCTTAGCAGGGAGAGCAGCTAAAATGGTGTCCTCAGTGCTATGTACAGATTGTCCCAGAACAGTACTGCATGCCATGACCAAAAGTCATGCCTTCCTGAAGTGGTTATGCAGCTCTCTAAATCCAGCTTTTTAAAAAATATTCTCTTAAGAAGTTTGGCTGCCATGTTGTGGCTGCAAAAATAGTTAAAAAAGAAAAGGCTAAAGCAAGTGTATATTTCTGATGAAGTTGTTTACAATATTATTTTAGCATGCTCAAAAATGTTAGGGCAATGGAAATGGGCAGTAAAGTCTCCTATGCAGCATGACGTATGTTTAGAAGTGGAGACAGTTATAGCCCAGCAGGAAGAATATACTGAGTAAAAGAGTACACCGTGAATATGAAAAAACATTCCCCATACTCCTATTCCATCAAGGGACAAAACTGTAGAGATGGGAGAAGTCATCCCAGCCCAAAAGAAGAACCTGGTGGGCACCACTGGTGGTGAAATGTCAATTTCCTTCCTCAGTCAGGGTGAAAACTGCAACTGCCTCCTCTCCTTTATAAATTTTCATTCTGCATCCCTTCATCTTCTCTTTCATTTACTTCTTTCCCTGTCCAGGTTGCTCCAGCTGCTGCTCATTTGGGAGCTTCCTTTGCCTCCAGTGACTTTTATCACTGATCTCTTCCCCCCACCCCCCACCCCCCCCTTAATAACTTTTCATCTGGTTTAACAAGATCTGGCAGCAAGACAGGGCGGACATTATAACACCAGAGCGTCACTTTACATCTCAGGTAAATCTGTGGAAAAGTCTGCCCAAAGGAAGGGAGTAATGCTGAGCGGGACCTGTCTAAAGCAGAGTGCACACAGACAGGGTGAAGGGCTCTCCTCTCCCCAGCAGCCTAGCAGGCTCTTTTCCATCCAGCTTTTCTTAGAGCCTGTCAGGGAAAAGTATGCTTCCACCTCTGTCATGGTGTTTCTCTGCCAACAGAGGACAGTTAAGGTGGAGTGACTGGATAGCACTCCACTGACCCCATCTATCCCTGCACATGAATCTGCATGATGACAGCAGGGTGTAAATGGTGAGATTAAAAAAACAGTGAATGAAATGAGGCTTCTGGGGAACTACACTTAGGCACTGAAATAAATACCTATCATTCAAAAGTGGCAAGGATCTACATGTTCCTGTTGACACAAAGTAGGACCTCTGGAATAGGTTCTTCAGGTTGAAGCCTCCACTGTCCAGCAAGATGAAGAGGAATGGTTCCTCCATGGGAGGACCTCCATGGACCTCCGTGGATATTTCACTAAAGATGATCTGAAGTTTATTTCCATTCACAACTAAAATGGGCAATCAAACATTTCACATATTTTTTCAGGGCTGAGACCAAGGTGGATTTCAGGCTGCTTGCCCTGCTTTTTGTACATTTTAAATAGTGAAGTGCTCTATTTTGGTTACACATGTTCATGCACTTGAGGAAAATGCTATCGGCTTTGACGAGAGCTGGCTGTGGTTTTTTGGCCTGTGATACATTCTTTCAAATCTTGCTTCATGTGCCCTTAAAAAAAATAATTCTGAATTATTTTCCTATGGTATAAAATATCTCAATTTCTAAAGTAGCTGAGGCACAATATTCCAGATCCAAGCCCTGTACTTACCAACAAAATTGACTGAAGTTTTGCCGACCTCCTCCAAACTTGTAGGCTAAAAAGGTCAGAAAGGGTGGAAAACTTCTGTCTTGAGACTTCCCTAAGATCACACAAGTCCTGTGTTAGTTGTGACAAGGAGACATTCTTTTTTGAGATGAGTTTTATCACCATAAGAACTTGTCTAATAAAATTAATTCACTTGCAAAATGCTTTGAGACATATGGACCTCTATTGCCACCACTATGTCTAAGGCACCTTGTGTAAAGAAGTTGTACTTGTGAAGGAGTGAAGAGTCAGCAGCAGCTGTGGGCTATCCAGCAATTCCCAAATGCCATCAGGGATCTGCCTGCCCAGGACAGGCAGAGCTGCTGTGGAGATGACCTCGGCTTTGGTCACCAGACCTTTATAGTTGTCAAGTCATGACATGAACATGTCATGCTTCACCCCAACAGAGTTTTAATCCTGTGGGCCCTCCTGACCCATTAATGTAAACACAGTACATTCCACTCCTTGCCTCTGTGAAACACATACTTAAGAATTATCACTAAAACATCTCTTCATCACACAGTGCTAATAAACTTCACTTACATCAATTACCCAAACTGAAGTCAAAATAATATCATGACAACACCAATAAAGTTGGACAATTTACACACATTCCACCCCTTGTCCCTTCACCACATTACAACAACAAAAATACCCCCCAATTATTCCACTTTCTGGCAATGTCCAGTCAGAGTTTTGCCCATTATCTCTCCCAGTTACTGTCCTTATCTTGAATTCCTTGACAGCCCCACTTTGGGTACCAGAAACAAATGTAGTGGTTTAGCCTTGGGTGGCTGCCAAATGCCCACCCAGTCACTCTCTCAGTCACCCTCCTCAAGGCAAGAGAGGAAAATAAGACAAAAGGGCTTGTGCATTGAGATAAGGGCAGGGAGATCCCTCACCAGTTACAATCACGGGTGAAACAGACTTTACTTGGGGAAGATTAATTTATTGCCAATTAAAAATAGAGTAGGTAGTGAGAAAAAAAAACAAAACTTGAAACAATTTTCCCTCACCACACACCCCCCCCCCCTTTCTTTCCAGACTTAACTCCTGTCCTGGTTTTGGCTAGGATAATTTTCTTTCCAGTAGCTAGTATAGTGCTGTTTTGGATTTAGTATGAGAATAATGTTGACACACGGATGTTTTCAGTTGTTGCTAAGTAATGTTTATACTAAGTCAAGGATTTTTCAGCTTCTGGTGCCCAGCCAGCAAGAAGGCTGGAGGGCCACAAGAAGTAGGGAGGGGACACAGCCAGGGCAGCTGACCCAAAGTGGCCAAAGGGATATTCCATACCATGTGATGTCACGTCTAGTATAGAAACTGGGGGGAGTTGGCTGGGGGGGGGGGGGGGGGGGGGGCGCTGCGTGGGAACTAACTGGTCATCAGTCAGCAAGTGGTGTGCAATTGCATTGGGTATCACTTCTTTTGTATATTCCTATATTCCAATTCTTTTTATTATCATTATCATTATCATTATTATTATTTTCTTCCTTTCTATCCGATTAAACTGTCTTTATCTCAACCCATGAGTTTTACTTTTTTTTTTCTCCTGATTCTCTCCCTCATCCCACTAGTGGGAGGGTGGGGGGGGAAGTGAATAAGCAGCTGTGTGGTGCTTAGTTGCTGGCTGGGGGTAAACCACAAGAACTCCTCACTTTTCTACCTCTTGCCCCTGAGCAGTGCAGAGGAATGGGGAACGGGGCTGGGGTCAGTTCATAACAATTCACCTGTGCTGCTCCTTCCTCCTCACACTGTCTCCCTGGTCCAGCATAGGGTTCCTCCCATGGGAGACAGTCCTTCATGAACTGCTCCAATGTGGGTCCTTCCCACAGGCTGCAGTTCTTCAAGAACTGCTCAAGCGTGGGTCCTTTCCATGGGGTACAATCATCAGGATAAACCTGCTCCAGAGCAGGACCCCCATGGGCTGCAGTTCCTAACAGCAAACCTGCTCTGGCGTGGACTCTCCATGGGCTCCAGCTTCCTCCAGGGTATCTCCACCTGCTGTAGTGTTGGGTTCTCTGCAGGCTTGCAGTGTGGAGATCTGCTCCACCATGGTGTCCATGGGCTGCATGGAGACAACCTGCTCCACCGCAGTCTCCTTCACAGGCTGCAGGGGAATCTGCTCCAGCACCTGGAGCACCTCCTCCCCCTCCTTCACTGACCTTGGTGTTTGAAGGGCTGTTTCTCTCACACATTCTCATTCCTCTCTCCCAACCTCTCTGCAGAGGTTTTTACCCTTTCTTAAATATATTCTCACAGAGGCACTACGACCATTGCTGATGGGGTCAGCTTTGGCCAGCAGCAGGTCTGCCAGCTGGAACTGGCTGTGTCCTACATAGGGGCAGCTCCTCGTGTCCTCCTACAGCAGCCACTCCTGTGGTCATGTAAACCCAATATATAGACACAACTCAAATCTCTTTCAAGCTGTACTGCTGGAAAACTCAGGCTACCTTGGAGCACAGATGCCCTCTTCCATTATATGAACCAGAGGGCAGCTACCAACTATGCAGATCTCGAACATGTAGTGTAAATCAAATCTGTCTCAGCAGCTTTTCAGTCTAGTCCTTTGCTAACTGGATAACAGCAATAGCTAACAACCTTGTTTTCCAATGGAAATGTAGATTTTAATTCTGCAGGACTCATCAGAGAAAGCTAAGCAAAATCTGCTCAGAACATCCACTTTACTGATTAAGCACACAGCATTAGAGCAGCTCTCTCCACTGGCATAACTTGCTCCTGCCTGTCACCATGTGTGAGAGCATGCATGTGCGTGGAGGCAGGGGGGATTCAAGGAAAAAGAAGGGCAGGAAGTACCCAAAAGATGAGCTCTGAGTACCAGTGCAAAGACACATGCTGGTAGAAGCAAGCAGCGTAAGCCAGGTGTTAGGTATGTGTAGACAAAAAAAGGTAATTTGTGTTTTCTTATGTGTGAGATATTGAACAAGAGAGACACTGAAGCCTTGCATGTGAAAAAGCATTCCCCATGAAGTAGTCAGGCGCCTGCTTGTTTTCATCTTCCTAGAGAACAGGTGCCCTGTGTGCATGGCCTGTGAACACACAGGCTTATAGTAAGCTATATGAGTATCCACGGAGTTGATAGTAAACTGCTATGTAGGATGCATTTCTTTATGTTGCATATAGGATCCTGAATGACACAGGCTCCCTTTCTTGAAGTTAAAGCTGAAAGTAGACTTCTCCTGAAGAGCAGACCTCATATTTCCTGCAAAGAATTACCATTGCTTGGAGGATCCAGTTGTCTTTTAGCCTTTCTGACATTTAGCCTTTCTGTCTTCTAGCTTTTCTTTCTGACAGATAGAAATTGTCATAGAAGGAAAGGGAGACAATGCCTTGGAAGCCTGCTCAAGTATTCTTGTAAGGACTGAAAAACAAAGAATGGATCTTTTTCAGAAAATTGCTTTTGTGAGCAAGGAAGGGTACAGTAGGTGGTAGATGTCTGTAATGATGTATAGGAATGGGTGATGTTTTTCTGTGACATATAGTTTCCTCACCCAGATCACTTCTACATCTCATACACATACTGAGTTCATTAGCCTTGTTTTAGAAAAGACAGCAGATCTGGCTTATTTTTCCAATGTGGAAAAAGATTGGATTGTTCTTTGGAACAACACTTTTTCTCCTATATTCTCCAAGTGAGTGTGGTTTGCTGCTTTCTCTTCTTAACAACTTTCATTCTGTTTTCTCTCCTGGAGGGTGGTCATGCTGCCAAGAGAGGGCAGTAACCAAATACAGAAACTGCATGCCTGGCCCTATATTAGATCACATAGGAATTTAATTTAAGGGATCATTAGCACAGGAGCTCTGTGTCTTACTGTAATTACTGCTCAATACACTTAGCTTGTTGGTCATTCTTTCTCACTGCAAAAGCAAACCTCTGAATTGTTCTCTTTTCTTTGTGTTTTCTTTCAAACAAAAGAAATCAGCCCAAACTTCTGCTGAATCATTTGCAAATAAATTCTGTGCCATGAGGGCATGGTCGGACAAACACCAGGGGCTGCTCTGGGGATGCTGTGTAAAAGGCATAGATCCCACACCTGCGTTTCTCTTTAATAGTACTGATTAATATCTTCATTAGTGTGGTGGTACATTCTCCCTCTGCCTCAGGAATTTCTGTTAGGCCTTAGCATTTGTGTAATAAAATGGGTGGTTAAGCATCCCTTGACTGTACCGGGAAACCTTGCATGGTTTAGGTGGGGAGCAGCACTGACTGTGCCAAGGACTCCTGTTGCCTTGCAGAGGCAGAGATGCAGAACCAGGAACATTACTCTGCTCCTGACAGCCTTGGAGCATCCCTTATCAGTCTTTTTTTTTTGTTCCCTTGGAGCCTTCCTTATCTGAATTTTAAGTCATTCCTTGATAGCCTTGGAGTCCTCCCTCATCTGAATCGTAGCTCATGTGGAAATAGTACCAGTGCCACTGGAATTCCAGTAATTTGCTGATGACTAAAGCAAATCACCTTGTGAACCTATAAACAGCAGTCCTAAGTGAGATCCTTGGAGCTCTTCAGGACCGCAGCAGGTTGCAGCCAGCATGTCCCTCTGAGTGGGATGCCTCTCTGAGCTTGTAAACTCTCTAGTTTGCGAAAATCAGAGGACTGTTGCTGAGAGCTGACAACAGGACCTGGGCCAATACCCTTTGCTCCTTGAGGCTCAACCATTTGCCCATTGAGAAAACTGCTGAGATATTTGATGTGAGCATTTTCACTGAGCTTGAGGGGAACTGTTAACAGTTAACCTACTTTTGCTTTGCTTTATATCTATATATCTTAGTGTCTGTCGGCATGCATGTGTGAATTAACTCAAGTATCCTATAGCAAGTATAACATAAGTGTTGCCCCTTCTAAATCTTCTGATTTACTTCAAACTGTGAATGAAACTCAGAATGCTGTTTCACATATAATGCCTTTAGACATAGACCATTGATGAAGTCTAGGAGTCGATCCAACCACACCTAAGCTCCAACAGGAGTTTAGAAAGCAAGGGAGTCTTCTCTGAACTTCATGACTCAATGGCAGGGTCTCCCTTACCCTTTTGTATCGCCTACCTTTTACACATAAACCACTGACCAAGTCTGAGACTACAAATCATTCCAGCTGCACCTAAGCTCCAACAGGAGTTTAGAAAGCAAGGGTGTCTTCTCTGAACCTCGTGACTCAACAGCAGGGTCTTCCCTACTGTTTACATCCCCAATTTCTGTGCAAATCGTGAAAAATCAATTCTAACTTGACTTTTCTTTGTATGTTTCTCTCGTACCCTTTTGCATCTTCGGTCTCTGCTTAAATCATTCTAGTTTGACTCTAACTTGATTTTCTTTGCACATTTCATCCATGTATTAAGTAATAGAGTGAACTTTGCTATCCAATTCTGTGAAGTCACACTTTTTATAAATTCCTATTATACAATTTTTCCTAATACCCTTGACAATGATTCTTTAAGCAGTCCAAACCACTCATTTTACGACAAGCAGTACTGTTTAATATCTTCATCAGTGACATAGACAGTGGGATCCAGCACACCCTCAGCAAGTTTGCAGATAACACCAAGCTGAGTGGTGCAGTTAACACACCTGTGGGACTGGATGCTAACCAGAGGGTACCTGGACAAGCTCAAGAAGTGAGGCAATGTGAACCTCATGAGGTTTAACAAGGCCAAGGGTAAGGTCTGGCACCCGGACTGGGGCAATCCCTGGTATCAGTACAGATTAGGGGGATGAATGGATTGAGAGCAGCCCTGCAGAGAAGGACTTGGGGTACTGGTGGATGAGAAGCTAGACATGAACCGGCAATGTGCACTTGCAGCCCAGAAAGCGAATTGTATCCTGGGCTGCATAAAAAGAAGGGTGGCCAGCAGGTCGGGGGAGGTGATTCTACCCCTCTACTCTGCTCTGGTGAGACCCCACCTGGAATACTGCCTCCAGCTCTGGGGCCCCCAACTTAAGAAGGATGTGGACCTGTTGGGGTGGGTCCAGAGGAGGGCCACAAAAATTATCAGAGGGATGGAACACCTCTGCTATGAAGAAAGGATGAGAGAGTTGGGGTTGTTCAGCCTGGAGATGAGAAGGCTCTGGGAAGACCTTATTGCAGCCTTTCAATACTTAAAGGGGGCTTATAAGAAAGATGGGGATGAATTTTTAGTAGGGCCTGTTGAGATAGGACAAGGGGTAATGCTTTTAAACTAAAAGAGCGGAGACTTAGACTAGATATAAGGAAGAAATTTTTCACCACGAGGGTGGTGAAACACTGGAACAGTTTGCCCAGAAAGTTAGCAGATGCCCCATTTCTGGAAACATTCAAGGTCAGCTTGGACAGGGCTCTGAGCAACCTGATCCAGTTGAAGGTGTGCCAGCTCATTGCAGGGGGGTTGGACTAGATGACCTTTAAAGGTCCCTTCCAACCCAAACTATTCTATGATTCTATGATTTCCACAGCTTTACAGGGGACTAAAAGCGTATAACAAACAAGTGTACAGCTACACTGTACCTTTATTTCCATGTGTAAGGCATTTTCATTGTTCATGCTGTCAGCTTCCCACTGCAGGCTGCAGTACCGATAATACACTGCTCTGCTCTCTAACGGGCAGCATTTTCTCTCAAATCCACCATTCCTCTAAGATCCAGAGCCACCTCCTTCATGTGTAGTGCTGTATGATCAGATCACCACATATTCTTAAAGACATGCTTATTCCAGTATTTATTGACCTGATCCAGGCTGAACCTGTTTTAGAAACAGAAGTAACCCGGTTGGTTTTAATATGGATAATTATCTTTACCCCCAAAAAGAGCTGCAGTGTTTTGGCCCCTGCCTCCAGAGGCAGTTGGTTCTTCCGCCCATAGGTTTGAGGTTACAACATTAAAACACAACGTTCCCAGCGGATTTTCAGTCAGAAGGAAAATGTCGCGGCCCAACAAAAGCGGAGGTAGAGAGAGGGAGGCTCCGTGTGGGCTCTGTGTTACCGCAGGACAAAAGTGCGGTTGCTCTCTGCGGCTCTGCTCTTCCCATGTCAAACACGGATGCCGGCTCTTTACCTGGTTACTGGCAAACACTTGAAGCTCTACTGGCAAAATAAACCTGCATTTAAGGGCAGAAGAAGAAAGCACCCCCAAGCACGCTGTGCGGAGCCGGACAGGGCTGCGACGGTGGGAAAGCACGAAGCGGCGGATGACTCCTGCGCCTGGGCTCTAGTTAGACTTGAACGGACTAATGCTGGCTTAACCTTGCGTACAAAAAAAGGAAAGGCTGTGGGCCAGACCGAGACCCAGCTGTGGGAGACCTCGGCGGGCTCCTCAGGGCGGGAGGAGCTGAGGGAGCACCAAGCCCCCGGGGACGGTGTTCGGCCGGTGTCAGACCCGGCGTGCCTCACGTCAGAAACCTCTCCGGCTGGCGAAGGGGGAACACCCGGGGTCCCACCGGTGACCTGCTCGCTTCTCCTCAGCCAGGAGGCTGCACGGCAACCAGCATTTTAGGGGGAAGCAGGTTACAGGAGAGGAGGGGAGGCACAGGGAACGGGAGTGGCGGGCTTACGCCGGGCGGGCGCCGCTCTCCGATCCCTCCTGCCCCCTCTCCGCTGTGGGGTTTGCTCGGGCCCGCCAGCGTCGTCAGCACAACCACGAGCCCCAGCTCCCAGTTCTGCCGCGCGGTTCGCACTGAAGGGAGCCGGGCGGCCGCCGCGCCTGGGTCTCACTGACTGCGGCTGGGGTGAGCGCTCACCGGGGAAGAGCGCCGGGAGCCCCGCCGGCTTCTCTGCACGCCAGGAAGGCACCGGGGCTCTCTTTACCCGCCCCGACAGAGGCCAAGCCCGGAGATGGGCGGTGCGGAGCTCGCCGCCCTCCCCGGCCCCGCTCGCCAGGGCCGGCCCGCCGGAGCGGCAGGGGGCGTCCTCGCCCGCCCTCCGCCGCCGGCCCGGGCCCGCGCCCGCGCCCTTCCCCGCTGGACACACCGCCCACCTCCCTCCTCCCCGAGCCGGGCAGAAGGAGGGACGCTATTGGCCCAGCCTGCCGCCGGACCCGCCTTCTCGATCACGTGGCCTTGCGCTCGGCTTCAACAGGGTGCGGTCCCTCGCTCCGCGGCCGGAAGTGGCGACCGGGGGGGGCTGGTTGCGGGCCCCGCTGTCGCCGGTGCCGGCCTCTGCGCGGCCCTCCCCCCCCCCCGCGCCCCGCGCCTCCCGCCATGCACCCGCGGCGCCCCGATGGCTTCGACGGCCTGGGCTACCGCGGGGGCGGCCGGGAGGAGCCGGGCCCCGGCGCCAGGCCCTTCGGCAGCGCCTCGGAGCTGGGCCACTGGGTGACCAGCCCGCCCGACATCCCCGGCAGCCGCAACCTGCACTGGGGGGAGAAGACGCCGCCGTACGGGGCGGGGACCCCCCTGGGGGGCGCCGGCCTCAACGAGGAGCCCAACCTCGGGGCGGGCGGCCCCGGCGCCGGTAAGGGAGGGCCCGGCCCGGGCCGGGCCGGCCCGGCGGGGCTAGCCGGCTTCTCGCCGTTCCGCCTGTCCCTCGCTCGACTGCGGGGGCGGCGGCGGCCCGCCAGCGGGCGACCCGCCGAGGTGGGCAAGGGCGAGCAGGCGGCCGCCGTGGGGCTGTGCCGCGGCCTGGCCGCGCCCGTTCGAGCGCCGCCCGGGTTTGCTGGCGCTGACCACCGCCGCCGCGGCGGGCCCGGAGACGCGTTGGGGCGGCGGGCCGGCGATGCTGAAGCGCCAGGAAAAAAAGTCCCTTAGAAGAAGGAGGACCTGCTCCATCGCCTGTTGCACTCCAGCACCCGCTTCTCTGTGTAGCACCGCGTAGTTACAGGCAAATACGGCTGAGAGTGCCAGAAGGCACCCTGCAGCTTCTAGTTAAGCAGCGTGTGGTCAGCTCCCCATTGCCCATGTAAACGATATCCTGCAGAAATACTCCGTCTTCCGTAAGGGCAGGAAGTACCGTTGGGTCTTGAGTATATTTTGTTACTTGGTGTTGATGTTTCAGACTTCGTGTCTTCTGGCAGCTTTATTGTTCCGTTGAAAAAGTACAAGGGGTGTGGCATGAGCTGCTGAAGTAAACCCTCCCTCCATGCATAATAGTGAAGGAACCGTGGGACTGGTAGAATCTGAGGAAGAAACTGTGTTCATGTCTTCTCCAGTAATTGTTGGGAAGCTGAGCAGAAACCCTTGGAAGTACAGTATCATTTTATGTCTTTGTGAGATTGAGGTGAATTAAGAGAAACTTGCTAAATCTAGGCTACAGAACATTGTCTCCTTTAATTAAATGGATGTTCTGGAGCAGTTTATATACATACACTTGAGTATCAAAGTTTTATGAAAGACTAATTTATATAAAATTAAATTGTATTAATGGGTGAATCTTCCTGGTTTTTAACGTGTAGTGCAGTGTTTCTGTTCAGGTCGTAATGAGTACAACTCTTACCTGGACTTTCATCCATGCAAGCACTACTTAAAGCACTACCTAAATTTTCTTAAATACTTGGACTCTTTTTTTTTTTTTTTTTTTTTTTGTGTGTGTGTGTCCTATCTACTCATGGAGGGTATGTTGATTCTTCATTTTGGAGGACTCATAAGGAGTTGCTGTATCACTGAGTCAAGCTTCTGCAAGTGGAGAGAGTCTTATAATTCCTTTTAGGAGGGCTGCCACGCCTGTGTGGAGCTCCACTGAAGTTACTGGCATTACCTATGCTTACAGCCTGCTTGCACCCTGTAGATTATAGGACTGAGCATTAATTTTCAGTTGCCTTTACAGTTATGATTATCTTCTTGAAATCTCTTCTGATAATTCCCAATGTGTAAATGTCTCTCTGGTAGCAGACAACAGAGAATTGAACCCATTACTCTTGTTGCAGTTTTAACAGTTCTCTAGTAACTAGATTTTTGCAAAGGAGTGGAGATAAACAACTGACGTGAAAATTTGCATCATGTTGTTGTTTGTTATGTCATCAGTGGCATTTTGTGTTACTTTTCCCAAAATTCCTCTTTTTACTGTTTTTTATTTTAAACTTAATTTCACCTCAGGTGCCTAAATTTGTGTTTCAGAATTATTGTAAACTGTCATGCATGCTAACTTTTTCAGTGGTTGGTCTGCATTCACTTTGTCTCTCTTCCCCCCTGCCCCGTAGCTGTCTGAAGGCAAGAATAATTTTACTTATAAAAGTATGTACAAACTCAAATGCAGTCCAAAGTGCAAATATTCCCCGGGGAATAATTTTTTATATCCTCTCTTGCTGAGTTGCCATAAATGTTGTGGTTTACTGCTTGTAATTTTATGAAGCAAGTACAGTGTAAAATTAGTTTTTCAGATAGTCTGTGTGGCATTTTCTCCCACTTTGTGATTATCACTGCTGTATAATCTGTTTTTATTTTTTTCAGAGCAGTTGAACAGGTTTGCAGGCTTTGGTATTGGCCTTGCAAGGTAAGAGTTGTGTAATGATTTTCAGTGATAGTGAAGTAGTAAAGCTATAGTTGTCTTATGATCCCTGTGTATACTTTTGTGTTGTATTTTTATGACGGTAGACAGTTGAAATGCCTTTAGAAACCTGCTACCTGAAATCCATGTAGGTTTCTGTTCTCTTTAACTGAAGTGTTCTCAAAATTACTTAATCAGCCGTGAATATTAGAAACAGTTTTTCATAGGGTGTGCCCAGGATATGTGTACCCTATCAGAGCGATCTGAAAATAACACCAGAAAACTGTTTTCACATTTGCCACTTTTATTAATATTTTTAGGTGGTGTGGCTGTTTCCTAAGAAGGTGAAAATGTCTTCAAGTATATTATCAAAGTATCCTGGAATAGTAATGTTACTCTAGCCAAGTGGTCCGATAATCCATTTTATTCTTTATTATGGTGACAGTGATTATTGATAGTATTTTTGAGAAAGTGGTGGACTTTAACATGCTTAACAACATTTTCGAGCTTAAATTGTCAAGTGTAAGGATGATGATAAGCTTGGGATTTTTTGCAGGATGCCTGCTTAATCACACTCACCTTACTAGGTTTTTCTTGGTCACTGTACTGATGCAACTTGTGAAAGGGTGGGAGGTGGGTTGTTTTTTTGTCTTGAAGAAGTTAGAACTTAAAAAAAGTTTTACTGCTTGTTGACCTGAATGTGAGACTTCTAAGAAGAGTGCTTCTCTCTTCAGAACATGAGAGTACTTGTGTCACTTACCCAGTTAGACCAATATGGGAAGCTATGTCAGTTGAGGTTCTTATAGTGTCCTTCTGCTTAAAGAGGAGGACCTCTTACTTGACCCCCAGCCAGTCCTGCTCCTTACCCCATTGTTATCACCCTTGATGCCCATCAGAACCTCTTTTAACCTGTTCAACTCACTAAAACAGAAGATAACTTCAAGGAAAGAGCTAGATTCCTTTTTGCTGTTTCAGTTAGGTTGATTTACCTGGAAGTTGACTAGCTGTGAAAGCCAGCAGACACCAGCTAACTGGGCCAGTGAGGGAAGGGATAAAGAAGGACTATGAATGACTTTTTTTGGCAAGTAGTGAGTTGCTTAAATCAGATCATCCCATCTCATTAAACTGCCTGTCCTCCTTCTCCCACTGTATCCCTTGCAGTGGCTGAGCTTGCTCGTTCAGACCCCTTGATAAACCTGTTAAAATGGAGTTGATCGGGGGGAGGGGGAAGAACACCCCCCAAACATGTAAAGAGTTGTTTGGTTTCTTTCCAACCTTACCAAGCTCAGTGAGCTCAGGAGAGTACCAGCAAAGAAGTAGAGCTGTAGGGCAGGAACATCTTGATCTCCTTCAGGAACATCTTGATCTCCTTCAGGAACATCTTGATCTCCTTCAGGAGCAGAGAGATGTTAGGGTGGCTCAGTTGTCCTTTTGAACTATATGCTGTGATTTAATCAAGCATGAGAAAGGTTTCCACATCCTGATCACCATGGCCACTAGGACTAAAATGAGCTTGTGGTTTTGAGAAAGAGAGTGGATCAACATTGTATCATTGCTGAGAGCAATTCTCCCTGCTTCTGCTTTTGCATTTGTACCAGATCACTTGTCAGACACACATGGTTCAAGTCAGAAATCTTGTAGAAAGCACCCAAAGGAAAAGGTTAGTTTTTGTGAGGCTAGTTGAATTGGCTACCAGGAGGGCTTAATAGATAACAGTTGGAGTACAGGGAAAGTTTCACCTTTTTCGGTAGTAGCAAACTACTAATTAGCTTAATAGTTGTGAAACTATTATCAGTACTTTTCTGTGCAATTAGTACTTGTTTATCCAGAGTAAAATCCCCATAAGAGACCTAGCCCAGTAGATCCTGTAGGTCAGTGGTCAGAGCTCTTACTTGGGGTACTTGGATAAAGCCTGGAGGTTTTGCTTTTCTAATCCATATCCCAGGTTTGAACCACATACAGGTGAGTACTCTGATCACTCGGGCACTTTGAGATGAAATTAAAAGTTTCTCTGTGTGGCTGTGAACAGGAATACTACTTTAGAACTGTGAGAACTTTCTTATGGAGGTTTGATTGAAATACCATTTCTGTGGGTGGAGGGAGAGTTGGTTTTGGGCAGTAATGTTTTCTGATTAAAAAATGTCAGCTGTTAGTACCAATCCTCTGGCCCTCCTCCTAAGGAAAGTCTTGATTAATAATGTGGTACGCGGAATTAACATAAAACTGGAAACTGATCCTTTCATAATTCTGGCTCTGGCCTGTTCTGTTCCCTCCTATTTTGCGGAGGGAAAGTTTTAAGAAATTTGGTATGTTGTTTTGCCTATAAAAGTGCATACATACTATAGATAGATAGGGGCTTTTTTGTAGTGAGTGCATGTGTCAGGTTTTTTGATATGTGTTCCTTTATAGTATTGGCAGGCTATTAGGTAGCTATCTAAAATGCCTCATTAATTCACTAGATAATGTATATTTTTTCCAAATACTGATCTAATGTTGTTAGGGAAAATAACAAGCTTTTTCTAATAAATTTTTGATGGCTTCCCATGCTTTAAATACACTTCTTTTTTTTTCTTTTTTTTTTTTTTTCAAAGCCTATTTACAGAAAATGTGCTGGCACATCCTTGCATTGTTCTACGTCGTCAGTGTCAGGTATGTCTTTTATATTACCTCTTCCAGTCAGAGCTCCTGTGTGCTGTGATACTTCGTGTTTTCCCACTCTGTAGAGTATAAGGAAGCTTTACAATTCTTAGGGAGATACTGCTACATTAACATGTTTTTATTTGTAGCATGCCTGTTTTCCGTTCTGAAATTTAACCTATCTTGAACATTCTTATTTATAATTTTTGGGCAGTGGAAAGTGAATTACAGCAAGTAAGTGTTCAGAGTCTGTGGAGCAACTTCCAGATTGCCATTTACAAGCAAGATGCTTTGTTTTCTGGTTTATGCTTGTTTTGTTGTTTACATTTTTGTCATACAAATACATAAAAGTTCTGCCTGTTTCCCGAAATTTCAGAGAGAATTAATTCATGTTTTGGTCACTTTAGCTGACCTTTACAGAGAAAAAGTCCTTATTTTGGAAGTGCTTTTTCCTTTAGAGTTGTAGCATCTGTAAGTGTTTATAAAAACTGCCATTATTTGTATTTTTAACAGGTTAACTATCATGCTCGGAATTATCATCTCACTCCATTTACTATTGTCAATATTATGTACAGCATCAATAAGACACAGGTCAGTATTGGTGTCAGGCTGTATCTGAGCAGTGAAGGTTACTATAGCACATACGTACATTGCTATCTTTAACTCTTTATGTAACTGGTGGTTAAAAACATGGCCATTGTAAAAGTTTGTTATTTTTATGGTTACAGAAATGTGTCAAGGAGATCACTGTCTTTTTTTTTTTTAGTAGTATAGTATTTAAAGGGAGAGATTTGCAGACGTTAGAAAACAAAAGATCCCTGAAACTAATTCTATTCATTAGCATTCTAAAAAAATAATTAGTGTTTATGTGGATAAAAAGATTATCCAAGTGACTACTTCCAAAGATAATATTGCACAGATTTCCAATTCCGCATGAGAATGGCAATCCTGAAACTCAGATCAGAAGACAGTAAGAAAAGACTTCTTGAATTTTACAGATGTGGTTTAACATCTGAAGCTCATTTTGTCCATAGAAAATGGTGTTAAGTTTATAGTACAGAGTATTAACAGTGAGAGATATGCCTCCAAAATTGTTGGCAACTTTGAAATTATTGAAGAGTAGAAGTTTCTTCAGAGTTGAAAAGTTAGTTGTCCCCTGAATTTGGTAATAGTGAAGCTGAACGGTAGAGTCGTATCCCTGTGCATTCTGAATTTGCTGAAATTTCATAAAAATTAGTAAGATGAAAAGATTTTTGAGTTTTATGTTGCATTTTTCAAAACACAGGGTCCAAGAGCTCTCTGGAAGGGAATGGGCAGCACTTTCATTGTTCAAGGCATAACCCTGGGAACAGAAGGCATCATCAGTGAATTTACACCTTTGCCAAGGTATTGCGTGGGGTTTTTATTGCTTCTAACAAATTAATCATCAGTTGTTGACTTATATTGAAAGTGTTAGAAATGTAAGGCTGTTTGAAAAATTTTACTTGATTAGAACAGTCAGACATTGAATAGGTATTTTCAGCACAGTGTAGTTGTCTTTGCCAAGACAACCTTGTAATTAATAAATAGTGAGGACCCTTTCTGGGAGCTTCATATGTTTGGTATGTCTGCCTACTGGTCTGAGTATAGGAGTAACATAGGAAATAGGTCTTCAGTGTAATTCCACTCTAATAAAAGAATTCATAAGTTTCTTTTTGTATATTGGTTTGTATTGTGTGGTACTAGCAAATACCATGTGTAAAGTAAGAAGTCCTAGTTTCATTAATCTAAATACAGAAAACTTATATGTCTAATTTGAAGAGATAGCACTCTTATTTCACTGTGTCCATATTCGGCTATAGTAGTTCAGTAATATTTTTTTTATTTTGACGTGTGACTCTGCCTGCTTTTTATGCTGAACTATAACTCCAGGATTATGCTAAAACATTGTGATGTCTTTCTGCTTTGAGATACAAGTCTGATAAAGAATTTTTGGCTGAAGACTTATTATCCATGTTTTGTTTTATAATAGTCCAGAGCTGACAGTAAGGGCTGATGAGTGTAAGACTACATATTGCTGGTTTTGTTACAGGTATTTTAAGAGTAAGCAGGTTGTTTGAGAGAGTTTATTATATAAAGTAACTAAAACTCCTAGTGAAGTGCAAGGAGACTGTGAAATAATCAAAAGTTAAGATACTTAACTGTTGCAGGGCTCACACTGAAATCAGGAAAATAATAAGGACCTGTCTTGGAAAATATATTAGGGAGCCAGGCAGGTAGTTCAGTTTAAGGCTGGTGAAGTTTGAATGGACCAGTGGGCTTGAGAATCATGTTAGCTTTCAGAAGACACAAGTGCCTATTTTTAATGTGTGTACAGAGACCAAGTACTTCAGTGACATGGAAACTGGCTTAGTTTTAAAAATAAGAAATGTAGACTATTATCATGCATGCATGCATCGTAGTAAAAGTAAGTCTTCGCAGGTTCTGGCATTCATCAAAAGCATTAGCAAAAGCATTTCATACTTCAGTTGTGTGGAGTGTGTGTTGAAGATTTTTGATCAGCTCTGTCTCACATGTAACTGAAATTCCCAGACACACACTTTCCTCCAAGTGTGACTCATTGTTCTTGTTTTTAAATATTGCTGTAGGGGATGCTTAAGTTCATGAGATGTGATATAGTGTTTGTATTGTCGTAGTTCTGATTTCTGTCCAATGTGAGCGAGGTTTTTCTTCTTGTGGGCCAGTTGTTCAGTAGTTTGAAAAGTAAGCTGGTGCTGCTGCCAAAAGAAGCAATCCTTTCTGCTAGTACCTGCTCACTCCTTCCTCAGTCCTACTCCCATCCTTGTGCCAACACAGTATGTGAACAGTCACGAAGAACTGGATTGGGGAAGTGATCTGGCTAAAATGGCTGTCTTGTACATGCATGACCCCATGCAGTTTTCTACTGGATGCTCTCCCTTTTTAATGGTTGCATGCATGTTTGGGCTGTCACAGGGAGGTGAAGGTTATTGCTTATAGCAGCAGTGCCAGCAAATCTGATTTAAAAGGTTATTTCACTACATTATCAAGCTCCAAAGGACACAGGGAAGTGAGATGTCCATTCCAATTCTATATCATAATATTATAAAAGAATCCCCCTGTTTTAGTAGAGCAGCCCAGAAAAGGGTGTTGACATTTTTGCAGCAAGTTGAATGTGGTTCTGTACTAGACAAACTTACTCCATTAATTGTTCTTCCACTGCAGGAATAGTTACAGCTGGTGGATTAACAAGTTAGGCTTTCACACATTAGTTTAGCTGGTTTTTAAGTGTTATGGCTTAGTGGATGTGATCTAAGTGTCTGAAACACGTAATGGCAAATGATCTTCCCTTCTTCTTTAGTGACTGACCTATGTCGTTAGACAAGTGATAGCTACTAGGAACACACAATTCTTCAGAAAGAGTAAAGAGTATCTTTTCTTGGATTTGCATTGTAGTTATGGGCAGTGTGTGAGTAGATTCCTGGACAAGAATTGAAACTGAACACTTTATAGCTTATTATTAAAAATGCGTAGTCTACTATGTCCAACATTTCAGACAAATATCTTTACCTCATAGCTAGAGTATTTGAATGTTACCTTGAGCTAGGTGGGATTACATTTTCTGCCAAGTGGAGTGCAGTTAACGTTTACTCTTCATATTTTGAAGTGTGTAACTAGGAAATACTACTTTAATGGGATGTTTTTTAAAGTCGCCTTTGCGTTGAACACATGGGGTTTCTCTTGTTTTACCAGGATACGCTGAAGACTGGTTGTATGCCAAAAGACTTGAGTTAAGTCTGTACAGAATTACTATGCAGCTTCTAGTCTGACCTACTACTGTACTTGATTTGGTCCATGTTGAACTGTGTCAGAATGGGATTTAGGTTTTCAGGAAAGAAACAACTGGGTAAACATAACCTCAAAGCACAGAAAAAGCATAACCAAAACATAATAAGAAATGTATGTTGATAACAGAAAACTACTGAGATTTTGCAATAATCCAATATTTCCTGAAAATGTCTTTAAGAGTTGGTATATAAGGATACAAAATAAATGCAAAACAATAAAGCCAGTAGCTGTGAGAGCTACAGACACCTTACTAATAATTGAAAGCTTTTTTGACAGAATATCTAACAGGCTCAAATAACTTCTAAAAGTTAAGCAGGATTTATTAAATGTGTAGCTGATGTGTCTTTCCCATATGCAAAACCCTGCAATGTAAACTGATAGTTGAACACCAATATGAAAACTGGATGTTGGTGCCCATGGAAGAAATGCTTGAGAATAACATGTTTTGTCCATATTACGGTAAATACTTTTTAGGGAGCTTTCACATAAATGGAACCTCAAGCAGATCGGTGGACACCTTCTACTCAAAGGGTAAGTGTAGCATGTGTTATTACCTTATGTCTTTTTATGTAAACATTAACAGAACTACTAAATATACATTAGTTTAATCTGCAGCTGTGGTTACTTGACAGGGTGCTAATAGTAATTTTCAAATTATTATTTTTTTGAACAATCTTGATTGCATACACCACTTCCACAGATTATTTTTTTCTCAGTAGATCCCCATGTCTGTGTGGAACCTGACTGACTTAAAGGATTAGATTCTTTTAGTAATTAAATCATGGTATCTGAGAGACCTGAATCAGACTGGTCACATGGAAATAGAATTTAACAGAACTTCAGACTGAAGTTTATCTCAACTTGTTGATGCACATTTTAATAATTGAGTTATGGTTTGTTAATTTTCTCTCAGGCATGAATGGTAGATATCTTTATCAACTTTCAGGTGCGTATTTGGCTAAAATTATAGTATTGTCCTCACCTTAATTCTTATTTTGTTAATTTCTACAGTTTAACACATGTGATAGCAATGCCTTTTTATTCTGCGAGCCTGGTTGAAACTGTACAGGTAACTCACATATACTTACAACATTTTAAAAGATACTGTTATTCGCTTTATGGATTAGATTATGTGGAGAAGTGAGTCTTTGGCTTTAGATTCAGGTTTATGTTGCAGTAGTTACATTTGTTTTGCATGAGGCTGTATGACTTAACTGAGAAAAACTATTTACTGTTGTGGATATATTAGTTATACTATCTTAAGTCTAAATCTAGAATTAGAAAGGACATTTAATATAGTTGGAGTATATTGTCTGCGAAATAAGGACAAGTTACATCTATATGTTCTAGCAGAAAAAACATAAAGAAGTTTTTCTCATGTAAAGGTTTTTAAAAGGTTGCTAGGCAAGCTGTTGCAGTGACCCCTTCCCGTATAAAAACTATAAAGCTTTTCCAGTAATTCAGCTTTGTTTTGCTAAAATACTGAACTCTACTATTTCAGGAATGCTTTCAGTTCAGTCAACTTTTTGCTTTTAAGTTTTCATCTAGTTCTTCCTTAGCCATGAAAATAAATATCTGGACCTGTCACTTAAGATACAGCTTAACTTGTTCTATAACTGTACAGAGTAACCCATAGCACTGTATTGCAGATTCTTTCAGTTAGTTGTTGCATCTCTTTCTGGAGAAAGAGACAGGGTTTAGCTATGCAGAAGTGGTCCAGGGTAATTCTTCCAGCTATCTCTATATAATGAGCTGCTTTAATTAACATGATAGTATCTTTGTGCAGCTAACAGAACTTTTACTGTAATGTGAGCTCTTGTGTGGAGGGTGGTGCAGGATAGTCACTCTAATGTCATTCAGTCATCAAAATAATAATTTTCATTCATAGTATAGGCTAGTTGTAAGTACAGTCAGGACTGATTTAGATCTGGCTGTTCAAATCGACAGTTAACTGCTGGTGTATTTCTACAAAGTGCTTTTTCTGTGGAGAAGAGGCAAACAAGGCTGACTTCTACAGTTTCTTAGTTTCAGCATGTACTTTAGAGGCAGGTGCTCTTAAGGGACAGGATTCTGCTCTGTGCAGAGGTTCCAAACTTAAAGGAGCGGAAGGTACTAGGAAGGCTGTTCTGTCTGAACTGGCCACATTGTGGACTAGCAGGACAGGTGAGATTAAACGTCTGTGCATGTGGGCATGTAGATAGACTCCCAACAACAAACTCGCATTCTCTAAAGTTACTCTGTATTTAAGAAACCCTCTTCTTCTCTCCTTCTGAATTACTTTGAAAATAATATTCCATAAATCCTGCCTGAGTGGATCTCTGAGTTTGTGGAAGCCTTGGGAAGATTTAACTGGTCTTATATTAAGAAGCTGACTTAGGAAACTCTTATATCCTGGGGAATGGCTTTACCCTGAGCATGCCGTAATCCTACAACTAGAAACAGTGGTAGAACAGCATTCATGTTTCTTGAGTTCGTAGCAGGCCACAGAATGGAATGTTTTATTCAGGTATCTTACTGCTTGTATTTTTGTCTGAAAGGATGAAAGATCTGTGTTGTTGGACATGGGAACATTTACCAATAAACGATAAAAGAGAACATGATCTAGACACTGTCTTCTGTTGGCAAAATAAGTAATAAAGTTTCTCTGCTAGAAAGCAGCTTAAAAGGAAAACAATCAAAAAGCCAAAACAGCATCTCCCGTAGCCTTTTAGACAGGTGATCATCTCTGTAAAGCATTGCTCATGAAAATAACTTCACTGAGATCTGAGAGTTTTAGGCATAGTAGGTTCAGCTGTGTGCAAGTATTTTACTGAATAGGTGTACATATGCTGCATGAAATATATTTTCCAGTTCCTGGAAACCTCATCATGAGCTTTCTTATTAGAAACACAAAGGAGGTAATAGCATTTGTGAAGATTTTATTTATGCTGTATTAATCAGTGCAGGGAGGCAACTTGGCTTATCAGGTTTACATTATATTCCTGTGCTGCAAGAGGACAATGACCAATAACAAACAATAGAAGTTAAAGATTGTGGGATTTGTTACTGGCAGTTTTATATTAACTTTGTCTTAATTCTGATAAACCATACTGTTCAACAGTATTAGTTTGACACACTTCTCCAAGTAAATCTATTTCATCAAAATAACTGTAAATGGTAGAAACTTACCACTGTGACGTTACTGATTTGTCTCTCACATTTTAAACCATGTGGTGGCGTGTTTGACAAAAGCAAGCACAGTTTTGAAGTGCAGTGACTAGGAGAAGAGGATGCAGTAGGGGCTATGATGCTTAACTTGTACTTAGTCTGGAACAACGTTACATTCTCAAGTATTTGAACTAGTTTATCTTCTGCGCAGACTGACCATGAAGGCTTTTCAGGGTTTTAGTCCTTCCCCAGAGTACTGAGGAATGTTCTGGTGGTTTATCCTGGCATGAGGTCAGGACACAGCCAGCATGGACTTAGAGACTTGGGCATTGAGAACTCCTAAATCCTGAATTTTGGATGTAACAGAGATGATAAAACACTGAGTTTGTATAAGCATTAGAAGGGGAATCAATGTCTTTAGCTTAATCCTACAGTCATAGGTGGAGTATAACAGAGTAAGTAATTACTAAGTGAATTCTTTATTTTCATGACACGAACAAAATAATTACGTCTTTTCTGAGACACAGCATGGGTAAAGAGTACTGTTTTACGTGCAGATAATGGAATGGAAATGTGCAGAGCTGAACCTATTAAATTCAAATTAAAAATGATCTTTCAACTCAATTTTAGTTATGGAAGTCTTTATTATGCACATTCAAGTTCAAAGACTAGAGTTATAGTCTTTAAAGGAAAGGACTTTTAAATTAGATAAATACTTCCTGGCATTTTGCTCTGGAAATAAGCATTTTCAGTACATGACTGTTTGGCAGACTCATACTACTCAGCAGTAGGCTGAAAGTTTAATTTCTTTGGTAGTAACACAAATAACTGGAATGTACATTAAATAAAGACTCTTTAGGATGTGTTCATTTTTTAAAAGAAATTTACTTGCATGCTATCAAGAGTGTTAGAGCAAAGAATTAATATCAGTATAGCTGTGTAGATACAATGGCATGTAAATGTTTAACTCTCTTGTAAAGTTCAGCAGTGATAAAGTGTCAAAGTGGATGTCAGCATGGTTATGAAATGGGCAGCACAAGTTGTAACTATTCCTTTGTGCTTGTAGAGCGAAATAATTCGAGATAATCCTGGCATCCTGGACTGTGTGAAAGAAGGACTCGGCAGAGTTGTAGGCATGGGCGTACCCCATAGCAAGCGTCTCCTTCCTCTGATGGTCTTGACTTTTCCAACTGCTCTACATGGAGTTCTTCACTATGTCATCAGTTCCATTGTCCAGAAGCTTGTTTTGTTTGTTCTGAAAAGGGATAATTCCCACAACCTTCCAACTGAGAGCTCTGCTTCTGTGCAGAGCATGCTCGATGCGTATTTTCCAGAACTTATTGCTAGCTTTGCTGCTAGCCTTTGTGCTGATGTCATGCTTTACCCGCTGGAGACAGTTTTACACCGCCTTCATATTCAAGGGACACGCACAATAATTGATAATACAGACCTTGGCTATGAAGTGCTTCCGATCAATACTCAGTATGAGGGGATGAGAGACTGCATAAATACTATAAAACGGGAAGAAGGAATGCCAGGTTTTTATAAAGGATTTGGAGCTGTTATAGTACAGTATACCTTGCATGTGGCAGTTTTACAGCTTACCAAAATTATTTACTCAACACTGCTTCAAAATGTTTCTTAATCTGTTCAGGTGTGGATTTAGCACCGTGGACATGACTGACTTACTAACCTAATTATTGTTTAAAATGGCTTAGAAAATGACTTTTGAAGAATCCACCCTGTGGATTCTCCTTACACTGTACAAGAACTTGTTTTAAAAATGGGGATATAGATTCCTAAGTGTAATTAAAAAAGTACTGTTTAAATTTAAAATTATAGACACAAATTGAATATATAATGTGCAGTCATACAGAAGGGAATCAGATTTTAAATGTGGTTGGAGTGAGGATTTACCTTTCTTCTTGCCAGTTAACTGACTTAAGGAATGGATATGAATTCTTAATATCTGTTTTGTAAACATCACATATGTTATTTGGTTTGGACTGTTAGCCAGTTCAAAGAAATTTGTTTTTGTAAGTTGTAAGAACTTGGAAGTGGGAGACTGATGAGTTTACTGGTCTTTTAAAGATGTTTTCAACTTCACTGTTAATGGAGCTGTGAGCAATATAGAAACTATAAAAGTAACTTAAGTAGACATAAATGTCATAATTTACAGGTACATAGAAGACTTCTTACTTTGCTGCAGTGTGGCAGAAGACAGCAAAGGAATCTTGCTTTGTAAAAAATAACAAAAACTTGGGTTTGGACAAAGTTGCATAGAATGCAAACTGGGCCGTCTTGCAGTTTGTTTGCAAGACTTACAGTAACTAAAGTGTGTGAATAAAGCAAATTAGAAACTGATGTGTGCATGTGTAAGTGCCATTTTTAGTCAACTTTCTACTCAACTTCAGGTTTTAATTTTACTCTGGTACTTCATGTAAGAGTAGAATAATCTTACGAATGTTTGTGGTATCAGTGTTCAGAGTGTATAAAAAGCATAAAAAAATTAATTGGCTGTTTCTAGAGTTTCTCTTTTGTTAGATCAGAGAGATGTACACAACTATCTACTTACTGTTTAGCACTGATGTCCTTCATTTAAAGTCTGCTGGATTAGATATTTTGTGGAGCAGAATTAAGTCTGTGTGCAAGCAAACTACTGAAATGTACCATTTTTGCCCTCTTCCCCTAGTAAATCAAGACTTTCAGCCTGAAAATGAGTGCTGATCATTCTAAATAACTTAGTCCTTCGTGGTTTCATCAGTAAATATCATGAAAGTTGGGGAGGGGGTGATTTTCACAAATAAAACAAGCATGTGCAGAGTCACTTTTACTTTGTATGAGAGGCTGCTGCCTTTTTCACGCTTTCATGTGGCAAGTCTATCTTTGTGAATACTGTAAATTGATGTGCATTTTGATCATTAATCATTGTATAGTAGTTATCATTTATGGAAAGTAGTCATGGCAAAATGATGCAGAGGCGTTGCTGTTCATAAGTTCTGACTAAATAATTTGCCGGTCTACTTTGCTATTACTAATCTAACTTTCATGTATTATAAATGCATAAGTGTTGAAATGGAAAGTATGGTGAACTTGGGAGCTGGTTTTATTTTGAAATACTGTTAATTGAAAATTTAGTGTATAGAATGGAAGCAATGAAATAAAATGAGAATCCACTGTAAATATTTTTGAAGTAATTTACTGAGGCATGTAAAGGATTCCCGATTTGTGTGTTATATTTTACTGTATAGACTTCAGAGGGGCTTTTTTGAGTTCTTCAACTTTTCTAAGTGCAAGAACATGTTGAATTAAACTACATGCAAGAACTTGGGTAAAATATCCAATTCCTGGGTTATATTTTTAAAGTTTCTATGAGTATGAAGAGAGCCATATTGGAGAATGATCCAAATTGGAAAGGATCTTGGCAGGTCGCGTAGTCCAAATTCCTGCTCTAAGCAAGGACAACATTGACTTCAGACCAGATTGTGCAGGCCCTTGTCCAGTCAAGTTTTTAATTCCAACTTTTGATATGTAAAACCAGCCTTTTCAAAGGTGTTGAATTCAACGGAAGCCAACTATTCCATCAAAGTATAGTTGCCCTGAAGCAGTAACTAAGTGCATGTTGGAGACAAACACTTGCAGATGTATCGGTGATATTGGGCAGTAATGTTTTTCTAGGAATAAAATTTTAGGGAAGGTGTTTTGTCATAGGAAAAGGAGGACGTGTCTTTATATTCTGCAAGGAGGAACATAGTAGATTCTCAGAACAGCACTAGATATTGTGCTAGAATATTAACTTGTGTCAAAAGCTCTTGCTTTCTTTGCTGAGAGTTTTACAGTTCTGTTCTGTGCCAGAGTCTCAGATCTGTAACTTTAAGCAAGGTGAGAAAGAATGCTGTCAGTTTAACAGCAAATGTTCTGCAATGGAAAAGCTATCTGCTTTGGGCCATTCTTTTTTGGTCCTCTTCCCATCAGTTAGAATGAACATCTTTTGATTCTTCACGTATACTTGCTTTACCTTCCAAAAGAAGTAATACTTTGCTTTGTCCAGAGTTGCTATTTTTGCCGACGCAAAAATGTAAATGAATGTGGGGTGAAAAAAAATCTTTTAACCTTTTTAACTACAAGTGCACTGTTAATGTATTTCTGGTTTTCATTTGGATCTTAAATCTAGGTACTCAATTTTTAGCTCAAATGAGTGATCAATGAGTAGCTTTAGCAGGCTGTACCACCAATAACTACAAAATACTGATCTGCTGTAGAAAGTAAGTTTTTACTTTTCTGGAAAATGAAAAATTCTTATGCGTGCTATTCTTCCTGATACAAACTTAATTACTTTTTTGTACATTGTTTTTCTGTCTTTTCATTTTTGAGGAAGAGAGCTGATAGCAAGAAGATAAATGTTACTGAAGAAAGACAGACTCAGTGTAATGTTCCCACCCAGTGAAGAATTATTTGGCTTCTTACCCATGCCTCTTAAAAGGAAAGCCTTGATGTGCAATAACTGACAATAGACCAGGCAGGAAACTTTGAGATATGAGGCCAGCTGGAAACCATTGCCATTATCTGCTTGTTTGTTTCACAGACTGCCTTACAGATCAGATTTGATTTTTGGTTGTGTTAGATTATTGCTTCTAGATCTAGCATCGGTGCGAGTACTGCATTCTTCAGCAAGGTCCAGCTACATTCATTCCTTTTAGCAGATCTACTTTGGGGCAGTTGATCTAGCTCTGGGTCCTGTCTGTAATACTTGAGATGTGCAGTGTGTTTTAGAGATTTATGCAGAATTTGTAAGACTCGCTATCAAATTACATGCTTTTCTTAGTTCTTCCAAATTTAGCAGCAAGTTCAAAGCAAGTATGTAAGCTAATGGCCTTCTTGCTGCTTGTTCCATCTGAGATGGTCATTCAGTTGGATACACGCCTTCAGCTACAAACATAATCAATGCACATGATGTAAATGAGGTCTGTCTGCGTTAATGTACAAGTGCTTGCTGTGCTTCAAGGTTTTTGTTGGTATAATTCAGGGCTAGCAGTGGTCACTTTCAAACTATTTACCCTTTCAATGATATCTGAGAAGAGGTCACGCACTAAATTTTTCAACTAAATGGTTGTTGCTAAGAGACTTGAGAGCAGTGTATAATGGCAGCATTCCCTCACAAGTATAGGAAGAGAGGTGGTAGCAAAATGTGAAGAAACCATTTGTTTAGTTTTGTTTTAGAAGATGTAATACATGTCTCCAGCAGGGGCAGAAGAAGGAAAGATCTTTATCTAATCAAGAGCTGGCGGCAGCATCTGTGTTTTAAAAGCAAATCTGATTTTAAGGAGTTGGATAAAACTGTATTTTCACTTTTTTTTTTTATGGAATAAAGATAATTTGCCCTTTACCTTCAGCACTCCAGCTTCTCCACAGACAGTCTGGCAAATTGTGAACAAAATTTGAGGGTGGGAAAGAAGCAATATTGAAAATGGAATGTAGAAATTGCACAAAAATGTAGATAAGCAAAAGTCAACAATTAATGTTCTCAGTTGCAACAAATTAATAAAATAAGGTAGAAATGTCCAAATGTCAATATTTATGGAGAGTTTCATTTGGAATTCTATTTCTGTCCTTATCTTTCATAAGCTGTTTTTAAAGATAAGTTAAAATCACAAAACGTGTTAAGCTCAATATACCCTTTTTTTCCCCCTGATACTTGGAAACTAACTCAACTAAAAAGCCAGTTATTCTTTCAGCTTTTTGAATAGGAAAAAAAAAAGCCATCTACATATTCCTTTCAAATCAAGGTACCCTTTCAATGGATGTAAATACCATCATACAACCGTCTAATACTTACAGTTTGGTTTGGTTTGTTTGGGTTTTTTTCAAAGTGCTAATGAGTTGGCTGCAGTACACCTTGCCTGTGGCAGCTTGATCTGGGTGAGACACTGTATCACTCTTCTCTTGTTTTCAAAGTGGAGGGACAGAATGTGACTTGCACCCACCAAAGTAGTAAAATCAGAAGGGATGTTATCTGAAATTGAGTCTTGCTCTTATTTCATAGCCTTAAGCTTGGCACTAAGGCAAGTCCAGAACAAAAGGACTTGTTGGACAGGACTCAACTCTGTTCTGCATAGGCGATTCATGTCTTTGCCCAAACTGAATTTCTAGAGGCAACAGGCTTATAAATTGGCGTTCCTGATTCTTGGTTTTAGGTTACCTCCAGAAAAGAAAAACTAAGTAGATTTGCTTTTACTGCAACAGTGAGTGTGACACTCTCCAAGGTTTTTGATCCCTGAAATGGAATCCTGAATGTATGCATGTAGCATTTGAGCCTTCAAACATCTTGTGTAGGAAGAAGCACCAATATGCACAGTTACCTTGATTCACAGCTCCTAGCTGCTATCAGCTCTTTTCAGTATCATTCAAAATGGGCGTGACACCTTTGATGTCCATACAGACCATTTATGTGTTTTATGGTCTCTACAGGTATCAGTTTATACCTGTTGAAAAATACAAGCAGAGGCAGGATTTTCAGACTCTTGCCCATGGATTAACCTTATGTATGCAAAATGAGGCCGAAGAAAAAAAAAAACAAATGAAGGCAATGGGAAGCCGATTCTTGAAACTAAGTAGGTGCTTACCAATGTGAGCACCTTAACAAGGAGGCACACGTTGCTTTAACAGCTATTTGAGCACAGTGAAGGGAAGAAGACAACTTCTCGTGTAGCTACTTGCGTTTCTGGAGCTTAAAAATGCCTACAGTGTTTTCTTTCAAGGGTAGAGGTTGGTTTTTTTTTCTTTCCATTACAAGCAAAAAAACTGGCAAAAAAGCTGGTGTGATGCAGATAACTGTTGCATAACCATTCTGACATGCTTTGAAATGTATTAAATTATATGCACTTTGGCTAATACAATATTTTTTTTAATAAAAAGCAGCTCTCATCACCTTTAAGTCCTGCTTTTACCAAGAAAATGAATGTGTCATGTCCTCTTTGGCTGTTTAATTTCATTGATTTGCCAACATAATGTATCCTGTAGAAACTCACGTGTGTTTTTCCCTCTATTAGTTTTGTGTCTGATAAGTGCTTTCTAATAATGGTGTTTCCTCAGCATAATGCCCTTCAATCTTCATAAACAGACTGCTGTTGAAAAATGGTTCTACTTACTCCATAAAAGGGAAAATAATTGTATATTTGAATACGGTTTCAACATTTTTCTCAATGGAAAAGCTAAACAGACATTTTTGGTCACAAAGGAAACATACTGCTGACATGTAACAAGTTAAAAAATTTTGAACGTCCTAAAAATACCTGGAGAGCTTGTTCTATTAATAAATACAGTATTAGGAGTATTGCACTAAGAGTGCAATATAAAAAGTTGGAATCGTATTTAGGGGCTAGCTGGAGAGCTCTGTAACTGACACTGCTTGGGAAACTAATGCTTCTTCTTTTGCAGGAGGACAGTCATAAGCATTGCAGTCCTCTCATACTCGGAGGCAAAATGGAATACAAAGCATGATGGTTCTGCTCTGATGCATGCCTTCCTCTGTCTTCTCTGTAGCTGCAAGGTTCCAGTCATCTGTCAGGTTCTTTTCCCCCTCTATGAAATAAAATGTCAATAGGTACTTCTCAAATCTTCAAACTCTGTGCAGATTGTGCAGACCGTTCTCAGGTCAGGATTGTTCCAGGATTAATAATCATTAGGAGAATGATTTGGGGTGTGGGGGGGATTTCCTGATGATGTTACAGAGCCGTGTGATGTGGAGGATGAGGTGGGATGTGCTAACAGTACTCTCCCAGTGAGGCAGAACTACCAAAGGAATGAGAATATACCTTTTCTAGAGTTTGTACAAACCCTACGTTTTCTCCCTTGTCCCTCCTGCACGCTTTATATAGCCAGGTATGTGGGGCCAGTATTCTCCATACAGCATAGATGCAGTCATTTGTCATTAGTGATGCAATACCTGTTCTTTTCCACAGGAATCACCTTTGTTTCCTTTCTCCATGGAAGTGTACAGGATGGCTTGGTATAGTATTTTGTCAACAGGTTGAATTTTTAGGGAAAAAATGGAATCTTAAATTTTGATCCTTATAATTAAGATCCCACAAAAATGTTTATATAGTAACCCTCAGATTTATCAAACTAGTCCCGACTTCAAGTCTTTCTTCTTTTAGAGGGAGTATTTTCTACTTGACTGGAGACACTTTCCACAGAGTTTCTCCACTTTTTCCTAGGGTTCCTCTTTTATGTTTTTTTGTCATTTCAGTCCAGCTAAACTCAGGACAATGTTCTGCCTGGCTTCACACCATATCTGTGCCTCTTTATGTAATAGCTTGTCTATCCTCTCTTTAGTCATTCCACCTTCCTCTCATCTGTCTTTTCTTTCTCCTTTGTTTTTACATCTGCCTTTTCTGTCTTTGTCCTTTATGTCTCTCCAGTGAAATCCCGAGCCCCTGTTATCTTCTCTATCTTTCCTTCACTGAAGGTCACACTGGGTACTCAGCACTGTGCATAATGCTGCCCATTGCATGCTATAGAGTATTTGCTAATATTTATTGCCGGAAGATACAAATTGGACTTCACGTTGAGACTGTAATTTATACTCTTCATTGGTGAATTCACAGGGTGATGAATCTTCCCTAACACTTCAGATGGATGAGATTGAAAGTCAGGTAGCTTAGTCCATCTGAAATGTTGTTCTCTTGGCAGTTCTTGTTATATTTTTGCATACATATATACATACATTAGAACTATAACAGAAAATATTTAGAAATATAGTAACTGTAGGAATAGGTGTGCGGATGTTGAAACATGGAAAGTTTGTTTCTCATTCATTGTAGTTCTTGAGGCAATTTTCTAAAAGGTGCCTAACCTTCTGTATTTATAGTATTTGTCTGCAATGATTTTTACTTTAATAGCTGAAGCAAAAGCACTGCTCATTAGGAAGAAATTAGCATTCCAAGAACTGGCGTATAGCTATCACAGGAACAGATTCATGCCTGGGTTTATAAAAACCTGGCTGTGGCATAGAAATATTTGCTGTGCCCTCAGCGATGAAAATAAAAGTTCTTGTTTGCCAGAAGTTGTTGCACTTAGATTTGACTCCTAAGATCAACAGAAAGATGAGCAGTTACTTTTTGTGTGACTGCACCCGTGAAAAACAAGTATGTTGTTAAGAGGAGCTAGAACACTAAGTATTTTTTTTGGTCCCCAGTTGCTTTTTGAGGTCTGTGTGACTTTCTTGTGGTGGCATCTTTGTTAATGACTGTATTTAGTACAGAGTCTCCTTTGGGTTACTGCTGCTTGCAGTGTGGCCACAGGTGGCTTCTGTTCTTGGCTTTGCTTAGGCAGTGTTTTCTGTCCTCCATGTCCATTCCTCTTTTTTCCACTGGAGTTCTGGCTTAGCATGTTGCAGCTGGCTACTGTTCAAGAACCGGAAGCAATATCTCACCATTAACGGAGCACTTTGTCCAGGCTAAACCACTGCTTGAGAATTACCAGAAGGGCTATAATAGTATAATCAGCTAACAAGGCCAAGCAGAGCAACATCATAATGCTGCTACACTGATAAATTTGGGGCAACTCTGTTTCTGAAATGGCTGGTAGTAATCAGATTTAAAAGTAATGTAGCCTTGGTGATTGATTACATAACAAATTATCAGTGCTGAAATTGAGAATACAGAATACACTTCAAGAAAAAAAAGCCGTATTTATGCAACAACTATACAACAGGGTGATTTTGCTTGTGGGAAGAAGAAAGTTGTATTGTTCGTGTACCTCCTGCTCTGCCTTGTGACAGTAACGTGAGGTTGTTTTCTTTGCATCCAGTACTTGGATGGTACTGCTTGCTCACTTCTCCAGATATGCATATGTCTTCCTAAGTCCTCTTCTCTTCCACTCTTTCATTTATCCTATTCCTGTGGATTATATGGATTGGGAGCTTTGAAACAAGTAAGTAGTTTGAAAACAGCGCAGCTGTAATTTCTTTGACAAACCTGCTGAGGTGGTTCAAAACATCACTGACTTTTCAACATGTTCCTATAATCCACTAATTCTCTGAGATATGAAAAGAACAGTAGAATGTCTGGTTTTCATTTAGATTTTCAACAACCTCCCCCCACCTCCAAAAAAAAGAAAGTCCTTATTGGGATTCTGCCGATTAATAAGACTGGAGAGGATACGTGACTTGAAATAGGTTTTTACTTGCACAAACACACCCACACCAACCTTTGATGTTTCCTGAGCTTCAAGATGCATGCTCAAAGGCAATAACGGCTCAATTAAGATCTCCAGAACTATAATGGTAACATTAAAAAAGAAAAAAAATTCTCCACTGAAGAATGGTGCATATGTGCATGTCATGAAGATTTGGAAATAGGATTATATGTTAATCCTGTGAGCCCTTGTGTTTTATAACAAAGTAGCTAAACCATTACATAAAGATCTGGGAAGACTTGTTTAAACTTCAGGTTTAGCAGAAATGCCTGGAAAAATGATGAGTATGTATTGATAGCATAGCGTTCTGTGCTGGGTTGACCTTGGATGGCTGTGAGGTGCCTACCCAACCACTCTATCATTCCTTCTTCTCAACAGGGTGGTGGTGGGGGGAAATATGACAAAAAGCTTGTCGGTCATGATAAGGACAGGGAGATCACCCACCAATTACCATCATGCGCAAAACAGACTGAAGTTGGGGAAATTAATTTAGTTTATTGCTAATTAATCAGAGCCGGATAATGAGAAACGAGAACAAATCTAAAAGCACCTTCCCCCACTCCTCCCTTCTTCCCAGGCTCAACTTCACTCCCAATTTCTCTACCTCCTTCCCCTGAGCAGTACAGGGGGTGGGGAATGGGAGTTGCGGTCTGTTCATTACATGTTGTTTCTGCTGGTTCTTTCTCCTCAGTCTCTTCTGCTGCTCCAGCATGGGGTGCTTCCCCTGGTAGACAGTCCTTCCTGAAATTCTCCAATGTGGTTCCTTCCCACGGGCTGCAGTTCTTCAGAAACTGCTCCAGCATGGGACCCTTCCACGGGCTGCAGTCCTTCAGGCACAGACTGCTCCAGCGTAGGTCCCGCACGGGATCACAGGTCCTGCCAGAAAACCTGGTCCTGCATGGGCTCCTCTCCACAGGCTGCAGCTCCTGCCAGGAGCCTGCTCCAATGTGGACTCTCCACAGAGTCACAGCTTCCTTCACACTGTCTCCTTCCACTCCAGTGTAGGGTCCTCCACAGGCTCCACTGTGGATATCTGCTTCACTGTGGTCCTCCATGGGCTGCAGAGGGACAATCTGTGTCACCATGGTCTTCACCACAATGTCTAGGAGGCAGTATTCTCATATTCATTCTTGCCTGTAGCCTGGGTTACACCCAAAATTTCTTGGCAGATGCAAAGTATGTTTGGTGATCAATTTTAGAGTCAATTGATGTGTCCATGCACAGTCCTGCATAGTGCCCTGGAAGAGCCGCGACTTGAACCAGGTGCCAAATTTCTCATCAGACGTCCTGAACCTGAGGTGAGAGCTGTCAGACTGTGACTCAGATTGACTTTGGTAGGAGAAGAAACTTTTTCTGGGAAAATCCTGACTGCGTTAGGAAATTGTGGTCTGCTTTTATGATCTCTGTTTGATTCCCATTGATTCTCGGTGATGGTACTGTTGTTACCTTGAGCTTTCTTTAACAGATAAAAGAATTGATTCAGATCATAGGCTGCAAGGTGTAATGTGAGTAAGTCCATTGGAGGTTTTTCTGGTTAATCCTTTTGCATTTCCCCTCATACTGAGAAGGATATATTTCAGTATTCACACTCTTAAGAATGGCCACTGATGAACTGGGTACTCGGCTGCTTTATAGGGACCTTTCCTGGATCTACCTGTCTGCTCAAACTGCTTCCCATGTCCCTCCTTTTTGGTCTCTTATGTACAATTTGACTTCCACATGTCAGGACTGGCTCCAGACTTCACAAGGGAGTAGGCAGAATTGAGAGTGGTGACTTTCACAGTAAAGTGAAGAGCAAGGACGAATTTGCAAGCAGTTGTGTTGTGGTCATCATGGTCTCTGTGCTCTCAGCTGCTTGGAGAGAGTGTGTCTGAAGGGCCACTTTGCTGCCTGTTGCAGTGACAGCTTCCTTTTATGTCGTCGTTTTCTTGATTGTCCTTATACTGGCTTCCAAAAGGAGTTTTGCAATGCTAGTCTGTTACTCTCAGCTGAGCAGATAGATAGTTTCATTGTCTTCTTACTGATGTGCCACTTTCTGCAGAAACACACCAACATCAGAACTTAGCTGTGGGTACTGTTCCTTATAACCACACATCTCATCATGAGCTCCTGCATCAGGAGGCATCCAGCATCGAGTCATCACTGGACCATGACCCCAAGAAAATCGGTGTATGCTCATCTCTAACCAAAACAGATGCATTTTCCAGCATAAAACAATTTCTGACTTATCAACCCACCTTCAAACATATGTTCACTGGGGCTTTGCCTTTTCCCCACTAAGCATAGCCATAAACAAAGTACTAGCTAGTTAGATGCCAACTAAAAGTTTTGTAATGAGCGGGGGCAGGATGGAAGCTTCATTTTTTTTTTCCTTTTTTATACCTAGCACTTCGACCAAATCTGCGGGAAGTGCACTAAACAGGTAACATGCTGATGGTATGTACAGTAATCATACTAAAGCAGGGATGGGCAGTTAAGTATTTATAGCCATGGCTTGCAGTAGAACAAATGAGAACTGCTGCAACAAGGACAGCCCTGGGGAAGGAATATTTTGTTGCTCTGGAAACACGGTCGGAGTCAATAACTAGCTGGAGAGCAGAGCTGCCAGAACTTGGGTGGAAGGGAGACACTGATACAGGAAACAGGAGAGAAAGATTTGTGTAGGTCCTTCTTTACCATCATAAGGACCAGCAGCTGACCAATGACCTGCAATTCACAAAATTTTTCCACAATGGGTAATTGTCTGGTGACAAAAGGAATACACACCACCTGGTAGGTAATGTGTAGCATTCGTAATTTACTGTTTCAGTAGAGGAAAAAGTGGCTCTGAAATGCTTTTTCTTTCTTTTTGGTGGAGGGGAAGGTGCAAGTATGGGTTGTCCTGCATGAAATATCAGTATGCTATTCTGGGTGGAAGTGAGGGAAGTGCAGTTTCAGATGCAAGAGAACAGAAGTGGAATTTGCTTTTATCTGAGGGGTGGCTTTGCATCCTGCCTCTCTGCTTTTGCAATGAGTTTCTTCTCTGACATCAAGACAAATTCTTCCATAATCTGCTCCTCAAAGTGCCCAGACCAGATTAGTGGTTCAAATTTTTATCTTTCCACTCTTGTTGGTATGGAAAATACTATTCTATATGGCTGGACAAGCCATTGTGAAACAACTCAAACTAGTAACTCCTGCACTCTTCTGACTCCTTTCTCCTTCCAGCCCAGTGCAAGCATTAATATTTTCCTTGCATGTCATTTACCAAATATGTAAGGAGGAGCATCAGTCTATACCTATATTCAGATAGGTTCTTTCTACTTTTCCTGAAAAACAGCTCTATCTGTGCTTAGCACAACTATGTATTTCTCTCTTCTTGGCACAGGAATAGGCAATGTGGCTGTCTATTATACTGATATTATACAGCCACTGTCTTTTCTCTGTGTGAGGGCATTGTTTAATCACTGCTACAGAGGGAACCTGCCTTCTAGCTTTCTGTGTGGTGACATTGCAACCCATCAACTGGCAATCACTGAGAAACCTATGCTGACCCAGCAATTTCCTCCAGAGATTGTGATGGATTAGGCTTTGTCATTTAATTGATTCATAAAATTTACAAAAGCCAAGACCACTAACTCTGTTCTTTATTATGTGTTTTTATTAATTTGTCCAGAATAGACATCATCCTTATTGACCTGTAGGTTCCTGGATCTCCCCTAAAGGACTCTTGAAAACAGTGTTAGTGTTAACGTTTGCCACTTTCTAGTCTTCAGGTATGAAAGAAGTTTTTGAGTGGTGATGTACTGAAGCCACTTAATTCAAGTATTTCATTGCCTGAGTTTCTTTAAAGCTCATGGGATTAACAGTGTGGCAGTTGTTGCTGTTTATTTTGTTTGCTTGTTCTGTAAGCTCTTTTGTTGCTGCCTCAGTTTGAGATAGCACTTCTGATACATCCCCCCATAGAGAAGAGTTTCTTTCTGAAAAGTTTGCAAGCCCTTCCACTGTGAACAGTGTAAAATTTAGCTGTCTTCTGATAAGGCCATGTTTTCTGCTACCCCTTCTGCATCATGACGATTGGTTGGTGCTCTGTGTTCTCTGACAGGCTTCCTATTCCAGGTCCATTAGGGTAATGGCTGATTATTGGTTTCTTATGCCCCCTGTAAGATATTTCTCTATCTCCCTACCCCACCTTACTGTGTTTTTCACATTTCTTCTATCTCTGTTTATTATGCCATCTATTCTTCTTTGGAATGGAACTGGAGTTTTTCAAAAGATGCTTTTTAATATTTTCCTTTACCTTTACTGTGACATTTGATCACATTGTCTTCTTTTTTCCTTGCATCGAGTTTTTTTTGCTTTGTAGCATTTTTTTTCTGTGCTTCTTTCCTGGGGACAAGCAGTCATGATCTCTTGACATCTTGTTCGGTGGTGATGTTGACCTATAAATTTGGGGCTGCTGTGTTAATCTGTTACTTTTCCATTTTCTGCTGTATTGCTTTCCTGATCACCTTAGCACGTCAACATCAGTGTAGTATCCCAGAGGGCCAGCTAGTAATGTACAACCCACTGCTCTGCTGAGGCCAAGAACTTCAGCCCATTGGGTTTCCACATGACTCATTGGCATAAACAGGCTTCTAATCCCACTTGATCTGCTTGTCCTTTACCCAGAGCACTACACTTGCATTTTCAGTCTTTCCTGCACTCTTGATATCCCTGGTCTCAAAATGCCCCATCTACTGTCTTTAAGTTTCCAGTATGATAATTATGTTGATGTCCTCATTACAAGTTAGTCATTCCAGGTCCTCCAGCCTATGTCTTAGACTTCTGGCACTCATGTGGAACCTAATTTATTCTGATCCTTCATTTTCTTATCTGTGTGTTGTTTAGATGGCCATTACCTGCATTACCTGAGGAGCAGAATTCTGTGGCAGCACTCATAGTGCATGCCTCCTGCTGAAATGGGTTCTCTTCTACATCTTCGTCACTCTTCATTTCAAGAAGTCATATCTAACTATCATCACTTTGAAATGAAAAAGTGTACAAGAATTTCTCTATGTGCCCACAAATATGTTTATTGGTTGGAAAAATGGTAGTGGTGGGAGATCAAGGACTTAAATGAACAGGAAAGTTTCTATGGAGTAAGCAAAGGACTAAGTTTTCTTTCATGAAGGTCAAATACACTAAAAACCTGGAGACATGAAATGGTTGCTGTGAGGAACAGGGGGATCTCCTGTTCTAGTTCTCATCGTGCACTGGAGAGATGCAGATTTAAGAGCAACAGTTGGCAGAAAGCAGTAATCAAACTGTACCTGCATTATCCTCAGTAAATTTGCATTTTCTGCACTATGTATGTACAATGGAATATTCTTATTGTAACTATACATGCCACTTTTTTAATTACTTCATAGTCCTGAGGCAATCTGTGAACTTACAGATCAAGATGATGAGACTTAAGGACAGGATATCCATGAAAGTATCTGTCAAAACATCAAGATGGATTCCTGTAGAAAGCAATGTATAACTTTTCTTTAGAGTTTTGTAACACCTTACAACAAATAGAATCACAGTAGTAATGAATATGAAAGAGATGCTCACATCCCTCAATTTTACACAGGATTTCTGGCCCATACACTGGCAAAGCATACAGCTTACAAGAACTCAAGTGAAAACACATAGAAATGACTTGCAAGAGGAGTTTTTGAAAGAAAACCAAGCAATAACTGCTAAAACTTCTGCACATTTGATTCGTTTTTTAACTGTTCATTTAAAAAAAAAAATCTTTCTGATTTATCAAAGTGGTTTTATCTGGTTCTATTTGACTGTGTTGTCTGACTTAGACAACATAGTCCAAGATTTCTAGGAAAAAACTTTTAAGAGATAACCTGAAGTCCTCGTCCACTCCTCACAGGACTTGCCTTCCAGCCCTTTCACCACCTTGGTCATGCTCCTCTGGATGCATTCAAGGACCTTCATAACCTTCTTAAGCTGTGGGGCCCAGAACTGCACACAGTAGTCAAGGTGAGGCTGCACCAACACTAAATAAAGCAGGATAATCCCCTCTTTTGCCCAGCTGGTTATCCTGTGTTTGATGTACCCCGGGACGTGGTTTGCCCTCTTGGCTGCCAGGGCACACTGCTGGCTGGTGCTGAGCCTGCTGTCAACCAGCACCCCAGATCCCCTTCTGCAGGGCTGCTCCACAGCCACTCCTCTCCCAAGTTATACTTGTGCCCGGCATTACTCCATCCCAGGTGCAGAATCTGGCATTTGTTCTTGTTAAATTTCATACTAATGATGATTGTCCAATGCTCCAGTCTATCTAGATCCCTCTGCAAGGCCTCTTGTCCCTTGAGAGAGTCAACAGCACCTCCCAGTTTGTTATCATCAGCACACTTGCTGATGGTGCATTCAACTCCTTCATCCCAATCACTAATAAAAATATTGAGAGGTAAAACTAGGTTCATAAATCTGTTCTGTCAGTTTTGTACCCAGGTTATATTAATCATCCTCCCATGTGTTCTTTTCATGGAGTCTGAGCCAAAACTTACACAAATTGTACATTTTTTTCCTGTTCATGTCAAGTGAACTTCTGGATCAGTCTGTAGGAAGAGTCCATGTTAGGGAAATATGAAAGAACTAAAATGTAAAAAAAATATAAAAAATACTTAACTTTTTCTTTCAGACCTCTGCAGCCTTTGTCCAGAGGTTTCTGTGAGCCAGGGTGAAGCTATTTTTCTCTCTCTTCCCCTCCTTCCCTCCTCCCATATTGCACTTACATAAAGCAATTGCAGTAGCTCCTAAGCATGTTTGCGTTCAGGTTTGATAAATCCCTTCTCTCCAAGATCTCTAGTGACAAACTTTGTTTCCTTAAAGTAACATTACTTATTAAACTTACTAGTTATTCAAGAAAGAGATCACAAAGTTCATTTATGGTGTGAGTGGCTTTTTGGATCAAACACCAAGTATAAGCCATGCAAATTCATGTCAAAAAGTGAATGCTCTGTGCTCCCACTATTACAAACAACACTAAAAATTATCCATCTCCTATGTGAGAACAGTAAAATGTAAATAGTTCAAATAGTGGAAGGCAATTCAGTGTTTAATGTTCTATTTCAGTAACTTGCACAACATTGTTTCAACACTACAAGAGGTTATTTTTAAAACAACATGTCATCTAGTAAATTAGTTTTATTATGTAGGATTTATCTGAGATGGATGCATCTGTTAGCTCAGCAATATGTTATGAAAACCTTCTAAATCTTGCAGCTTCCTTTGATGCGTTCGAGACTTACAATGTGGGGGGGGGTCTTCAGGGATATTTTGATACCTTCTCCTTAATTAAAGCTTTTTGTGAAGTCATTATGTGCCCTTTAGAAGTCACTTTTTGTCTGCATTACACATTTGTGCTTGTGGTGTCTAACTGAGCCTGATCTGTTTGCTGTGCGAACTGTGAGATGAATGCAAAATCAGAAAAGTGATGTAACCCATAGCTGAGATTCTACTAATTTTCAACCGGTTTCTTCTCCTTCCATCAAAGTTTAGTACTACTTGGGTTTCATTTCACTGAATAGGCTTGGGCGTGGGGTTTGTTTGGGTTTTTTTTTCTTTTAATCACTTGGACCTCTGAAAATCGCTGTGAGTGATATCGCAGATAAAATTAATAGTATGACAGAAAGAAATCACCGTAAAGCAAACTACATTTGCAGTGAAAGACAGAGAGAGACACACAGAGGTCAATAATGGATTTATAAAGCTTACTATCGTTGCATTTTAAGCAGAGAGAAGCTTCTTGAGTATTACAAGGTACCAATGAAAAGGTGAACTAAAGAAGTGGAAGAGAATCACACACCAAGCAGCCTGACTAGATATCTTCATAGGGCAGAGAAGCAAAACCCCAGATAATTTGCAAAGACTATGTGTGTCAACAAAGGGAATTTGTCTTAGTCTAATAGCTTGTCAGCCAGTTCCATCCACAGGGGTTATTCAAAACAACGCTATGGTGCTGCTACCTCTGCGTTTCCCCAGCCGCTTGCTAAGAATTCTGCCTTCAAGCAAAAAGAGTTGTCTCGCTGAGGAAGGCACATTAGCTCACCTTAGCCCACCTATCTAGTCTTATCTCTGGTTAAAACAGGATTTAATACCAATCAACCGATGCACAGGGCATATTCTGGTATATTCTGGCATATTCTGGTATATTGACATAGGGCAACAATAACCTTCTGAAGGCTCATGGAGACAATGTCCTAGCTGATGCCGACTGGTGGCTCAGCCATGCTCTGAAAGAAGCCAGTGGCCATCTGCTTGCAGTGGTGTGTGCTGGCAGATCATGATGCCAGTTACATGAGCAGAAGCAAGCCTGTGCCAGGCAAAGAGTATTGACCTCCTGAGAGGCATCTGAACTGTAGGAAGGAAGCCCTGCCTGCAAGGCCTGAGAGGCTGGCCTGCAGGTAGTCTCCTGTGAGTCCTCCTCCCTAAACAACATAGTACAGTGATCTTGTCAGGGCAAACGCTTTGGTGCACACTCAAACCCTGCCCCAGACATTTCCCCATCTAGCCAGTGCTCCTCCACTCCCAAGTGTAGTCCTTACCCACACACAGAGAGACACTCAGCCATTCCTCAGCTGCCCACAGCACCCCTAGCCTCCTAAATACACACTGACTGCAGAGCCCCAAAGCTTATCTGCTGTGCCAACTGCCCCTGAAGGCCCCACGGAGTATCCTCCTTTTCCACTACTTCATGCCTCTCTTCACTCCTGCTTTTTGCTACCTGAGGCACAAGAGGGATGAGTGCAGAGACCCACCTGTTATTGAGGCCCATGGGTCTCGCTGTGCGGTCAGAAGTCTTGGTTCCACCTTATGTGATGGCTGGGTCATGGTCGGGGCTTGACTAAGTACAACCACCAGGTAGCAGGTAAGACATGGCAGCCTCTTGCAAGGGGGCTTAAGCCATGAGTTAGAAGTGCAAAATGTCAGGGTTAGTGTTAGACTTACAAGCAAGAAAACTGGCTTAGATATTGGGGGACACTTAGACATTTAATTGTGGATGCCAACCAGCTGCAAACATCAAGTGCATCTCTGGTTGTGGGACACGAGTCACAGGTACTTATCTATAGGCTCTGTAGTGTAATTTAGGGAGGTGAGTTTGGTTCAAAGGTCCTGGTACAGTAAAGCACTACAACCTCCATCCTCTAATTATTAAAGGATGTGATTGTATTGCTACAGAAGTGTTAGCACCACTTGAGCCTCACCCTATGAAGAATAGACTGTGCTGATGTAGCTGCAGCTTTTTAGACCGTGCTGGTGTAGCTGCAGCTTTTCTGGGAGTTGTTGCACCTGTATAATTGCAAAACTTCCCTGCCTGCCACTACAACATTTTAGACTACTGCTAAACTTCAGTACGGCGCTGAATTACAGAAGCAGCATGGTCACGAGGTCCCCAAGCTGTTCCCTTTGCCCCAGGACAGGAGCTATCATTCAAGATGTGTTTCTTAGGACCTCAGTGGTGGCAGAGGTGCTGCTGTCCTCCCCAGGCAGCCTCCTCTGACCTCCCACACCTGATGGCTTCTGCAAGGGGTTCCTGAAGTCTGACCCTGAGCTCCCTCGGGCAACTGCAGCCCAGTGCTTCTCCTGCTGCCCATGGACAACATGCAGGCAGAGCTCGTCACATTTCAGCTACTTTTCGCAGAAGGCAGTTCTCATGTGCCACCTTCCCCTCTGCAAGATGGGACAACCTTCCCTCATGAGTGCTTCTTTTTGACTCCTTTGGTCACTCCCCATAGAGTTTTGTTTCCTAGACATCTAATAAGTTTTATTATTCCTCTCTGGTTGACTCCTGGATTTTTTTCTTAAGAATTCGGAACAATTTTAAGTGTAATTCCAAGTGGCATTTGTTATACAATAAAAAAGCATAATACGAGTTTATACAGAATAAATGTGGCACAGTTGGTAAGAAATTTAAAATTCTACTCATTTGGCTGATATCCTTGCCATCTGCTAATGTTAATCATCAGCTTTTGCCCATAAACGATCTTTAGATTTATTGATGAGGAGCTCACAACAAACACTTGCCAATCTCATGGTGTGTCATAGAGGCAATATGAAGTTTTCTTTTGGCATCATAACATAGCTGTGTGGTTATTTTGGGAAAGCTTTTGTAACTGTTTTGAATTGCAATATCATGGATATTGAGCCAGAGCTTCAGAAGCCCTTTTTTGTTTAACATTTCAACCATTCTTAATTTGATCTATTTGCTCACATCACTTTCTATGATTTGGAAGAACTGAAAGGAAAAAAAAGTCACCAAAAAAAACCCACCCCAAACTATATAGCTGTCATGTCCCAATTCCTCAGGACGACGCCTCAGGTTTGCTGATTCCCGGGTCAGGATTAAGGTGAAACAACACCAGGGATCCTTTAAGTCACAAAATCCAATTTTTATGTGCTCACAACAAGAATCGGCATGCTCACCATAAAATCGGTATGCTCACCACAAAATCGGCATGAAACCACGTCAGTAAGCGATGTAAGGTGTGCTACCCTTGCATCACCAGACATATACCGCAGGCCTGGCTTATCTGGGAATCAGTTCAGGGAGGACCATAAGGAGAGCCCTCCCATTGAGTCAGGACGTTCAGAGCGGACCCCCTGGCTTTCTAGACTCCGTCTCAGAGAGAAGCCCAGGGGCGGCTGGATCCGCTCCTAGTCCCAGACTTGGTCAAGGGTTTGTGCCTAAAGGGATGAGGTGTAGATTATGGAAAAGGAAAAGGGGGGGAGAGAGAGGGAGAGAAGAGAAGGATTTCGCCGGCCCCGAGTCCAGCGTTGGTCTAGTCGGCCCGCGGGCGTGGGCACGTGGGGCTCCAGTTTGTGTCCTTTTTACCATCTTTTCCCCTCCTTAGGGCGGGCACCCGAACTCCTCAGGCCCGTTAGGTGTCCTGATCAGTTTGTGAGCCTTTGGGCTCGGGGGTCGCCTGGGGAGCTGCCTCCCCCTCCCTGGAGAAGTGACCTTTCGCCATGCACGGTGAGCTGCCCCGCTCAGCCTACCCAAAGCGGCGTTCTCGGAACAGGGAGCTGCGCACCCTCCGGCACGGCCTCCCCCTCCTGTTGCTGGTGCCCGGCGCTGATCGGCTGCTGCTCCCCTGCGGCTCCTTGCTAGGCTGAGTTAGTCCTCGAGCAGAACTTGCCCCACCACGGTGTTTGAGACATTAACGCTTTCAGTCTCTCACAGTAGCTATGAGAAATCATTTATTACATATGTTCCTGTGTGCCTTTTTCAAGTGCATAGGTGGTCCTTCTGGAAAAACACTCAATGTAAAAAGATTTAAGAACTAAGAATATTTTGCACCTTAATTATTCCCTAAAAACTTGTTTCTTGTTTAGACTGAAACCACTGGCAATATAGCAGGGCTTTAAAGAACCCATTTATAATGAAGACCCATTAGAGCTAAAATTTCAACTAAGCCACTCAAAAAAAGAAGAGGAACACCTGAGATGGTGAGATCTATGGAGAATTTTATTTGCTACCTTATATTTTTACTAAAACTAAAACAGAAATAGATTTATCTTTGATCGATTAAAGTTTCTGACAAAATGAAATCTGACAAAAGATGTCATTATAATAAATACTGCAAAGGAGAGCTCTGTTCAAGGAAAAGAAATGCTGGAAGCAAACTTGTAAAGTGTCTGCTGGAGTTTTCCAAAGGCAAGGTTGAAACCAGGAATTTTCCAAATGAAACAAAGACACAAACTGTCCTGAAACAGAGCAAATATTAGCACAGTCATGCACCTGTCCAACTTCTGATGTCTTTGAGAAAAGATTATTTCAGGCAATTCATGTAATTGTTCAGAAAGAAATCTGGAATTCCACTCTGTTCTTGGTGATTACTCAGAATTTTAATTATGAAAAAATGCTGATGTTAATTCAGTATGAATTGAATTAATTAATCAAAACTACTTTTAAAAGACTCTTCTATGTACAGATGAAGTTCTCATCATCTGGGTCTCATTTTATGCGCTAGATTCAAATGCCCTACATATGTTTGGATCTATAAGCTATCACCAGATGGAAACAGAAGTTTAAGATAGAAATAATTTTTCTTCTATACAAGAGATATGACTGTTTTGCTAATGAATTAGCAGAGCTACTTCTGAGACCCTTTCAAAATAATTGCCACAAAAGCTGACAAAAATTGTATTTTGGGTACATTTCTTTAGATTTAAATGTCTCTTTTTCTCTAAAACTAATTTTTGAATTTTTCCTGATTTTATTACAGTATCAGCTTTTCTAATAAAAAACCTACTTAACACAGAAGTAGATCTTAAATAAATAAGTAAATAAATTGAGATGGGTTGACCCTGGCTGGACACCAGGTGCCCACCAAAGCCGTTCTATCACTCCCCTCCTCAGCTGGACAGGGGAGAAAAAATATAATGAAAGGCTCATGGGTTGAGGACAGGGAGAGATCACTCACCTACTACCGTCACGGGCAAAACAGACTTCACTTGGGGAAAATTAATTTAATTTATTACCAATCAAATCAGAGTAGGATAATGAGAAATAAAAACTAAATCTTAAAACACGTTCCCCCCACTCCTCCCTCCTTCCCGGCTCAACTCCACTCCCAGTTTTCTCCAACTCCACCCCACAGTGGCTCGGGGTGACAGGGAATGGGGGTTGGGGTCAGTTCATCACACCTTGTCTCTGCTGCTTCATCCTCCTCAGGAGCAGGACTCATCACACTCTTCCCCTGCTCCAGCGTGGGGTCCCACCCACGGGAGACAGTCCTCCACAAACTTCTCCAATGTGGGTCCTTCCCACGGGCTGCAGTTCTTCACAAACTGCTCCAGGATGGGTCCCTTCCACAGGGTGCAATTCTTCAGGAGCACACTGCTCCAGCGTGGGTCCCCTGTGGGGTCACAAGTCCTGCCAGAAAACCTGCTCCGTGGGCTCCTCTCTCCACAGACCTGCAGGTCCTGCCAGGAACCTGCTCCAGTGCGGGCTTCCCACGGGGTCACAGCCTCCTTCGGGAACCCACCTGCTCCGGCGTGGGGTCCTCCACGGGCTGCAGGTGGAGATCTGCTCCACCGTGGACCTCCCTGGGCTGCAGGGGACAGCCTGCCTCACCAGGGTCTTCCCCAGGGGCTGCAGGGGAATCTCTGCTCAGCACCTGGAGCATCTCCTCCCCCTCCTTCTGCACTGACCTGGGGGTCTGCAGGGCTCTTTCTCTTATGTGTTCTCACTCCTCTCTCCGGCTGCTGTTGCGCAGCTTCTTTTTAGCCTTTCTTAAACATGTTCTCCCAGAGGCACTACCATCGTTGCTGATGGGCCCAGCTTTGGCCGGCAGTGGATCTGTCTTGGAGCCGGCTGGCTGGCACTGGCTCTATCAGACATGGAGGAAGCTTCTAGCAGCTTCTCAGAGAAGGCACCTGTGTACCCCCCCGCTACCAAAACTTTGCCACATAAACAAGCTTGCAGGCTCCTTGTTTGAATGTATTTTGTAGGTTTTCCTTCAGAATCAGGACTGAGAGATCAGAGATATCGTGCTTTGGTGATGAGAAATAGTCTCTCCAAGGCAAGTGGGTGTTTTGTTTCCTGCATTCATTATATGAGTTAATTTGAGTATGTTGTGATTGCTTGATTTTTTCACCTACAGTTTCCACAGCATATTATTGTGAACATAGGCATGTGAACAAAAACTAGTGTCTCAAATCCTGAACTGCTCATATCCAATATTCAAGTATCTTTTTAACCCATCCGTACCCTATCTCATCTGCTGAAATCTCTTGTGTTAACTGGTAGCTTACAGTGTCCGGATGCATGTTCAGCTGGCCAGCTGCTGTTCCAGCAAGCTGTCTGCCTGGACCTCTCCCAAAAAGGTCATCACCCAGCTCTGTTATCATAGGACCAGCATATTGACCTTTTTTTTTTTCCTTATTCATGTGTATACTGGAGAACTCCTATCCAGTTCTGTGGACAATGATTTTTGCTCTACAACACGATTCACTGAAAATAAATATGAATGTGTCACAGGTCTGTACCAAGGAAATCACCTCTTTATGCACTTCTCTTAATGAGATCATAAAATCCTCTTTCTCATTCAATGGCTCGTTGCCCTTTTTATAAATATTGAGACAACAAGACAATTTGGGTAGTCTAAACAAAGTGTCTGGTAAAAAACAGAGAATCCAAGTTTAAAATTAGGGTCAGAGGCAGCATGTTGTGTGTGCATATAAATATTTGCTGAAAAACTTTCACTTTTGAAATCTCGGAACTAATCTTAGTTAAGAAACTGAGAGAAAAAAACATGCTATTGTAATTTTGCATTTCATTGCAAATTGAAAAAACAAACAAGTCCAAACTTAGTCAGACTTAGTGCTAACACCAGCTGCTGTGACCTCCTACTAAAACAGGAATGACACACCACGTTTTTCAAATTCTGCTGATGATTAGAACTGAGTCAATACGTGGCTGGATTCATAATGGTATTGAATTACCAGATAATTAAATTTCACAGAGAAAGTAGGCAGGTAAAGAAAAAGTCGGTGCTGACATGTTTTAATCCAAGCAATGCAGAAATTCAGCTGCTGTTGAGTTTTAAACATTCCTTAAATGTCATACCAACAGGAAGTCAGCAGAGCTGACAGAAGATTTTAGCGTGTAGCTCAGACTAGCTCAGCTCTGAAAGGAACATCGAGACCTCTGCAGTTTCTACTCTTTATGCTTCCAGCTATCTTAGGTTTTCTACATGTGCACATTTTTTCTGGCTGTAAGTTTTCCCATGTGGAAAAAGAGACTGTTGCGCAATGCTTTTATCAGAGGACTGCTTAGGTGTTGCATGTGGAGAGGTTTATTAACTCTTTTAATATGAAATTAGATGCCTATGTTATCACATAGCTATGCACACATCTATGCCTCAGTATTTGATAAGGGAAAGGACTGCTCAGATAGCTCCCAGTGAAGTGGTCATTAGGCAACCAGGTGACATGATTTCTAAGTGCTGGCAGGTTCACCCATGCACAGAGGCTGAGAGAGGAGAGAGGCTAGCGTAAGCTACCAGACAAGACTGTCGTCTTCTGCAAAGAGACAAACACTGAAAGATGGGAATGTCGTTTTTTTCCTATTTCTGTGGGAGCCCAAGAGGACAACACAACTTTACTTGAAACTTTAAAGTGATAATTTTAGTTTTCCACCATGGAATATTCAAATACGAGGCAGCACACATGTTGTGTTCCACACATCTGTTCACCTTTGGGTTACAATTTGGCAGTCTTCAGCCACAGTCAGTTTGGGTAGGTCCCTCAACTAAGCAGCCTTTACTGTGCATAGCCACAACGCTGCGAGCAGCAAACCCCAAGCACTTCAAAGAGCGGAAGGAAGCTGGAGGTTTTGGAAGCCATCTCAGTAGCATTCTCTGGAGTATGGCTGGAAAGTTAATGTGACACCAAGATGATTTAAAAGACAGAGAAATCATTTGTAACCACAAAATTAGTTGTGGGCAATACCTTAAAAATAATCCTCAGCTTTAGAACTTTGCTGAATCATAAACAGAGTGCCCATAGCCTCAGAACTATGGGAGAAACAAATATAGACAAAGAAATTAATGTTCTCCTGAGGTTGTGAATAATTGTTGCTTCCTTCCCAATGCTTTTTAGAATGTCTCTTACAAAAACTTACAGTTAATACCTGGAACTGGTGATTTTTTACAAAAAAAAACAACAGACAGGTGAAACATATTTGGGTGGTAGCAGTAAAGAGAAGAGGCACTTTATTTAGAGAGCTGGGTAAAGTCTGGAGAGAAATAGAGAAATTAGCCATATCAATGCATAAGGAATGTTGACTATATTTTTAGGCTGCTACAAGACCCATGTTTGAAAACAGGCTTCCCAAGTAGTTTTGGCTTGGAAAAATTATGTGAGTGGTTGTTTTCCTGTTTATTCTGCCACAGTGCATCTATGAGCTATTCTTGAGAAGAAACATTTGTGTTGTACACCGTTTTGTGCAGTTATAATTGTAATGGATTTCATGAAGGAAAATTTTTTTTAAAAAGTTTTTCTCCAGTAAGACATGAATTTCATAAAGTATACAGCTGATAGTCCTGTTCCAAAAGAAAAATAGCAGATTATTTATCCCACTGGTAAGGAGAATAACATTTGGTTTACATTAGGAAAAGAGAAAGTTTAGAAAATGTTTATCATACATCTGAAAATAATTATTGGTGTTGCTGTGATGAGAAGTCTTTTGGCTGGGGTCTCAAGGTAGATCTGTCAGCATTTAGCTCTTAAAGTGAGCAAGTGCTCTGATGCCTCCAAAGCTTGATTTTGCTATAGCTCAACCTAGAGAAAATTTTAATTAGTGATGCCTTGGAGTGCAACAGACCAAAAGAGGAGGTTTTGCAGGTGAATCTTCACATCTGCACCCTGGGCCCTTGAGGGGCAGGCCGTTTCTGACTCATCTATCCTTACATCCCACAGGGATTTCTTCCCCTTATTGCAGCTTAGCACTGCTGCCTCCCATGTTCTCCCTGCTTTCTACCGATCAGGGTCTGCCTTCACCACCTCTGGATGTCCCCATGGATGTGGGACCGCGGTATGAGCTACTGCCAGGGCTTCTCCTCGCTGGGCTTTGCCCACCCCGCTCTCTCAGCTGCCCCTTGCAGGGCTCAGGTTACCACTTGCCACAGTGGCCCACCCGTGTGCCTCTTCAAACCTGTCCCTGCAGAATCAGGGCAGACTCCTCATTTACTTGTCTGCATATTTTATGCAGTCATTGTGTAAGGTTTTGTTTGGGGTTTTTTAGTTGTCAGGGAAAGCAGGGTCATTTTTCCCCAAGTTTATGCTTCTGAAGAGTGACTTTTCGGTGAGACAGAAGTTGCATGACTTCAAGGCAGGTCACGCATCTGACTTGTCCAAGGAAGGTGAAATACCGTGCTTCAAAAATCACAAACCATAAGAACAAAGTACCAGGGAACTCCCCTTTTTGTGTCAAGACATTCCCTTTCCTCTGGTGGTTTGTTAAATATTTTGTTTCCCTCTTCCTTTCTTCCTGCCTTTTGTTTCCATAGCTGAGTGATACTAACTTTCTAAATGCCAGTCAATTTTTCATTTCCTCTGCTTATGGGATCCTGTTTTGCAAGGCCAGCTTGGATGCAGTGCATTGTATTAAGCCAGAGCAGCCTTCACACTCCCAGAGCCTCTCAAAGCAACGTACCTTCTCTCCTTCTGGGGTAAGAGGAATGACTATAGCAGCAGTGTTAGCAAACAGCTTACCCAGGTTTGCTGATCACCTGCTGGCTGCCGTAATTGCTAAAAAGATGAGGAAGGTGGATTTAAACCGCAGCTGATGAGAACTGAATGCTTAGCCCCTGTGCTTTCTCCTCTGTTTCACAGTATATATTTGCTGTCTGCACCTTGCAGGGAGGTTGATTTAATGTTTGCTATGGTAGCAACTCTAGGACCAAATCCTATGTGGAGACAGATGGAGGGTTGCTTACTTTGTGAATGTGAATGAGGGTTAGGTATTTTTCTGTTGGCTGAGGCCAAGATGTTCCTGGACCAACACAGAAATTGTGTTTTAGATGCATTTATAGCAAAATTCGGAGTGCATGTGGAGCTCACATGCCTCCAAGTTAGTCAGCAGCTAAATGTAGGTTTTCTGAAAAGCAACACTTTACTTAGGTATCTGAAGTCCATTTTGGATCTGCAGGTAAGCTGTTTGAATTAAATGTTTGCATTAAATCAATTAGGAGGAAAGGTATCCCTTGAAATACATACCCCAATGTTGATATCCACCTCCTTAGACTTCTTACAATTTGAATATTATTTCTTCCTCAGACAGCTTGAACTTCTTTGAAAATAACTGTTCCTTAAAAAGAAGTGTTTGATTAACTGTATCTACAGACACCTTGCAAAAAAATAAAGTTGGAGGCAGGCAGGGCTTTAAAAAAAATTGGACTTTGCGAGATAAGAATTACTTCAGTACACCAGCAGGCAACTGGCTGGGGAGCTCCCTCTGTTCCTGGCTCCTGTGCACAAACCACGGTGTTGCTAGGTGAGAGGATTGGCTTATGTCTTATAGGCTATACATTTTGGACCAGGATAATATGCTTTGTTGATTTACTCTTGGTTTGTTTTTTATTAAATAGAGTATGGATGGTTAAACTAGGTTAGTTTAATTTCATCAAAATCATTGAGGATCCAATTCTTTTCCATAGGCCAGTTATCAGCCAAACCATTTAAGAGCCTGATGGGCCCAACTTATCTCACCCAGAGTGACATACTGTTACAGCAAGTGTTTACAGAGCATGGGAAAACTGTGCAAGGTCTTTTGTTGGTTCTGCTGACTTCTAATGCACTTTATCAATTAAAAAAAAAAAAAAAAAAAAAAGAAGCAGGTGCCATGCAATTAGCCAATGCTCTCAGGACAGATAAAGTGGAGAGTATCAAACGTCAAAACACCTGGGAGGGAGAGGTTAATTATTGCACACAGCAGCATGTAGTAGTACAACTTTCACAGAAATGAAAAGCTTTCAGTAGCCTGTTTTTTCTCCTCAGCAAATCAGGATGAAAATGGGATTTCAAAGTCCCTTCAATCTACTTGGTTAATTATTCTCTTCAACGCACTTCAGGCATTAAGGGTATGGCTGTTTGGCTTATTACTCATAATGCTCTATGTACTTTTAACCAGGGCAGAAATATACATTTCTTCATTGCCCATGAAGCACACAGGTACTTGGACATGGTTTCAATATTTAATAAAAGGTCTAGTGACAAAATAACAAGTACTGTATGAGAAATTCCTTTTAGGACTCCAGCATCCTGAAATGGTGGGTGTAACAGTTTATACTTTAAAATCAAGATCAAAATATTCTTCCAACAGAGATAATCTCTCTAATGGAAGTTTATATAAACTTTGAATGTTTGGGCGTTTGTGTTTTGTTTGGGGGTTTTTTTGTTGTTGTTTAGCTCGTATTTGTTAATTCAAATCTAAATAACAGCAAACTTTCTCCCACTGAAATTAGAAATTCCTTCTGGTAATGTATGCCAAAAGCATGCACTGGCACTACCCTCTTAATTGGTTGCACTCTTCTGATTGTGGCCTTCAGCACAAGTATCAAAAAACTTGAAGAAGTGTAGGGAACAGTGTACTGTGTGAAACATGAGGCAAGTGTGAAATAGCAAACGTATTTGACTTTAGCGTACAGATTTATTCATGACTTATTCTCATACAGAAAAGTCACCTAGGATCTTCTAATAACACATAGCACTATGGAATTGTTTTATGCAAGGCTGACAGGCTATAATTAAGAAATAGATGTTATTATACTGTTTCTATTTTTGTGTTATATAACTGGGAAGAAAAGGCTAGCTTTATCCAGAAGTAGAATGAACTCAGTTCTGCTTGCATAAATACACTTATCAGGAAGATTTGATACCCAAACATTGGTTTACAGGCATTGACATTTACAATCCAGATTGTTTTAAAAAGAAATATTTAAGAGATGGCTTGGACACAGTGACCTGTGTTATTAATTTTAATCTGTGTAGGCTTTAGGTTCACAGGGAGTTTAATGAGGCTTAGCTTTTCTTTACTGCAGATGTTATGAAAAATGCAAGTTTAAAGAAAACCACGTCAAAATGTGTTGATTTTCTTCCAGAGTTAAGATCTTGGATAAAGTTTGTTAGTCAGTGCTAAAACTAGCCAGAATACCTCCGAGTTTTCTACAGAAATTATAACATAATAGAGTATGAAGAGTATCACATAAGTATATCATGTATGAAAGCTACAATATAAAATATTTTCCATTTTGATATAGCTAGATTTTAAAGCAACCTCTCAAAATATTCTATTCCTTCTTCCTTACTAGGAAAGTGGACATTGACAACTGCTCCATAATCATCAGCAAAAAACAACTTATACCTAAAGTGTGAGGAGGGGAAAAAAAAATCAGGTAAAAGGAATCAAATTCCATGTTCTGTTCCAAAAATATAAGTATCTTTTTAAATTAAGCTAAACAAATGATCTGAGAATTTGATGATAACACATCTAGGTAAGATTTTTTTTTCCACATTCAAGATAGAACAATCAACTTCAGAATAGACTATTTCATGTGTTGAATGGCTTCCTTTACTGTGAATGCTCATAAATTCATAAGATCCTAAAAGGAAACTTTTTTACTGTGGGGATAATCAAACACTGGAACAGGTTACCCAGAGAGATTTTGGCATCTCCATTCCTGGAGATATTAAAAACTCAGCTGGACACAGCCTTAGGCAACCTGCTGTAGCTGCACACACTTTGAGCAGGGAAGTTGGACTAGATGATCTCCAGAGGTCCCTGCCAGCCTCAGCCACTATGTGATTCTGTAATAATTAGGGAAAAAAGGTATTGTTCAGTGATTGTAGCACCAAGACTGATACTGACCTTGACAGGAAAATGAGACATTCTTGTCAAGGCTTGACAGATTTCATCTTCTCATGTACCTTAATAGGGAAGAAAAGCAAACACAATGCTTCTTTGGTACAGCCCTCCTCCCTCCTTATTTCCATACTCACGTTAATTTCTCCATTCCTCAGACTGTTCCATCAGTGTGTGGTGATTCTCTATACTTAATCACTGATGTAATGCATCTTGTCCCTACTTACCAACTTCTTTGAAACTTTTTATTTGTAATCTGGCAGAAGTGTTTAGTCTATATACAAGACAAATGTGCAGACAGCACCATCTAGGACCTGTGGTTGCAATTCTAACAAGAATAGTTGCTGACAAAGGGTGATAAGATGATTACAGCTATGGAAAGGTTTTTGTTAAAGGAGTGATGGAAGAGGCTTTGACATTTCAGTCCTGAAAATGATAATTCAAGAGGACAGACAGAGATCTGTAGAATCATGCTTTGCAGGGAGAAATTGAATAAAGATAACCTTGATGACTGGTCTTATCCAATGCAGGAATTATGAGTTATCAAATGAGGTTGTTAGGAGTCAGGTTTAAAGCAAATAAAAGAAGATAGTTCTTCATACAATGGAGGCTGCTACCTGTGATACCATTCTTTGTCAAAGGATACTGTAAATAATTAAAATTCTTGTGGGTTCAAGGCGGATTGAACAAGTACATGAAAGAAAAATCCATTAGGGATTGCTCAATCACAGGAACCCTTTCTCATTCAGGAAATAGTGACAATGAGTTTCTTATCTGCTTGACAAGATTTTAAGCTTCCATTAATAGCCAGGAAAGACTGTGTATCAAAATAAATGAATCTTTGGTCTGAGCCAGTCTGGCCAGTCTTATATGCCTGTCTTACACATTGCTATACTCAAATCAGGGGGGTTTGTATATATCATATAAGAAAATTTCAAGTGAGATGAACTGTTGCTTAATCACTAATAGCTTAATAATTAAAGTTAAAAAAGAATAATCCTATTCCTTCTTTCTATGTAGCAGTGGTTTAATTCCCAACTGTACTTCTCATGAAAGTGGAGGAAAAAAATCCTTCAGATTGCAATCATCTGAGAACAGAGAAATAAATATTTCCAGTCCTTTGATGATAACATCTTAGATTTTCAATATCCACGGCCAGGCTTAGCTAATTATAAGCTAATTTGAATGTCAGTGTGAATACTACTAACTGTGTTGAAAAGGGTGTGTTTGCTCATTGCCCTTAGGGCATAGGATTTACCCTATACATTTTTTGTGTGAGGATAAGCTTCAGAAGTTAACCAACACCTGTCCTGATGAATGAAAGTTTCCATTGCATAAATTGACTCTTTCACAAATTACATTTTAAGCAATATATTAAACTGTTCAGTTTCACAACTTAAGGTACTTACCACCTAAAATAAAGACTACTATATTCAAATTACAGTCTGCTATTTCTCCCTTTCATTTCGGTCCTCTGTTCACTGGAAACACTCTTTAACTCCTTATCAGATTATAGAATTAATCAAAACCAAGTGAAAACATACACCAGCTACTGTAGGTGTATTTTCTAACATCTCCCCCTCCACAAAAGGGGTGAACCTCTGTCCCAAACTCAGGTATCATGCTGTCACAGCAACGAGGCACCATTTTGTGTAACAAATGCAGATGAAGGACCAATATAAATAACATCAGATTCATTACTTTTCCAAGTTAATTAGCAATGGGTTCAGATGGTGTTAGAGAGTGGTAATGAGTTTTGCAAGCTGCTGCCTTTCTCTTGTTTTCAGCTGGGTCTTTAGACAATAGGTCTGTAGATCAAACTTTTGATGATTGAAGTAAAAACTTCCCATGCGTTCAACAATTTTCACATCAAAAGACTAAGTTGAGCTTCAGCTGGTGTTATATAAATGTATATCATATGTGGTTGCACTAAGCTTTCTAGAAAATGCATTGGTTTGTAAAATGCACTGTAGAAATCCCACAGGTTGCTTCTCACAGAGACAGCTCTCTTGTTGACTGAGTAGGTACCCAATCATCACACTATTTCTTGTATACCAGGCAGCCCAAGTCTTGTTCCTACAAACTGCCATTTAAAATTTCATAAAAATAATTTGTAGGCCATTTGCTAAACAAACAATTCAAGTAGAAATACATGACGTCATGAACAACAAGGAAATGGTTCAGAGCACCAGAATTCATTTTTGTCTTCAGATGCACCAGTTCAAGTCTGAGCTCTTCAAGATGTGGACTTCCTTTTATCACAGCTTATTTCTTTATTGCTTAGCCTAATGGGGCATCGATGTTTGATAGGAGGTCTGGAAGCATAATCATAACCTAATGCAAATTGTATACAGTACTAAATAGACCCTTTATGTTTATATGAGCCAAGTAAAGAGCACAGGAAGGGAGTAAGATGACTCAGGTTTGTCTTAGTGCATTTTGCATTTTACCAGTAAATAAATGGTGACATTACAAAGTCTCAGAGTATTTGCTTGTAAATTGTTCATATTGATGTTCTGTATCTCAGCATATCCTCAATAAAGATCAAGTAACTGATCCAAGTATTTTCAGCACTTGAAAAAAAGTTCACAAGTGCTACAAAATTAATTTGTGAAATTGTAAAGCAGAAGCCAGTGATAGCAAAAAAATGTCCCATCTGATTTTGGCATATTCAAAAGAAAGCTGCTTCCAACTGTGTGTTAAACAATGTCTGCTTCAGGTCAGTCAACTTTTGTGTTGTTGTTACTGTTCATTTGTATTATGCGAGTACTCCACGGCCCTGGTCAAGCAGACGACTCTTCTGCATACAGCTGTAGTATAAGCAAAAAAGACAGACAGAAAAAATCAAGAAACTAATTCAAAAACATCAGGAGAAACAGTAAAGGAACGTGGGTCTGCAGCACAGGCAATGCTTATGTTGCAAGAGATGCTGAACTGTTGAAGAAGCATCAAACAGAGGAGAGTTTATGGTGACAGTGGGAATTCAGGACAGGGATGACAGCATAAAGCAGGCACTAGCTTCCTATTGAGCTGTCTGCATTATTTTAATCCTGAATGGCAAACCTTTGAGGCTGTTAACATAAATTTGGTAGGTATTGGTGTGAATGACTGCCTGATCACAAGCACACTTCACTTTACCTAGCGAGATTATTTTGTCCTAACTGTAGTTGTCTGAATTTCTCTGCACTTAATTTGTTTATTTTTCATCATTCTATATCATTTTTACATACTAACTAATAGGATAAATAATTTGCATCTCATCAACTGCAAAATCAGTCACAATCCTCCCTCCAATTTATTTTTGTTTGTATGCTGTTATTAGTTGATGTGGTCATCTGTATTGCTCAGAAAAAATTAACTTTAAATCATGCTTTTCTTAACTTTCAGGTTTTGGTATTCCTTAATGCCAGGGAACATTTGCTCTGAAAACCTTTTATTGTCTTCATTTGTAAGCTACTCTCTTGATAACATTGATCTCATGTGAAGGTAGCTTGATCCTCACTCTTACACCCCCTGATGCTTGGAACATACCTTTGAATTGCATCCTGCCCAGGAGATTGTTAGAAGCATTTAGAAAATGCTATGGCTAAGATGTAAGGTCTATATGCAGTTATTTATTGCAGTTGTAAAAAATTTGGAGTTTTCACTGACAAAATATTAAGTCCTGGCAAACTCCCACATAGGTAATTACAAGCTTCCTGTCTAAATTCCACCTGAGAATTCAAATGGGATAATTAGTGTTGCCCCTTTTAAATTAGCGCTGTGAGGAGTGAACATATGCAGGATGAATGCTGTATATTCCTTGAGGCAATTTTTCTGTTTTCCTTCTTCGTTTCAGATATATCCCTGTTGTATACTTATAATTTGTTTCATGGGTCAGGCAGAAAATTAAGGCAGTCAGGACTTTAGCTACAGTCTAATATGGGCTGTTTCCTTAGTCTGCATCTGTTATGTCCTTGCTTCTCAAACACAGTGGTAGCAGCAGATATCTTTTACAGATAAAACACAGGACTTTTTTCTTTTTCGTTTGAGGGAAGAAGGCAAGGAAAGAAGTAAGGGTTGCTACATATTATGCTGTCAGAAATGCTTTTCACCTGGTCTCAATTAGATAGATATGTTGGTCTAATTTTCAGAACATACAAATTAAGCAACTAAAGACATCTGGGGATGTTGCCCAATGAAGGCTTCTATTAAGGCGTAAGTGTAGATTAGAATTGGTGCATGCATATTAAACAAAGCATACACCTGATCTTCTGAGCAGCTGTGTCCCAGCCATGTGGTCAAATCTGCCCATGGAGAAAAAAGGAAACCATATCAATGGTGCTTCAGTGAAATGTTGTGCTCGTGTTCATGTCTTGCAGATGTATGCTGAGCGAGGTCTGTGTACTGTCTTGGTAATTCTTCTAGAAAGAACTCTCAAAGTACTGGAAGTATTGTTTGCTAATTTTTGGTCTGGTATGTGTTGCCACTTGGTGTAGGCTAAGGTAATTGGTTTTAAAAGTGCAATTTCAGGAATTTTATTATTTGCTTATGAATCTTGCGTATCTACTAGAAACTGATTTTAAGTTGGGAGGTGAACAAATGCTTTGGGTGTGTATTAATGTTATCATCAATTAACAGCATGACTACATCCCTCAGAGAGTGCATGCCCTTCCCAGGATTGCAGTAAATGTCTCTCTGTTACGAAGTGCCAGAAGGAAAAGCAGTGCCCTTCCAGTGCCCTTCACAGACATGATTGCCGGGTGCTTTGTCTTCTTATGCTTCAATAAAACTGAACAGAAACGGCAACAGACATTACCACGACTCTTTCCTGTCCTATTCTTTCTGTGTGCTGTGGACTGGACACCCCATGGTGCTGGGCACAGCAGAATTGGACCCGATGCCAGAAAAAGAGTGTCAGCAAGTGCCCGCTCAGAGCTAGCAACTAGGGAAACACTGAGAACGGAATAATTATAAATCCCATTCCCAAGACCCCTGAGACAGAGCTGAAGGGGAACACCTCATCTCAAGTGGGTGCTCACTGCCTGAAAACCAGGTCTGAGCTGAGCAGGAGGCACTTCTTAAAAACACAGCAAGTGCACCACTCGACCCTACTCTCCATCTCCTTGTCATGCTGTTTAAACCAGCAGTTCAGTTTTTTAAGCAGTAGCTGAGGGAATCATAAATGTGGGTTTACTTTCCCCTCTTCCAAGGGAAGGCAAAACTTCTCCTTCCCCAGAAAAATATTCATTCAACCATTTGAGGAGGACTTTATAGAGGTTGCTTCCTGTGCCTCCTGGTGAAGCCATACATCTGTGCAAAGAAGGAAAGATACATCGGACTTCTGAAAGACAGCAACGAAGGGCCATGGCTCTAATTTACATCAGTTTCATTTGGGAGAGAATGAGTGGGGTGTACTTGTTCCCCAGACCCAGCTTACTTAGCAACGGTAGGCATCTTACATGAAAACAGTTCAAAGACAAAATGCCCTATGATCGTTCTTTCAGCTTTAAAAAGTTGCCATCCCACCTATAATCTGTGAGGAGCTGAGACTCAGTATGTGTTAAGCGTGGTATACTTACCCTAATCAGTCTACACGTCTCGGGGGATTTGGCTAAGAGAACATCTTGTCTCTGGATCAAGATGAGGATTAGGCACAAGTTCAGCCAGCAGCTGCCAAGTACAGCTAAGCCTGGGACAACAGGGAGGTCTGCACAGAGGCACCACTCCAAGTGCTTGCAGAGTGTCTTCAGTAAAGGTGAGGGTCTAACAGAGCTGGAGCACCTCAAAGGTAAGGCAACAGGTGTTTTCCATTTCACAATCTTGACTTTAGGCATTTAAATTCTTCCTGTGTCCCATTTTAAGTCTCAGGCTGTGCCTGTGTTTCAGTGTCAGTCAGGTCTCACCCTGCAATGAAGAGAAATTGAGTTCTGTCTTTACACATGTCTTTAAACAGTCCAAATTCCCAGAAACACCTTTACACAAATGTTTGTTAAAATATTTGTGCTAGAATTATCAACAGGCTAATACTGTTTAAAGTTTGCAAACCTTATGAGTTAATCCTAAGCATTATAATTACGTCCTACACACAGTTTGTATTTGTTTCTTACTGTAAGACAAATTTTTCTTACTGTAAGACAAATTTTTTGCAGGCTTAGTTTCTATATCTGTTAATGCTCATTTAAGGAGATCAAAACATGAAAATGTGAGCCAAGGACAGCCTCTGGGAAACTTCTGAAACTGATATGAAGAAGACCAGACAAAATCTGAATCTAAACAAGGAGTGATTCATATACTACTTGGTATATTATAATTACTTTTTTACAGGAATGAAGTAGTGAGTCAAAATTAATAATAGTTTTATTAAATATTCTGGTATTTGCTGAGCAAATCAAACACAGGAAAATACAGGTATTTAAGGATGGTGTTTATTGTCTTGATATTATCTGATAAAACAAGGTTACACACAGAATTGTGGTTTCTATTTAAAAAGGATAAACACTATAGGCAATACCTGGAATTATTTTTTTTTAATACCCATAATATTTACTGTATTTTTTTTAATTGAAGGACTAGATCCTGGAATGGTAAGACTCGACTTTCACTATTGGAGCAGTGCTCATGACTACAGAGAACAGCTTGAGAGCACAGACTCAGGGAAAGATTAAGGTAAAAGGGACCTCTGGAGGCCATGCAGTCCAACTAGCTTGCAAGTTAGACAAGGTTGCTCAGGGCTTAGCCCAAGTGACTTTTGAAAATTCACAGGGATGGAGGTTTTGCAGTGTCTGAGCCACCTGCTCCCGTGTTCAGCCAGCCTCATGCTTAAAAGCTTGCATTATACTCATGAGATACAGCAAAAAACCTTAGGGTATCTTAGGATAAATGGAACGGTAAATGGAATGAATACAAAATGATACTATCCATTTGTTATTACTTAATTAAAAAACAAAAACAAAAACAAAAACAAAACGCACAACTCCACCCCAAAAAAACCCACCCCAAAAACACACACAAAAATTCCACAGCAAAACCCATGCACAGAAAGTAAAACAAACACATGAATAATATTTAGAAAACATGGAGGCACAGGAGTAGTAGGCATCAGCAGAAGTTCATCCTCAATTCTCACAGGCACTGTGCCGCAGGATCATTTAATGTCATTTCTAGAAGCATTTCAATATATTATATTTAGGCCTGAGCCATGATTTCAGGATTGAATGATCTGTGTTGGCAACGTAGTCCGACTTCAAGGACTCAGTCCGTGTGGCCAGCCAGGGTGGTGTAGTAAATTGTGCCTGTGCCCATGAATAGTAATGTCTGTGATAGCAACTGCTGAGAGCACTGCAAGCTCAGGGCTTTGGTTCCCTTCACCTCATGTTTCCTGTTTATTCTTCAGCTTCTGAAGAAAGGGGCACAGCAGGTGTTGAGCACTCTCACACATGTGAATAGCTCCACATGTCCTCACTTAATACATTCCTGCATGCTGTAATCCTAATAGTGCATTCAGGACTTTTGAGATTACTAGCAGTCAATTTCCAAAGGGCTAAAAAGTCCAAGGTAAATCAGAAATTTCCAATTCAAGTTTCACTGAATATCTTTTTTTAAAAAGGTATGAAACCGTACTGCATAAAATAGATACAAGAACATTTAGCAATTAGCTCACACTTTTACCTTGCTGCTTGTCAAGTCATAGAACATCCTAGGGTAGAGGGTCACTGAAGGTACCAGTCATGCTTGGAATGTTTCCCTCTGCTTACCTGGAGCGATGTTGTGGGGACAGGGCACTGCGCTCTAGCACCTCAGTCTGGTCTCTCAAGAGGGCTGAATCTGGCCTCAGTAGCTTTAAAATGAGGATGGTGCCATGGTAATGTGCTAGCTTATCTCTTATGCTCTCTGTCTGGAGACTTATTTAAAAGATTTGAGACATTATTTAGAAAGACTGATATGGTAGTGTGTAGTATTTAGTAAAATACCGGATACTACAAGCTACAAAAATTTCTGCAGAGCCAAAATGTAACCCTAAAATGTTTAGCCTAATTCTGGGCACCTTTCAAGATGATTTGCACTAGAAGAGAAAATCAATGATGTAAGCCATAGTCTCCTCTGCATGGCCTTGCATTTTTTATACATAATATACATAAGCCCAACTTTCCCAGAAGCCGGTAGGAAGGCAGAGTGGGCAGTTTGCTTACTCAGCAGTCCTCGGTCTGCCATGGCAGCATGCTCTCTGTCTAAGAAGTTCTGCCTATGTTCACCTTGTCATCTTTCTGCCTCAAAGCTCACAGCATGGCAGAGCAATGTCTTAATCCTTGCACTTGCAGACATTGGTCAGACTTCGTTGTGCAGCTCCGTACTTTGTGTGAGGGTGTCCATTGTTTCCAGTCTTTTCTATGCTCTAAATTTTATGAGATGGGCATGGTCCTTCAGCCAGGGCTACCTAACCAATACATGACTTCCAAGCAGAGGATGCAGAACCAAATAGTTATATCTAGAGTAACACATATATATGGCAAGAACTTGACTTTCAAAAAGTACTTGAGAGAAATGAAATTTGAAGGTAGGAAGAAAGCCTGAAATATGCATTGTCTATGAAATCTCACACACTGAAAGGTGCCCAGCAATGAGTCAGTTCCTGCAGGATGGTAACTGCAGAATGTAAAAATTTTAAAGAAGAAAATAAAAGCAGAGGAGGAAACATATCCATTTTCACATTCTTAAGCAGCAACAGGATATGACTTTCACTGAAAAGAGCAAATACAAAAGCTCTCGGAGTTGATAAATAAATAGTAATAAGAAACCCATGAGATGTTAACTAAAAGGGTTAAAGTTTGCATCTTGTTCTAAAGAGGCAAGTATGCCCAAATGCAGTCAATCAATACTTGAGTTGCTCCAAAAGCAAAACCTCTGGCACATAATAACCTGAACCTTCTGCTATCTGTTAGAAGAAAGAACGGGACTAGATCTAAAGCTGAACAAAACCAGTGAAATGACAACTGATTCAGTACGGTACATGGCCACTTACTGATGTCACAAAAGATCTAGGCCCTAGGAGGAAAGATTACCACACATCTAGTGATGACCAAGTAGCTTAGGTACCAGTGGGACTTAAACTATCTGACGGTATCACTTCCAAATCTCCCAGATGTGGAGGAAAACCGCTCAAAGGAAATTACGCCCAAAATAAGCCATACAGCCATTGTTTTCTCAACATTATATGAACATATGTCTCTAGAAGCTGCTCGCTTTTCCTGAGATACTAAAGATGTGGGGGTAAGCATAAAAGTCAGTATGTTACAGCAAGGTAGCAAGGTTTCAGATGAAATCTCATGGATTCACAGGATGGTTTAGGCTGGAAGGAACTTCTTGAGATCATATAGTCCAACCCCCCTGCTCAAGCAGGGTCACCTAGAGCAGGTTGCCCAGGACCACATCCAGTAGGGTTTTTAATATCTCTGTGAATGGAGACTCCACAACCTATCTGGGCAACGTTTGACGACCCTCACAGTAAAAAAAGTGGGGTTTGTGTGTTCAGAGGGAATATCATATGGTTTAATTTTTGCCCATTGCCTCTTGTCCTGTCAATGGGCACTGCTGGGAAGAGTCTGATTCCCTGTAAACATCTAAAACGCATGAACAATAGTTAAGCTGGGGAGAATTCAAGATCAAGCAATCCAAGAAAAAAATGTCATTTCATAACATTCATCATTCTGACAGGATAGAACTATCAGTAAGAACTGCATCCAAGATAATTCATCTACAATAAAATATCATCAAATCAGATTAACTAGATTATTGAGAAAAATATTCCCTTAAGAACCACCACCACAGAAAAGAGACAAGTTTCCTGAACATTAGAGCTACCATATACCAGCCAAATATGAGTCAGGACGTTCAAAATCTACTGCGCAGAAATGACGCATGTAGGAAATTGCAAGGACCCTTTTTGCTGTAAACAACGCAAATGCATCTTTGTTTTAACTCCTATTCTCATTTCCAGGCAGTGTCTCTATAGAAAAAGCAACGATACACAAAGATACCTTACTTAATGCTGTGTATTATCAAATAAAAAATATTAACTTGCCCATAGTGACATGCAATTTTCCTTGGAAGATGATATCCTTCCTCTCTGCAGAAGTTCTTCTGATGTTCTCTTGTCTTCTCCCTTCAAACAGTATCTCACCTGGAAGCACACATTCATCTCCCATCTGTGCCCCAACAGCTCATAGATCCACTTTCTGCTCCCAATGCCTTTTAGTCCCAGCTAAATTCTGGTCCTTTTTCTCTGATGGCTGGCTCCATGTGGATAACCAGCCATCACCTTAAATTAACATGTCTAAAAAAACCCACTCAGACTGTCTACTGAAGCTCTCCTCAATGCCTTCTTTCTCAAAGCTGGAGACATCAGCAATGTTTTATCTGACACCTGAGACTATGGCTATATGGTTCTCTCTGCCCACAGCCTCTCTGTAGGGCCTCCCATCTGTACTTTGTTTAAAGTTTGCAAACTGTTTCTTACCAACCATTAAGAAGCAACCTTCAGCCTGATCCATGTGGTATGGTGCCATATGGAGCTAGCTGAACTGGTTATGATTTCTGGTTGTATTGGAGCCAGTCTACCAGAAGTCCTGCATGAGCTGCTGCTTATTCATGGAAAGTGGTCCACAGAAGACAGACACGCTGCCATGGTTAGGCTGTGTTCAGTGTCTTACGCGACCATATAATGCACAGTCTAATTACGAGTGTAATCCGGTGGTCTAGAAAGGTCTGCGAAACCTTATGTTTCATTGCTCATGTTCACATGGTTTTAGATATGTATTATTGTCCCTAATAGCCATTAATACTTTTTGGTGGAGCTGTTATCACATGAACAATGACTTGAAGTCTTACCATTTACCTAATGACTATCAACTAAGTTATTTTCTGTTACAGAAATGTTTATGCAAATGCTAACATGCTTACACTTTATTTCCTTGTTGACAAATTTACTGAGACAAAATTTTCTTCATCTGTCCCAGACTACTGCAGCTGCCCCAAACAAGTTCACACATTTAGTCTTCCAAGCCTCATCTGTTATCCAACATGTATAATGAATTTTTTTACAGACTTACAGGGCTAATTCTAGACAGAATTTGTTATAGCAGCTGATTCAAGAGAGGAAAAATCATCAAATCTTCTTTCCTTATTAAATATTTTAATATTTTAAATTATTAAAATTAAAATGAATTGAACTTAATATTTAATTTAATTTAATATTAAATTATTAATATTTGAATAAAATGCAATCAAGAAAGGAGAAGTCCTGTTCTGTGGGGTAAAAATAGTTTTGTCATGTAACAGAGAAAGCTTAAGTGTCCTGGGGCACCAGATCAAAAATCAAATAAATTAAATCTTTGCTTATGAGGCAAAAGCCAGAAAATGTCACTGTACATACAAGGTTGATGTTACAGCACTATATTGTGCATGGAATTGTGGAGAAGTTACCTTTACAGCATTGAGAAAAGAATGCCAAAGCCATGTTTCTTCTCACTGCCTTCCTTAAGAGGAATAGTTCTTCTAGGACATTAAAAGGAGAGACTCTCAAGGTGGGTTGTGTTGCACAAATAGTTTGATGCATTTTGAAATCACTCGATTAAACTTTTTAAAAAAAAAAAATAATTAAATTTCGAGTCCAGAAAACTGCAACACCACTATTTAAAAAGCATCCCCAGGAACCTCTAACAAGAGGTGAAAAATGAAACCAAAGTTGTCCTAAAACAAGATTTTGGGCTCTGCTCTGGAGAGGTGTGAGGGCATTGCTGCCCAAGCGCTGTCCTGCAACAAACCCTCCAGCTTTACCAGGTTTCCTGCTTGACCAGTGAAACACAGTGCCACTGTGAAGTGCAGCAGTCCTCTGCAATGTGGAGGTGGCAGCAGCCTTTAGCCCTCCATGTTTGGGGTTTTCCTGGTGGGAGTTTAGTGCACATTGATGACATTTGCTGGCATTTTCATTTCAGAGAGGCACAGATGTGTTTGTTTCTTCCGTTTGTTGAACTCTGCTGATGTGGCTGTGTGGTCTCTCTCCCTCTCACTCTGACTGAGTCATGATCTAGGAGAAAGGAACATGCATCACCCAGCTACGTTTTCACAATTAGATTTTACAGTAAAATATTGACTCATCATCTGGACAAATGGCAAAAGTTTTCTTAACATATTAAAATATTTTCTTATATTCAGACAAATTTTGATCAAAATGTGTGTCTGTGGTTTCTTCCGAATCAAACTCAGAATATGCTGGCACTCCTGCTGTATTTCTTTGACCTGGAATTTATTTGGGTTGGAATTTTTCTATTTGGTTCAAGGCAAATATTTAGTTTTTCATAGTTGTATCCTGTATTCCTAATTGCCAAAAACTGTGAGACCTAAAAGAAAGTCTGAATCCTTCCTGATTGCTGGGTCCATCCTACACACTCACAACATGTATGGGTCACTTGTGATAACTCAGTGTTAAGCAGGACTTCCAAACTGCAAGACCAAGATGATGGCCGTCAGTCAGGAGCTCCTGCTCAAAGGCATGTCTCAGGACAAACTGGACAGAACTACAGGTAGCCTGCTGCTGAGAAACTTCCAGCTTTTTCCGAAGCTCAAAATTCAAAGGTAATTATTTACCCTCCAGGCCACCAGCTGGCAATTGCCTACTGCTCAGCAACGAGGTCAACTCGCAACGCCATAGCTGCCTTCCCAGGCATATGCAACTTCTCCCTGTTCTGCCCCCGTATGTCTTGCTCCCTCATCAGCCTGTTGCTTTCCTGATGACCACCTCAGGTTTTGTCCCCTCCCACCTCACAAGCCTGCCTGTGAAGTCCTCGTCCCTCTAACCCTACCTGTGGCAACGGTGGGAAAACAGCTCTGTGGGTCCTTCCTCCCTCCATATTTTGCCAGGCTTCCTGAGGGGGAAACAGAGATTGGGAGCAGAGTGGCATTTCACCCTTCTTTCACAACAGGATAGCAGGAAGCTGTCAGGCCTCTCTTGCACTTGTGGTATAACGTCCATGTCTTCATGTCCCTGTTCTTTCACACCAAAAGGCAGAGTGACTTTTCTGTTTGCCAGAAAAGGGAGGTCCTGCACCTTCAGGTAACCTCCGACCCTCCAAGAAACATGCAGCTCCCCAAAAATCAGTCTCATTAGTACCTCAGATTGTCTCTGTTTTCAACATCTGATTTTTTTCGTCTTAGTCGGTGGTGCAGGGTAATAGATTATAGGCCTTGAGTCTAAATTCATGCTATCTTTATGTCCTAACAGAAGCTTTATTAGCTGCTCCTACTGTCATAAAACCTCTTTCACAGTCTTCCTTCTCCATGAGTATATATATGAAATCTCCACAGCACAGCCAATGATAATAATGTAGTTACTAAGACAAGAGCCTTGTAATGCCCCAAGAGAGCTCTGTGTGCATGTGACGTAAGTGTGCGCATGTGCGTGTCCTTGTCTGTGTATGTACACATATATAGGGACACAAGTAAACACAATCTCTGAATGCGATGCTGAGAAAGCAGCACAGTGGTTCATCTCATCAAAACTGCATGGCTTCTGACCACTGGGCTGAAAAAGCATGTATGAATTTTTGAACAGACCTAACTACTGTCATAACCTGATTTGTGTTCATTCACTGTGAAAAATGACTCAGCAAAACCTACAACTTTTGAACTAAGGACATGTGGGGTACAACACTGTTAGCTCTTTCATCATTAAAAGAGAAGTCTACCATCTAACTCAGTGGTACATGCTCCATCCCTGGAAACATACAAGGTCAGGTTGGACAGAGTTCTGATCAACCGGATCTAGTTGAAGACACCCCTGCTTATTGCAGGAGGTTTGGACTAGATGACCTTTAAAGGTCTCTGCCAACCCAAACTATTCTGTGATTCTATGAAAAAAACATGGGGTTTGCACCTGGCGATCTTCATGTATGACTGATTAAAGGTAAACAATTTAGCTTCATACCCTGGAGAGGTCTCAATTTCTTGTGCTATGAGGACCTCAAACCAATGTTTAGGAGTCAGTAAGACCCTTCCTCTTTTTTTCTTATCAGACCAGGTCGTGCTGTAACAACTAACCTTTCTATTTGAGAGAATAACAATAAGAAGTATCATTTGTCAGCAAGGGATGCTACAGAAGCATACAACCAAGACATTTTCTATGGGTTCTAGATTTGAGGGAGTGATAGTGCTTTTATTTTTTTCTGAAGATGTATATTGACAAGTCTGCATTTTAAAAAGGAGATATCATACCCAGGGACAGAGGTCTTTCAGCTACAATTCTACAGTTACACTGTTACACTGTTCTTAGCATCTCATGTGCTCTGTGCTGCTGCCAAAGTTAATACATTTATGATTTTCTTCCTTGTAAAATTTTGAGGTATTTTTCTATTATTCATAGGAGTGCATCATAAATTGTTTGTTTAGCAGAATACATAAAAAATTGCATGAACCTACAAAATTTATGGAATGTTTTACCAACAGCTGAAAATTGCAATTATTTGAGCCAAAAAATTGAGCCTGAGGGTGTTTTGCTCTTCTTTGCTTCTCACAATGCATTTGTTTCCCAGTGTGATGACAGAAGCACCAGTTCTCTTCAATTCCTTCAGAGAACTGACTCTAGTGTGCTCCCAGAGCTGATACTGAGACAGACCAGAGCAGAGGAGAGGATGTGTTGGAGATCTAGGTGTTTGGTTGCCCTGCCTGGGCTCTTCAAAGCATTGATATGAGTTTCAGTTGTCAAAAATATAGAAGTCTGAACTCCTTGGATGGAAGATGCCATGCCATTACAAAGCATTATTCAGTTCCTTGCTGTAAAGTGTCAGGATTTTTGCCTCTTTTTGTTACATACTTAGAACCCTATAAAGCTCCTGTTTCAGAGCATGACACTTAGCATAACAGAAACTGAATTCAAATTAATTTTAAATACTTTTAAAATTTTGTCTGAGAGTTGACTTACCAAGAGAGAAAGGATTCATTGTCATTACATTCTCCAGGGGTCCATGATGCTGCTGCCATGATGATCTGTGCTGCACCCAGATGCTGATCAGTATTTCCTTTAGCTGTACTTTTTGTTAATTTGATGAGATGTTGTATTGAGTTTTGATTATGACATGAGCAATAAGGGTAATTCAAAGAATTAAAAACTTTCACATGCACAACCTGCAATTCTAACAGCCTTTTCGTTATTTTTAGTTTGACTGTCTCAACCTTTCTGCAAAAAGATTATCTTACTTCTTTCTACTCTGCTATTTTATTTCCTGAATTTGTCATGATGATGCTATGTGCCACTATGTTGCCCACATGTTATGTTTCATGAACATTTCTTAAGCTGTCCTGAAGACATGAATTCCCACTTCCTTGTACCCTCCCAGCTGTTCATCAGCATGGTGAGATGGACCACAAATCACAGAACTGGTCCCAGTTCAACACATAATTTTTCACAGAGCTTCCTCCAAATTGATTTCTTAATCAATTCACTATAAATACTCTTGGAAGAAATGTCTTTAGATGTTTGTGTGGTGTTTTTTTTCATTAGGTTTGGTTTGGGGTTTTTTTTCAATAAAACTTTAAGGCCTTCATTGAATCTCTTAGGTAATTTGCTTGTTTCTGCCTGAAATGAAAAATTTTACAGCTTCTTCCCATGTATTTCTGCAGATTTTCTGCAGGATTTCCATGAAGTTAACTTTCTCTCTTACAATAATAATCAAGCAGACTTGCCCTGCTAGGTGCAGAGCAAAACGAAGGCACCTGTGTTAGCCTCTGTATTTCATTCTTTCAGATACTGTGTTGTGAAATCAGTAATTAAAATATTAAACTTTAATTTTATGTTTTTAGTTCTGACTAGTTCTTTTAACATAACAAAAATGAAATATTGTTCAGGCTTGCACAGAGTAGGAAAGCTCATAGACCAGATATGTTGCTTCCTCCTGCTCATTTCCAGAAAGGAAGTGATCTCTACCCGACTTTCTCTCTTCCAGACTGCATGACATACATTACAATAACTTTTCTCTTGTTACTTTCTGTGATATGAAATTTGCATTATCTATTCTTATGTTTTTTATAACTTTGCGCTTGAGTTTCCACAGAAACCATATACTGCATAACCATGATGTTGATGGTTGACTTGGAAACTGGGTTATCTTCTTTTCTCCTTTCTTGAAATTTAGACTCTTGTTTTTCTGCTTGTCAAGTAGGTACACTGATTATGGTCTACTAATCAAGCCAACTTTAAAATCAACTGTCTAAGAACTATTAGCAAACCTTCAGGAATATCCATCTTCAGGTAGGATGTTCAGAAGAAAAACCCACAAAGCAAGAGAATCAAGGCTTTAAATTTGTTGATGCTGTAATCAAACAGGCTTCAAACTCCAACTGCACTTTTATGGCCAGAACTGCTATTGCTTCTAAACTTATGTTAAAATTTGCCTCAATTTTTCCATTTGAAAAATATTTCCCACTGTAACCATTACTCTGGATTAGCCTACAAATACCACTAGGTCCTCAGTGAGAATAATGTAAAGTTCTGTAAGGAAAGATGCCTTTGCTTGCCAGCAAACATGCTCACGTAAAGGTCTGGTAGGAAGTATTAACTCTATGCCTACTCCTTCTTTCATAGACCATGGATTACTATCTGTACATAGGTTGTGTTAGATTTTTACTACACTGCTATGAATGTCTCTCCATCATTTAGCTTTTAGGAAAAGAAGCCAACAATTAAGCAGGCGAAGGACTTGAGCATTAAGTGATAAAAATGAATGGTCAGTTCACATAAATGAAGGTAAACCATCCAAGGCTTGAAGAGCATAAGGACACACTCAGTATTTCCTGTTGCTGAAGTATGGCTATACTATGGCTGTAGGGTCCAAAAAAAAGCACAGCTGTGTCAGTCTGGCATTGTGCCTATCCTTGCAAGCATCCCAAAAAGTGACATGGCAGTGCTGTTTCCAGAAGTCTGCTAGAAGTCTGCATGGAGTCATGAAGCTTTGCACAGCGGTGGCTTTCTGGCTCTCCCCTCCAATAACTTGGAGAACTCCACATCAAATACCAGTGTAAGCAGCAGTATAATCATACCTGCTTGGCTATAAACAGTCATGTCCATCATAGTGTGCTTCTCTTAATGAAATAAGAATTTTCAAAAGTGCTCCTTTCCTTCCCATTTAATTTTAATGCCAGCAGCTGCAAAACATTGAAATAATCTAAATTTTAAAAAAAACTTCTTAGAGTGTCAGGTAGTTCTTCAGGTAGATTTGGAGATTGAAGCAAAGACTATTATTGCAGCTCAAGGATACTTAGTGTTTTAAGAATGTTTTCTCATGGTTTAACCAGCACAAAAATTTGTCTGCCTGCCTATCTCTACTTTACATGTGTTTTTTCATCTTTTTTCATCAGCAGCCTCTCTGTTCTTTCTTAACATGTTGCAGTTACTTTCTCCATCCCAGTTGGATGAGCAGTACTACAGTCCTAATGTTATTCCCTTCCTGTTCAGGCATGGGATTTCAATCCACTGGGATTCATTATTACCAATCTGACATACCTCTCTCTGGTGTGTTTCTTAACGATGGAAAGCAGCTGCTCCAAAAGTCTGGCACAGTTTGCTGGCTCTTGGCAGTCTGGGACCTACCTTTAAGGTTTCATGATGACTCCACTCCTTACTCAGAGTTTCTGAGATTATGGTTTTGTCCATATCCTCTTCTAAAACTACATGCTCTGATTCACCGAGAACTAACAGATCGGGTAGTAGATAAAGCAGAAAGTCTGAGCAAGTTATAATAGGCCACTTACTTACTGAATTATTTACTTCTCATGTAGTTTCATGAAATTTTAGACACTGTAAATTGTTACCTCTTGAATCAGCTTGTCAGAGAACTCACAAGAAGAGAAACAAAGTTGTATTAGCTGTAACAAATCCAAGCAACCTGACTCAATATATGTCTTAGACTCCCACAGAACTTACCAAAAGATGCTCAAGAGCAGTATTCTTACAGGCGGGGGGGGAAATCTGCTGAATTAACATTTTAATTAAACGGACCAAGTGTGGGTGCATTGATCAACATAAAAATAATTAAACTTGTTAGAGGGAAATTGGAAATAACAGGTCAAAATATAAAACACTTGCAAGCAACATGGATATATGTTATTTACTAAACCAAGTAAATGTGTATGGCAGATCAAGAAGGACTGTAAAGACAACACATGCACACACATATAAAAGCAACTGAGTTCATCAGCCGAAGGATGGTTATCAATTGTAAGACAAGGAATTTTTTAACACAGGAATCAAGCCCAAATGAGAGGCAGAGTCACCAGTGAACTGTTGAGAAATTAGTCACAAAACCACTACAAGGCAGACAAAGAGCAGAACAACTACATAAAGACAAAAACAAAATAATTAATGTATTTTCATTTATTCTGGAAACTGAATGCATGCCAAGCTGTGGAGTTAACAGACCAAAAAAAGAGGTGAAGGAATGCTCCAGTAAAAAAACCTGGAGTTAAGTATTGCTTTTTTGTCTAATGCAGAGTCATATGCCAGAGCTGATTTTGGCAGAAGAAAAATCTGAAGAGTTGGCTCAAAATAAAATTTTAGTTTTCTCAAAAAAATGCTTTGAATGAGAAACTGAACAGCAACAAACTGTCAGGTCCAGCTGGTAATGACCCAAGAGTTTGAAAGGACCAAGATGTAAAATAGCTGAGACAGCAGCAGCAGTGTGCAGCTTATGGTCATATAAGCCCTGGAACAGAAGGACTGGCAGGTGGCAATCATCAGATTCTCAAATGGGCCTCCAGGAGCAGACCAGAAATCTAAATACCAGTAAGTCTAATTGCAGTGCCATGTAAAGTTGTAACTACAGTAATAAAGAAGAGAATCTGTGGATAGCAGAGATAAACATTATACTTGGGAAGAAACAGCATGGCTTTTCTAAGAAGGATCATGCTTCACCAGTGTACTACGAAGCAAGCATGTATGTAAGGTGAGTCAGCTTATACAACATAGTTAGATTTACAAAAGCTTTTGACAAGGTCTCCTGTGATAGTCTCTTAAAGAAACTAAGTCGTGATGGGAGAGTAAAGTTGATTAACAACCAGCTAAATGTTGAGAAATAAATGCCAGGAATAAACTGTTAGATTTCACAATAAAAGGACATTTTCAGTAAGATATCTCAAGAATTCATGTTGACTTTCTCATATATGACCTAGAAGAAAGGCCTGACTGGTGAGATGACAATTTTTGCAAATAGTATATAATAATTGACATCTTTCAGAGCAACTTCTGGCAACGAGTCTTATGCTTGACTAAGATTTGCACAGTACAGAGTGATAGAGTGCTAAAATGGCAGGTGACATTCAACAGTGATAAATGAAGTATAATACATCTGTGGAGAAAATGCCCTACCTGTGTTTTCTAGGTTAGGTAGAATTGTTTAGTTCATAGATGTTAAAGCCATTAGCTCAATATGAAGAAGCATTCAAAAAGGCAAATAAAATACTGGGACCCATTAAGAAGGCAAGGTTTATGGATAAAGATCATGTGTTTCAATAGGTCACCTGGTTTTAATCTAAAACTTTCCCTTGGTGTTGTTGGCTGCAATATTATTGCTACAGTAACGTGAGTTGGAAAAGAACTGAAAACAAAATAAAAATATGATTCTGCAATTGTATAGATTCAAGAACTGCATCATGAATACCAAATCCAGTTCTGGATCCCTCATCTGAAAAAAGACAGATGGGAAAAGAGCAGAGGATGGAGTCTCTGTGACAGGAGACTTAACAGCTCTTCCACCAGTAAGAGGCAACTGCAGAGGGTGATTCATAAAATTTCCAAGGGACAGGAAAAGGGGTGACTAGGGAATGGATATGCATTCTTTCTTATAATAAAAAGAACATCAAACTTTCAGGCATCAGATTTAAAACAGACAATGAAAGTGTTTTTTTACAAAACACATAGCCAAGCTGTGGCATATATCACCTTAGGAGCTATGGAAACCAAATGTAGGAATGAAATCAGGTAGGGTTTAGAGCAACTCATGCAGGATAGGTCCACTGAGAGCTATTGAATGTCACTGCCTGAAAGAAGCCTCCAGCTGAGGAAGTCCTTGAACCACTGACTGTCAGAAACTGGATTAGTAAGGCAGCATCCAATTTCTACATGAGACCTGTTTCTAGTACTCTTTTCCAAAGTATTAATTACTTGAGACAGGATAATAGAATAACCACAGCATTATGGACTTCAGTCTTGATTTTCTCTTCTCCAGGGTGTGTTTCAGGCCTGTGCTGGGTGAAAGCACCCTCAGAGATTAGGTTTGGTCTTGGGCCCCTCGCTGCCATTCATCAGATGTTGGAGGTTAGTAGTAAGTGTCTTGGCAAGACCATAGTTTAGCTCATCGTATATAGACAGGAATGATTTCTGGGGATCTCATTGCTGTCCTTCCACCTCCACAACTTCTCTGGAGCTCTTCCCATTACAGGAATTTGCCCTGCCCCACTTCTCCAGCTTGGCAGGTACGTGGCTCTGCTAGGACAGGACTGGGTCATCCACTCTCTCCAAATGTCCAGGAATCCCAGTGTTTTTCCACCAGGAAGCTCAAAGCCTGGCTGACACTGTGCTCAGAAGGGTGTACAACCCATGGAGCAGCTTCCTGAAATGGGGGCTTGCTCTGCTACACAAAATGAGCTCTCAAAGCAGGAACAGGCACAAGGATACACAAAGGGTTGACCCAGGTAAGAAGTAAAGCAACCCTCAACAGAGTCAGTCTTCTAGGACTCTGGGAACAAGCTCAAAATTCAGATATGGCCATATGAATTCAGTCCATTCCCTAAGCAAATTATATATCATCATTTAAAAGTGTATAATCATAACTCACAAAAGGAGTGTCAGCATCACAAAGCGTTATTTTCACACATAACTTCTCTTGACCATTCTGCTTCCCACACTCCTTACTGTTTGGGTCTTGTTATACTAAACATTATCTTTATGCTCAGACTATTCAAGGACATTTATAGATTTGTCTTTCTTGTACTTCCAATTCTGGAAGCATTTTCCTCTAATATCAAAATTTCTTACACTTCCACTTTAATGATGGAATCATTCTGAGTTTGAAGATGAAAATGTCAAATCAAATGCCCATTTTGAAAATAAGAGGAAAAAAAACAAGATTCAGAAGAGGAAAATGTCGATCTTTTTTAAAGCAAAGACAGAAATGTTTATTAAATTTGTGACATTCCCAAAATTTATTTCTTTTTTTCCTAGGGAATTGAAACAACTCTTCTCTAGCGTCCTTGGCATTGGAGGGAAGGAAAGTTGTAAACATAATACTCATTTTTAAATAACCCTGGAAATTACCTTCCTTCTTTTGGCCTCTGGTACTATCATCACTTCATTTCAATTAAATTAAACATCTAGCCACAGTTTAAATTTTTATTTTTAGGACTGAAGCAAAAAAATGTTATTAAAACTGAGTATGATTCACCAGTGCAAGACTGCAGGAAAAAGAAAAAGCAAACAGCATAATGTGATATGTAAACTCAAATGTCATTTTCAAAGGCAAATGAAACTGATAACCTGCTGCAAAGTTGAGTCTCGTTTCTGTTGAAGAAAAATGTTGACCACGAATGATCAGAAGTCTAACTCACCTTTAAAAATAATTTGAACAAATTTTGGTTGTTCAGTACAAATACAAGAACCCTGAGGGAAAATAACATGCTCAAGAGCAAAGAAAATGTCTGCAAAGAGCAAAGGAGTGATGTGTTCTCTTTCTCCCAGGTAGGGAAGATAACAATTAATGGTCTTAAGCTATGCTATGGGTGGCATAGCACAGACATCAGAAAACATCGTTTGAATAGTAACACTACAGAAGCTTGTCTTGAAGGTCATGTTATTTTCATAGCTTGACATAATCAAGTTCATGTTGACAGGCCCTCTGTCAGAAGTAGTGTAGGTATAGTTGATTGCGTATTGAGGAAGAGTTTAAAAGATCATGTCTTGACAGCTGTTCTAGCTCTGTGTATTTTTATGAATAATGAAGTGTGGCCATTGTTTATATTTCCTTCTTAAGTACTAGGTATGTGCCTCCTTCCCTCATTCACTAACTGCTAACAGATTTGTAGAAACAGCTCCCTTTGCCTGTTGTAATCCCTGCCAGTTGTAATTCATTTGGAACCTTACCCATTAAGATTTAATTTTTAATAATAATCTTATTCCTTTTTACGTGCCCGTAGTTATGATAAGTATCAGCTCCAGAGACACCAAGGCAGAGTTCTTGCTGTAAGTAGTACCATCAAAAACAGGGAAGATAACCACACTACTGTCCTCACTAGCCATTAACTTTTCTTCTCCAGACAACTTCCATCCTAGCTCCTACATTAAAATCATCTTTGACAAAAGCTAACTGTCTTTTTTTCTAGGTAAATATTTTATTCTCTACCAGGATTCAGCAATGAGGGAAAAGGTTTTCTCAGAATGGGACAGCAGTCTCAAAGGATTTCCCTGAAAATCACTTGTGTAATAGGGCAGATATTTACAGAGGAAGACTATCATGAGCCCACTACCTAATAGCTTTCTGGGTTTGATTATGGTTTTGGATGCTGAAGATCATGTTGGTTTAATCAGAGACTTGCAGATAGTTCATGTTAATGCTGTGTTAAATATGGCTTCAGCTCTAGGCCTGTCCAGGGTTTTCCTCTGTTCCTTACAAATGCCCTCATCTGCCACTGGAAAACAGGGTTCCCACAGGGAAGGTGGTGTTGCCTTGGGGAGATAAATGAGATGGTGATTATTGGAAGATCTGTGCTATTTGGTCTGTGGTTTCCTCTTTTTTGCTCATCTTTTCTTAGCATGTAGTCAATAATGACCTCAGGGACTATGTGGAGTAGGCTTTCTTGTCTCCTCTTTGTACTTATCCACTGCTACATTAAAAAATTGGGAGATTAGGGTAGAATAAAAAAAATCTGAGAGCTTGTGGCTGGAGCCTGTATGACATTTCTCTTTGTGGGCTAAAATGGTTATATGAAGTGTATCTGTGATTAAAGAACAGAGAACTTCCTTTTTTTCTCCCACTTTCAACTCTGTTTCACCATATTACTCAGATTTATTATATTTTACGCTTCATTAGGAGGCTGGAAATAGATGTTTATTTTGAAGGGCAAATCTCTTACTTTCCGTTTTGATACTGTGATCTAATCAGACTTACCAAAAGTAGTTCACCAAAAGAAACAGGCATAAGCATCTCTTTTATTTATGTGCTGATTCTGTGTAGCCTTGATAACACTAGCTTTATAGTGGCTGCTTAAAAGAACTCAGCCCTTGCCATAGCTGCATGTGTTCTGATGATGCTATTGCAAGTAGCCAATGGAGTTAGGTTAAATCCAACTCAGGAACCCTTCTGCCTTCTGCAGCCACCTTGGGAACTGCAGTATGATTACCTTTTAAACCAGTGCCATAGCTGTATCCTCAGCTGTGTCTTAGGGACAAGCTTCAAAGAATTACTTTTAGGGTGTGGCTTCTCCTCCTCTATGGTAAACAAGAAAAATAAAACAAAACACACCAGGATTATGTTTGACTATGACTGATAGTGTAATACATGGGTTAATAGGCTGCAGCTACCTTGAGGTCACTATAGTCTGGGTGACTATACCCAAGTTAGCTATAACATAACAGATAAAATACTGCCTACATAGCAGCACTGCAAGCAGCACTGAATACAGTCATTTTGCAGCCCACAGGAACAGCGATCTTACCTGTTGTATATGCATGCATGGGACATGGCATATGTAGGTGTCTTCCAGAAGATGTTATGGCAGTTCAGGCCTCCCATAAGGACCAACAACCTTGAAGCTTCTTCCGGCTGTTTATGGAAGGTTGCATACAACATTACTTTTTGATGAGGTAGTCTGTAAGGTACACCCATTGTGTTGTCCTTCCCTCTGTTTCTGACTTCCAAGCTCTCAACCAGCCACTCTGTAGCAAAGCTTCACACATTTGAGCCATTTCCCTTTACACAGAGTACATATCCATTGATATATGCCAAGTATGATAACATACTGCTCAGATGGTGAGTCAAACACAGCTGAAAATTAACATTAACCCCAGAAAATAAGAAATAAGTCATGAGGGAAAGGGAATGGCTTGTGTACACTTCCTAACACTACTACTTCCACTGATTTCCACTGGATAAGAAGTTAGCCTTATTCTGAGACTTTCTAAAATATAATAGCTATTATTAGGATTGGAACAAGGCACCTGCCACTGGTTTCATTCTTACTGGTGACAAGGAGAGAGTGTACTATATATTCACATGGCTTTAGCCCACATATGGGATATGTCCTTTTCTAAATTGAAAACGTATGGCAAATTCACATAGAATTAAAGATAAAAAGGAAAATAATATCATGAAGGACCTTTTCAATTAGTCATATATGTACCTTATGTTGAAAACAACTTTTTCAAGAAATTAATGGATGCTTTCCTAATACCTCTTTGGTACAGGTAAGCTAAGCTATTCTATAATCTCCGTTATTTTAGAACCCATTTTGTTTCCACTCCTAGCAAATATTGGAGTTCAAATGGCATGCCTCTTTTGCAATTGCTGTGCAACAAGTTTTGGAAGGTCTGTAGTCAGAGTTATTTCATAATCTGGACTCATTAGGGGCTGTTCTTGTTGCTATTCCTAACAAATGACAGCTTGAGAATGGTATGCTTTCTTTTGTAATGCCTTCCAGAGAAACTTTTAAAGACCTAACTCTTCTTCCAAATAGCTGATATATCTGTTGTGCACTGCTAGCAAGCAGGGTCGAACACAATCGTTTGAGTGATTTAGTGGCTGGAGTGTAAGATACCTTGTGATTTCTACACGTATGGTGTCTCACTCCATTTATTTTAAAATATTTGAAGAGGCTCAAAAAGCCAAGCTTAGAAAGTTCAGCTTGGTGTGATCAGCCAGCCAACTGAGAATAATTTGACTGCCTGGTATTGAGTATTACCTAAATGCAGTCCATGAAATCAAGCTCCCTGTTTTGAAGCTCAGATTCCCTTAGTTTAATGCTGACTTGGAGGTGTGCTCAGAAGCATGAAGCTGGGAAAGCTGAGGTTAGAGCCTGCCATCATTCCAAGACTGGAAAGAGGAATAAAAATTCTCCACTGTTCTTGGGGTGGCCTGATTTCCTAGGCTTACGCAAAATGCAGCTGAACAGAGCTTGCTAACCAGGCCAGCATGCATGCTGGAGAAGTGCAGAGCAGGAATAAGCAGCAGGCCATGTTTGAATATGCTGTTCAGGTGGGGGGACCTAAGTGATTTACCCTACTGAGCCCAAAAGAGGCTGGACACTTTCATCCCCCGCAACTAGGACATTGTCTTAGCCCTAAGGCTTAGGTGGGACTTGTTGCTTGAAGGTCTCAGGCGCATCTTGACAGCCTAGGTGCATAGCTCAAGCACTTTCGGTCTCTCTGGCAGAGTGAAGCACCAGGTTTTTAGGTCTGTCTTGTAATCAGGACTAAGATGACAACCATCAAAATGAGTCAAAAAGACATAAACTACTATATCACAAACTCAAAAGAAATCACCATTTTCAGGGTGTGCAGAGTTTCAAAATCACAGAATGACAGAATAGTTGAAGCTGGCAGGGACCTCTGGATGCCATCTGTGGTCCAACCTCCCTGCTCCAACATGGCTATCTAAAGTCCATTGCCCAGGGCTGTGTCCAGATGCCTTTTGAGTATCTTAACCTGGGGCCCAGGTTAAACATGTGATGAGAAAACTTCCTACCGTGGTGTGGCCCTCAGATTATTATCCATTATTCATTTTTCACGAAGTCAGCGATGAAGATGCTAGGCAATATGAGTCCAAGGGCAATCAAGAGAGACTTCAGGGCCTTGGGGCTACTGGTTAAGGGATCAGGAGCAAAAGAAGTGTTCTCTTCTATCCTTCCAGTTGCAGGGAATGATGAGAGAAGAAACAGGAAGACCCAGCAGACCAATACGTTGCTCCATGACTGGTGTCACCAGTAGAATTTTAGGGTTTTTTAATCATGGGCCAGACTACACATCACCAGGCCTCCCAGCAACAGACAGGGTACCTGTCTCAAAGGGGGAAAAGGATTTTTGCAGTTAGCAGGGCTCATTGCAAGAGCTTTAAACTAGATTTGAAGGTGGAAAGGGATAAAACCAGGCTTCCTAGACTAAGTCCCCATGTGGTGAAAGATGAGCTGGTGTGGAAGAAGACCAGCCTGGCTGAACAGAAAGCTTTGGCTGAAACTCAGGGAAAAAAAAGAGGTTTTGAGCTTTGGAAGAAGGGGCAAGCAATTCAGGAGGACAACAAGGATGTTGTGAGGTTATGCAGGGAGGAAATTAGAAGGCACAAAGCCCAACTAAACTTAATTTGGCTACTGTGTTGAAAGACAATAAAAAATGTTTCTATAAACACATTACCAACAAAAGGAAGGCTAAGGAGAATCTCCATCCTTTATTGGACACAGGGCCAGACATAGTGACAAAGGATGAGGAATTGGCTGAGGTACTTAGTGCCTTCTTTTTCTTAGTCTTTAGTAGTAAGAACAATTATTCTCGGGGTACCCAGCCCAGTGCGCTGCAAGACAGGGACAGGGAGCAGAATGAAGCTCCCATAATCCAAGGGGAAATGGTTAGTGACCTGCTATACCACTTAGGTACACACAAGTCTATGGGGCCAGGTGGGACCCACCCCAGCGTACTGAGGGAACTGGCAGAAGTGCTCACCAAGCCAATTTCAAATATTTATCAGCAGTCCTGTGTAGCCACGGAGGTCCTAGTTGATTGGAGGTTAGCAAATGTGACACCCACCTATAAGAAGGGCCAGAAGGAGGATCTGGGGAACTACAGGTCTGTCAGCCTGACCTCGGTGCCAGGGAAAGTTATGGAGCAGATCATCTTAAGTGCCATAACATGGTATGCACAGGTGATGAGCCCCAGTCAGCATGCATTTATGAAAGGCAGGTCCTGCTTGACTAGCCTGATCTTCTACGACAAGTTGACCCACCTAGTAAATGAGGGAAAGGCTGTAGGTATTGTTTACCTGGACTTTAGTAAAGCCTTTGACAGCACTTCCCACAGCATTCTCCTGGAGAAACTGGCTGCTCATGGCTTGGACGGGCATACTCTTCACTGGGTAAAAAACTGGCTGGATAGCCAAGCCCAAAGAGTGGTGGTGAATGGACTTAAATCCAGTTGGTGGCCAGCCACAAGTGGCATTCCCCAGGGCTAAGTATTGGGGCCACTTCTGTTTCATATCTTTATCAATGACCTGGATGAGGGGATCAAGTGCACCCTCAGTAAGTTTGCAGATGACACCGAGGTTGGCAGGAGTGGTGATCTGCTTGTGCCTAGGAAGGCTCTACAGAGAGATCTGGACAGGCTGGATCGATGAGCTGAGGCCAATTTTATGAGGTTCAAAAAGGCTAAGTGCTGTGTCCTGCACTTGGGTCACAACAACGCCATGCAATGCTACAGGCTTGGGGAAGAGTGGCTGGAAAGCTGCCTGGCGGAAAAGGACCTGGGGGTGCTGGTTGACACCTGGCTGAATATGAGCCAGCAGTGTGCCCAGGTGGCCAAGAAGGCCAATGGCATCCTGGCTGTTATCAGAAATAGTGTGGCCAGCAGGAGCAGGGAAGTGATCGTCCCCCTGTACTCGGCACTGGTGAGGCCTCACCTCGAGTACTGTGTTCAGTTCTGGACCCCTCACTACAAGAAAGACACTGAGTTGCTGGAGCATGTGCAGAGAAGGGCAACAAAGCTGGTGAAGAGTCTAGAGAACAAGTCTTATGAGGAGCGGCTGAGGGAACTGGGGCTGTTTAGTCTGGAGAAAAGGAGGCTGAGGGGAGGCCTTATTGCTCTCTACAACTACCTGAAAGGAGGTTGTAGCGAGATTGGTGTCAGTCTCTTTTCCCAAGCAACAAGCAAAAGGACAAGAGGAAAGAGCCTCAAGTTGCACCATGGGAGGTTTAGATTTGATATTAGGAAAAATTTCTTCACCAAAAAGGTTATCAAGCACTGGAACAGGCTGTTCAGGGAAGTGGTTGAGTCACCATCCCTGGAGATTGTGTAGACGTGGTGCTTAGCAACATCATTTAGTGGTGGACTTGGCAGTGCTAGGTTAACGGTTGGACTTGATGATCTTAAGGGTCTTTTCCAACCTAAATTATTCTATGATTCTATGATTCTAAGTATGGAGACTCCACAACCTGTCTGGGCAACCTGTGCCAGTGCTCAATCACCCTTATAGTGAAAATGTTTCCAGATGTCCAGAGGGAACCTCCTGTGTTTCAGTCTGTGCCTGTTGCCTCTGATCCTTTCACTGGGCACCAATGGAAAGAACCTGGCTTCACCCTCTTTGTGTGCTTCCTTCAGGTATTTATATACATAGATGAGTTCCCCCTGGGCCTTCCCTTCTCCAGGCTGAACAGTCCCAGCTCACTCAGCCTCTCCTCCTAGGACAGATGCTCCAGTCCCTTCATCACCTTTGTGGCACTTCACTGAACTCTCTACAGTGTGTCCATGTCTGTCTTGTACTGGGGAGGCCAGTACTGGACACAGCCTCACCAGTGCTGAGAAGAGGGGAAGGATTACCTCCCCGTGACCCACTGGCAACACTCATTCTAAGGCAGCCCGGGATACCATTGTCCACCTTTGCCACAAAGGCACATTTGTGGTAAAGGGTGTTTGATATACCTCACTAACACGCTAATGTCTTTATTTAGTTCGTGTCCTAGAAGCAGACCAGGCAGGTATTCCATACTTCCTCAAGAACTTCAAGAAAGCCGACATGAAGGGGTTATTAAAACACTGGAGATGTCCAGACAGTAAATCTACATGCTGATGAACGGGCAAAATTTTATCAAGACTAACCCTGACATTTGCTTTAAGAACACAAGAAATGTCTTGGGACATTTGAGAAGCCATCTGACTTCTCCAAGCGCTATTTGGAGGAAGACGATAAATCTAATTACATATCACTGCTGAGGGTATGAGGTTAACCTGTGTTTCTGGTTTTTCCAGATTTCAGCAAGTATTTCAACAAAAATTGTTACTTGCAAAGTATGATGCTGGTATCCTGAGAAAGATCAGTGACAAAATCCTTTTGCAGAGCTATGCAACCCGTCATGGAACATAAAGCTTTTCCTCCTGTCAGCCAGGAAGAAAAAGAAGTACTTTGCAGTGGATGTGATGGAAAAAAACTACTCTGAAACCTGAAAATCCAGGTTTGTGTTCAAAACATGGCTAGAAAGGTTCGTTTTGTTCTTGTCCATGGCCTTGTTGGAGCTTTAGAAACATTAAACGTGGTTTGGAAGCCTGCGAACCATGCAGACATAGGAAAGGTAGCTTAGAGAAATGCATTGCTGGCCAGAAAAGGTCACAAGAAAAGATGAACAAACTTGAAAAGACAGAACAAAGCACTCTAAACCAGGAACAGCAAACCAAATCATCAAATTTTCAGAGTAAAACAGTTGGCCCTCTTTATTTGCCTCAGGGTATATTAGTTAAAACATATGCCAATTACTGAAAGAATAGTTAGATTTGTAAATTTCACAAGAATTTCAGGTACACAGAATTAGGCCAGATATGCCAAAATAGTTTGGAAAATATCTGAAATGGTTTCAGAATCAGGTTTTTGTAACTGACCTCCCAACAGCTCTTATGCAGACATTCCCCATGAGTGGGCATCTGTGTCTGTTCATTTTGGGAGAGTTGTGTGCAAAACTTGGCCCTCTGAAATTTGTACGAAATGTCAGAGCTTATGCTACTTGAGCTAATAACTGTCTGGACTTAAATAAATTTAATAGATGTTGTATTAAATATCAGGAAAGGTGTTTTATAAATGAAGTCTATAGCTATTTTCTCCACAACCATAAGTGAATGAAATAGTTTAGAAGCAGCTGATTCACACTGGGAAAATTGCTCTAACACTGAAGACAAGGTATGACATCATCAGCACTCAGCAAGGGAGAGGGGTGAAGTATTTAAAACCCATTTTACAACTTCTGTTCTAGGGGGCTTTAGCTATCAATATTCTTGTGTGCCTGAACCAGACTGTCATTAATTTCCTGAGTGTTTCTGACAATTGGAAAATATTGAGGGGAAAAAAAAAAAGATCATAAAGTATTCTATAAAGGAGGATTATAAGGGAGAGAAGGACTAAAGAGATTTCAAAGTCTACAGGGTTGGTTCCAAAATAAAATCTGCTATGCAAATACTGAGGAGAGAATGTATGTCTATTAATAAAAAGAAGGTTGAAGCTGTGCATGACTTGCCAGCTTTCCAGGCACTCCTGAAATAGGGTTTTTATAGGGGCCCATTCATAATGCCTGCTCCTGCAGCAAAACCTTTGCACAGGGTCTCAATAGCTGCTTTAATGGCTCAAACTATTATTGATTTTACTATTTCAAGAACTGAAAATAGTCTTGGCAATTACTCTTAGCTTAACACTTGCATTTCTAAAGGAAATTGAGCAGGATGAGGTGATTTTCAGTTTCAAGTTGGTAGAAATAGCCTACCAGGACATGAAATCTAAATCTGCATATAGTTATGTTTCAAAAAAAATTCAGATCTGCAAACCACTAGGAATGTCAACTTTACAGTTTAACAGAAAAAGATGGATAGAGTTGGGATAAGTTATGATACTACAATGACCATATAGTAATTTTTGCCAAAGAGCTGCTGCTTAGTGCAAAACCAGAGGGCAACCTGCTTCAGCATCTTTCTCTGAGGTTCAAGAAAAAAAAAAGGAAGTTCTGAGACAGTTGGAAAACTAACGGGTTCAGGCTCCTGCTCTGACCCTCATCACGAGATAAGAGCAGAGGCACAGGCATGTCTGTCTGTCTTTCTTTCCACACCTTCTTTCCACAGCCTCCAGGAAAATGAGGTTGTGCATACATTCCTTGGAACTAAATAAAACTGCACAAAAGGAGTAATTAATTCATGCCATCTATGTTTCTTCTCCTAAGAGAAAAAAATCTTACCATTCAGGCAGTGGTTATTACATAAATGAGAAATACTGCATTTCAATATGCAAAATATGTGTTTTAAACATTTATTGGCAATTAACATCTAAATGTTTTCCTCTAAATAGGACTTACATACTGCTCAGCTCCAGCACAATGATAGTAATTTGAAAACCAAGAAACTAGAAAATACCTACAGGTAATGATGGCTCATCCTTCAGAAAACATAACTTTTAAAAAAATATGTTTACCTGAAAAGGTTACCACACCTAAATTCCCTAATGTCTCCTAGATTTTTATTCATGGAGTTATATATATCACCATATTTTACTGGAAACAATGTACTTAAATTTATACTCTGCAGTCTGTTTTTCCCAGTAAAACATGTTACTTTCTGGCCATTTGTTAGCATTTTTAGTATCTCTTGCTTTGATGTTACGTTATTAAACCTGTATGCTGTACTTCTACTTATTAAAGTTTCTTTTGCACTATTTCACCCTGTACAACATGTTAAACTTTGCATTCATTTTTCTAAAGACTATTGTCACGAGTATTTCTGCCTGTTTTTCAGTAGCCCTCTATTTTAAGACCATGTGTGCATAGAGAATGTAACAGGATCAGGATGAATTTCAGTTTCTATTATCTTTGTTTTCTTTTGTCTTTTTATTCACTTTTTTTTTAAATAGGAAAAGAGTATTTTGAACTGACAAAGCAAAAGACCTGTTGTCAATCAATCTCTGACTGAGCTATTCTTGTGTGAATGCTTGTATGGCACACACTGAAGGCTGGCACACAGCACGTGAAGTACCTGCTTGATGTGGAGTCTCAGGCAGCAGGGTCCCTTTCAGTTCTGTGAACCACGGCTTTGCTTCTTCTCCATCTTCTTCCCACAATTGGAAAATCAGAGTGCGGCTCTCTTAAAGCAATGCTGGAGTTGAAAGCAGCAGCTTTGATTTATTTCATGCTGCATAACACACAGTGACTCAAGATACACAAGACCAGGGAAAAGTTTGGCTCAATCTTTCAGCTCATGAGCCACCAAAATGGCTGGTTTTACATAAATGTCAAAGCCAGAGGGCTTTACATTCTTTCTTGGAACAGCCCTTGAAAATGTGACTAAGACATTGGTCGCCAACTTACAAATAGTTATAACTTTAAAATGCCAAAGTGAGTTGGCTCCAGCCACTCATAATTTTTGTCAAGAGACATTAAAGAGTGAACAGGCATTTCCCAGTAGCCACCTTTTTGAACCTGCTCATCTAGGCTGTAAGAACAGTGTTCCCCAGTTTATTTTGACATACGACACTCCAATTCCATCTGCAGCAGGGACTGGCTCCCAGTTTCCTCCTAGTCCCCGCTGGCTATAAGCTGGCACAGAGCAGCTGCAGTCAAACAAATATTTGGCTTTTAATTTTCTGCGAGTCAGGGCCCTACCATCCTTACCCAGTAAGGCTTTCACACATCTCCTGTGGGGAAGGAGACAGAAAAAATCCCCACCATTTCCCTTTCCTCTACCTATAACCTCCCTGTTTCCCAATTCATTTTGAGTGAAACAGCTCCCTTGATCTGACAGCAGATGATGCAAGTTTACTCAGCGGTACGTCACACGGGTGTTTCTGTTACATGGCCACCCATCAGGCTGCATGCCGGCAGTCGGCACCATGCTGCCGCATGGGTCCCGTCACGCTTCCCGTGGGTCCACAGGGATGAGGTTTCTGTCTCTCTGCAGGGAAGAACCTTCTCCCTAGCACTGTTTAAACACAGATCCAAAGTCAAAGTCTCATTTTCCTGTCCATCCCACTTACTTCACAGCCTGCTTTGAATGCTGGGCACCTCCACCCTGCAGCTGTCAAGACTATGCACAGACCTGAGCTCTTCTTTGCCTGAGCTACCCCCTCCACTAAATTAAACTTGTCTTGAGTTCAAGCTCTGTTTCGATGCTTCTACCACACGCTGTTTCCGAATCACACAGAACTCAGGTGGGAAATGTTTTGCTCCAGTCAAGCCAGGTCTGCAACCGACCCACACCAGCAGCAGGTCTGAACTGGTGCTTCCCACTTGAGAAGGGGTGTGAAAGCCACGGTGTCCCCTACCCTCTGCCCTTCACCCAGCCTGGCTTGTGTTAACAGGTGGCATTGAGCAGAAAAGTGAGAAGAAAGTTAAAGACAGAGAGATGGGAGACACTTGGGTTATCTGAAAGCAGACTTGCGGACAGAGCAAGCAGAGGTGGCAGCAGGGCTGAGAGAGCGCATGGCTGCCTGCGGCCGGGCTGGGACACAGGGAGCAGCTCGGGGCCGGCAGGCAGGGACTGCACGGAGACGTGGTGCATGCCCAGGGATTGGCAGGGACATCAAACTTCAAACGGGGGGTAATATGTGAATAAGGTGAAATGGGTACGCACATTTTACTGGACTCCAGCTTTGTTAGCTTCACACAAGGTACAGGTTACCTTATCCAATGTAATACTCTGGTGGCCTTTGAGATAGAGGTACCCTGGAGCACACTACCAGGCCAGTCAGCAAAGGAAGTACCAGCAGGAGGGGGTTGGTTCTGGCGGGAGGCAAAAGCTCCATTTCCAGGCTCCAGTCCCCCCAGGAGCGACGCCAAAGAAGCCAGCACTTCTGGAGGGGAGGCACCAGCTCCTCACATCGCTGCTCTGGACTCCAGGGTGGGTGGGAAGCCCTGCTGCCCTCCCCAGGCGAAGGACAGGCAGCCTGCCTCTCTCTGCTGTTCGGCTGGCAAGGGAGGGAAGGAGCCATGAACACAGGAACAAATAAATGAACTGTTGTGCTTTCAGCGCAGATATTCCTCCAAGTCTCTTAGGCTGACGAGTAGGGCAGTCCATGACAGTGTCCTGTAAGGTGCTGCTATGTGCTGTAGCTTCCCTGGGCTGTCTTGAGACATGGGTCATCTGCAGCACCAGATGCGAATCCAAGGCCATGAGATGCAAGGAGTCCCCGACAGTATTTGGGATGTTATTAAGGAAGACTTCTGGGTAGAGAGCTTACTACAGGGACTGAGTATTCCTGGGACATGCAACAGCTGAGCAGCAGCATTGAGGACTGTAGTTCTGAGGGAAGGTACTTCAAAGCCAGGAGGAAAATGAGAGTTAGACATCCTCTTGGTTCTAGTTAGCAGGAATTTCCATTTGCTTTCCCTGAGGCTGTACTACATCTATCTATTACTCTACTCAGAGATCTTTCCTGGCAAAATACAATTCAGCATTATTTACATAGAGCAGATTTCTGGCACATTGCTCTTTTTGAGTGCAGAGGAGGGAAAATTCAGCTAAATGCCAGGTTCCTTTAGTAAAAAGTAAAGCATATTGTAGTTGGGTATGAAACTGATAAGGTGATTATGAAGAAGCTTAATTCTGATCATTTCTGCAACCCTAGAAATACAACAGCTTAATCCCATTTTGATCTGAACCTTACCGTACTGGCTAGACCTACTCCAGATTTTTACCGAATCGGCACAAAGGCACAAGCTTGTCAACACTGCACTTCAGTCAGGAATGGCAAGATAAGAAACTGGTTTGTACCAAACTGTTTGTAATATTAAGGTTATGTTGCTGCCCATAGTGAATGTGATATGTGCTTAATTTAGAGCTCATCTTCTCATTCAGTCACATGTGATTTAAATCATTTATTTTACTAATACCTGTGAGAAAAAAAGTCTTACAAGTTTATCTTTTTCTTTACAGTACCCTTTAATTACACTGATAATGTCAAATTCATAGCAGTGTTTGTCTGATTATATTCCTGTTAAACAGCGTGCAACTGAAATGTTCAGAAACGTTTTATAAAATCATCATTGCATAAAGCTAAAGTAAGCAACAAAGTGCATGGAAGAGCAAATATAAGAGGAGGAAGAGGTTACTGTTGTCTTTTTAAAGATCATCAGTTGTGTATCAGAAAAATGAAATGTTATTTAGCATCAATTTCTAGTTGGATATATATATCATTCTTCAGCTTCTCCAGGAGTTGTGGATCCAGTGACTGATCAAGGACAAGATGTCCTTTCAGTTTCACTGCTTTCAACAGCGGTGAGACTGACTTTCTCAAGAATTCATGGATTTTAATTCACCTTGCTGGATAAGGGCCCCGGGGTTTCTCCTTTGACAAACCATGTCAGTAATCCAACTGGGTTTCTGCTGAAGGAATTCTTGGATGAGACAAACCCCAGATATTTGGTGAAATATTCCAAACGTAGGGAACTGATGTTTCCTGATCTTTGCTAGCTGGAAAACCTTCGACAATCCTAACTAAATCTGGTGGCTTCAAAGCTAAAGTTTGAAGGTGTCGTTGTTTAAGCCCAGCTGGCAACAAAGCACCACACAGCCGCTCACTCGTTCCTCCCTCCCCGGCCCTGGTGGGATGAGGAGAAAATATAAAGAAAACTCGTGGGTCAAGACACGGACAGGGAGGGATCACTCAGCAGTTATGGTCAAAAAATACTCAACTTGAGGAAAAAAAATATCAATTTAATTTACTACCAATCAAATCAAAACGAGGATAATGAGAGGTAAAACCAAACCTTAAAACACCTTCCCCCACCCCGCCCTCCTTCCCGGCTCAATTCCACTCCCGGTTCTCTCTACCTCCTCCCCCACAGTGGCGTGGGGGGACAGGGAGTGGGGGTTGGGGTCAGTTCACCACATGTCGTCTCTGCTGCTCCTTCCTCCTCAGGGGGAGGACTCCTCACTCTGCCCCTGCTCCAGCACGGGGTCCCTCCCACGGGAGACAGTCCTTCATGAACTTCTCCAGCATGGGTCCTTTCCACAGGCTACAGTTCTTCACAAACTGCTCCAAAGTGGGTGCTTGCCGCAGGCTGCAGTCCTTCAGGCACCGACTGCTCCAGCGCAGGCTTCCCACTGAGTCGTGGCCTTCTTCAGGCACAGCCACCTGCTCCAGCGTGGGGTCCTCCCCGGGCTGCAGGTGGGCATCTGCTCCCCGCTCCCCTCCATGGGCTGGGGGGGGGACAGCCTGCCGGCTCACCGCGGGCTGCAGGGGCATCCCCTCCTCCGGCGCACCTCCTCCCCCCGCCTTCTGCACTGACCTTGGCGTCTGCAGAAGGGCTCCTCTCACATTCCAGTCTCCTCCCCCACTGCAGGTTTTTTCACCCTTTTTCCACCGTCACTGATGGGCTCGGCCTGGGCCAGAGGTGGGTCCAACTGGGGAAGCTTCTAGCAGCTTCTCACAGGAGCCACCCCTGTAGCCCTCTCCACCACTACCACACAAACCCAAAATAGAAGGAGAAATCGTTGAGGAGTAAAAGGTCAGCTGAGTTTTCTAACCCTGCTCTGGTGATTTAAAAAGTGTTTCTCATATAGTCAGGCATATACAGTTGTAATGACAACCAGTTGGTATCCAATTCTGATGCAAGACAGGTTCTTTATACTCTAGCAGCATGCTGAGAGTTGTTTTGTTACTGGTTTGAAGTGATGTCTTCCATTTGTTCAGATTTTGCATGTACACTGGACTTGATCAATATGTTTCTTTTCAATTTCTCCTTAAAAACTACATTTCAAAGCATAGGGACAGTAAGTTACAGTGTAAGTGTATTAAATTTGAGAGAGAAGAATAGAGGGGTTAAACTGGAGTACTACTGAAAGAAAGATGGCAGCACTGTTGTAGTGACCATTCATTAACTCAGGAAATGCACGCTACGCCTCAGAGAATGTTAAACACATTAATAAGATATGAACATGCAAGGCTAAAGTACCTGAACAGCCTTAACTCAGGTGAGCTGAGAATCCCCAAAACCATGACATGATTACAATTCTGGTATTTTAGCGTTTGTGAACCAGAGTAGATGCAACTGATGTCTTAAGACATTTATTTATAACTTTTCATGGGATCTCAAAAGAAGAGGAGTAGGAGAAAGCAATGGAGGAGTTTGACAGCAGGTAGACTCTTTCTACCTAGCAAAGCTAAAAGCTTAAAAATAAGCATTTAAGGGTAGACTTGGAAAATGGTCAGGACTGGATAAGAATGGAAGGGTAAAAGACTTAGAGGCTGACACTGGAGATGCGGAGGCAGAAGTTGCTTGGACAGATGAAACGGAGACGACGAGAACAGGGGATGGCCATGGGTAGGACAGCAGGGGCAAATGTGTTTACCCCACAGACAGCAATCCCTTAAGGACCTTAATATTAACCACAAGCGTGCTGAGTCTTTGCAGTCTTCTTCTGGCAATGAATCAGTGTGACTTCTACTGGCAATGCGTATTTTCTTCCTTCTAGCAACTGACCTGCACAGAGAATAACAGATCCCCACTGCTATGATTAGTCAGCCTGGGGCGAAAGGACCTCATTTGGGAGTCTTGATCCTGTTAAAGCAAGGTGGCCATCAGTCTGGCTCCTGGTAGTGAAGCTTCTCTTCCTGATGGGTGTTTGCTTTCCTAAAGAGCCAGGAAGTTAATTTTGGAAACAAATCGTCCTGAGAATAATGTTAACATCTGTATGAAGTTCTTAAAAGAAAGGATGTGCCAGCTGTCGATGTTGTGGGACGTAGACACCTTAGCGTACAAATCTGGGGTTTCTGTGTACCATGTAGAAGCCAGCAGCACTGAGAGGTTTGGGAGAAATGTATTCTGTATTCATCTCAGGACCCACATGCCTGAGTCTTGCTGATGTGCTGGTGCTCTAGTCAACAGCTTCCCAAATAAATACCATCAACATGGCCTATTAGATCAAAAGGGTTAGATTTTTTTCCAATAACAGAGACATACTCCGGTGTTTTGCTGACATGTCTTTTGATCTCTGGGAGAAGCTGAGGAGTACCAAAGGCAACAGGTGCTACACTCTCTCAGAGCTGTTTTGTTCATTGCTAGCCACCAGCCTCCCTCAGGTGCTCCTGACAGGGATATGCACACCTCTTCCAAGTGGCATGTGGAGGTCATCACCAGCATTCAGCTGCTGCTTGTGTTCAAGAAGGTAAGCTCCTAAACATGTGTAGGCACAACCAGCCAGGCTTGTGAGTCTGAGACCGGGAAGAGCAGGGTCCAGGCATCAGATTGGAATGTGGAAAAAAACATGGCCAACACTTTGAATTTCCATTATGTTGGAAATTACAATACTTCAAAACAAAATGTTGACATCATTTTCTGAAATAAAACTGTTTTAACAAAAACATATAAAAAAATGTAAGGTTGTTGAGCTTTCACCCCCACGCCTTGTGCATGAAGGTTATCTCTAACATCGTCTTCAGCTTTGCACAAGTACAGGTTTCTTGTCGGTGACATTCACACACCCAAGCTGCTACAGGCAGGGCATTTTTGGTTAGCTGGCTGGATGCTCTCACCAGTGATTAGACAGTGCTGGGCACCACAGAACTGTGCAGTGCCTTCTGCACCTGCAGACAGGCCAACAGGGAACTCTTCAGCCACAGCCTGATCCATGAAAACGGAAAGCTGAGTGGTGTGTACCCAAGCAGATGGAGGATCTCCTGCGTGTGTGGCTGAGGGGAAGGGTGGGCAGGTCACAGACAGGCTGTGTGCATTTGTCTTGCCCTGGGGCAGCCTGTGCTGAGCACTGGAGCTGTGACATACACTGTGCATGTCCTCAACCACTGACTCACTTCCTTCCCATCTCCCCAGCATCCCCCAGGTAATCACCGCCTGCACCCAATTCTCCTTTCCAAGTACATAATTTCATAATTTAAGAAATTCCCAAATCCTACATATCCAAAGTATGATTATGTTAAACATCCTGGATATGACAGCATTTCCATATCAGTGAGGTATTTTAGGAAGGAATATATTGCTCATGTGTTAAAAAAAAAAAAAAAAAGCCTTAAGGTTTGACTTTCTGCTACACGTACCAAGATGTAACAATCAAAAATTGTCTCAGCAAATACAAGTCGAACTGACAAATTATAATGTCAGTAATAAAATAACATTGACCAGAAATGTCTACCAAAGTTAGTGACTTCTTGTTTGCTTCAGACTCTTCCTCTCCTGGTGAGGGCTGGCAGCAGTCCCACCGACACAGGCACCATCTCGACCTGCAGAGAAATAGCAACAGCTATTTCTCAATCCCATCTTTCTGCTGCTCAAGCACTGTCACAGATGCGAGGTCTTCAAGGCAACCAGGCAGCAGGGATTAGGGAAGAAAGTAGATGTGCTATAAGTATAAAGCTCCATCAGAAAAATGCCTCTTGTCACGAGTTATTTCTCATAATGAAAACCACTTCCAAATCCCTCAAATTCAGCCAGCTGCTGTCAGAAGTGAGGCCTCAGCATTTTTACAGCTGGAGCAAGTAAAAGTTAAAAGTTTTGAATTGCTGCAGTTATAAAAACGGAGAGATTTTTCTAAATTCCTCTTCCCGCCCGACCCCACCCCAGTACATACATTAGTTATTGAACCTGTATCTCTGAAGAAGTTAAAATAGAAAAAAAAAAACTTTAAAAAATATTCATCATAATTTGCCATTTCTGAGGTTACCGCTGGGTGGAAATGAGAGACTAGCAAGTCGTTGACAGTTACTGTTAATTCAGAGAACTTCTCCCATACAAAAAAGCGATTAAAGAAAAAGTCAGTTAATTCCTTTTTTTCTTAATAATCTTTCATTTAATCTTACTTCCAAGCCTGGTTTGAATGTCAATTTGTCTTTTATAGCTACATACATTTCTGCTTCCTTTAAAAAACACGTTTTGTTCGCTGACCTGATTATATCGCCAGTGTCTGCTGCAACTTTGTTCTACTGCTATCTTCAGAGAGACAACTTCAGAAATAAAAACGTGCATATTAACAGTGAGTGATGGAAAATAATTTCAACCCAGTGTTATTTGCATTAAAACAAGTTGTACCCTTTACCTATACACAGGATTACTATGTCGTGTTTAGTAAGGACAAATAAACATCTTTGCTTAACTATTCACAGGGTTGTTGTGCCCTGTTCAGTAAAGACAAATGAATAGTGGAAGGTAAAAAATGACATGTTCATGGTCCTGAATTCCTTCCTTAGGTCACTATTACACTGAATTCACGGCAGGGACAGGCTTTTTGTCAGTTTTGCTGCTGGTTTTCAGGAGTACAATAAAACTCCCCTAAAGTGACTTCCTTTATGCTTAGGGTGCACCTTTGTTTATGCCGCTGTAAAACGAGAAACACAAAACCATTTAGAAGAATTGTATTTTTATTAACTTACTAACTTTTATGAAGCCCTTCAGCAACTTCAGACAAAAAGCCCTGGAGAAAGATGAAGGCACACGGCTTTGGAAGGTAAGACAACTCCAACAGCTTCTGGAATACGAGAACAAGGCATCCTTTAGGAAACAGGGATTTTCTTGGTTGGTTTGGCAACGCTGGGAGAGTGATGAAGGGAAGCACCCTGATCAGACTCCCCCAAGGGCTAAGGGCTACCCGAGCTCGGCTAAAGCGCAGCGCACCTGCTCTGCAACTGCACCTCAATTAGTGCAAGCAAGGCATCGATTGTAAAACGTCGGGTTTGACTAGAATTAGATTTACGTGAATCCACACACACGAGTCACAAGACCGATGCTGCGCTTCGAGCCAGCGACCGGCAGCTCTCGGCAGCGAAGCCAGCGAACGGCCGCGCCGTGCCCCGCTCTGCGCCCCCGCGGACGGGGCCGGGCGCCCCCCGCCCCGCTCCCGGCCCCCGCGGGCTAGCCGGCCAGGTGGAGGGCGGGAAGTGAAAAAGACGGAGGGAAGGGAGAGATCCGGGGCGAGGGCCGGGGGCAACCCGCTCAAGGGGGCAGGCGCGCGGCGTTGACTCATCTGCCCCGGCTCGTCCCCGCGCAGCTGGCCGAAAAAGCCCTTTCTGCCGCGGCGGTGGCAGCCCCTCTGGGCTTCCCTAACGATGCATGCCGGAGAAGCATTCCCCGAAACGAAACCGAACGCGAACTTTCTCTGACAATGAGCTGAGGCTGGTCTTAAAGCCTCCGCAGCCGTGCCTGCGCGGGGCGGCTGGGCTGGGCTGGGCTGGGCTGGGCTCGGCGAGCCACTTTCGCGGGACCAGGGAGTACCTGGTGGCGACCGTGGCAGAGGCGTCGGTGCCGGCCGCCGCCCTCGGAGAAGGGGCTCCGGAGGCCCCTCGGGGCGAGGGAGGCAGCGGGGCCGGGCCGTACCTCCTGTCGCCAGCCTTCCCCGCTACCCCGGGCATCCCGGTGTCCAGCGCCCGGGGCAGCCTGGCCCCCGACGTCCCGGGATCTCGGTGCCCGGCGCAGCCGGCTGCTGAGTCGGCGAAGGTGTCCCCACGGCAGAGCAAGTGTCCCTCGTCTGCACTCCCCGCAGCCTGCGCAAGCGAAGGGGCTCCCTAGGGAAAGCCGTTTGTAAGGTAAAAAGTTCACCTTCGAGAGGAAGAAAAGAAAAGAGAAAAGAAAAGAAAAGAGAAAAGAAAAGAGAAAAGAAAAGAAAAGAAAAGAAAAGAAAAGAAAAGAAAAGAAAAGAAAAGAAAAGAAAAGAAAAGAAAAGAAAAGAAAAGAGAAAAGAAAAGAAAAGAAAAGAAAAGAAAAGAAAAGAAAAGAAAAGAAAAGAAAAGAAAAGAAAAGAAAAGAAAAGAAAAGAAAAGAAAAGAAAAGACTGTAGGCGGCACAGGGAAATGACCACCACCCGCAACCCACTCCCTCGCCAGCGTGTTAAAACGATGCGCGAGTGATGCCCCTGCGACCTCAGCACGGCGGGTATGAGCGTCCACGCCGGGCAATCCATCTGCAAGCGCCCTGGGGGACTTCGCCTCGCCTTTGAGAGAAAATCGCGTGTTACTGCAATAGTCCACGCTGAAGGTGGACCCCACGCAGTTGCGGGGAGGGCTATTCACACTTGTTTCATGCAAGATCGGCTGTTGTGGAGGTTTTTGTTTTCTTTTGTTTTGTTTTGGGTTTGAATGCTGCGTGTGATAATCATTTATTATCCCAGTTTTCTTTTCGAATTAGTGACACAGCTTCAAGCCTGATTAAGTGTTATTTACAGTTCTGGAAAGAGGTGCATGAGACGTCCAAATGAGTCCCGGTTATGGAATTGGAAACCTTCATTTCCGTAGGCGTACAGGTACATATATGAAGCCAGCGACGATCTGAAGCCCAGCAGGAGAAAAACAACGTGTAAAGACACCATGGATAATCACAAGGGTAACCAACCAGTTTTACTAGTGCTCCCGAAGCACCGGCATCCCTGTCTTCAGACCTGTCCTTCGTGCCTTGTCGGGTCACGTAGCGGTGCAGGAGAATTAACCTTTGGCTTTTTCTTACACAGTCTTTTGTGGCTTGGTCATCTTTCTTCAGATCGCCGATTTACCGCGGGGATCCACCTACAATTTCAGCCTCTGTAACCACGACGAGATACAAGAGGATCTCCTAAACGTTTTGGATCCAGACATGACCTTTAAAAAAGAGGTTGGTGGTTTCTCTGGTGGCGTCGGAGGGAAACTGTCGGGACGGCACTGCCTCCACGATTTTACCCTTGACCGCCCGCAGCTACTTTCTGAAAATCTCGATTAGCAAGCCGGGAGTTGGCTAGTGTAGTAAACCGGCGCCTGTGAAACAGGACGGGGAAGTTATCTCCTACTCTCCTCCGGCGACCTTCCTAAAATGTGCTTCGCTGAAGCTGGGACTGGCAGGGACGGAGAGCAGGAGCCCGGGGGGCTGCTGCCAGAGCGCTACCCGACTCTTCCCGGCGCCTTGCAGACCCGTAGGACTGAAAGTCGCTTGTGTAATGCTTCACCGACGCTGAAGATGGTGTCACGGTTGCAAAGGTGATAAGTGGTTTAGAAGCTACGCGGATGGTTCACACGCGCAGCCGGCGCTTAGCGGAAAGATCAGCCGGCGGCTTGCCGGCACGGCACGCCGTGCGAGCGGACCGGCCGACGGACCGGGGCCGAGCAGCCCAGCGCAGCCCAGCACCCCCTCCCCTGCCTCGCACCGCCGCCGCCCGGCTCCCGCCGCCGCCCGCAGCCTGCGCGGCCCCGGTGGGGGACGGGGGGAGCGCAGGCCGGCGGCGCGCCGGGGCGGTGGAGACGCCCGTGACGGGGTGTCCGAGGCGGGCTGGCAGCCGGCGCCGGCGGCGCCGGTGTCCGTGGCTTTAACGAGCATCCCCTGTTGTTGTTTCCCTCCAGGAGCTACAACTCGATTTTCACACCTGCGAGGACGCGCCTTCCCCGCCGGCGGGCCCGCAGCAGTCCGAGGTTCGCCCGGGTGCACGCATCCTCCGGCGGCTAGGTGTCATTTCCTCTCCATGGAGGGGAAAAAAAAAAAAAAAAAGGGTGTAGGAAGGAGGAGGAGGGAAGGGGAAAAGGGTGGAAAAGGGGGGAGAAGAGGAGGAAAGGGGGGAGAAGGGAAAAAAACCGAGGGGAAAGGGAGAAAAAGGGGGGAAAGCGGGGAGAAAGGGGCGGGGATGGGGCGCGAGAGCGGAGAAGGGGTGGGCGGTCAGCCTTCTTTTAAGGATGCTCGGGGAGGCGCCGAAGGGAGAGGGGGGCTGCGGGCTGACGGCTCCGCCGGGGCCGAAGCCGTGACCGTCCATCTGCCTGCAGGGCTCCCGGCGGGCGGAGCGGGCGGGCCGCCTGCTGGAGTGCGTCCTGGAGAGGGCGCGGGGCTGCGGCGAGCGGCCGCCGCTGTGGCGGAGCACCCTCTTCGTCCTGCAGCGGCACTGCCCCGGCTACCGGCCGCCACAGGTGGGTGCGGGTGCGGGTGCGGGGCGGCGGGGCAGCCCTGCCGCGGGGAGGCCCGGGGGCGGCGGCCGGACGCTAACGCGTGTGCGGTGGCAGGGCGCCGCGGCCGGGGAGGCGAGCCGAGGCCCGTGCGACGAGAGCAAGGCCCGGGAGCTGATGGCGGTGTGGAGAAGCTACTTCAATTTGGGATAGGTGGCTTTTGGGGGGTGGCATCTTGTTCCCCCCTCCCCGGACTTAGCTGCTGAGTATTTATTGTCCGCCGTGCAGTCATCGCAACGAAATCATCCCGCGGGTTGTTTTGTGTTTGTTTGTTTGTTTGTTTCTCCTTAATGTAATTTATTAAAAAAACCCCAAACGAACAAAGAAAGAGAAAAGTACGTAAGGTACAGAGGTTGTTCGCGCGGGTGGCGGAGCGCGCCGCGGCCCCGCCGGGATGCGCCGCTGGAGGCCGGCTGACCGAGCGCTGGGCTGCGCTGCCGGGCTGCGTGCGCCTGCGGCGGGGCTGCCCCCGTGTGTGTGTGTCCTGAGCCGGGCCTGGCGCTTTGTGAGGGGAAAAGCGGGGCGGAAAGAAGAATAAAAGGAAAAAAAACCGAGCAGCGGCGGCTGCGGGGAGTGTCTGTAGAGGCCCCCGGCGGCCGCCGCGGGGTCCGGGGGAGGGAAGGAGGGAAGGAAGGGGTCGCCTGGCACCGCGCCCGCCGGGTTGGCGGCGCTGCCACTGCCCTCCGCCCCTCGCCGGGCAAACCCGCGCCCGGGTCGGGGCAGAGGGGCAGCATCCCCGCCGGCTGGGCGCCGGCCCCGGAGCCTGGGCGGCCGGGGGGACCGCTTTCGGCGGCGCACGCCGGGGCGGTGAGGGGGAGGAGCGTCGGGCGGGCCGGCCGGAAGCGGGGGGGGGAGGGGGACGCTTCCTGCGAGCGGACAGCGGGCGCGTGCCGGAGCGATGGCGGGGGAGGGCGGCGGGCTGTTCGCCGGCTTCCGCGTGCTCGGCCGCTTCAGCGGCCACGTCCCGCACGTCCTGCGCTACCACGGCCGCCACCGCGAGTTCTACCTGGCCACAGCCGTCGGCCGCAGCGTCCACACCTACAACGTGAGTACGCGTCCGTGTCCCCCCCGCCCCCACCCCTCCGCCTGGCCGCCGGGCCGCTGGCCGGCCTTGGGGAGGCCGGGGCCGCGCGGGGCGAGCCGTCCGGGCGCGGGGCAGGGCCCGGCCGCCGCGCCTCTTTCCTCGCCTCCAACCCGCCCCACCGCCCGGCCCCCCCCAGTCGTGAGGCGGGAGCCTGCGAGGAGGGCCCCGGGAGCGGGCCTCGGCGGCAGGCGGGGCTGCTCGCCGGCGGGTGGCTGGGAGCAGGGGAGGCTGCTGGCTAAACAGGCCAGAACGGGCTCGCTTAGCCGCGTGGGCGGCCCTGGAGGGTGCCTCGTGTGTGTGTGTGTGTCCTGGCGGTGCGGCACAGCCCCTCCGTCGGGTGGAGGCGCGCCCAGGGGCTGAAGCGTTTCCTTCTTCGCTAGATAAACCAAAGCTCAGCCGCGGTTTGGGTGGCTGCGGCTTAGTGCTTGAGGGCTACAACTTTGGGCGACAGTCCATTAGATCGTATTAAAACATCCCTTGCACGCAAACAGGTGAGCATAATTCAGTTCTGCAAGGTGGAAGCCTGTGATATTGACTCTCTTCTCGCTGTACGATAAAAGCAGTTTCAGTGTAGAGAAACAGTAACAACACAGAACTGGATCGAGCGAGTACAGTGAACAGCAGAGTGCAGATGGCGCAGACTTTCCTGTGCCTTTGCGGTACTCTTTTAGCGTTCAGTCCTCTCGATCTTCTCCACAGACTTTGAACTGAAATAGTAACGATCATCACTGGGCAAAGATGACTGTAACTGAAGCAAACTCTGTGTGAACGGAGATAAGATGATAAGACAGTGTGTTTGTAGTGGAAATAAAGTAGAAGCAGAGACAGTGTGAAAACAAATTTGCCCAAGCTATGCAAGGTGTCTAAATGTGTGCTTAGTTTCCCATGCTGGCTTAGGGTAAAGTACGTAAAGAAGCACAACTTACTGTTGCTGAATGGTTGTCTTTCGGCAAATATATTATCCCATTCCTTTTGACTCTCCATCTGCGGGCTTTCCTGTCAATGCTGTTGTAAACTAAGGTGAATAATTTTTCTGTCTTGTGAGGCATGCAAATTCCTTATCCAGGTTGGTTCCTAGAATTTTGAATTTCTCTTTATAGCAAATTCATTGCAACCAATCACTAAAAATGCCTTTTTAACATTTTCATTGCAGGTGAAGAGACTTGGTATTGTTGCTGTGAGTAAGTATGCGCAGATTGTTCACGTCTGGGTGTTTGGGGTTTTTTCGGTAACACATCTGACATCTGCACTTGATTCTCAACTCAAAAATGGAAAATTAATTGTGTGTACTGATATCTACACTGAAATGTGTTGAAAGAAGTCTCAGAAATATCAGATACCAATTTGGAAATAAGACTGCTGTTGCAACTGTAACTTAGTTCTCTTAGGGATATACCTTGTGAACCTCCTGTCCTTGTCATCTTGTTCTTCCAAGAACACCCCTAGGCCTTAAGGAGTGAGCAGTGAATAAAGCTGTTAATTCCAGATCCCTTTTTTTGTTGTTTTTGTTGTTACTAGAAGGCTGTGTTACAGGAGGAAAACAATTACAGGAACAGAACAGCTGTGGATGGAACTAGAAGTCTTCAGGGAGTATTAAAAACTGGCTGGACTGCTGGATACGAAGGATGTGAATTGATGGCTTGCCATCCAGTTGGCAGTTGATAACAAAGCGTAGCACCCTAGGTGTCAACAGCCTGGGTGATGAAGTGGCATGCACGCTCAATAAAAATTTGTAGACAATACTATGTTAGGAGGAATAGCTGACATCCCAGAACGGCAGAGCTTCAGTCCGGAGAGGTGTTGCAAAACACTAGGCCTGGGCCAACAGAAACCCCGCCAGGTTCAGCAAGGGCAAGTGCAGAATCCTGCACCTGGGACAGAACAAGCTGGGAACTGACTGGCTGCGTGGCATCCTGCTGAAAGGGAGCTGAGGGTGTGCTGGTGCCAAGTTGAACATGGATCAACAATGCAGTAACTGTGGATAAGGCAAGCCACGTACTGAGTTGTGTTAGGAATGCGGCCAGCAGATCAGGGAAAGCTGTTATTCTCCTGTACTTTGTGCTGGTGAGGCCATACCTGGACTGCGATACCCAGTTAGTGTGGTTCTCCCCCTCCCACCACTCCCCTCTCTGTTACAGGAGGGATGCTGAGGAACGGGGGAGTGGCAGGGGGCCTACAGCACACAGTATGAGAGGAGTCATTGATGTAATGGGATTTGTTCAGTCTTGCAAAGGGAAAAGCATGGGGCAACCTAGAGGCAGCCTGTCGTCTGAAGGGCAGCTACAAAGATGACGGAGATGAATTTGTGGTGGTAGTGGTAGACAGAGTAACAAGGGGCAACAGCCACAGATTGCAGCTGGAGAGGGTTGCAGTGGAGGTGAGGAAAAATGGCCCTAAGAGGGAACTGTAGTACGGTGTAGAGCTTGAGCGATCTCCTTCCCCAGAAGTTTTCAAGACTCAAGTGGGCATAGCTGCAGTTAACCTGATCCAGTAGTGGTGATAATCTAGCTATGGGAGGAGCTGGGTGGCAGGCTGAACTAGATGATTTCCAAAGGTCCCTTCCAGCCAGCTTTTAGATGATTCAGTGAGATGCACGCTGTTTGGAAAAGCAGCTTTTTTACTTCAGTAAGCCACAAAGTTTTTACACAGACCTCATAAAGCAAAATATTCTTCATTAACAGAGCACATATAAACTTGAGAATAAATAACTGTCACACAACTGGGACTAGATTTAGAAGATCAGTGAATAGTGACAGCTGTAAACACTTTAAAGTAACTTCTGTTTTCAGCTTACAAAATTGTAAAAACATCGCATGTTCTGTGAAATCCTTTTCGGTGGGCTACATCTTCTTATAGACCTAGTCATTTAAGCTTTCTGAGAAATTTAGATGTTTACATACAAAATTGTGATTGAAAAAATAAATTATGTGCCCCTCAGTGCGGTGTTGTTGGTTTATTGATGTTACGTTGTTAGTGCTCTGAACTTTTTGATTGGAGTGTGCCTAAAACTGTCTTGGCCTAAGCAGACTCGCTTACAACTTGTGGAGTACCAGGTATCTGTAACCTGATTAGAGACCTAAATCACTTCAGAGCCTCTATGGGAAGATGTCTAACGTGTTCAAACAAATGAAACCTCTCATAAAGTGCAACCTTTTTTATCTTCTTAGTTTAGTTCTTCCCACTGAAGCTGTGCTGCAGAACAGCAAAGGGTACAGGATTCTTTCTGATAATAATTCATAATACAAAGGAACATTGTGGGGAGGGCTGCTGGGTGATCTAAGTTTGTACCATAGGTACGCTCCTACAGTCACTGATTTTTGATCTGGTGTTTCTCTGTACAACTGTTAAGCTCTGTGATTTGCATTTTTCTATTTCCCTAGATTGAGAGTATTTTTCCTTAAGAGTACGTCTCTCAGTTTTCCACCTTTTAGGACCACACCAGCAGGTTCTCAGTGTGGTCTGCAGCTTTGACTCTTTTACCATTTGAGCTAGGAAAGTCATAGATCACAATAATAGATACTCTTTCTGACCAGTCACAAGGTGGGGAGTGAGATGTATTCTTAGAACAGTAAATTCCCCGTGTCTTTAGCTGTAATTGGGGAACAGTTGCAGGAGTGGGGCACTAGCTTCCAGGTCTGCAGAATGGCTTAACCTAATAGGCATTGCTGATTCTGAGAGTTATCTATGTTTCCAGTGCAGTGGGCTGGGGGGGATCTGACAGTCTCCGGAAGTGTTATGTTGGGATAACTTCTTCATAAGCCCTCACAAAGCTAACGTGAGCCTTTACTTACAGTGATAATTCAGTAATTTATTATTCACTGTTTTTCAAAAGAACCACCTTGTGATCTATCAATCTGATATTACTCATGTTTTTGTTACTGATCTGATGTTATTTATGGTAATGCTTGCATTCATCTGAAATGTGTGCATGTCTCTAAGAAATTCAACAGAGCATTCACCAGGAGAGCTTTCTTGGTGGGTCACCATGATAAATAAATGCCCTGTCAGGCTTTCTCTCTTGTTACGAACCTGGAACTTGTTGAACTTTTCTTCTGTTTGATTAACAGGTAATGCTTTGCCACAAGACATTACATGTTTGGCAGCAGACCGCATGTTGATATTTGCTTCGTACGACAATGTTCTCCATGCTTTTGCCAGGAACAAAGAGGTTTTTTATTACTTATTACTACAAAACAGTTGTGTAGTGTTTGTGTTTTCAAGGCACTTAATTTTCTACAAATATCTATTTTTGTAGATGTTTATTTGTGTACTTCAAATGTAGGGAAGCAAAAACTGTAGAAGGAGCAATAAAAAGCTTAAAATCTGGCACTGTAAGAGCAAATTCTGCAATGGCTGATCTGTGTTTTATGTATTAATTATAATAATTAAGTAGTTAAAGATAAATCATTAATTCATGTAAATTAAATTAATTAAACTAAATAATTAAAAATACTTAGTTACAATATTTTTGCCAACAGTTTTAAATAGCGGAGAAAATTACTTATCTTCCACTTAAAGTTGTGTGACCTTTCCATGTATTTTATTTCAACTTGTTGCTGATTTGTGTTAGCTGTCCTCAAGTACTATGTTAACATGATATGCTACATGAACAGCATATATTGAAAACATTTCTATTTTGAAACTCTAGGTGGTTCATACCTATGAAGGTCACAAGGCAAGAATACACCTTCTGCAGCCTTTTGGTGATCATGTTATCTCTGTGGATGTTGATAATGTTCTTATTGTCTGGGATATACAGTCAGAAGGTGAGAGACACTTTATTTTTGTTATTACTTTATAAGACAGCATTGTTAAACAGTAATTTTTAAAAAAGGGGTTTTTTAAATGTGCATGTTCAGAAGCAGTTTGTTCTTAAAAAAGGAAAAAAATCATTAAATGATAGTGCTACTTAAATGGTAATCTGAAGTCCTAATCCTACAATAATTTTTCATGAATGGATCTGGCACCACATTTAGAGACTCAGTAAGGTTCCATATAGGCCTAAAAAGATATGCTTTTACAGAAATTGCATTTTAGTGTTGCATTTTCTGGTAAAGACTGTGGTACAGCAGCTTTGGCACTGACACTGAAATCCTGCAGTTCCTTGATACTTACTAGTCTGGGTAAGACTAAATTCTTACGAATGATCTTTAGATTGTGTCAGTGTTTTCTCATGCCATTGTAAAGTGCCTTATGAAATCCTGCTTCAGTGCCCTGGATTTTTTTCTTTAGAAAGCATCCTCATGGGTGTCACCAATGTCATTCCCTGGATGCTGGGTCTTGAAAGTGGCTGCAGACAGGCTTTAGAGATTTGAAGTTGCTATAACAAACAAAAAGCATGCTAATCGGGTGAGGTGTTTTGCTCAGGCAGGAGCAGGAATCCTTCAGAAAGATATAAATCACTACACTTTTGCCAGCATTGTTGTGCTAGGTAGGCTTATAGGGAAAAAATATACCTTCAAGCCAACAGATGTTATAACGTAAACAAGTTTAGTCTGTCCTGTTACGCATTAGCTAATCCTTTAATGCAAGAAACACCAGTTATGGGATTTGGACAGAGTAAACATCAGTTCTGCATTTACATTTGCCAAGGGATGACAAGCCTGCAGATTTGTAGGGATAGCCACACTAACAGTGTTTCTTACTTTTTTGCAGAGGAGTATCTTCAAGTGGATTTTGATAAGGCCACTTTTGCAGTTTCTGCAGTTCTGCATCCCAGCACCTATTTGAATAAAATTCTCCTTGGGAGTGAACAAGGAAGTTTGCAGCTATGGAATATAAGATCCAAGTAAGATTCTGAATAACTTGGATATACTTCATGCTCCAAGCAGTTTCACATGCAACAAATAATACTTTTAAGTACAGTAGGTTTTGAACATGGAATCTTTTACCGAGTCCTTTGGCACAAGTTTTCAGTTGGTCTACCTCCAGGAACAAAGAATGCTGCTGCTCCCTGAATGCTGATGCCTTTCAAGTTGCGTGTTGTTTACTCTCCCTGCAAAATGTCAGGGATTGTTCAGGAATTTTTTTTTTAATTAAGTTTTTTTTTAATTTCTTGGAATCACATACCTTTCCAATGAAAATAATTAAAATAATAGTAAATGCATGTTCAGGCCTTCTGCATCTGCATCCCTTCTTACAAGCTTAATTTTTTGGTGGTTGTGGGTCCAAGGAAGTGCTGGCAGGTAGCATGGAGGTAATTACTAGCATTTGATCCTTACACTCAAGTAAGAGGTGTGTAGATATGTAGTTGTTCCTGAGCACATCCCGATAGAGCATCATCCATAATGGCAGTATTTCATGCCTACCATGATCAGCTGCTTTTCTAACTCGTGAAAGCTACAGCTACAGTTAACTTCCCTGCATGTTAATGTGCATACTGCAAGTAGGTGTTAACTCAGCTTGAGTAGTTCAGTGTTTTATTCTCATGACTACTGTATATTTTCAATGATATCGCTGCTAATTTTTTTGTTCCATATTCTAAGGTTTTGGAGGTGCCGTATATGCTGTGCTATATAAATCAGGAAGTAGGAATAACCTAAAAATACAGAAAAGTAAATGTCTTTACTTACAGTAGTCTTATGTCTCTTCAACGCCTGTTGCAGCATCTGAGATCCAATACATCCTAGATGACAAAGAGTCTTCCTTAGATAGCTTAGTTTCTCTTAATTGTGTGAAAACTTACAGGGCTGTTACTGCTCTTTTAGCAGTGTTGTTGGGTTAAGCACTTTGTATTTTTTGACTGTTTGTTGCCTACATAGATTATTTTGTAGATAGGTATGGGCGCAATTAGACAAAAAAATAGATTGGAAGAACTGAGGGGAAAGTCTGATGGTCTCTAGCAAGAAAGGACAGTGAGAGGTGGTAACACATGGCTGCTAGCAGTCTTTTAAGAATGACAGCCTCTATCCGTGGTGATGGAATAATTTTTTTAATCATGTCTGTTCTTAAATACCGTCTTCATAATTTCACCTTTAAGTACTGCATGACTGCCTTGTTGGTGAACAGTCCTGCTTCAGATTTTGGCTGTTACCATTTCTGAAAGAAACAAGATGAGGTGTGCTTGTAATATGTGTTAGTGTCTTCATTTAGGTAAGGTACTCTGCAAATGAAGGATTTGTTTTTTATTATAAGTTGGACCAAGAGTGGCTTTTCATGTTGATGTTAAGAATTCTGAAAAGGTGTTCAGAGCAGAAATGTATGGGGAGCAACTGGTGGAGAATGGGTCTTCCTCCCTATTCATGTTATGTAATTATGTCACCTTTTAGGTATTAATGCATGACACTAACTTGTTCAATAAAAATTAACCATAAGTTTTATTCTTAACCTCACTTACTAGTATTACAGGTGGTTTTTTCCTTTTAACTGATTTATAAGGACAGAAGGCTGATATGCTTTCCTGTATAAGTGCATAGAAAGCATCCATTTTGTTGTGAAAAATCCCCAAGGGTTAATTGACTTATGTTTTTTGTTTGTTTTCCAGCAAACTCTTATACTCGTTTCCAGGATGGCACTTAGCGGTCACAACTCTTGAACAAGTTAGTATTTTTGGTATCTTATTTTCTCACATAACTGGTCAAGAATAGCAGGCAAAATATCCTTGCTTAAAATTACAGCAATGAAGATGACTTGTATTCTCTCAGGTAATTTTAGTAGCCCTCTCTTGAGCATTTTAGGCATTGAAGAGAGGTAGACTTGGTGGTTTATTATCTGCCTTTCCTGTAGTCCTGGTTCCGTTGCATTTATCATCTTAGCTATTTGATGTTCATCACATCTGTACTGTTTATTCACTGAATGATGTAATGAATCCACAGAAACAGCTTGTTTGAAAGATGCATGTGTATTGTGTAGCCTCTGTTACACTGGTAGCTTTTTACTAAATTTATTTTGCTTTGGAGGTTACTAAAATGTAGGTTTTGCTGATTCAAGAAAATATTTTGTAATTTTATTTGCTGTATTTTTGTAGATATAAAACTTAATTGAAACGTATTGGTAGCATTGATGACAACTTTGAAAATGGTCTACAGTTGTCCTGGATAAAACTTGTAAATATGGGGGTCTGTGGCAGGATATGTGTATAATGACCCACCAGCACTACTGAAAACTTTGTGAGGTGTTTTTCAAAGGAGTTCCAGCTTCTGGAAACAGAATTGTTTCATCCAACGGAGACTAAGCGCAAAATCTTGCATCTCATTTTTTGTGCGTTAAGGTATACTATAGATGTCATGTGAGATGCCTTATTTGTTTCTTTTCTATTTGTCCTGGACTTATATACATTGCCTTGTATGTATTCGTATTACTAGTGTAGCAGCAAGATTTTCCTTTTTCATTTCAGTTGCTGTTCAATTTCTTTTGCAGGCTCCAGCAGTGGATGTTGTTGCAGTCGGTCTTGTATCTGGTCATATCATTGTACACAATATTAAGTTTGATGAAACTCTGATGAAATTTCAACAAGACTGGGGTCCCATCACAGCAATATCTTTTCGTACAGGTAAGTCGTAGCATTTTTAGTGTAAATATGTATAAAATCACTAAAACTGAGTGGAAGGTAGGAAAATATGTTTTGATAAAACATTCTGAAATCAAAACTGGGGCTGAGATTTTTAGTTTTCAAAGGTGGCAGATAATCTAGAAAAGTTACCAATAAGTAAGGGACATCATACATCTGCATCATACTGGCTGTTTTGTAGCATTTTTTTGTGTACTGACTCAGTACACACAGTAGGTACTCCTTTTCAAAGAAAAGTAAGACAGTTTATATTTACAACATGCCAAGAACTAACTAACACAGTACACAGTTACCAGTTAGTGCGGAGAAATCAGTACACTGTAAGTTAGCATCCAAACCTACTTGTCAGTAGTGTCTTCACCCTCCATAACAAAGTTAGAATGTTAATAGTTGGGTGACTACTGAATGGATGTTACTGGAGGACACCGTTTATATTCACAGCTTTTTTTTTGTGTAACGAGCTTGTACTAATTACTAAAGCTAGTTATTTTAATGATGATCGTGCTTACAGAGCTGTTGATACTGAATCTAATCTTTCATTTGAAAAGACAAATTTGGAAATCTTAACAGAACATAGATTGATGCAGACCCTGTTGAGGAAGGATGGTCCCGGAGAGACTTGTGGAAAGACTTGTTAGAAGTGGAAAGAGTGCCTTTTTGTGTCAGCTATTTAATTCAAAACCTTAATAAAGTTAAATAACTTCCATTGCCTGCCTGAAGGTGTGGCTTTCAGAGGTTCTCTAATGTCTCTCTCTTCCTGCCTTTAGAGTTAGAAATTTAGTGTAAATATAACCTGGTTGTTTTGAACTTGGGTACTCATGTTAGTCTTTGACTAAACTGCTCTTCATTTAAATTAAAAGTGAACTTGGCATTTACTTATCTGTGAAGCTTTACCAAAAAAGAAAACGCTAGGCCTGTCTGGTTTAGTTATCTATGATGTGTGTAATTGCAAATTGGAAACTGGCTTTTCTGTTGTTGGAGCAAAAAGATTAGTTACCAATTATGCAGGATATTTGGTGGAATTTTATCTTGATACAGTAAGTTTTAAAACTTGCTTGAATATTTGTAGTAGGTTTTTGCAAAGTTAATATGATATGTTTACCTCTTTAATATTAGACAGGATGGAGCAAATAGAAGAAAATTAGAAATTCTGTGAGCTGAGGTTTTTATTATTTCTTAGAATGATGGAATAAGCATATAATCAACTTCTGGAATTTGTTTTTGCAAGCTCTGGAGCCAAAAACTTGAGAGGATTTAAAAAAAGGACTGGTAACTTCTAGAGTGCTGATAGAGCAGCTCTCACATCCTGAAGTGTGTAGGCTAGTAAGTTCGGGGGAGAATCTGGGATGGAAAATAACTTTTGAAAATGGTACAGGTACAATATTTCTTGTGCTTTCAAGCAAAACCTCCAGCATCGGCTGCTGGATTTAGATATCTCTGTTATTATCTGATACGAAAACAATCCCGTTTTTATTATCAGTGAACTTTGTTTCTTTTCCACTTGAAATACTAGAATTTTTCAGTTAAAACATCCTATTTTTAGAATCAGCTTGAGAATTTTTTTCTTGTGATTGTAGCCTTTTCTTGCATCAGTTTTAAGATGTGAGCAAGTCAATAAGGATGAGCTGAATGTCAATAAGCAAATCTTTTTTTTTTTTTTTTTGAGTAGATGGACACCCAGTAATGGCAGCTGGTAGCCCAATTGGACACATTGCTTTGTGGGATCTAGAAGAGAAGAAACTAATGTGTCAGATGCAAGATGCCCATTCCACAGCAATAGCTGGTATGTCGTTTGTCCCTGGAGAGCCACTTCTTATTACTAATGGTGCTGATAACGCTATACGGGTAAGTTAAAATAGCTAAATAGCTGCTGCTATGTGCTGTTACTTTTTTTTTTTTCTCTTGTAGTCCTCCAAAGTGTAAATGTTTAGTTTGGATTGAAGTAGCAGTTCTCAAATGAAACAAATATGACAAAACTCAAGTTATGAAGTTGCTAGCTCTTAGCTGATCTCTAGTGGGGCAGTTTAAGGATTTGCTACCATGATGTCATTGCTTCATTTATTGCTTCATGATAGCCTTGGAGAATAAAGCTTTGGATCCGCTTTTCCAGAACGACACTTCATATCATAGTGCACTATATTAAATCTTGATCTATTTCTATAATGTTCTGGGTCATGAGCAGTTGCTGTTGATAAGTCCCTTGTGCTGCATGTCCTCTGATGCCATTAGCCTTTGGTGGAGGGGTAGAATGAATAGTGGGAAACTGTCAGCTGCTGTGGTGGAAAGTTCCAGAGTTCTAGGTTTAAGGATGAAAGCCAATGTGTGAAGTTTGCTGCACCAGCTCCCAGCTCATCCTGTTCCACTTATTGGCAGGGCAATGTTCATCACCTTTGTTTTTCTGCTTTTTTGGGGAGGCAGGTGTGGATTTTTGATGGACCTGGTGGTACAGGACGTGTATTGAGAAGCCGAATGGGACATAGTGCACCACCAACAAAAATCAGATACCATGGGCAAAATGGAGAGCAAATTCTTAGTGCAGGTATGAATTCTCATTCTTCTTATTCAGTCTGATTTCCTGCTGTGGGAAAGAAAACATACGGAGATAAGTGTCTTTGTTTTATTAATACAATAGATTATATTTCATGTGTTGTGTATGTGTATTTATGAAACATAGTAAGTGATTAATGTAGACAGTATCATTTATTACTGTATCAAACCATTTCACCGTTTCCCTAGAGGAGCATACATCAGCAGGTAGGCTGAAAATCAGTTACCAGCAGAAAAGCTCAGGAGCTGCTTTTGTCATCCATATTTATATGTCTGATGAATAAAAATTGTTTCACTATCGCCTAAGGAACTATCAGCTGGACAAAATGAAAACCTGTAGCAACTAGGGAAATTCTGTTGTGACAGGGGAAAAAACAAGCAGCATAATGTATTTGAGTAACTTAGAGGAGCCACTCCACTTTTCCCACTATTTTGAGCAAGTTTTGTGGGTTGCAGTGTCTTTGTAATTTGTTACAGCTCAGTTGTGTCTGTAATAAATATTCCCAAGGTCACTTGTTACTAAGATGTTAATCTAAAAGTGTAAAAATGCATAAGTGACTACCCTTCCTTAGAAGCTAGCATATTTAAAAATCTGTACATAGACCACTTAGGAAATGAAGTACTGGATCAGACTGTTTTGTGCCCCAGAACACTTCAGTAGTGGGATAATAGAGACTCTTCACCTAGTCTTTAATTACTCTGAAGTAATGAAATTGTGTATATGGGCAACATTTCAAAACATTACACCACATTTTGATGAAAGTTACACCTAATACGGCACAGCAATATTCTGTGCTAAAATCTTGGTGGTCATCCAACTAGTAACTTGCATTCAAGTAACTAGTTACTTGACAGTAATTCAGCTCACACCAGATGAACTACAGTAACAATCAGGAGTTGCTTAACAAATCCTCACATTTTCTTTTGCTTTACTGCTTTGTTAACTGCACTGAAACATACGGAGAGGGCACAGAGGCAACTACTAAAGTGAAAAGGGTCTCAAGCTTTGAGATCTTATTTATCTGCAGTGTAAGGAGCCTGACTCTCTATGTTCCTTTCTGAACCAGTGGTAAAACTTTGTGCAACAGGAATGCAGTAGTAATGCTGTGGGGTGCCTTTCAAGTACTACTGGTTTCCTTACAACAGGCATCTCCACAAATCAACTGTGTAAAATTTCACCAGTGTCACTGGCTTTCATCCTGCTTAACATTTCTCCCAATTCCCAGTATATACATCCTGCCTTACTTCTGTATCATAGCAGCAAGGAAGGGTTGCTTGAATACTGTAATTGTTCCATTGTCTTTCAGATTCTCTAAGTTCACTTTGACTAATTTTCTGCTTCATTACTTGTTTGGCCTAGTAAAAATGTTTTGTGATTCTTCTGATTTTTAAAAATCATCTCAGTGCCTTTAATTTTACATATGTTGTGCAATTTAATTTTCTGTTAATTTCTGGTTCTTCCTTGTCCACATCTCCCTCACAAAGTGGACCTGTTTGCTAGTTTCAAATTTGAACCTTCTGTCCCCCTATTAAATTAAATTCCTATCAGTTTTGTGAACATTGGTCACTGGGTAGAGGAGGGAAGTCCCATTAGCATCCTGGTTTACAGGAAAGATGGACAACTCAGCTTTTGCCATTTTTGTTTGGGTTAGCTTACTGGCTAACCTAGGTGTAGTCCTTAACCAGCCACAGCATGTGTTGGTTAGACAAAGTATAAAGAAAGGAATATTGTAGTTGGTGAGGGAGTATATGGGATCATGGGAAAGCTTTGGAGGTATTATTAAGGTATATGAAGGATGTAACAGTTTATTTAAGGTTTTAGTCATAGAAATCTGGGAACAGCTAGATATTGTGGTGGAGAAAGGAGGGGGGATAGAGGAATTGAACATGGAGAAGATCTCCATAAAAGAGGTGTTATTCTGATCACGTGTGGGGCAAAATAGTAGGAATGGGATATAGGCCATAGAAAATTAGGCTCCATTAGTTCTGCTGCTTATAGTATATCTGTATTTTTTCTTGGATGAGAATTTTTAATAAAACACTTTTATTATGGTGTTCGAGGTTTCATACCTTCTCTTTTTCTTGTTCAGATAGCTTGTGTAAACCCTTCATTGCTCTCTGCTAATATTTTGTCAGGTCAAGATGGAACATTGCAGTCTTTTTCAACAGTGCATGAAAAGTTCAATAAAAGTTTAGGACGTGGTAAGTATTTCAGTGAAAGTAAAAATATTGGTGAAAAAAGCCCTGAAAAGTATTTAAGTAAACAGGAGCTAAAACAGTCCTTATTTTCACTTTAACTGTTGTATGAAAACTGTTCATCTCAGTTGTTCTGCAAACTCAGTCCTTCCTGATGTATATGAAGTGTGTTCTGAGATTCGTTTGTACTTAAGAAAATTAATTTCTCTAGCCTGGCAGTGTGTGTTATTTCACTGTGGGAAACATTGGGCGTGATCCCTTTTCTTTATTGAAAACGCGTAAAGCAGTAGCTGACATTTCAGCATGCATAATTACAACTGTTTACCTCATTCCCCTTCTAGTCAGTTGACTAAATTATTAGTTAATTCATATTTCTTGACTTCAGTTACTTTGATTTAATGTAGAATTTAATTTAAAAAACACATCTTCCACACAATGCTGTGGTTAAGGGACACTTTCTTGTACAGTTCAGAGAGCAAGGCTCAGAAAGACTAAAATAATTCTTATTTTTAAATATCTCCATGTTGATATGTATGTATTTAGATAGATTTGAATAGACAGATATAGATTAATTGATTGTATATATCCTTTGGGCATAAATCTGAAATTCCTGACTCTTTGGTTTTTGAAAGGTCTGGGTGTTATACATTGCTTTATATAGTGATGTCTGTATGACTATTGTTTTAGCTGTGATGGGGAGACCTCTGCTTCAGGTTGTAAGCACAAGCTCCTGCAACAAATGGGTTGAGTAGTACATCTGTGAATGTAATAGGCTAGTGATGGGCTCAGCATCACATGAATTTTGGCAGGAACTCTAATAACATTCTTAGCTCTTCAAACCCTAGGTAACAGCAATGCTGTGTTAATGTAAGCCAGATTTTTCTAAGTTTTATAGGAACTTCGCATTTAGTAAACAATCCTTTTTAAAGCATTATTCTCAGATCTAGCCATGAGACTGAGACACTTCTTTTTTTAAGGTTCAATTAACAAAAAGAAGTCAAAAAAGAAAGGTCTTAAGCTTGATACGATGGCACTTCCACCAATTACAGTCTTTGCTTCAGGTAAGTAGTCTTTGAGACGCGTTACATAGCTCATCATGTCTTCATTTTGTTGTTTACCCCTTGAGACACTACTATTTTGAAAGCCCATGCTGTATCAAAATGAGATTATTGAAATTCTGTGACCCTTCATGAGCTGTTGAGTGACAGTTTAAAATGACACTTTACTTGGTAAACTTTTCTATTATTTCAAAAAAGAGCATTTTATTTCAAATATCTTTGTGTATAACTGGCTCTTTGCTTGAAAATCTCCAGCATGGGAGCCAGGATCTTCTTGATGTAGATATTCTTCCAGGCTGGAGAATGAGCAATAAGGGGGCTGAAGATCTTTGTCAGCTGAGGAAATCTTAGTTATAGCGGTTGATCTGGATTCCCCAATTCCTTTATTTGAGTCGCTTTTCAAAGTCAAGTTTCAATTACTCTGTTTGTAATTCAGTATGCAAATAGCGAACCTTACTTTTTGAAGCAGAATTGCAATTATCTTTGCTTCATCAAAATGTGTTTCTTTAAACTAATGACCTCCTCTTCAGACTTGAAGTCTGTTTTGTCTTAAGTCTAGCTATGCTTTGGTCTTCCAAGAATGGTTGATTGTTTCACATGTTGAAAGGTTTGGATTTACAATTTTGTGTAGCCCTTTGACTACTTATGGTATTTGTATTTGCAGACCTTAGAGATACAGACTATCTGTACATACTTGTTGCAAATATGTGAGTGTGTGTGTGTATATATATATATGCAATTTTTAAATTGGTATTAGACATGCCTGATTGATTTGAGGTGGTAGAACTACCTGAAATGTGTTTGGAGACATGAGAAAACAATTATTTAAGTCCATTTTAGAGTGTTTCTTTTTTGCTATCTTGTCTGTTTGGTGAAGTGAACCAGTTTGTATCCAGTTGTTTTATTCTTTGAAGTTCTAGAAATACCCAATTTCAAGCTCTCAATTTTTTTAAACATATGAATTCCAGGAAAAAAGCAAACTTGCTCATTATTTAGATCCCCACATATCATATTTTACTACAAAGTTTGGACACTGAGCTTGTGAGGAATGGTTTTCCTGCAAATGCAGAAGAAGTCTTTTGCTATGTGAAGCAGACTTAGCTCTTAAACCCTGCTTTAAGATGTTAATCTAGTGGCTTCTGCTGCTTCAGCAGCTGAAGAAACCATTAAGAGACTCAGCTGGAAATGTGTACAGATTGAGCAGTTTAAACCATTTAAGTTTAAATATGCTTTTCAAATCACATAGACTCAAATACACAAAGACATGAAATATACCAAAAGAATGCTTGTGGGTTTGTTAGCGTTTTAGTACACTAGCATATGCACAGTGGTTTGCCAGGTGTTTTTTATGGTTTGCCACATGTTTTTTATGAATGGTAGCCTTTTGACTGTCCAACAGGGACGCTAAATATGAACTGTTCTGCCTAAAGGTATTTCAAAGTACTCTTATGATACCAGAAGAGCTTATTTGACTTTAGAATGATTCATTGTTACTAAAAGGAGTATGTGTTACATTGCAGAAGTGGCACATCAGAGTGACTGGGATAGTATTGTTGCCTGCCATCAAGGCTATATAACCTGTACAACCTGGAACTATCAGAAAACTTCCATGGGAGCTCATAAACTGAGGCCAGAAGAATTTAGCAAACACAAACCTATTGATATATATGCAACAGTAAGTTTATTTAGGATAACATTTCTTCAGCATTACAGTATATGCTATTTTGGTTTATATTTGTACAGAAGCAATATTTAGAATGAAAAAACACTGTCTAGACATGTTCTAGTTGCTTTGCAGAGTGCCTTCTGCCAGCTCAGTGTGGCCTACTAGCTGTTTTGTAATGGATGTGGTCTTAAGAAGAATGCTGTCTATGCATTTTTTCCTTAAACGTCCAGGTTAAGTGCAGATTTTATTTTCTGATTCCAGTAGGTGGTTGGTGTTTTTAATCTGTCAATGTGATGTAGAGCTGACTATATGCCTGTGATGATAAACTTGCTCTGTGATTGCAAATTGCCAAAGATAGTTGTATTTTGGCAATATGGAAAACTGTATTTCCAAATTGCAGGCAGGATATTCCCTTTAAAATGCCTTACAACTTCAGCTGGACACAATGAAAGTCAAACACTCAATGAAAGAGATTACAAATGTTTACTGAGGCTTATGGGCTTGCAAGACAGGTAGTTGCTGTGGCATACTTCATGTGCTAGGTGTTCATACTACTACTGGATCTTGTGATAAATTATTTTTCTAACCTTATGCTTAGTAGTTCAGTGATAGACAAAATCAGTTCATTTGTAAATACCTGGTTTTCTTTTAACTACTAGATTCTCTGGACTTTATCTTTCCAGAGACATCTAGACCACTGTTTCTTTGTTTCTTACTATTTAAACTCTATGGGCATTGAAAGAGGCATGGGCACTGAAAGAGGCATGCAGTCAGCATGCTTGGACTTTTTCTTAGGGATTGAATTTGTGGATGTCTTGATTATAGAGGTTACTCCTTTAGGTTACAGTGTTGATATTATTAGATATCACTTCTGATGGGTGTCACTAAGTCAGTATTTCATTATCCTTCATAAGGATATGCACTGCCATATTTATTATTTGCTGACTGTTTGCTTATTTTAAGAGCTCTCTACTTTTTTAAGGTGTAAACTGTTGTTTGTTTTGTGCAGTTTTCCTTGAAGTCTAATAAAAAACATACTAGTATTTTGTATTCCTGATATGTTATGTATCTTGACAACTTTGCTAATTACATAACACTTAAAGAATTGTTTTCATTGGTGGTTGGTTTTCCCCCCCCCCCCTTGAAAGGCAGTTGACATTACCTCATGTGGGAACTTTGCTGTAATTGGGCTGTCAACTGGACGGGTAGATGTGTATAACATGCAGTCTGGCATTCACAGAGGGCGTTACGGCAAAGAAAGAGGTAAGAGTTGCTACACTTCTAAAATACTGACTCTTAACAGAACAGCAACAACTTGGTGTTCTGTCTTCTAGGAAATTTATCATAGAATCATTTAGGTTGGAAAAGACCTTTAAGATCATTGAGTCCAACCATCAACCCAACACCACCATGGCTGCTAAACCATGTCCTGAAGTGCCTTGTCTACGTAATTTTTAAATACCTCCAGGGATGGTGACACCATCACTTCCTGGGCAGCTTCTTCCAATGCCTGACAACCCTTTCAATACAGAAATTTTCCCTAATACCCAATCTAAACTTCCCCTGGCGTAACTTGAGGCCATTTCCTCTCGTCGTATCGCTAGTTACTTGATAGAAGGGACCAGCACCCACCTCACTACAACCTCCTTTCAGGTAGTTGTAGAGAGCAATAAGGCCTCCCCTCAGCCTCCTTTTCTCCAGGCTAAACAACCCCAGTTCCCTCAGCCGCTCTTCGTAAGACTTGTTCTCTAGACACTTCACCAGCTTTGTTGCCCTTCTCTGCACATGCTCCAGTAACTCAGTGTCTTTCTTGTAGTGAGGGGTCCAGAACTGAACACAGTACTCGAGGTGCGGCCTCACCAGTGCCAAGTACAGGGGGACGATCACTTCCCTGCTCCTGCTGGCCACACTATTTCTGATAACAGCCAGGATGCCATTGGCCTTCTTGGCCACCTGGGCACACTGCTGGCTCATATTCAGCCAGGTGTCAACCAGCACCCCCAGGTCCTTTTCCGCCAGGCAGCTTTCCAGCCACTCTTCCCCAAGCCCGTAGCATTGCATGGCATTGTTGTGACCCAAGTGCAGGACACAGCACTTAGCCTTTTTGAACCTCATAAAATTGGCCTCAGCTCATCGATCCAGCCTGTCCAGATCTCTCTGTAGAGCCTTCCTAGGCACAAGCAGATCACCACTCCTGCCAACCTCGGTGTCATCTGCAAACTTACTGAGGGTGCACTTGATCCCCTCATCCAGGTCATTGATAAAGATATGAAACAGAAGTGGCCCCAATACTGAGTCCTGGGGAATGCCACTTGTGACTGGCCGCCAACTGGATTTAAGTCCATTCACCACCACTCTTTGGGCTTGGCCATCCAGCTAGTTTTTTATTTGGGAATCTCTTCAGTTTCTCTAATTACCCTACAGTGTCCTATCTTGCACTGTAATCAGAAGTAATTTGAAACCTGCTCTGAAGGACAGGATCCCTGCTATTTTTAACAGCTCTGATGTTAGCATAAGTTTGGTTTTAATTAACACAAAATTGTCAGTTACCAAAATGGTTAGCAGTAAAATGAGATCCTCTGGCCTCAGCTCTTTTTGAGATAATCACATTTCCAGTACTCAGCTTCTTATTACAGGGTTCTATCTCTGAGATAGATTTTTCCCTTCTGTTTTGTGCTCCCTGCTTAAAAATGAAAGAATACTTGGGAAAGTATTCCCATGAAAGACATGCATGGGAAATGGAAATCCTAAGGAAGTCCAGTTCTTTGCATGTGCTACTATTTTCAATTATGCAGCTGCAAAATTAGGCCTTAATGTAGATGACAGTGTTCAGACTTTTCCTTTTAATGGTTGCATACATGTATTTCATGTCATGTATTCTCATGTATGTTTGCTGTTGCTTTGTAAGTCTGCAATTTATAATAGGGCCCTCGTGATATGTATTTTTTTGTTGTAGAAACAAGGAAAGAGTCCTGATGAACCCTTAAACCTTACTGGGTTTCTAAAAGCCATCTAGTGTAGCAAACATGAAGTGATCTAATAACATCATTGCTTGATAGTGGGATGCATTTTATAAGTTTGATTACTGGCCAGTAGTCCTAGGCATAGATTAAGAAATAAAATTGATTCCAAACCAGAGGAGCTATGCCTTATCTTTAAACTGCAGTGGCAAGTAGCCTAGGAAAGCTCTCAGACTTTGGGCCAGAACTAAAACTGTAAATTCTGTCTGGAGTGGTCACCCCTGCTAGAGGCATTCCATAAGTGATTCAAAAAGCCCCTCAAATCTCTCATCCAAAGAAAGCCCCCCAAACTGAAAGCAGAAATAAAAGCTAATATTCAGCTGCAGTTACTCACAATTTTGTATTGTATTCTAGGTGCTTACTTGAAAGAAATTTAGTTTCTCTACTGATAAAGAAACTTCCAATATTCGAGCAGTCTTGTCAGGTTACTTTAGAATTGTTTGTCACATGCTTACTGCTTATTTAGTGTAGTTAGGCAAAGACATACAGAGTAGTGTTTGGCATGCTGCTGATTTCTATGCTATGTTTAAATTCTTAAACAACTTTCTTTTCCCTTGATTTGCAGCACATGAGGGGGCCATTAGGGGGGTAGCAGTGGATGGATTAAACCAGCTGATAATCACAGCTGGTAGTGAAGGATTAATTAAATTTTGGAAATTCAAAACTAAAGATCTAGTTTACACCACTGAGCTTTCTTCTTCTCCAAATGGAATTCTGCTTCACAGAGACAGGTAAGAAACTGAAGCTATTTCATGTGCTTATTGTTTTGCTGTAAGTACATAAGTCTAGGATGGCAATCAAATACTCTTATAAAGTTTAAATTTCTGATGCTTTGAAATACAACTGACTATGAGTTGACAAAACAAAATGACCGCAAGACATTTGATTAGTCTGAAGGAATGTAATGCTGTTTATCTGAGATTATCTTGGGTTAAAAGATTTTTGGAGCAATGTTAGAATGTTGTTTTTATTTTTTGTCTTTTGAGTATTTATTGTCGTGTGCTAATGATTCTTGACAGTGGTATCCTGGGAATTGCCTTTGATGACTTCAGTATTAGTGTTTTGGATATAGAAACCAGGAAGATTGTCAGGACATTCGCAGGACACCATGGACGGATTAATGACATGGTAATTGTTAACTCATTTTCTGTAACAGGTGACATACAGATACCTAATTCATTTTAAAGATGCTGAATTTCTCTGTGTATATTAAGTCACTGAGTATTGTGTTCAGCTGTGACTAGTAAAGTTGTAGTTGAGCTCTACAGCAGTTTTGGCAGTGTTAGTTTTCAAGTTAAAATGTATAGCGTTAAAATGGCCATGCATTTTTAGTGTGCTTTGGGATTTTACTATAACTTTGCAACAAGCTTATTTAGGGTGTAACAAAAAAAACATTATCAATAATGAAAACCACCTTGAGGAGCAAAATTTTGCAACAGTCTTAACTGTATATATAGAAAAGATAAGCCAGGTAAATAAAAGGTGTAAACATGTCTGAGATTATGCAATGCACTGGTAATTCCTTATTTTACATCTTGTGTAATAGTGCTTTGTAGTGTTCATTGAAATAGTTTTTAGTTTCTGATTTAATTCTAAGTGCTCGTCAGTAAGTATTTATTTGATCAGTTTTAAGCTTAGTGGTTTTTCATCATTAACAAAAAAGCGAGAACCAAAGTGCTTTTACTAACAGCCAGATGTATCCTCTGTCATATATTTAAACCCATTCTGAAATAGTTTCCATTTTTGTCTGTTTCTCGCTTTCAATAAGGTGGTGTCAGTTTTGGTTTATGGCCAGACCATTTCATCCTGGTGTTAGGGAGCAGTCTAATCTTGAACTGTGTTAAACAGGACCTCCTGTAGGGACTGACTTGTTAGTTGTGCCTTTAAACGGACTATTTTGTTTCAGACTTTCAGTCCTGATGGTCGTTGGCTGATAACTTCATCAATGGACTGTACCATTAAGACTTGGGACCTTCCCTCTGGATGGTGAGTCAGTTTAAAAACATACAGGAGAAATTTATTATAATCCCCTTTCTGTCTGTGAAGTGGTAAAAAGCCTTCTGGCTTGATTTTTCTGTCACCCAGTTGTACTATGTGATATTCAGTTGTACATGGTGTAACAACTCAGTACCCAGTATTTTGGTTGTGTGTGATGCTAGCAATGTGTGCCTTTTTCTGGGTGTACAGAACAACAATGTCCTGAAGATCTAGTGATAAAACCTGGAGTTTTCATGTAGTGTGAATGAATGTGAATTTGTTCTTTGTCTGGAAGCAGCACTATGATAAAAGATTGCTGAAGGTGAATTGCTGTGTGATATGCTAAGTATTCAGAGTCATAGAACGGTTTGAGTTAGAAGTGACCTTCAAAGATCTAGCCCAACCTCCCTGCCATGGGCAGGGGACATCTTCCACTAGATCAGGTTGCTCAAAGGCCCGTCCAACCTGACCTTGAACACTTCCAGTGATGGGCCATCCACAACATCTCTGGGCAACCTGTTCCAGGGTCTCACCACTCTCACAGTAAAAAATTTATTCCTTATGTCCAACTTAAACCTACCCCCTTTCAGTTGTAAATCATTGCCCCTTATCCTGTCACTACAGACCCTGTTAAAAAGTCTGTCTCAGTCTCTCTTATAAGCCCCCTTTAAGTATTGAAAGGCTACAAGAAGGTCTCCTCCGAGCTTTCTCTTCTCCAGGGTGGACAGCTCCAACTCTCAGCCTTTCTGCGTAGGAAACATGTTTCAGCCCTCTGATCATTTTCTTGGACCTGCTCTAACTTCATGTCTATCTTCTGCTGGGGGCCCCAGAGTTGGATGCAGTACTGCAGTTGGTTGTGTAAATAGAAGGCTATTCTCCCATTCATTTTAGCAACACAGTAGGCTTTACCTCAGTTATATTTTTCATTTGTGCATACTTGTAACTGCCAAAACCACTCTTTTATGATCCACTGTGAGTAGTCTTCTCCCAATATGAAATTTGGCCAAGAAGTACACAAGTACACACAAGAAGTTCAGGAGCCTAGAAAAAACAGGCTGAAAAGTAACTTCAGGTTCTGTCAGTGCATTCTTTTAGCAGCACATAAGGTAGATCTTTAGTAATTTGAAGTAGTGCTATGCAGTGTGCAGCTCTAGTCGTACATGGGACTGAATGGTTTCATTTGGATTGATTACTTTTGTTGATGTGGTTTGATAAATAATTTTGTATACTGTAAAAGTTTTCATTTTACTACAAAAAGTGTGTTGAATCTCAACAAACAATTGACCTATTCTTACATGGTGAATGACACTAGTCTAAAATGGGACGGGATGGACAGTAACTGTCTTCTTTCCAGTATAAATGGGAGGAAAATTAGCACTCTGTTTGGACTTTCTCTTTCTAACCCTCTTTTCCTTCCAAAATGATGTGCCTACAAAAAATTGCAGCATTAATTAGAAAACTTCAGAAATGTTACTTTTATCTTCCATTTCTTTAATAACTAACACTTTACAGTAAGAATCCATCCATACTGGTTTTTAAAAAGTAATCTAACACTTGTTCACTTGTAACACATAAGTAAATACTGCAAGAAATTCTGGTAAAGTTGCAATCTAGGCAGGTACATGACAAACCCTGGTTTTGAAAGTAGTTAGGTTAAATTGTTCTTTCAGAATTTAAAGGAAAGGTTTTCCCATAACTGTAGGGAGAGGAGTGTGTTGAAAAGGAAGAACAGCTTTTAATAAAAAGCCAGATGCTTGATTAACTTCTACGGTGGTATATTTGCTCATAAATAGAAGAAATTAATTACAAACTGTGCATTCTAAAGACTCAGCTTTGATATTGTCCTAAAAGGATGGAACACATGTTTTTAGATGACTAAGTCCAAATTATGAAAAACACCAACTGACTTTAATAGATGTCATACCATTTACTTATTGAACATCTGTTTTTACTTGGCAATGCTGCTTAACTGTCCTTACATAACGTAAGTATTCCTAGTGCATGTTTTTTAGGTAGGGCTTTTTGAGAAACATGTTGATACTGTAAGCTCAGCAATTTTATACTTTCCATTGTCTCACTTTTGCAGTTAGGCAGGAAGTATAAGGCTCAATGTATTCAGTCCCCATGCAGGATTCATTTAGCGATTACTGTACATTTTGTTTAAAAATCACAAGCATGTCTCTCCTTATCCTATAGTGGATTGATTGCCCTCCCTGCCTCCCCCCCAGTCTGTAATTTTAATTATGATTTAAATTCAGTAAGTAGAAAAATTTAATTTAGTGTTAACTTTGTTTTGCAGTTGTTCCTTACAGTTGCTTTATTGAACAGTATTTCTCAGTTACTGATAAAGATTGTGGTAAAAGGATAGGTTTGAGACTAGAAACAGTATTTATGGTAAATTTTCTAGCCATTATGCACTGTGTGCAAAATGTATCATGTAACTGATACACATTCTGGCATTTATGGGTTTAGTGTTTGTATATTTTACGTTGAAAGTGATGAATGATGTGGCTCTTAACCTGATTACTTTTTGCTTGTAACGTGTGTCTAACAGCATGCAGAAGGAATAAAACATTCCATTCAGTGAAAAAAATGGCTTTTATTTTTAACGTGGTTTGTCAAACCATTACAGGAGTGCTCAGTACCTAAGAAATACGTGCCCACAAGATTTTACATTTTAAACTGCTTTGTTACATCAATATTTTTTCTATGCTTAGTAAACACAACAGGGTTGTAGAACTAGTTGCTCTCATCACTTCTCACTTTGGTTTTGATTTTGGTTTGTAAACAAGAACAAAATATTCAAGCTCTCCCATTTGTTCTTTTTGTTCTCTCAGTGAACTAGTTGTCAAACTTAACTGCTTCTTACAATTTGAAATAACTGGAATTTATACATCAACAAGTGACAAGCAGTGCTATGAACCTGGGGTTGAGTGGAAGTCTACTAGGGTGTCCATCATCCAGGACTTGTGGCATCATCCAGACTTAAAAGTGGCTTATTGTTAAAATAGTCACGTACTACTGAATATTTAAACTTCCTTTTTATGTGGTAATTTTTCAGTTTTATGCAATAGTGAAAGAAATTATCAAGCAATGGTATATCAAGCTGAAGCTATGGTAATGTCAAAACAAACTGTTGCAGATAATCAAATTTTGCAGTGTACAGTTCATTCATTGCTTTAGGAGCATTAGGTTCTAGTGTTACCCAGGTGTATATGAAGTATCTTGAGAGAGGGAATTGACAATTAATGGTAGAGCATTAAAAGATTAGCTCAGAGCAGCATGGGGCTGATTGGAAGTATGAAATTTATGGCTCCTGAGAAGGTTAGTGTTAGGCATAAGGAGTTGAATGTGAACAGATGGTTCATCTTGTTTTCTACAGAATGTAGATGTCTAAGGAGGTAGCTTTAGCTGATTTTGGAGAATTTCATAGAGGTGGGTGGTTTATTGCACAATGCTATACATTTGCTAAGTTCATATGTCGTATTTGAATACTTCTAATATACTAGTTCGTATACATACTTCCAGTCTCCTGCTTGCATTCAGTCTCTGTTGTGGTTTTTTTTTCTCCTTAGCCTCATAGATTGTTTTCTGGTAGACTCTGCAGCTGTGAGCCTTGCTATGTCTCCTACAGGAGATTTTCTAGCTTCAACACATGTGGATGATCTTGGAATTTATTTGTGGTGAGTATGTAATATAGCTATTTCTACACAGAATTTCAGATGGAGAAGAATTCTTTTAATCACCTTTATTGCAAATAGAGAATTGTTCTGCAAGGTATCTTGTCTGGGGTTTTGTCTTCTCTGGTTCTAATTGACAGGTGTTCTGCATTGTTGTGGTTCATAAATCTTGAAATCTCTTGCAGTTATTTATTCTGATAATCAAATGTTCTTTTTTTTCTAAATGTTTCTTTCTTACTCTGAAGAATTTCTATTATGCCATTCCTAAAGTTTTTCTTTTACTCTGCTATTATTTTTTTTTTTTGCCCCTTTTGAAATGTCAGTGCTCATGTATTGTTACTTTCTGAAGGGCTGTTCTTCTTGCCCTGGTATACAATGTTGTCTGAGATTTCTGAGTATAATTTGGAAGTTGTGATTATTTCTGTTTATTAATGATAGATCAGCACAGATGTAAAATGTATTTTGGTTCAATTACTTCCTGATACAAGTTTAAAGCAGATGACTGGTCACATCCAGTACTGAAGTAACACACCTTTTAAATGGTTTGTTTGATTATTTTTTTTTTTTTCCTTTTGATAGATAGATGTTTCAGGTTACATTTGGTGCCTGTAGTTTTGCCTGAGGGGTGTTCAGCTGTTAAACCTTTCTATGCTTAAGTAAAAGTGCTTCATTGTGAATAATGACAAATTTTTTTACCCAGCCCTGGTTTATATTGACTGAAAAGATCATTTGCCAGAATGACTTCTGTGCATGTTCCAAACCCCAAGAAAATATGCTAAGAGTACTACTCTCAAATTCTGTGACAGCAGGATGAATCATATCTATTTGCATAATGTATTGTACATATTAAGTACAAAGCTTTTTAGATGGGCAATTTTGCAATTTCAAGTAAGTACAGTACCTGGCAATGATTGAAGTAATCATGCTTGATAATGCTGTATGTATTAAACATGCTTGGCACTAATACTTCAGCATAACTTTTATGTTTCAGGCTTTCAGATGATGTATATTGCTATGTTTCATATCTTGTTTATCTGGTAGATGAGGAAAACTAATCTTGAATAGAACCCGTTGAATTACCATAGTGCAGTAGTAGTGGACTGTAGTAAAAATTATGTCTAAAATACTTGTTCCCATTCACCTGAAGATTGTTTTTAAAATGCCTGTCTTATTTTTCAGGTCAAACCGTTCTCTGTATTCACTTGTCTCTTTACGGCCTCTGCCAGCAGATTATGAACCTTCTATGGTGACACGCCCTAGCACCTGCCCTGTGCAAGGTAATCTTCAGGTGAAAGAGTATCTTATTTTCAGTTTGGCATTATATTTCAAATAGAATGTGGTTTGCTTCCTCAGTAAAAACTCACTGCATCTTAGTATTCTTTCTCTGAGCTGTTCCTATTGCTTCTGCTGGCTTTGGCATACTTACTCATATGCTGATATTATTTACTAAAATCTAGTCATGTTTCTATGTTTAGACATAAAGAATTACATTGTTATGATCTCCACATCTTCAAGGAGATTTTGTAGCTAATAAAAACATCTGTGCTATTTGTTGGCTTTCTTTAATCCCAGACTTGTGTAAATACCTTCTGTTTTGACATCTGTGAGGCCAGTTTGAAATTAATGTTACTGTTTGGCTTTGGGAAGGGGATTGTTCTTTGTTCCACTTCCCTCCAACTTTTTTGTCTGCCTGTATGCCATCGTAGTTTCACTGCTGTATATTGTCTTGTTGGCAAAAGAATTCAGTTCAGCTGACCTGCCATGTATCTGTGCTAGATTCCCAGTGAAAGAAAGGCCTAAATTGCTTTTGTGGTATTTAATAGAAATGGTTGTGCCTCTGAAGGCCTCTAGATGGAGATCTTGTCTGCCCAAGTTTAGCAGTGTCTACATTAGATCTCCGTCTGGAGGAGAAACACACCTAGCTATTGACTGTGTAAAAGAGCAAGGAACATACTAGATGATAACTGCTTTATTAAGCACACACTCATTTTAGATACTTAAATCAGGGAGACAGGATTTAATCAAAAAAATTTGAATGTTTTAATTCTATAAACTGATCCTGGCTGAACGGTTTAATTCAATGTTTGTCTTCAGTAAACGTAAAGTTCCTGTTTAGAAGCTTTTAATGGTTTACACTTTTATGTTGGTTTAGGCTTTTCTATCACATCTGTGGTTTTAGCCACATATATTTTGCAAAAAGGAAGGGAAACTAGAGGTGTTTGGTCAAGACTACATAGGAAGTCTAGAGAAAACTTAATGACAGGCTGCATATCTTCTGTTGTGTGATGCTGTGCTTCAGTGTTGAGATTTTCTTCATTTTTATGTGCCACTTCAGTCATACCTATGAAGAGGTTGTGAATAACGTGCGTATTTAAACGCAAAGATTTTGCAGATTTGTAACTCAGAACTAAGATTGTCATGCATATATTTTAAAACAGTTAACAAAATCTTAAAAGTAATCCGTTGTTCTTCATTTAGGACTTCTATAAATTGCTTTTATATCATTTCAGCCAAAGCAGATAAATCTTGTTAGTCTTCAAAATCTTGTTTATCCAATTCTGCATTTTAGCTATAATTGTTTTAAATTTAAATTTCATATTTCATAGGGTTAATAAAGATTGCTTCTGTAGCCTTTCAGCTATACAGTATGCTAGCACCCTTTTATATAGCTGTTTTTCAAAAATTGCAAAAGAAATAATCATGTTTTGATTTTTAAACAAATAAATATGAAGTATGTATGTTCATAAAAGATATCTGTTCTTGAAAGATGTGGATGTGGCAGGAGATGAAGAAACATGTGATGAAATGGTAGAATATGTCTCGCCTGAGCAACTGGGAGAGCAGCTGGTGACCCTTTCCTCATTACCTGAATCAAGGTGGAAAAATCTCCTCAGTCTTGATGTTATCAAGGTAATGATATTAGGTACACCATTGCTTATCTGCTGTAGTATTTGGATTGTATTTTTTAAGGCGGCCATAAGGACTATTTCTCCTGTAAAACAGACAATTGTCTTAACCATTTTCTTCGACATTCAAGAAGTCTTGAGGAGGAAATATTTCATAACTTTTGCCATTACTATTTCTGCAACATGCAAAAGAGATGTCTGAAGGCAGATACTTTGATGTCAGTGCAGCTAGTAAGTGCCTGTAAAGCTGTTCAAGGTTATCCAAATCACTGTTGGACATTCTCATAACCAGAAAAAGAAGGAATGTGCAAAAAATAGTAATATACAGCCAGATATATTTGCCCTTATTCTATGAGCTGCATTTACATAATCACAAAATTTGATCCCACTTTTCAGGTATTTTTCAAGATTTTGCAGTAGAAGATTATATGGTGCTTTTCACAATTTCTGAGATTTGGGAGAGGGGCTGTTTCTTTTCTAGATAGTAGCTTCCTATTTAGTGGTAAAACATTTTACCTATGTATTTACTTTGCGGTTAGTCCTTGCAGTTTTCATAGTATTTAAAAAATAAAACTCCTGACAAAGAAAATTCCCACATGTTCTTACTATGATGATGATTTTAATTCAAATATCTAATTAACAGAAAAAAAATAAACCGAGAGAGCCACCAAAAGTTCCCAAGTCAGCCCCTTTCTTCATACCAACAGTTCCTGGTCTTATACCCCGATATATTGCTCCAGAAGAAGAAAATGATACACAGGTAAAAACAAGAATCAATATAATAGTGTTTATATAGTGTATTTTAAAAGAAAATTCTTAAATGCTTTTTACTGCTGAGTGAAATCTTGCTAAAGACTTCAAAGTACTAGTTTTAACACATGTACATTAATGCTTTCTTTCTGAAAGTCTTTTATCCTGTCAGTAGGAAAAGAATCTAATGGAGATGTAAAAATATGTTTGCGTATTCATGTACACTCTTTTATACTTTTCATGGTCTAGTCAAAGGTTGTAAACCTTGGAGTATTGGCACAGAAATCTGATTTCTACATTCATCTTGAAGAAGCCCTGAGCACTAATGAATGTAAGTTAAGAAAACATTTCACTAAAAATGTAGATCCTAATAATATTTTGATATATGTTTGATTTCTAATGCCAGAATTGTGTGTAACATTTATGAGGAAAAAAATATGCATAGTACAGTAGCAAAGGTAAAGAGAATGACCTGTTATGTATAAAGCTGGCTAATACATAGACAGCCAATCTAGATCAAAGATCCTTTGGTACTCCAGCTTGCCTGCAGCATGGAGCCCAGTTCTGGCTAAAACCCACATAGAGAAAGAAGGTAACATTCCTAAGATTGTTAGACTTTTTTTGAGATTGTGATGATCTCATGCAGAAGAGGTGCTATGTATTATTTCTAGGGTAAGAAAGGAAGGGAATGATCTGGTAAGCAATAGTCGTGATTCACCGAAACATGAAAAAAATAATTTGCCTAGCAAGTTCTATTTTCAAGGGCTACTTCACTAAACATTCAGCAAATATAGAGCTTTAATTGATTGCTTTGTAATTAAAGTTTAAGAATAAATAAGTGACATAAAAATAAGCTGTTTGATTTCTTTTAACTTTCAATTCGTTTTGAAATTCAGTCACTTAAGTTGCCTGTGGAATGTACCTGCTGTTTTCCCTGTTTACCTTGTGCTGCTACAGAATCATTGAAAATTTAGATTTTTGGAAATGATTGGTAATATAGCTGCCTTGGAAATGTAGATGAACAGTCACTGATAGCCTGTCCACAAGGCAGTTCTTCTGGGAGTTTTTCTACTGCTTCTTAAACTCTTCTGAGATGATCAGCTTACTCAACTGTACTTAAAACATTTTGTGCATACAACTTTATTACCTATCACAAACAGGGTGTGGTTTTTATGCTGTGTTTTTAGTATTGCAATTGATAGTGTCTATTAAGCTGCTTCAGAGCTACTCAGAGAAGAGTGAAATATCAGGTGAATATTTAAAAACCTTACCAAGCACCTAGAGGCTGGCTGTACCTGGGAGCAAGTGCACTCTATGGTGCATTGCAGTAGTGGTCCCATGGGCCTCCCTCAGGCCACCTCTCTGCTGTAAGGCAGGTGTGCTCCAGGGTCTGTGCTGTAATCCCAATCCAGGGAACCTGTTGCTCCTGACTCAGGAAGGTGCTGGTGTGTAACATGGCTCTGTGCTTGCTAGTTTACAAGCATCTCTTCTAAAGGTGACTAGACTATGCAAAGAAACAGTATTATACTCTAAGCCATCTTGGCTTACCATTGGGATGGAGACAGGGTTTTGTACCTCACATCAGGACTGCGAACACAGATTGAGCTGGGCACCTTTTCCATATTGTATATGTACCAACCTCATAGGATGTTCTATGCTTGGTTTTTTAATGTCACAGTACAAAAATGAGTTAATGCATCTCTTTAGTACTGTTAATATCACAATTACATTTAAAACTAGCTAATGATTTTCACAGGAATCAAATACGGGTGGAAGCAGATTTATACTACCAAAGGAATATTAACCAATGCCTGATACCATTATTTACCATGATATAAGAGTATAAGAAGTTGTACTTCTTAGCAAAAGAAATATTAATTAGAGGACATTTTTAAAAATGTTTTTACCAACAGCTGTCTTTGCAACCATACATATTTTTATTTCTGCATTTTTAAAGCAAGTGGATGGACTTCTCAAAGATCAGGTAGGATTGTAGAAATCCTGAGGAAGAACATTGACGAAGAGGAGGAAAGAATTTGTAAATTGCATGTATTTCTATCAGGGAAGAGATTTCCACTGCGTGCACACACACACACACACCCTGGTCACAGGAAAAGCAGTCGGAATTCACTTTACAAATGTAATAACTACCTTAGAGTGCACCAGCTGATCCTCAATTTAGTTTAATGTAAGTAAGAGTAAACACTGTAAAGATTCCTAGTAAAAGTAGAACCCTGTCTATTCTAGGATGTATTTGCAATAATAGCTTGAAGTCCTGAGTATATAAGTGATTCTTGCCAAGATGTAAAATGACAATGTTACATGGTTAATAAGAAATTTTGTTCTGCTTAAAAGACAGAAATGGGAAAAAAAGTGATACAAAGATGTTACTTGTATTTTTCAAGCTGAACTTAAAAATAAAATGCAACTGTCTTATTAGAGATACACTTCGCTGTAGTATGTGATGGTACAGTAAATTAAAGGCAGGATGGCATTTTGTGGAAAATGAAAAAATAAGGAAACAGTAGAAGCTTGAAACATACAGTCACTGCTTAAGAATTTTGGAATAAACCTGTCGACATGAAGGATTTGTAAGATTCTTTTCTGCAAATATTACTGATAATGTATCCCTCAATGCTTTAACACAGATACAGCTCCACTTAACTTACTGAAAAGCTTGGGACCATCTAACATTGAGATAGAACTAAGGGGTTTGGCCCCTGAAGGTGGTGGCTCAACAGAGGTGATGCTAAGCTTTTTGAGAATGATTGGGATGATGCTGAATAAGAAGTACAACTTTGAACTTGCGCAGGCATACCTTGCACTATTTTTAAAGGTAACAATTTTCTTATAAAATTCTATATTAGTTCTGTTTAAAATGGTGGTTGTCCAGTAAAAGGACATAAATTGTCTCCTTGAAAGAATTATCTTAAGTGTTTTTTGTTGGGGATGGTTTTAAAATGACTGACTGAATGTATTGGATAATTTGGCAACTCATCAGGTCACAGTCAAGAAAAACTTGCTAAACCCAGATACTGTGAAGAGGACGATGCCAGACAGGTTTTATTCTAGTATTCGTTACTTAGAATTGTTTTTATTTTTGTAACATACCTAACTTTTTTTAATGGTTGTTAATTGCTAAGCTAAGATATGCTGTCTTCAGTAAGACAAGAATTCAATGCACAATATTTGGGGAAGTACAACAGGCATTTTGTTAGACTTATCACTAGACAGCAAGCCTGACTTTCATCTTCCATGTCAGTGGGCTGCCTTTCTTCTGTCAACTGTTAAGCATCACAGAGCTAATGAAATTATTCCCAGGTTGTGGAAGTTAGAAAGTTATTGTGATAAAATAACAGTAGCAGTTACTCTTAGAGAGAAGGTGGTTCTGCAGAAGGTTGAAACCCGATATACAAATGCTTACCATGTCAAGATACTCTGATTTATGAAACTGTGGAAAAGCAAATAATTACAGTTTACTAGTAAAAAAAGTTGTTATAAACATTCAGACACATGCAATACTGTCTATTTAACTGACTATTTCTTGATAGCAATATTGCAGGGATTGGTTTTCAAGATAGAGTGTAATGCTGGACAAATATGACTTGCTTGTTTCCTTTTGTTGGGGTTAAATAGAATGCGTGGGACAGCTTCCACAAGAATAAGTAGTGCAGATGAATAGAAGTAGATCTGTAGAGTGAAATACTTAGGGTTGAGGTCTTGATATTCATTCACCAGTGGCTTTTTATCATGTCTATTTATTATTAGTCTGGTCCTATGGACTGGATATGATTAATAGTTGTAATATTAGATGTTAGAATTCGTCTTTCTGTTCAGTTTCATACAAAAGAAACTTGGCTGTTGTAAAGTAGATTAGGGACAGCTAGGTAATTTTCTTCAGAAATGTACTCTGGATTTGAACTGCAGTAGAATAATATAAACTCACCTTGTGACACATGCACACCAATATCTTTTGTTGTAGGTTCCAAGTAAAACAGCTCTGAGCTTAGCAAGACTCCCAGATTTAAGTGTAGCCAGGAGAATAACTATTCCATCTGTTAAGTAGTAATGATGTATTGCCTCTCTACGAGATTGAGAGGTTTCTTTTCTTTATGCTTTACCAAGATTATTGTTTATTACATAGAAAGATATCATCTCCATCCGTATAGAGTATGCTGGCATCATTCTTCTTGCTTTATGCAACACAAATAATTAAAATAATAATCCTGATTGACCTCAGGGCATCTGTGTACCCTTTCTAGCCTAGAGGAATTTGTGATGCAGGTTGGAAAGAGGAGAAGGTTACCCTCTAGAGAAGTGTGTGATTAGGATAATAGATTCAGCATCAGCATCAGAAGAAGGTCTAGTAAAGCAATAACACATTTAAGACATTTTGCTGCCTTATCCTATCTAATACATATGTTGGAGTAAAACGGCTTGTAAAAGACTAGCAAAAGGGAGGCAGCATTAAATGGAGGGAATTAATTGAAGGAAGTGTGCCCTTCCCTTACTTGGGAAATTCCTGAAAGCAAAGTATTGGAATTGAATGAGGAAACTGATCTTTTAATTTTTTTATTACCTGTATTTGTCTCACTAACTACTTGTTTTAATTTTCAGTTACATCTTAAGATTCTGTCATCAGAGCCAAACCTATTGGAAGAAGTATCCAGATTGTCAACACAACTTGAGGAAACTTGGATTTATTTGCAGACTCTCTTCAATCAGAGCCTCTGTGTGTTAACGTATATGAAAAGTGCTTTGCTGTAAAATACTTAAGGATTTTGTCTGCATGAAGTTCCCGTTGGAATAATAGTACGATTTATTACCAAAAATACTGGATTCCAATAATTATACCAGGACTTCTGATGCTGTATTTTATACATCTGTGTATGGTAAAGTGGTTTAGAATGTGCATAACTGAGTATTTTTGTTCCCTTCAGTTGGAGCAAAAATTAATATGTGCAGCTTAAATATTCATGTTGTATTGGTTTGTGCTATCAATGAACAAACAGTTGGATGGCCACAGGTAACATAGCTAGTTACCTTATGTTTTCATGACCAAAAATGTTAATCAGCATGAAGAAATTACTTGGGGAAAAGAAAAAAAAAGGGGGGAGGGGGGGGATGTAATTTCTGTGCAGGAAACCAAAACCTATATTTTGCTTAATAAACAATTATTGTTGATGCAAAAATAAAACAAAAAGTCTGAATTCTTAACAATTTATTAACATTAGTTTAAAGCAAATGAATATAAAAACTTCATTCCTCTGCAATCAGAGTGTTTCTGTAAAGCTAGTAAAAATTAGTTTTCTTCTCCCTTTGGCAAGCTGTGTTCACTGTTTTGCCTCAGACACCTATTTCTGAAAGCAAAGGTTTCTAGCTGCACTAAAAATGACGGAACTTGAAAAAAAAAACCCTAAACCCAAAAAACCCACCCATTTTTTATAACGAAGTTTCTTGCTCTAATTGTGGAGGCTTAATTTCTTAGACAAATTAGTATTATTTTCTTAAGGAGATAAAGATTACTGAAATAAAAGCTTTGAGTTGTGGGAAATTTTTGAGTCAGGTGTTACTTTTATGAATTGATATTTAGGTTTCACATAATAAGGTTTGGGCAGATTTTGGGAACTCAAGAGTGGGATTATCTTTAAACTTAAACTTTGCTGTTTGAGAGTACTGCCTTGGAGTGGAAGAATCTCCTGAACAAGGCCTTTGCTGTAGTTCACATGCTTCAGCTACAGACACAGACTAACAGAGTAACTAATACAAATGTATGCAATTTTCATGAGAAAACTTGAAAGATGGTGTCATGTTTTCCTCTGTACTCGGCGCTGGTGAGACCGCACCTCGAGTACTGTGTTCAGTTGTGGGCCCTTCACTACAGGAAAGACCTGGAGGTGCTGGAGCATGTTCAGAGAAGGGCAACCAAGTTGGTGAAGGGCCTGGAGCACAAGTCTTACAAGGAGTGGCTGAGGGAACTGGGATGCTTACTCTGGAGAAAAGGAGGCTGTGGGGAGACCTTATCGCTCTCTACAACTACCTGAAAGGGGGGTTGTAGTAAGGTGAGTGCTGGTATTCTGCCAGGCAGCTAGAGATAGGATGAGAAGGAAACAGCCTCAAGTTGTGGCAGGGGAGGTTTAGGTTGGATATTAGGAAAAAAAATTTTTACTGAGATGGTTGTCAGACATTGGAATAGGCTGCTCAGGGAAGTGGTTGAGTCACTATCCCTGGAGGTATTAAAAAAGCACGTAGACGGGGTACTCCAGAACATTGTTTAGTGGGCATGGTTGATGGTTGGACTCATGATCTTGAAGGTCTTTTCCAACCTAAATGATTCTATGGCTTAAACCCAGCTGGCAAGTAAGCACCACACAGCTACTCACTCCCTCCCCCTGGCCCCACTGGGATGGGGGAGAGAGGCGGGGGGAGTGGGGAGTAAAACGTGTTGCAATAAAGACAGTTTACTAGGACAGAAAAGGAAGGGAAAATAATAGAATATACGAAATAAGCAATACACAATACAATTGCTCACCACCCACTGACGGATGCCGAGCCAATTCCCAAGCCATGGTGTCCTTTGGCAAAATCTCCCCAGTTTATATACTGGGCATGACATCATATGGTATGGAATACCCCTTTGGCTCGTTTGGGTCAGCTGTCCTGGCTGTGTCCCCTCACCATGTCTTGTGCACTCCCAGCCTCTGCTGGCAGGTCAGTATGAAAAGCTGTGAAGTCATTGACTTAGTATAAACACTGCTTAGAAACAACTGAAAGTGATCAGTGTGTTACCAACTTTCTTCTCATCCTAAATCCAAAACACAGCACTATAAAGCTACTAAGAAGAAAATTTAACTTTATTCCAGCCAAGACAACGACAATGAATTCATTGCATTTGGCATAAGACTGAAACAATAGTGTGGTTTTGTTGTTCTATATATGTGATTATTTTTTTAATGCCACCACTTTTTAGTTATACATCCTGGAAGAAATTATCTGTGGACAAGTACATGCAATGTAGAGTATGGAATACTGCCTGAAACAAGCAACAATTCCATATGTATCGAGATCAGCATCCTTTTGGCTGCTCAAATTTGCAAGAAAAGTCATCAGGGTTATCAAAGGAGTACAAAGGTGATGTGAAGTCAGCTTTTACAGCTTCTCTGTTTTCTGGCTGTTCTTTATCCATAAATTTGACTCATGTTAAAGCTTGAAGAGAACAGAGAAATGCTACGGAAGTTTACGGACTGTGGCATTCTAGCCAATTAGGACTGAGAATGTGGAGTCCATGGGAATGATGTACACTTGAGGGTTTTTTATGAAGTTTAATACTGAGATTTAAGAAAATCCTTTGTACCATAGAATGATTAGTTTCTGGTGATATCTGTTACTCCTAATTTCTTGAATGGATCTGAAGCAGTCCCAAATCTCTCAAACTTCAAGATTTTAAAGAATCATATTTTGAACCAAGACATTAGAATATTAAAAGATTAGTAAGTCAGTAGTTGTGGACCTGCCTCAGTAGAAGAAGGAACAGTGGATAAAGAACTTTCCTCTTGGATCAGAACAAAGATCTGTCAAGCCTAGTGTCCTTTCTCCAGCTGGAGCAAGGAATAGATGCAAAGGGTCTAGCAAACAGGTCATGTGTAAAGCGATCCTTTCTCAAGCACATCACACCAGCTTTCAGCAGACAGCTATTTAGGTACTTCATGACCCAGCTGTATTCTTAACAGTTGTGTTTAATATTCTGTGACAGACCTGTTCGTTCTCTGTGAGTTCATCTAATCTCTTTTGGAACCCATTATCCTTCACAACATTCTGTAGTAATGAGACCTACTATTTACTTAAATACTAAGGGAAATAATGTATTTCTATTTGTATACTCCAGACCCGCTATGTTCTAATGTATGCCCCTGCTACTTCTTGAATGTGAGAAATAGTAATTGTGCTCCAGTCTTCACGCTTCACAGAGCAGTTGTGAAATGGTTTCCACTTGTGAAGGAGATACTTTGTTTTACTGAGTGCACACATGTTTTTTCACTGACATACAAGAACCTTTTTTGGGCACAGATGTTTAAATTTGTATGTACAAGATTTGTCTACAAAACTCGGAAGATTTGTAAAGGCTGAAGGTTTTTTACTTACTTTCTTTTTTTCTGAACTACTTGATGTAATCTGGAGAAAAAAGACATACTTTTTGCCAAACAGGCCATTCTTCTGAAAGCAGAACCAGCAAGCTAATTTTCGCAATTGATGTATAATCCTTTTGACATAATATTTGCAGTCTGGGTGATCTCATTAAATGTGTTAATGCAGTTTCTTATATCATACACAAATGTGCTTGAAGTCTACCTGGAAGACTTCAATTGTTTCCTTCAGAAAATAGTCTGTAGATGTTAGTGGTATCCCACCTCCTTTATTCTTTTGTCTTTTCCTCAAAATTCCTAGTCATCACTGCTATTTCAGGAGTGTTTGACTATTCTTAAAGCTGGTTCCAGTCTTACAGCAATAGCTCTGATTGCTTCTTGTTCTTAACCTTTTATTTTGTCATTTTTCTCCCTGCATGAAAATGGTGAGCAAGTGTTTGCCATTAATCATTTCTTCAGAAATAAAAAATAATCTCTAGTTGCTAGTGGATATAAGTGGATATTTCACCTGCTGCTTCCTATATTATTTCTTCATCCAAGACATCAAGGACAATATCTTGTGATACTAGTCAAAAGTTGTTGATTACAAGTGGTAAGCCACATTACAGTGGCATTTGCTAGGTTGGGCTTCATGTTGTCTATAAGAACTCATTTTAACCTATTGGCATTGTAATGGCATATGCAATAGGGTGTGAGAAAAATCATTAGCTGTATTAAGGGTTATACTTGTTAACCCTAGGCTTTCTTCTAAGCAGGACAAAGGTTTTACCATTCTTAAACAATGCCAAGCTCATTTTAGGCTAGCTTTTACTAGCAACTTGTTACGATTCTTCACAGCACTGTGTGTCACAGCACTCCTCCCAGCTTCTTCTCAAGTCTGTTATTTGCCTGTGCCTGCCTGTGTTCCTGTGCTCCATTTTCACCATGATTTTCTCTGCTCTTTGGCTTCTGAGCATACCTGCTCCTCTGTCCTGTACACAGCAGTCCTGTCAAGGTAGGTCTCAGTACTTCCACTATTTTACTTCGACTGTGTTGTACTTTCCAAACTGATTTGGTACTCAGGTGAGTACCAAACCAATTAGTTGGACCTTGTTCCCTGAATTTGTTGCTGGCTGGATTCAAACTCTGAACAGTGAAGGTTGCTCCTCTCTGAGCTATAATAAGTCTTCACTGCAATCTTTCCTTTCCTTTTTCTTTCAAGTAAAAATAGAGGTATTATGAGGAAAAATAGGCAAATGTGAAGTGAGAGTAAACAGATGCAAATGTTTACACATTCATTGTTCAGTAGCCAGCATAGACCCCTAACTTGAAGCACTTGAACACTTTGTAAGTTTCAAATTTAACTCTTGCTTCTTCAAAAGAAAAGTTAGGAAAGGTCTCAAGTCTGTGCAAATTGTCATAATGCAAGCATCATTGCGCCAGAGTAAGGAAACTGGAAGGTACTCGTTTGTATTCTGTGAAGTAGAAAAGCCAAAGCATTTCTTGGCGTATTTGAACTCTGTTGATGAGCTGTGTTGAAAGAGTTTAGCATTGTTTAAAGATCACCAATATAGAAGTAGTTTCTCCTTTTGGCCATTGACATCAGCAGATGTTTCCTGAGCATGGTATCTTAGGATATCAGTATTTTCAGCACATCACCAGTTGTAAAACTTGTGCTTCTTAAGAATTACTTGATGAAAAATTATCTTTAAAAAAAATAGTTTTCCTTTTTAGAGATGAGGAATCCAATCAGTGCCTTACTTGATGTCAGTGTAAGGAGTCTGCTTTACTTTTTTGATGGGTTTGCAGTATAAAGAATAAAATGAAAGAGAATAAAAGAGAGGAAAGAAATAAAATAAGAGAATAAAATGCTGTCATTAAATGTCCTTAGCACTTGTGCTTTTCATTTTGTGAAGCAGTGATAAATTGAGGAAAGAAAAACGAGACAAAATAACTAAGGTCTTTCTGCCCTAGCTATTCCTTTTTCTGCGGAAGGATTGAGTGAGCTCTCTGATGCTCTGTAGCACATCATGGAACTTTGCTGGTTAGTGGCAGTCTCTGGAGGATAACTTTTCTCCACTGATGGGTGTGCTGCTAGTTCACAAACCAGTCCATGTGGCTAAGTGGAGGTACATCCTATTGCCCTGAGTCTCCAGTGTGTTAAAAGGTCTGATGTACTGGCTGTGTGGGTGTTAGAGTATGCCAGTGTTAAGGGTCAAACCTCTGAGGGATGAGACCACCTTGGTGATTGGCAGTTACCTGAAATCACCCATAAAATAAATCAGAAAAAGGTAGAATAAAATAATGTATTTGTAGAATCCTCACTCAGTTGCTATGTTTGTGAAGGCTATGGAAATAAACTTAACTTACTTAAATTAGGTCCAGTGGATTCCTTCAACCTGTGTTAGCCTGTAGCCAAGCTGCTAGTTGCCTTACAGCTACATAGCTGAAGATTAGCACTTACTGTCTCTTGAGTTGCCCCATGTTGGTCTCAGAATAAGACGTGAATTTAGCAACTCATCCCATCTGTTAGCACCCCGAACTCTCCTTGAGAGTTACTCAGATTCACATGTCTCAAAAGGATTTTGTAAACTTAGCTCACTAAAAAAGTGGTTATGACATTCCTCTCTTACAACCAGTGATGTTCCCCACTGCTTTGGGAATGTTAGCATCTCTTTGGCATGGCTGGAACAGAAAAGTCAAGGTTTGATCACACAAGGTTGTGCAGCTGGTTGTTGTTCACATTTGAGATATATTTGCCCATGGCTTTGGGTTGATGAAAGGGTAAGGGATGACTGCCCAATTCTCTTAGACGAATTAAATTTCAGCAAAACCAAGATAAACATAAGCTATTTCAGCAGTGCTTACATCAGTGCTTAATTGAGATGGTTTATTGATGGTGCTAGAATAAACAGCATCATCTCTATAGAAATCCCTGCAGCTCCCTTCATGTTGATGGCTGAGGATGACATCCTACTGGTGCATATGGAAAGGGCAGAAACACTTGACACCTTTTTTTCTTCAGTCTTCACAGGCAAATCCTGCTTCCATTTTCTGTGTGTACCAGCATCCTTTCTGAAGGAGAGGAGCTGCCAACAATAGGGTAGAAAAGGGTTAGAAAGACTTTAGAGCACAGTGCTCTGCAGTCACCTTATAACCATGGGACTGCACAGGACTTACACACAAATGCTGTCCAATATGATGGCATTCCCTATCACCTATAGAAATGCATTGTGATTGAGGAGGTCCCCGACAACTGGATTGAGGCTGTTGTGCCCATTTTTAAAAAAAGGTGAAGTGGAGGATCCAGGGAACTATTGGTTGATCAAACTTAGCTCAGTCTCCAAAACAATGGAGCATGTGCTGCATGCGATTTTGGAATCCATGTCCAGTACACAAAGGGGAAGACAAAGAAGAACAACCAGCAGAGTGATGAGGGCAAATCATGCTTGACCAAGCTGATTACCTTCTAGGATGAAATGACTGCTTAGGTGGACAAAGGAAGAGCTATGACTTTAATGATAAAGTTCAGTGCAAGTATAACAGTATGTAATCACTTAATAGTCTATTATTAAACATTGCAAATTGCTACTGCTAGAGTCAACAGGCATGCTGTCTGTTAAGATTTTGCACATTTTAGTGCTTATTCATTGTTTTCTGTGTGCCATGTACCTTTTACTCTGCGAGCTGGCTTACGGGTGATACTGGGTCTACAGCATAGAGGTGTGAATTACTTTTGCAGTAATCCAGTATAATCGGCATTACAGAAATTAATTTAGTCATATTCTAATTATGCCTAATACATTATTATTTTGTTAAATATCCTATAGCAAAGAAGCTCAATAAATTAGATGCAGCGATGTTGAATAATGCTACTGGCATTCGAGAGATTTGCAATGAGGCATAGAAGAATTATACTGCCAAATGAGTTGAAAGTATTTCAAGTGAAAGTCTGATAAGAAAAATTATTCTAAAATTAGTGAGTGCTACAACACACTTGGCCATTTTACTAGTTCTTGCCTTTTATCCCTGGAGGTTTCATTCTTGTGTATCGCCACTGTATTATGTCCCCTGCTGTAGTTAGAGATCTTTCTTCTTTTTATAATAGCTTCTACAGCCTGACTATTTTATAACCAATTGGTAACACAATTTGTGCTTGAGCAAAGACCCAGTTCCTAAGGTACAAGGCACTTAATCTGTGAATGGTGAGAGGTCCAAGAAACACTTAAGAGAGACTGTAAAAACATGTAGCTAGCTGAGAAAGAGACACAAAGTGTGGTTGTCTTAGGGAAAAGAAAGAGTCTAGAAATATATTTCTAGAGCAAGACTCTGCCGCTTAGGCTTGGAGACAGTGGTAATCTCAAAATTGTAAAAGAAACAGACTGGGATATATCTTTTCAGGAGTGAGGGACTTACTGCAAATAAATATCACTCCTTAGCAAGGAAAATGCCTGAGGTGTTGTAAAGAACCTGTGCAGTCAGAAGAAAGACTGTCAGCCCTCAGGAAGAGGATGGACCCCACTACAGTGGTACTTGGCCCAGGAGAAGGTGTCCTCTCTAGTGATGCTGTCCCCTTTGCAGCATCTCCCACAATAACTAATGAAAACATCAGAGCAGATACCTGAATACCAGAGCAGGAGTTATGACAAAGAAACCTGCTTGGAAGAGAGCAACACAGAGCCTCTTTCTACACAGGAGGAATGGGAGACTGTGAAGTACGTAGTAGTGAACCTTCAGGGAAGCAACAATCTGATTGCAGAAACCCTATAGTGGGTAGAGACAGGCATCCATATGTTCCTCCTTGTCCCTGCCTAGCAGTGGGACCATTGTGGCCATGCTGTAGAAGCCCTCTTTTCCTTTACAGCAAGGTGACTGCAAGATCTTGACTTTATGTGTTACATAGTTCCTGTGGGCAAATCTGCTTAGACAGGGTCACAGAGTCCAAAAGAGGCCCCAGTTGGCTAATGTTAAACATTGAGGATATCATATGCATGATAACATGCAAGTTGCAAGATGTCTCCCGGCCTTCCTTAGGGGACTAGACAGGAATGATTTCCTCATAAACAGAGGAGGCAAAGCTGGAATTCAGCCTGTCAGAGAACTGTAGCTAGTTTTCTATATAAATTGGGATTCGTGTCTGTGTATTGTGATTGCCAATGTCAAGATCTTAAAGGGCAACAGAAAGAAATGAGGTAGTGGGCAAATACAAAGATACTTCCAGAGCATTTACTTGATAAAATTATGTGGAAAATGTACCAATTTTTTCCCAACAGAAACCTATTAGTGAGGTATACTGAATGTTTCCACAAGTTGCCAAGACCTGAACAGATTTGTCTTTATGAAATAGAAGGTTAAGTTAAGATATTTTTTTTTTCCAGGAAAACGTCTGTTTCTGTGAGCTTGGAAAATTTGTTAACCTACTTTATAAGTATTTGATTAATCTGCTTTGTAAAGAAAGAAAATACTGAAATTGTTGAAGTGAAAGAAAAAAATCAATTGAGGTAAAATAATGAAGTAAATTTTAATGCTAAGGGCTAATGATACTGAAAACAATATGTGCTAATGAAAGTTTGACCATCTTGGATTACTTGCTCCATGCATATGAGAATATTTCTTAACTGAGCTCAGTGCCTGGCAGTTAAAGAATAAATCTTGATTATAGCACACACATATAAAACAGGCTATTTCAACATGACTGAGGAGGTGCTGTTCTTCCGGCACATGCCATTTCCTTTCATGCTGAAAGGTGAGGCTTTGAAAAATCTCATAAATTTTTTTCAAGCAGAATCATAGCACAGCTCAGATACTCATTCTTCAGCTTATTTATCATCTTGATATGTGGGAGGAGGAAATCCTGGAGTCCCAGATCATTACAGATGTTATCAGTAATCTTAAAGTAACTTATCACCCCAAACCCACTTAAGTCTCTGGACTAAGAAACACAGATGGAGTTCTGGGATTAGCAGAAGCTGGCCCTGTAGCTTGATATGCAACTAAACAGGACCATGAGCTGCTTGATATGCCTGGTCAGCCTAAAGAGAAACATAATGCAGTGACTGTAGCATCAGATGAAAATGGTTTGGATAAAATGAATCTAACCTCATTTGAATTAATCTAGCCAGAGCTGTGGGCTGGTGCCCAGGAGTGGAGTGTCAATGTTAAGCCAAACACTAATGCTGGAGAAGGAGCCAAATCCAAACTGTGGTGGTAGAACTTTCTGACCATCTCAGTGTGTTCCATCAGCAGGAGGGTGGTTACAACAGCCCCTCTGAAGCACAGCTTTATACGCTGGTCCAGATTTGTTGTTCTTCTGATTTAAACACTATTTTAAATACTGGTTACAGTCCTAAAAGAGATGCTATGCTCTAGGTAACTATTAAGCTGTGTTAGTGCTCTGATTTTTATAACTGACAGCCCTAAGTGAACTGTCAATTAAAATGACAGATTCCTGTTGATTAGAGATATCTACAGTGAATCTCTAGCCACTGGCAAGAAACAGGCTTCTATGCTAGAAGACAGTCTGCTGTAACAACAGGGAAAAAAATTATTTTTTATAATAAGCCATAAGTGAATATTCTACTGTTTTTCCATAATAAAATAGTATGCTATTCTGAAAAGGGATGAGGTTAAAAACTTTAACTAAGAGATGCTTTTGCAAAGCTTATGAAGACAAAATTGCTAAATAAAGTCCTTGAATAGTAATTAATCAGGAGTGAGAACTACATTCAGAAAAGCCAAGTAACTGTTTTACATACGTTGGATAATATTAAATTAAATAATTCATTGCCTTTAAATAGAAAAGGACAACTGACAGTTTTCAATGATGTTCCAGTCTCTGCTGTTCTGTTGAAATGGGTCTATGTGGCCACAGGTTTTTTTGCCTCTCACAAATACTAACCTAACTAGGTGTTGGAAATACTTATAGATAGCAACAGACAAATGAAAACAGATTTTAAATCTAATAATATATAAAATTCTGTGCTTAAGAGAACTGTGTCATTTTCCTCCTTTTACAATCAGCTTTTACTTTTTTACCCAAAAGGCACTCTCAAGATCTTCTTAGCTATGACTATCATCCTCCCCAAACCAGAAAAGCAAAGGTTTACTAGCATTAATTGATGACCTTTCCAATTATTTCTGCCATTTCTTTGTCAATTTCTGAGAAATTGTTCTTGCAGTATTCACCCCACTAATTCACTGCATGTATCATCTACAGAAATTTTAAGAGCTGAATAAAACATTGTAGACACATCTGGTCAATTAAGCATTTTCTCCTCCATGTTCCATATTTCTAAACAAGATTCTCTCTTTACATTGCTTAGTTATGCTTCTCTCCTTTAACTAAAAGGGAGGGTGTCTTACTAAAATGACAGGATTGTTCCTCAGATTGTACTAAGATAAAGGAAAAACGTTATTTGTTCCATTAATCTCTTTAATTTCCACCCTAGGATTCAAACTGTAACAATTATCCTTTGTTACTGTCTGCTTCTATTCCTGTTAGAGACTAACTTGAAAGGCAAGTGCTTCTTTTCCTATTGTTATTGCTTTAGCAACCATGTTCTTAAGAGCTAATTCTCAGTCTAAGCAGCACCCGCTTATATTATAATATTGGTAACAATTTCCACTTGCTCAATGGGAGGTCCTTTCATCCAAAGACTTAAAGTGATTGACAGCAACCCATGAATATAGGAGTTATCAGAAGTGTGTGACATGTAGGGAAATGGATCACGTAGCATAGTACCATGTAGAAATATCTGTATGTCATCATGTAGGACTGTTAGCTAGAGGTTGGGTTCCCAGCTGTGGCTTCCAGGCCTAAATAGTTTGGTGCTAGCTTGCTCTCTCTTGCTTTTTTTCATCATGCAGTCTTGATATATCCATTGTTGCTGAATGTCCTCTACCAAGTCTGCGGAATGACCAGAAATAGTAGAAAGGAATTCCAACCCTTGGCTCCTTGTCCTACTGTTCAGAATTAGTCCTGTCTTGAGAAACTTGGGGGTGGAGGAAGAGGAGCGATGAAAATCAAGGTTTCTGCATTCAAGGTAAGATGGACAAAAGCAAACCCAGTCTTTAGTTTCCATGTTGCAACCCATGGTTTTGTCATCTGACCAACTATGGTTTTGTGAAGATCACTGCTCAAGCATTTTACCTAAGAGTTCCTAATAACTCAACCTATCTTCTCCATCTCTGGCAAAAGCCTTCAGTGCTCACCTGTATTAACTCCAAACAGCACTTCTAGGTTTATAGGGAAAACAGAGTGATATATCACCATTATGCAAAATAAGTTACCCACCCAGCCAAATGCTTACAGCCTTACTCTACTTCAACTCAAGCCAATTTCTTTCTAGGAAGAATAAAAGAATACTAAATGATCAAGTCTGGTGCCTAGTAAGACCGGTTCATATAACAGCATTGATATTCATAAATGGATAGACAACAACCTCTGGGTCTGATTCTACCCAGAAATGCAATGAATGAGGAATTGCTCTGTGAATGCTGACAAATCTAGTCATAATGTCGTTAAAAGCTGTCCCCTCTCTTTCTCCTTTTCTACTATGAAGACTACTCTCTGGATAGCCAAAGTGATAGTAAAGAATGTGTCGCTGTCCCTCAGCCATTTCGCTCTTTTTACATAGGATGAAAGTAAATTTACATTTAAAAGATGGGGACAAAGAGCTGAAGATGAAGTGTAGCCCTGCATTTACTTCCCTTCCTGTGCTGTGGGGCCCTGACTCTGCTTTAGAGCCCACAAATCGTATCCTTGAAGTTCCTATAATGAAGGGTTATAAATGTATATGGAGGAGCAACACAAAGGCAAGAAGATACGCTTTTGTCATATGCCTGACTTTTTAGTGTGCTTGGTTCTCAGGATATTCATTATCTGTGGATGCATTATTAAAGTGGCCTAACATTTCCCCTAAGTTTCTGGTTTTCTTCAATCATACAACACATGGCATCAGAAACCCCATGTCAGACTTCTTTGCAACTCTTAGGCCATAGTGAAGCACCATATGGAGTTCCGAACATGGTGGGCTTCAGGATATATACATAAACGTTCAGCTACTAACTAATTAGCTGTGCAAATGCCTTACTGTGAGTCAAACCCATCAGTCTTCAGAAGTGCCTACACAGCAGGAGATTTTCTTGGCCAAAGTTTTTCTGTGTTGTGATGAACTGAAAAGTTATTTAGGAAAATACATATAGGAAAAATCATTTCAGTAAGATCATATTTTTATCTGAACTGCTACCTAAGTTTTGCTTTAAGCTGAGATAACAAATGTGAAATTTTAATGTAACAATAATAAGGGCTCTGTTAGATCTGACTGAAGTGGCCAAAAGCAAGATGCCAGGGAAAAATGAAACACGTCAAGCATATCTGATACTTCCTCTGAAATACTTTCTCAGCCTTTACCAATTTGAAATTGATGGACTATCTGAGGCAAAGGTGGTTTCTAACTGTTCTGGGATATTGAACAGTGGGTTTGTCTTTCATGAATCTGCCTGGAGTCTTTTGAATCCATCTACATTTTTGGCACCTGCAGTATCCCATGGCAAGGAGTTCCACAGCTTACCTGCTCACAGCTACCCCCTCTTGCTTGCTTTGAGGCTGGCTGCTTGCTCACTATCTTATTCTCCTTAGTTCTTCCACTGAAAAAAGCAGCAAACAACAAATCCTTATCCATCCTGGGGTTCCCCCCATGCCTGCACTCCTCTCTTGGTTTTCTAGTTCTTTAGTTTGGGTAAAATTTAAAAAAAGAAACAGTTGAAAAGATGACTGTGTAATGGGAAGGAAAATATTCTACCTAAACAATGTAGATATAGGTACGTATAAACGCTGAGCCATGTAGGCACTCTTATTTAGAAAATGAAAAATAATTTTTGTATGACTTCATGTTTTGAATGCTTTGATAAACAACCATGAAGGCTGTTTATTTCTAGAGTTGTAGGCAGCCTGGGATAACTGTAAACATCAGAGACTAAGTCACTGGCTGCATCATCCTATTAGTTAGCTGGCAGTGTATTAATCTGGAAAGAAAACATAGGCAAACCTTTTGGAATCCCTATCCTGGTTTTCAAATGTATCTTAAAAAAACATTCACAAAGCAGCAAATGAGAGAGAAACTGCAGGTAAAAAACTTACATTGTTGTTTTCAGATACTTCATGAACTAACAAGTACTGCTTCTGGAATAAAAAAAATGCTCATTCAGAATGTATCACCATTTTGTCAGCAATATCTGACGAACTTGTCAAACTCCAAAATCTCCATTTCGTTTCATAGCAGGGAAGACCATTTCACAATAACATTGGTTTCCCTGGAAGTTTTATAGTAAATGATTTGGATAAGATCCTGGCCCAAGAGGACAGGACTTCAAGTTGTGCAGGTCCTCTAAAAGATGGAGACTGTGCTTTTGCAGGTTCTTTGTAGTGTATGGAGCCATTAGCAGTAATGGTAGACAGCCCCATTTGGGATGTCATGATCAAAGCACTCTTTCTCTGGTTCACTGTAGAGGAGTTAGCAGGCAGCTGGTGAAGCATGTTTGGTTATGGACTATTATGTTGGAGCACACATGTTGCAAAGTATGACATGGTGTTTAACACTGAAACAGGCAGAAAAATCACTGAGGATATAAATAGTTTATTGTGTTCTCTCTTTTGCATACATGTTTAAATGTTTTTTATTATTTAATGGGATCACTTACGGTATTTGAGAACCCAGTAACTGCTCTGGGACTCTGTACAAACTTTAAAAAACGTATTCAATGTTTTTGTTTAATGTTCAAGAGCTGTAAAGTGAATGCTGGGCATTGATAAATTATATGTGCCATTTATTATGCTAGATTCTGTGCTGACCCAGAGCTAATGGAAATTACAGAGTATGGCCTGTATTTGTTCCCATTAAGGGTACTTGTTCTCAGTAGCACTTCAGGCTGGTCTTGTCTGATCTTGTTATTTGTTTAGCAGTTTGAGCTGCCTAAAGTCTTTTTAATTCCCATGATCAGTTCCACTCCTGTAAGGATAAATACAGCATGCAACGATGCCAAGGAGCAAAGTTGAAAGAAGGTAAAAATTTACAGTTAAAACTGGGGTTGTGGAAAAGCAGAATTTTCTTGTGTTGCATGCAAAACTGGAACAGAAAGTTTTAAGTTCTGTTCTCAGATCTGTCACCATCTCTCAGTGCCTATAAATAAATCAGTAATGTATTCCCGAGTTCCTTCATCAGTGAAGTAATGCTCAGTGTGTTACTGTTACCAGGGATTTAAGGGAATTTTTAAAAAACTGAGCAAAACAATGTGGCAGACTAGAAGGGAACATCCTGCTCAACATGCAAGTAATACTTTGGCACCTAAAGGTTGTGGCCTGCTCTGTGCTGGAGTATCATATTGTGCTTATACATGTCTTGTTAGAACAGTTTCATTTAGCTCTCACAAAATCTTTCCAGCAGTTGGCCTCCCATAACTGTCAGAATGATTGAGTAATTTGGATGCCTTCCAAGGCTCCTTCTTTTCCCAATAACCTAGATTGTTTCAGATTGAGTGTGCTGTGGAGAAAAAAATTTGCCAGGAATTTCTGTTACAGGAACTGGTGGAAACATCACTGAACCTGGCTCAAAGCAGACAAGCATATGGTTTGCTACAAATTTATATTAGCAGTTCTTGATCATAAGTATCAAATTTAGGCATATTAAGATTCCTGAAAAATTTTAATGTTTGGCCTTTTGCATTATGGACAGTGAAATAATCGTCTGATGACAGATAGTTAAAAGACTGCCATCCCATGCATGTGGGCAAAACGTGAAATAATATTGGAATTCTACACAGACATAACAAGGAAAAGTCGGTGGCTGGCCCCATCTAGTGAATGGGGGAGTTCTCATCCTCATGGTGAGTGACAGGTGTGAGGAGCGTGGTCATAGGCTCTGAAGGGACTCAGAGGGAAAACCAAGTAATTTTTATATTTGATGACTTGAACTAGAGGAGTTATATAAACAAACCATCACTCTGGGAGAGAAATTATTTCTATCAGCACCATTCTGAGTAGGTCTACATTGTATTTGTTGAAGCCCAGGAACAGAACCTGAATTAATGGAGGTATGAATAGTTTGGGTTACATGGATAGGTAGGAAAAAACATATCCAAAAATACAATCTGGGAAGAATCTGCAAGACTTAGACACAGTCTATTTTGTGGCCAGGGAGATAAGGGTCATAGATGAGACCTACACCGCAGGCAGGTATGGTAGCCATCTAGGAGCGGGTAGCAGGCAGTAGATGTCATGTAGTTGAAAGAAGGTATCTACAAGTAGGACTGGTCTGAAAGTGCTTTGATCAGTAGAAATCAGGTATTAAGAATCATATCCAGTTCCTAAGCCATCTGCTAAAATGTCTTTCCATAAGCACCACTCCTTGACACACAAGGTGGCAGGTAGTTCTCATTCTTCCCCATCTGCTCTGAAGGTCCTAGGCTTTACAGTAATAGAGTGCTGTCACCCTACCCTTTTCCTCTTTACATGTGGAAATTCTGATGATTAAGACAAGTTCTTGTATATTTGCCCATAGCACTGAATCACTGTGCAGCTTCCCCACCTTTAATACATCCAGTCCAGGAGAGCCTCAGGGGCAAAAGTCACTCACTCCAGTGGAGATGTGGTCAGTCTGTTCAGGACCAATTTCTTAGTCTTAAAAAAGTCCAGATGTTCTTCTGCTGTTGTAAGCATTATCATGCTTTAAGAATGACATTTTTATTACACTTTGTAGCAATGTGAAGGAATTGGATTACTTTTCAAAAGCTGATGACTTCACCATTGCTGAGATACTGCCTGAGAAAGAAAAGGAAAATCTGATGTAGGATATGGTGGATCTGGAGGTCAGGCATCATCTCTGATAGTGAATGCAAAAACCCTACTCACTCATGAAGCTGGTGTTAAAAAGTGACTTATTAAAATTAATAGCAGAAGAAAGTCTGTAGTGCTTGAAGAAGAAAACGTGGTTTCTTTAGCAGCCCACTTCATGCTTGGATACTTAATCCAAGACCCATCAGTCAATAGGAGATTGCCATTCATTTCAATAGGAGGTAGCAGAGGGAGGAGAGGTGGGCACACCTCCTCAGTGAAGGCTTTTGAGATTTATAAAACACTTGAGATTTAGAAAACAACTACTGCATTTTTTTCCTTCATTCTTGCATTCAAGATACTAACTTTTCCATTTTTTCTCCCATAAAAGTCACAACCATAAAAATCTTCTTTTTTTTCCTTTTTTTTTTTAAATTTTTGAAATTGAAAGTTGAATTTGGATACAGTCCAGTTGCAGCTTCTGGGACTGTAGAGAAAAGACAAAATATCACAAGAGGCAGTTGTGCTGGTAATGACAAGTTTGTGTACCTAGTCAGTTTTTAATAATGCTCTGTATGCTGTCTGCAATGTGTTAGCCAATTCTTGTTATGTGTTCACAGATTAAAATCTCTCCAGCATTTGTTTTTAAACTGAAGGAGAGCACCACCCATTTAAAATCTTGGGATCTTCAAATGAAAGGAATGTCACTAGCTGCAAGGCAGCAAAGATTTGCAGCCACGTTAACTCATGTTGTTTTCTGCCTTTATCTTTTTTAGGCTAGAAAACATTTTCAGCAACTCTGCTAGATCATGATCTGAAATAATTTTTGGTAATTTCACATGGTAAATCATTTGACCCCTGCTGGGAATAAAATTTCATGCTAGCTAACGTTGTTACAAAAGGAGCATGTGCTATATTGGTAATAGCAATGATGTGAGCGCTGAGTGCGAGTATTACAGTTTTTCAGGGAGTTAAGCAGGCTTGAGATGCAGAAATGTAAATTCACTGAAGATTGCCAGATTTTAATGATAAACCATGTGTGATAAATTGATCAGGAAGCTCCAGATAGGGAAGGGGGGAGAAAAAGGGCATGTCGATAGCATCTAACGGGTGGTACTCTCCTTACATTGCCAGAAGGCAACAGATATTTTTGACCTACCATTTAATGAGAAAAAGAGATACCACTTGAAGATAATTTTGAAACTCACATGTATTCATTAGTATCCTTCTGCTTTCATCTGCTAGTTTGCATTCTGGTTATAAAACTCCTGGATATATTGTAAGCAGTTTAAGAGCAAGTGGGGGAGACTGGCCTGGGGGAACATACTTTCAACGACTGGAAGTTGCCTGAAGCCACTGAGGCAGGAGAGGTTTAGATTTGGTCTGCTGTAGTGTCTGTTTTGTTTCCCAGATGAGGTCCCTGATGAACATTTCTCTGCAACCCCACGGAGCATCACAGCAGTCTCAGCGCCTGTGTCCATCCACAGCCACTTCATCCTGCACTGAAAAAGCTCTCCTTCCTGCTGCTGGGATCAGCTCCCCTCCGAGGTGGCCCTTTTCCCCTTTTCTTTCCCGACAGGCAGGCACGTCCGTGCCACTGGTGCCAGGGCACCACGGCCCTGCGGGGTTGCGTGGTGCTGGGGCTGGCCACCTCGCGCTTGCCTTTCGGAGCTGCCGGTGCCCCGTCTGGTGCGGCAGCCAGAGGACGTCGGCAGCGAAGAGCAGGGTCTGGAAGTGGTTTTCCGTCACTTGCAACGGTCTGCTCCTCCTGCCTCCTCGGCCGATTTCCAGTTCGTACCTATTCGGTCTGCAGACCAGTAGCCTTCTAAATTAAAATGCAGCCAGTTTGGCCCACACAATATATTGCATCACTGCTATGTCAGACTGCAGAAAAAAATAATTGTCTTGTATTGATGTGCTGAATACACAACACTACATTTGGCATTGTGGCACAAGATGCCTTATTTTCAGTAATACATATAAATGACTCAGCTCCAGAAGCAGCTTTTTATTTGTTAGTTGGTTATTCTTTTCATGGAAAAAATCAACCTGGCTGTATTTCAAGTATGTGAACTATGGCTCGGTGTTCATAGATGTATTTTAATGAATTAAGACTACTATGAAGTAATTAAACCTTGTCATGGAGAACATCTATCTGACAAATGTACTTGTTAGTAACAATAAGTTGTAGAGCCATCCTGGAGTCTTTCTTCACTGAAATTTATGTGAGCTCCTGCTGCTGCTGTCCTGTTTAGGGGTCTACAGTGCTTCCATTTTAAAATCAGCATTTTTAGGAATTCAGTCTGTAAACATGATTGTGGCAGAAAATTGTAATATGTATAGATAACTTAGAGGCCCTTTTTCTTTTCTTGGTTTCTGTTTTGTTTTGTTTTTAAATATCGATATCTGATCCTTTACCCACTTTTTTAATCTAAGAAAACATGGTAGAGACTGCTGGTTGTGGGTGACATTTTCTACAGTCTATAAAAAAAGTTTGCAGTTCCTGTAGCTGCTGTTTTAAACAATGTACATTTTTTAGGAAGTTGACAGGGGAGGCTGGATGATCCAGTGGCATGGAACTAAGTCTGCTCCTTTAAAATTTGCAAATTTTGCTACTGGAGGTCAGAACCTAAGTGTGTACTCACCAATCTACCTAGTCTTTCACTTTGTTCAGCAAGGTCTACACATGTGCTTAAGTTCCAATAAAATCAACAGAATGAATTGAAGCCCATTTTTTATGCCTTGCTAAATAAAGATACTAAATGTAGAACGAAAGCCTGTTTTGCAGGATGAGTATGCAGTGACAGTGAACGGGAGCTGAAAAGAGGGGGACCTACCCTGTTCTTGGTGTGGTACATGCTAATTAGACACCTATAGTCAGTCAGAAGGAATTGAATCACCTAATTGCCTGTTTCTGCATTAAAAACTTTAAAGAAGCATTTCTGGGAAGAACAGATCATGACAAAATTACCTGTGATTACAAGGGAGGGGATCTAATAGTGCAGGTGCACTCTGAGAGTCCCATTGATTGGGTCATGATCCAAATTCAGCTGAAAGCAATTCATGTTATTTCAGCAGAATAATACAGTAATCTGTTCTACCCTGACCAAACTGAAATCAGATAAGCTTGTTTATAAGAGCTGGTCACATGCACCTGTATTTATGAAGCTGTGCATGTTCTGTGTGGATACCATCCACACATGTCATTTTGGTGTTAGTTCATGGCAACAAATTCCACTGACATCACTGGGACCAGGCATTCAGTCTCCCGTTTGCCTGTCTCAAATTTGTCACAGGCACACATCTAATATAGGATGTTTAAGAAGTGCTCTTTGTCTCAGTTCTGTTCTGTATTGCTAGTCTGGCTGTCACAACTTCATTCTGCTTTTCTCGTTTGCAGCCTTTGGCACTGTCTTTTTCTAGATGCATCAGTGTAGTAGAAAATTTGTATTTTTGCTGAGGGAGTGATTCTTGGGTTCAGTTAAAGAAAAAGGGTTTTGCTCTGAAAATCTATCACTAGCCTACTATCAGTGGTATAACCTGTATCCTCGAAAATATGTATGTCATGGTGAGTGGAATTTTAGAGAAAAAGCACTTCCTTAAATGGTCTTAAATCTAGAGCTGGCCTTGGTATTTTTTTTAAATTGATAACAAAGTTTGTGTTGAAATTGCTGGGTTTTGCCAAGATCTAATAACAATATAAGAGTTCTGCAGAAGTGTATCATTCTAGGTATATAAACTGGCATGGTGCTCTATAAAAATATTACGTTTTTTGACCAAATTGCTGAGGATTTACCAATCTGACAGTAGTATAATAGGAAGGTTAGATTCTTTAAGAGAAGCTGATCATAAACACAACATGCACTTTTAAAACTGTAACTTAAACTTGCTTACTGGCACAGTCCAGTTATATTTAGAATAAAGACAATTTTATGTGTCTTCCTCAGTGATCTGTTATTCTTCAGACCTAGTTTCATTTCTGTGTTTTAAACACTTTACACACATTACAGTGACTTTCATAGGAAAATTCTGGGGTTTTTAGGTTAGATAGAAGAAGCCCAGATGTAAGTTTGGAGGTTGGAGAAAAGCATCCCATATAGAATTGAGTGAATTGCTGTAAACCCAAGGATACCCTGAAATTCAGTATTCTGTTTGCCTAGCTTTCTGCTCTAACAACAGGCTGACTGATGTGGCCTCCAAGTTAACTTAATTTTATTCGTTTTCTAGAATTCCTATTCCTGTCATTTACATGCCATTATTCAAAATGCAGGCCAGTTACTGAAGAAACCATTTTTGATGAAAAAGCTGCACACAATAAATAAAGGATACAGGCAGAAGATACTAGGAATAGTTATACTGGCCGTTACCCTCTCTTCATTACTGTGCCTAAAAATGGTGAGTATGACTTGGCCAAATCTTGCACTTATATCTTGCCATTAGCACTTTTTTAACTAGGAAACTGTTTTTCCTCTGGTGGAACATCAGGTCCCAGGTGAGGCTATTGAAGACTAGTACAAGGAGAAATATACAATTTAAATGTTGACATCTGAGAGCAAAGACTCCCAGTGGTGTCAGTGGATCTTGTATCCGCCTGTAAGAACTTCAATATTTGGCTCAGAAATATTGTACAATTTTAGAGGCAGAGGAAGGGTAAGCAACGGATCAAGATATAGATGACCTGTGTAGTTTCCAAAGTATTAAAGCAGTCTCCTACTTAATAGCTGCAGGTCTATTGAGATAAATAATATTCGGGGATGTAGTACTTATGATGATGATACAGCATCCACTTCACTCAGTCCTTCTTGTGACAAGGTGCTAACCTAGATGCGTTGCCCTTAAACTCCAAATATCATCACTTCAGGAAAACCTCCACACCTTCACAGCACTTACACTCATGTTTCTTTTTATTATTTCTACTTGTTTGAATGTTGCAGTGGCTTTGCCACAGAGGCTTTCTTGGTCTCTCTTCTCATGACCTGCTAAACAGTTTCCCCACTGACATCCCAACAAGGATGAATTACTCAAGAAAATGGCTGTGAGTCCTACCCAAAAGCATGTTGTGTTTTGCCACGTTAAGCTGCATGACTGAAAGATGTAAAAAGCCATAGCCAAGATAAATATACCAAACAGATGGTTCTTCACTTTCCTATCTTTAAAGCTCTACATGTCTGGGAACAAAGTTTCTTTTTCTTGTCTCTGCTGCTGCTAATTGTCTGTCATAGAACTGGGGACTTTTTAAACCAACACCTTCTCCACAGAAAAAAAGCCTTGGTAGGAACCCAGTGTACTGTGTGAGCTAAACTCAGTTAATAATTTTGTATTTAAAAAAATGCTGGAAACAATCAAATGTTTTGTGTAGGTACTTTTGAAGTTAAACATTTTGCTTCAAAACTAACTTTGTTGTTGTAAAAGTTCTATTGAAAAAGATAAACAGAACCGAGTCAAATGAAGTATTTTGATTCTTTGAAATAGGTCATTTGCATTTTACTGCAAGACCCAGAAATACTGATCTCAAGTTGCTTTGTATAAGTTTGTGTGGGATTTGGCCAACCAACTGGGAATTGTCTTGCAGAGTGAGTCTCAGACAAAGAGCAAACACACACACACTGTCTTCACTCTGGTGAAGAGCGAAGACATTCTTTGGTTTTTTTCTCTCATTTCAGATTGAAAGCACTTCTTTCCAAACGTAGTCAGCAAAACTTTATAAGCTCTGCTATTCCTCAGCTCGCTTTAGATAGCTCACATTTCCTTCCCTATATGAGTTAAGATGCTTATCTGCATAACTGCTGACATTACATAACAGTGTCTTCTACAACAGCTAGAGAAATGTGAAAGTGACAAGTAAAATGGAGGCAGTCTTGTGTGATTATTTTCTGGAAACTTAGTGTAGATAAAGGCAAGATTAGCTGGTTAGCAGATAGATATATCAGTATCAGTGCACTTCTCGTCTGGTGGTGTAAAAAACCCATCCTCTTCCAAATCAGTTGTACAGCTGCTGACACTGGAAGGGAACTGGTGACAATCTTAAACTTCCTGCAAGGTGTCTGGCCAAGTATTTCTTTCACTTACATCTGCTATCATGCTTAAAGTTCATTGGCATTGCCTAAGTATAAACAAAACCAACAGTAGTTTCTGATCTATTATTAAATCATACAATAGTTGTTTAACCCTTAACAAGACACCCCCCCCTCCCCCCCAGTGTCAAAAGCGTCCATCTAGGCGACAGAATGCAAGAAGTGTTGAGAAACATGCAGCAAGAATAGCCTGGAGAGTGCTTAATATTTTGGTTGGTTTGTTTCCACATACTGGTCAGTGATTTTAGTATTGCCTTACTGCACAGCAGCCCTATGGAAGCAGGAGGAATTGTTTCGTAAGTACAAAAGCTTTCTGTACAGCTACAGTAATTATGTGCAGATCAGCATTCAAATTATGCATGATTTTTTGCACACACATATCTTGTCATTTACTCTTGTAAATGCTGAAAGAACACTTATACCCTCTGGGTGAACTCAGCTTTTCCATGAAGACTGGTCCAATGCAGCCTTTTTTAAAATATATATATTGAACTTCCATGAATATTTAAGCAAAAAATGGACAGATTCATTTGAACAATATACTAATTTGTGATCACAGCATTTTGATTTAGTGAAGAGTTCTTCACTGACGTCAATGTTCGGTATTTCACTGATTGCATTTCAGTTCAGATTAAAGAGAAAGAGATAAGAAATACTACTTGAGGAAACCAGAATGTCCCTAATCACATGTCCAAAATTTTTAATGACAACAAAAGGACTTTTTAAGTCCTTGCAAAGTCATTTGTACAAGTCAGATGTTACCAAAGCTTTTAGATACATTACGTAAATCAAGGGTCTAAAATATGGTAATGGTATACATAGTAGCAAACTACTCAGTGAGAAATAAACAAGAAAAACTGTTTATATAACCAATGAACCTTTCTGCTTTTTGCTTTGCTTTTGACTTACTGTATGGGGTTTGTATGGTAGGGTTTTTGTAGCAGGGGGGCTACAGGGGTGGCTTCTCTGAGAAGCTGCTAGAAGCTTTCCCAGCTCCAAGTCAGACCCTCCTCTGGCCAAGGCTGATCCCATCAGTGATGGTGGTAGTGCCTCTGGGAGAACAGATTTAAGAAGGGAAAAAAGTTGTGGCAGGCACAGAAACTGCAGCTGAAGAGAGAAGTGAGAATATGTGAGCAAAACAGCCCTTGCAGACCCCAGGTCAGTGAAGAAGGGGAGGGAGTAGGTGATCCAGGTGCTGAGCAGAGATTCCCCTGCATCCCGTGGGGAAGACCATGGTAAGGCAGGCTGTCCCCCTGCAGCCCATGGAGGTCCACGGTGGAGCAGATCTCCACCTGCAGCCGGGGGAGGACCCCACGCCGGAGCAGGTGGCTTTCCGAAGGAGGCTGTGACCCCATGGGAAGCCCTCGCTGGAGCAGGCTCCTGGCAGGACCTGCGGATCTGTGGAGAAAGGAGCCCACGCTGGAGCAGGTTTTCTGGCAGGACTTGTGACCATGCCATGCAAGGGACCCATGCTGGAGCAGTTCATGAAGAATTGCAGCCTGTGGGAAGGACTTAAGTTGGAGAAGTTCATGAAGGAGTGTCTCCCATGGAAGGGGCCTCACGCTGGAGCAGGGGAAGAGTGAGGAGTCCTGCCCCTGAGGACGATGAAGCAGCAGAGACAACGTGTGATGAACTGACCCCAACCCCCATTCCCCGTTCCCCTGCACCACTGGTGGGGGAGGTGGAGAAAATTGGCAGCAAAGTTGGGCCAGGAAAGAAGGGGAGTGAAGGGGAAAGCTGTTTTAAGATTTGGTTTTACTTCTCATTGTCCTTGTTTTGATTTGATTGATAATAAACTACTTTCCCCAAGATGAGTCTATTTTGCCCTTGATGGTAATTGGTGAGTGACCTCTGCCTGTCCTTATCTCGACCCATGAGCCCTTTGTTATATTTTCTCTCCCTTGTCCAGCTGAGGAGGAGAAGGATAGGGCAGCTTTGGTGGGCATCTGGCATCCAGCCAGGGTCAACCTACCACACTTGCGGAGGTCATACAGGTACGTGAAGGTGGAGATTCTGAAATACAGTCTCTATACATGATATCCACCTAGCTCTACTGGCAATTCTACCAGATAGCTTTATAATTCTTCATTTAATCCTTGTTCAATTTTATTGGAAAAACAATAGTTGAAGGGGGACAAGTGTAATAATAGAATAATACATTTGTTCTGTCTGCAAATGTGATCATCATTGTTAATCCCCACTACTGTAATTAAATGAGGGGGACAGAGTTTAAAAATTTAGCTAAATGAGAATTTATATGAAACAAACTGCAGTTGACTTTCACAAGGTGCAGCTAAAACTCACCTCTTGTGCTCGGAAATGCACAATTTTCTTGGTGTAACTTGTTTGAATATATATGTATATCATCTATAGAAGAAATGTCGGTGCTGTGACTTGGAAATACTAAGCTCTGTTTTGCCTTGGAGGGATTCGGATTTTTTTGTTTTACTAGATGTAGCATATCTTCTATGAAAGTATAATCTCATATGATCTTGAGTCATGACTGAATTAGTTAGGCATTTCCAATAAAGTTGTTTTTTTATAAAAACTGCAGAAGTTATCTGTGCTGTATGAATTTAGCCCTGCATCCCTACCAGTGGGTATAATGATAATGGGTTGCTGAATAATGCTAAGACCTTGCAGTTCATCAGCAGTTTAGCGTAAGATAGCCCTGTGCATGCTCTTGAATTACAGTAATTACTCTTGAATTGTAATAAATACAGGGTAAAAGTATTTATGTGGATGCTTATCAGAGAGCGGATGAGGTGCTGTAAGTTATTCTTTCACCTAGCAGTAACCAGTTCTTGTCCCTGAGAGTTAAATTAGTTGCAGTAAATTTTCAAGAATCAAAAATGAATGTTTGTGGACAAATACAGGGATGAGATGGAGAAAGATGATTGCAGTGAGGAAAGTTTTATCCTGGTGCCCCAGGGCTTTTATACGAGAACTGTTGAAGAGCTGAACAGTTAGGTAAGAGTTACATGTCTGAGGAGACAAAGTGGAGGAAACCTCAAGCAGGCCTGAAATCTGCACCACATTTAGGTGACACGATTTGAGTTTGAGATTGTGCTTTCCTAATCCTTTCCTCTGCATTTGTCTGCAGGTAAGCTTATAAACATTACTTCCTGGGACAAGGATGCTCTTCTGCTGAGTGTCTCTGGTCAGCCTGTGCAGACAGATATCAGTAGTGATGACTAGGACCATGTGGATCCAAAGAGTGAAGGGATTTGTTGGAGAAAAAAAAAAAGGTCATAGACGTTCAATCTAGAGGAGAGTGAATGTAGGAATTACTCTCTGAAATACTCAACTGCAGGCATTTAGACTCTTTTGAATCTTCTACCTAAGGTTTTCCCCACAACTGCTATCTCATTGTGAGATCCATCAGCAGAAGCAGCAGGTCTGACACTTGAAATGATTGTCCTCATGAAGACCAGTCCTGGTGCAGACTAGTCCTGGATGAAAACAGGTAGCTAAATAGTAAACCTTTATTTTCAAATTGGATGACATTGTAACATCTGGGTTTTTTTCTGCAGGTTTCTCTTCTAGAAACCTTTTTCCTAACACATAGCAAGTCTGTTACTATCAATATTGGGCAAGGCACTCAAAGAGATTGTATCGCAGTTGAGCAAGGCCACATCTGGTTGTTCAATCAAAAGGATGTACAAAACAGTATCAACAAGCCACAGCCATTTCCTTGCTCAAAAAAGGTGCAGTTTTCCAGAATTTACAGTACTGGCAGCAATCCAATCAGAAATCACTGAAGTAAATGATGATAGCTATTTTTCCTCTTCTGTACCATGTCCTGGGTAAAAGCAATTTGTGTTGCCCACTGTTTTAACTGGCACTCAAGTCACAAGAAACCCAGTCACAAGTACGCTACAGCTAGAGCCCTCTCAACTTGTAGCAACTCAAATAATGAGGCAATTGATTGAAATTGAGAAGACCTGTTCCATACTGGACAGCAACAGTCAGAACTGATGGTCATGATTGTTTTTGACAATACAGTGGGGGTTTATTTACCTTGCTTGGGATGAGGGGAGGTTGCAAAATAATACAACTGGAAAGGCAAGAATTACTAGCTAGCCTAGTTGGTAAACTAGCTGCCTTATGGAATGGCAGTAGAGATGAACCTTGAATTCTAGCTCCATGACTATAGCCATGGCTATTAACTTGTTTGTTAATGGACCAGCTACTGAACCTACTTTACTCCTACATAAGCTGCTGAGGTGCTGGCAGTGAAGAGTTCACTTTACATCTGTAGCAAGAAATCTTGCACTGCTGAATCTGGATATAGTTATGGAAGAAAATCAAGCAAATAGTTTAGACTGCTTCTCTCTGCTGGGCAATGTAACACTGAAGGATATGCTGAACTTTTAGCTGGCATTTGTTCATAAATCAGCAAAGGAGGTGCACAACCACAAAGGAGTCACTTTTAAAATTAGGTGAGTGGCAGCTGTTTCCCTTCATGATTCCTTAATGTCTGCTTTGACAGTGAACAAAATATAAATTGCAGGAATTAGAAAAAAAATATAAGTTTTTTAAAGTATGGGTTCCTAGTTCTTCAACTCATTGCATACCCACCCAAACTGCTAATGGTCTCATGCCTAAACCTCCTTCTAACCTTCCTACAAAATGACTGATTTACTACTGAATTAAGGTTGGACTCCAGCCTACCTTGTGAAAGTGAGTTTGCTTCATACAAATGACTATTTCTCAGAAACTGCTAACTTTGCCTGCCTCTTACAGTTTTTATGTGATTTCCTGTATGTAGATGTCTTTTTCCAAATACCAAAACAATGATGAAATTGTCTTTTCCTTCTTGAAAGGGAAAGAAATAATATTAAACAATGTCAACTTTTTTTTTTTTTATTTTAAGTGTGCTTGGCTGTGACTAGGACTTGTCATGTCTGTTTTCATAATATTTTCTGTTTTTTCAACTTTCTGTATGGCTGGCATCATCTTAACCCTGGCAGAAAGTTTGTATCCTTATGTGTACACTTTAGAGTTCACTTCATGGGTTGGGTTTCTTGGGGGGTGGGGCAAGAAGGGGGTTCTTTTTCCACTACTCTGTGATGGAGTGAGTTTAAACTGTATAATAGAATTTAAGGGGGAAGAAAAAAAAATTAAAAAAAGGGATAAAAAGTTCTGGATTAGAAACAAGGAAGCATTTTATACTAGAAAAATTTCTTGAGCTGCTAATAATGGCAGAGGACGTCCAGCCAGATTCTGTTTGAGCAGGGATTAGAGAGGCAGAAGCAGCTAAATGGGCTTCACTCGGGAAGGGCTATGTGTAACTTCTGTGAGTCCTACTAGGTGACTTTTGGTTTGTGAAGCCTGCCCTCAAGGGGTTGGTTTATTGGGGTTTAATGACTCATGTAGGCTTGTGGATCAGCTTTATTTTCTTTAGTGAACCAAAGGATGCTGTTTGATCCAGCAAAATGAAAGGGAATGCTTCAAGTATGCTTCTACATTTTAGAAATCCAAGGATTGATTGAGTCACATAAAGAAGGACAGGAAATGTGAGTGCTGTGACTATGTTGCAAAGATAACTGTTCTGTGTGTCCTCCTGCAATGACTATAAAATGACCCTATTGATACCTGGGGCTCACATCACGTGCTTCAGGGATGGCTGAATCCCATCATTTTCTAACAGTTCATCTTCAGGAATCACTTTTTTTATCCCCACTTACATGCTTGCTTTTCCCAGACATTGGAAAAAAAATGGTCTTGACTTCAAAACATATGAGTAAGGGTTGAGGCAAAAGCACATGTTGCTACTGTTCTTCTCCCCTATTGCCACTCTACAAAGGATGTCTCTGTTCCTTTTTGTTTTCTTGTTTGTAAACACATCTCCTCACTGCCACCACTCTTCTGCTGGCCTTCCCCTGCACTGTGTTCATTCTTACCTGATTTGATCTCTTCACATACACAGCTGATGAAAGAGTCATCTTTATCCAGCAGCTCAATAAATCATTAACTAGGCTTAGATTTACAGATAAAACAGCATGAAAGATGGTAAGTTAAGAGAATGTGATGAACTTGTTCAACACAAGTCAAAATACTTCCTCTACGTACATAAAAATAAAGAAATTAGTGGAAGGTTTTGGCATTCCTAACTGATGGGCATTCAATGGAATCTTGCATAATCATCCGGAGGTGCTGGAAGCTAAGCGAAAGAAGAAAGATGTTGCATAAAATAAAATGTAATGCAAAGATTTGTATTCAGCAGGGAAAATCAGAGACAGGAAAGAGAAGAGAAAGCTTTTGGGATTTGCCCTGATGTGAACTTCTTTGACTTATATGTGACATGGTTTGAGCAACCTCTATTCCTGAATTCACATTACACATATAGCAGATAAGCATCAGATGTAGCATGGGTGCAAATATGGACTCCATACTGGATGATCTATGCAAAGAGGGAAGCTCTAGTATCTGCAAACTATTTTGAGAGAAATGTTCCTTAATGAGGACAGTGTCTGACAGTTTGCTTCTTATAGATGACACTCTCTTTTCTACTATAGGTGTGGAGCTTCATTATTTTGTTTTTAATAAGATAGCAGTACAGGACAAACAAATATTTTTTATTTAAATGTCTTGAAAATATATGCTGCAGTTTGTCTAGGAAGAAATATTAGCCTAAGCTGGCAAGGGACTAACATGCTCCTCTTTCAACTGATGCCCACAAACTGGGAAATACATATTAAAAACTCTGGACAGAATTTGCTTGTTCTCAAGTTTCTACTGAAGGTCTAGCTGCTAGAATTGTATGAAAATTTCAGAAGTCAAGTTTTAAGAGTTCTTATCCTATACTTATTTTTTAAGTTAATCCTGGAAAATGTGGAATGCTTATACCCGATGCAGTAATGTCTATACAAAAGGACAAGAGCATTCACAAAACAAAACCACAGCAACTAGGAGGGCAGAAAGATTACTGATCCCACCTCTGCCAACACACCAGATTAACTTGCTGCTTTGGGCTTAAATTTATGGGTGGCAAGAGAGGGGCTGGAGGTTGGACATCCCTTGCATGTATTTTTTGTGAATAAAACTGCTTCCTCTGCAAAAGATGCATGCCTCCTTGACCTGCTTTTTTCCTCTGAGTTTGTAACCTGTGTTTGTTGGCAGGAAAATGATATTTGTAGCCCCATAATAAAATTTCAAACATAGTGTGTCACAAATACATAAATGAAGTTTATCAGTGGTTTAGTTTCATGTTCAATAATGAGAGTGCAAATCTCCACATTCTTAACACAGATCTGATATGGGTGGAGTACCGTGTGTTTGAATTGCTGCCTTTGGTTTCCTGGAGACTGAGAGTGGCACTCATGTGCTGGTTACGTGCAGTGTACAACCTGAAGACTTTCTTTAATTCCACATGGACATATTTGGATATTGTTATTTTAATATTTTAAGGAAGTGGAGCTACTGGAGAATAAGGTCCAGTCAGTTTTCAAGTACTAGTTGTCAGCATGGCACGATCCAGCTCACTTCAAGAGAGAGTTTTAAGGAAAATCAAATGCCTTTCACATAGGTACAAAAAAAAAAAATAAAAAAAATCCCCTGGTTCTATGTCCTTTAGCAAGGAGCACATAAAGGCTCATGGTAAGCACATTCAGATCATCTGAGATGTGAATCGGATTGCAGGTACCTGGATAAACATAATCTTGCTAAAATAATTATCACAAAACCCCCACCACAACAAAACTATACATGCCCTTCTGGTTACAGAATATGTTAGGTATTTGACTAAACAAAAACATGATGTGGTATACCACTGTCTTGTAAGTGTGCTGATTGGCCATTTTGTATGTGTGAGAGATTTTCATCATCAGTTACAATTTCTTCTCCTGGGAGATGCTGTCAGAAAGTGTCATAAGAAAAGAGGAAACAATGTCACCTAGCAACCAAAGCTTTATGAAGAAAAGTTCCACACTGACCAGCAGAGACAAAGTGAGCTGAGGAGTTGGGAGGAGGCATGAGCAACAGTGAAAAGGCTGCTTGTCTGCTGCTCTGTGGCACTGATCTCAGCCCTGTTACAGTAGGTGCTCTGGGTACAAAGTTCTTCTCAAAGGAAGTTCGGAGTTCCTGTCAAACTGGCTTGCATAGAACTTGGCTTGCAAAATCGGGCTTTGGGTTACTTTTTCCTGACTTTCAGATGCGGATTTGAAAACGATAAAGTCTCAAATCATGACGGGGATCTACATTTTAATTTCGTAACCGTAAAAAGTAAACTTGAGAGGAAAGGGCATTATCTCTCTTTTATCTATTATTTCATTTATCTCTTTTATCCTCTCCTACCATTAACAAAGATGAGATTAGTGGATGTTTCTTCTATTATCTGGTAGAGCAGAGAGGAGCATTTATTTTTCAAGGTCTTTGAGAAATTAAGAGATTAGGAGTTAACTTGCCCCCTCCGGGTACTGTAAGGAAGCTAGGGCACAATAAGAGACAGACTTGTTGGGGGGAGGGGGGGAACAAAACATCCTGGAAAATATTAATACACACGAATTCACACAACACTGAACAGGATACTGTGCTTTATCAGAGCAAGGACTACAACGCTTAAAACCAGGCTCACAGATTGTGGTTGAAAATTAGAGGATGATACTCCTGTCACTTCTGCAGCGCAGGCTTGCACATGGTCCATTTTACCTCCTGCCTGTGCTTGCATGACAGTATGGGTGGGTGTAATAGCGTGGAGAGGATGTGAGTAGGATTGATCTGGCACACTATGCATGCGAGGCACACACAACTGCTGCTGTTTTATTTCACCACTACACCAACAGAAACTGCCCTTATATAGACAGTTCTGGCTAAGATTTTTTACAGTCAGGGATACAATATACTTTATTATAATCGCATGCATTTCATAACCTGCAGATTTCATAACCGGTTAAGAGCGGCATTGCAGCATGGCAATTTCATTTCCTTATGGCTTCTTTTAGTTCCGTGGTGGGCAGGGAAGCTGTATTTTTTGGATTTTTGCAGCCGTGTTTGAGCATTTGTCAGCCTCTTCCCCACTGCTATTTGTCTTGGTCAGTCTCTGCCTCCACACCCTCCTCCCCGAACTGACAGCAAACGCCGAGGGAGAAATCCTGAACTCCCGGGTTGCACCCCGACAACCGATCCCAGATCGGGAACTGGCAAAATGGTGCAGCATCACGGGGTGGCGCCCACCTCGCTGCGGGCTACCCACCCACCCACCCACCCACCCTTCGCGGCCCCACCGACGGCGGGTCCAGCCCGGGCCGCCCGACCCCGGCCAAACCCGCAGCGGTCCCTCCAGATCGGGGTGCCGCTCCTCCCTTGGTGAAGTTGCCCCCTTCCCCCCCCCCCCCCCCCCCCGACCGCGGGGCTCGGTCCCGCCGCTCGCCGGGCTGCGGGCGGCTGCGCTCCTGGTGACCGCCTCTGCCAGGGCGCTTTCGGTGAGCTCGCAGGGCGCCCGCCGTCCCGGGCCAGGCGGCTGCCGGCTCCGCTCTGCTCGGCGGGGCTGAGGGGGGGAGCCGGGGGCGGCGCGACCCCCGCCCGGGGCGGCTCCCTGCGCCGCGGCGGCCGTGGCCGTGGCCGTGCCCGCCCCCCCCCGCTCCGCCCCGCCCCGCCCCGCCGGCAGCTCCCGGCCCGCCCAGTCGGAGACGCCCCCGCCGCCCCTCCGGGCTGGGGGGAGACCCCGCCGCCGCTGCCGCCGCCGCCGCCGCCGCCGCCGCTCCAGCCCGGCCCGGCCCGGCGCGGCGGGGGGGAAAGGGGGAGGGGGAGGAGGAGGAGGTAGGGGAGGGGAGGGAAGGGAAGGAGAGAAGAGAAGAGAAAAGAGGGAGGGAGGGAGGTGAGGAGCCGCCGCCGACGCCACCACCACCACCACCACCACCACCACCACCACCAGCCGCCTTGTCGCTCTGCTTTCTGCAGCCGGTGCGGAGGAGGGGGCAGCCCCCGGCAGGCGTCCCGGCATGCTGAAAGTCACCATGCCCTCCTCCTCCTCGTCCTCCTCTTCCTCGTCCTCCTCCGGCTCCTCGGCCGCCGGCCGCTCCGGATCCGCTGCGCCCGACTATTGGATCGACGGCTCCAACAAGGACACCCTGGCCCACTACTTCGAGCTGGAGTCCGAGCTGGGACGGTGAGGCGGCGCCGCGCCGGGACGGGCCGGGACGGGGCGGCCGCGGGACGGGGTGCGCCGCCGCCGCGGTGCCTCCCCGGGCGGAGCGGCGGGGCCGGGGCTGCCGGGGCTGCCGGGGCTGCCGGGGCTGCCGGGGCTGCCGGGGCTGCCGGGGCTGCCGGGGCTGCCGGGGCTGCCGGGGCTGCCGGGGCTGCCGGGGCTGCCGGGGCTGCCGGGGCTGCCGGGGCTGCCGGGGCTGGGTCTCCCTTCCCCGCCGCCACTGCGCCGCTGCGGCGAGGACGGCAAAACTTTGGTTTGTGTGACCGGCAGCGGGAGAGCGTCCTGTCTTTCACGGCATGTAGGCTTTCGAAGGAAAATTACACCTCCCGGGAGCCAAGCTGCGCAAATCCCCCAAAGGAACGGGTGATTCTCAGGAGGAGGCATCAACCCGTCTCGGTCAGCGCTGGTCCAGATGAGCAGCTTTACGTTTAGTCAGGTTACCTGTGTATTTGCAGACTCCAGACCTAATACTGTATCGGCTGAATGGTAGGCATCACTTCGAGAGCACTAAAATGCTCGTTTATTCGCAGCCTCGCTTCATACGAGACCTTTTGTCTTTACTGCCGTTATCAGCACCTTTAGACCTCGCGCTGACAAAACTCCCACCCGAGACAGGAGTCCGTGAACAGGCCTCTGTCAGCAGAGTCTTTTCACTGGAGCGCAGTACAGACGAGTGAGCTGGTACATGTTTTTTCATGAATCCTGCACTACTGCCCTGATGCTTCTGCCTGGCAACTTTAAGATCCCAAGTGTTCACTTTTTTTAAAACTGAAGTCCAGTATAACACGCTGTTGCCCCTATCTTATGTGCATTTTTTACTCTCTAAATACAGTTGTTGGTTTTATGTTGAATTTTTGGGTAGAAAATAATGTGTTAAAAAGTGGGAAGTGACAGCTTTTTTAAGGGTTTACAGTAGATTACTTAAATCTGTAAGTCAGTAGGTAACAAATAACAATTGTTAATTTTGCCAACGATAGAGCACTGAAGTCCTGGATAACTGTGGGAAATTTGCAGGTAATAACATGGTTGCCTTGGTACAGTATTTTTTCAGAACGGGCATGCAATGAAAGTTATTGCTACAAGGCATACCTGTGCTTGCTGTACTGTAACTGATCGGGTCAGGAAAGGCTGTAGAAATACAATACAGTATCATTCTTGGCTTGCTGACTAGGTCTTAAGCATCTGCTGCTACCTCTTTGTCGCTATTGCTACTCATGCTAGCCAGATTTAAATGGGCATAGATCTATGTACGCTTACCACATTTATACTTGACTTCACTGTACACCTATGCAGAAACATAAAAATGTAAAGCTGGAAATATTGTTGTGTCAGTTTTGTGCCTGGAATAGACCAAAAAAAAAAAAAAAAAGTGTTTGTTGCTGAATAACAACAGTTGATACCAACTCTGTCACCTGGATTAACACTGTTATGCATGGTCTGTCTAGAATTCTTTCGGCCTGTGTGGTACTGACTGTGGGCTTCATTTAAGAATAGTCTGCATTGGCGATACATCATGGGTTTATTGTATAGCTTGGGAAGGGGTTTTAAAAGGTGAACTCTCCTGTCTGAGGAAGGAAGAGTTGATGAAAGCTGAGGTGTCATGGGGTTTTCTACCTTGCAAGGTGAGACAGTAGGTGCTGAAACCCTAACAAAAGGTTTGAATAAGGAAGACAGCCACACCTAACTAGTGTAGAGATGGGAGCCACTAAGTCTGCACTGCTGTTGGGTAGAAGTAGGAAATAAGATTTAAAACAAAAGCAGAAAGAAGACAGGAGATAAGAACCATCTTAATCAAAGACCCTGAGGCAGGGAAGGGAGGGAGAACGACTCAGAGGGGTACATGGTCCGAGAGAAAATTGCGCTAACAGTTATGACAGCGAGATCTCAGTCCTTAGGTCCCGAGGCTAGCTTTGAGATCCTTTCAGACCTAGCATCTGAGTGCTGATGCTTATCTCTGACACCCTCTGACAGCCCAGGTGTATCTCAGCCAATCTATAAGGGAGATCCAACAATCGCTCTTGGTTCCTAAGTGTAATATAAAACTGTATTGTTTTCTCTTGGTAACCTTAACTCCAACCTTTTAATTTTGGAGATTATTTTGAGTACATCTACAAAAAAATATTCATTGCTTAGGTTAGTGGTGGTGCAAGTATATCAGGCGAGGCTAAAAGATGTGGGTATGTGATCCCTTTAGATGCAGTAAATCAAAATAATATACTAAAATAACCAACAGGAGACACTATCCTAAAATACCTTTAACAAATACAGGGAGTGGAAGATGTCTTCTGTCAGACTAGAAAGACCTGCATTTGGCCAGCTGTTGCTGAGTCTGGGAGTTCCCATCTGGTAGGAGTGCTCTTTCTGCAAAGTATGTCTGGCAAATCCCTAAGCCATCATAGTCAGTAATTCTTGCTTGTATGACCAACTAAGGAGGCATGGGAGAAGAGGGGAAGGTCCTGCTAGCAAGAAAAAACAATAAATGCCTAAAAACTTGGGTAGGAGTAAACAGTCATTTTTCAACAGTGGAGTTCCACAGGGATCATCAGTTCAGGTGTCTGTGCTGCTCAACAGGCTCATAAATAAAGGGGTTGAACAGTGATATTTGCTGGTCTTACTGAATTATTGAGGGTTTTAAAGACAGCGCTGCCTATGAAGAACTGCAGAAAGACCTTGTTGGACTGACAGGGCATTTAAATGTTGGATGAAGTTCAGTTTAGATAAATAAAATGGGGGTGGAGGAGGAACCATTTGGTTGTTTTCTTTCTCTAGTAAAACCTATAGCGAGGTTAAGACAGAGATCTCTGGAGACACATGTGGTGTGGATGGAACACCTGGTTAGAGGTGCTTATTTGCTGTTCTCTTCGATGCAAGCTCTGCAGGGAATCTGACAAAGCAAGCAAGTCACAAATGAACTACAGGAGGAAAGGCCATTTCAGTGCAGTGTGTACTTAGGTGGTGGAACTTCTGGCCACTGGATACTGTGGATGATAAAAGCTTACATGGGTTTAACAGGCAACTAGGCAAGTTTACATTCAGGAAATCCATTAAGACTGATTAAACATGAAGATACTAACTATTGAACTGTAAGTTGCTGAATGTTACGAGAATATTCTTTGACAGTTGATACAGTTTTGCTGTATTCTTGCATTCTTGAGGCATCTGTGTTTGGCCATCATTAGAAACAGTATTCTGGGCTAGACTGGCTTTTATTCTGACTCAGGACAGCTGTTTTTGTGTTCTACTGAATGCTTGGCTAGTTTGCCTTCCTTTTAGTCCATTTCTGACAAGGGGGTTTCGTGTTTGCCACAGAACTGGAGTTCAGAATGCTGTAAAGATAAAACTTTGGTCTTTGTTTTATGAAGAGTATCTATATCTGTTCCTTCTCCGAAGGTTGCAACATTTGTCAGTTGTGGACATTGGAATTTTGTTCTGAGTGTTATTTCATCTAAAAGCTCATTTTCCACACTCCCTTGGAAAAATACTTTAATAAATTTAGGTTCTAAACTTGTATGTTCCTTAAAGACTAAAACCTTCGTTAGCCTTATATAATCCATGCTCTATCTTTTGGTACAGAGTTTCTGAATTCACCATTAGTCTAAAAATGGTATTTGGGTTAAAAAGGAAATTGGGTAACAATTTTTTTGATACTCAGCAATATTACAAAAAAGGAATTTCTTTTTGTTGGAATTTTAGTTATGGAATTTTACTTAGCATGCAGTCTCTTGCCTGACTGTGCCAAACTACGTAACTATTTGAGTTGAAACTATCTGATGTTATTATTGTAAGCATACTGCAGATCTATTAAATGGTCAAGAACAGCTAGAAGTATTTCCAACCAAATCCTTAGGGCTTTCTTTCAGTTTCAAAGGTTAAATAAGATAATAATAAAAAAAAAACCCAACAAACCAAACAAAAGTTACAGGCATTTTTTTGTGTGTAAGAATGATAAATCAGGATTTTCCAAGGTTGCCTTTTCCTTCATGAGCAGTCTTTCAATTGTGTGATCCTTGCTGAGGACCTAAAACTGAAAGGCACTCAGTACTTGCAACTTGCCTTGAATTGACAGTGTGAGCTGAATCATAGGCGGCTTCTGTCCTTGAGTTCTTAGCACAGAGAGAGTTTAAATCTAACGTGTGGTCTGAACTCAAGATTTCAGTGTACAGAATGACGTCTTACTCTGTCAATCCTATTTATGAGTGCTGTCATAGTAGCGTCTACTTTTGTAATAGCAGTAGTGGATGAAATCAGGTAAATCCTTTGTAAAAGCACAATTTTATAGAAATTGATTGCTTTTGCATTTGATGCTTTGAAGTTCAAACAGTTTTTGCTTTGAAAGTATGCCAATTATTTTCACTTCCATTCCTTCATTAAGAAAAAAGGAGGGGGAGGGCCTTTTTTCTGTTCATCTCAAGAGTAATTTTTTTATACAGGCTGTTTGCCATGTTTATTTTGAAAATCACTTGCTCATTTTGCTTTGGGGTACACTTAAAGTAGGTCAGTCCCTCCTTCAGTAACACTTCTGCTTACTTGCTTGTGACTTTTAGTACTGGTCCTGAGGATTTTCCTAAGAGATGCAGGCATGCTGCTGACGGCATGGGGTGCTGGCTGTCTGAATGTGAGCGTGGAGTGCTTAGCTCAACCAGGGTGAGAATTATCTTTGAGCAGAAACTGCCTGTGTAGATTCGCCTGTTGGCCAGGTCACGTCTTGCCACAAACTACAACTTGCTTGTTGCCCTCACACCTTCAGGCAAGCAGCAAGCATTTTCATGCAGTCAGTTCCTGCTGATAGGAAAGGCTGTCGAAGAGGTGGATGTGAGGCCTCATTTGGCACTGTTGTGGTGAGTACGCTGGACCTTGCTTTGAGGTAGGAAGATAGGAGATATGAAGGGCATGGTGTCCTTTTGGTGCTGGCCAAGGTGGCAGGTGGATCTGGAGAATGGTTTTCATGCATTGCAACAGCCAGCATAGCCCTAGCTGAAGATTTTCACTTCCTTTTCCTCTTGAAGGGATTTTGTCCACCTCATTTTTACCCCTTGAAAAACATCCTAAGCATTTGACCACAGGCTCTTCTATGTTTTGCTTTGCTCCTTCTACTGAAGCAGTGGTGTTGTGGAGAAGATAATCCAATGCTACATTGGCCAGAAAGAGGATGTCAGATTGTAGTTAAGCAAGACACTGCTCTATGAGGGGCGAAGTCAGTCCCTATTGAAACGCATGTTGGTCTACAGAGAGTTATAAATAAAAATTAATAGCAAGCAGCCAATGTTTTCTGTGGAAACTCTATAGCTTCTTAACCTTGTCTTCTGGATGAAATTCCTCACTGGGGTACCAGGAACCAGAACTTGCAATGTATAGCCTGGGTTTTGATAACTAAAATTCTTTACTTGGTGCAGGGAGAATATTTTCTTCAGTTTTGTCTGGTTCAGTTGAACAACTGGTTGATTCAGAATTAAAAACTTGGGTGTTGAAAAGGCAAGAAAAGAAAATTTCCTTTACCATTCTGTAAATAAAAAACAATTGAGAGTAGAAATACAGTTTCATTTGAGGCACTCTAATTGTGGAGAGAAATGGGCCCTTAGGGTAGATGTTTTGAACCTTGCCATGGGAGATTGTTATTTACTCTGTTGTCCAAATGCCTATCTTAGGCACTAAGTTACTTGTCTAAACATTACCTCTCTCTGCATGTTTTTTAGTCAGAAAAGTAGAAAGCTTTTTCTGAGTATTTGTTGGCACAGCTGGCATTCTGTTCTTGGTAGAAAATGAGTTTTAAGTTTTACTTAAATCACTTTACAGTTGGGATTTGTGGTAAAACCATTGTTCTGCTGCAGCCAGGAGTTCTGCATTGAACTGCAAACTCAATGCCTGTTTCACTAGGTCTCAGAAAACATGATAAAATATGCATTTTTTCACAATGGCTTATGTGTATATCTGCATCTTTTTAATAATACTGTGACTGAGGCATTGTTTCCATCATGCTATGATGGAGATAGGTTTGTTGATTCAATAAGCCATGGACAATGTGTTTAGCTCTCAATGCTTGTGGACAGTCACGTCAGAGAAGCTAACACCATCGTAGCCTCCTCCTTTCAGGAATATGTTAATGCTTGTTTCTGTGGAAGAAACTGCCCTGCTACCTCTGTAAATAAACGTATTACTTGGTTTTAAGTACAGTCAGTAATATCCAAGTCATAACTGTATTATATGAAAAATAGTTTGAAACAAGCTTTTCTTCTTCTAAATACGAACTTAAGCAGACTACTGATAATGGATTTTTAAAAGGCAATTCGTGGGTGCATCTACACTGAAGTTTTAATTTGGATTGGGAGTGACATTTGTGAAATGAATGTCCCAATTGTCCCCTTTCACTGTGCTTTGCTTTGCATCAAGGGGCGTCCTCGGAGCGCACAGAGCAGACTGAATGTAGCTGAATCAGAAGATGCAGTTCAGGAGTATTTAATCCACTCTAACCTTTTGGGAACAATAAGTTCACAGGACCAGATCAGGGCTGATCTGACGTAAAACTGGCAAAAAGTTTGTGTGCTGATATCAGCACATTGCCACCATCTGTAACACTGGTGTGCTTCTACTGCACTATACTACTTGCTAATGCATATCTAAATTATATGTCCTAGTGATACTGTATCTGAATCTATCTGTAGTTAATCTGCAAGTTGATTAATAGGATGCTGGTCATATCACACATTCAACATAATGCATAGGTCAATGTCTGTCTGCTCATTTTAATTAACTTGGAAGCTAAAGGAAATATATATTATATGAATCAAAATTCAGAACTTAAAGTGGGCAGTGAAAGACTAGTTAGTCGTTGGAGAGTATTGCATTATCTCTGTACTTTTATTAGTCTGTGTACTCAATGTATCATTCTGTCAATAAATTGAGCCGTTACCTTTTTTCTATAAAAGGAGTGCTGGAGCAGTTTTAAGTAGCTGGAATAAATAGATGATCATTATGTGTTATTTTCACAGCTTTCTTTACTTAAAAAAGAGCTATTCATAATGAAAAATTATATTAGAGAATTGTTATTTCTTTATTTTCAAGTTTTTTCTTCTGTCAACCACTGTGTATTTTTGTCATTGGTTTTTATTATCTTTTTTAATTTAAAAAACCCTGTATTTCTAACAGGGAAAATGAATAGCTCTTGAAGTAAGTAGTCTTAAGAATGCTGAAAAAGCTTTTTGCACATAGAGCTTTTGAGACTTGAAAGTAATGGTGTTATTTGTGTTAATACGAGAATTGTCATACTTGAAAAACATTGCAGTAATCTGCAAGGGGTCAGACATAACAAAGTCGATCTTTTAGCTTGTTAGAGAGACAGTACATCTGAAATTGATGAAGTGTTTTCAGGTTCAGTTGAAAGCATTTCCCTAAGCATAATTGTGTAATAAGCCTGTATGATTCTGGATGGAGGGCAGGAAAATTAACTAAAGCCATGTGGTACGAATAGCAAATACATGTTCATTCCACTGTGTCTTTAGGTGTATGTCCGAGTGTGCATAGTGTTGTGTAAGGGATTGTAATGGACACAGTTTCATAGGCACAATTCTACCAGTAACAGAAGTTTAAATGCTTGCTCACATAGTAAATACCCATATCTGAAAAGACCACCAGTTAAGAATGGTGGTCATTGAATAAATAGCATTTGCAGTAGCATGTGCCCCATCTGTGGAACTCCAAGTACTTGCGAGGAAGGACTACCTATCCTCTTCAGTCACTCAGATCAAAGAAGTTTTATATTGCTGAATATTGTCTGAAAAGGTCAATCAGGAAATAAAATAGTCATCCCTGGCCCTAGTTTTGTTTATAGTCCAACAAATTGAGCTGGCTTTATCAATCACAATACACCCAAATGATTCTTCTGTGGTCTTCTGCTAGCCAGAAGGTTGGCCAGGCTTTGGGAAAGCAATTTTCTGACACCACACACATATTGTGTGGAAAAAAGTGCAAAGATTTGAATATTATTTTCATCTATGTATGTACAATGAACTATCGTCCTACGTCTGTACGTATGAACCATTAGTAAGAGTTAAGACTGCATAAAAAGAAAACATGTACTCCCTTGTGCTTTCATAATGAAGCAGAATTTAAACATATAAACTTGTGTATTTGCTGTTGACTTCTTCGTTTAGGCATTCCTGCCATGCTTCTTCTCTTCACAATAAGCAGACCTTTATTATCTGAACAATCACTAATTTCACAAGGGATATTCTTTTCACAGTACAGTGATGCTCATTCTGAGAAGTGACCAAATGTTCTGTGTATCTCCAAATGGTAACGCTGCTTTTTGTCCTTGGTTTTTCTATGTCCTTTTCAATATTTATGATTTCCCTGTCTCCTCCATTTAAAAAAAAAATGGGTAAGTATGACAGCTTTTACAACCCATCGTTGATACCTTGGAAATACTGTTACATTCATTGTAAGTGATCCTTCATTTGGCCTTGCATTGTTAGTGTCCTCAGCCAGTCAGTAACCACCAGAAAATGCATTTTAACTTACTGGTTACTGCTCTTAAAAACTAAACTCATCTCTAATTTATGAGGATTTTTTTTTTCCTTCCTTGTTCTTTGGAGTCTGAGCTAGCAGCCCTGTGAAATCTGAGCTGGCAAATTATTAAGAATTTAATTTAGGAATTTTTGCGTTGTGGAAGGATGTTGTTTTCTTATTGTCAGCTTTGCCTTACTTTTGTATCTCAGTGCTAAGAAAGGTCTTTCAGAGTGACTTCTCTTTTGGCAACAGTGCAGAGGATATATTTCCCAGAATCTCTCAGTGTTAGCATTTAAAAACAAGGCAAGAAAAGCGTACTTCTTCCTTGTTCTGTACCAAGACTGTAGTTTGTTGCCTGTGATGCTTTCCCAGCTTTTTCTGACCTAGGAAAGATTTATTTTGGAAGGTAAATGCATGTTTTGTTGTGATGGGGTTAGGGAAGGTTCTGCTTAGAATGATATCTCTGTTTCCATGTACTTCAGAGCAGCCCAAATGCGCTGTAACTGCTGAGGATTATATGTCTTAAGGACAGATAGACATTTACCTTGAGTTTACGAGAGTGTGTAGGAAGGTTGTGGTCATGCACATGGAAGCTTACTTCTTTTTTCCTGGTCAGTTGTGGTTTTTTTAAGATCTGTTAGCATGATACAATGGGAAGGATCATTGAGAATGAGCTATCCAAGTGTGGGGGTTTTGATCAACATATACATTATATGTGCTCAATTTCTTAGACTATGTAATGTTTAAAAAAGAAAGATGGAGTAGTGGTGATATAATACGACACCAATACACATTGCAAATGTATCTTTTCGTTAGAGAACAAATGCAAAAATGGTGTCGTTACTGTCACAGGATACTATCGGTTAAAACACATGGACTATTGGGGACCATCAATATTTGCATCTGTTGCCCGAAGAATAGATTGCTGAGATGTTGTTGCTTTCCTTGTAAAGTAGTTCTAAGTTAGGAGACCCTACAACAACATGACTTTGAAAGGGACTGTTCAATCTGTAGCAACCAAAGCTTTTGTGTCTTTGAATTTCATCTGCTGGGGATAACAGGAGAGAAATTATTTGGCATGAACCACCAAATTACATGGTTGGAACTGTATGCTAATTCTGACACAAATGAAGTAATCACCTGAACAACGTAATGCTGTAGCTTATAACTTGTCCTCCTTTCACATATGCGGTTATCTGCACTAGAATTCAAGAACCATAAAATGTAAAATGAAAGATAAGGAAAATCGGAGCCCCTTTGAGGAAAAAAAATAATTATAAAACATGCTGCCCTTTGACAGTTTACTGTCTATTTATCATAGCTTTTTGGGGGGTATAAAGCAGTGGTAAAAGCAAGTCCAAGATTTGTAAAGCACAGCCTCAAAACCAACAGCATTAAAATTTAAGCCCTTCAACAAATGTATAGTGTGTGCTCCGATACATACCTCGCTGTGAGCATGCATATGCCACAGACAAAATGCCAGAATTGCAACTTTACCTCAGAACTGATGTCATCTCCACAGTCCTTTTCCCCAAACTCTCCTCACTAGAAATATGTGATGCATCTCTCCTCTGGCATCTCTCCAGGCATCATGAAAAAAAGCAGTTGCTTGGTTTTAAGGAAGGGGAATGATTGTAAACCAGGGTTCCCCCACGCCCCCTCCCCCCCCTTGCAATAATTTTTCCTTCTTGCAAGTATTTGTATTTTCTCCTCAATCCAGATCATCATAAACACACCAATATTGTTACTTATTTTCAGTCTTTTGATCTGTAAAGCATATCCATGTCTGCCAGGTTCACTGCATTTGGGAACTGATACTGCATCTTAAAATACTCAATTGATTGTGGTTTTATTCATGAAGATGACCCTGATTGTTCCACAGACTTTGGCAGAACTGAATACTGCATGAACAAAAATGTTTTACATATGTCTTGATTTTATGTTTTCTTACAAGGCAGCATGGAATTATGTGACTGAGGGGGGGGTCATTCAATCAGATCAGTCACCAGAAATTGTGAACTGGTTGTTGACGTTTGTTCATTTATTAAAAAAAATCAAACGCTGACATTTGGAGATAACAAATTCATGTAAAGAAATTGGGATTAGCTCAGAACTTAAATGCAGGAATTCCAATTCAATCTAAATAAATTACTTTCAATGAAAAATTTTGCATTTATGAATAAGTAGAAATGAAAAAGTGTGCAAGATCTTAATGAATATCCATGGAATAAGAAGTCTGGTATTATCTTAAAGTACTTCTGAAATAATATTCATACTGATTATTCTTTAAATAATCTTTGTTCACAGAAGCACACTGCCAGTACAGAAGAATGTACTATGTGATTCCATTTTGTGTTTAGCTGTAAAAAAAAAAATACTGTGTTGAAAGGAGTGGATTTTCATACCCTTTCTGTGGAAGGCTGACCTTAAATTGTGCAACTTTCAGTTGATAATGAGACCTTCTAGCTGCTTATATTCTTTGGAGATTAGTTGTTTGAATCAAACTGGAGAAAGTACCTCTTTCAGTTTCTCCATATATGCAAGATCGTGTTTGCTGTTCTTGATTTTTTAGGTGTCCTGCACCAGTCTAGCAGTGTGGACCAATGAAAGTGTTTTAAGAACCTGCTGTGGGCCAGAAATTATTTCAATCTTTTGGCATGCATTGATTTTTTTTTTTTTTTTTTTTAATGTGATGGTATGACATAGTTTTATACTTTTCCAGAGAAAATGGATGTCTTGGTAAGGCTTATAAGGCCTCCAGATAAAATCTGCCATGGATGAGTACTGACCCCTCCTCCCCCCCCCACCCCCCCCCCCCCCCCCGCCCCAGCCTATTGGCATGTTTTCTAGGTTAATGAACCACAATTCTGATCTGGAATACAGTGATTTACAGATATTTGTTTTCCTGATGGAAAAGATTTGCTTGTCAGCTTTCCATATTGTGCAATAATGATTTGCTAAAACTGAACTCAGAATCTGTTGAGAGCTCTGACATCATTATCATAATCTAAGTTCAGAGACCTGTAAAATACATGTGCTACCTTCATTGGATGACCCCTCCCTACCCTGCCTTGTGCTGTAGGTGCAGCAAATGATCCATCTCTCTACATTCTCTTCAAACCCTTGTGATTTTCTGGCTGATTAACTTAGTAAAATTAAAAGGGAAGGCCTGCAAAGTCGATTTTGTAACAGGAAGCAACACTTTATAGTGTAGATACTGATGATCATTTAGGAAATGACTAATGATTTTGTTTAGTCCCTTTAGGTTTCAGGTGATCAGATGAAGAAACATAATAAAGGGGGGTGTTTTTCTCCCCCCCCCCCCCCCCTTTTTTTTTTATTTTTTTTTTTTTTAATTCTGGGATTCTGTGCAGCTTAGTGGAAGCTGCAAATGCTTATGGAGTGCATTGTTCACTATGCACCAGTCTGTTATCTAACTGGCAGGGGATTAACTTGAGTTAGAAGAGGAAGCCAGGTCTAGTCTTAGCAAAATACTGTTAGAACAGCAATTAACTGGTAATATTGGAGCAACACTTCTGACACTAAAAAGGTAATAATAAATTCCTTTTGTTTGCTGCAGGGGAGAGGAAGGCTGGTAAATTTATTGCATCTGCTTCTCCCTTCACAGCAATTTAATTCAAGAATATTTTAACTGCAAACAAGAACAAAATTTGGATTGGTAGGTAAAATTAATAATCAATGAATGCTAAGTAAGATCAGTAATCAATTGCTGGATTGGGTCAATGTGTAATGGAAAATCTACAATGAAAGAGATACCCTAAAATTCACTGGCATGTTTTCTGCTCTGACTCTCATAGAGATGAAACCCATCTCCATCTCTGTAATACCTCCATAATAAATACGCAGGTAAATTATTTTTTGAATTTAAATTCAAATTGCATATCTATGCATAATTCATATCATAGGTGTTCAAAAGTAGGTGGAACAGGAATAAAACTGAGGAAAAAGGCAGTTTTATTCATTACTATAAAAACTTGCTCAGAGAGTTGATTTGATTGGCAGTAGCATAAAGAGAATAGTCTTCTATTTCCAGAGAATCATTCATTTCAAATGACAAAGCAACCTTGGTCATCTCCTCCTCCACCTTCTCCTCCTCCTCAGCACAAAAGTATCTTTTTGACCATTTGAATCTTCAGCTTGTCTAGTTACAAGACAATAGCCCATGTTACTGTAAAGTGATTTCAGCTGGTTTGATCAATAATAGTCTATTTTTATTGTTCTTCCAACATTTAGGTATTTAAAAAAAAAAAAAAAGAAACCAAGGTATTGTAACCTCTTCATGTTCTTTTTCTGCATGACTTTAGAAAAGATGAAATGTTTGTGATGGAAGCAATCATATTAGATGTATTTCCTTTGCAGATGACCGTCTAAATTAGGCTGGTGAAATTTATTCTTTAAATACGTAGCCCAACAAATCTTACTTTCTTTCCCCTGTCAGTCCCTATTTTGTGACCTGGTTATGTTTGCTATTTGTGAATGAATACAATACTTAGAGATAGCCTGTTTAAATAGTTTGCCATGGTACTCCTTATGAACAATGTGTTTTGACTGTATTGAATATGTAGTAAGACTGTTTTATTGTGTTTTTCCCTAGCCACAGCCGAAACAGAATAATAATGATTAGCAAGATGCGTTAGTCATCCACAACGGCATGTGGCCATTGGAAGACCATATTTCATGATTGAGACTCATGTCTGTTAAAGTTTGTTTTATCCATATATTCATATCTTTACAATAGTGAATTGGCAGATTTGAGAAACTCCAGAATTTCCATCCCACAATAAATTTCAGTGTTTGGGCATTTGTTTTTGTTTTGAGTTAGAATGAGAAATAAGGAATTGGCATGAAGTGGATAAGGGACAGTTTCACAGCATGGAATTTTTCAACAATTTCAAATTAAAATTTACAAATACTTTCACATTTTACATTTTGTGTTAATTAAAGACATTCTTGACTCAAAGTAACCAGATTCCAAGAACAAACTATGTTTATCTCTTGTACCATGGTGCCTCATGAGAGTTTTGATTCAGGTCCCTCTTTTAACTGTTTTTACTTTCTGTCATTAATTCCTGCTTGGAATGTGTTTTGCATGTTACACCAAAAGTGATGCAGCTTTCATATGATATATTTCCCTACTGAAACACAGGGAGGTTGCAAAAGCTGTGTTTATCTGCTGACTCCAGTTAAAAAATTCTCAGACTTTTCTAATAAGAACAATAAACTTACTGAATGGGACGGGATCTCATTTGCCTTTCTCACAGCTGCTGTCTTGGTAGTTTGTAGCTGTCCAGCTGGTTGTTGCCCAAAATATATCTTCCATTTTCCTTCTCTGTTTGAGAAGGAAAACAATTGATGAGACTTGTGTTTTATAACGAAGTTCTTGTTATTTGTCTGTAATGCATGACCTTGCAGTTAATACAGGTAAATTTTATCCCTTTTCTCTTGCTCCTGCTCCCCAGGTAGTAAGTACAGTTTTTCCTTTCTGATATTACAGCCCTCTCCTGTATTGCTAATGCCTCCCCACCTTTATCATCAGCAGACTGAGTCAGTGTACTCCTAAGTTTATTCCAAAGTCAATAATTAAAATATTAAATAAGATATATAACAAACGAAAGGAATATTGCTCAAACCTGCATATCGGAAAAAAAATAGAAACACTGAAGTAAACAGCAATGTGTTCCTGGCACGCTTTTGATGAAGGTCAGATTGCACAGGGAAAGTTCCTTGAGAGGGAGAAAAAAAAAATCCTAAAAACAAATGGTTTGTAAAACTGTTTCCCTCTATACCATTATCCTACTCAAATTGAAACAAACAAAAAAAAATATCACAATTCTTGCAGCATTGCCCATACCAAGGGTGAATCTGTTTCTTTACATTCTTTTGGTGACTCCTTGCTCCTTTAGCTAAGGATGTCTAGGGCTTTTCTCACCTTCCTTCCTGCCAGCTCCTAGCACTTTCTTTAGAAAGTGCTCTCAATTGTCTTTATGCAAAGAGGAAGAAATGTTCTCCACTATATTTAATGGGTGCAAATTCAGAAGGTGCAAAACTGGGCATTCTACACTGATCTTCTTGTGATGAGTGCCAAACAGTATAATTGGTATGCTAGTCAGAAAGCTGGCAGAAATCTTGATGTTTCAGGGGAAGTGAGGGATTAGATTTCATTTCTACAACCATTCCATCTTCTTCCTCCCATTTTTGGAATGCGGAGTAAGTGCAGATAAATTTAATGATTCCTGAATGTAGAAGGACTCAGGTCCAGTAATGCTGTCAAACAGAAATGAAAAATAGCATGTTTCTAAATGACACTTTAAAATTATGTGGGTCTGTGAGTTATAGGACCTGATTTGTCCTCAGTTTTTATCCAGCCAGCATAATAATTGCAGTCATGAAAAGTGACTCCAACAGTGACATACAATGCTTGCCTTCATATGTATTATGAAAAATCCCATTTAAAGTTATTTGTAAATTTTTCATTTGAAAATATACTGTGGAGGAATTAGGTTTCTTTAGTCCAACAGAGGGTGCTGGGGAAAGGTGATGATAGTTCTCTAACAGTGAGCTACACCTGTGAGGTAGAATAATTCACTTAAGTTTAAGGACTCCTCCTGCATGCAAAGGAGGAGAGAAGTAACTTGACCATGATTACAATGAAAACTGTAATTTAGAGGAAAGTATCTAACCATCTAACCAGCCTTTTCAATATGAGCAGGAGAGACAAGAAATGTGCCTAAAATTGGTATGTGATAATTTTGTGAAAGAGACTGTACCACAGGGTTTCCCATGTTACCAGGAGCTTTATTGTGTTTAAAGGAAACTTAAATTTGCCTTTCAGTAAGAATCAACTCTAATGATAACGTGGATACATTTTCCATTCTTCTGTGGAGACAACTTGTTTGGAAACACTAAGTATTTATTTTCAGAACTTTCAGCCACTTCAAAATCTCAAAAAATCATATCTGAAAAACCTGTTTTCTCTGAACTGACTAATGTAGGCATATATGTTTGCAACATAAATTTAAAATTAACAGGTCATCCTAAATTATTTGAGCCTTTATAGTGTAAGAATGGCTATGCTGTGTCAGATCAAAGGTCTGTTTAGGCCAATACCCTGTCTTCATCTGTAGTGAGAAGCACATACTTAGAAAGGAGTGTAAGAACAGGACAAACATCTACAGATACTTGCCCAGAGCAGTCCCTCAGCTTTCAGAAATCTGAAGCTAAATCTGAAGCTTCAGTTCTGTTCCTTATATCAGAATACTAATGTAGATTTCCATGCAGTGCTCAAGATGTAACACAGAATCACAGAATGGATGAAGTTGGCAAGGACCTCTTAAGATCATGTAGTCCAACCTTCCTGTTTAAGCAGGGTCAGCTAGAGAAGGTTTCCCAGAACTGTGTCCAGTGGAGTTTTCAATATCTCCACAGATGGAGATATTCGCACAGTGAATTTATATAGGGGATAATGCTTAATACTTCTGCATGGTTGTTGGGGTTTGGGTTGCCTTTTTTTTTTTTTTTTTTTTTTTTTTTAACTACAATTGGGCATGGAGTTGATGATTTGTGGAACTTTTGCTTAGATTTCAAGATTTCTTTGCTGGTGGTCACTTAGTCTGTTTAATATATGAAATTAGGATTGCTTTCGATATTCATCATCTTGTTTTTATTCACATGGAGTTTCATCTGCCATTTAATACCTTGTCACTGAATCTCAGTAGAGTCATCTTGCAGCTCTTCAGTTGGGCAGAAACTTAATATTTATGAAGAACTTGGATTACTAAAAAACCCCCCAACCAACCATTGTCACCTCATTGCTCATCTCAGCTCCTGTGCTGGCTCGCTGACCAGCAGACACCAGCTCTGGTCCATCAATTGGTGACCTCTGTGCACTGTCAAAACTGAGCACTTATTCCTTCCCTGTTTTGTATCTCTTAACCAACTGCTAATTCATTTCTGTCTTCTGTGGTTTCCTCAAGAACCTTTGGTGAGGGACCTCGTCAAAGAACTTTTGGAAATCCAAGTAATCTATCAAATCTCCTTTACTCAAATGCTTGCTGAATCTTCCAAAGAAGTTCTGTGGTTTTGAGACATGGCTTCTCTTTATAGACGCCACATTGATTCTTTCCCAGGCTATCATATGTATCCACATATCCACAGATCCTGTTCTTAGAGCTTTAAATTATTTCAGCAATATAGAGCAAGCGTACAGTCCTCCAGTTCTCCAGATGTCTCTCATAACCATTTTTAAAAATTGTTGTCCCACTTGTTTATTTCCAGTCTAAAAAGGCTCAGTAAGTGGTGTACAAGAGGTTACATACCGCCTTAATTTTAGCTATTTCATCCATGCATTCAGGTTAACCCATGCAGTGAGTCTTAACTGGTGCCCATAATGTGCTGTTGGTCATTTTATCTGTTTGTTCCATAATCTCTTCAGCCTCTTCTCTTGCTCTTCATTTTGGGAGGTTTGAAGACTTTTTTTCCATTTATCTTCTGAGTAAAGAAATGTTCTAGCATTGGAAAAACTTCAGTTTGTTCAACATCAGATTTATCACAGGCTGTTCAGTAGGCACAAACTCTTTAGAGAATTAAAATTTTATAATCACAGTGAAGCCACTCTTCACTGTATTATGGCCATTCTGTGCTGCAGAATGCTGTAGAGATTGCCTTCAACACAGAATATTTTTCATACGGTGAAAAACAGTAAGAGGTCGCTCTCCTGCCCCTTGAGGCAGATGCCTGTAAATAGTAGATCTGAGGGAAGAGTGAAGCAGAAGCAGATGACTCCTGTCCGTATTTGTGAGATTTCATCCTACACCTTCCTTTTACTATACTTTAGCACAGTTTGGGCAAGATGAAGGTCTTCCCATATTTTTACTGGTTTTTATGTCTGCCCACATGTTGTTAGATACTTTAAGTCCAGCCAAGGAGAAAACTGTATGTCTGAAGATAAGCAAAAATTTTGTGAAATTATTCCACATCCTCATGCTGTGACTAATCAGTTCATTTGTCTTTTTGATGAACTGTGTGAGGGAAAGAACAGTTTGGGAAGTTGAGGGATAGAAGTTGAATTCCTAGCTAAGAGGCAGATTGAGAAAATTTATTTGCTGTTATAGGCATAGTTTTTGGTATAGAAATGGTGAATGAAGATTACAAGTCTTGCATCAAATCTACTGTTTCCAGTGGTGCTGGAAATGATTCAGGCAACAGTTTGTTTATATAGCTTGTCAGAGAAGTGCATGTGATAGAATGATTGGAAAAACTATTGTCATTATTGGACAGTGAAATTTGTGCCTAAATTACCTCCTAAATTTACCCTGACTAAGCTATATAAGGAGTGTTTCAAAATCTACTAATCAATAATTTGAATGCTCCCTCCTTGGCTTGTTAGTCCTTTCTGTCAGCTTTCATTGTGTCAGAGTTCATCTATGACCTTACATTACAATACCAGTTTTGCTGTAGAAAAATATCAATGTTGTTCAACTGCTTGGAAGCAAAACAGGTAAGTGACAGCGTTGACTGAAACTGATTGTGCTTAGCACTGTCCCTAAACCAGTAAGATTTGCTGCTGTGAACTCTGTAATTCATGTAGGTGCATAAATGCATGCATGCGCACACACACGCAGGTGTGTGCAGGCACACCCTGGATGGATGAGAAGGTAATTTGCAAGTTGTTCACATGTAGTGACTTTTATGGTCCCTTGTGCTGTCAGGTGAATGGCAACCAGCAGAGAGTGGGCACTGCTGAAAATGAAATGAATGATATGTATTTAGAAGCCTAATGTAAGGCTTGTTTTTCTTTGGAAATATTTGTCCCAGCTTGTATCAGTGATGGACAATACCACATTCTGAATTTAGGTAAGAAGTGTCTCCAAAGAGTGTTGGAAGCTGTAGGTTGTAACAGTTCTTGAATCCCATTAGAGATGGTAAATGGAGCATTTTAAGTTTTGCCTGCATAGAATCATAGAATCATTTTGGTTGGAAAAGACTGTTAAGATCATTGAGTCCAACAGTAAACCTAACACTGCCAAGACCACCACTAAACCATGTCCCTTAATGCCATGTTTACATGTCTTTTAAATACCTCTGGGGGTGGTGACTCAACCACTTGCCTGGGCAGCCTGTTCCAGTTGCTTGATAATGCTTTTGGTGAAGAAAATTTTCCTAATACCCAATCTAAACCTCCTCTGGTGCAATTTGAGGCCACTTCCTCTTGTCCTATCACTAGTTACTTGATAGAAGAGACCAGCACCCACGTCACTACAACCTCCTTTCAGGTAGTTGCAGAGAGCAATAAGGCCTCCCCTCAGCCTCCTTTTCTCCAGGCTAAACAACCCCAGTTCCCTCAACCGCTCCTAATAAGACTTGTGCTCTACTAGACCCCTCATTATCTTTGTTGCTCTCGTTTTGAGATGCTCCAGCACCTCAGTGTCTGTTTTGTAGTGAGGGGCCCACAACAGAAGACAGTATTTGATATGCAGTCACACCAGGGCCGAGTACAGGGGGAACAATCACTTCCTTAGTCCTGCTGGTCACACTATTTCTAATACAGGCCATGATGCTGTTGGCCTTCTTGGCCACCTGGGCACACTGCTGGCTCATATTCAGCCAGCTGCTGACCAGCACCCCCAGGTCCTTTTCTGCTGGGCAGCTTTCCAGCCACTCTTCCCCAAGTCTGTAGCGCTGCATGGAGTTGTTGTGATCCGAGTGCAGGACCTGGCACTTGGCCTTGTTGAACCTCATAAAATTGGCCTCAGCCCATTAATCCAGCCTGTCCAGATCCCTCTGTAAGGCCTTCCTACTCTCAGGCAGATCAACCCTCCCTCCCAGCTTGGTGTCGTCTGCAAACTTGCTGAGGCTGCAATTGGTCCCTTCATCCAGATCCTTGATAAGGATATTAAACAGAAGTGGCCCCAATACTGAGCCCTGGGGAACACCACTTGTGACTGGCCGCCGACTGGATTTAAGTCCATTCACCACCTCTTTGGGCTTGGCCATCCAGCCAGTTTTTTATCTAGCGAAGAGTATGCCTGTCCAAGCCATGAGCAGCCAGTTTCTCCAGGAGAATGCTGTGGGGAAATGGTGTCAAAGGCTTTACTAGGTAGGCGACATCCACAGCCTTTCCCTCATCCACTAAGCAGGTCATCTTGTCACAGAAAGAGATAAGGTTAGTGAACCAGGACCTGCATTTCATAAAGCCATGATGGGCCTGATCACCTGGTTCTTTCATATGTGCCACATGTTGACACTCAAGATGATCTGCTGTGTAACCTTCCCCGACACTGAGGTCAGGCTGACAGGCCTGTAGTTCCTTGGAATCCTCCTTGTGACACCCACCTACAATAAGGGCCAGATTTGCTAAGCTCCAGCCAACTGGGACCTCCGTGGCTAGCCAGAACTGCTGATAAATATTTGAAAGTGGCTTGGTGAGCACTTCTGCCAGCTCCCTCAGTATGCTGGGGTGGGTCCCATCTGGCCCCATAGACTTGTGTGTGTCTAAGTGGTGTAGGAGGTTGCTAACCATTTCCCCTTGGATTATGAGAGCTTCATTCTGCTCTGTCCCTGTAGTCCAGCTCAGCAGGCTGGGTACCAGGAGATGACTCATCTGGTGCAAGTGCTCTTGACACTAGTCTGTGATTGCAAGGGATGCTCAGCTTTCTTTTGTGCCTGATTAGATGAAGGATTCTGAAGGTATGTTGAGCTCCAACAGTTATCCACAGCAGTGTCTTCAGGGATCATGTGTGTTTCCCCATACCTGAGATGCTCCAGGCATCAGAAATTTCTGAGGCACTGTCAGCACCTCTGCTGGTGTTGCCTTCCTGTCCTACCTTGTACAGAGGTGCTCAGAAGAGATGCTTGGGATTGAATCTAGTCCTTCTTTCATGCCTGTGTTTTGCTGACTCCACATCTTTTCTCAGACTGTCAAACTTGAGCTAACAGCTGCAGTCCATAATTGCTAGTAAATGTCTAGTAGTAGCTACAGATCGCTTGGCAATTTCTTATCTTCCTCCAGCTAAACTCTCCTTTTGTGCATCTTCTTAGGGTCACACTTCTAATAACATGACAGAAGAAAAATCCTCCTTTCTTTCCCAGCTGCCACACTGCACTTCTGTGAGCAGTGCAGAGAGGAGAGCCGCTGTGAGAATATTCTTCCTCACTTTTAAGTTTTTCAAAGAAAATGCAGAATTCCATTATACCTGATTTTGCCTTTTCCACAACTTTGCATTTTGTTAGAACTTTCTGCTGCTGGGAAGCAATACATTTTAATCTGATCCCTCAGTCATTCAGAAATGAACATTTTCATTCACTCCAAAAGAAGAGTTATTCATGTAAAATGAACTGACCTCAAAAATTTGAAGAGAGGACTGGAAAATGAAATGAATGTTATATAACTCAGAAACTGTTTATTGTACAGTGTCAGACTTCATGGAGGGCTCTACCTTGAACTGGGAGTTGTGTCAGGATTTGCCCTGCCATGTACTAAAAGTGAGATACTGATATGCCAGCCTGGCAATGACTTCAATTCAAACTCCAATGTAAAACACATGCTTTAAGGGTACCTTTCTTTCATATGATTCTGATGTGCCAGATGCTCTACTGAAGCTGTTTAAACTAATCTTGAAAGACTTACATGAAGTATCAAAATTGTTAGTTGGCCATGCAGATTTTTGCTTGTGGGTTTCATAGGACTGAACTCTGACAGGATTGGGATGACTAATATGATTGCTACTCATTGATTTTTATTCCTCTCCCCCCAGGTATGAGCCAAATCTACCACTGGAAGAGTTCTTTTCTGACTTTTAAGTCTGAAAAGCTATGAATAGGGGAGTAGTCATTCATCCCCATAGAGTGCTCTTCAGGTCAGACTGTCATTACAATCATTATGAAACAAAGCTGATTTGTTTTACATTTAAAATACATTTAGCATAAAAAAGTGATTTATTTTAAGTGACAAAAGGGAACCTTTTATTATGAAAAACATTTTTTGTTTGTATTTAAGTAATTTTGCCCATAATAGCATGTGCAAAGTTTGGTAGACAGCAAAAATACCGTAAATATGCTTTCACATAATGTAAACTTTCCTAAAATTTCCTAAAGTTCAGCTTTAAAAAGTGGCTTCAGCCTTTTCTTTTCCTTTCTCACCATCAGTCAGTGAAGTAAAGTGTTAGCTTGAAAGCTGTCTTCAATTCATTCAAATGATTGCTTGGTAGGCACAGTTGTTCTTGTTAAAAGCAGATAGTTAAGTGGAATCAGAGTACTTGGAAAACAGACTTTTCTCATCTGCCTTCTACCCTACAGTAAATTCATTGCTCACCACTTCAGCAAGTAAGAACTTTATTGCACCATCTGCATGTTTAAAAGATGATGATTCTTCCTGTGCATTGGTTCCATCATTCTCGTCCTCCTACTTAGCAGATTTCTTGTAGGGAAATGGTGGTTGTTTCTGCTACTCAAAGCCATGCAAGTTATTTGGGAAGCCCAAATAATGATGATTCTGAAAACTATTTGGAGACCTGGCATGTACCCTCAGCATTTAGAAGTGCAAAGGTAGTTACAAGTGAAGATGCGCAACAAGGCTATTGTAATCATTTTAGGGAAGACAAAATGCACGTAAACTGCTGTGAAGCTCCTATTGTTTTGCCTTTGGCAAAGGGAAGGCACAGAGGTACCACCCTCCTGGAGCCTCTGCACAGCTGCATGGATACTTACCATTTACTGTAGTTCTTCCTGTTAATTTGCCACCACAATAGCTACCTTCTTAAGCTAAACTAAAGCTGTCATCGATGTGCCCATACATACGGTAGTCATGTCTTAGACAAAGTTGCATGTATGAGGCCACACAAGAATTTGGTTTTGGGTTTGGGGTTTTTTGTTTGTTTGTGTTTTGATTTATTTTTTTCCAGTATGAAATACGATTTGAATGTTTGTTGCTTTTCTTTGTGGTCACAGTGGTTTTTAAGTAAAGAAATATATGATGTCATTGTATGGCACTAAGTGACATTAGATCTTCAGCTTATATTTAGTACTGACCATTCATTGAAGGTTTTGAATGTAAAGTAAGTCAAAGGAAAAGATGCTTAGTGAAGACCCTGTAAGAAAGTATGATTTTTTAATTTTTTTTTTAATATGTTAATCTGGCTTTAAGCTCTGAGAGTTGGATCAAAGTTAGGAGATCCAAAATTTTATCTAGCTAATTATCTAGTGCCTTGAGAATGTGCTTAGCCTCTCAAGCTATGTAGACCCCTACTGTTATCACTAGGAAGAAGCAAATAGTAATTCATCCTGCCTGTGTTGCACACCTGTTTACAAATAGATGGGTCATCTTCTGAAAGTGTCCATTAACTTTAGAGGATGCTTTGACAGCAGGATTAAACCAAATACCTTTGCACAGCTAACATTAAGAGATTCCTGTCTAAAGAAATTGTGCACCACCTTTGCAAGAGCTATGCTCTAAACTGCTTCCTGCTGGATGAGTTCGTCTGCCTTCCTGTGGTGGATATGTGACTGCAGTTTTATGCATCCAAGAATATCAATAAAGCAAGTCAGGCCAACTCACCTGGCTTGTCACTTCAACTTAAGTAATATTATACGTAATAGGATAAAATACCTAAATTAGCTATTAGCATTGAAAATTAAGCATTGGCATCAAATCATTGAATAACAGAGCATTCATAATGTTCTGGATGTAGATAGTGTGGGCTATCTTGTAACTAGAGACAGATGGAGTTCTGTTTATAGAATGGCATTGTATAATTTAAACCTGACTAGAAGAGTCTTTTGCTGGATCTGTTTTTAATGAGCTGTTTTGTTCTCTAATTATTTTTAATTAAATACAAGTTTTGTTGCTGGTTTTGTTTTTTTTTAAATAGATAAAAAAAAATTGTCTGCAGTAAGGGAAGAAGTGGGAGAGCTCCTTCAATAAAGCAGTTAAGTGTGGGTGAAGCTGAAGATCTAAGCATTGCAGGTGATTACACTTCTGACAGAGTTTCTTAGGAACGGCTTCTGAAGCCCAAATTAGAAAAATATAAAAATAGTGATGCATTAAATAGATTGATTTTACAACAGAGGTTTTTACCCGGTATTTTCTTAAGGCAGATCTGCAGTTAAACATGTCTACATCCAAACAGCACCCTGAAACATAATTGAAACCCGGAAATTTGACTACCTTCAGATTTGCAAAACTGTCTTTTTTTACAGACTTGAATTTAAGAATTTATGTGTACTATTTCACAGCTTTCTTTATTTCAAATAACTTGATTTGATAAGGATCAATTAGTTTCTCAGTCTTCATGCTCATTTCTACAGACAAAAATGTATTATCTTGAAAGTATCTTTCTGCTAATCACTAACAGCAATTTCATTCCATCATTTCAAATATCTTGGGAAAGGAACTTTCAGAGAACAGTAGACCGTCAGGAACATAGGCACATATGGAATCTGTGCAAACACACAAACGCACACACCTACCTTTTTTGTTGTTTTTCCATTAACTTTCAAAAAGGTGAGTAAATTTTCAGAGCCTTCTCAGTAAACATTTTTAACCCTTTTACAAAATGTATTCATTTTAGTTGTGATCAGGTATTAGAATCTACAAGTTATTTTGTACATACAGATCCTTACAGAGATGACTCCTTATAATTGCTCTGTACAATCTCTAAAGATGTGAAAGTACACAACAACCAGTGGCAAGGAGTAGGACAAGTCATTGGCTTAACTTGCAGGCAGGATGATTTAGATGAGCTACTGGGAAAGTGCAGGATAGATTTAATTAGATGGTCCAGGAGTGCATTTGGCACATCTCTGTTGAGTGGTCTATACCAATGGGGGTCTCTGTTGCTCATCATCTCATCTTCTTCCTCTCCACTGCCCCACACCTCTAAGCCTTTGTCTCCTTGGTCAATTCCCTAATACTTGGTTTCCTCCCCATGCATGCTTCTGCTTGCCTTTATTGCCGCTCTCCTCTGTCTCTTTCCTTCAGCAAGGGGCTCAGGAGCTCTGGGTGACTGAGGAAGCTGCTTCTGCCCCTTTTGGGGTCTGCTTTTTGTGACCCTGCAGCAGGGCTGGTCCTGGTGTGCAGCCAGCACTCATAACCCAAAGACAGCTGACTGGTTTGTCTTCCACTTTGAACCTCATCCAGGAGGGTGGTGTGCCTTGCCTCTTGGGAATGATTGGGCTTGATGTCTGTTTCAGGGAGATGAAATGAATAATGAGAATATACCATGATAAATGGTATGTATGCCATTGCAAATCTGGAGACCTTTTTTTTACTCTGGAAACCACTTGTGGGTTTCAATAATTTTAGTTTTCGTTGAGGCTACAGTAGCTGCACAGGTGCATGTATAAACCTCTTGCAATCTGTTTTGCATAACTAAAATTTCAGTAATGTTGAGGATGAAAGGATCCTCTGTGCTGTTTAACAAGCTTCACAAGGTGGCTTTTAATGAGGTAGTCAGTGGAGAGTTTCTGTGGTCTAGGGATGTTTTGCATAGGTGGGCAAAGAGAGGTACTATCATTGCCTCTGTCAGCACCATTCTGTGTGTCTAGCGGCTGCAGAGGCCTAAGTGCTTCACATGCATGCATTCATTAAGATACACTGAAGACCTTGCCTCACTTTCACCATTAACATACACCTTCTGAGAGAACAAGGTATCTAGGCTTTTTTCTAAGGGACATGGTTTAGTGGTGGATTTGGCAGTGTTAGGTTTACAGTCGGAATTGATCTTAGGGGTCTTTTCCAATGTAAATGATTTTATGATTCTATGTATCAACTTTTTGTGTATATAACATTTGTTTAGTTTTCACATCAAATAACTACATAGATCAGCCAAGGCTGGGACATTTTCAAGGCCCTTGAGTAAATCAGAGGGCATAAAGACAGTGAAAGTCCTGGTGTAGTCACTCTCATACTGACAAAAAAGCAACAGCTAGGTATAGAATGGTGGAGGCCAAATCTCTTATGCTAAAGCTGACCCTTGGAAGGTGGCTTGATGAGAATCCAAGCTGTAACACCTGATTCTTTCAGAACCAAAAGAACTTGTTTCCCCATAGAGCTAGTAGGAGCTCTACCAGCAAACATGTGTCTGTCCATCCGGTCTGTCCCCGTCCCCCCCGCCTCCTTTTTTTGATTTGAACTATTGGCTAACACTCCTGAAGTATTAGGAGGACATTCTTGTCATCCAACACTGGGACATCTTCATGTCCCTCTAGCTGTGTTCCAGACCAAAAATTTAACATTTTGCAAGGCTTTTTTTTCTCACCCAACTAGCAAATAAACTCTACTATGTCAAATGCAAGATATTTAGGTCTCATTATGACAACCTAGAAAGTTTCCAGTCTGTTCCCTGCCTGCTTCTTAAAGTTCCATTACCAAAGACTTTTATGAGATCATCTGTGACTCTGCATTCCCAGTGTAGTTATGTGACCTGGTCTGTGTAAAACACAGTTTCTGAATGCTGTGCATTTGTCAGAAAGTGGAAGAAATCCATTTCTGTAAGCTGTTGATCTTATCCCTTTGTCTGGTATGCTACAACAATAACTTACATGGTAAAAAAGACTGAAATAAGCTATTGATTTATTTTTGTGGTAATTACATAGTTTGAATAATTCCTTTTGAATGAAACTGCAACATATAGGCATGTTCTGGGGTAGAATATTGGAAGTCTGATATATTGGGAGTGCTTCATGCTACTGTACTCCTATGGCTGAAAAAGGTATTTCATTTTGTACTTTGGTGTGGTAATTCTCCCTGAAGTACTTCAGGCCTGTGAGATTGTGTTGTTGTTTTTTTTTTTCTTAGGGTAGCTTGCAGTGTGATATTTGAGACAGTGTTCATACAGGGCTTGTACTGATACCTGCAAGATATTTATAGGTAGTTCTGAAATGCATAGTCCATTTCTGTCTGTTGTTTTTTATGCTATTATCTGGATTTCCTCCTAGTATTTATGCTCCATTGCTGCAAGGAGAATATTTCCAGATGTTTCCATATGGTACTGCTTTGTATGATTGCTGTCTCTAAGGTGGTGTTTGCATATACTCAGATCTTTATGACATTGTCCCTTAGCTCTTGAGCAGTCATTTTCTATGTGTTGTTAATGTCTTTTTGTAGATACTTACAAACAAAAGCCAAAGAGATAACCTATATCCTCAGATGGGCAACCAGGTCTGTTTGGAGGCAGGGTTTTTACAGAAGAAAAAGCATTTGGATTTTAGCAAAGAGAAATGGTAACTGACTGAGTTGGAGCTAAGCTATCTTACATCAATTGAGGACTATGTCTTTTGCTGGCCAGTTCACTCCAGTGGGTCAAATTCTTCTGTGCTGTGACTCCTGTGGCTCACGAGGTTGCTTATACAAGAGCTGAAAGTGTGCCAGTGACCACAGCTGAGCTCTGTTCTTTAAAAATGCAAACATCTGCATTCAGCTTTTCAGCTGGGCCTTACTTTAGACAGGGAGGAAAGATTTTCTTCTTACTTTTTATTTCTTTAATTTCCTTTCCAGTATGAATTTCTGACACCATTAATAAACAATGTGCAGCAGTCTTCTTTGGTACCCTTACCAAATGGTTGCATAGAAAGAAGGAAAAGCATGTTGCTCTATGCCTGAAAGACTAACAAATCCAGTTTCTAAAGAATGGGGGGTAATGGAGGGCACTCCCGATGGCAGGACCAGCTCAAAGTGCACTAGTGTACAGCATCAAGTGCCTCCCTGTACTAGCAGTATTTTGCAGGAAACCGTTGAGACAGAGGTAAATTTCTGTCTACATATGAAATAACAGAAGAAGTGTTCAGCTGTCTCCAGATTTGCCAAGATTCACCTCTGTACTGAAGAAGGCATGTAGGTGCAGAGAGACTGATTGTGTGATCTAGGTCCACAAGGAGAACAAAAGTTCACGTTGGCTCAGGAAGGTATTTGCATCTTTTAAAGTTTTATTAGTTGGGAAGGGGTCTTCCTGACTAGTTTCTCTAGTTTATGAAGATCAGGTTTGATTCTTGTGTGCTCTCCAGTGTACATTCCAGCTTTGTAGTGTCTGTGTTAAAAAACACAATATTTTTATCCTGCTAAACCACTTATGACCTGTCCATTAATGACCTCTTTTGTTTAGGTAATTCATGAAAACACTGAGCAGCATCAGACACAGGACTGATGACACATCCGTCCATTTAAACAAATTATAACTGTTTTTAACTCTCAAATCATTAATAACTGTTATTTCAATGTGTTTACCCAGTGTTTCACTGACCCTATACCATTTTCTCCTGGACTGTCTCCCTGTATTATTTCTGAGGAGGTTGTGCGAGACAATGTCATAAGCTGCGTGGAAGTAAAAGTGTGTGACATCTGCTGCCTCTACCAGTAATGAGGCCTGTTACAGTGTAGGAGAAAATTTTCAGTTTGGTAATGATTTGCTCTTGAAAAATAGAAGTTGGTTGCCAGTTTTCTCCTCCTCATTCTCTGGTGCTGACAAATAGTTCTCCTAATTTCCCCTGCTCCTTGGTATTTCTCCAGGGTGTGAAGCTGTCTGGACTCGTGTTTTCTTCTTGTATTCTTTTTTCTTTTAGAGACAGTGGCTGTTTGGCTTTCTTCTAGTCTTCTAATCCCTCATGTATTTTCCTGAGTTATCAAATATTACCACTTGTGGCTTTGATATTTTTTCAGATCACTCTTCTAATATTCTGGGATAAAACTTAGGAAGGCCAGCAAATTCGTTAACATGTAATTTATCTAGGTACTCTTTGATATATTCTGTCCCCAGTTTTAAGCTGTTAGAAAGCTGTTATGATTCTTCTGCTCACCTGAACAAAACTAACCCTTTAGTGGAAGAAAGGCATTAAACTTGTGCCTTGTAGAGGTTTTATGATTGTTTTTTTTCCCCCCTCTGGACCAAGTAGCTGACCAACATTGCTTTCAGTCTTCCTTGTATCTCCCCCTTGCCTTTGGTATGACTCTCACTGTTTGCCCTTGTTTTTCAGAGATTGCTTGTACAAGCCCTTGTTTTCTTTTGTAATCATCTTCAGTAATATGACCTATTTTATTTTGGGGGGGGGGGGGGGGTGGTGTGCACTTGTTGGTTGTTTTGATTTTTTTTTTTTCTGTTTTGCTTTTTCTTCATTGTGGTTGATGAAGAGTCCAATTTGCTACGTTGATCTTTTATAATACTTCCCCATCCCTGTGCAGCACTGGAATAGTTTGCACTGCTGCTTGTAGCTGTGTTTTCTGTAAACTCTCCTAAATTCTCTTTTGCCTTACGTTTGCCTGCCTGAGCTCTAATTTACTGGTTCTGAGTTTGACTTCAAAACAGCAAATCCAAAATTCAGCTTGTTATCTATTATAGCCTGTACCACACAACTACATAATCGTTTTCTGGTGATTTTTTCAAAACAACATCGTATTCAGCAGTGACCAAAGGTAGGTTCTAGACAAACTGCTCTGTTTTTTATTTTTCTTTCTTTTTTAATTTTATTTATTTAGTTGCACTGCTCTTCCTTGAAGCTGCATGCTTAACATCTTTGGTACAGCATTCATATCTGAAACATTGGATATCATAGTATTTAAGTCAGATAGCATGTCTACATAGCAGTCAAAGTTTTTATAGTGAATGATCTGAGATATCATTCATATTTATCATTTGTATTTATCATTATCAAGGGATAGTGAGGAACAAAAATAAAGCCGTTATCATGTCATAGGGAATGTCAGTGCTACAGCTGAGAATAGCCCTTGGGTTTTCAGACTGCTGGTTCTGATGTTTATTCCCAATGGGATCCTACTGCTCCACCTCTAAACACTCAAAACTATTAACACACACAAAGTTAGGCTATGGGAATTTGACTTCTTTTATTAAAATGCCATTTTTATTATTCATTGTAGTTTGCTGGTAAGGCAAAGATTCCTTGCACAGCTGAGGTATGTTGTGAATCTCTGGCTATTGCTGTAACACTTTTATTTAGTGATGTACCATCAGTACCTTCTCTTTGAAGCCAGAAAAACACTGATTGCTTTATAAATTTGACCCTCCGTACAATAGAACGCTCAACTGCTAATAGAGTAAATATTAGCTAATTGGATTGATTTAGTCAGTGGGAATGATTACTTTTGATTGAACTCTCTAGTGAAGAGTTACTATGGTTTTTTTCAGACCGAACAAATTGAAGCTTTGTGGACACATTTATTCACAAATGGCAGAATATACCATTCACAAATATGGAGATTTCCCTCCATTCCTGAGCAGTGTGTCAGTAATTATGCTAGGTATCTTGTATACTTACACTCATTCAGATGAGTTTTCCAGATACATTCAGGGAGCTAGTTTACAAAAAAAGAAACTTAGATTATATGTAATATAATCTATTATGTAAACTATATGTAAACATTAAAAAGTCAAACATGCTGTATCTTTTGCATAGAGTATGCTGCTAGTTTTGTTCAATCTTAACAGACTTATGTTTCTTTTCCACAAGATACTAGGTTCAATTGTACTCCTTGTCTGAATGAGGAGATGCATGGAGGTAGTATATTTCTGTGGGCCTGTTAAGAAAGTGATTTGTTAAGCAGTATAGACTAGTAATTTACATTTCACTGAGAAGAATTCCAGGTCCTGTGAAATGTCACAAACTCCTAATAATTCACGTAACCATTTGTGTTTGATGTTTCATCTGTGATGGGTAGAAGCCCAAGAGTGAAATGGTGATAGTATCTACATCCAATAGCAACGACATTATTTGGAAGGAAAACCAAAACCCTGTAAAGTCTGAGTAGTCATAGCACTAGTAACATAAAATTTCTTATTTTACCAGATGCTTCTGAATACTAGAGTGTTTGTGTGTGTGCTTCTGATCTTTCTAAAAAATTATTTAACTTCTGCTCATTTAGCTAGCTCGAAATCAGTCCATTTCAAGGTTTGGGAGTCTCTTAAGTAGGCACCTCTGTTCAGCTCTGTAGGAGATCTCATGTTATAAAAGCCAAGTTCACACTTCTTAGATGAGACACAACTATACCATTGCTGTTTTACAATAATGACTGTTATTATGAGTTCAAGTGCAAATTTACTATGTCTTTCAGAATGTTCTTCAGTAATTTTGCTTAAGAACTTGCTTACAGAATCATAGAATTGTTTAAGTTGGAAAAGAAAGTTAACATCTTTTTTAAGGCCATAATTTATGAATTGCTGTATTTTTTTTTCCTAGATATTTGGGGGAAGGAAACAATAAAAAAAAAAAAGGTTTTAAAAAATCAGAAATTCACAAAAATACTACTCTATTGGCAATGATTTGATTATCTTGTTTGTATTTCTAGAGGTGGGGAAAATTCCAGATGGTAAAAAGGCTTGCTGTCCTAAAAAAGCAATATCCCTCAAAATATGATTTAATCCTTTTATGAGGGTTATGTTAGAAGCTTTTAATTTGGTTTAAGGTGGTGTTCCTGCCCTACACTGTGAATATAAGATTTAAATTTCTTGAACTTTTCATACAGCTTTTCCTGAGTCATTTTCCTGAGCCATTCTACTTCCATGAATATAGAAACAAACTTCACTGTCTGTAATTCAGAGAAAGTTAGCCTTTATTGAACTTTTTCTGCTCTAAATATTAAGTAAGAAAAAAAATAAATTGTAAGAAATCTAGATGAGAGGAAAAATTCTTAACAAACCAGAAAAGGAGGGCTGTGTTACCTTCAGTTTTTAAAGGAAGAAACGCTTCTGGGGGAACACTGTGAAATGAGTGTACAAGTGATCCTGAAGTGGTGCCGCAGCAGTGCAAGTGCTATGATATCTACAAAGTTTGCTTCCACATTCTGAAGTTGCTAATGCAGTGGTTGCTAGTACTAAAATACCATTATGACATTAGCATCTGAATGTTAAAGGACAAAGTATTCCAATTTATACCACTGCTTTATAATAGCTATGGTTTTTTTCACAGAAAATGCTACACAAGAAGCACAGAGACCATGTTGACTTGTTCATTGTAGATTTATTGGTTGGCATGTTTCAGGCATTCAGGATCCACCAAAAATTAATCCAACATAAGCTTCTGCTTATATTCACTTTTAAGAGCTGATTCTCTGTCCTGTGGGTAATAGCATGTGACTGCAATATCCGTGAACATCCTGCAGTAACTTCTCTTTCTGCAAGGCACTGCTGAACCTTTTAATTATATCAACTTTTACCTTCAGAAATATCTGACTATAGGTGATATAAAGTGAACCCTAAGTGGTTCATAAGAGTAGGCTTCATTTTTAGTTGCATTATGGAGATCTGAGTAATTGTCTAAATCTGTTTTCAAACAGTGACCTCATATAGAGTAACCTTACTATTTAGTTTCAGTTGCAATTTCATAAGCTAGTATCGTGTATTGTGAGGTAACTTCACTCAACCTATGTGTGTCTGTGTCCTTTACTCAAGAAATTAACTAATTTAGTTAGGAATGCAAGTAAGTAAATAATCGCAGCTGTGACAAGCTGTGAAAGTAGTTTTCTTCTCTTCCCCATTACCTGGTCTGTAGTGGCTGTTCCTATGGTGCAGCTGTGAGGTATGCATGGAATAAGTTCAGTGTAAAGCTAGCATCTCTTGTGGAGTCTTCTGCTGGCCTATATACAAGTAGAGGCTGTTAGTCCAACAGCAGTGTCACCTGAGATGAGAGAAAGGTATGATATGCAGTGAAAAACATTTAGGAATGATGATAACAACACATTAGGTTTTTCATATGGTTCTGTTAAAGTATAGCATCAAGAAGATGAGATGTGCATTTTAAACATTACAGTGTGAAGTGAAAGTGCTCATTCATTCAAATCATAAATAAATCTTGAGAGTAGTCACTGGATGGGTGTCCAATTTTGTCAACACGAAGAGCAGACAGTTGCACAATCAAGATTACCTTGAGAGATTTATCAGGAGCACATATTCTTAAATATATAAAAATTTCTATTGAACAGTGTTTGAAATAAATCTGTCACTTGAAGCTACAAAATCCTCTGCAATTACAACAGTCGTCTCAATGTGCATCTGATTTTAACTGCAAGAAGGAGATATATAGTCTTTTAATATTAAAGTGCAGAAAAGGGCAAATAGAAATACTTCAGAAAGTACAGACAGCAAATAGGTAAATGAGTTAGTAAATGTCAAATGCCTACTCTCAGAATAATTTTTTTCTTTGCCCTGTTATACTGAACATATTTTTAGCAAGATTGTACATGTCCTCAGCTTGTACTTTCCTCATGATGTCTTGAAATGCTGACTGAGGTCCTAAAAATGCATGGAGCGGAGTAACCCCCAGATGGCAAAGGATTAATTAGGAATATGCTTAGAGCCTAAGGCCCTTTATGTTCATGCTGTCAAAGTTGCTCAAATTTACTTTCAAAGAAATTATGAACTTAACCTGAAAAGGGATGGATCACAGGAAAGATATAGGGCTTTTTGAGGCTCTGGATGTTCCAGTAATACTAAGAAAACACTGCAGAAAATGCATCTCTTCCTTTTTTCTGATTAGTTGTATGGCTCTCATGTAGCTTGTCCTAAATTAAGTGTTGGAGCAGACTCAAAACTCTTTATCTTCAAAATGGATCTTTTTTCTGCCTTCCTTTAAAACCCACTTTATTTATTAGAAGTTTATGTAAGTGTACTTATCTGCTTTAAATTTGCAACAAAAGGTAAAGCTTTCAGATTGATCATAGTTGTGAAAATTACTGGTTTGCTGTGAACCAATACTATTTACTTAAGGAAATTATGGAGATTTGGGGGATTTAAATGACAAAATAAGCTTATTTTTAAGAGTGAAAGGCTTTGCAGATAGGAGGGTAGTATAAAAATAGAGAACTGCAAGAAGAGAGAGCAAAAAGATGTGGTTCCGCTCTGAAAAGCGATATTGTGAATAGCATTGTAGAGTTTGTACAGACAGATAAAAGTTCTTTTTGTATTTTGTTGGGTACCAGATTAAATCCCCTGATTTTTATAAAAGATATTATTTTTTCTACTCCTTCTAATAGTGCTTGACCAGTAATGATGATTCTTCAGTCTGAACTGAAGCTGCAACTTGTTGAAGGCACTTGAGAACTGAAGTCAATGGTACTATGCTTATGATTAAAATTAAGCATGGTTTTAAAAGCTTTAGTAAGTCAGGGTCATATAACACAGTGCAACTGAGGATATTCAGATAAAATAGTATGAGCTGATTCCCCCTTCTGTTCACTCTTGTGTTGCAGAGGAAATGTGTAAAGATCTGCCACACTTTCTCTGAGTCCATAAAAGAAGCATGATTTCCAATGTCAGCACCTGGATACGTTGAGTAAAATGGTTTTTTTGCAAAATAAGTGGCCACAGCTATCTGCTGTACATTTAATTTTTCTGTAAGGTGCTGTAATGATTCGTAGTATGTAGTGAATTAAGTCTGTCTTTCATAACAGTATACTACAGCATAGGTACTTGTGTTTTACTGAGTGCAGATGCAGCTCACATGACTTGTACATGACTCCTACAGATTACAGTGCTACTGAAGCAGCTGCTAATGTAGTCATCTGATCAGGCAGCGAAGTTGGTAAATTCCAGGCCTCTGCTGCGGGAAAAAGTACTTTCATGTAACTTAAAGCACACTTTATTTCAGAAGTGAGTTATTTTTAATTTCTAAGCAGCTTTGCATGGATATCATCTGGAGCTTTTCACCACAACTTGTGATTTTGCTTGAAATTTAACTGTTTGCTTCTATGCATTATTTTTTTTTTTTCCTAAGAAGAAAGATAATTTTGATGATTTATGAACTCAAATCCAAGATCTTTAAATAGGCAGGAAAATGAAAAAGTCAGAGTAACTGCAGATGTGTCTTCTGTCAGTAACTGACAGAACAGCAGTTATTTTAGAAAGCTGCATGGAGGAGGGGTGGAGGCTGAGTAGCAGTAGAGGTCCAGAAAATGTGTGATCTGAAACACAGCAGCATTTAAATACCTGTCATTCAGAAATCTTATAACTCTACCAAATTTGGATGCAGGATCAAAATAAACTGGTGAGGTTGCCTACATTTTTCTTTTAATAAAAAGAGAGTAAGATGTGTTGATAACTGAAGTTATGCAAAATCAGTTTTAGCGTTTTTAAAAGTAAGGCTCCCCTCCAAAAAAAGTGATGTCAGCAAATTGTATTTGAACCAAAGGGTGAAATTACTCTTAGGTCTTTCTACAGCACTGTGTGTTTATGTAACCGTGTAAGTACATTTATGTAGCAGATCTGGAACACATGTGTTCTGGACTCTCCAGATGTTTTTCCCAAGGGCATTGTTTTGAGCATAATGAAATTTGAGCATAAACTGGAGAAAAAGAGATAGTGCATAATTATAGCTCTGTAAAACCCAGATCAGTAGTTGCTTGTCTGCAGCATCATTTTATAAACCAGTTATTATCATTATCAGGGTAAACCAGAATTGTCATTAAAATACACATTCATCACACAATCTTCACAAACTTCACTTACATCGACAAGAATTCCCCATCCAAAGTCAAAATAACACCATCAGAACACAGACAAAAGTGGACAATTTACACACACACCACCCCTTGTCCTTTCACCACAATTTCAATAAAAACTGTAAAAATTATAACCAGTTCCTGGTTGCAAACAACATTTACCCTGGAAAGTTTTTTCTCGCTATGTAGTGCAATGTTATTGAGTAACAACAGCTGCATTGAAACAGCACAGCATCAGGGCACCCATATGCTATTACAGACGTGTTTGATCTACCAGCGAACAGTGAGGACATAGCTAAATGATTTCCGTTTGACGTCACGGTTTCGTTAGGGCAGGCCTCCTGCCGTCGTCACCACGGCGGTGGGCGGGCGGCGCTGACCAGGGTGCTGAGCGCGGCGGCTGCCCCCTGCCGCCGGCGGCGGGACTGACGCGAGCGGGGCGTGGAGACCGTGGGACCCTTGGGTCTGCTGGAGCAGAAGAGTCACAACTGTTGGTGGAGGAAAAAGAGGGAAGGGGCAGGTGTTTCCAATGGAGAAACTGAGAAAATAAAGATTGCCACATGGTTCCATTCGTTTCTTTTCCTCTTAAGTAAGGATGGCACTGCTATGCAGAAGAAGTCAGAATTAGAAAACTGTGAAAACTTTGTTAAACTTTTTGGGTAAATAACTTCAGTTACATTTAAACGGTGTTTTGAGCAGGCTTATTACAGAATTGCTGTTATAATTCAACTATGACCTGCATGGCTACTTATGGCAGAAGAAGGTCGTGGGAGTTGGAGGTTGCAAACAGTCAGAGAAAAGGACGAAGAGCAAAGAATTACAGCTAGTCCACTTCTGAAACATATCTAGTCTTGTGCTTGCTTTTAAGTGAGAGAACAATTTTTCCACAGTTTGCTCAAGTTAAATAGTAAAATGACATACCTGAGAACTTTTCTTCCCTGTCACTCTAGAAACCTCTAAACTCTTATATGATGACCTGCTCTGTTTGTAAGTCACAGGCAGTTTTCTTTATCCCTTTGCAACATTGGTGAGTGGGAAAGATGTCAATGATAAACAATTCTTTCTTGCATTCAACAGAACAGCAATCATTTCTACCAGTGTCTTCCCCCTTCCAGCCTGAGAAAACAGGTTTTAAAATATAAGCTTTTGTATGCTGTGCAGCATGTGGAGAAGTCCCATCTCATTGCATCTGAAATGCTAGATGGAAAAGACAGGTTTGAACATTTTGGAAGAACCACCTCTAGCAATGTGTCTGCATTTGCCAAGCCTGCACTTAATTTATCCCACAGGAAAGAGTTAGTAGTCAACATTATTTTTTGATTTCCAACTTTGCAGCCATCCATCTGTGGTTGAAATTCTCCCCCTGTTAAGCTGCTGCAAGTTGCTGCTTTGTTTTATCGTAGAAGATGTGCATGATCAAGGCATTCTGCTCATCTTGCTTTACTGTTGGTAACATAGCTATTAACAAATATCTCTTTTATGAAGTTAGAACACAATTTATTTCAATAAGCCACAATGAATTACTCTTTTTCTTTGGTTAAATTTTTGAGAAGCAGAAGAATCTTCATGATGTTGTCAAAAGCAAAAGCAGTTGCAGAAAGCTGATTGTTTTGTTAACCTTTCTACACCAGCTGGTTTTAGTTTTGGTATTGGTAGATTTAGTATGGTCTGGAGCCAGAAAGGATCCTTAGATCATCTGATGTGACCTTCTGCATAATCCAGACCATTACATGTCATGGAAGTACCCAGATTTTGAGCCCTGTGTTGAAGGTAGACCTTATTTTGTGCCAAGGGAATTCTCATATTCCCTTAAATGAACTGGCAAAACCCAGTTGATGGTATATGCTTCTATAAGATGCTGACTTGTCAGAGTTCTAGTCATCAATGTTTCACCAGGTCACCAATTTCACCAGTGTTTGAAATTTGGGAATCACAGGTAGTAAGATCAGATTCTGTCCTCCTGGCTTTCACTAAGTCATGTTGCTGAGATTAAATGCAGAGCAGGGCATTACTCGATAAGTGCAAAAGCAGCATAATGAACTATTGTTTAATTAAAAGGTAAGTTACTGTTTTAAGTGCATACTTATTTCAATATACTATTTTGATAAAAACTCAATTTAATGTTCTATTAGAAAGATTTGCAAAATCCCACATTCTTCTTCATAAAAAAATTATTTAACATGTGCATTTGCAACAGATCATGCCAACGTGCAAATTGAGTAGTTCTGCTTTTCATGGAAATAATTGACAAAGACTTTGTAACTACCTAGAAAAGATGCTTGTGATATAATTAATGCAATATTTTCTGGCTTTCCTTGTGTGAGTGCAAAATATAACTACTGATTTGTATATAAATTACAAATGGAACAGTCCCCATAGGGAACACCCCCCTCCCCCCCCCCCTAAAAACCCAAACCAACTTGGGCACACAAGTATCAAAGTCCGTAAATAAGTTTCCTTGGATGATCAGCTTGCAGGTGAAATTATAAGGGTATTATATACAAGCAGATGGGCTGCAATGGAGTAGTATGACTTACAAATTTGTTCATCAAATACAGAAAAGTGGCCATATGATATTCTCTGGCTTTGAAACCTTGAAATAAAGTTTTGACTTGCAAAATTTTGTTTAGTCTAAAGTTCGGCTCTGAATTTGGAAAAATAAAAGTTAGGCTCAAAGCTCGGAGGTTGGAGCTTTCTTTTTGTTGGGGTGAATAAGGACGGGTTGGATGAGCTTTCAGAGAAGCAGCAATGTTTGCCAAGCTCTGAGCTTCTCTGGAGGAATAGGTGGGAAGGTGGTCACTGAGCCAGAAATTGTTTGTTTGCTTTTTGCTTTTCTGAAAAAGACACACGATGCCCAAACAAGGCAGGGAGAAGAATTTCTGCATTGTTTTGCTTCTCTTCCTATAGCAGTACTGAAGCTGGAGAGAGAAGCTAGCTGGGAAGTGCCTAGGCGTTGCAGGAGCTACGGGACTATTGACATAAGGGTGTAAAGATGAAGAGTCAGAACCTGAATGGGAAGAAACATTTGGAAGTGCAGAGAGTAAAATGCTGTTTTAAGGGATTTTTGTGGAACAAAGATGAGGTTTTGGGAACGTGCAAACATGCAAGACTATTGGGAAATTATACATCCTAGTAATTAATTAGTTAACAACTTTTTCTGTTTTCATATATCCTGCTACACCCATTGCTAGATCCCACTGTTTAGGTGGCTGGTGGGAATGTTTTGAGAAATTTGACAAAAGCTAATCTCTGAAGCTCCAGACCCCTTCTCCTTTGGATCCAACAGCTGTTTTATAAGCAGTAAAGCAAAATAATAATCTTGGTTGGGAATAATTGTCATATAGACTTTTTAGTTTTTATTTAGGTGTACTGTCTTGTTCAATGCTGTCCTGGAGAAAAAGGAAAAAAAAAAAAAAAAATCAAAAAAAATCAACATTACTGCTTTGTGGAAGAGTGGGTGCACCCTGTTCTACAGATAAATGTTAATCCATTAATTTAACTGGGGTCAGGTTTCATCCAAAAAGTGCAACCAGAAGGTGATGAAAGAAATCCATTGTTTTATGAAAAGGAGTAGAGTAGCTAAGACCTGTCTATTCACACTCGGTCCACCACAGGATCGTCTAAATCCACTCTCCGTTTTTTTACAGTGGTTCCATAAGAATGGCCTTTTATCTTTTACCTTTCTCTAAAGTTTGGTTTTTTTGAATAATCTCATCTACCGATGCAAGCTCAGTTATCATTTTAGTGTTGAAAAATCAAAGATCAGACTCCTTACTCTGTGCATCACCTCCTGCCTCTATAGATGACATTTCCTTATGATGCCATGACATTGAAGCTGTTGGTCTTTTTTCTAGTTTTTATCCATTACTTCTTTCCTGATCACATCAGAACATCCCCATCCCTCAGGCCTATATTCTACATAACTTTCTAACCCTTCTGAGGGTGTGTTTTTGGTTTTGGGGTTTGTTTGTTTAAGCACAGGATTTTCTATCTAGTCATACAGCTATCACTTTTATCTTAGTTATTTTAGTGTTGTTTTTTTGAACTTGACAGTGCAGTTTTGCCTTTCTTATTTCTACACCGAATGCTGTTGTAATAGTTAAGGCAAAAGATCAAAAATGTGATCATGTTATCCATCTTTTTTGTCTGCTTTTGCTGGCTTTTTTGTCTGCTTTGTTGATCTTAGCTAGCAGGATGTCAGCTCATGCTTCTGATTGCCATGTGATGCCAGACCTTTGCCTGCTTGTCTGGCATCTAATCGGTAACCCTCGTGGTTTCCTATCTAAAATGAAATTATATAAAAAAAATTTCTAACTTCTCCCTCAGTTCTGTTCTTCTGTGGTCAAATTGCTATTGCTCCGAGACTGGCCTCCAGTCATTTTATCATTCTGGCTCATGGGCTCTTCATTGCTTTATGGTCTTATACACCTTCTTGTATCTCATAGTGTTTTGCATTAAGGAGGTGTCAGTTCTCCTGGGATGTCGGTACAGAAGGCATGGACACTCAAAGCTGATGAAGAATAGCAAAGATGGAAAAAGTGTTTGCTGTTTTACATCCCTTCTGATACTGGGTAGCCTGGTGTAGGCGGCATCAGGCAAGCAACTTCACATTGATTATGGTGTGCTGATCCTGTCTGTGGTGAGGTTCAACAGCTTCACTGTTCATCACATGTTTACAGCATACCAAGTAAGTTATGAGTGTTTCTGCCTGAACGATACCAAACATGCTACGTGGTACATCAAGGTTCACTGAGAGCATTATGCTCTTATACCTCTCCATGGGAACATACTCTTACAAGCAGTACATACAAGTCACGTTGCTGAAGTCAGTGGATACTAATGCCAGGGTATGTGCTAAGGTTATAGCAGTCACTTGTGCTTAACCCATGGGTCTCCACGACCAAGGCTTATGGTTAAACTCTGCCTAGATTCAGTTTGAAATGACTATGTCCTCATTACATTGTCTTCCGCAGTTGCCCACTACACATTGGCTGGGTGAATTCACCCCCTGTGGAGTAGGGACTGTCGAACTGCATATATGCAGTATGCGTTCAAAAGCTTTTAACCATGGCACTGTGTATGTAGTAATACAAATAACAACACTCTTGTTGCTTTTAGGGTTAGAATGTATGGAAACAAATTACCTGTGTCACAAGACCCTCAGGACAGTAGTGATGATAAAGTGAGGACAAAATCAACTGCCCCTGAAGTTCATGGCACTATTGTAGCTTTTAGCGTATTTGGGGAAAGAAGTCTGAAAGAGGGGCTGCCAGCTGAGAAGGACCGTTCCAGATTGGCTTCTCAGCTGTGCAATTCTTTCTTCTAACTTCACATGCCATCTTGCATCTTAAATCTGAGGTCAGCTTGAGTGGGCTTGAGGTTGGAGACAAATTTTTCACATGTTCTTCTTAACTGTTAAGCAAAATATAGCAAGGCGTTCTTACACAAATGGTAGCAAAGTGAGGTGGCTTTGGAGCTCTTCTTTGTCCACTGGAGTCCTTATTCCTCTCCATTTTCACTCAGAGCTAACATTTTCAGAGCACTCACTGGAATAAAATCTACTTTCTTTTTCTAATGCTTATCTGATTGCAAACATTGCCGATGTTCAAATGTTCAGTTTCATCTGGCAGCAGCAAAGTCAATTACTGTTTCCAGATCCAATACACTGGGTACTGGAAGATTAAAAGCACCTTATCTTCAGAAATATATTTTTTACACATCAAACTAAGCCCCATTTTGCCTTTTCCTAGCAGTAAAAATGGGAAAATCATCATAGAGGTGTGAAATCCTTCAAGTACCCATAGCATCGACACTAAATGCTTCTTGCTTTTGCATATGCATATGATGCAGAGAGGAAATCTCAAAGTGTTGACAGATAAATTTAATCTTCAAAGTTGTTTATGTCATTCTAAACCAGTTATTTACAGCCCTTATGTGGCAGAAACTTTGTGATCTGAATGTCTGTGTATTGGGATCTGAACAAAATCTTTTATTGGCAAGCTAAGGCAGCAGTTGAGAGGAAAAGAATTTGATCATTACCATCGTAGTTTGGGTTTAGTCCGTGCCCCCATGATGTGTGACTCTGAAATTGGGGTGTGTTCTGTTCTTTTTCAGGTTTATTTTGCATCTGGGAGATCTTGTATGTGCTTCTCCCCTGAATGTTTATTTTATTGTTGCACACTGACAACTTGCAGTATCAGTTGCTCTACTCTTGATTAACACCTGTCTATGCATTCAAATAATTTTCATTTTTTCCATTTTAGGATACATATTGTTTCTTCTAATCTCCCTTCTGAGACTTGTCAACTGCTAGGTTGACACAACTATTTCTGATGCCAGCACATTTGTATTTACATAACCCTGAAAGGAAATTGAAGGAGTGTTACTGGTTTGTATTACAATCCAAAGTATATCCGATTTGTTTATTTCCTCAGTGTTTTTAATTATCTATTACTATCTCTGTGTGTGCAAATCTGTGATAGATGAATCAGAAATAAAACAATAAAATGTCAAGTATCTTCCTTCTCAAACAAACTCAATGGATAAAAATAGTCTTCAGGGAAAGTTAAGTTAAACTACATCCTGTTGGTGGGAAGTATCATACCCTTGCCATTCTCATTTTTGTGACTACCTGATGATGTCATTTCCATAAAAGTTGCATTTTATGAAAATTGAAGTTGATTTTTGAGTTTTTTGTTGTTGGTGGTTTTTTTTTTCTATGATGATTTTGCACACAGTTGGTTGTTGTTGATTTTATTTTTTTTCTTTTTTTCGTGCAGGCTGCTTTGGTAGTTTGAATCCTTGCAAAATATTGCTGTTCACAGCTTTTGAAACTGCAGAACATGATAATTAACTCCATGGCTCTCTGTATTGTCTGGTTTCTGCTGCATAAAACTATCAAGTTTTCCTGTGAATACGTCTCTTCTCTAAATACTGCATTCCAGTTTTGTGATCTGATGCAGTGCAGGTTGACACATGGTAGACTTAAATGTACAATGAGTTCATACAATCTTAATCCTGGCCAGGACCATGTTTTCTGTGCCTTGAGTGGCTGCTAAGCTGAATCTGTCTGATTGCCAAAATATGTATTAACTTTGTTATGCATTTTTTTCATGTCATCATGTGTTGTGCTTTAAGCCCAGCCGGCAATGGCTGTTCATGCACTCCTTGCCCCCAGGAGGAGAAAATACAACAAAAGGCTCATGGATCGAGACAAGGACAGGGAGGGATCACTCAGTAATTGTGGTCATGGGCAAAAAACACTCTACTTGGGGGAAAAAAACCAAAATCAATTTGTTACTAATCAAATCAAAACAGGATAATAAGAAGCAAAAACAAATCTTAAAAGACTTTCCCCCACCCCTCCCTCTTTCCCGGCTCAACTGCACTCTGAATTTTCTCCACCTCCTCCCCTCAGTAGCGCAGGGGGTTGGGGAATGGGGGTTTTGGTCAGTTCATCACACGTTGTCTCTGCCGGTCCTTCCTCCTCAGGGGCAGGACTCCTCACTCTGCCCCTGCTCCACTGTGGGGTCTTTCCCACGGGCTGCAGTCCTTCAGGCACAGGCTGCTCCAGCACAGGCTTTCCCATGGAGTCATGGCTATCTTCGGGGTTATCCCCCTGCTCCGGCGTGGGGGTCCTCCCTGAGCTGCAGGCGGGCATCCGCTGCCCCGCTCCCCTCCATGGGCTGGGGGGACAGCCTGCTGTCTCACCACAGGCTTCAGGGGCATCCCCTCCTCTGGCGCACCTCCTCCCCTCCTCCTTCACTGACCTTGATATCTGCACAGGGGTTTCTCATGCATTCCAATCTCCTCCCCCACTGCAGGTTTCCCCTCTTAAATCTGTTCTGCCAGAGGCACTACCACCATCGCTGATGGGCTCGGCCTGGGCCAGAGGCAGGTCCGACTTGGAGCTGGGGAAACTTCTAGCAGCTTCTTACAGGACCCACCCCTGCAGCCCCCTCCCCTGCTACCAAAACCCCACCACACAAACCCAGTACATCGTGTTAGAAGGTGTCAGCCAAAATGTATTGTCAGATCTACTCATGATTAAAAAGTATCGATAGATTTTTGAGAAAAAATAGAAAGATGTTTTGAACCTTTAATTTAAAATCCCATGGGTGGTGTGAACTTGTGGAATATTGATATGCAATACAAATGAAAGCATTTAGCATCTCCAAAAATCAGTTATTAATCATATTTTGTCCATATACTATCATTAGTCACTGATAGATGTACAATCACATCTTCTTTGTAAAACAAGTTTAGAGTTCTTTAAAGCTTTACAAAGTGGCTGGAAAGTAGTTGGTCTGAAGAACTGGCAATGTGATATAAGTCTTCTAATGTTAACTTCTTAATTAAATCCTGCTGAGCTCTGGGAGTGTTTGAAAGTGCTAATCAGCTGCTGCTTTTTGTTGCATATTCTTCTGCTTTTTCAGTCTGTTGTCCCCCATGAGAGCTAAACTTCAATGGAAAACATTAAATAAATAAAAAATTAGGTTTGATGAATGAAAACTTCAGCTTAGGTGAAGTTACTTAACTTCATGGACTTCAATGAAGTGATAGCTGAGCCCCTGGCTTCAGAATGCCATGTTCTTACTCGTGGAGCCCTATTAAAAAAATGAACTCTTACTAAAAATTAATCTCAAAGACTTACACAATCTAACCATTCCTTTTTCTCATTTGTGTTTCTTGTGATGATGCCCATCAACCAGAAATTTAACAAATCATCATTTATTGCCTACTCCCTAAATTTTAGAAAATGAAGAGAAGGATGCATCCTATCTGTCTCAGAGGCTACCCGATTTGCTCCTTGTTAAGTGTGTTGGATAGTTTTGATAAAACACCTGACTGAAATTGATTTCTGATAATGACAGTAAGCTGGACTTGACTTTACTAGAAACTAAGTGTAAATAGGAGAGAGGCTATGAATTTGAAAGATGATCTATTTAAAAAGTAGATTCCTCCATTCAAACAGCCTCATAAAACTTACTCCCTCCAAATCAGGAGCTCTGATGCTATCTCACAGAAGCTGTCTAGGGAGTTTCTCTTTAGAAGTCAATTACCAGTCAAGAGCATTTCATAGCAGGTCTCCAGACTAGAAAGTGATAAGAAAATATTGAGGAGGCAGAGGAAAGATTTTATAACATAGCTCCACTTGCATCCAGAAAATATTGACTCCTTTGGACTAGAGTTTAGTGGTTCAACTGAGACAAATACAACAGACAAGAGTTTCATGAAGTTAAGAACATGCTAACAACTGTGGATTGCACAATTGCAGAGTGGCTGAAGCTGGCAGGGACCTCTGAAGATCATTAGTACTACCACTGTGCTCAAAGCAGGTGCAGCTACAGCAGGTAGCTGCTGCACCATGTCCAGATGGCTTTTGAGTATCTCCAAGGATGGAAACTCCAGTAACCTCTCTAGGCAACCTGTCCTAGTGTTTGAGCAACTTCACAGTGAATTTTTTTTCTTACATTTAAATGGTATTTTGTGTATTTCATGTTATATCAACTGCTTTTTGTCCTGTTACTGGGAAACACTGACAAGAGTCTGGGTTTGTCTTCTTTATTACCCTACTTCCACCCCAATCATGTATTCACATACGTTGATGAGTTCCTCCTGAGCCGTCTCTTCTCCATGCTGAACAGTCCTGGCTCTCTCAGCCTCTTTGAATGTCATATACTCCAATTCCTAAAATCATCTTCTGGGCTGGACTAAGTCATCTTCTTTGCTGGACTCACACCACTAAGTTCATGTCTTTGATAGGATGACAGAACTGAACCCAGCATTTCATATGTGTCTCACCAGCACTGAAAAGAGAGGATATTCTACCTCCCTTGACCTGCTGGCAATACTCATCCTAATGCAGCCCAGGATGCCTGGACCCGCATGCCAACAGGCCTTATCCCCAAAGCTGTGTTAGGCTTTGCATCTCCCGCAGAAGTATTATTAATGATTTGGGTTTGGTTTTTTTAATTATGTTTATTTCTCACTCTTATTTGAAGCAGTTCCCCTGTAGTTAAACTAGTCTACTGAACACCTGACTGAATCAGAATCCTTCACCTAGTTCTGTGTTATAGTTGGTAGTTTTCTTGGTCAAGATACATTGTCCAGGGCTGAGAGACTGTTACATTTGAGCAATTCAATATTGCTCAGAAATATGCTCTTTTATGAGAATTTTAAAATTATGTAAGATTGGAAGAAGACAATAACATTGAAACAGCAAATTAAAACAGTCCCTATCTCTATTGTGGAAAAATGAGGTGAAAGAATATTAATTTTTAGTTGTTACTGATTCAGGGAATAAGTCATAACACGTTTGAGGGATACATTATGGTGAGAGAATACGATTGTTGCTGTTTGTTTTGCTTCAGCTGGTTGTGCCACAAAATTCGAGGAAATGTTTTGCCCAAATAAAAGTTGTTTGGTGTAGCCTCACTTTTACCTAGTGGTGTAAGTGCACATGATGTGTTACAGACTGAAAAACACATCTGAAATAAAGTAGGAATGCTATGTATGATTGAAACTACAATGACTGACCACATGGAGGAATGGAGAAACTCCCTGCCCAACTAGCAAAACAGTAACAAGTAGGTATTAAAGCTGGTTCTGTCTTTCATTGCTTAGTGTTCTCAGTGGGAATATAGGAGTGTTGCTTCCTAAGTGTCATTTAATCCAGTCTTGAATGTATCTTGCTTTTAAAATAGGGATGTGACATGCCCCTACATTTCACAATGCATCTTAACAGTGACTTTAATACTGACCTCAGTCAATAGCATTTTTTCACCCCCAAAATTAAATTTTTTTCTCTTGGCTACACAAGTTCGAAGAGCTGAACAGAATTCTGTAGGGTGTTCACGGTTTCCAATCGTAGTATTGCATATGAAATGTAGCCAGAGAGTTTAGATGATGATATGTGCCTGTGGAACTCAGCATATCTGAACAGATTTATATTTTACATAAACATCAAGTCAGAATTTATATCTGAGCATGTCTGTATTGTATTTTGTTTGCAAGCTCTGTTAGCATCCAAGATGATTATATAAAGCTTAGGTATGTGTGAGAAATAAATGCTATGATTTCTTTTAGCAGTAAGAGAGAATAACTGTGTTTTTAAGGTCGGAAAGTGTCAATGTGCTATTTGAATCTAGCCATCTGTGTAAGATAGGTCATGGAGTTTCACCAAGGCTTTCCTTTGTTTAATTCAATAACATGATGGAACTATGGAGTATGTCTTAGAAGGGTGGAAATAAAATATTCTGCAATGGAAATGGAATGGAGGAGAGGGGTTTCTTTGAACTGGAATGAAAAATCTTACCTCAAGATAGGCTTTAGTCAAATTCAATGCTTGGATGGGAATATCTTATTTTGCCTTTCATGGATGTAATTATTTACGTGGCTTTTACTTTACATTGATGTGTATAGCAGAAATCCAAGAACATTAACGCTGTACAAAATGGTATGTAACAAGGAAGACAGTCTCTGCTCCCTGGGAAACTCTGTCCACTGGAAAGACAGAACCCACAGGCACATAGATTAAGCAGGCAGAGTGTGGGTGGCTTGAGGCCATGAGCTCTGAATGCGGGAAGTCAGCTGGGATCTCCCTGATGTGTTTCAGGAAAAAAACAACAACAAAGCAAACAGTTGTGGCTTGTGTAATCAATTTAAGAAGTTCTGCGTTTCTGCTGGTCAGCAATAGTCCTGCTCATATGTTTTCCTGTTGTGTTGCTGCTCTTTTTGGTTTGAGGGTTTTATAACTTGTCCGCCATAGATGAGGGAATTTGAAGATGTGTTTTGCGGCTTTTGTGAGACGGAAGACAGCATGCACAGCAAAGGCCGTAGGTACTAAGGCAGTAGGCATAAGGAAGTATTTTGTGAAACAAATAAATTTTAGAAGAAAGGAAGAACAGGAACAATAGTATAGAATGGATTTTATCATAAAGCTATTGCCCATGCTCAGTTTTCACTTTCTGAGTTTCGTTTTTCCTTACTTATAGTAGTATATTATGAGCACTTGATTTCACTGAGCTCCTCTGGCCTTAGAACTGCAGGAGGAGCTGATGGAGAAAGGAGCAAAGGTGATAGACTCCAAGCCACATTTTAATCTAACATGGTGTCTCATTTGGACAATTTAATGTTAAAATTCAGTTGCGAGGGACCTCTGACATATTATTCAGCAGCTTCAATTCTAAGTTAAAGGAAAGTCTCTTGCAACCCATTCTTATGTTCCATCTTTAAAAGAGTAAATGTCACCATGGACTCTTTATTTCTAGAGCTATTAAAGTTAATAAGTGTGCGCTTACAGTTAACAGTTTTGGCTGACTTTTCCATATTCCCTCCTGAAAGGCATTTGTGTGATTGGAGATTTAGGATTGTCTCATTTTCTCCGGATCTTCCTGTAACATTAAGATAGAAGTTTTGACTTCCACAACTGAAGTGAAGCTCTCAATCTTTTCTAACTTCAAATACAAGATTAATTTCCAAACCTGAATCTCAGTCTTTTGTGCATCAGCTGTCATTTGGAGCAATAAACTATATCATAAAAGAAGTGCTAAAACATTTGTTCTGGAAAACACTTCCTGTGTCTCAGTCCAATACTCTACCATTTTTTGCAGTCTCATTTTATAACCCTTTTCATATGTCAGTCCTGTTCCGTTTTAAAATGGGGTCAGTTTTTTGTGCCGTTTGTTTCTGTTAGAAGCTTGATCAAAACCCGATTCCTCTGGTGGTTAAATCTGCCTAATTTCTGTCCTAAATGTAATTGCAGTCAGTTTATACACTTTGGATTTTGAACTAGACCCCAGATTGATCTTACCCATGGTGTAGAAACTGAAAACTAGCCTTTGAAGATGGGTGAGTTGACATTGACTAGGTGCCAGGTGCCCACCAAGCTGCTCTATCTCTCCCTCCTCAACAGGATGTGGGGAAATAAAATATGATGAAAAGTTTGTGCGTCAGGATGAGGACAGTGAGATCACTTACCAGTTACCATCACAAGCAAAAGAAACTTGACTTGGGGGGATTAATTTTATATATTGCAAATTAATAGCAGAGTATGATGGTGAACAAATCTAAAAAACACCTCCCACCAGCCCTCCCATCTTCCAAGGTTCAACTCAAAGCGTTGCAGTCAGTTCATCACATGTTGTCTCTGCTGCTTCTTCCTCCTCGCATTCTTCCCCTGCTCCAGTGTGGGTTCCTTCCCACGGGAGACAGTCCTCCATGAACTTCTCCAACACAAACCCTTCCCATGTGCTGCACTTCTTCACAGACTGCTCCAGTGTGGGTCCCTTCTGTGGGCTGCAGTCCTTCAGGCACATACTGCTCCAGCATCCAGACAGCGTCCGTGGGGTCACAAGTCCTGCCAGAAAACCTGTTCCATGGGCTCCTGTCTCCAGAGATCCACAGGTCCTGCCAAGAGCCTGCTCCTGCGCGGGCTTCCCAGGTATCACAGCCTCCTTCAGGCACCCACCTGCTCTGGCGTGGGGTCCTCCCCAGGCTGCAGATGGGTATCTGCTCCACCATGGAGCTCCCTGGGCTGCAGGGGGACAGCCTGCCTCACCAGGGTCTTCACCACGGGCTGCAGGGGAATCTCTGCTCTGGTGGCTGGAGCATCTCCTTCTTCACTGACCTTGAGCTTTGATGTCTCCTATTTTTGAAGAACTGGTCTTGCTGATAAGAATAGTTTCTGGGCAGGTGTTTCCTCCTGTAAGACAAAGTTTAAAAAAAAAAAAGCCTTTAGCAAAACAAAAAACAAACAAAAAAGAATATGACTATGTCTCAGTCACTTCTGTTTGGTTGCTGGAAAAACATAAGGTGCGTGCAGAAATGTTTAGGACTTCAAAAATATAAAAACAGAGAGAGTAAGATGTGTTTAGCGTATCAGTAAAACATCTTGAAACATGGATGATAAATGCATTTTAATGACATACATGCAATTAACGCAGTATTTGTACATAAATAATTGGAATCAAACTTTTAGGTTCTGAGAGTAAAGAGTCACTATGGAAATACTGCAAAAATTAGTGCAAAAATCTATTACTGACATGACTGAAGCTAACATAATTGAAGGTATGCTTGTATTTCCAGTGAATGAGAGTTACTGTAAGGCACATACCTTAAGCAATAGTAGAGGTCTATTTCTTCTTTGTTAGGTAGCACTATTTAAGGAAAAATAACCTGAAAATAAATGGCAGCTTTCTACCAATGCCAAGATATTTAATTTTCTTTGTTACTGACGTAGAAAAAGCTTCCAGAATTGCAGAGTATATAGAAACAAAAGAAACATTTGACCCTCTCCTGAAAAGACAGCAGAACTCAGGCCACACCTAATGAGTTGCTGCGCAGTTAGAATCAGTTGTAAGAAATGGAAGCAATCTAAGTAAGGATTCACTCTACTTTTTATGAATATACTATGTTTGAAACAGAGTTAATGATTCCTATCAGTTACCAAATTAAAATATTAACTCCCTTTATTTCATGTCTGCCTGATGGCATCAACATGAAATTGTAATAATAAATGGAGTTCAGTGAAAGATGAGAGAACCTCAAATATCTTTTGGAAAAAAAAAAAAAAAAAAAAAAAGTTTTGTGTTGTACTGGAATGTAAATGATGCATTGGAAGGGTGGTCATTTTTATTACCCCCTTAGAATGATTAAAACATAGGTATTTATTTTGGAGTCTCAGGATCCTTGTGACTGAAGAATGATCAGAAACACATGCTTGGATTTAATTTAAAAATGCAGGGCCAAGTGCTGGATTCTCAGTTTTCTTTCAATCTACACAGTGCAGAGAAAAATGGAAAATGTATGCCACATCTCCTAAATTCATTAATTTGTTGCTCACCATTTCAGAAACATTTTCCAATTGTTTTGCAAATTCCTGTCTGAAGCAGAGATGTGGTATGAGATTGGGGAGTTCATCCATCCAAATTTTCATAGTGTTCTGCCAACCCACATAAGTCTCTGTCCCTGCTGGAATTTTCACCTAAAACCACAGCCTGTCTGCCTGAGACACGCACAGAATTTAAAACATGGTCGATAAAAGGTTTCAGAGTCTAATCAGTCACCTAATGAGTGATGAACAGCATTAATTAAAAAAATGCTTTCTGGTGATCTGGATCACTTCTGCTTTCAAATATGAGAGAGTGGTTGTAAGAGAAACCCTTTGAAATGGCAGCTACTGTAATTCAAGTTAAATAACTTTTGTTGTTGTAATGAGAAAAACATGAATAAGAGAATCGGTACAATTGATTGTTATGTAGGACACTATTTTCTTTTAAAATGGACCCCCAAATGACAGGGAAAACAGTCTGACAGCTAACCTCTTCAGTCCTGATGATTTACTAAAGACAGACACATGCATTTAAATGGCTAGGTGTCAAATTTGAAGAAGGCAGGAAATATTTAGAGGATATCACAAGGCTGCTTTCCTATATGAAAGGCAAACACAGGTATTCATTTAAAAATTTCCCTAATCCATTAATTTCTTAAAAAGCTGATGTCTTGCCATCCTTTTATGTTTTACCGTCATGGTTATCATGAGGAATTTGGTAAGCAGCAAAAGTGTGCACTCTATGAAAATCTTTTCCGTAGCCTTTTTCACACATCAGTTTAATAACAAAAACTTCTTAAAAGAGTATTTGTTCCTAAGAGAAAGTGGTTTGGAAAATAGATGGTTGGTAAAAATACAATGCTTTTTTCCTTGCAAGTAGTACATGGAGAGAACTGAGGAGTTGGCTTAAGTCTGTGAATTCACTTACAGAGAAGAATTAAGTGGCTGGCAAAAATAATCCTGTGTCTATTCAGACAACAAAGACTTACCCACAAGCAGAGTATAAAACCCCAAATACTAGTGGTAGTATTTATTAGTTGATTCATACGTACCTGATAAAGTGATGTGTGCACTGAAAGCATTTTAAAGAATTCTGATATTTTTCTCCTTATCTAGCTTGGGGAAAAGGGTATGTTGCTCAAGTAGAAAGCTTTGTCTTGCAGCACTTCTGGGATAACTAGAGCTAAGGAGGTAAGATAGATTGTCTGATTTAAAGAAATTTGTTCACTTTATGTTAGCCACAGTAGCATCTGTCAGACCACGGACTGCTAGGTTGCACAACAGAGCTGTGTACAACTGGCACAGTCCTGTTTAGACCATATTTCAGTGAAGGTGTCATGAGTTATAGTCCCATGCAAGCGTGAAGTTTGATACTTTAGCTTGATGCAGGTGCCACACAAGATGTATTTTGTGTGGATTTTTTTCCCCTCAGTTGCTGAATGTGCAACATTTGAAATAGCATTGGGTGTAACAAGCCTATAGCATTGTTTTTTCACACTTACCACTTTTGATGCTGCATTGAACTTTAAAAAATTGGCACCACAGTTAATTTTGTTTTTCAAGTTTTGCATCTTCTCTGAAATATTAATGATTAAGCTAAGCTGGAAAAAAAAAAAAGAAAGAAGAAAGAAAGACTTAAAACTATTAGCTATTTTCAATTCCATTAGCTATTTTCAATTCACTTTACTCTTTCCTGTACTAGTCTTCATTTTCTAAGCTTGAAAAACAATACAGTTGTTGCCTTCAAACTTTGCTTGCCATTTTCTCTGTGGCTCTTGTTCTCTGCAGTACTTTTTTGTCATTGCATGTTCTGTTTCCCCGAACTCTAAACCCATAAGCCTATCTACATACTATTTACTGCTCCTTCTATTCCAAAGTCCTTTTTCTCGCTTCCATTCTTACTATCCAACTCTTCACTTGGCATGTCTCCTGGCCCACTCTGCACAATCCCAAGTGCCCGCTCCTCTCACCACCTTGTCTTCGTTTGCCTGTCTTCTCTCTTCAGCATGCTTCCCTTCTCAGCTTCCCTCAGTGTCTCGCTGCCTCTGCCTGTCTCATCTCCAGATATATAGATAAACGTAGATACACATATACATGCCCTTCTCCATTTCCCCATCTGGGATGGCTTCTCTTTTTTTTCAAAGGTCTGACCTCCCTGTGTTCTTTCTTCTTCTGCTTTGAGTGGTGGTGTGCTATGGGGAGCTTCCCTGGTGCATGCCCCACCACACAAAGCAGTTGCTCTCTCAGCATGGTTTCATCACACACGTTGGTCTGTGCTGGTTGGGGCAGGTCATGGGGAGGCAGAGGATAGAGAGGTCCATGAATTTTTTGGTATTGGCTATATCAAGAGAGTATCAAACACTGTTCCCTGATAGAGACGTGGAAAGCCTCTGGTTCATGAGGGAAAGGCATAATGGTGACGTTTCTGCTGCTGTTAAGAGTCTTCAGAAGAGACTGCTGTGATCTTCACTCACCAAGTCATTGATATATGGGCTGCAATACTTAGGAAGGGTGGAAGTAATTTCTCCTATATCACAGTCAGTTACTATTATAGTTGCCTACATAAAGCTTCCTTGGTGATCAGAGTTAAAATAAATCACTTTTAGGGCATGTTTCACCCGACCTGTTCCAAATGTCCTTAGAATGCAATGAATCATGTTCCAGAATTGCCCATTTCTCTCTGTTAACTGCAGAAGGAATTTAGTTGATTATCTGGGAAGTAAATACCAACATTTGATCAGATGAGTTTTGCTCACTGGTTTTGTACAGACTCAGACAGAAAGAAGAAAATTGTATTGAGTCAGACAAGTAATTTGATGGTTCAGAAAAGGTATTCAGATTCAGCACTTCTCTTAGCATCGCAGACTGTTACACAAATGGGGAGATAAAACTTGAGGTAGAGCAAGACTGTGCTAATGAGGCATCTCATGAGTCTGCTAATAAGGAAGAATTACTCAAAGTCCTGTGTGGTAACAAGAGCTGATGTAAATATTGTGGGAGTTAATTTTAACCAGAGGAGTTTAATACTTAATGTCTCAGCTCCCAGTCTTACTTTGCAATAGCACATCTTTCTAAATTCCCTTTAACTGACATTGTTTGCTTTTTACTCTCTTTGTCCTCTCTGAAGAGAACTAATTCCCTGGGTGCACTTGAGAATCTTCCTCCAGGTTAGGCTGGAAGAAAATTTGTCTGAAAAGAGCCCAGCTAACTTTGAGGCTATTCCGTTGACGCTTGTGAAGGTTTTAACTGGTCTGTCAGAATACATTGTGCTGATGGCTGACATCTTATGTGCTTTGGCCAAATTCTTCCCAATTGTATAACCTGTTCAATCCCTTTAACTCAATGAGAAGGTGAAGAGTCAGTTTGTTCTAAGACTAAGATGTGCTAGAGAGTAAAGACTTTGAAAAATCAGTAGTACAGCCGATTTTGAAAGTGTTGCTGCATACTAAACTTTTTCCAGTGTTCAGTGAAAAGGTCTCTACATGGAAACCTTAGGCATTTTCATTATACCTCAGATCATGTTAACTGATGTAGTAGTTGAAGAACTAAAACTAAAAGTTTGTCTGATTTTTTCAACATCGGTATATTTAATAAGAAATTACCTCTTCCTGCAAAGCTCTCCATTTTAGACCATCATGGCTAAAATAATATTGCTTGTCTTATAATTACTGTATGGAATATGGTGTTCACTTTATTATATGCACATTACTTGAAATAACTGTGGAGTCCTTTTTCGTTTGTTTGTTTGCTGGGTTTTTTTTGACTCATGCATAAATTTCTGAAATGGAACCAGAAAACCAGAAAAGCAATTTTCATTATAGTGCTGTGTAGCATTGCAGGAGTATTTGAATAAATGGAAATAATTTCAAATTACTGCTGTGTACTGCCCATTTCCAGTACTGTGGAGTACAAAAATAACTTTATATTCATTTGTAATAGCACTTACAAAATTAAGTTTTTGAGGATAAATTGAAAAAAAAAAAAAAGCCCAACAAGCCTCTAAAACAAAACTTCAAAAGCAAACCAAAGCAAAAAAAAAATAAAAAAAATAAAAATTACTCCAGCCAAAAGAATGTGAGCCTGCTATAGACAACCGTGTTGTAATTAGCTGTATTTTCTGCAGTTCCTGTAACTGAGGTGGTTGTGCTTACAGATGGTCCATGTGACAGTGAACTTTCAGTAAGACCAAGAAGGTCTCATTCAGAGATTGTTAATGCAGCGGTAGCTGCAGTATGGGAAGGTTGCCCCTCATCATTGCTGGTGGCAGGGGCAGCATTGCAGTTCCAGTCCTTCCTTGAGCAGTAGGGGGCCTGCCATGGTCCCACACCTTCCCCACCCAGGCTGGCCCACTGGTGCACTGCACAATCTCCTCTCCTCTTCTCTGCACTAGAGTTGGCAGAGTGTGCTTCTGGCGTAAGCTAACCCTCCTCTACAAATGCAGTCCCTTAGGGCAGCGCTCCTGTCTCAGACTAATGGATGCATCTTTCTGATCATGCAGTAATGAAATTACAAAGCCAGACTTCTTTTTTTAGTAATCTCCTTTCTTTTACTTTAGTAGAGGCAAGTGGCTTTAATTTATCACAGCCAGTGTTTTTCATTATTGGGCAAACTACACTGCTATAAACTATGCACCCAATCTAATTACCCATAAATCTTTGTTTATGGATAATTACCCTTAACTCTTTGCAAACTCAATTCACTCTGATGGACAAACTATGAAGCTCTGACTTTCACCATTACAGTTGACAGAAGCAGATTTGAAACTTAGGGGAATAATTTCACATCTCTAAATTCTAGTCAGGGACACTAATAGAGCAAACTGGGAGAGAACAAGCTAACTCTTGATTTTGTTAATGACAATGGCACTAGACCTTTCTGATAACTGTAGAAAATATGCTGAATGCTGTGCTCCTCCTTTAAGAACAAAATGTGATGGTCTTACAAAATTGCATAGGCCCTTGATGGGAGGAGGGGAGTGAAGGTGGAACTGGAGTGGTTAGTTGTGTGACATACTAAATGGGAAGTTTGCTGATTTGGGTTTATTTTTTCTTAATATTTAGAAAATTATGTTGATTAGGAGGTTAGCGATAGTTGTTAGTTTCAGCAGGAAGCTAAGCACATTTGTTGAGACATTGGAAATAAGAGTCTTTTCCAATGACAGTTTCCTTAAAAAATAAAATTAGAATGATGAAGTCTTTTCAGTCCTCTTTCACAATCTATGCTATTTCACAGAAATCAACAAGTGGGTCTAGAATTTCCCCATAACTGGGACTTGCTTTTGCTGCCTATGTTATTGTAGTATGACTGCAATGAATGTATACATTCAAGTAAAACATGTATTAAGCCATAGTGTACTAATGTCAGATAACTTCTGTAATTATCGTTACCAGTAACTGCATATAAAATATGTGATATATGTGGTGAAATCATAATGTGGAGTACAAGCTTGGAGCTCATTAAGGTCCTGAATAACATTAGCAGTGTTATCAAAGGTTGCTTACTCTGATCATTTATCTCTGTGATGGTACCTTTGAACAAGCAGCAAATACCTATTTTTTCAGATTTGAATGGTTGGGATTTCCTCTGTTTAGATTTTCTTTTTTCCTGAAGCTAGGCGCAATAGCTATCTCTGTTACCTTGTAAATAGTAATGAGCATGCCATGCATTTTTCCCTCGTGCCATCCATGGCTTATTAAAACATTTGGTAGCTTGATACTGCCTGAGTATTGTCTGAATGCCTCCTAAGTTTTCTTTAAACATGTCTTCTGTTTGCCCAGTTTTCTTAATAGTAAAAAACTTACTTGCTAGTTTGAGTCAAGTCTGAACAAGTAATCTCAAGAGCCAGTGTGGGCATGGTGTGCTTTTCACACAGAACAGCATCGTGTCTGAGTGTGGGTGGGTGTTTAAGCCTCAGAGATCCTCTGTTCATCAAAGGACACATCAGTGTGGCTGTGCCATGGCCTCTGGTAGCATGATTTGCTGCCTAGTCCTGAGGGTAGCCTAGGTTTGGCAATCTGTTTCTCCTTTGAATTTCAGATACTGGGCAAATACAAGCGAAAGGTGGTGATATGATATGGCTGATAATTCTGTTTTACCTGCAAGAGAAATAATATAACTGATTGTAAACTGCATTCAGAGCAAACTTTTTTATGCATAACATATATTCTTTTACCATACTTTAATACTGTGGCATAAGGAAATTACCAGAGGTTGAGGAATTATCCATGATGTGAGGGGTTGTGAGACTGTGTCATGGTTTAACCCCAGCCAGCAACTAAGCACCACGCAGCCGTTCACTCACTCCCCCCCATCCAGTGGGATGGGGGAGAAAATCGGGAAAAAAGAAGTAAAACTCCTGGGTTGAGATAAGAACGGTTTAATAGAACAGAAAAGAAGAAACTAATAATGATAATGATAACACTAATAAAATGACAACAGTAGTAATAAAAGGATTGGAATGTACAAATGATGCGCAGGGCAATTGCTCACCACCCGCCGACCGACACCCCGCCAGTCCCCGAGCGGCGATTCCCTGCCCCCACTCCCCCCAGTTCCTATAGTAGATGGGACGTCCCATGGTATGGAATACACCGTTGGCCAGTTTGGGTCAGGTGCCCTGGCTGTGTCCTGTGCCAACTTCTTGTGCCCTGGCTGGGCATGAGAAGCTGAAAAATCCTTGACTATAGTCTAAACACTACTTAGCAACAACTGAAAACATCAGTGTGTTATCAACATTCTTCGCATACTGAACACAAAACATAGCACTGTACCAGCTACTACGAAGACAGTTAGCTCTATCCCAGCTGAAACTGGGACAGACTGTAAGATGTTATATGCTATGACAAGAGACATTCCCCATCAGAAATTCATGTATGTTTACTAGGAGACAGTAGGCTGCAATAAACATCAATGTCCAGGAAGCCAAGCAGATTTCTAGAAATTATGAAAATAGCAAAACACTATCACTAAACAAAGTGAAGGAAAGTTTTCTTTAGATTACCTTTTTGGGGGAATAATTCAGTATTTGAAAGCCCAAATGAAATAAGTAAAAAAAAATGCACTTTGACTGGGAATATTGTACTTATTTCTACTTCCATAAGTAGTACTCTCCTGTTCTCTCACCCTCCTGTGGCCCACACTAGCATTTTTGTTCCCGTTGTAGTCTGATGATGCAATGTAACATGCATTGCTTTCTCTTAAATGTAGGATGAAAGAATCTCTGACTAAAAATCGTGCACCTAGATTTTAAAGCGCTGCCTCTAGTCCTTGTGTGTTGGTGAGGTGTTTTAATTTCCATGCTGCAGTGAAGAACAGGTTCAGCTCCTGGCAGTGTTCGTAGTTCACTGTTTTGTGCACTGCTCTTGACTGTACCTTGGTGAAGTGGATTCATTTGAATTCATGGGCAGTGAACCATTGAGTGGAGGCTCAGCGAGTCATTAGTGGGTTCCCAAGCAGGGGCAATATGGGCTCAGACCAGTTCCACAAAGTGCTAATGTCTGCCTCTGTACAAATAATACAGTTCATCTTCTCTCATGTGGCTGGCAAAAGGGATATTTGTAAATGTACGTCAGTTTTCCTGCTCATAAATGCACTGGAAATATCCTAATTCCATCTGTCCTGTTTCTTTCCTTTATTTTGAGAGCAGAGGGAGGATTTGCAAAAAATAACAAGAATGTTGTTTGGAATTGCAATATACTGAAGTATTTGCTGAGTGTAACTTCATAATATTTGCCCTGCATACTTACCCCTTGAGAGCAATCCAGTGACCAAAACTGAGAGCTGTTTCATGACCCAAATGAATCAGCCAGAGAAATGTGGGTCTTCTGAGTCAGGGTGACCTTTTTAGGATTTCTTTCCCTTTCTCTCTGTAGAGTTTCACCATATGGGCAGGCTATCTCAGCATCTCTGCAGCAGCAACAGCATTTGATTTCTCTGCCTGTAGCCAGGCCCACCCTGCTGAAAGATTAGCAGATGGACTATGTCAGAAATTAGTGATTTTCACTGGAGGTGCAGTACTTTTATAATACCTTGGTTTTACCTTTCAAAAAGGCCAATATGCCACTTCTTAAGAAGTCAGTCTAACTTGACTTCCCTGAAGAACTCAAAGGAAAGAATAATACAGTACTTGGAAGTCAGTTATTCAGATAATCGTGTCCCTGACACAGACTGGCCCCAAAATTGTATTTTAACAAGAAGGAGAGTTTTTGCCTTAGGGCAATAATTCAGGAAATCTACTTAATTTTCTATTATCACAGCCTGACACTGCAAAACAACCCCCACAGTAAGCTTAGGTCTTGCTGGAGGTATTTGTGAGGTCTATGATGAGGGAGGTTTTTTTGACCTTTGATAAAAGCTAAGAGGTATCTGAACTACATGTCTCATTTCTTTTTCATTTCACTCTTCTGTTATTTTTTTTTTTTTTTTTTTTTAAGGCCTTAGTAGTCTCATGTTAGAAGAGTGATGCCACTAAAGGAAGGTGTCTTGCTTTTTACTTTTGGAGCAACAAAGGCATGAATTTAATACTCTAATTACTCATCTTCACAACTTTTACACTACAACACCGTGCAATTAGGTCCTAATCCTACTCTGCTGCTGAAGGCAAATTTGCCCTGTAGATAAATTTTGCATTTATGCTGCTACATAAAGGCTTACGAAAGACAAGGGACTTCAAAAGTACTCTAATTGGCTAAATGCAGCCATAGAGGGAAATCCAGAGATGGTAGAGTAAATGTAGGATAGCAGCATGTTGTTCAGTTACCAGGCTTTCTTCCTAAGGGGACTGAGACAATGGCTTTGAGGAGTCCTATTCAGAAATAAGAATATAGATAAATGAAGCACTTAATTTGAAATATATGACCTGAAACTCCTAAGTGAATTGCAATAGCCTGTAACTAGTTTCATGTAAGAACGTGAGTATATAACAGATAAAAACATTTCTCAGTAACATCTGCTCTGGAGTGAATTTATTGCTTATGTATCTGAAAAATTAATAGATACAGCTGGATAGGTGTTACTTAGTTTTTCTATACCCTGGAATGCCAGTTCTGGTTGTTTAACATTAGGCTGCTTTGAGTGTGTTTTATTCTTTATCTAACTGACATATTTTTCCACATTGTGCAGCCATTGTCTACATGTACAACTGCATGACATCACCATGTCCCACTTCTGACCTAAACTGTTTTTTCAGACCTGCATCAGATGTCCACAGTTGAAAGGCTATTGTAGAACTCAGCCAGTTTTCATTCTTTATATCCTACTTCAACTTTCTGCTGCCTTTGAAAGGAGATTAGAGGGTTTCTAACCTTCCCAAGCAGCAGCAGAAGGCATTTGAGGCTGGCTGTCAACTCTGAAGAGTGCTAAACTTCTCTTTTACTGGGAAAATGGTGTTCAAGAGTAGTGCTTGTGTTGAAAATGTCTGTTTTTCTGTAATTACTAGAAAAACATCTTAGTGGTCCTTCTGATGGTTCGGTTTGCTGCTTTTAGTTGCATAATATCTTTCCCCAGGAAAACAGAAAAACCTAGTTTTTTTGTCAGTGTTACAGGTTTCAGTGTGGTATAGTGTTACCCAAGGTAGCTCTGAATCAGTTGTCTTCTTCCAGTATGGGTTTACTAGGGGAAGAAAGATGGGTACAGTGGGTTTAAACCCTCATTAACACCAAAGCATATATATTGTGCATGCTCCAGCGTCCCATGATAAAATCATGGCCACATGGCTGTGTGTGTAGTCCCACAACCTCTCTCAAGTCACATTGAGGTTGCGTTCATCACTTTCTCTTGGTATGGCTAAACATTTTTAGGTACCTTAATTAGTTTGTAGATATTCCCTGGTTTCCACCAGTCTGAACCACATTTTTTATATAAGCAGGGAAAGGATAGACATTTACGAGTAGCCTAACGCTGTAACATTTTTACTATGAGGCATTTTAGTTTACATTTTGGCTACCTAATTTACTAACTGACCCTAAACAGGTCTGGGAGAGTTGCTGACATAAACGGAGCACAGTCTTCCTGAAATATGGAGGTGCTGAGGGAGGAGCAGTATGAATCATGGTAGTAAGTTACAGAACTGCTGATAGCTCTAGCAGGTAATGGAAGAAGCAGAAGACTGCAGGAGGAGTGTGACAAAGCCTCCAGTGTCTTTGAGACTGTGGTCTGCATTGTGCACAACACTTTTTGGATCCTTGAACATTTATAGAAAATATAGTATAATCTGCTCGCAGTAAAGGGCGAGGGCTGTGTTTAGCCACGATCATAATTATTTTGTCAGCTGTAACCACTGTGCTTTATTGTCAAGATAGGACATAGTCCTCCATAAATATCTGTGATCTCTGTGCTTGCGACAGTTTTTCAAGTTTGTCAGTGTATTCAGTGTTTAGAAGGCATTAGTGTTGTTTCATTAAAAATATTAGTTTCCTGACTGAATTCCCAAATTTGCCATTGCCAACAGGTTTATAATTAAGTCAGTGGGGGGAAAAAAAGTTGTATTTTCAAAGATTACAGATGGAGGCATAAGGAAAGAATCTATGAATGAAAACCTGGATAAACTTCTCAGTATTATAGTGAATCTCAAAAAATTATACCTTTTTTTTTCTTCCCCAGGATGTATCAGATAATTTAAAATTATATTATACTTTGCCTTCCTTTTTGAAGCCAAAACTTTAGAGACCCTGAGCTTACTGAAGTTCTTTATAGAATTGACATATGCTAAAACTTTGTAATATATCTTTCGCAAGATAAAAACATTATTAACTAGATATTTGCACTGCATATGAAAATACTGTAAATACGTAATTAAGCAATCAGGATGGATGGTCTATTGAGAACTATGAGTACTGTACATACTCTGCTGAATCTTCAAAAAAGAATTGTTGTTCAATTTTGGATGAGTTTTGGTAAATCAGACTCACAAAGTCCCAGCCCAGAAGCAGCATTTTGACAAATGTAAAGCTCATTAAATTTGCAGAGTTTGACTTCAGTAGTTGGCAGCACATAAGATCTCATTAAGGTATTTTCTCTTTAAACATCAAGAAAACAAAGCGTGGGAGGGGGTGGCAGGAATAGTGATGCCTTTCACAGCTTGGTTCTTATTCAGAGTAAGATGCTCTGCATATGAATGCAATTCTTGATCGTCTGTCTGTGGGACTGAGTTGTTGTGCAGCATGGCTGGTCAGCCCTCTGGAAGGACCTGCTTGTCTGACAACAGCTTCATGAAGATCTGTGGAGGTCTGTGTCAAAGCCTTCCTCCCCGCTTGCGCATCACAGCTCTTTTCACAGGTCTGGTGGCATCAGGCTGTGGCTGATGCGGATGCTGAAACGTATGCCTGCAGACGACATTTGGTGTACAGGGTGGGCACCAGGTATTTGCTTACATTGATAGCTAATTTTATGACGGTAACCCAATTAGTGCTTATAACCACATGAACCAGTGCACGGGCATAACTGACCACACTTTTTATTCCAAGCCTTTCTCTGAAAGTACATGGGGAACTTTTTTTAATATGTTTAAGAAATAAACTGTGAATCTGTAAATCCTATACAGACTATGTTGCAAATACTGTTTACCTGTGATTCTGGTTTATATTCTAATAAAGGTTGGAAATGCCAGTCTTAAGATGTGTCATTGGACTATGCTGTGCTTGAAGTTTCAGTAGGATGGGGAGAACATGGAAGAATTAATTTATTTTTAAATCTGTAATACACCGTTGTGCTGAATTCTTTACGTGCAGGAGTACAGATGGACATAAATTAGATTAGAATCATTACTCTGGATTACAGAGCAGCTCTGACAGCTAAAAAGTCTCAGTCCTTTAAAAACGGAAATTGCAGTCATTGAAAACTGCAGTCTTTCTCTAATATAGCCGATTAAACAGTGGCTTGGTCAGTGGCTGGTATAGGGAGCTTCAAGAAAAAATAAAAGATGTTCATGGACTAGAACGTCTGGAATCTTCTCCTGGAAAACAGTAATTTCACTCTCGTAACTACAGAAAAGAGCTCCCTCATCTCAAGCATTGAGTAGTGGTGACCCTTTCTTGAAAATGTAATTACTGTACATGTACTTGCTTGCATATGTGTGTCATTAGTTACTAGGATGGTCTGTGATCACCTTCTATGAGAATGGTTTCCATGACATTCTGAACATCCTGTTGAAGTTTCTGTATGTATGAATATCTGCATTGGGAGCTGTCAAATGATAGGAGGGTAAAAAATGGACTTTCACAAAAAGAAGAAACAACACAGAACAGAGGACACAGCAGTAGCTCTGAGAAGGGAGAAAGCTGAAGGTGCATCATTGATTAAATTTACCAAGGAAAAGACTTGAGAAATGTGCTGGGGGGAAGAGGAAAAAGAAGAAAAAGTTGAGTCCCTTACTTAATAGGGAAGACAAGCAAATAAAACATTGTGTAGAGACATCTGGGGTCTTTGTAAAAGGTTAATAGAATATTAAAGGCCTAGTTAGAGCAGAAGTGAGAATATTTAGGTAAGTCAGAGTGCAGATGTTGGTGGTCAGTTGATGATGTTCACCCCAGAACACTGAAGAAGCAAACTCTTGGGAGCAAAACCTGCATCTGCAGCTGTTATCCTTGAGAAGTGACTACAGGCAGGTGAGGTCCCAAAAGTCTAGAAAAAAGCAAAATACAGGTAAGTGAAAAAAGGGTGGAGGGTGATTGAGTCCATACATTGTAATTCAGTAGGGCTCACATCAATACCTGGAAAAATATTGAAACAATTTGTAAGAGCTTAGAAAGTGGTAAGAGAGACTCAGGCAACACTGGCATGGCTTGAGTCTGTGTGTGATTCAGTGAGTGCTTTTTGTTTGTTCTGGTGAGATTCCTGCAGGGTTGTTGTACTGGGTTTACGTGGCAAGGTTTTGGTTAGCAGGGGGCTGCAGGGCTGGCTTCAGTGAGAAGACACCAGCAGCTCCTTCCATGTCAGACGCATGGTTATGGCTGGCTCCAAGGTGGACCCACCACGGGCCAAAGCTGACCCCATCAGTGATGATGGTGGTACCTCTTTGATAACATATTTAAGAAAGGGTAAAAAAACCTGCACAGCAACAGTGTGAGAGAGAAGTGAGAACATTGTGAGAGAAACCCCTCTGCAGGCCCCCAGGTCAGTGAAGAAGGGGGAGAAGATGCTCCAGGCGTTGGAGCAGAGATTCCCCTGCAGCCCGTGGGGAAGACCCTGGTGAGGCAGGCTGTCCCCCTGCAGCCCAGGGAGGTCCACGGTGGAGCAGATACCCCATCTGCAGCCCATGGAGGACCCCACGCCAGAACAGGTGGACATGCCCTGAAGGAAGATGTGACCCACTGGAGAGTCCACAGTGGAGCAGATGTCCTAGCAGGAGCTGCGGCCCCATGGAGAGGAGGTCACACTGGAGCAGTCCATTCCTGAATGACCGTACCCTGTAGAAAGGAGCCATGCTGGAGCAGTTCATGAAGGCCTGTGTCCCCACGCTGGAGCAGGGGAAAAGTGTGAGGAGGAAGGAGCAGCAGAGACAAAGTGTAATGAACTGACTTGCAACCCTCCCATTCCCCGTCCTCCTGTACCGCTTGGGGGGAGAAGTTAGACAAGTTGGGAATGAAGTCTGGGAAGATGGAAGTGGTGGGGGAAGGTGTTTTCAGTTTTGTTCTTATTTCTCACCATCCTACTCTGTTAATTGGCAATAATTAAAATTAATTTCCCCAAGTTGAGTTTGTTTTGCCCATGACAGTAATTGGTAAGTGATCTCCCTGTCCTTATCTTGACCCACGAGCTTTTCTATCATATTTTTCTTCCCCCTTGTCCTGTTGATGGAGAAGTAATAGAGCAGCTTGGTGGGCATCTGGAAGCCAGCCAAGGTCAACCCACTACAGTCGTGCGTGGCAGTTTTGTAACCCTGAGAAGGAAGGTGTGGTGACCCCAGTCTCCTGCCCACTATGTCCCTTGAGGAGGGTGGGAGGTGGTACCAAGGTGGGTGATGAGGAGTGCTCCAGGGCAGCTGCCTCCTCTTGGCAGGGATAGTTTAGGACTGATGCAGCACTGTTCTTGTGTGCATGTGGAGGAATTCCAACATTTAGGAAAGGGCTAGACCTACTTAGGTCTTTCCCAGCCACCAGAACCAGAGTCTGCCCAGCTAGAAAGGTCGGGCTTTATAGTTTTGGAAGGTCAGACCTGACTTGATAGGTCCCCATGCTTGCAGTAAGTTGGCATTTGATCATCAGTCTTGACAGGACTGCAAAACTTACCACTCTGACCAAAATAACGCCCCACTGACACAGCCTGCAGCCGAGTATATTGCCTTAATGCTATCTTCCTTTTCTCAGGAAATCTGTTTTTCGGTTTTATGTATAGTATCAGTGTGCTTTCTCCTGCAGCTTCATCTTTCTACTGTAGCTTTTTTGTTGCAATAAAATTACAACCAAGTGTAAGTCTTCAGGTTATTCTTATCATGATGGCAAATTAGTTTTTCTGACTGTTACAAAAATATTAGAAATGACAGATTAAATGTGTTCCCTATTATGGAAAATCAGTTATTTCAGTTTATCTTTTTACTTCAAAAATATAGTATTTTTTAATGGAGGATATATGTAAGTATGATCAGAATTCAGAAAACATTATAAAAAGTGTTCATTTAGGGAGCATTAGCAAAATATAATACACTCCTCCAAACTCTTTTGCATTGCCTGGCTTTCAGTCTTATCTCTTATGATTAGAAATGGCTGTCTCACCTGGTTTAAAGAAGAAAATATACAAAGTATCTAGAAAAAAGCCAAAGAACTTTTAAATCTGTGGTATATTTCAATTTTCTTTGTTGTCTTATAGTAAGAGATCCTGGGTTGGCACTGCACATAAACTTCTTGGCAAAAGCAACTTATTTCAGAGAAGCCATTGCATAGGAATTCATAATTCAGCACAACATGAACCTCCAAGGAGAAAGCTGCGTAGCTTACCAAAATGAGGGCTATTCAGGATAAGCATGGGCACAAGAGCTTGCAGAATTCCAGGAATGAATTGGCCTAAATTAGCTGGTAAAGAATTTTGTTCAAAACTTGCTTTAGATATGCAGACACGAAAAGCCATGAAATTGTCCCCTTCTGATTTAAAAAAGGTTTCTTTTTTCTATACGGAGCAAGTTGCTAGTAGTCAAACTTTGTAACCCCCCTTCTACTTCCCTTCACTCCACCAGGAAAACCAAGAGTTATCATGGGATGTGTGAAGCTGTTCATACTGCTGCATGTCATTTAGTGCAAAGGCCGGTTTTCCTTCTGCACATGGAGATTGTCATTAAGAGCAGTAATCAATGATGTTGACACTTACTCGAAGTACGGACTGTTTAGAACACTTCCTGATGAAGGACCATGTCACCAGAGAAAAACAGGCAGGCAATTCTGCAATGGCCCAGGAAGGAAGGTCTTGCAACACATTTTTGAAGGTTTTTAAAAGTTTTTACTGCTCAGTGCTCTTTCTTCTCACATGCACTCTTCATTAAGATTAAATAAACAATGTTTATTTTATATTAGTATCTCTTTGGCGGGGGTGGGTGGGTGGGGGGTGCTGCTGCTGCTGCTTATGAGATAATGGTGCTTAAAATAAGGCATCCGTATTTCCAGGGAAGCTACGTTCACTGAACTGTTTCAGTCGTCAGGCTTTGTGTGCTGCTTGGGGAGGGACAGTAACTGCATGGCATGTCACATAGATGGAAAGTGCATGCACAGTGTCTGTGGCCATGAGAATATGCCTGAGACTGCCAGTCCAAAGATTTGGGTCTGTGCCTTGCACAGGTAGGCTAAGCACCTGGTTTTGAAAATTTGCCCCAGTGTTTCCAAAGTTTGGTACCAAGGACAAAAATCTTCAGCCTGCTGGAAGCAGTAGAAGTTCACTCAGTCCACTCTTCTACCTCCTTTTCTTTACTCTCCCTATTTCATTGAATTGCCTAAACATGAGTAGGGTAGTACTCTCCAGTCCCTGAAAAGAGAAGAGCAATCTCAAAGGAAACTCTGTTCTAAATAAAATATTCAAAATCAGTTTCTGGATCTATTGGACTGCTTTGTGTTGAAAAATCAACCTGACGTTACTACAAGTTCATTTTCAGCCAACTTTCAGCTGCAAGTTTTTTTCAGACTTGGTAGGAAAGAAATTGGTTTTCCTATTGAGGACTCCCCTGCTGTTTAAGAAATACAGTTGTTCTTACATGCGGTCTAACCCAATTTTTTAAAGGGGCTAAAGGAAAGAGAAGAAAGAGTGAATGTATTTTCTATACATTTTTCTTCTGCAGTGCTGTATGAAGTGCTCTGATCTTCACCTCATATCTGCATTTCAGCAGTCTTACTTGAAGCTTTGTTCAGGAACCAACTTTCTGAAAGTTGAGTTACACCAAGGAGAGCAATGTACACACAGTAAAGCAGTAGCATCTAAAATTCGATGTAGTTGGAATTTTGCTTCCATGTTTTCAAATTAAGGTCTGAGATAATGATTCTTGCTCTTTTAATATGTCCCATTCAACAAAAGACAGGGGAGCCAAATTCATCAAAATGCTTTAAGATATGCAGTGTTGGTGGTCTGTTTGTGGTCCTCAGTGTTTACCCACCAGCTAAACAGAAATTTAAGAAGTAGTATTTGAGGTGGGGGAAATAATCTAATGTTAAGATAAATATTATAGAATGCACCTAATTTAACCCCTAGCTGACTGCCCACTTTTTTAAAAGGCAGTAATGCCAAGTGTAATGAAGTGTTTAGACTCCTTGTAGGATAGAGGTCTTTTTCCCTAAATTTCCTGCAACAGTTGAGGGAGGAGCCCCACTGGAAGCTAGTGAGAACTATGCTGCTGCAGTCCCAGCAGGAATTAGCAGCTACTGGTCTAGCTGCCACAGCAGGACTGCTGCATTTTAGTTAGTGTTTCACCAGCCAGCCCAGCCCACATCTAAAGGATTACAGTTCTACAAATTGTTATCTGTGGAAGTTACAAGTTCAATATTGGCAAGCACTAGTTGGATTACTGTTTATTTAAAAACAGTGTATGTCTTATGTTGGGAATGTGTTTATGTAAGGCTCCTTTTGTTTGTCTGCTGAATGCAGTGAAGAAGGCTGAATATTGAAAATACCTTGTTGGTCTATTGCATTGCCTTTGCAGGCCATCCTGAGCAGGAATCGATTGCTAAAAAGTCCTTTCACCTCAAATATTAGAAAATCAACACAGCAGCTAAAAGTTATAGAATCAAAATCTGAAGAGGTATGGATGTTTTTCTTGTCTAAACCAAACCAGACATGGAATGCAATGGAATTAGCTTTCCTTTCCAGAACTGTGTATGTGTTTTCCACCACCCTTGCCATCTTCAAAGATTAGTTTTATTCCTTATAGAATGTGGGAGTTCAAGGGGTTTTTTTTTCCCCCTACATTACATTTGTTTTGTGATGTTTTCCATTCTCTTTACAGGTTGTGAAATAATGAGGGGGAAGGGAGGTCTGCAGTTGCGCACAGTTCCCTGCAAGTCCTATATATGTAGATACTGATGTTTAGAAGAAGTTTTTAGATCAGATTTGAATAATTTAAAAATTACTTGTAAGTTTGCTGTAGAAAGAAAGTTTGGTTTGATACACTTTCACATGAAATGCGAGTTGTGAGAATTTCTGATTTTACATGTATGTGCCTTTTAAAATGAAGGCAATAGTAGTAATGCCATGGAATATGCATTTTTTAAATGTAATTTTCATTTATATGTATGTCACAAGCTTTGCCAATTATTTTTTTGTTCTGTCTGGTCTTTAACTTCAAACAAGGCATTTAATTTTGAAGTCTAGGAACAGTAATTTCATTCCTGTAAATCCATTTTGACTTTCTAGTGTATATATAAGAAAGAGTGCATTAATGTATTTTAACTTTATACCTCTGTAAACTGTACAAAAAAAATCAGTATTCTTTATGTAAGCCAATACTGGACTTTAATCCATTACTGTAGTTTTGGCAGCACAGATTTCCATGGCTCTGTAATAGGTACAGTTTTCTTGGGACCGTTCATTCTTTCACCTGATCTGTTTGGACAAACTAGATTATGTAATCATTCTTTCACTGCGTGAAGCACAAACGAATTTATTTTCCAAAAATCAATTCAGAACTTAAGGAATTTAATCCAAATGAAATTTACAGAAGATTACACTGCGGACTGTATTTGTACTGAGTTGATCAAAATGCAGTATAAAACCTGGGATGAGTGGTCATGGTATGGAGATGCCGACCTACTTTTGAAAGGACCAATTTTCCTACTTCAGTGAAAATACTGCCAGCAACTGTTTATTTTATCATAAAAACTGCAGTTCTAGGAATTCACCTTTCCTACCTACCTGTGAACAAATAAACATCTGGCTGTTTCATTTTGGTTCCTGTTCTTGTTTCAGAGGCAGAAGTTTTTTGTGGGTGTGGGGGAGGAAAGGCTTTTTCCAACCTGGCTCAAATTATTTGTCTTTTCTTGCCTTGTTTTTTCTCCACTGCAAGTCCAGCCTGATCCTGCAAATTCCATTTTCTCCTTTATGTGCAAATTCTGCTGATCACTTCCACCTCCTTAACACCCCTCCTGGGCGTCCCTGCCTTCCTTCCATCTGTGCTGACACCGCTATTTTTGACTGCGTGTACTTGAAGTGTGACCATGCCTTTTCTGTCGGCTTTGCAGTCTGGACTCCTTAGTGCAAGCAGAACACTATGGTGCTGTCGACCAAACTCTAAAAGAGTGTCCTTCTAAAATAGTTGCAAATTCAATAACACCTGAGGATAATAATAAGAAAAATGATCCAGAATACTCAACAAATTCTATATATTGGGGGGGGGGGGGGGGGGGAGGGAGAGGAGTTTTACACATACTTTAAAATATTTTTAAAACATTTTTCAAATTTGTGTGGAAAACAACACACATGCAGAGATCAGTCACTGAATTTTAGTCCAATTTTACATACTAAGTGGTACTTTTAATATTTTAACTTTTCCATGCAATCTTTGGACTAGTGGCTGAGTGAGTTTATCATGGTGCTGAAGTATTTGTTTGTACTGCAGGCAAACTAGTTCTGTGCTAATACTGAGTTGCGTGTGTAGCAGCTGTGATAAATTCCACACACAGGGCATCTTGAGGTTTCTCATGAGTTCACATTGTCCTCATTGTAGGCAGCATCACATGGAAGTGAGTGTTTTTATTATCCATTATGACAAGTCAAGATATATACGTTATTTTTAGGGGTTTTTGTAAGGTCAAAACTGGATATAGAAACATATTTGTGTAGTAAAGCATACAGCATACATAATAAAGTGGCTTGGGTTTTTTTTTGTTCTTTAGCACGTTCACAGTTATACATGGGTTTTTAAAAGTAAATCTTTAACAGAATCATTAAGCAGCTTTCCAGACAGAAACACATATGTCAGTAAAAGAGAATGACAATGTTTTCAACAACATAGGAATTCTGATTTTTACTGTTCTCTAACTAACTTGGCCAACTATGTATTCCAAGAATGTGCTTTTTTTCATATTGTTCCAGCCAACTTTAAATAATTTATGTTTTGACTTCAGGCAGCTTGTTCTGGGCAAAGATGCAAAAAAGCAACAGCTGGATGCTCCTTTAAGCCTAATTTTCTTTAGAAGTAAATAAGTTCACACTTACATACCCAAATATATATAATGAAATATTTCATATAAATGTAAGTGTATGTATATATGCAAAGATAGATATGTCTGTATGTATTCACCAACTACAAAGAGGGAGGAGCTGGCAGTTTCAATTCTAAATGTGCCAACACAATATGGTGAGTAATCTTGTGGTTGGGCACATCTGGAGCATGGGAGACTTAATTTCTGGTTTCTAGTCTGAACTGGGAATGGGTTGCTTGTCAATCACACACTGCAATGTACTTCTGCAAGTGATTATTGGCTGCTTGGGCTTAGGGTCGTCTCAGTTTCTTCTGTTGAAACTGTTCATGCTATAGGATTAAATATTCCCTAGTGTTGGTATCTGCTGCTTATCAAATAAGTGCCTTAACCATTGAGTAGAGGTGATCTCTTTCTATAGCACCAGTAATATTTATCATTCAGATGGAGTGGAACACCACCTGCAGAGGATGGGACATTGAGAGGCTTGCGATCTGTCTATCTGGTCATAAATTTCATGCCTGTAGAAAGTGGCAGGTTGCCACAAGAATTTTTTGTTTCTGCATATTTGTATTTTCTGACCAAATCTATGAGTGAAATGTTGGTACAAATTCAAGACAAGGTTCTGAGGGCCTGGTTGATGGCAGTCAAGGTTTTGTGTTGAAAAAATTAAGGGCAAGAGGTTACAATTAGCAGCTCTCTGAGCTTTTCTGTTGCGCATGAGATTTTGCAGAGGAAGCTTCCCGCTGCTTTTTGGTGATGAAAGTTTGAATCACTCCAATTATATTGGTGACCTTCCAAGTCATAGAGGCTCAGGAAAGCTGTATGTGCTGATTCAGCAGAAGGCTTGCTGAGCTCCAGCAGGAAGCCAGAATAAGCAAAGCAAAATGCAAAATAAGCAAAGTAAATTGTGCATTTACATTAAGACCCATAGGCTGCTTTCCCTGCCCATCCCCTCTCCTTTTTTTTTTATTGGGAAGAAGCAAAGAGGTTCTGTTTTCACCAAAGAGACAAGGAGTCTGGTCTGTACTAATAATGGTTGTCTGCTAAGCTTTGCACCAGATGTGGTGTAAGCAGGTTGCCATCCTGTTCCTGAGTCCTGGTGCTTGTTTCTGGCATGGAAAAGGACGGCAGTGTTAGCTGTTTGCTCAGTGATCTCTTTCCTGGCTGGTGGGAACGTATCTGTCAGAGCCAGACATAGGCACATAAACCAAAAGAGAACCCTCTGAAAGCCTTCCCAAAACTTGTGATACATTGTCATCATTTTTTCCCCAAATTATGACTCCAGGGATGTGCTGTCCAAAATCTTTACAATAGGGAATAATTTCTAAGCTAGCACCTCTGTGTGTTTCAAATGGTGACTAATGAGCCTGATGGCAAACTGCTCACTGGACAAGCCTTCATAAACTCCTGTCTCTCCAGGCTGTCATATGTGTCTTTCGAGGATTATGCTGCCTTTCTTCCAGCTTTGAGTACAGTCAAATGAACTGTTAAAGGTGGTGCCATGCAACCCCTGCTGGTGTAGCTGCCTGTCTCATCACTCAGCCAGTTCTGTTAAATCATCAGAGGTGTTCTAGTGGCTACGGGTTTTTTTCATGTGGAAGACTTTGCAGAGCCAGGTTACAAACTGGTAAAACAGACGCTGACAATAGCTTCACTAGAGACAGTGACTGGCCTCCATCGCCACAGCTGCAGAGAACACCTGGAGATGTGCACAGGAATGGTAATCTATTTATTTGGTTCATCAGCTGCACAGCTTATCTAATTGAGCTCTCAACCAAATAAAATAATTTCTAGGTTTGCTGCCTACCTAGTAAGAGCATATGTAGACAAATGAGTTTAATGAATATGTTGCACTCCGAATATGTGAAGCAGGGTACAAGAATGATTTGCAGTTTATGCAGTGACTTCCCCATTACAGTGCTGTACTGAAATACTGGTGATATGAACTTTATCACAGCAGGTCCTTAAAATTTTATCTTTTAACATTTTTGGTTGTACTTAAAAGATGTGAGGGTTGTCTTAATGATGTGGTGTATTTTTTTCTTCTTGCTAAATAGAGCCTTTTGAGACTTGGCCAAGGAGAGGAGATCTAATTAAATTCATGTAATGATTCTGGGAGTCACTGAGGCTTGCAGTACTCCCACACATTTATCAATACACTGTTATGACAGACAAATCATTTTAGCATTTGAGACAAAGTGAAGATTACTTTATGTGTGTTTGATGCACAGAAGCCCCCAGATGATTGAGCTGCCTGACCCTTGCTGGAGGTGACCTTTCCTGATGAAGAGGTCTTTCTGAAATAAATCTTCTCAATTGAATGCCAGTTCTTGTGCTCACTCATATATCCATAAAAATATGGACATGCCTACTCAGAGCATTATCTAGCACCTGTGCCCGTGCTGAGGAGGGAGAAGTGCAGAGCATGCATGGTGGTTTTGTACAGCAGTGCACCCAGAATGATAAACCTTGTATCATGGCTTTATTTATGCAGTCAAACTTGGCTATACCATTCCACTGCTTAAAAGAAATCTGCTTGTGTCATTGCAACTTGTGGTTATCTCCTGTAGACACACTGAGATGGGTTTCTTCTGGTTCAGAGAGATCTGCAGTGCAATTTAGTGTGCAGTATACATGAAATCCTTCCACTGCAGAGTGGCTGTGTGCAGTTCTGCAATGTATGTTATTCGGGAAGTCATGTATGATAACGGGAGTCCCCTCTAGCTTAAAAATCTGCAGCTATTCCAAAGTGCTGAGTCTTAGAGTGAGTGACAAATCTGAGGGCAGGAGGCTTCCAAAAATGCCTTAAATCCAGTGCTGACACATAGCACTTCGGAGCATCCATTTTGATGGTGGCTGGCACTGGGTTGCTCAGCAGCATCTAAATATAACAGAATATTATAGGTATTTGAATTGTTTGTAATCATTATGCTTTTGCCAGAGGCTTTTCCTCTCTTTAGCTAATTCACAGAGTACAGGTCCCTTCCCTGATGGTAACAAGTACAGCACAACAAGTAACCTCAGCCCCTGAGTCCGTCTCTGGATACTATCTTGCCCAACCTCCCACTCAGAGAAGTGCCTTCCAACCAGCAGAGCCATAATTTTATGTTATGAGTGCTCAGATTTAGCACATTCAAGTGAGTATGCCTTGAAGGCAACCAGAAGATGTAAGCCCAGTTCAGTTTTGCTATGAACAAGCCCCACCAGTTTACACTGAATTAACCAAAAGTGCTGCTTGTGCCATCTGGTGCTGAATTTGGTTGTTTGGGCAACTAGGCAGGGAGCAGCACAATAATTGTCTCTTCTTTTCTGTCTCACTCCCCATTACTGCCATCAACAGTTAGTAAAAAAAACCCAATGCAACTAACTGTTGCAAAGGTATTGCCTTAACAAAGACAAGGTATGTCATCACAGGTTTGGGGACAGATTATGTCCCTTGCTACCCAGTGGAAACCTCCAGGATGTGTCAGGAGCCAGAAAAGGTGTGACCAAGAGGCACCTCAAGCTCTTGCAAGTTCTATTGGCTGAATAACCACTGAATTTTACTGGTTAAACAGAGAACAGTTTTTACACTGTTTTTTTGCTTGCATCTGTGGGGAAAAACAAGGTATTTTTGCCCAAACTGGGAGGAATAGAAAATGTAGTTTCAGCTAGGCAACTCTGTTTATTGATGTATTCAAAGAGGCGTATGTACAACTATTCTTCCTTTTTTTTTTTTTTTTTTTTTTTAAATTTAGTGGGGCTACATCCATTGTCTACAGATGCAGGCAGAAAGGGACCCAGAAACCTTACGCCGTCAAAATGTTGAAGAAGACAGTAAGTCATTCTATTTTATTTTGCTTTGCTTTGGGATATGTTTGGGATTTTCTCTGGGTTTTTTTCCATGCAGTTTCTTTGTGTGAGGGAAACGGGACCCTGCTAAGCTTGTATTTTCTGTGATCAAGCTTCTTCTTCTCCTCATCATTAAAAGAGCTTTTAGAGGTAACAGTACTCTGTTGGGAATGCCTTATCCCCACAAATCTTGCTTGTACCTTCATCTGGTGTTGTCTATATAGACTTAGATTTGGGGAAAATCTTTTAGACAAAAATATCTTTTTCTTTCACTAGGGGAAAGAAGTAGGTTCTGAATCATTTAAATGTTCTGTGGTTTCATTTTGCTTTAATACATTGTTTTGCTCAAAAAATATCAGTACATGATTTGTCTTTTTCAGAAACAGATTAAAACACTGCCTCAAACTCAAGTAAAATTAAATACTTCATGGAGGTTCCCCCCCCGCCCCCTATAAAATTGCAAGAGAGCCAGTTGAGACATCACTTATTTTTAGAGCACCATATATGTCACACTTCTACCACATTTATTTTTGTGTGTGTTACAAAATAGATGGTGGAAAGCATGAAGAGGGAAGAAGAAATCCATTATTACTCTATCTAGTAATGGATTGAGAGACTTTAAGCAGAAAGAGTATGGGGGATAGGGTAGAGTAGTTCATGTTCCTAACAGGCAAAGAGAAATTTGAGAGGAAACAAGCTGTGAGGCATGGACATGTTTTTTATTCATGAGTGGGTTTGATTCCATTTATTCCAGTGTTAAATCATCCATTATTCCATAAAGTTCAGGAATGTTCACATGTAGCAACATAATGATGGGTGGGTAGGCGTAAACATGTCTAAATGCTGAATTAACTGGTGGTCTCTGTGCAAGACATAACGAGTGGGTTCCACATGAGTAAAGTGTTGGCATTAATTAGTCGTCTTTGAAAGTAAGCCAAAGTTTAAACTGGCACAGAAATTCAGTTGCGTGTGCTGCTTTTGAATTTGCATCTGGTGCATTGGAGGAAGCAGAGCATGTGAGGAGCTGGCATTGCTGCAGCCTACGCTCTGTCTTTCCTATGGAAATGCAGAGAACTTAATTTTCATCACTTCTTTATGCCAACGATTCCCATAATGTTTTAGGAGTATACCTTCTGATAATTCTAATTCTGAAAAGCACTAGAAAGAATGATATTGCTTAAAAATATTTCTTTGCTCTTTTTTGGCCTTTGTGGAGACTAATTCATGTTCATAGTGGCCACATTAATACTAGCTCCATCTATTTGTATCTGAAACTATTCCATTTAGACTTCTGGCAGACTTATTGAAACACAGTTTTTTTAAAAAGTGTAGGAAAAATGGCAAGCAAGTAGAGTATGAGAATATGGTTATCTATGTAAATTGTTTGCACAGCAGCAACAGCTTGGCTTAATGCTCTCTTGATTATATTAGCGGTGTGGTTAAGCAGTTTACGCAGCTGAGTTGTTCCCAGTGTAACTAATACACTTTGGGATGTTTTGTTATGAGAACAAGTGATTCTGTTACACAACTGAGCTTATTTGTATAACTGAGAACATGGGAGGTGATACTGTAAGGATGTGCCACTGCTTGTGTCTGTGTGCCATGAGCTACTGTAGCTCTGTTCCAATTTGGAGACATAATTATTATCACAGAGACAGAACTAACTGGGTGTTACAGTGCTCCCACAGCAGGAGGCCTAATCTTTGCTCAGAGTGTCTTGCTGTAAAAATAACCAAGTGTGGGCCAAATCACATACCAAAATGTTGATTGGCTTGAGATTCCTGTTGGCTTTTTTTAAACAGTTAGAAAAAACAGATGGCAGTTCAATAGTGGAGGAAAAGTGATGGGAGAAAAAGAAGAACCTGTGACTGTTTGCTTTTGATGCAAAGTCCCATTTCTTCAATTTCTTTTCTTAAATGCACATAAGGGAGCTCTGAAGAGCACAGGAAATTAGAAGACAAAGGAAGATGGTGGAAAAGCAAATACTGCGTTTTTTCCATTCAAACTGACTGACTTTAAACACTGCACCAAACAAGAATAACTCGCTGAGGAAGAGTGTCTGTTAAAACAGGGTGAGGGTCAGGGAGGGGGTGGTCCAGCTTGTTTTGGAAGTGGTAACAAGTGATGTGTGATTAGGAGTCTGGTGGCTGACTGGCAGCTCTGGATTTGTGAATGCTGATGACTACAGTACTGCAATTTGAAGTAAAGCATTAGAAGTGATTACTTTTGTCCCATTGGAACAGCTCAGATAAGAAACAAATGATCCTTTTGGATTGAAGCAGTGTCCTAGGAACAGACTGCAAGAAATATAAAATGCTTATTGGTGTTCTTTTCATTTAAATAATAAGATTAATTTTTCATTTTGCCTGACTAATGCATTCTCATTTGAGAGCAAATAAAACTTTGGGCAGGATATATCAGCCAATGCTGAGAATACATATTTATGAAGAGATGAGAGTTCATAGAAGATTCTTTAATTAATATTTCTTCACCATCTAGCTTAATAAAATAGTATTCTTAGATTATTTGCTCAGTTCTATTTGGGTTTTTTTCTGATCACTAGTAAGCCAACAAAGAGATACAGGAGAAAATATGTTTATACAATCTTTTTTTGTCAAGAAAATTAAATAATTGGGGGGGGTATTTAGAGGTTTAATCATTCTTAACCATTAATTAAAATTATACCGTTCCAAAAGGAGAAGAAAAATGCTTTTTTTGCTGGTTCATAACTACTGAAACAGAATGCTTCAGTTCCCTGTTTTGTTTCGGTTTTGTCAAATTCAGCCCAAGTTTAGGAGTAGTTTTGAATCCATTAAATTACACTTCTGGTGAATAAAATTTAGTTCAAAGAACACTTCTGGTTCTTACTCCTGAAGTGTCTGACTGTCAAATTTAGGAAACTGACAGGCATATTAGGACCATAACTTCCAGAGCAGCTAAGAGACAACTGTTAGAAGGGCTAAAGAAGTCCACAGAAAAATTGATGTATGTATTAGTGGGGAAAAAACTCTCACATAATGTACAAGAAATTAAATTTGGAGTTATTGTTAACAGATAAAAAAAGAAATATGCTTATAAAACAACATCTATAGAACAGGTGAATAAGCATGCTAAATTATTGCCTTTGATTTGCTTATCCAACCTTTATGCTCAGTTCCTGAGCATAATTGAAATGTAGGATTGTATTATATACTCATTATTTGATTTTTGCTAGGTTTAGCAAATCTCTTCAATTCCATGCAGATAATAAATATAAAGGTTTGAATCATGTAACTGCAAATGTCAATTGCAAATGCAAACAATGTAAGTGTAAATGCAATTTACAATGTAAGTGTAAATGCAAACAACATATAGCATGTGGATCATATTGGAAGAACACAGGATTCCTGAAGGGAGTAAACATATTTATGTGCTGTTCATGAAATGAAACTTCTCATCTGCAAACCTTTGCCTCCTTTTGGTGTGTTTTGAGAAAGACAGACAGCACATGAACTAGGGCCACCCCGGAGACTGTCTCAGTCTGGGCAGGTGAATGCCTTCCAAGAAAGTAGATCCACCTCTGCCTTAAATTTCCTACCTGAGTCTGGACAAGTTGCTTTAAAAATAGTGAAGAGAACAGATGGCCTCTGTTCTGCGGTTTCTAAATTAAGACACCAAGTGCCTGCCTACGTTATAGGTCTACCAAGTACTAACAACTGTAACTGAAGTAATTTGGGAGCTGCCATTGCAATAAAGCAACATGCTCTGCAGAAAGGAGAACAGGCTGCTGAGCTGGGTTGTCTGGACCCTAGGTCCTGGTGTATTCCCAATTCAGCCTGTGCAGTTGACTGAGATATTTCTTTTTAGTTCAACTTTCTCATCCATAAAAATGACATAATACTTATTTGATTTGCTTCTCAGCAATGCTTTGAAGGATAGCCTGGTTAATATTCCTAGGTTTTAATTGATAGGCACTATCCTCTAAGAGTGATTAAGTATTATGAAATATTAGGCCCTCTGTGTCTCCGTCAATGAGGCATGCAAGTACAGAGACTGTTTTGGAGAATTCTCATTTTGATTTCATTTTTTTCATGTGTGGGCATCCTCCCTCACAGGGTTTGTGATGCTTAACTAATACTTCCTCAGTACTTTAATTAAAATCAGTATTTATGGAGCAGCATTCTTCTTGCAGACTGGTTGATGTTCAAAATCAGACAAATGTTCAGGCACATGAACTTTTTCTCAGATCAGAGGCAGAGCAACAGTTTTCAAGCAACACATATGCTGGAAATAGTTGTGCTGGGATTACTCTAATTGTTCTACTTGGTTAGACAATTTGAGAACAACAAATAGTTTGTCTGTGGAGCAGAGAGGAGTGTGAGCAAATGTAAAGGTAACAGGCTTTCCTCCTGGATAAGTGGGGTTGGATATCTAGAGTTAGGGCCTGAAGAAGATTATAATGGTCTATAAAGACCATATATGTAAAGTCTCAGTTGAGTTCATGTTTGCAGATATATGCATAGATATATGTATATTTATACAAACGCATGTATATTATATACACATATACACAAACATATATATAAACACTATAACATATACATATATATTATAAACTATATATATTCCCAACTATACAGAGAGTATAGTTGGCTGGATTTTTCATCTTGCAGTGAATTGGTGGCATTAAGTGGTAATCAAGAGGCTCATGCAAATGTTTGGTCTGTTTTCTTGGAGGGGTGTTGCTTTTGCTTGAGCCTTCCAAACTGATTGAGAAGGCAAGTGCCACGGCAGGGGGCAGGGACTGTGTTATCACACTTGGAGGGAGTCAGAATTAGTAAATTGATCTTTCATTGACTTTTGGAGAAAAAGATGTATGTTTGTAGCTATAAAATGAATATTTCCATTTGCTGCCATGTGGCCTTACAGGATTTACAATTTGAGTGCCTCCTGCCTCCATATGCCTGTTTCTCTATAGACTTTCTAATGAGAATATACGTATATATATATATATGTATCTCCTGTGGTGCAGTAATTGTCAGTACTCTTATTGGACTGACATCTGAGAGTGGTGAAGTTTAGCAGACATACCTGGTCCACAGAGAAAGCAAGAGCCTAACAATACTCCACTTTGTCTGAAGTGCTATGGCAGTATACTTTTTTTCTCCAGATGACAGATGTTTGGAATATAAGTACATATATATGTATATTTAAGGTCAATTTTTTTCTCATAAAGCTGGTATTAATTAACACATTGCATTAATGTGCAATGCAATGCTCTATTTTTTTTCAAATTTTTCAAAAAGGAAAAAAGAATAGTGTCATATGTAAGTCTACATGAAAACAGTCAACTGCACATGAGTACTTACCATTAAAAAGTTATGTCAGCTAGCCCACACATTCTCTTCTGTTATTCATTCACACACACATCACATATGCCATTGCTTGGTAATTATTGGGAAATGGTAATTTCTTAATTACCACTCTATCTGCAGTACTAGCTATTATATATGTAGATTACTTTATTTTTCCTGGTTAGCTCATTTTTGTCACCCATGTCATCATCTCATTCATGTGCATTTCACACTGTTATGTTTCTTCTGAAAGATGAAAAAAATATTTGAGTCAAAATTATTTTGAATAAAGAAATAAGGCAGTATGGCTTTGAGTTTTCCACTGCTTATGTCCAGTTTTCCCTCATGTATAAGTGGAATCTGGCTTCCACAGTCTGACTCACTACCTTCCAAAAGAAGGAGCTTTTAAGTAAAAGTTAAGTCCATCAAATGCATAGTGTCTAAAGAAGAACAAGAAAGTTCATTTTACATAAATGCCCTACAAAAGAAGAGAGAACTGAAAGATATTTTTTTTCCTGCAGTAAGATACCAATAGGTTTTTGCGTTAGATGCTATGAAATCAAACACCAGTTAGTCAAAGTGGAAATTTTACTGAAAAATAGCTTTGTAATATGCTGGTTTAGTCCTTGGAAAGCAAAAAGTGGTTTTTGTCTGTATTGATAGGACATCCTTTAGAAAAGGAAAAAATCCCATTCTGCAATTGAAAAAAGCCTGTCCTACACACATAAAGTTATTTAACATGTCAGCTGCATTACAATGTATTGTATTATATCACATTGTAGTGCAGGTGATATGTAAAAATCACTTAACGTAGAACAATATTACCTATCGCCATTTAGATTGAATTGCTGTGCTCTGCCTAAGTCATACCTTGGGTTAAGATTTTAAGAACAGAGACTATGTATTACATTTCTTTTTTCCTTACTCTGTTTAATTTATAGGTAATTAGCTAACACTCATTTCTGGTATTCACAGCTTATTTTTCAGAAATACAAAGATGAGCTAATAAAAAGAGGAAAATAAAAAGCTCAACTCATTGTTACGCACTTCAAGGAAGCTCAACCTACTGTATACATTGTATTGTTGAACAAGTAGTTCTGAGAAACTAAATAATATCCCTTAGATGATTAATTCAGTAAAAAAAAAAAAACAAACCAAAAAAAAAAAACCCAAAAACAAATGACACATTTAGCTTTGAATAACTTAACAGCAACTTTCATGAAACGATCTGAGCCACACATTTTCTTCTAACAACCCATCCATGCAGATTTTGCTCCCTTCCTTCCTGCAGTGACTTGTCTTCTCCATGGCTTTAAGCAAGCCTAGAGGAGCTTTATGTGTCTCAGGTGCACATAAATGTAGAGAGGCAAGAAAGGGAATAAGAATGAAATGTGTTGCTGTGTGAGGGTATATTTAATGCCTAGAGCAAAGACACAACCCTGCAAAAAGGCTGCGTGAAGGTGCAGAGGTAAATATTAGGCTATCCTGAGATTATAGTCCTTCTGTTTAGAAACCCTTCATTATTTACAGTCTGTTAAAGAAATCTGGAGACATGCCTTTGATGGAGCTGTGCTGCAGGGAAGTCAGGGCTTCTTCATAGATGGGTGGTCTGTGAGGCTTGTGCTGGGGATCTCTGCAACTCTTCTCCCCCTGCACTTTAGGAAGTTGTTGTTTTTGAGAAATATATGCTGTGATCCTGTCATCACAGTTGTGACAGTTACTCATTTGAGTGGAGAGAGATTGAGCTTGTTCTATGCTGTCAAGCAAAGAATTAACGGAAAACTGCATGCACAAAAAATGAAGAGGACAAAAGATAAGAAACCACAGTGTTTTCTCAGTAGTGGCAGTTCAGCTGTTGGAATAAAACAGGGACAGTGTACAACTTAAAACATAGCATCCTGGGTTTATTCCTCTGGCCTGAAGCTGAATTCTCTGTAGCCCCTCAGAGAGGCAAATCTGAGGTCTATAAAAGAGAGGCTTTATTTTATCAAGAACTCTGTAATCAGGATGTACTCACTTGACAAACTGGTTACACTGGCATATTTCAAGATAAAATACATCCTCTTTGGCTGAGGTGGTCTCCTTTTGTCTTATATCCTTTAAGAGAAAGACCAGCCATATGTAGGGAGGAACGGAAAACCAAAGGTGTAAACTAACACAATAACTGTGTAAGTGGCACAGCCTTCGGGTTCCGGTTACAGAAGCTTCTTTGAGAAATCATGAAACCAGCATCACTGTGTGATGTCCATGAGCTAACGTCACCGGGTCAGAGCATCTCTTAAGACTGGAACTAAGGTTCAGTACAACTTTCTAAGCTGAATATTGTGACAGCTGATGGCTGCAGGACTAGTGTGTATGGGTGAGGATCATCCCAAATTTTTGCCAAACTAAACTTACTCTCTGCTTGAATCACTTAGGAAGGGCTTCCTTAAAGAAAAAAAACAAAAACAAAAACAAAAAAAACCAAACCCAAAACAAAACAAAACCCCAAACCTGAATAAATAAGAAATAACTAAAAACATGTTTTCCTACAAATGTAAAAAACCCACCCCACTTTCTTTGTTATTCCTCCCCCTGTGTTTTAAGCAGCCTTCAAATACTACTGTTTGCTTCCAGCAAGCTATTCCATTATACTTTGTATATATTGAATGAACAGATGTTTGAAACTCCAACTGGGCATTCTTTCAGTAGATATAGTTGAAAACAACTGGAAACATTTCCATAAGTAATAAGAAATACCATAAATAAGATAGTTTGATTTGTATTTCAGTCCTGTGGTATTCAAGTCACTTTCATTTACAGCTTTTTTGAGTGAATTCTGATTTCAGATTTATTTTAGAACTGCAAAGATTACATGATATGCTAACCTCTGAGGACCTCTAAGCAGTACTCCCAGGAATATCAGCCTGCAGAAATTTGGATTCTGTCTGCAAGATACATAGCACTCATATAGATTTTAGCTCTTTATACACTGATAAAAGAATAGTGCTACAAGAAGAAATAGCATCATAATAATTGTAGGTTTCTAGATTGAGTGACAAACATAGTAGGTATAGGATTTGAATGTAATAATATGAGAAAATACAAAGTCAAAAGAACTCTGTGATGTGGCTTTCAAGAATTTGTGGGAAAAGTTCTAATTCCTGCAAATGAGGGCCCTAATTTCTACAACTGAGAAGCCAAATACCTGTTAATCAGAACACCAGGAAAATGATTCATTTCACCATTATAACTAATTTCAGTTATTCTTTTTGCACCATTACCGTGTTACAACTGCAACACCGCAGTGAGAAAACATGTTAGCATTTCCATATGGATGAGGGGCACATGAGGTACTGAGGCTAGGAGCTAGATCTGTAAAGTATTTGTGTCCAGGCAATTACTACCACACTTCATAACACATTAATAACTACCTCCTGCATACACTTTACTTCACAGGTAAAATTTGCCTTCTCTTCTCCAGGCTAAACAGATCCAGGTGACTCAGCCTTTCCTCATAGGAGGGACACTCCAGTCCCTTCATCATCTTGGTGGCCTTTCGTGGGATTCTCTCCAGTGTGTCCATGTCTCTCTCGTACTGGGGAGCCCAGCACTGGACACAGCACTCCAGGTGTGGCCTCACCAGTGCTGAGCAGAGGGGACAGATCATCACCCTCGACCTGCTGGCAACACTTCTTTTAAGGTAGCCCAGGATAAAATTAGCCTTCTTTGCCACAAGGACACAATTACTGGTGCATGCTCAAACCTTGGTGTCCACAAGGATCCCCCTTCTGCCAAGCTGCTTTCCAGCTGGGCAGCCCCCAGCATGTACTGGTGCCTGGGGTTGTTCCTCCCCAGGTACAGGACTTTGCACTTCTCCTTGTTGAATTTCATGAGGTTCCTGTCAGACCATTTCTCCAACCTGTCCAGGTCCCTCTGGTGTATCTGCCCCCCCTCGCAGTTTAGTGTTATCTGCAGACTGGCTGAGAGTGCACTCTGCCCCATCATCCAGCTACTTAATGAAGACGTTAAACAGGATTGGACCCAGTATTGACCCCTGTGGTACACCCCTTGTTACTGACCTCCAACTAGAATTCATGCCACTGATCACGACCCTCTGGGCCTGGTTGTTCAGCCACCTTACTGTCTGCTTATCCAGCCCATACTTGCAGCTGTCTATGGGGATCTTATGGGAGACAGTGTCAAAGACCTTACTGAAGTCCAGCTAGACAATATCCACTGCTCTCCCCTCAGCTGTGAACCCAGTCATTTCATCGTAGAAGTTTCTCAAGTTGGTCAAGCATGACTTGCCCTTGGTGAATACTCCTGATGCCTGACTTGTCCTTCATGTGCCTGGAAATGGTTTCCAGGATTAGCTGCTCCATCACCCTCCCAGAGACTGAGGGGAGGTGGACCTGCCTGCAGTTCCCTGGCTACTCCTTCTTGAAGACATTTGCTTTCCTCCAGTCTTTGGGTACTCCTCCCAGTCACCATGACTGACCACAGATTATTGAGAGTGGCCTCACAGTGACATCTGCCAGCTCCCTCAGCACTTGTGGGTGCATCCCATCAGGGCCCATGAACTTATGTATGTTCAATTTGATTGAGTCTTCCCTGACCTGATCTTCTTCCATGACGGGTACATCTTCCTTGCTCCAGCCTTTGCCCTGGTCTCTGGAGCCTGGGATTCCTAAAAGCTGGTCTCCCTAGTAAAGACTGAGGTGAAGAAGGCATTCAGTACCTCAGCCTTTTCTATGTCCTCTGTCACCAGGTCCCTTGCCTCATTCAGCAGCAGGCCCTACCCTTTTGTCACCTGTCTGCTTATAGAAGCCCTTCTTGCCTTTGACATCCCTTGCCATATTCAATTCCATTTGGGCTTTAGCTTTCCTAAATTCATCCCTGGATGCTCAGACAATGTTTCTGTATTCCTTCCAGGTTACCCATCCTTGCTTCCACACTCTGTATGCTTCCTTTTTGTGTTTGAATTTGTCCAGGAGCTCCTTGTTTATCTACACAGGGCTCCTGGCACTTTTGCCTGACTTCCTACTTGCTGGGATGGTCTGCTCTTGAGATTGGAGGAGATGATCCTTGAATATTATCAGCTTTCTAGACCCCCACTTCCTTCTAGGACCTTATCCCATGTGACTTTTCTAAGGAGATTTTGAAGTCCAGGGTTGTCATCTTGCTTTTCACTCTCCTCCCTGCCCTCAGGATCCTGGAATCCAGCATCTCATGGTCACTGCAACAAAGGCTGCCTTTGATCTTCACATCCCCAGTGAATCCCAGCTTGTTGGCAAGTATGAGGTCCAGCAAAGCATGTCTCCTGACTGGCTCCTCATTCACTTGGAGGAGGAAGTTACTATGAATGTGCTCCAGATACCTCCTGGTTTGCTTGTGTCCTGCTCTGTTGTCCCTCCAGCACATAACAGGATGCTTGAAGTTCCCCATGAGGACCAGGTCGTGCAAATGTGATGCTGCTTCTATCTGTCTGTAGAGTGCCCCATCCACTTGTTCTTCTTGATCAGGTGGCCTATAGCAGACACACACTATAATGTTGCCTTTTACATGTGTGTTATGTCACCTAAGAACTTGTGTGTTATAAGACAGGTCTTCTTCCTCCTATGTAGTGGATATGTGAAATGTGATTTAAAGAGAGACAGCTTTATTACCACTGAGCTTCATACAGAGCTTGTTCATCCCAAAGTTTATGAATGTATGGTCAGAGTATTGCAGTTGTAGTAAGGACCTCAAAAAACTTAGGTTGAAGGTCCCGGATAGTTTCTTAGCACTGAGTAGCTAGACCTTACCAAAAGCTGAAGTTGCCACCGATTTTACCTGCGGTAACATAAGAACCTCCAGGGTCCTCAGAAGTTGCAGGTTTTTTTAAGTACAGAAATTGCACCCCAAATCACACTTCATGCATCAGAGGTAGTTTTTAGGTCTGCTTCTGTGTGATTTGCCAAATCTGCACATGAATTCAGTGGCCATAAAGGGAGGCATAGATGAGTGTCCTGAAACTCAAATACTCACCTGTTCTGGTTCAAGTTTACATAGCTTACAATTGCCTCCTTTCAGCATCTCTTCCATTTACTCCTAAATTGTATGAAGCATCAGGGAACACAGGATCAAATATGGAAGGCACCCTATGGATCTTAGGCACAGAATTCACAGGTTAGGGTGATCTGTTGGAGAGGGAAGTCACTGTGTGTTCATGCTGCTCTCAGCCTGCTCTGTCACTTGCCTTTTTTTTTCCAGCACAGCTCATAGATCCTGGCAGAGGAGGCGTTAACGTGCTGTCATTAATGTAGTTGAGACATCCTCCATAGGGATTGGAGACATGTAGGGACAAAACCAGTCCTCTAAATTCTAATGTTATTTGTTGACACATAGTGCTAAGAAAGTCAGCTCACAGTTTCTAATCTATGAAGCGAGCTCTCTAAATTAGTTATAAGGCCTTGCTTTCACATGTCTGCCTACCTCTCTTAACCATCTCACCATCTCTACATGCTTCTCTATATCCTTTTCCAACTGTCCATTTTCAGTCCCTGAAGAGTTCCTGCAAGGGGTTCTTTCCCTGCTTTCCTTTGAGGATCTACTGGTTTGCTGTGTTATTCAGATTATGAAGTATGTGACCTCTAAATTTTAGGCAGTTTTGGGGCATGGAGTCATTTATGTGGTTCTTCTAAGTGTAGAGTTACAGGTTCTATGTACTATCAAGCAACACTGAAGTGACTTCAGGACCCCTTATTATCAGTGTTCGGGGCTGACCTACCAGAAAAATTGTTTAGCATCAGGAGATTATAAATCTCCTAGCGCAGGTGTCATTTAAGCAGCAGGTCAGAAATTCAGGGTGGGTCATCAGAGAAAACATGCAAGACTTCATCTGCACCTGACATTGTCATAATTTCATCCCACTTGAAATATTTTGAACACAATAGTCTAATTTGATCATTAGACTCACAACTAGGCCTTTCCCAATCATCATCTATGTTGCTGCTTACAAAATTGAATGGTACAGCTTATAGTTTATTGTCGTGATTTAACCCCAGCCAGTAGCTCAGCCTTGTGCAGCTGCTCACTCAGTGCCCCCAGTGAAATGGGGGAGGAATTGGAAGGGTGACAGTGAGAAAACTTGTGGGCTGAGATAAAGACAGTTTAATAGTTAAATGCACAAGTGAAGCAAAACAAGGAATTCATTCAGCCCTTCCCATCGGCAGGCAGGTGTTCAGCCATCTCCAGGAAAGCAGGGCTCCATCACACCTAAGGGTTACTTGGGAAGACAAACACCATCGCTCTGAATGTCAACCCCTTCCTTCTTCCTGAAGCTTTATATGCTGATCATGTACGTCATATGGTGTGGGAAATCCCTTTGGTCAGTTGGGGTCAGCTGTCACGGCTGTGTCCCCTCCCAACTTCTTGTGCTGCCCCCCAGCCTGGGGCAGCATGAGAAGCAGGAAAGGCCCTGATGCTGCATACGCACTGTTCAGCCATAGCTAAAACATCCCTGTGTTATCAACAATGTTTTCATTACAAATCCAAAACATAGCCCCCTACAAGTTACTATGAAGAAAATTAACTCTATCCCAGCCAAAACTAGGACATTGATCACATGGGATAATTTGATATCTATGATGGAGATTACAATATTAATGGTAGCCCTGATGCATCAAACCTTCATTGGGTAACAGTTGAAGGTTCGCATGGATCTGTAAGTGTGAGTTGATTCAGAGAGGGACGGGTATGCTAGCTTACTATCTAAGGGCAATTTCTTAAATTGCAGCGAGCTTTGCACTTGGCTAATAAGATGAGTACACATGACATATTCCAGATCTTTATCATGCACCTGAGGTCTCCTAAGAAATTCAAGTAGCTTTAAGACAAAATGTTGTACAGGATGATAGGAAATGTCCTATCACCTAACATCTCTCAATTTCTAAGGAACTACTGTTACATGGCAATTTATTTATTCAGAAGGATGGTGTGAATGTGAAGTCTTTCACAGAATGCCAGATGTCTGAAACTGGTTACATCACTTAGAATAAAAGCTGAATTAATAATTTTCATTGAGAAGAGAGGAAAGTTTTGGATTTGTAACTGTATAGGTGAAAAGCAGGAATGGGCAAGAAAATGCCAAGTGCAATTTTCTAAATCCTATAAATGTGACTATTTTGAACTAAAAAAACCCACCCTAGTTACCTTTTGATTTACACATTGTTCTTGCATCTTAAAAGTGTCCTCCTCCACCCAGCTTTGGGAACAGTGGCAATGGCACTAACACACTATAAATAGGGAATAGCTGAAAAGAGCAGTTCATGAATACCTAATAGCCTGAAATTTGTTGGCATAAACGGTTCAACAATTATCAAACATATTTACAGAAATCTGTGCATAAATGAGTCAGGAACAGAAATAACAACAAAATTAGTCAGACAGTTAGACCACAGCATATAATAAGGCCTGTTCTAATGAATGTATAACTTGTTTTGAACTCAGCCATAAAATGTATTATTGCAAATGACCAGTGCTGTGCTAGCTGTAAGTGCTTCTGGACCCATCCTTCACTGTTTGGTGATGCCACCAAGTTCATGTGGGTGAGCAATAGAACCCATTCACAAAGGCTTGTGTGTCTTTGGGGAATATTACCTACATGTGGTCAGCTTTACCATTGAAATCGTATATTACAAGACGCAGGGCCTGTTAATCTGGTATGTCAGCATGTGATTTACTGTGCTGAAGTCTATACAATCCCACAAATCATCTCTATCCATCTGATGGTTTGTCTGCAAATGTACTGTGCTTTATGAGATACAGAAATGTTGCTTTTTTGATGGAACAATTTACATTTAACAGATTAACAGTACTATCGTATGCAGATAGTGCATTTCTCTTTCATTTTTTGAAAGCATATGCTTGTACAAGATCAGTTAATCAGTATTTGCAGCCAGCAGGTTTACATGTACAAGCAGACTTTTGGGCACCTAACAGGACAAATGCAAGCACATTGATGTAACTTGCAGTAGTTCCATGCAACCTTGTTCAGTCTGAAGAACATGCATCAATTGAAGGATTATAGCTGCAAATTGGAAGTGTGGACATGTGCACAGAAAACAATTGCTCTAATAATGAATGGTTTATTTTCTTTGCATTAATAATACAAGTTTACTTATGGATGCTCAAAATAAAAATTCTCAGTAACATACAGAGTGAAAACTCCCTGCTGAGTTTATGGAAGATACTGCAGGGCTGTGCAATTACAGCTGTGCTTCATTGTATTGTTTGATGTGTTCTTCAGGGACCTCATGTTCAGCTTGAATGGAGATAGAGCCAGAATAGTCTGCCAATCTTAAAATACAAAAAAGATAATTTTGAACCTTTTTTTTTTAAAAAAAAAGATAATATTAGTCCATTAGGACTACAAAGGTTACTCCCATACAAAGAGAGAGCTGCTGACCTTGCTGAGAAGGTCAAGCAGTGTCCCAGTAAAAACAGCCCCTAAAACATCGGAGGAATTCTTTACTTGAGAAACTCTTAGTTTCATTCAAAAAAAAAAGGTCATGCAAAGAATCAAATCACCTGAAGCAGCTGTTAAATAAATGCCCTAGTTGGAACAAAGAAGAATCCTTTCATTCAGAAGGGTCAGCTTTTTAAAATTCTGCTTTTACCTGCTGTCCACTGCCATGCTGGTTACTGAATTACACCAGAGTAACTCAGAGAGATAGACTGGGTCGCATATAAAGCATCTATTTTCATTTGTTCTGGGATTTTTCTGTCACACCACTTTTCATATCCCCAAACTTTATCACTTATGGTGAAGACTGACATCTGTATCTTGCATTGATACATAGACCGGCTCAGATGCATGATTTCAGTGGTAGTACCCAGCTTTATACAGATGAAAAAGCACAATCAGAAGTCTTCTTTAGAGTGTTTTAATCTTGAAGTCTTGACTGAAAGACTTTCTGAGAAGATATTTTATGTATGAGCTGGGCAGAAACTGGTATTCCTGTTACCCAGGACATTCTGAAATTAAAACAAAACCTAAAACTGTATAGAAAATATGTACTTTGAATCTTCTTCTTGTGAAGATTTATTTAAATTCAAGCTCATTTCTTTTTTTCTTTAAACCTTTCAAGAGAACCTGGGTAACCCAGCAGCCCTGTGTGTAATTGTGACAATTGGGAACAGATCTTTCAGACTAACAGGGAATTGGCAGCTCTGCTTGTGGGTAGTCTATGTCTGTATAGGTTTTAATATTTCATCTTAACTGTAAGACAAAATAATGGGAAAGTTATAAATGGTAATTAGCAATTGACTCCATAAAATACAGAAATGGTTAGGCTGCAGAGCAGTTACTTTAGCTGAGACGAACATAAAAATTGTTTCTTGGAGGCACATTTCATGGAGTGTGGTGGCAAGCCAATAATGATTTGCAGCATGCTCCTTGTAAGGGCAGAAAAATACATGCTCAAAGCCTGACCTACTGGTTTGATAAAGCATTCATTGCTCAAATTAGAGGTGTTCATGTGAGTCAGTAAGTGGGATATTAACTAAGGAGCTCCACAGAGCTGAGATGAACAGCCTCCCTGAGATGGGCAGTGCTGTGAAGCTCCTTGAGAGCCGTTTGCATTGGCTGGTTCACACTGCTTGCTCAGGCACACTGTTGTCACCCAACCTGCATGGTGGTCACACCTGGCCAGATGTGCCCCTGCATGTCCACAGCGCCCTGGGAAAGAATGGCAGCAGAGACTGGACTTGCAAGATGAGGAATGTGCTCTGCTTCTTGCTCTCTGCTAAGTTTGAGGGGTCTGAACATCTGTTGGCCACCTGTTTTCAGGATGGCGTACCATACTGCAAGGCAGCAGCTGGATGAATCTGTTTACAGTGACAGTCCACTTTATCTTGTTTAATTTAATTCAGATAGAAGCAACACTTTTACATCTCAGGGGTTTGTAGCATCACTCCACCTCACCATCTCAGCGTGTGGAAACATGGAAGAATCTCAGCTTTCATTAAGAATTTTTCCAGCCCCTTCCCTTGTCAAAATAGTCTGAAATTTATAAATCAGAAATAGGCTGATTATAGACCTAGAGCTACTTCACTGCATGACCATTATCAAATTTCAAAGTCACAGTGTTTGTAGTTTGTATCTATAAAATAGATAAATGCCTAATTCTAGAGAAGTGAAATAACTGGAGAGACAAAATACTAGGAATAATGCAGGAATTATTAGCTTTAATGCTTTATGTAAATGCTTTAATATAAATTAAGGGGATGAATAATTTCATTCACCCACCCTTGCAAATGCTGTTCTAATTTCCTGGGCCTTGGTTGTGTGAAATACTTTGTTAATGCTGTTAATCCTATGTCTGTCTGTAAACAGGACATATGATTGCAGTTTTGAGTGCACACAGTATGACACCATTTTTCTAGTGAGTGATCTTGGGTAACACCACAAAGCCATGCATCTGGCTGCAGTACAGATAGACATTTCAGTTCAGCACATGGCGTTCTTGGGCTGCCACTTGCTCCCAAGTTCAGGTCGTTGGATCTTTGCTGCTGCAGGTACTTTATCTAATTAGATTAAAGCCAGCATGCAGATGCTTACCTGTGCTACAGTCACAGCTCCTGGTTTGCTTACTAAAGAAGTGTACTCTGGAGCACCGCAAGCCACAGCACAAAGCAGGACTGTATTGCACCTACAAGCAGTTCTTGTAGATTTGCTACATTCATTTTACAGCTTCATGTGGATGTCTCCAAAGGTGAGCTGTGGAAACATATAGATGTGGGGTTTAGTAATTACAGGCCATCTAGCAACTTTCTTTGATTTTTTTGGTCTATGGGCAGCGAAGTCTTCAAGCCAAGGGTCAGTGGTGAAGAACTGATAAATAACCATTTCAGGATTACTTGTCAAATGACTTCTCAAATTGATGCGGATGTACCACAGCAGAATGCTGCTTCATAGGCCTATCACTGCAAATGCCTCTTGATTGTTTGTGATTTAAAGTTTACAAACAGAAAATACAGCTCAGTAAAATCGGACCGCTGTTCAAATCACCCAACCAGTCATTCGCATGACCTGGTACAGAAGTAGTGTAAGTTTTTCACACAGGGAAAAGTAATCTCTTAAGTAGAAATCAGTTTATACTAACGAAATGTTTGACCAAAAGCATACTCTAATACATTTAGCAGAGATTAAAAGCAAAGATTAAAGGAAGCTTGTATAAGGATAATCGCTAAACTAGGGGAACCAGGAAACATCTGAAAGTTAACATTTGATTGTTTTTTCTCTTCACAAACAGACCGGTTCTACTGACCTTATTATTCTTGACTGAGATATACTCCACAAAGGCCTCACTGACACTCCTGTGAGAAATGTTAGTTTAAGCAAAGCTCAGATAAATTGTTACATGTTGTACTGCATATTTAAATTGCATCCAAAGAGGAGGAGACAAAAATAAACAGTTTTGCAGCCTCATTTTTGTCAGTTATTATATCTACACAAATCAGACCACTGTACTTGATCTAGCCAAACACACTTAATTCGCCCAAACATTTGTAGTAATAGGATATTTTCATTAAATTATCTGAGTTTTAAAATTTGTTACTCTAGTAACATACACTATGGTGTGAAATGCCTGTCATCCTATCGAACAAAATCTGTCAGGAATATAAGTAGTTAAATTGCTGAAGCTCCTGCCCAAACTAAAAATAGGCCAAGTTTGGCCCTGATATAAGTAGGTACATTTTGTTGGAAGGAGCTGAAAGAAGATAAGTGTTGATACAGCTCTATACTTAGTGTAGGGGAAGGTAAGAAAATAAAAGTGATAAAATAGGTTGTTTGTAATAAAATGCCATGACTACATATGCTGCTGCTTTTACTCTGGAACAATTCGTATCACTTATACATGCACTCTTTTGTTGTAAAATCTATCCTGATAGCCATTTTCCAGGATGCTTATATATATTTAACACTACTGTGGCATATTTGCCATTGCTTGTTAGCATTTTGAATTTTTAGGTACCTTTTCCTCGTACCACCGCCTGAGGAAGTATTATGAAAGTCTACTGTTTTGTGTCAGGTCAGGAACTGGATCACAGAGGGACTCACCTAGGGTTGCAGAGTAAACATCTAGGAAAGCAAGGACCTGAAACTGAGTCTCAGTTCACTTTTTTACTTCATTGGTTGCCACCTGCAAGAGGAGAGGAAGCCTTTATAGTTTCTCAGTTGTAACTACTCAGTGACAAAAGGAAGCATCTTTAGAGTTTGCACAGCTTCTTCTATGTTTGTTGCCAGGCACACTTGACGTGCAAACATTTTCAAAAATGCAGAAAACAAACTCTAGATTGTTCAATTTGTAGTGGTACTTTTGGATAAGGTAAATTGCTCTGTCTAAACACCTCTTCTGGGGAAATGACTGTCCATGCAATATTGTACATTAATTTTTCTGATCCTGTCTGAGGTGCAAAGCATATGAAAACAGTGCAAGTGTGTATTACTCGCTGAATCATCAACAGCCCCTTGCTACCCAGCAGTGAGCTTTCGAGCCCCTGACTGTGCACTTGTACTCACAAAAGTAACCCAGAGTTGAATAGCAACACTGATGCCAAGGGGACGTTGAAACCAAGTAAGACCACAGGCTGGTGTTCGCAGCATTTTAGGAAAACTGCGCAGGAATCCATTCTTCAAACCTGCTGCTCAGTATGTAGCAGGCAAGAGCAAAGAAACACTTGCATTCAGAGGAGAAGGCAATGAAGTTTATAAAGCCTGTGATGGTCACAGAGCTTAAAGTGTCCTGTGTTTGATCCCAGAGCAGGCATTTACCTGTGAAGATTTACTTATTGACTGTGTTCTTTACCTCCAATTAGGTGTCCAGGTAATGGAATATGTCATTCCTCTTTGATTTTTTCTTTCTGCTGCTTCTTGCATACACGGAATTGGTACAAAGTAGTTTTTCCTTTCTTTCATTTTGCTTTCTGGCAGAGCCAGTAAACGAGGTCAAATGTTAATGAATTTCAAGAAGTCCCTAAGGGCTCTAGATCTCCATTCATTTACACCACTGTCAGAGCACTGTGGCATTACTAACCTAGAATCATTCCTGATTGGCACAAGGGGAGAATCAAATTCTGCCTATCCTGTAGTTTTGAATGTGACTGATACTTGGATTTTGTTGTTGCTGGAAAAAAACAAAATACTGAGTACATCTCTTCTTTCAGGTGATTGAAAAGGGGAATTGTTTTTTAAGGATGTGTCTTCCTCACTAAGAATTTGAAGGTAGTTTTATGTCCCTTTGAAAGGTTTATGTATTATGACTGTTCATTTCCCATATGATGTAAAAAAACCAAAACCGAAATGTGTTTGATGAAAAGCCTCCCCTGAAATAATCTACACAACCCCCCTCAAAATCTTCTGGTTGAAGTCATTGGTGTCATCAGTTTGGAAACAGGTAGTAACTTAACTTGCTGACTCTCATTCATTTTGTAACCCCTGAGATGAAGAGTGCTGCAGGAGAAATATGTTTATAATTGTCATCAGTATAGGATTTCTCTAGGGTTTGTGAGAATATTTGCAAACCAGATAGTTTCTTCTTAAATGTATTAATTACCTTAGCAACATTAAAGCATGGATAATTTCATTATGAGCATTTTCCTTTCTTGCTTGCTTAAGCATTCAAGTTCTGAGAGAGCTGCAGTTGTTTTTCTACAGTGAAATACTCCCTAGGTCTGCATTTCTTGTGAGAAATGACAGGTGTCCCCCATCAGGACATAGGTTGTGCCTGGATTGTTAAAGACTGCAATTTGAGAAGGGAAGGAAAGGGAAGGGCTAATCTTCTCAGAGGTTTAACCAAACAGATAAGTCTTTTGCATTAATAGACCATTCTGTTATGTATCTGAAGCAAGTTGAAGTTAAACTCTGTAGCTTGTCTGTGGCTAGGGGTGTTTGACCTTTGCATCACTTTTTTGTTCTAAACAGTATGTTACACTGCTTTGATGTGCACATCCTATGTGCAGAAACCTTTTTCCAGTACAGCTGCTGAACATTGTGTCAAAAGGAAGCTATCCTGGCACAAACTGAACCAACATAAGTAGCAATAGATAAGGGCAGAACTTGAGTAAAAGTAGGAATTTTAGCACCTTTTTTAGATGTCTTTCCTATATTCTACTTCTTGTGTGACTTACATGTACATTTGTAATCATTTTGCTAGTTGCAGATGTTTTTCTGTTATAGTATGCCTCAAGTTAAAGGAAAATGATTCCTTACAGTATATTTGACTTGTGTGTCTCACATCAACTTATTCTCCTAGGAGATCTAGAAATGCTGTTCATACATATTTTCCTGTGATGCAGCTATAAATTTCTATGGTGAACACAGAAATAAATTTTTCACTTTTTCCCTCCCCACTTTTAACCAGGTAGACAAGAAAATTGTCCGCACAGAAATTGGAGTTCTTCTTCGCCTTTCGCATCCAAACATTGTAAGTTTAGTCTTTTTCTGTCACTCACATTTGTTTCTTTAGTTTTTTAAAATTCTTTCTGTTCCTGAGAGATGGCTGTTGTGGTTCACCTATACAGACTTGGGAGAGTCCTGGATTAAAGCTTTGGGTTCTTCTCATGAGCGCCTTAGCAGCTCGTTATGGAAGACAGTTGAACTATACTTACACTTTAAAATAAATTATTGATGTACTGCCAGAGTTGAGTGAAAAACTATGCAAAAGAAGTTCTGCAAATGAAAGGGGAAGTTGGTGTTGTCAATCCTTGGAGAGTGGGCAAGGTCTTACATTCAGTTACTCTGAAAGATTGGCAGACGGGTGATGACAAGCACTAATGAAAGCAGCTTCTTAAATTCCTGTGTTACATAGAGGTTGCTGAGGTATAAGAAGAAGCATGAAAATAACAAAAAAAAAAGAGAGAGAGAGAGAGAGAGAATACAAAAGTTATATAGCTAGCAAAAAAGTGTGGGGGAGAGAACACGCACCATGACTTGCTCAGCTGCAAGGTAGATGGTGCACCAACTTCAGTTGGTACCATCCTCTGCTTTATTGACTATTGCCTGTTTCCTGCTGTTGGCCCTGTGATATGCTCAACAAGAAGACAAATAAGCAAAATTAGTTCTTTTTGTTATCTTTTACCAGATAAAACTGAAGGAGATATTTGAGACCCCTACAGAAATCAGTCTTGTTCTGGAATTGGTCACAGGTGGAGAACTATTTGACAGGTAAGTTACCTGTATGCAGCTTGCTCAGTAACTTCCCCAAGGATGTTACAGTCCGAATTTCTTCTCTGCATATAATCCTTATGTTAGTAATTACTGGAATTATTTCATCACTATATGGTTTATTTACATGAGTAAATACCTGCAGGAATTGGCTTGAAAATGTGTTTGGAAATGTGATTATCAAGAGGTTTTGTTTGAAAGGATGCATGAGTTGAAAATGGAGGAAATCGTCAGTAAATTCTGAAGAGCACACACTATTGAAAGAAGGTGCTCAGCAGGTGTATAGCATCAGCATGTGCTAGAGCAGACAAAAGGCAGGAAAAACTGCAAAATTGCATTGACAGGTCATCATGAAATATGGTAGATGGCAATCAGCATGCCGGGAGGATAGTATTATATCAGATAAAAATTTAGTAAGAAGAGTAGCAAGAAAGAAATGGTGTTTGGTATTTATAAATGTATTTATAAAACCTCTGATTTTGTAACAAAGGTTCTGCAAGTCAACTATTGAGTTCTGAAGGTATTGCTCATAAGGCTGCACATGCTTGTGGTATAGGTCCATATGGATAAAGTGAAATAATTCTCTTAATAGTGTTGGGGTGATATTTTACTGGTAGGGATTTGGTTTCTTAGAGCAAGAGAAGATACAAAAAGCATTTGATACTGGCTTGAGAATATCAATTAATTGACTGGTGTTGGTGATTTCCCACTCATGTAAGGACAGGTTATTTGATTTCATTCTTCTGTAATTAAAGTTTAGCATTTTTGAGGGCTGTTACACCCATATGCATCAAAGACTCAGTCTGAAAGTAACGTTGACTTGAGAAAACAAAACCATACTTTTTTTTTGTACCATGATCATAGCTACAACCTTGAGATAAACTATTTCTGAACAATAACAACAAAAGCAGCTCTTCCTGTAACATCTTTAGTTCGACAGAAGAAAGGTCCATACTCTCTCAATACTCAGCCAAAGCAATCAGGAGAAACGTGCTGCCAGTTATAAAACTAGGAAGTGCCCAGTCCTGAGCTAGAAAGGACGCTGCACAAGACACCTTACCTTTCACATAGCCCTTTATATATCCTCGTGGTTTCAGATTGGGTGGTTTTCAGGAAGGCTGGATACTTTACAGAAGTCTTTGATGAGAAGAGTTTGCAAAGGGAAAACACAAATGTGCCAGCAAAATGGTTGGTTCCTGACCAGCAACCATTTGTGTGGTAGAAGAACTGAAGGTAAAAGACTACATGGGATCCAGGATGGGGAATTGCATTATTTGATGGAACTAGGATTTAATATTACAACATTTTGAACTTTCTGTAATCTGTACTCAGCAGTGATTATGGGATTTGAGCTCTCAGACTGATCTTTCCCCAAAATTGCATGCTTAATCCAGTAGTTTGGCTAGGACGAGCTGTCTGGCATTGCCTGACAGGAAGCAAAGCTATTTACTCACTTACTGGAATCATGGTGCCTCCTTGTGATGCTACGAATGAGCACTAATACTATGGAGGTCTGAATTTGGCATCCTCCTTTTCTCCATATACAACAGAACTGGAAACTTTGGCAATACAGTCCTCTCTGATCTGTGATTTGGAAAAAAACAACTAATGAAACAAAAACCACAGAAAGCTATTTTCAGCTGTTAAGCTAGCAGTAGGAGTATTACTTTACTCTTCAACCTTAAACCAAAAGTAATTTCATAGAAGTATGCAGCCAAGATGTTCTGCACTAGTCACTCCAATTAAGCATTAGCTGTCCCTTTTCTTCTCTTTCAGCTGGGCTGAAGGATTAACACTTGCATTGTGCTCTACAATGGTGCCCTCTGAGTTTTAGTGAGGGTAAATTTAGCTTTTTGTCTTAGGGCAGACTTTCCCTCTCATGCTTAATCTTCTCAACCCATACATCTTTTTATCATGCATGAAGGAAATGTCCTGACTTACAGAGAGGCCTTGTGCACTCTTTCCTCTGTGCTTGCATGACTTCTGTCCCAGGAGAAAGCAAAATGACCCTGGAAAATCTCCAGCTGAGCAGTGGGGTTGTGTCAGTTGTGGAGGGAGAAATGTGACCCTGTCTTGAGATCCACCCTATGGTTGTCCTCAAGACAAGTCCCTGTACAGAGAGTGTGTAGGCAAGCAGGACCCCAGTGTGGTCAGGAACCACCCCAGGGGTTTGGAGGACCTTATGTGCTTGGTGCACAGCTACGTGGCTTTGTAAACCATCTTCCATACACAGGCAGCAAAGCAACTTTTGTACTCTGGAGGAGTTACTCTCATGCCTCTTTCAAATTAGCTGTCAGCAAATGATATGACTAGATCTGTTACACAAATGCATCTGCTCTCCTTACTGTAAACATCTTCATTGCTGTTACTGTTACTGCTAATTCTGGTAATATGCCAGTACTTTTTATATCAACTCTTTTATTGCTCTAGTTTTCTGCCATCCCAGATGCCTGTTCTTCTTTTGGATAGTATTTGTACGGCAGATGAGTAAGTACTGTCACATACACATTGCCCTTATCATGAAGATGATTTTATAAATACCCCAGATCCGATTAGTTTTCTAGAATCCTATTAGCATTGTTGATGTGCTCCTGGTTTCATGCCACTCAAACATAAAAGTTCTGGGTAATAAAATTATTCACTTCACCATATTTAATATTTCTGTCAAATCATCCATGTTATTGCTAAAATGAGCTTTCATCATGACAATTTTTCAGTTGTGTTACCGAAAAGGAGATAAATTCAAACAAAAGTATTGGTTACAAATCTGAGTTAATACAGCTGAAATCAGGTTTGTTTGGGTTGTATTTTAAAAAAGAAATCTGTTTCCCAGACTCCATAAATCACATTGTAGGTCATACCCTGACATATAATATTCCACCATCCCAAACACAACAAATATAACTCTACAATGAATTGGAGAAGTTTGTGTAAATTTGAATATTTATTGCCAGTTTGCATGATGGGTTTTGCCAACTCAGTAAGTGAGCAGTGACAAAGAGCTTTTGAAGTTAAGACAGACCAATGGATAAACTGACCAAAACAAAGGGAGAACTGCAGTAGGTCTAAATTAACTGATATTCTCGTTCTTTCTAGATGCTTCATCTCCAGCCCAGTGCTGCTGGCACATACGACTTTGACATTTACTTGGCCCTCCTCTTTCCCTCCTGCATGTTTAAAACAGAAATGCATGGTTAAAGTGCATTTAAACCAGCAGCGTTTTGGCAGAGTCCCAAGGGATGACCCTCTGGTATGGCTCTGAGTGCCCCAGCAGAGGTGTGCCCAGCAGCACACATCTGTTTTTCTCATGCAGCCACGATACTGAGAGCAGGCTGCCGTCACACTAGTCCTCACCCCAAATCAGCACAGCTGTTCAAATCTGCAGCAGAGTGATCACTCTAACATTTGAACAGTCTTTAAAGGACTGTGTTTCCACTATACTTGTGGATAGGAAATTTCAGGACTGGGAGCAAAGAGGCAGGCAAACGTCAGTAGGTCAGTTTTCATCCCTATCTTGCATCTTCTTTCTCACCTCGTCTTCTTATGAAGAGTGTTGCAGAACCATAGTTCAGATCATAGACACATCTTTTTATATGAGGAGTTTCAGTGATGGAAAGACATAATGAAATTTGGTTTTATTAGGTTTTTGGATGACATCCTATTGTGCACACAGAATAAAGTAATAAACCTTATGTGGATACTTTTAAAAGGCAGATTTATAGTCAGATAGCTTCTCTCCATTTCAGTTCTTCATTTAACAGGAGAAAGCTAGGGGCAGAGTTGATGGAATTAACCCTCTAGATACTTTCAGATAAATGGGACTGGATTTGAGCTCAAATAAAAGGAATCAAATATTTTAATATGAATCAAAGATCACAGTGCATAAGAGTTTAAATGCAGTGACCAGTAGGGAACGTAGAATGAATTGACACCACAAAAACTGATGCAGTTTTCCTGGAAAAAAAATAGACTCATCTCATTTATATAGGCAAATTCTTTGTTAAACTAATTGCGTTTTTAACACATTTTTATTAATAATCAGTAAAACTTATGCTGGTCAAAGATTTTATTAGATAAGTAGCCAGTGGCCTCACTTTGTGAACCCCTTTGATTATTACCTCTTCAATTTCCTTTATAGTTCTTCCTTTTTAGAGAAAGGATGATTCTTCTTAAGATTGGTTCATTTATATTTTTCTCTTGCCTCTTCCTTTTGTCCTCTGTTCCTTCATGGTTCTTCACTGAAATGTAATTTCTTGGTACTGTTAACTTTGATTTTCTTTTCTATCACATGGTGTATTTCATCAGATTCTTGGTCACTTTGTTTATCCGGCTTTGCTTCTAACAATTAACCTCTTTATTGTTACAGGCAGTAATAGGTTTTGCAGCACAGTGAACTCTGATATGTCTTTTATGGGCTAACTTTTTTTGAAGTTGTTATTTTCCACTCAGATTTTATTCATATCTATTGCCTTTCAGCTGAATCACTAACGTATCACTTTTCCAAATATTAATTTCAGCAAAACCCATCAACTCTACTTTAACTTCATTTTAGTCAGAACACCTGCAGATTGATAAGAATAGATTTTGTTACTCTTCTGTCTTTTTTCAGCTTCAAATGATGATGTCAATCCATACATTCTCCTTGTCTGTACTTTGGCATCTTTACCACAAACTCTCCTGTTTCTTCATTCATCTTATTATTAAGTGCACCAAACATTGTCTAAAAATACCACTTATGGCTGACAGTCTCTTGACTCACGTTCATTTCAGATTTCATATAATTTCCTCTGAAATATAGAGTCAAGCTGATACTATCTTCTTTTATGGAGCATGCATTAACAACAATATTAATTACTTGTTCTAAAGAACTTACCTTTTTAAGAGATGCGGGAATTAATACCTCTTACGGACAAAATTTCTTGAAGTCTTCCCACGCTTCAGGCACACCTTCTTGTTTCTGCTTATAGAAATTAGTATTGCTAAGGGACATAAAAAAGAGTCAAGGAATTAATCAGTCACTGAAGTGGTGGTCTTTTACTTTTGGCAGAGTAGCATCTTTTATGTGTTTATGAGCTGGTCTCATTATGTGGTGGGACTCTGTCTTCTGAACAGTGGTCAGAGCAGTTCTTTGGACTCTATTTCATGTGAGCAAGTTACAGTCCCCTCACTCAGGACTTGCAAAAAAAAAAAAAAAAATAGTTCTGACTTGACTACACCAACTATGCTCTATTCTCTGAAATCAGAAGACAACTGGTAAAAGGGCTCCTCAATGTCATAATAGCTCATTTAGTGTCTCTTGATTTCAGCTGCAGTAATGATAAACCCCAGTAATTTAAGAACAAAGAAGTTTGCATTAATGCTCATTTTTAGCTTTTCCAATGTAATTTGGTGTTTCCTTCCTGTACAGAGTTGTAATAATGCCTTTACACTTTTTTGTGGTCAATGACTTATTGTCTCCCACTGGACAGAATTACTTTAAGTCAATATCTACTGACTACAATATTCTCTTCAAGATAAGAGACAAATGATTTTTTGTAAAAGCGCATAGGATGCTAGTTATGTTGTGGTCAATGTATGCACTTAGAATTAGGTGAAACACCAGGCACCAAAGGGAACACACTTGCAGCTTTATAAACAACTAAATTACTCAAGCAATGATGATGGTGCAATTATAATACTGGCTGGCTTCCTGCCACTCTCTAAACGTGAACTGATGTGCCATTAAAGGTTGTCTGTTTTTTAACTCCACTGTGGAAGGCTTTTTACTTAAAACATTTTAATTTAAAATGTCCTTTTGCCTTTTGCTGTCCTTGCTCAAGATAACTTTGCAGGAATTGTTAGCGTGGGTATGTCCTAGTTGGGACCCACCTGTATGTTGCTAGCTTACTCTGGCAACTGGGCAATTCTTTTGGAGGTAGGACACATCAGTGCCTGTGAAGCTCTTTAGTTTGTTAGGTATTGTTAATACTGAGACTTTTTGTGATTAGAGCATCTGTGACATACTTACTCTCAGTTTTCTGCCACAGACTGACCATGGTAATATAGACACACATGGTGTGGATGCCAGACAAACTAGGAGAGATACACCTGTTAAATTAAATAGGAAGCTGATTAAGCCTTAGCTGATTTCCTCAGTTGTTAAAAAATTTAGCTTTCATATTTGTTTGAAATGTAGAGAGGTTTTAACAGCTCTGTGCAGGTGACAGACAAGTTGAGGTATGTATATCTACAGCCTATGTAGCTGTAGCCTACATATATGCACACAGAAAACCTCTGATTGATCCAAGAGCTAACGATGTGTCTTCTATGCCTTGATTCAACACCTGTCCTGAAATTATAAAATCACTTAGGATGTGAGTGCTTTGTACATTTTGTTTCTCATTGCTTTTTCTGTGTACATTATGACAAGAGTATAAAGGGAAGCCAAAAATTTTTAGGAAGAAATACAGTTATCCTAAATATTCAGAGCACCAAAATTCTTGTCCTAAGTGTTAATTCAGCTGATTTTTTTATGAAAGCCTGAAAAGCAAATCCTTTTCAGCTAATGTACTTCTCAGTTCAACATTGAACTTCAGCTGCTGGAGTAAGGAATGTGTTGCACATCCATGTACTGTAGGAGGTGCCAAGGCCACCAAAAGAGGACTGGAACAGGTGAAACTGAAATAATCCTAAAATGAATGATGACAATATGAATACTCTTGTGAATTGTGACATAAAGGGTTATATGTTATGCAGCTAGTGCCCAGTTTCAGAATTTGATGGCTGTTTGTTTCGCTCTTATTAGGAAGTAAGCAATGTGCCAGAGTGAGCTCTGAGGCAATGTATTTAAAACGTTGTGGCAGCTACAGCTGTGCTGGTTTGTCATGGAGGGCTGGAGCAAACAGGTTGTTCACCTGAGCTCAGGCAGTATCCTTCAACCATCCTTGGGGGTCCAGGTTTTAGGGTTTTGTTTCTTAAACACCTCTGTTATCTTCTTATGTAGGCTATTCCAGTGGCTCTCCAGCCTGGAAATTAGATTCCGTATTAGGAAAAGCTTTCTGCAAATTTGGCCAAAATCTGTTTGCCTTGTCCCCAGCAGGTACAGAAAAAGTGATTACTTCCTTCTTTATAGCAAACTTTCACACAGTGGAGGACTGCAGAAGACTGTATATTCACAGTCCCTGCAATCTTTTGTCCCCAATTGTGTTTTCTATGACTCAGTTACTGTCTGTTGAACTTCCTCCAGATTCCCACATCTTTCTTATAATGTTGTGCCCTTAGCTAAACAAAGAAATCCAATGGAAGCCTCACCGGTTCTTGGCAGGGCAGATGCATCAGTGCCCTCAGTGCTCTCTTTCCCCCTCCACAGGCCACTGCCTCCTATGCAAGCTGCCAGTGATCTTATCTTTGCCCCCTCCCTGTTGCTTACCAGACAGGGCCTGTGAAATGCTAAAATAATTCAGTTTGTCGCATTGCCTCACACAGTCAGTTACACAGAAACTTCTGTTTGAGAGAGAAGTTTGAGCTGCTAGTTCAGGAGCACTGAGGTTTCACAACCTCTAGTATCAAAGACTATTATTTTTAAAAAATGTCTACTGAAATTAAGCTCCTGAAAGATGAACCCATCTTTTTGAAAATGGTGGGCACTGAACTGTTCTTACTAATTTCACTGCAGACACCTGAGTGATTGCTGCTTTTGAAGGTGTGGCCATTTATTTAGTCTTACCCAGACTTTTAATGTATTATTCCTGATTTTCCTACAAGATTTTTCTAGTTCTGTGGGTGCTATAGAAACACTGTAGAAAGCAGAAAGACAGTTAAAGAGGGGAAAATGCACTCTAGTATAAGAAATATGCAATCTTTCTTTAAATTCTCCTGCATGCCACAGTTACCAGAAACTGCCTCTTAGTTAATAGTGATGGAGGGAAAATAGTTTTCCTGAATGACTGCAGTGCAGCGTATCATTTCTAAACAAGGTATTGAAGAAAAACATCTAGTTTGTTTGACTTGGAGTCAGATCCAAACCCAGTTCTGTATTGCCCATTATCCTTCTTCAGATCATGGGGAGGCAGTTTGAGTCATTAGCGACAGTAACAGTGTCCTGGTTTCAGCTGGGATAGAGTTAACTGTCTTCCTAGTAGCTGTGTACAGTGCTATGTTTTGAGATTTTTGTATAACACTGGTTTATGGTATGATAAAGTCGTCGGCTGTGGGATTAATCCAGTACTTGTACTCAGCATTGTCACCTTTATACTCCGGGAGCCACGTGTGGGAAACTATTAATACTTACACCATTTACCTTTCCTCCTTGGAAAACCAGTCTATGGGTGGGGTACCTTTCTTCCCCTCTCCTTTCTCCTTCAGTCCAGTTACAATGGTGTTTGAGAATTTTGAAAAATTTGAATACTCTTGGGATGTTGGGACCAGCACGGTCCTAGTCCCACTGCTAGGAATTAACATGCTTCTGAATGTGGTTCAGCTCTTGTTTAAGGTTAAACAACTATTTAAGAAGATCACCCAGAGATGTGCCCCAAGGCTGGATAATTATGAGTGGCAGGGTGTGTGGGGTAGCATGGGCAAGTACCTAGAAAAGTGGGCACCTCCTGTGTTTTGGAAATGCACCCCTGAACAAGTGAAGAATCCAGAAGAACTAGTAAAATATTTGGAAAAGGTATGCTGTCACCCCAGCAGCTCCAGAGAGATACAGATCACTGCAACGTGCTGGGGCCTGGCCCATGCCTATCGAGCCCTGTTCGACACCGCTCAGTACCCTCAAGGGGAAGAGAAGGTCTCTGGACCTAACAACAAAACAATGAGCACTGCGGTTACCCAAACCCCGGCAATGGGCGCTGCGGCCCCTCCAGCCCGGGCGACGAGCACTGTGGCTACCCAAACCTCAGCAACAGGCGCTGCAGCCCCTCCAGCCCCAGCAATGAGCACAGCAGCTACCCAAACCTTGGCGACAGACACTGCAGTTATCCAAAACCCGGCGAGCGATACTGCAACTGAACCAGCGGACCAACCTGCACCAGTATCAGTTGCCCCCGTACAGAAAAAGAAATATACAAAAAAAATCAGTTCACTTAGTGAAGGATGAAGGTGAACCAGGGTCATCACAGGAACCAGAGGAAGAGGCAGAACCAGAGGTAATAACCCGGTCCCTATCCTTGAGTAAGCTGCAGGGTATGCGAAAAGATTTTGGCTGCCATATAGTGAGCATATTATCACCTGGCTCCTCCGATGCTGGGACAATGGGACTAATAGCTTGGAATTAGAAGGTAGGGAAGCCAAGCAGCTGGGATCACTTGCCAGGGAAAGTGGCATTGACAAGGCAATTGGAAAAGGGACACAAGCCATCAGCCTCTGGAGAGGCGACTCCTGTCAACTGTGAAGGAAAGGTACCCCTTTAAGGAAGATGTTATATGTCAATCAAGCAAGTGGACCACCATGGAAAAAGGTATCCAATTTCTGAGGGAATAAGCTGTGCTAGAGGTGATTCATCATGACCCAGACAACCCACAATTACCCAAAGATCCAGACTAAGTCCAATGCACACGACCCGTGTGGGAAGTTTGTACGGAGCGCACCGTCGTCCTATGCCAACTCACTGGCAATAATGACCTGGAAAGACGAAGAGGCACCGACAGTGGATGAAGTGGCTCGCCAACTCCGTCAGTACAAAGAAAATCTCTCCTCCTCCCTACAAGCCTGCATTTTGGCTGTGGAGAAGCTGTCCGAGGATTTCCAGCAATTCAAAGATGATATGTCCTATTCCCCACCTGTAAAGACAAATGTCTCAGCTATTAGGAGTGAGCACTCCTCTGCCCAAGAGAAAGAATATAGAAGGTACACACCGCGAGGTGCCCTGTGGTTTTACCTATGTGATCATGGAGAGGACATGAGGAAATGGGATGGAAAACCTACCTCAGTCCTAAATGCACGGGTACGTGAGCTGCGAGGAAAAACCACCACAAAATGGCAAAAGGGGATTCTGCGAGGAAAAATGCCGCTCCAATTTCTAAACAGAGTAGAAGGGCTGATCTTATTTCTGATCCTCTTGAAGGGAATTCTGAGCCAATTTTATGAGAAGTGAATACTGGATACTCTGACCAGAATTAGAGGGGCCCTGCCTCCAGCCAGGTGGAGGAAAGGGAGAACCGGGTCTATTGGACTGTGTGGATTCGATGGCCTAGCACGTCAGACCTACAGGAGTATAAGGCTCTAGTAGACACCGGCGCACAGTGCACTCTAATGCCATCAAGTTATAAAGAGGCAGAACCCATTTGTATTTCTGGTGTGACAGGGGGATCTGTATTGGAAGCTGAAGTAAGCCGAACTGGGAATGAATGGCAGAAACACCCCATTGTGACTGGTCCAGAGGCTCCGTGTATCCTTGGCATAGACTATCTCAGGAGGGGGTATTTTAAGGACCTGAAGGGGTATCGATGGGCTCTTGCTATAGCTGCCTTGGAGACGGAGGGCACTGAACAGTTGTCTACCCTGTCTGGTGTCTCTCAAGACCCTTCGACTGTGGGGTTGCTGAAGGTTGAAGAACAACAGGTGCCAATTGCTGCTACAGTGGTGCACCGGCGGCAATATCGCGCCAGCTGAGACTCTCTAATTCCCATCCACAAGTTGATTCACCAACTGGAGAGCCAAGGAGTGATCAGCAAAACTCGCTCACCCTTTAATAGTCCCATATGGCCAGTGCGAAAGTCTAATGGGGAGTGGAGACTAACAGTTGACTATCGCAGCCTGAATGAAGTTATGCCACCGCTGAGGGCTGCCGTTCCAGATATGCTAGAACTTCAATACGAGCTAGAGTCAAAGGCAGCCAAGTGGTATGCCACCATTGACATTGCTAATGCGTTTTTCTCAATTCCTTTGGCAGCAGAGTGTCATCCACAATTTGCCTTTACTTGGAGGGGCATCCAGTACACTTGGAATCGATAGCCCCAGGGGTGGAAACACAGCCCCACCATTTACCATGGACTAATCCAGACTGCACTGGAAAAAGGTGAAGCTCCGGAACACCTGCAATACATTGACAACATCATCGTATGGGGCAACACGGCAGAAGAAGTCTTTGAGAAAGGGAAGAAAATAATCCAAATCCTTCTGAAAGCTGGTTTTGCCATGAAAGAAAGTAAGGTCAAGGGACCCACATGGGAGATCCAGTTTTTAGGAATAAAATGGAAAGATGGACATCATCAGATCCCAATGGACATGATTAGCAAAATAGCAGCTATGTCTCCACCAACTAATAAAAAGGACACACAGGCCTTCTTAGGTGGTGTGGGCTTTTGGATAATGCATATTCCAAATTACAGTTTGATTGTAAGCCCTCTCTATCAAGTGACGCGGAAGAAGAATGATTTTAAATGGGGCCCTGAACAACAACAAGCCTTCGAACAAATTAAATGGAAGATTGTTCATGCAGTAGCCCTTGGACCAGTCCGGACAGGACAAGATTTTAAAAATGTGCTGTATACTGCAGCTGGAGAGAATGGCCCTACCTGGAGCCTCTGGCAGAAAGCACCTGGGGAGATCTGAGGCTGACTCCTGGGGTTTTGGAGTCCAGGATATCGAGGATCTGAGGCTCGCTATACTCCAACTGAAAAAGAGATATTGGCAGTGTATGAAGGAGTTTAAGCCACCTCAGAAGTGGTTGGTACTAAGACACAGCTCCTCTTAGCACCCCGACTGCCAGTGCTGGGCTGGATGTTCAAAGGGAAAGTTTCCTCTACACATCACGCGACTGACGCCACGTGGAGTAAGTGGATCGCACTGATCACACAACGGGCTCGCATAGGAAACCCCAGTCGCCCAGGAATTGTAGAAGTGATCACGGACTGGCCAGAAGGCACAGATTTTGGAATGTCACCAGAGGAGGAGGTGGCATGTGCTGAAGAGGCCACGCTGTATAATTAACTGCCAGAAAATGAGAGGCAATGTGCCCTGTTCAGTGATGGGTTCTGTCGCATTGTGGGAAAGCATCGGAGGTGGAAGGCTGCTGTATGGAGTCCTACACGACAGGTTGCAGAAACTGCTGAAGGAGAAGGTGAATCAAGTCAGTTTGCAGAGGTGAAAGCCATACCACTTAGCATTAGATATTGCTGAAAGAGAAAAGTGGCCAGTGCTCTGTCTCTATACTGACTCATGGATGGTGGCAAATGCCCTGTGGGGGTGGCTACAGCAGTGGAAGCAGAGCAACTGGCAGTGCAGAGGTAAACCCATTTGGTAAACCCATCTTGCCGCACTGTGGCAAGATATTGCGTCCCAGCTAGAGAATCTTGTTGTAAAAGTACGTCATGTAGATGCTCACGTACCCAAGAGTCGGGCCACTCAAGAACATCAAAACAACCACAGGTGGATTGGGCTGCCAAGATTGAAGTGGCTCAGGTGGACCTGAACTGGCAACATAAGGGTGAACTATTTATGGTTCGGTGGGCCAATGATACTTCAGGCCATCAGGGAAGAGATGCAACATATAGATGGGCTCGAGATCGAGGGGTGGACCTGACCATGGACACTATCGCGCAGGTTATCCATGAATGTGAAGCATGTGCTGCAATGAAGCAAGCCAAGCGGTTAAAGCCCCTGTGGTATGGAGGGCGATGGCTGAAATATAAATTTGGGGAAGCCTGGCAGATTGACTATATCACATTCCCACAAACTCGCCAAGGCAAGCGCTATATGCTGACAATGGTGGAAGCAACCACCGGATGGCTGGAAACATATTCTGTGCCCCAGAACACTATCCTGGGCCTTGAGAAGCAGGTTTTGTGGCGACATGGCACCCCAGAATCAGACAACGGACTCATTTCCGAAACAACCTCATAGGCACCTGGGCCAAAGAGCATGGCATTGAGTGGGTGTTTCATATCCCCTATCATGCACCAGCCTCTGGGAAAATTGAACGATACAATGGACTGTTAAAGACTACATTGAGAGCAATGGGGGTGGGACCTTCAAACATTGGGATACACACTTAGCAAAAGCCACCTGGTTAGTCAACACCAGAGGATCTGCCAATCGGAGTGGCCCTGCCCAATCAGAATTTTTACATACTGTAGAAGGGGATAAAGTCCCTGTAGTGCACATGAAAAATATGTTAGGGAAAACAGTCTGGGTTACTCCTGCCTCAGGCAAAGGTAAACCCATTCGTGGGATTGCTTTTGCTCAGGGGCCTGGGTGCACTTGGTGGGTGATGTGAAAAGATGGGGAAGTCCGATGTGTGCCTCAAGGGGATTTAGGTGAAAATAGTCAGAATTAAACTGTATGATATTAGCTGCTATATAACCCTGCTACTGTATGTTATCATTACTATAATTGTTATATGCTATATCCATAGTACTACAGTAAGAATTACTTAGATCAAGCTGTGATAAAACTGAGCAAAGCGCAGTAGTGATGGAACCAGAACTGACTCCAGCATGCAACAGTCCAACGGTGCACACCATCCTCCTGCTGCGTCAAATGTCATCTGGTCGTCACACCGCACTGAAGCCCAATTCTGCTCTACCGACTGAGAGGACTTTGCACCATCCCTCCTGCCTGGAAAGACTGGTATGACAGATGGAGCCCAGAGTCAGAAACTAAATGAACTCAACAAACATTTTATGAACATAACCCATGAACTAAAGAAATATCTCTGTGTGTGTCTACATATATATATGTGTATATATCATTGTTCATATGTCTTAAAGGGGTGGAAAGGTGATGATGATTGATCAGGATGTAACTAAAGGTATGGGGACTGAGCATGACATCAATGGTATAGAATAAGGGGTGGATACTGTCCTGGTTTCAGCTGGGATAGAGTTACTTGTCTTCCTAGTAGCTGGTACAGTGCTGTGTTTTGAGTTCAGTATGCAAAGGATGTTGATAACACTGATGTTTTCAGTTGTTGCTCAGTAGTGTTTAGACTATAGTCAAGGATTGTTCAGCTTCTCATGCCCAGCCAGGGCACAAGAAGTTGGCACAGGACACCGCCAGGGCTGCTGACCCAAACTGGCCAACGGTGTATTCCATACCATGGGACGTCCCATCTAGTACAGGAACTGGGGAGTGGGGGCAGGGAATGGCCGCTCGGGGACTGGCGGGGTGTCGGTCGGCGGGTGGTGAGCAATTGCCCTGAGCATCATTTGTACATTCCAATCCTTTTATTATTGCTGCTGTCATTTTATTAGTGTTATCATTATCATTATTAGTTTCTTCTTTTCTGTTCTATTAAACCGTTCTTATCTCAACCCACGGGTTTTGCTTCTTTTCCCGATTTTCTCCCCCATCCCACTGGATGGAGGGGGGGAGTGAGTGAGCGGCTGCGTGGTGCTTAGTTGCTGGCTGGGGTTAAACCACAGCAAACAGCTAGTCTGCACTGAATTATGAAAATGGTTGTAAAATAAGGGAGAAGCAGCAAACTGAATCAGAACTACTTTTCTAATATTTATTACTCTTCAGTGCTATAGTATGGAAAATAGCTAAATATTTAGAGAGAAACCTTACGTTTTAACTAAACAAATGCATCAAAGCAACAAGGAATTGGAATCACCTTGTGCAGGTATGAGCCAGTAGATCTGTGAATCATTCATTGAGAAAGTGTTCCTTGTGGAAACATTTTTGCTGTTGAATAGAGTGATGGCATTTTCTTGTCCTGTTTCTGCTAATTTTCTGTCTTACTTTACCATGTAGAAATCTTTTAATTTCATTTTAATGAAATAGAAGAATTTGCATAAGAATTAACTGAATACATTCAGAAAAAATCTCCATGACAACCAGAGAACTATTAAGTAAATGAACATTTATTATATAGAACCAAGTATTTTAAAAAACTGTTAGCACATACTGGCATTGGAATAGATCTAGTATTTATATAGGCCAGTGTCTTGCCTGCGGCTGTACATGATGTAACAGGATGCAGCCCACAGGTAAGATGTGATACAAGACTTTTGGATAAAAGCCAGCTGGAGGCAGAATGAAAATGACCCTAAAACCAGTGATGGCTTTTTTGAATATTGTGATATTTATAAAGAATGATCTAAAAAGCAAATACGGACATAGCATGAAGAAAGAAAGAGAAACAATGTTGGGAACTGATAAAGTAATAAAAAATTTTACTGTTTTGGATGGCTAAATAGATTTAGCATGTCTTTTGCAAGCTACATGATAATGTTTCTAGATTCACATACTGAAATACAACTGACTCCACAGTGTGGAGAAATAGTATTTATAGTAGCAATATTAAATGATGGCTAAATATTGCAAATTTTAGAGTAACTGTTTAGATTGGCTAGCACAAAACTAAGTGCACTTACCAATCTGAGGTAAGGAAAGCATGAAACAGATTTTACCTGCTCAGATTTCAGGCAAGGCTGGAGGATGGGTAGGGTGGCCTGTGTGGGAGTGAAGCAGGGAAGTAAAGCTAAGAATAGGAGAACTAGTCCATTTAGAGCGTGGGGGAGGAAAAAGTAAGTTTGTTAACGTCGGTAAGATTTCAAATTTTCTTGATCACAAGGAGCCACGAGAACAGCTTATGTTTAAAATTGCAGGAATAGTTGTTGCACTGGCTTCCCATACCCAAGGAAAACAAAACAGAGAGGGACTTAGGTTTCAGGGTCAGGGAGCTGGTAAAGTACCCATTTCTTGTACCATTTGGTTCCTCTTCCGCATTGCTTCCTCTGCCACCTGGTGCTCTCGATCACAGGTTTCAGGAGTTGTTACAGTGCAAGGCTTGGAGTGGCCTGGTGGACTGCGCTGCCCGAGGGAGGACAGACAACCCTTCCTCCATCTTAGCTGAGAGGTCTCGCTACCGGGGCAACAGCCAGTGCTGACTGAGAATTTGAGGTATTGGCAGTCTTGCATGAAGAGTTGTGTGCCATCAGTGGCTATCCCAGTCCAGCATCCTCTGGCATTGGATGAGTCCTCTGCCTGTTCAAAGCAGGTTGCTGGGTGGTTTTTGATTCCTTTTTTTACCACTGCAGCTATGCAAGCGCTGTTTTGCTGGATTTGAAAAGATCTGGCCCTCTGTTTTATTACTTATTGAAAAATCAAACCTGAAGCCTAGTCCTTCCCTTCCGTGATGAAATGTTCACTTGTTTGTTTTTGTAGGAGATTGATTGTTTCCACTTGTTGCCTAGCATGCTTGTCATTAATCCCCAGGTACATGTATTCCAGTCAACTGTAAAATTGTATATCAATATAATTTTAATACTGCTCTGAAAATTGATTCTAAAATGACCCATTGAGATTCCTCATCTCTTTCCTCATTGATTTTCAGATCAAATGTGTTTAGTTTAGCAGGACTGCGCTCTTCCTTTTATTTTTTTCCTACCAGTAATAAAGTTTCTGCAGAACAAGTGTGGCCACTGCCTACCTCCTTTTACTATGATATCTCACTGCTTTCAGTGGCTTCATACAGATGTGGTGAATTAAAGCACAGTATCAAGTCCTAAGAAGAACGTCCCAAAAGGACTAAAATCCAGCACATGGTCTTCCCAAACCATACTGCAGGCTGCAGAAGTATGGTGAATGCCGGTAAGAGTTTATGCATCTGCTGATGCAGACTCTGATGAAGATGTGTATAACAGAAACACTGTAAGGAACATAGCAAGCGTTGCACTATTGTGGTAGAGAAAGGCTGCACTGAAAACTGTCTGCAAAGGTAAAGGATTTATATTGCCAGAAAACTTGCAGTACTCAGAGGGAACAGAAATGCTAGAAAGGCTAGATGGAAGTTGGCAAGCATTACTGCAAATTATTAAGCACTTGAAAGCATACATGTGACGATCACGTGGAAGCTGCCAAATTTCAACTACTTGCTGTGTATAAGACAGCATGCATCACAAGAAATACATCATACCATTTCCAGAGGCTTGCTGGGCGGTGTGGCGCTAAGGGTGGTTTTGCTCAGTACTAAATTCTTTATAGCTCCGTTACCTGACAGGCGCAAGGCTTTTCCACCTCTGAGCTTCAGCAGCAGCTGGGAGGGTGTTACCGCTGCTGGAGTGGGGCGGCCGTGGTGGGCTCTGTGTCGGGGGGTGCAGTGGAGTGGGCTCTGGTGGGTGGCTGGACCCTGCGGGCAGGCAGGCAGGCAGGGGTGCCTCTTGACACCGTGGGCAGCGGGGCTGTTCCCAAGGGGCATCTCGATCTCCAGTCGTAGAGGGAAGGGGGAGTGAAGAGGGGCTCTTGGGAAATATTTCCCTGGTTTTCTTTATAGAAAGAGGCAGATTTGTCTCAAATATATTCACATGTTCTTAGAAAGACAAGATTAAATCAGGTGGTATTTTAGGAGACCTGTAGCTTGGTGTCCGTCAGTACAGACACTGTTAGATGGGTGTGTCACCATGTACAAGCATAAACAACTGAATCAGCATATCTCAATGTCTGTTCATACAAGCATGAAAAGATGCTTCTACATAAATGTAATTAGAATATGAATCATTTATTTAATCAACATCGCATTTTTGCTTGCTCTAGAATGTCATCTTTGATTTGAAACACTGTCTTGAATTTCCTGGATGTTTGCAACATCAAATTCAGTGGTTTTCCAAGCTTTTTTTTTCTTTGACTTTAAGCATTTCTGTATCCCTTCTTCTAGATTCCCTGCTGTCTTCCTCACAGTTTTTCTCACCAGAGCTCTTTTGACCTACCTGTCTCCTTCATTTGCATATCAAAGAGAGTATTTAATTAGTTCCTTATTACTGCTGTTCCTATCTTTCTGTCCTCTCAACAAAGGTTTAATCTTTCTCCATCCATGCTTTCCTTAAGGAAAACTAGGTATATATAATTGTTTTTGCTTCCATAATAACAAAATAAGACATTTCTGCAGGTTTCCTCCCATTATGGAAAAAAGGGCAATGAGTCATTGTTAATCTGCAGGCTGAAATTGAAAAATCCTTGTAAAGAAGCTTCGCTGGTCTCAGGTAGGAGTGTTGTCATAATAAAGCAAACTGGCACACCTACCATTTGTCTTATGTAAAATATTGCAGGGAGGATGCAAAAAATAGATATGTAAATGATCCACCAGCATTCTTATAGGACCTAAACTATAGGATAATCTTCTTTTGGTACTTTTCCTTACTGCCTAATAGCGAGGTTTTAGTTTTAAAGCAGAGAGCCCTTAGAAATAAATTTTCATCTTTAGCAAGAAGTATGTCTTTTTTTATTTATTGCTGTTACAGAAGATTAGGTTTTCTACTTGGTAGATTATTATTAATTAAGAATTAGGGTTGTGTTCTCAAGAAGTCTGGATTCTAGACTTCTGAAAAAATAGAAAGTTAACTACATGTGACATAAGCTGTAACTGGCTTGCCAGTGCATGTTATTCACATGTAATATCAGCAGATGAGTCATGTGCATTGCACAATAACTCTACAGTTGTTTTTTATTGCTCTCCTGAAATACAGGCCCACACTTCATTACATTTGTTTACTGTAAAGTGTAAATTCACAATGGCTTCATCTTCAGTGTCTGTGCACATCTTCTGTTACATGTTTAATGTAAATAATGAGAGCAGTATCCTATCCTTAGCAATATTTAGTTGTCTAAGTCAGGGTGAGCTGGTCTTCTACATGCTGTGGTCAAGAGGGCAGTCTTGAGCATCTCTTTGATCTCTCTTGTTTCCAGCAGTCAGGTGGTTTTCTTTCCTGCATTGGTCAGGCATTGACAGGAAGCTTTGAACTTCATCTTTTCTTTGATTTTGTTGAGTGGAAGAAAATACAAAGAAGTTGGCTGCATTTAGAGATGTCTTTTTTTTTTTTTTTTTTTTTTTTACCCCAGGCTTATCTGTTTGAAAAAGGAAGGATAGAACAAATACTGTTTTACCATACTGTAAAAGTAGAAATGTATTGGATGAAGAGAGAAATGTAAATTGAATTGTAACTGTACTGCCATGTATTTCTGATCTTAGTCACATATGTTGGAAAATCAGAGAACTCCAAATCTTGTTGAAACCTTAAAACCTTCTGCCTCAGATGCTTCTAAGGTCAGGTGCTCAAGCTCATCCTTCAGCTGTTGGACTCAAGGCATGGGCAGGGTGGCCCGTTCCTAGGGGACATAGACCTGAGTGATGGTAGAATTAAACTCGGTGCACTCCTGGCAGCTCAGCCTACGTGCAGCACTTCCATAGCAGCAGCCCCAGAATGCCTTTCTTTTTCCTGTGGTGCACTGTGGACTATATTCCAAAATCTATGGCAGTTTGAAAGCAGAGGGTCAAACTAGCACGGCAGACTTTTGGTTTTACTACCTTATAATCAAATTTGAAATTTTATTACGATCTCCCATGCCCTACTAAAGATTGTAAGCTTAACAGAATGATGATGTGAATATCTTTAATACATGGAATCCTGTAAAGCAAGGACAGTGTTTTAACATGAGTCCTGTGCCATGGTCAGAGGAGCAAGTTAGCACCCAAAATACCAGCAGGGAAGGGGGCAGGTGGGATGAGGGCAATGTCTGTATTCTCAGAATCTTTATGGATGCTACAGACAGGAACCTGCTGGCTGACACAAAATACTTTATTTGAATTAAAAAGGAGGAGGAAGCCTAACCAGTATATTTGGGAAACTAAGACCCAAGCAAGAGTGTCACTGGGGCTCATGTCTCACCATGTAATCTGCCAAAGGAGGATAATTCAGCCTGAAATAGCTAAGGAGGAATCTTAACTTTCAAGCATAATGTAGCATTTTATTGTGTAATTTATGATTTTTCTTAACGTCTTTCCTAAAATTGAGGCTAAAAGCCTAACACTTTCCCTCATTGAGTATATTTTGCGTTGTTTTACCCTTGTTGTGGTAAGTTCAAGTAAAGCTCACCCTGATGGTTTAAACAAATGACCAAAGCAGCGGAAGGGCTGGAGGTACACAAATGCGAAAAAGGCAAAGCAGTGTATATGGGATGGTAGCAGAAGGGCTGCCAGAAAAAAAAACTTTCTAGAAATAAGGTGAAATAATTATGCAGCCAAGAAATCATGGTGAAATAGAAGAGCTCCTACTTGAGAGGGATTGCTTGCTGTTACTGATGCCACATGAATAAACTTAGTTTTCTGTGAACACAATGAGTGTTAAGGTAAAATAATTGCAGCTGGTTAGGAATATCCCTGTACAGACTATTTTCTGTGGTGTCGTGCTTGTTACAACTGTTTCTGGTGGATTATTACCTTTGCATTGTTTCTTATTGCATTTAATCTTCTGATGAGTATGGAGTAATGCTTTCCATGTGTACATTAGTCAACACCTTTCCTGTCAGCTTTTGTAAAGCTGTAAGGAGTTGAATTGAAGGTAGCTCAATATGAGTTGTTATTTCAGAGAAGAGAAGTGATAAAAAGATACTGCAAAAGAGGGAAAGTGGGGAGAAAGGAGTATACCCTTCTTTCCATAAGCAGAGTCTGTTTTTAGACTCTGCAGCAGAAGGAAGGTCTTTACAGCAACTTCTGACTTCAGAGGTTATAGGCTTCTTGCTCTCCTGCTTCGTGGGGATTTTAGGGCATTGTTTTGTAAAACTGGCTTGTGTGCTTGCAGGAGGTCATTTTATAAAATGTCTCATAGGCACCACACGTTCTGTTTCTACACAACATCTGTTTATGTTTTCTTGGGTTTTGAAAAATGAATATGGTAAAAAATCAAAACTTCAGGTCAAAGATCTGACCTTTAAGGTAACTCTCCGAGGGAGGATTATTGTAGTTCACAAATACTGTGTGTAGTTAAATACAATAGTAAAAAGACTGTTGGGTGTCTTAAATGGAGCAATAGTACGTGTTAATGATAGCTCCTTCTTTTATTAATTTCTTATATGTCATTGTGCAAATCTGTATCTTCTGCTGACTCTGTTTAACTGAACTGCACATTTCTAATGGCAGTTATTGGAGAACATGCAATGCAAATCCTGAGTCAGCCCCAAGACCCTGTATCGCTGCTGGTGTTCTTCTAAAAGAGCTGCAATAGCAGAGCTGGGCTTTGTCACTTGTAGCTGGGTTGGAAGGCCAGCCCAGAAATCTGCATTAACCCTTGCTCCCCTTTCTATGCAGCATGGCATACAACGTGTTGAAATATACCACTTCAGAACATTACCTTAACACAGAAAAATATTTTCTGTCTTCGTTTTTTTATCTTGGCAAGGTTCCAGGGAGATAACATTATTAAAGAAGAAAGTTGAGATTTTGATTGTTTTTACAAGATTGAACTGATGTAAAAGAAAAGGGGGAAAGAAAACCAGTTTTGCAGGATCTTCAGAACTCATAAATATTGCTGAATTCACCTTAAGCTGCACATGGTCAGCACATTTACAAAATCAAACTGTTACCGTGTCATCTGTACAAAATAAACATAGCATTCGGGCTATTTACGTTAAGAAGAAGAAAAAAAAGTAGGTTTAGTTTTAATGAAACCATGTTTCTTTGCCTAAAAAGCCCCCAGTTTTCTAGCAATTGGGGGAAAAAAGACAATTGTTCAGCCCATTATACTTGAGGGATAATTTGATGCTAGTAAATTCTTACACCAACCCTTTCTCTTGAATAATTCAGGTCTGTGTGTGCATAGCACAGTGCTTTTGTTTAATAACTAACTAACTAAATGGGGGGGGGGGGGGGGGGGGGGCTAAAGTTAAATATAGAAATGAAAAAGCAGTTCCTAAAGGATACCTAGTTTTATATGGGAGTAATTCAGAATCCCTGAATTTTAGAAAATTACAAAACTTTTCAACTGAATGTATATATATTATAAGCTTCTTACCTAGTTGATATTTTATCTCTAGTTTTTCATTTAACTGTGAATCAAAGGTAACCTAAATTGCAAAAGGATTGTTTTCAATTCTTTAGGGGGCATTCTGTAGTCCTTGTCATATTTAAATTTGATTGTTTTCTAGCTCATTTTTGAAAAGAAGCTTTTGCCTGCACGGTTTACTTACCTTAATGCATAACCAATTTCTCTTGTTGCTTTTTCTGTAGGATTGTGGAGAAGGGTTACTACAGTGAACGAGATGCTGCTGATGCTGTTAAACAAATCCTGGAGGCGGTTGCTGTGAGTATTATCTAGCATCATATGCTCAGCACCTAATATTTCACCTATAATAGCTCAATAAATACTTACGTGTGAAAGAAGCAGAGTTCACTGGAGACAGTCCACACAAGTTCCCTCCTATAATTAATTTTGTATTGATTTTTTTTAAGGTAGCAGCTCTTTGAAGGGCAAGAAGTGACTTTGGATAGCAGTCAGCAATACATTTAATGCTCTAAGTCACCTGTTACAGTGGAGTGTGTGTTCTGTCCAGTCTCAAAACCCTGTGGAGTTCAGCACTGACCATTTTAGCCCCAAAAGTAATTTGAAATCGCTGGCACTTGTGTGCTCTCTCATTCATTTTTTTTGCAGAGTATGTCACAGTAATTTATTTGGAACCTTAAACAAAAGAGAGTGCATTACTTTTCCTCTCAACTTAAAAGGGTGATAGATTGGCCAAACATGTTAGCTTTCTAAAGAGTACAAGAATTTGAGTCAGAGACTTCTGCAGAATATTGCCATGAAAATACTTACACTTCATTTGCAGTTGTTGCCTGAAGGTGACCAATCACAGTTTTTGCCACTATGCAGGAGCATTTATACAAACAAGGCTCATTGCAAGGAATTGTGGACTACTGGGAAAGAGGATAGTGTGTGTTACAGCATACCTATCAAAAAATCAGTTCTCACTGCTCTTCAAATTGCATGTACATGCACAGAATGACAGGAATATTGAGAGAGATCAGAATAAAGTTTGTGCCAGCAGTTTGTGCACTTCCTAATATATCTTCTTCCTCTATATTTTATGTGTTTTTCAAACATTCAGATTTTTGTACAAGTACTTCACATTCTGTCACTTAGAGAAAGGTGTAAAGATTTTAAAGACAAGAAGATGAAGGCTTCTAGTGGCTCAATACAGTATTTCCGTACATTATGCATACTTCTCAGACACTTGTAGCTCTTCCATATGATTTCACACCAGGTATTCACTAAACCAGCAATCAGATGCTGGGAAAGTACTTAAGAAATTAATTTGTCAAATGTCTAGTCTATATGCTAGCACTGATCACTTCCAGTGCAGAAGAGAGGGGACATGCTGGACCAGAAAAAACAGTCCAGTTGGGACATTTGGAGCGTTTCAGACAAATAGTAATATAGAGGTGATTTTACTTTGTGAAACTAAGATGTTAGCAAGGCCTAAGGAGAGATAGATGCTAAAGATTGTGCCTTCTGCTGTGCCTGGCAGTCTGACTTCAGAGTCAGCAAGAGATATTTTGGATTTTATCCAGTGGCATTGTGTGATTGTCTGCAGCAGATGTTTGGAGTGAAGCAGCCAGGTAGCAGAAAGGCTGCAAAGATCTTGGAGCAGACATAGGTGCTCAGAGGTCTGCAGATAGTGCCTATGGGGCATGACTGACTTTGGGTGTATTTCCAGACTGTCAAACGAAAAACAACTGTTGATCACATGGAAAAAAGACAGGTCAGCCTGAAGGGCTCTGTTGAAGGATGGTAGTGGTGAGGCAGGATCTGTACAGATCATTGGCGGAGACGCAGTGTCAAAAGAGCTGTCCTTAGGAAAGGACTAGTGATGATGATTGACCTCTGTGGAAAGTACCTAGAGGTGAGGAACAGTTAATGTGGTTACAGCAGTAATGCAGTTATTCAGAAGGAAAAGGCCAACTGGGGCATATTTTCCTGAGATGGTAAGGAAATAATCCATTGCGAAAAACTCCTATAAATCATGTTTTGGTATTATTTGTAAGCCTGTTCATACTAAAGATGGGAGAACTGGTGTTTATGGCAGTAACCAGACATACATCGTTGATGGTTGGACTCGATGATCTTGAAGGTCTTTTCCAACCTAAATGATTCTATGATTCTATACTGCAGGACCATCATGTTCACTTCATGCTACATTCTGAATGATCTGATGCTTACTAAGTCATTCTCATACAAAGTAATCTAGATTATGTATTTAAGTTTAGTGCACAGCATAATGCATTTGTATAAACTTCTTAAAATTGGGTCAAATTATTATTTTATGACCAATTTTTTCTTCCAATTGAAGTGCCCCAGTTAAGATGGTTCTACATTATTTATTATTCTTTTGCAAAAGTAATGATAAAGTTTTGCTGAAAGACGTTTCAGAAGGTGTTTCGGCTCTTTATTTTAAAAGCCAAGAACCAGATGAAGTTCTTCAGCTTGTATGAACTGTAATAGCTTGGCTGAAATCAATGGAACAGTGATGTATGAAGCTAAAAAGCTGACCTTTTTATGAGCATGCAATAATTTGGATTTTTATAGTTCCTTGTACTAGATCCCTAGCTAGGATGGACTATGTTGACTTTTGGTTTTATAGCTGACACTGAACATCTAAGTCAAAGCAGGGAAAGCTGTGAAAGTGTCAGTTCCCAACTTGGGAGCTTTGCAGCCCAGCTGAAATGCTGTAGTAGATTGGGGCTGTAAACTTGACAGAATGGGATTCATGAGCAGAATGGGAGTTATTGTTAGAAACTGGAAAATACTGCTGCAGCAGAGTAATCTTTCCAGAATAAAAGGAATTATATCCATAGATCATTCTTAAAACCAAATAATTGTACAATCTCCTCAGTAGCCCATGCCAGTGAATACCCTCCTGGCATCAGGTAGGCATTTTGACCTCTGCAATTTCTAGAAATTGCTCTTAGCAAGAGAAGCATTCAGCCTTCCCTTTGCTGAACTCTCTTGAACTAGTCTACTTGTTTTATAAATCCCTTGTTAAGGGCTGTCACTGTAGTAATGGATCTGTCCTCACAGTGGATCATTGACTTGAGGAGGTATTATGTCTACATTTAGGAAAGGTTTTTTGAGACACTTCTAAGGGATTTAATCAAAAGTGTAAAGTGGGATTTTAAAAGCACCTAAGCATTTTTGTTCAATTCCTTTTGAAATTGTTAAACCAAATGGATTAATACTCTTAAAAAAAAAAAAAAGAAAAAAGAATCCCTTAAAGCTTCTAGGTATATCTGTTTCTTACATGTAAGCCTAGCTCTAAACTGGCTTACCAAGAATTAAGCAAGCAGTCGGAGTAGCACACAGAAAATTAATCTTAATCTTCCAGGTCACAAACCAGCATAAATATATCAGATATCTGTCCTCCCAAGAACAGAAAGAATAACAAACCCAGTATTGTTTTGAAGACCACTGCATCCATTTTTCTCTTTCCTATGATTTTTCTTTCTGATGGTTACATGTGATCCAGTGTTCCCAAATACATGACTGTATTTGCCCTTAGTGGGTACAAATTACCTTTTTTTCTCTCTTCCGCACCTTCACCTTTTCCATTGTTCTTCAAGCTGGCAGATAGCTTCATTCATAAGATAAAAGGCCTGTACAAAACTAGGGCAAACCAGTATTCATCTTTTTGGCTCTTTTGTTGCACTGTTCAGAACAGGTAGGGAGGTTTTGTTGCTACCTGACATCTCAGAACCGAGTGAATTTCATTCCTGAGAGAGGATGTATTTGAGGGCAGTCTCTCTTGGTGTGTCATTGTCCTTTCTCTCCTTCTCAGAGGATCAGCTCTGTACAGTGTGGTTTTCTTACATGCTTATTCTAGTAGCAGTTTTTCTATTTTGTGTACTTAATGAATTTCCACACACAGATGTCCTGAGGCCAGATCTTCACTGCCTGACTTGCAGAATGAGTTACTGATGTTATGGAATTCAAATAATCCGTGAAATATTGGTCAGAAAAAGACACACACTTTTTCTGTAAGAGACATCTACTTTTTAGCTGGTCAAACTTAAGAAAATGACACTGGTATTTTTTTAATGTGTACTTTCAAAATCTTATATTTGTCAGTAAAAGTAAACTGTGTTCCTTTCTGCCTACTCTACATCAGTGTCAAAGTGATAGGTTCTGCTTGAGGGTTAAATTACTCTTTTCATTATATTTAAATTTGAAATTATTTTTAAAAGTTTACTTTTTGTAATTAGGGTAGTTACTAGCATACCTTCTGTATGTAGTTTTGAACTCATCCAGCAATCTTTAAGTTAATTTCCCATCACATTTTATAATAGGTTATTTTCTTATGATTGGCCATTATCTTGTCTAGATAGGAACATTTTCCTGAAACTATATGTGGGACCCCCTCTGTTTTCATTTCTAATTTTTATTTCAATTTTCTACCACTTCAATCTTCATTATATGACTGCACTTCTTTTCAGTTCCTTGTCAGCTTAAATTCACAGGGAGCACACTGAATTCTCAGCTGTAATTGCAAAGACTGAGGGTGCTTAGCCACTTGCAGGTTTGAGAGGGAAAATCTGGATTAAAGGTTTCTATTCATTTCAGTGAACTTTGATCTGTCCAATAATGAGCTGTATGGTAGTAGGTAAGAACCTCCCTTGAATGTGCAGCTTGCAAGTATATTTTATAGACCCTGTGGCACTGGTATGTCTAACAATTAAAGCTTAAACCAAATAAGGTAATCAGACTTTAAAAGACTGTCTGAGACCCAAGAGAATTGATTAAAATATTTGGGGGTTTTGGCACTCAAAGAAAAGTGGACATTAGATAAAGATTAAGAAAAGGTTTCATTTTTTCTATACAATCTTTGAGTTAGTGCTTGCTGGATATAGAGGCGACCAATGGATTTTAGTTTTAGCCACCAGCTACGAGGTGAATTTAACCAAGGTATAAACTGAATTCTGAAATTCTGAAATTTTGAATGAGGCAAATGTATTATATTAAAAATATATACTTACCCAGACCTAAAAAGGCACACTGTTAAGAAGAATAAGTGTATTGAGACAAAGAGGGAAGAAACCTGGGGCTCTATTCTGTAGAAAATAAAGTTAAATTCTACACAAGAGAATGGCAGGGATGCCTAGGTATTACAACACAGGATAAAGACGTGTGTAAAATAGTAACAAAATTGGGGAATACTCTATGTAAGAGGAGGAATCTTATGCATGATGGTAGATATTGAAGAACATTGACTTCCTCTCTTTAGAAGATTTTGCAGAATGTTTCCTTTTTAATAGAGGAGGCATTTGCACCTTCAGATCTCTCCCCATTCCCTGATGAATCCTAAGTGTTATCCATTCTCCCTCTGGCAGTAGGGAGTGGTTTTCGGAATCTGGGAAATAGATTCCTGGCATAAGTATTGTTCAGGGTACAGTTAGGAAACAGCAGTTGTTCTGATCCAAATCTACCATACCCCAGCAATCTTGCTTTTCTGGTGAGGAAGGAAGAGGAAATGTAAAATTCTGTCAAATTTTCAGTATGTTTGCTTGGAAGTGGTATTTCAGTGACTTGCAGGTTTAGGCCAGATTCAGCATGTTCACTGAGTATGCGGTTGTTAGTAAAACGACAAATGCTTGATACTGTAAGACAAGAAGGAATTTGCAGTTCCAGCTGCAGTTCTGTGCTAAAGATGATGATGTCATCTTGTGTTCCCTGACAACATGGTCCACTTTTGCCATTCTCCTTCTAGCCCGCCAACAGGAACAGGAATTTTGGTTTTCAGATTTAACACTTGCACTCTGGCACACTCTTTATTTTGGGAAATTTGCATTGCAACGTTTTGGAAGAGGCAGAGGCACAGCAGCTATCTGCAGTTAAAAGCACTGTTTGCAATGTAATTGGGGAAATGTATAATGAGGATGCTTGTATTTGTTCTCCTTTTTAGAAGAAAAAAGGTTGTCAATATGCAGAAGAAATTCAGTATTACTTTTATAATAATTCACGCAGGGAAAAACACCACATAGAAAACCTAGATGCTGAATCAGCTTTCTTTCTTTGTGCTAAGTCTTCAACTCTCTCCTGTCACTGAGGTGGCATGGAGCACTGTTAGCCTTAACCATGCCTGGGAGGTAAGGATTGCTCACAGAAACAGAACTTGAACCTTCAGGGAGATATGTCGATACCTGTGTCCCTGAGGTGGGAGTAGTTCAGAGCAGTTAGATCTGGTGGCCCAAGATGTTCAAGAGCTGTCCTGTTCATTCTGATTTTTGTAGCAAAGCAGATTTTAGGGTGTTTAGTGCCCTTTTTTAATGAATAAAACACAAACACAAAGTCCTTAGTATACCTTTTCCTTACAGGATTATCAGTTATAATGTCCTGGAGAACTGACTGTGTGGATATATTATTTTGCCTGCCAGATTTCTCCCTATGTATTTGTTGTTGGGTTTTATTTGTTTTACACTTTGTCATATAATGTGTTGGGCAGTTCTGCCCTTGAGTCATGTCAAATGGGCTGCAGGTGGACGACATGGATGATGTGATTATGGAGTGCCTTATTGTCACATGAAGTATTGGCTGGGGCTGTAATGAACACCCTGTCTCCTGACCGGTATTTTGTAACATGGTTTTCATGTTTGCGAGTTAGTTTGCTCTCAATTCAGCAACTGTGACTGTAAAACTCCTACTAACAACTTCACCCAGCAGCAGTCTTTGCTATCCAATGCCCTTCTGTCAGCAAACCTTGTCCAGTGTGCTCCCTAGCTGTCCATCTAGTCTCATAAAAGTGTGGTCTGTGAAGGAAGACCAGAAGAATAGGTACAAAACTGTACATCTTTCTGGGCTTCTTCAGAGCAGCTGTTAGTGTTAGCTGCTGGTATTTCAGATAATCCTGTTCTCAGGAAGAGGACTGGGAGACAAATATATTTGAACTTCCCCGGACCACATGAAAAGGAGAAGAACCTGTTCCAAGTCAAGCTGTCCTCCCTTGGTGTCCTGTCACCTTGAAGAGTAAGGCAAACCAAAACAAAACCAGAACACCCTTTCTACCCCTTGTGACTGGGAAATATTTTCTCTTGGCCTGTTGAGAAGGATAAAAAGGAAGAAGTACTCTTCTGTGTGACCAGCCACATACTCAGCCTGGCTTTGTAGGGATGGCTTGCAGTAGCTGCAGTATTGACCCTGCCAAGTGCTCTTCATCCAAGAAGCAATAGTAATTTCATAACACTGTTGGCTCCTGTCCTGCCCTGTTCAAGATAAACACCAAGGGAAAGGCTTTTTCAAATAGCATTCAAAGGTTAGGACTTAGGCTTGCTTTAAAGTGTTCAGTAGTGATGTGGTGAAGAACATGGTGGCTTTTAATCCTGGTAATCACAAGTGCTGTGTAAACAACCATGTGGATTTGGACATGAGCTGTTTTCCATTTTGTGGTAGGGATGTAACTTGTGAAGAAAAAGAAGCGGATGGGTCCAGCATTCTATAGCAGGTCCCATCATATTTTTCAGAAATGTCTTCTGAGGGATAAGACATTGGCCTTCTATGGTCTTATTTTGGAAATCTGCATGGGGACATGTGAAGAGCTTTCTGTGTAACTTTCTATATATTTATTAGTATTTGGTCCTTCTTGTGAGCTTGTCATAAGGCTAATGCAACTACATAGGACCCAGTGGGTCGGTGGGTTTAATGGAACTCTTAAATTTAAAAATTGCCATATCTATAGGGAGTCTTTTGGCATTTGTTCTATTTCAGGGTTTTTAGGGGCAAATTACTTTATATTAAAGATAACTGTAGCAAACTAACATAAAATGCAAATTACTGTATATTCCAGTTCTGCTGTGTTTCTCAAAAACATTTTTAAAAAGCTAACTTTTTATTAATGTTAAGACAGCTCCATTTTTAGAAAACATTAATGAATAATAAGACATTGACATGACTGAACATATACAGAGTTTGTTGCTGTTAGCTAGAGGTAAATAATTTTACTCAGATGTGAAAGAGACATTGACCAGAGAATTACAAGAAAGAATTCTGGAATATTTCCACAGTACCAAACTGGCCAATAGGAAGTGAGGATAGTGGAACCATCCCTATAAAGAAATTTAGCAAGATCGCTAGTACCAATTAAAAATTCTGGTTATATGTCAGAAATGTGGCCCAAAGTAACAAGGCATCCCCTCCTTTTATTGACATCTTTTATTGCACTTTTTGCTTTGCACTTTATTTACAGAAAAAAAGACTCCCCTTCTTAATATTCAGTCACTGACACAGAAATGGAGGAGAGTACTGAATTTTTAACTGTAATAATTAGGTTAGATGCAAAATATTTTGAAGCTATTTAGATCAAGAGTTGAAAATCTATCACCTGAACATTAACTACAGGAGTGTTTGTGCACTCATTCATCATGTTTCATTCCCTTCTGTAGCTAGTATCTTCAGCTATGATCACTCCTAGCAGTGTACTTAAAGAACTGGGTTTTTGTAAAATATTGTCTTTGCTTACAAATTGCTAATGTCAGAAATTTCATGTTAAGGACAACCGCATGGCTTGTGGCAGTAGGCCTTGCACAAATTGTGCAAATGAATGTCTGCAGAGTTGTGCAGAAATCAGATATATGCTTTTATCCATTTCCAGTTAAATGTCTAGCTGGAATTATGTTTAAGTGGATCAGAGATTTGCAGATGTACATGATATGCAAGCATGCAGTACATAAATCTAAGAGCAATTTGGAAATTATACTGAGACCATTTGCTTTTTATTCAAATAAACGTACTAAAATAGATCTAAAGTTCTAATTACAAATTGGGGTCTGTCATCTATTAAAGCATTGAAATTATTACTATTCTTTGATATTTTCTTTTGCTTAATTGAAAGTTATTTTGTTTTCTGAAAATAAAATTTAATATAAAGCTTAAAACTTTGTACATCTCTCTGACTTAGGATATGATAAAATAACCTTCACTTCACCCAAGTGGTTTCCCTATACTCAAGGACATAACTGCATAGTTGCATATTTATATTTTCTAGGCAAAGTACATGTTGTGTATGTCTTTTTGTGAAGTTCTGATTATTCTAAAGGCTGTTGGAGGCAGAGGGGAAGAAGAACAAGCCAGTTCCGCATCAGGCCTGCTGGCCAATTTTGCAACCCATGCATCTGTCTCCGCTTCCCATCAAGGCTGTGCCCAAAAGTGGTTTCTCCAATGGGCTGCCTGCTTTTTTCTGTCACCTGCAACTTGCCAAATTTCCTCTCTCTCCTGCATTCACACATACCAACATATGATATTTTTCCAACTATCTCACTCAGTTAAAAAGCAACACAACAGTATTGCTTTCTTTTGCATTGCATCTTTTTTAGCTTGAAAGCAGCATACCTACTACACAAGTCACTTTTAACTTGTATATGGTTGACTGTAGACCAAACAGATGTCCTGAAGAACATATTCTAATACGTAAGCCTCCATAATGTCAGTTTTATCTACTTCTATTAAGCTAGTTTTGTGTATGTGACAAATTTATATATACTTATTATATTACACTCAACATGACAGTAGTTGTAATGATTGCTAACTATGTATACAACAGTTGTACTTAATGAGTTATAAAGAAATGCCTGACCTGAAACAACTTTCCAAAAGTCTGAAAGCAACATTTTTTTGTTATGCAAATTAATACAAGGAATGTCACAACAGATACGCTGGTTGTACTAACTAATTTAACAAAGTTTGGATAATTGACAGGTATTCTGAATTCCCTGTGAAGTCTTGTCCTGAAGGAAGGTATGAGACAGTGACTCAGCGGGGTTATATTATAGGGATAGCTTACTGCAAAGGGTTTTACAGTGCACTTTAAGTCACAGTAAGAGAAGAAAATCTATGTAATTATAATTTTACTATTTATAACTATTTATACTTATCAAATTTTACTTCTATTTGTGTAGGCAAATCACAGCACAAGAAAAAAAATGGAGATTAGTCTCCATAATGAGAAGTATATACTGTCTGATGTGCTCTTGCTTGTAGCCTCTTGAAATAGCATAAACACCCACTTTAATAGTGATTGTAGTAGACTGCAGAATAAAAGGGTTCTAACTAGGGTTCTAACTATATTTCTAAGAAGTACTTCCATAAAAAAACTTGCCTTATATGTGTAATAAACCCTGTATATCAAGGCAGGGTGTCAGAGAGAGAGGAGGAATGAAATAAGGGGAGAGTCTTTTTTTTTGCTTGCATATACCTTATTAAAATCACAGTCAGTGAAGGCAGGCAGGACCAATGGTTGGATTGATATCAAGGTGTGTTTTGCAGGGCAATTATATACATTATTGCCTTGAATCTAAACTGTGAGTATTGCCATGAACATGGCATACAACTAAATGACTTGTAGGGAGAAGTAACAGTATCCATCCTAAGGCATTGTTGCTGGCTTTTTTTAATAAAAAAAAACAAAAAAACAACCAACTGCTATTTGAGGTATTCCAGGCACAAAGTGTTTATTTCTTCAAAATTTTTTTGTGAGGCTTGAAGGTGAATCCTCTCAGAGAGGGTGATTTAACACATCACATACAGAGATGACTCCATGGAAGCCAGGAAATCGTCTCAGCCTTTTCTTCCATTCGGTGACAGCATTCTAACAAGGGCTTTGTGAGTGTCCCAGGGAGACCTTTCTAGCACACTGCTGTCAGGAACAAATAAGCAAGTAGGTAAACTGTCAAGTTATGTAAGAAACCTATTGAAGTGCTGCCACTGCATGAGAGAGGAATGCATTTGTGTCCTAAATGTGCTATTTCTGAAGCAATGTTAAGTAATGGTTTCATACATAGGATAATCTGTTTAGAGGGTGAGGGCATTTTGAATTAGTAGCTTCATCATTTTGCTAGCTTACATTCATTTGTTTTTCTTCTTTGTTGTAAAGAGATTTAAAAGTGATTTTTCTTGTTGATGTTGTATTTAAGTTGTTGGAAGGGAAATAGAGTGGGTTTTATTATCAGACCAGCCTGATCTATCAGTACCTTGATTCAGTATTATTTTGTGAAAAATGTTTTTGGAAACCTGTTTTAAGCTGAGTGCAAAGCTCTTTTTGCAGCACACAGAGAAAAGAAGATTTATAGTCAAAAGAGTCTGGCAATGCTGCCATCAGCAATAAGGAAATGAGGGTATTGTATTTGCTATTATCTCTAATAGAGGAAATGGAACAAGCACTAATGATCATGCTGCAGATCTACTGTATTACAGTTAATGTCCAGTGCAGCAAAAAGTCAGGGTCATATTTGCTAAGTTGTCATGATCTTAAATTATGCTTTCATCTGAGTAAGGTGTCCTCCTCTCATTTTGGAAACAAGTTACTACAGTATTGATTTTGAAAAATATTTGGAAATAGCAGTGAAAGAGATTAATTAGCTCTTGTTTTAACTCACAACACACCACAAACACAGTGCCAAGTGCTGCTGTTTTTGAGCCAGTGCCTGCAGTTGATTCTTATTCCAAGAGACTGACATTTACAGGGAAGTTGTTGTCTAAGAACTGATTAAGGACTTGAGGATTCGACCTCTTCCCAATTAATCTCAGGCAGATGGGCAATTTGCCTGTACTTTCATTTATAAGACAGGTTGTTGAAAATATTATGTGAGGAGAGTGCTGACCCCGTCCAAAGGCTGGGTCTATCTGCCTGATTAACTGATCTTTGGGGCATCATTCGGCGATGGCCTTGCCATCCCTTTTAGAGGGGAAATGGCTTGGCACAGGAAACAAGTTCTGTGCCAGCACTGGGCACAAGTCTGAGTCTTGGCTTTAGGCAGCCACCCATTTCTTTTCTGTATGTTACCGAGCACACTGTTATCAGTTAATAAAGCAGACATAAAGTAAAAAGACTGCCTTTGCCTTGGACTTCAGCCTGCTAATAGTCCTTTTTTATTATAATTTTTATTACATGTATTGTACAAACTGTCTTGCAGGGACATGGCATCCAAACATCTGTCCCTGTGGAATGTAAATAGTGTATAGTCTGTGTCTACAAAACATACATTTCACTGTAGGAGCCTGGCAGGGCTCTGAAGGCTTCTGAGCTGGAGAAACTCCTAAAGCATCCTGAGAGCCTCACATATGGTGTAAATAAGGTGGCTCTTTATGCTTCCCTGCTGGCCCTCCCGTTGGCGATCATAAGAACAAAAAGCCTTCTTCATAGCCCTTCCCCAAAGATCAGCTAAAATCATCCCTGACACAGTCCCTTCCAAAAGTCTCATCTGCAGCCAGAGGTGATGAAAAGAGCCTGCCGGCCCTTCAAACGGGAGACCCCTAAGGCCCCAGAGTGCCCACAAAAGCCTACGTGTGAAAAATGGTGTGAAAAGAACTGCATACGCAGAAGCATGGCCTTGCCAGCAGGGACTGCAGAAGTGTTTGTCACTGGCCTTCTTGATTGTGTTTCTTGTCCCCCTGCTGTAGCTTAATGCTATTCTGTTAACACTGCAGGACTTGAGGGAGTGTGCAGTTTTTTCTGATTTGAAAAAATAGTTTGTATTTTATCAATATTCTGAGCTCTGAATTGCACGTGGGGAAGGAGGTTATCTGCTAGAGCAGAGAGATATAATCCTGCACTGGTGATACTTGGGGGTATCGGAGACCATGTAGACCTTCTCTGTCGTTCCTCCTGTAATCCTGAGGAGGGGACAGCTGCATTAATGCTTTTGGTTGATCAATGAATGCAAAAAAAGTGCAAGATGGGAGGCCATAAATGCTCTCCTGTTCCTAAAAGTCTGGACCTTTCCTCACACAGTCCAGCACGCCAGCAGAGGACTGCAAAGAAGCATGTGTCTAAAATGTTGGGAGATCAAAGACCCAGCTCTGAGTCCCTCTCTGGATGCAATGTTTTCCGCTGAAACAAAATTGAATTTAGCTTTATGCCTGTTGTCCTTCCCTTCCACTGCAGGTATAGGCCCTTAAAGCTATTTAGATTTGCAGTGGGAGTAACTGCATGAGATTTGAAAATAAGCTGTAGCACCTTACGTAGTGTAGTTTCCTTCAGCTGCTGTTTCAATTTCCTCTTAATTTTATACCTAAATGTGTAAAATTTATTTGAAAGTAACAAAGAAGTATACAAGAGTGAAATATTCAAACAAGATTTATGCTTTTGAGAAGCTGTTAAGTTACTTTTCTTTCTGTGATATTTGGCAATGCAGGCAATTGTACTTAACATTTCATGATAATTAGACTCAGGGACTGCTGTTTCAGTAATGACACAGACATATGGGACCTTATAGTCAGAATGACTGGCTAATTTTCATTGTGTGGTTTCACTAAATAGTGATTTACTAAGGTACAGTGACCAGAGGATAGTGTGCGATGAGATAGCTGTGCAATCCTCTATACTTTTCTTCATATCTGTCCCAGGAAAATACCACTCACGTCATTTGCAGCTTATGGGGAAGGTAATGTTGTTCAAAGTGAAAGGTAGTATGATTTTGCATGGTTTTTGTCCAGTGTCAGGAGGTTCAATCCCTGGTTGCCTTCTAGCTCTAGTATTGTTTGCTTTGAATCAAATGCTGGTATCTCTGTTGCAGTAGTCAAGAAAGAAGTTCCAGTAAGTCAAGTATCACACACTGAAACTCCCATCTCTACCCTTGGCTATTACTTGGCCACAAGAAGAGGCTCTGTTTTTCCCATCCTCACTACAGGGGATCCTTTAGGTGTCAAGTTCAAATCACAGAAGCTTTAAAGAGCCTGTTTCTTTAAAGAAAATGGTAAATACGATAAACATTGCATTTAGGCAAGAACAAGTTTCTGAGCACCACTGCACTTCTATGCAGGAGTGTCACTGACTGTAGAACTGTGGCCTAAGCAGGGTGAAGATATTTTCAGGGCACCCTAAAAGCATTTTCTGCCACTGGGACCTTTCATTGGGGCAGATAGCTCTGGTGATCACTTTATGGGCAGAGTTCATTTTCCATGTAATATAGTCATGGCATTTAAAGATAACTGTTGCAGTATATTTGTGAATGAATGTACTTTAAACACGTGGAAAAGCACTTTGAACTTGGCTTGGCCACTTTTCCTTGTGATCTAGCATAGGTCTATTTTGCTGTGTTTCCCCTGCATTTTGTGTTAATTTTCTTTTTTCTAAGCAGGGGAACATTGCTAGCAAACAATACCTCAGTGTTCCTTCTAATAGGTAGTGTGTTTAGTTTAATAGGTAAATGAATTTAGCTGTGTATTTTGTTGATAATGCTAGTGGGCTTGTTCTGTTCCTTAGGCATCAACACTGACTTTGAGTGTACAGAACTTACGTTTTAATTAACTTAGAAAATTGTTTAATGTGATTTAGCAATATAGCTCCATTTTGTACTTCAAATAAGTCTGTTCAGACCAAAGCATTCTGCATGTTAAATAAATGCACCCTACTGAAATACAATATTAGGAATAAGTTTATTTAAAATGTTGTTATATTTGGCATTTGATTAAGCTTCCTTACCCTTTTTCAACATAAAGAGGAAAAGACTGTGTTGGAAAACAGACGTGCTGTGAGATATGACCTGGACAAACTGGAATAAACCCAGGGTAAAAAAGCTAAGGCTATGCTGGTTTACTAAAACCCTTTGTGAGGCTGGAAAGTACACCCCTCCACAAGAAAGGTGTGCATGCCAGGCACTTTGTCACAAAAAATGAGGCATCACCAAGGAGCTGCTCCACAGCGTCCTGCTGCCTGCTTCTGCATCTGTCTGAGGTGGATTTGCCCACTCCAGAAAGAGGGTCCAAGTATTAGGAGCAGCAGCCATGCATGCCGCCTTGCTTGGGGCAGTGAGGGTTGCTTGGAGTCTCAGTTATGCCCTGTTGCTTGATAAAAAAAGAAGAAAAGTAATATTCAAATTTGAGTCTTCCCAGATTTAAAATAAAAGAAAAAATACTCTGCAAGGCTGATAATGCCCTGCCTGTTGTTAGTGGCTCTAACTCTTGTTTTGGCCTCGACTGGCAGAATTAAAGGCATTTGTCGACCACAGGCTGTGGGAGCTTCTGTCTCCTCTCCATGTAGTGAAGGTCAGAGGAGGGAATATTTTAAAAGGCTGTGCAATAGAAAGCAGCAGAGTAAGAGTGACTGTTAGTCTGAATTCTTCTTATGTATTTCTGCCTTCAACCACCATTGCAACAGCAATTTTTTACCCAGGATTTGCCTTGAGAAAACGGTGTTCTTAAAGTAAAGAAACTGATGCCCTCAGATATGGCTGGAAAAAATAAATACAAGAGGCCTGCAGCCATTTACAAAAAAAGTAGAGCTGCTCAAATTAAAGCCTCTTTTTAGCATTTGTTTTTTAGTATTTTGCTTCTGGCATTACTTCTGAAAAGAAGTAGCTTGTCTTGAGGAAAGGACTGAAACGTTGCAGATTCACATATTCTAATGTGCACTACCGAGAAGTACATTCAGTCTTCATGATGTAATATGTATAGCCTCAAGCATCATATACTGATAGGCTTTGGCTGAAGCAAGTAGAGTTGTCTCAAAGACTGAAGCCCTTCAGACTACAGATTTCAGGTCCTGTCCTGAATTTTAGAATACTTTGGTTTTGGCAAATGTTTTCCTAAAACTACACTTTTCCCTGGGGATTTTATTAACTCATTGTGGCATAGTTAGTTCACAGTGGGTAATTGTACCTCCAGAATCAATCCCCCTTGATTTCATAAAGGATTCTGCAAAAGAAAGAAGATGCTTTGAATAGGGAACTGCAAACCTGCATGCCCTCTCACCAGCCACTAAAGGCAAATAAAGCCTTAGCTGAAATCTCTGTACATCTCTTTTTCAGAATTTTTAAAAGAGGCATGCCAGCAGAGATCAGCTAAAACACAATACTTTCCTGGCAGCCACAGTATCTGTCACTGCATGACCTCTTGCTTTGCTTTTATAACTCTACATAGACTAGCCATGTGGTAGGCAGCCAGCTAGTGTCCCCTTCCAGGATGGTCACAGCTTACCAAACAGGGTCTTGAAATACTGGTGGAGGATGTTGTCCCTCCACAGTAGTAGAGGCTGGTGTGCAGCACCAGGTACAGATGCACAGTTCCACGTGGAAGCAATGTCAGTGTGATGCACATTCTTAATTTTGCACTAATGTGTAACAGATTAAATGGATGTGCTTTCTTCTAGGAAAAATGCATCTGTTTAACTCAGTTTGTGTACTGTGTGCTGATATATATTTACATGCATACAGTCATCCACGTAACTCGATAGTCTGTAACTTAACATTGGCTGCTCTCAGTAGGCTCTGTAGTATTTTTTTTGTGTGGAAAATAATCAGCTTTTGCCCACAGTTTATGTGCATGCTGTTGCAATTCTGTGATAAAATCTTCCAAAACCTAGGATAAGATAGCTTAAACATGGTGGCAGTTAAAATAATTAAGCTTGTCAAAGATGTAAGTGCAGTAAATGTCATTTTAATGGTGGAAAATGTTTGCATTTTCATTGGTGTTATATTTTTGAGCTATTCCTTCTAAATCTTACATTTGATCGTGTGCCTGATATTGTCTGTTTCCTTGTTTGGAAATAGCATTGGTTTATCTGAAACTGTTCTGTCTTTGTTTAATCATATTTGTCTAAACACAGTTACTCTCATCACTGCAAGCTTACAGGAGCTGAATGCTGACTGCATGTAACTACCAGCTGAAGCCCCAAACTTCCTGTTCACTGATTTAGCAGGGGAAAAAAATACATGCCTATGCTGAAACATAGACATACATTACATAAAAGAACAGATTTTACCATGATTCGATCCCCCATCCATGTGTATCCTCAATGCTGTGCTGAAGTCAGTGGAGCAAACACAGCCATTAAGTTTGGCCTTGTTGACTCCACAGCCTGGAAAAAGCATCCCTGACACTGCAGAGGTGCTCCCTTTTGGAGCCTGGAAAGGATGCTCAAATCTGAAATTCAACCTTTCCTTTCCATCTTCTCCATAGTTCTAATTTAGGCAGTTTTCTTTTGTTGGCGTTGCCATCATAGATGTATCTTCTCACAGAGTGCTGAGCCACGATCATAAGACCAGTCAGATTTTTGCTCCAGAATTCCTGTTGGAAACCTGTTCTCATCCCAGTGTTAGGGAACATCTGTGGGTTTTCATTCCTCCTTCCATCCTTCATGTTTATCTGCTGCCTTGAGAAACAGCAGTTGTTTCCCCTCCAAGCCTACAACTTTTGTTAAGCTAAATAAGCCCGTATGTTTAATCTCTGCTCATAAGGACAAGGACTTCAGGATTAATAGATTTCTTACTGGGAGATCTGAACCTGATTGCAACTATTCTGGGAGAACTCCAATCCATACCATTGCAGGCACCCGTGTTCAAGGTAAAATAATTCAAAATGGAACAAATTCTCCTGATCACTCAGATAGACCTTATCTTTACATGTATCCCCTTATAAATTTAAAATATTGCATCCCACTTATTTTTTTTCCTTGCCAAAATGAGAGTTTTCATGTTCTCCAAAAATCCTTGCTTGTTCTTCAGTCCAGAAAAGACTCAACATACAAGCGATAGGTGTTACAGCATATGGTAGTGCAGCCATCAGTCTGTTCTGGCATCTGGTCTAACAAGAGCCTTGTGCAGCAGCACCTCTCTCCATGGGAATACCTTCCCTCCGGTATCCAAGGACTGCATTTTTCTGTTGCAAAAATGGCATCACACTAGGTGTTCAACTTGTATATCTAGGATGTAGTAGTAGTACACCCTGTGGTGTATAAATACACCTAAGTCTCTCTCCTCCACTTGCATTTCCATCTGATGTCTCCCCATCTGTGTGCTTGGCAACATTATATAGATGTCCAGTAACAGAAATGGTTACTACCCTTGAGAGAAGTTGATATTTTACAGACCTCAGTGGACCTGCCAATACGGAATGCTGTTCATCTCTAGCAGCCACATGAAACTGTTTATCTTTGCTGTGTGAGGAAAATGGCAGAGCTGTGTCGATTAAAGGATGTCCTGTCAGGATGCTGAAAGATGCATAAAGGTGGATGGGAGCTGGTGCTTAATACAGATCTTGGTGAGAGTATCTGGGTAACAGAAGCGGTGCAAGGGGGTGTGAGAGACCTGAGCAGAAGGAGGTGGACAGGCTAAAACAAAGTCAGTGTGATAGTAGAGAAGAGGGGCAGGCTGCCAAATGAGCAAGAAAATACAAATGGCTTGACTATTTAGCCCTGTGGGATGAAGAACAGGAGAGAGAAGGAAAAAATGTACCTGGAAACCAGTTTTAAAAAAAAAAAAGGCAAAAAAAAAAAGAAAGCAGCAATAGAAGCAAAGATGGATTATAGGCAATCTCTTAGCACAGGGCTAAATTGAAGAATGTTAATTATCCAAAATTAAAAATATAAACATAAGAGATTGGAGACCTTGTCATAGATGAGACTGTGCAGAAGCTCAGCCTCATAGTCTGCAGTGCTATCTTCAGTGTTTGCCAAAAGACTGAGTGAAACATATGTTTGCCAGTTTTCTCTGAGCCTCGCAGATTGAAAGGTGTCATTTTCAGCAGTAACCTTCCTTTTTATACTTAGATAAAAGCTCCGTAGAGCTTCAAGCTCTCTCTGCTCCACATTCCCCCCTTGAACAGGAACTAGCAGCCCCTTAAATCATTCCTCTTTGACATGTTGTTAACAGCCTTGCAGCCTGAGCTGTTCTTGCCTGACAAAAGACATTCCTCATCTGAAATGCTTCCAGTGCAGCACTGAGCAGGCAGGAAAGTCATTTCCGCTTACTCGTTTCCAGCATTTTGTGTACTGCTGCCTTGGCTGAGCAGAAACTGTCTCTCAGTAGGATGCTCACCCCGGCAAGCACTGAACTGAGATAGATACTTAAACAAGGATACAGTTGTCATTTCCAGTTCATCGGTGGAAGAAAGTCCTCCTAGCTCATCGTTTCTCTTTTGGCCTTCCTACTTCCAGCCTGTGTCCTTTTCCAGCCCCACTGCACAAGTGCTTGCAGCCTGCTCTTACCTGAGAAATAGGATTTGATGCATGGGGTGAGGTTCCTCATGCATCAAATCCTATTTCTGCTAAGCAGCACAACCCACAGAAGCCACTAGAAACTGCAACTAAAAAAACATTCAAAAAGCTACAGTATAAAAGGGGGCGAAAGAAGATTACCTAACACACTCTAAAAGAAGCCTTTAAGTTGGAAAAATGGAAAATTATGATTTTCAGAAAAAAACTACCACAGCCTAACCGCTACCTTAAAGGCAAATTTCCCTCTTCAGGTAACAGAGCTGCAGCAACTTCTCAACATCCAGAGTGCAATACTCTGCTCCCATCCTTAGGTACTGTTTCCCACTCCCTGGTGCCCCCATCCCTTCCCCATCTTGTTGTTGCTTTGCAGCCACCACTAGGTGCCCAGGTAATGCCCAGGGCAGTCAGAGCAATGGGGTACAGAGCAGGCAGGCGGCCTGGCTGTTGTGGGCAGGGGAGCAGAGGCACCAGGGAGGAGGAGGAGGAAGAGGAGGACTATAGACAGCTGGGCTCAAGCAGGTCACTGCCTCCTGAGCCTCCCAAGAAGGGGTCTGGGCACCTGGCTGTCTGCATCACTGCGGCGCTGGCAGGGAGCAGAGGTGCCTGCCCAGCACTGATCCCCTGAGACGGAATGGGAAATTTGGGTGGTTTTCCGTGCCGAGTGCTTTGAGAGAGGTGATCTGGCTGGGTTTGACAATTCATACAAACTCTCCTGAAGGAAGATGAAGGAGTTTCTCTCTGCAGGGTCACAAAGCCAGACAACACATATCTCCTTAGCTCTCTGCTGCAGTCGCTGCCCTTACAGGAGCCATATCATGTAGTCTTCTTTATAACTGTTCTGAGCATCACCTTAGAAGCTGTTCATGGTTTGACCTCCCCACAGTTCTTGGAAGGTTGCCCTGAATACTTGGCGGCTTTCACAGTGAGGAGCCTTTTTCTCATTTCCAGCATAAAGATATTCATAGCTAGTTTCTGGTTGCTTTTTTGTGCCAAGAATCCCTCAGATTAAACCCCTTCCTTCCGCCCTGCCCGGAGTTTACCATGATGTAGTTATAGACAGTGGTCAAATCCTCCTTCAAACCTGTAGTTTGCATTGCTGAACAAGGCACGTTTGGTACCATCTCATCACACAGCAGCCTTTCTACTCCCCCATTGATCCCTGGTTCTCCAGGAGACATTTCCCCACACTAAGTACTTTCCTCTACATCCTGGAAGTACTTTACCTGCTTTGCCCTTGGATTGAATTTCCTGCCCATTTTGCATTTCTCCTACTAATCTCCATTTCCTTCAGTGCAACTATCAGCTAAACCAGTAATTGATCTGAAGTAATATCAGATACCTTACTGAAATCCAGGTAGTCATGTCTGTGATTGTTCCATGAAGTTTAGGTGATCAAAACCTCTGAAGATGAGGACTTTTTGGTCTGTAAATAGTCCATAGGCAGAGTGCTGCTTTCTCCTTCAGCATCAGTGTTTACTTTCACATCTGCTGTTGTTCCCAGTGCAGTTGTGGTTTGATGCTAAGAGTTCATCTGAGGTAGGAGTGGCATCCCATGTTCTGAAATATGTTAAAATTAATGTTGCTTTATCTTCCATTAGCACCTTTTAGTCTAGCAAATCTAGTTCAATCATAACCTGCAAAGGCTAAAGGGGGATTGGGCTCCTTTTACTTGTTTATACCATACAAAACAGTGAAAGGCTTTGAATTTTAAATTGTATGTTTCTTCATCATATTTTACATTCATAATTCAGGTCATAGCAAGCCAGAAGCCTCTATGATAGAAACACCCATAAATAATGGCATTATAAAGAGTGAGGTGGTGAAAGCTAGGGTGTTTAAGAGGAGACATGATTTTCAGTCAGACTCTTTGTAGTTCTTCAGTCAGATTGTTTTCTTACTCTGATCAATAGGAATTTAGCTCTTTACTTGAATGAGGCCAAAATAGCTTGTTGATTTAGTTTTAGATTCAGAGATGTGAGATAAAAAGTGTTTCATCCCAGTTGACATTCTTGATTCTTATTACATGCTTTAATTTTATTTACTGAGATTTTGAGTAAAAGAATTTTTATAAACAAGACTTCAATACCATCATCACCTCAATTTGGAAGTTACTCTTTAAACAGTAAATACATTATGTATCTCATACTGATTGCCAGACTAATCAATAAAGATCAAACTGTGGATCGGACAGTCCTAATTATCCTGTGGCTATTTTCTAGTATGGGAATAAATTTAACCCTGTCCCTAATCTTTAAGTCTCTTGTACACAATATAAAAAGCACAATCCTAAATTAAAATAGAAAAAGAAAAATATATTGCCACCCTATCTCCATCCCTCAGAGTGCAGTGATAACATGCAACTGAGTGATGGTCATTGCATTTAATTCCACAGTTTGAAAACAGAAGGCCTCAACTCCCTTTTAGAGTTGCAACGTTCACTGTAGGCTGATCAAGGCTACAGAGATATTTGAATTATGATGGTAGTGTGGTACAAAAAAACAAAACTAGCATGCACACTTTCATTTCTTTGAAGATAACAGAAACAATTCCACTGGTTTCATAGGATTCATTGCAGTTTGTCATGTGTGGCTGATGTTTTTTTCTAGCTGTAAGTCCTAATTGAAAATTACTCTTTACCAGTGACCCATAAGACATACACCTGAGCTGGTTTTGCATCCCAGGATCCTGTGCCATCAGCAGCTTTTCTGACTACAAAACCTGAGGCAGACGACGGAGGTGGCAGCATGTTTGTAGCCATGTTTTATCAGTGCTCACTATGGAAAGCGCTCATGTTATACAAGTTTGTCACAGATTATTGTCACTCTCCTACAGAAATAGCCCTGAGGGGTGCAGTTTGGAAAAGGTTGGCCTATATGCATTGGGAATACAACCTGTCCACAAAGTAAAGTTGAAATACTAAGGTTTTCTTCTCAGTTCCATAGCTGTGAGTTTTGCTAGAGTAATTTACCTGGCACAACAGTTTTGTTCCATGCAAATATTTTTACAAGGTTTTTCTGAACCCTGGGAAGAGTATGGCTCTGAGAAACAGAAAGTTTATTTTTGTGGGTTCTTTTGGAGATCTCCATTATAATAGCAAAATTTGAAATTAAATGAAGATAGATCCATGCAGAAACTAGGAAAAATATGTGTGGAAACAGGATTCTGAAAATTTTTCACTGGCAAAAATATAATTCTAAATGAAATCTCTTACTGTGTCTTCCAGTATTAGCGGATCCATAAAGGAGAATATTTGTAGCCTTCTGTACATTAGACACCAATAACATAATGAGTTTTAAAAATTGGCAGTGTTGCTTAAAGTTCTGGACTAGAGCACCAAATTCACAGGGAGATTTCTTTATTAGACAGAAATTAAACATCCCATTTTGATCTGTTGCTGATCTTTCTGAAAACAGAGGAGCTGATAGGAAATTCAGGTTTACAGTTCGGCATTTCTCCGGGTGGCATGTGGTATTTCAGAATTCCAGTTGTTCAAAAAACAAGTGTCGGGTGCCTTGATAAGGTCATCACGTTTCCCAGCAGAATGTGAATTGTTCTTTTGCATTCAAGAGCCTGCACAAACCATGTAATATTCCTTTCCAGAAAACTCATAATTATATTAGTATGCAATCTGAGATAGCTTTTCAAAGGAAGCAGTCACCTACATAAAAGAGATATCCACAGCCTAATCATCCTGACCTCCTCCTCCTCCTCCTTCTAGTAGATGAGACTTTTTTAACTCCTTCCATTTATGTTCTTACAGGCATAGCTCATTTTTAATGTTTCAGGTTTTTTAAATATATGATTTCTTTGCAAGTATTGCTGATACCTTGTCCTGTACAACAAAAATGTTTGTTCTTAATGTCATCACCTGGAGAAAAATTCAGGCTTGGAAACCTAGAATGAAAATGAATCTTACAAATTCTAGCTGTTTAGGGGATCCTAAATAACTGTACATGAAGTTGGGGGGGGAAGGGGTTCAGATGAAGAGGGCACTGAGTGACCATGGTAGAGGTACAGTAGACTTCTTTTCTGGTTTTGGGTGTAAATCTTGTGTTGCAAAAGCATGAAAGAGTGGGATAGTTGGCAGATCTAGACTGGAAGCTGTACCTCAAGCGAGGGGGTTCCTAAGGTATGGTGTTGCTGCCAGAAATGGTATATTGTTTTCCTTTCTCGCTTCAGAACAGGAGAGTACATGTGTCACGATACTGTGAGGCTGGGATCAGTCCGAGTTTGCTGCACCACCACTGTGGTTTAATGTAATGGCACCTGGAACACTGAGGTGGGCCTTTGTATTGCACAGAGAGCTCACCTCTAGCAGATGAATAAATGGAAACACTTCTGTGCATGTAGACCTTGAGGGCTGTGCTGTTTAGAACTACGTTTTGTAAAAATTCTGTAACAAAAGTAAAGAGAGTTGTTTGGGTTTTTTTTAAATATATGTTCTAGGCAGTCCTTTCTTAAATGTAAGATGAATATTAGGCTTAGCAAGTGATGCTATTACATGTAGGCCAAGCTTCACAATTCAAGGAAAGCAGTATAATTAACCCAAAACAATATCTGTGTGTTATTTATGCATAAATAGAAATTCAAATGCAGAAATATAAGTGTTCATTAAATACAATGATGTGTTAAAAATTATACATAGTTTGGGAAGAGAGTTTCATGGATGGGCAAGAGAAGTGTCATCCTCCTTCATTGGTTTATTACCCTGAAATCTCACCTTTGAAACAACTGTCTGACCCTACCCAAAACATGCACATGAGGCTTTCTGTGCCCTGCTGTGATCACGTGCATCCTTGATGCAAAATTCCAGCAGTCTGGTCTTACTAGCACCCCACTACTTTCATTATGAGATCTCTGTGGATGACAGTGAATTAGCTGAAGTCACTCTCTGTCAGCAATGCCAACTGGCTTGCAACAGCCAATGGCCCAAACCATTAAATGGTGCCAGTCTTCAAAACAAAGGGGCCAGTTTCAAATTGCCTGGTGGGAATAATGTTGGGCTTGACTAACAGGGAGTTGTTTTGATAAGTGCTAATTTACCCAGGACTGTTCTAAAAATTTAAACAGTGTAGACAATTGAGTTTCAGCACCCAGGAACACTCCTTGGCATGGGTTAATTTACTAGTGTAACTGTACAGTACATGCAGAACAAAATCACCTTACTCTTTAAAAGCAAGTAGAATAGACTCTAACCTACGCATTTAAGAGTTACATTATTTTAAGAAATATCCCTCTTAAAAAGGGAGAGAAATTAATCAAAAGCCATGAAATGTAGTGCTTTGATTAGAATAGAAAAAGCTAAATTATTGCAAGAAAACTAAAATATGTTGGTGTAGAATGAACAGATGTGCACCTCTGGCTAATTAAGGCATTATATTATGGCCCTGTTACAGGTATACTAGAGCTATGGTTAGCAAATCTCTGTGGTTAGTGAAACTTAACACTGCCAGGAATAGCTTTCCATCAACTAAATGGGTCTATGATGCTGGACGTTATTGGAACGTGAGCGAGCACCAGGTATCATTGACAGCAGCTTTAGATTGTGTTTTTCATTTGTATCTTTTTAATTTCCTAATGACAAACCCAAAGATGTTACTGGCTTACAAAAACATTACTTGCTTTTCAGTAACCCACCTGGAATACAGAATCTACTTCTATTTTAGATTTGCTAGAATTACAGTGATGTTGCTGAAGTTTTTATTCTATACAGGGATGGCAGATATCTGCTGCAGATTTATGCCTTTGGCTTGATTTTGCAAAAGTCCTCCCTGCTTCCTTTTGAATTTGCTATAGTGGCATTAATTTAGAAAGGCACATATAGTGGGTTTATGAAGCTTTTAAGGGTTTTTTTTAGCTTGGTCTTGAAATAGTTTCATCTCTAATACCTTTTAAATATTTTTGATATTTTGAAGTTAATTAAAAACTCTTGGTTATTATGGGTTTTTCTTCTATTTGTTTATAACGTGACTATGGTCAATAAAATAAAAAATCCTCAAGACAGGGAGTAGAACAAAGTAGCAGTGATGTAATGTGCATGTAATGCTTTTTGTCTTGAGACCATGGTACAAACAATAAAACCTCAGCACACTTCAGAGGGTTGTAAGAGCTATTCTAAGTGAAGTAAGTTGAGCGGAGAGGTTCTATGAGTATTGCAAAACTACAGAGGAAATAAATGGGTGCCGATACCATGGGCAGGACTGCTAGTTTGGGGGTTTTGTTTTAGGGAGGGGGCTGTTTGTGGGGTTTTTTTAGCTCTCTTGTTTGGTTTTTTTTTTTGCAACACCTCCTTGTGGAGGGGAAAAAAATAGTGTATTCACCTCAGCAGCTCTGACAGATCAAGTCACACATGTTAAGTAAGTTCTGCCCACTGCAATTTTATGACATTACCCTGCATCTAATATCATGGTTCTTTTGCATTCCATCTGAAATGACTGAGTTTTCCCAAAAGAACATACATCCTTCACCTTTTCATTATGCAGTGGGACAGGGGGCAGGCATACGGCGTGTGCCTGGTAGGTGTGAAGACTGCAACGGGAAGGTTCCCCTACACAAGGGTTCTGGGCAGTTGCAGGAAGAGAAACAAAATCTTTGTCTTCCGCACCCCAGCCATGCAGAAAAAGAAAGTTTAAGCGGAGTGGCTGTATGAGGAACATTGTTAATGTATGTTAATTCTTCACTGAATTCAGATAGTCTGCAAGTGGGTGGCTCTTCTGGATGGATTGAAGAAGCCACCATAGCAAAGCTCTTCTACCTACTCTGATGCTGTGGCCTACTTACAGTTAAAGAGGAGAATTTCATGCCGCTGCAAACAGTTAGCTCTCTGCACAAAGCGCACTTGTTTGGGATTTGTGTGGGCAGGTGTGTGCGTTGTCCTCTCCTACATGTGTCAGATTGTACAGAAATGACAGTACATGATTTGCTGTGATCACACCTGGTATAGTGTCATCATTGTTGTGGTTTAAGCCCAGCCAGCAGCTGAGCACCACGCAGCTGCTTACTCACTCCTCTCCAGTGGGATGGGGAAGAGAATCAGAAGAGTAAAAGTGAGAAAACTCGTGGGCTGAGATAAAGACAGTTTAATAGGTAAAGCAAAAGCCACGCACGCAAGCAAGGCAAAACAAGGAAATCATTCAGCGCTTCCCATAGGGAGGCAGGTATTCAGCCATCTCCAGGAAAGCAGGGCTCCATCACGCGTGACGGTGACTTGGGAAGACAAACGCCATCACTCCGAACGTCCCCCGCTTCCTCCTTCCTCTCCCAGCTCTATTTGCTGAGCATGACACCGTATGGTGTGGAATATCCCTGTGGTCAGCTGGGGTCAGCTGTCCCGGCCGTGTCCCCCCCCAACTCCTTGTGCCCCCCCCAGCCTGCTGGCTGGTGGGGTGGGGTGAGAAGCAGAAAAGGCCTGGACTCTGTGTGAGCACTGCTCAGCAGTCATGACAACAGCCCTGTGCTATCAACACTGTTCTCGGCACAAACCCAGAACAGAGCCCCATAGCCGCTACTATGAAGAAAATCAACTCTGCCCCAGCCCAAACCAGCACACTTCTGCAACACTTCCCAAAACAATCTCTGCATTTCCAAAATAATTTCAGTTATTTTTTTCTGTTTTGTAAAAAAAAAATAAAAATCATTCTAGCCCTAAATAAATTGTTTAAACTGTAAGCAACCAACTCAGATATTTGCACTTTTCCATAATCAGCAGATATCAAACTATACAACTCCCAAAGCTGAAGCATACAGGATTTCAGGTCCTGTTCTGCATTCCAAGTTACGCGCTGCCTGAGAGATAAATGGAAGCATAGAAACAGGCTGCTCATAGTAGCTGTATTACTGTGCTTTTAAATAAAGCCTGAATCAGCTGAAGTAGTGGAATTTTACATGTACTTCAGTGGGTACAGCACAGTCTCAACAACAGATTATTATGTATTCCTATTCCTGTTTTGCACTTGTCACTCAGATATCTAAAACACAGCTTACATGTCACAACAGTTTCAAAGATGTGGAACCTGAGGTGCAGAGGAACTGCATCATTTGCCCTAGGCTAAGACTACAGTAGCCCCAAGTCACATATCATATTCTCATATCAGTCTGTAATCTTTGTGCAATTATAGGATGTGTGAATTATGAATTGGCTGACACATGCAGAAGATTATAACAGGGCACGTGTGCTCAATAACGATGAAAGCCACGCGTCTTGTTTTCAGAAGTCTACACCAATGTGGAGTGACTAAGTGTACATTTTGAATGATACATATTTGTCCCTCTGTACTCTGTAAGATCTGTGCTGAACAATTATTTTAAACACAAATTATATGGAGACTGGCTTTGACTTTCTACATACATAAGGTGAGCTCACTCACCTTCCTAGGAACCTAAAATAGGAATGTATCTTTTTTTTCTTTATCCTGTTACATTATTAAAAGTTTATGTAAACTTTCTTTTAACAGCATCAGAAACTTTATCAGTTAATTACATCTCTGTCAAACAGTATTTAGCTGTAATCAAACTAAATTACTGTGCAGTAGCTTTCATTATGCATTGACACACTTTTGTAATGGCTACAGAAAGAGCTTATTTACAAGTCTAGACATTCCTGAAAAGGGAGAAAAAAACATGCTCTTTTCAGTTTCTGAAGGATGTAGTGACTGCATTTATAGCTGAAGCTGTCCAGTACTGAATTGGTATGTATGGCTTTCATTCTCCCCTCAGGACCTTACAGGCTTGATTTTGTAATAAATTCAACATGCAAGTCCTAAATATATTCTGCAGAGTAATAAAACTGGTAGAAATTTTCCTTCTGAAAACATGAGCAAATCTGGTGTTCATGAATGTGGCAGTCATATTATAGGCGTCCTGGACAGAGAGTCATATAATGAAACCAGTGTCCCAGCCATATCAGACCACAGGTTTCTGCCCACAGCTAAACCAATGCGTACAGGAAACCATCATGTTAAAGAGGAGAAAAAGGAGCACCAGGTCCTTGATCCAGAGCATTTCCACAGCAGTGGCTGTTCAGCACTAACCTGAGAGGTTAGTGTGTGCATGCAACCTTACAAAGCAGCACTGCCCAGAGGGGCAGGTGTGAGCTGGCTCTGAACAAGAGGGGCAGGTGGAGCTCCCTTCACCATCGCTTCGGTTGTCTAATGCAGCTTTGCAGGTGAGCTGGGTTCATACACAGCAGGAGGGTCTGTAAGCCAGACCAAGGGCTAGTGGACAGGCCAGGTTCACAAAGGAGTTATGGCATACGCACAACAGTAATAATCGTGAGGACACTCACTGCTGCCAGAGCTGTCTGTGCTGTACAGCCTCTGTTCATGGCAACGCTGGAGATCATGTTCAGAGCTGGGATCCAGCTCATGTCAAAATCTCCTGGTTAATGAGGAGACATCATGAAACCCAAAGGCTGTGCAGATCACAATCACTCTCACAAGTGGAAGCAAAGATATTTTAGGACTTTTCCCTTACTTGCTGACAGAGGGGAACTTGCAGCACTGCCAGCAGTGGCCCTGTGCCTGCCAGAGAGAGTGCAGTACCCTGGGAGCATAGCAATGTGGTCAGGGGTCAGCCAGTTTCTCATCAGTCCACTTGAATGAAGGTTGGTGCTCAGCAACAGCACACGCTGGTGTTAAACGCAGGCACGAGGTATACAGAAAGCAGAAAACAGGTCAGGCTATTGAAGCCTGAGTTGGAAGAATAGCAGGAGTTCGAAGGCTAAAGTCAGAAAGGCTGGTCCAGAAAATGAAATTCATCTAGCATGAGATAAGAAGGATAGCAAAATCAGTCATCCTTACAAGAAGAAACCCAGGTGAAGGAGACCTATTAAAAGATGTCTAGGAGAAGACAACAGTGGGTTTGTCTTTTTTTTTTTTTCCCCCACTAGTTTTTGGTAAAAGTTCAGCTATTAAGTAGATGCCTAGCACACTTAACAGCAGTGACTGAGCAGTAAAATATGAGCCTAGAGTAAGAAAAGACTAAGAAAGTATTCCAATCATTTAGATCTTTTCTAATTGGTTGCACCCAGTGACCTTCATAGCACAATCTTTAAAGAGCAAGCTTTTTAAGTCTGAAACAGTTTTAACAGGTAACACTCACTTCTGATGGAGGCTGGGCAGAGAAGCAGGTGTATATAGTACTCACTTCAAGAGGGAGAAGGGAGGAATTATAGACCAACTGACATAACTCCACTCCCCAGAAAAAAATCTGCAGTAAATAATGAAGCAAAGGAATATGAGGCACCTGGGAGATAAGAAAGCAGGGAGGTCACCAGTGAGACAAGTTTTTGTCAAGATCAAGTCATGCCAAATCAGTCTGATTTTTTCTCAAGTAGGGTAAGAGGCATTGTTAGTAGGAGAGGAACAGAAGGTATCATACATACTTGACATGAGTAAAGCTTTTGGTACTTGTCTCACCTGACAGTCTTACAATAAATGAGGGAAACATGGTCACGATGACATGATTTTTAGCTGGATGGAGACTGGTTGTCTGTAGGGAGAGAATGTCCATCAGTGTATCTAAATATCAGGAGTGGAGGTTCAGGAAAAATCTTTGGTCTGATTTTTAGTGTTTTTGTTGACAATGTCAGATAATGGAATAGAGGGTACACTTATGAAAATTTTGGACAACGTAAAATTGGGAAAAACTGCAAGTATGTTGGAGAGTAGGATTAGAAATAAAACAACTTTGGTAAAATTCAATGTCCTTTCTGTACTGTCAAGGACAAAATTCTACATGAATAGTCAACAGTAAAAACATGGGAGTGGGAACAAAACAGAAATGACCTGAAGGTTACACTGGATCAAAAGGCAAACAGGAGTGTGATATGTTGCAAAAAAAGGCAAATAGTTTTATGAATACATTCTGTAAAATTTGTAAGGCCACATTTTTGCATTTTCAACACACTGATGCAAGTCGATACGGCCTGGAGGACAGCAAAAAGAATGATCACAGGTCTGGAAAAGATAGTCTGTAAGAAAGAGTGAGGAAACTGAAGCCCTTTAGTCTTAGAGAGAAGAATGTTTGTGTACCTGGTAACAAGTACTCACAAGGCTGTTGCAAAAAAAGGAATAATCTCCTTTCTGCCTTTACAGTATATAGGAAACAAAGTCATGGGCTTCATCTGCCCCTGTGAAGATCCAGGTAAGTCACAGGGAAGTACTTTCTAATGGTCAAGATAGCACAGACTTGTAATAAATTACTTGGGGAAATTGTGGAGTCTCTAGTATCAGAGGTCTTTAAGCATAAATTGGACAAACAACTGTTGTAGATATAGTTGATGCTCCCAAGGAGCATAGAGAGGAGTAGATGATTCAGGGTCATTTCAGCCCTCCTTTTCTACAGTTCTGTGTAATAGGTACCATAAATAAAATTAAGGAAAAGGCCTAGAGTTGTAAGCAGTCTTCATTTGTCCTTTTGTCATAAAATCTTTCAAGTTAGATAGGAAACTGAATTATTAAAGGATAAAACAAAGAGCAAAAGGGACTCTCACACAGGACTTAGAAAGAAGCTTAAAAAAAAAAAAGAAAGAGAAAAAATCCTTCTGCTGCAGTCACAATTAGAGTCACAGCAATTGTTCAGTCATGAGTTGCTGTTGTGTACCATGGGAATAAAGGCCAAGATGAATGCTGCCTTTATTTTAACCAGTAAGTCTTTCAGAAAAGGGCCTGTATATTATTCGACTTAGTGTCATGCTGAGTCTGTCCTCAATGCTTATCGAAGAGTAATAAGAATATCATACTCAATTTTGCTAGAATACCTTCCTCCCAGATTATCTGAGATGCTCTACACTACTACCGCAGTACCCCAGGGTGTGCCTGAAGCACAGGGGATTCACCCGCCTGGCCTACTTCCATCTCATTGGCCAAAGCAATTGAAAATTTATTTGCGCTTAAATTCCCTGATTTATTACAGACTGCTCAGGATGTCTAGTGTTTCTGTTGTACTTTTTCTTGTTCATTCTCTTTTGCTAAATGGCATAGGCATATTTTGCTGTTCAAAAAAAAGTAAAATCAGAGGAGAATGTACATGAGAAAGCATAATTTCTCTTCCTCGTGCCATTGGCCAGCTATTCAGATGAAACTGCTGTGCATGGTGAAGACTTTTTCCACAAGGTCTTCTTCCATGGGCCTTCCTGTGAGATCCTGTGGAGGCCTCTCTTCCATCTACATCTCATCAGGCCAGATGAAGTGCTGTCATTCTACAAGTAAATCTTACATTATAGTACATCGAAGTTACAGGACATAACTAGAGCTAAATATATCTGTGTAATGTTGCCATGGAAATATAGGATTGTGATGTAAATATAAATTTTCTGTATCCACCTTATTTCACTAACACAAATTAGCAAAGCTCCAATCAGAGAATGACCATGCTTTTATTTTCTTTTAGTGGTTGGTATTGTCTATTGAAAATCAGAAGAAAGTGAAAATGGGGCATTTTAGCTACTATAAGAGTATCTTCTCATGATCGCATTTTATGTGCATGCTATTTTAAACTGTTGTACAGCACTGTACATCTAAAAACTCTTCATCCATCCAGAGAATTCAAATGATTTTCAAGTCTCACCCATATCTTATAAGTGGGGAATGTAATTCAGCAATGCCTAGATTGTGAAGTGAGTTAGTACACAGCTCTGGCTTGATAACTGGCCCCATATCTTCTCATTTAATTACATCATTTAGTCATTAAGAGACATAGCATACAAATAGTACAGCACAGGCTATCTACTTTACAATGAGAGTATGCAATGCCTAAAGCTGTACTCCAAACTGGGAGGGTCTTTGAACTTATGCTGCAGAGGCACTGCCTGCAAAGGAACATAACACTTACTAAAATCAATATGTGAGAAATAAAGTGAGGAACAAACAAAATAGAGTGTATGTAAATCGAAATAAGTGTTTTACAAAGTGTATTATCCTAGTTTAACTAAATCCATTTCTAAATTAAGACAGTTTAACTCAGAATACTGTTCACATTTATACAAGACAATGTAATTACCAGGTTGTCTTCAATACCAGAAGCTATTATGCTACTTGCGCAGCAGAGCTGTTGGGACTGATGAAAATTTGGAAACAAGTCCCCAGGTATTTACCATGTAAGGGAGCAACGCTGAAAATAGACACAGTCTTGGAAGGTCCTATTCATAGTAGGTTGTGGAGCAGGAGACATGCTCAGTGAATGACAGGTGGCTCAGGTTGGATAACAGGAGGTCACTGAGTGTGCTGGAGACCTTTAGTAACAAGGCTGTTTGGAAGCAGGTACCTTTTACAGAAGTCCAGCCAGCAGTCTCTCCCCTCAGAGGGCTGGGGATCCACAAAGCTAGCTGGTACTTCTATGTGGCTGAAGAATGGGATTTCTGCATCAGTGAAAACACTGGGGGGTGGGGGGTGGGAGGGTGGAGGGGGGTGTCCGTTTTGCCCTTTTGTCTGTAAGTTCACAACAAAACTATTGACCCCATTGGCCAACGTCAACAAAACTTGACAGGAGGCTAGGTCTTGAAGATACGATATGCCAACAGTAGGTCTGTTAAAGCCACGACCTGGCAGCTTGAGGCAGCCCCAGCCGCATGCATGGCTGGTCCAAGCACCACAGGCATCATCTTGCGCACAAATATGAGGTCAAGCAAGAGAAACAGTGGGAGAGAGAGGACAGGGCAGCAGGGACTGAGATTAGGAATTGTAGTGACTGTGACAGGTTCTATGTGGACTGCAGGGAGAGGTCAGAGGAGGTACTAGGGGTGGGCAGGAATTCTGGGCTAGGATGCTGGGGAGATAAGGGAGAGGGTAGGAGTAGCTGCAGGTGTTGTGAGGATGGGACACAAGAGAGACAGCTCAGATTATTGCAGTGGCAGCCTTTGAAAGACATGGGCTAGGTTATTGAGGCAATTCACACACATTTGTGGGGCACGCGCATCCTGCAGGTTTTCTGCAAACGGCAGGCTGGGTAAAGGAGGGAAATTTTCCTACATGGGGTCTTATGAGTTTGTAATAAAAAAGAGTTCACGCTGCAAGTTCAATACAAATCTGTTAAAAAGTCAGTCAGTCATGAGGCGCAAGCATGGTTAGCAGATATCGTTAGCTAGCTATGTCTGAGAAGCAGCCCTGCGAGCCAGTCTCACTTTCTAACTTAAAAGGGAGGAAAAGTTGAACAGCTTCTCCCAAAGTTATTCCCAAAATTCCCACCCACAAAAATGCAATTCTGGGAAGAGGAGAAAATTTCTATGTTTGCAGCCTCATATCATAGAATATTTTTAAGATTATGGGCATGTATAAAAAAGGACCTGCTAAAAGACTTCAGACTTGGCTGGAACATTTTTCTGCACAAATCTGGTCAAAGATTTTTTGTACGAATTAATCGGAGGTGTCTGCTTTCCACCGAGTGATTGTGAAATGTCTGATCTTTCTCACTCCTACAGTCAGCTAAACCAATTTGCAGTACATGAACACAGATCAGTTCAGACATCTCTTTCTGTCCACTCCAACTTGATTGCTTTTGGTGCAGTCCCTGTGTGCTGTTGTTACCTCTGCATGTCAAGCTCATCAGTGCCATGCTGTAGGAGCATCTCTGCTACAGTTAATGTCTTCAGATAAAGATGTATTTTTATCAAGGGTGGACATGACTGTGTGCAGCCATGCAGATGTGACCACATTAAATGATGTAGCAGCATGCAGTCCATCAGTTTCCTTATATTGTTGCCTGGTTTTACATTGGATAACTGATTAGCTATCTCATTGTAGAAAACACAGCTGGGACAAGCATTTAGATTTCACTGTGAAGTAAAGTAGATGAAAGTCTTTGGCTGATCTCCACAAGCCACATCATGACAAATACTGCGAATTTAGTGTTTTAAAGAAAGTCAGCAGAAAACATTTATTGCACTGTAAGAAACACACACTTAAAAAGCACTCAGTGTCACTAAAACACTGCCCAAGGAAAGAGTAATGTATTCTTACTTAACGTTACTTAATCACTGGCAACTTATACAAACTAAAATTCCAATGAGATACACAGTCAAGAATTCATCTAAGACGCTAACTCAAGTGCATACTGTAGCTGTGCTTTCTAGATGAATATTCAATCATCTGTCATTTGCTGCATAACAGTGCACACACACTGTTTTTTGTAATAGTGAAAACACAGCTACGATAGATGCTACTAAAATGTAAACCAGGAGACTTTTAAGTAAGATAATGTGAATCTACCCTTAAGCATCTTTCGTCCAAGGCTTCAGAGGTTTCTGCTGAATGTTTTATCAACAAGAAATACAGAATTAGTTTCACTAGTTCATCTTTTTTTATCTACCGGTTTACTATATATTTTTCCTATGTCTGTTTATAGCAGTGTAAGAGGCAGCCATATATTCCAGAAATTCTTCTTTCTGTTAGTGCAAGGCAGGAACAGCATCCTTAAAGGAATTCAGTGGTGAGTGAGTTCACATGTACTGCATGTGTTTTGGCAAGACAGATGGATTTTTGAGACTGTGCAACTGGGTGATTTTAAAACCCTTGAGAAGTCTGCTCCAGGGACCCCAAGGATTTTGTAGTTGGCCCAGGACACATACTGTATCCTTTCTACTCAAAGGTGTCTGTTTAATAGTTTAATAGTTGTATCACCATTGTCTTATCTCTCAGAATGTTATAATGTGCAGAAACTACCTTCCTCTGAGCCAGACTTCAATATCTCAACATCTATTAGATTACTTCCTAGAAACTGCTGCTTTATTTAAAAAGTCAATAATACTTTCTGAGATGTTTTTTCTTCTCAAATGGACATGATGCTATCTTTGCCTTCCCAAATTTTAGTTTCCTCTTCAGATTACAATATGCATCCCAGGATCCTATGCTGAGCAGGTTTGCAGAAAAAAAGCTACTGAAAATTAGTTAAGTGGCTCTGTGTCACACACATAGCAGATTATTAATCTGCTGCTATAGATTATTAGGAAGGTGTTAACTCATGCTTGACCGTAGCATCTTACTCTTATTTAAATGTTTTGACTTTCTATTTTTCTAGTACCTGCACGCAAATGGGATTGTGCATCGTGACTTGAAGCCAGAAAATCTACTCTATGCAACACCAGCACCGGATGCACCACTAAAAATTGGTAAGTAGCATTAAATGTATGCTTCCTTAATTCCTCTGTAGGAGTAATAAGTGCTAACTGATGTCTCACCACCACTTTATTCAAAGGTAATGCTTATACTCAAATGAACAACAGCATGTTACTTCTTCAGCAGCACAGCTGTGCATGGTGTTTTTAAAACCAATACAAAAGTAGATGCTTGCTTAGAGAATTCATAGCCAAAATTGTGCAGAACTTGGGAGAGAATAAAGCGCTCAGGAGGAACAAGAAGGGTCATGAGATCAGCATACAGTTGCATACACCACTCCTGTGCCCGTTTGTGTGGGTTTTTTTGTTAAACCAGTATTTTAAGAGGAAAGATTCATTGGCATGAAAATACAAATGTGCAGATAAGTGGTAGAAAGCAAACTGAGCAAGGCTGACTTCTGTTTTGACAGCAGATTTGGGGGATAAGAAGTGATCTTCTCAAAGAGCATAGGGAAGCTATCTGAAGCACGGTCAGCACTATGGGGGGATGACGAGGGACAAGGGGAGAGCAGGCTTTCCTGAACAGGGATGTATTGTGCCAGTTCTGTTGGGGATGGCAGCTGCTTGCAAAGGGCATGACCTCCAAAAATGCTGGGTATGCCCAGTTTTTGCTTGAGCAAAGAGGAGCTCTGTGCAATGCTCCTGAGCCGTATGTGACCAGTTTGGAGATACCACCTTGTGCTCCCTTACCAGCGAGCGTGGGAGTGTGGGAGCATGTAAGGAGTGAGTGTTGCCACAGTCATCAGGGGTTTCAGGAACCAGATTTCCATGAACTAGTCTCAAGCAATTTAATATCAATTTCTAGGGAAGTCTTGCATCTCAGGATTGTATCTTAATTTACATTTTGTCCTAGTTCCTATCTTTCCTGGAAAGGCTCTAAACAACTGCACCATGATAGTTTAATGCAGCACCCAGTGGCCTTGGTTTGACAGACAGACTGGTGTAGGGTCATCTGAAGCATTTTTCTAAATACTGTGATTATTCATCTTCTGGTTAAGATTATTGCCTTGTTTACATTGAGATCTGATTTACAATAAGTGGCAGTGTTTATAAAAGTAAAGTATATTTCTGTTTAGATAAATAATAACACAGAAATTGTAACCATTTAAGGACAAGTGAACCCTAACTGCACATTTCTAGAATAATATATGCACTATTTTTATCCTGATCTTGAGTCAAAATATTCCCTTTTATATTCACTGTAACAAACCAAAAATATTTCTATTTTGCATTTTTTAAGGCCAGACTGTCATCACCTAGACTGAAATTTGAAGAAGCTCAGTTTATTCTCAGCAAAAGCTAAAATAGTTGTGAAGACTTCAGGTTTTATGTCTTTTAAAAAATGAGTCATGCAAGTACGACATGTAACGTCATGAAGGCTTTTGCTGTCTGAGTAGTAATTCAGGGTGGAAACACTGCAAAAAGGATGATCAGTACTTCTCCTGGCACAACCTCCATGCCCCTAGAAGCCCTCTATCAAAATACTGCTGGGATTTTTCCTTGCAGGGATTACGTACTCTGACCCTTATCCAAGAAATCACTGATGCACAATTTTTTAACCCAGAATTGTTCTGTTAATTTTATTGTATTACTTACAGAGTGGAAGCTGAATAGATACCTAAAATGCATTTTTGGATCACTGCTTGTATGCCCTTAAGCATGCCATTGTATTGGCTTTCTGCAATCTTCAGGATAAAACACAAGCTACGTTTCTGTCAAGGAAGAGCCAGGAATACTCATTTGTATGGACAAATTTTGTGTTTGGATTGCAGTCTGGCTGCATTCTTTAAATTGATCCTCATCTCTGGAAAGGACAGTACTGTTCATTTAATGCATAAGTGTTCATTTAATTACATATACAATGTGAAAACAAAGTGATTTTACAAGGAAGTAAGAACACTTATATTCCTAAACAATCTTAACAGCTGACTTTGGACTTTCCAAGATTGTGGAAGATCAAGTGACCATGAAGACAGTTTGTGGAACTCCAGGATACTGTGGTATGATGTTTTTTTATTTACAGTATGCTGCACTTATGTGAGGTTGTTACATTTTCTCTTTCCAAGGTGAAATGCTTCTCCCTGAAGTAAAAATTCAGAAAACCTCTAAAAAGCAGAAATAAAACCCTAAAATTCAGAACCACCACTGGGTTAAATTTTTCTAAACTCATATTCTGTAGCACTGAAGCTTAATAATCAAAACATATGTCATTGAGCAAGTTCATTACATGCATGGAAATAAGTTCAACCATCATAAAAATGCTGAAATTACTAAAATAATACTGGAGAGGCATCAGCAGAAATTTGGACTACAAAAGGCATAATGGAAAACACTAAAAATTTATAGAGGTCATAACAATTATGAATTTTTGAATATTGCTTACAGTGAATTTATCTTATTTTTTTTTTAACGTAGAGGAAATAAAATTATTCCTTAAGAGTAGGGTCACAAATTAATCCCCTAAACCCAAAATGTTTCAGCAAATATACGGTTTTAAATGCAGGCTTCACTCAGACCATTCTGGTCCATGCCAGAATGGTACCCAAATAACATAATAATGAGTGCAACATCAAGGAGCGCTTTGTGGCAGATCTTGTCAACTGGGATGACTGCTGTAGATCTAGTCATCTCTTTCAGCATTAAAAAGGCTTTGGCAGTTTCAACTAATATTTTTTTCTCCTACACAAAATAAGAATGAAATCATAGGTTTCCTTCAGTTTTACCAAGAGAGTGAGTCAGCATGAACTGCTGCTTACCAAAACGACTAATTTGCCTGTGCAAATTCACAAGACATCAACAAGCATGAGTTTATGGATGACTTCAAAGCAAACATCTAACTCGTTAGCTTAGCACTGTATTACACAAGGATCGTAATTTTAATTCCCTTAGTAATTTAGAACTTAGGAAATTATATACTTAATGATGTTGGGGTTATATTTTTCAGTTGATGGCCTTTAAGGACACTTTCTACTTGTTTAACTATGGAAGATGTGCACAATGTTTAGAAACTGTGTTTTGTCCCAGTTGCTCTGTTCTTACACGTTTCTGGTTTTTCCAAAATCACAGCTAGTTCATGCTTCTTAGTCTTGTAGCTTTTAATAATATAAGACATCTAATTTGAATGCAAGAAAACCACCACTGATATTTCAAATTAAAACAAGTTTCTGTAGGATCACATTTAGGAAAAATATGTTTACTCAGTGTCATATGGGAGAGCGAGGTTTCGATAAGCAAGTGAAAAAACATAGTACTGGTAACAGTCCGTGAATAATTAGGAATGTGTGGGTTTTCCTCCATTGCCCTGGGGAGAAAATAAGTGGGGCAAAGAGCGGACACTGCAATTGCCATATGCATAATGTCTGGCAAACGATGCCATGGCTGCACTGTATGTCAGATACCAGTAATCCAAAGAGGATATAACTAAAACTCACCCCCCAAAAATCCAAAATCTAAAAGCAGAGTTCAAGCACATAACCTGCCACAGCAGGGAGAAAGCAAGCGTAAAACTGATCTTGGAAAAATATAATTAAAAAGATGCTGCTGAGCCCCAGCGGCCATTCCCTCGTGGGGATGGAGCATTGTGCTCCGCCTGCGGGGCTGCAGCAGGAGCTGGTCCTGCTGCCGGCGGGCACGCGCTCAGCCTGGCCGTCCCCTGCACACAGCAGACTTTTCTTGAGCAGAAGCATCCCCAGGTCGGAGGGGACGGCAGGGGCCTGCAGGATGCTCCCTCGCTGTGGAGACCCTCCGGCCTGCGTGTGGGTGGGTGGTCTGCAGAGCAGGGCAGGACCCTCGCGGGTTTTGGCTGGGTTTCCCGTGGCGGTGCCAAGCTGTGCGAGGCCGAGCAGCCAGCAGCCGGACGGAGCGTCACTGACTGCCTGGCAGCTTTCAGCAGGGCATCCCGTGCTGGCTGTCAGGTTCCCAGAAGAGCACCCTTGTGCACAGCTTCGGTGTCAGAGCAGGGACAGTTAGCTCCTGGAGACGCGCAGAAGCTCGCCTGGAGTCCCGGAGCCAGAAAATGACCCAGAAATTAATCCTCCCATGCCAGAACATGCAAAAGGAGCCCTTATGGCAAAAGAGAATTGCAGCCCTTCGTTGCAAGGCGCTTCCATCTTAGCCAACCAGCTTATGGCCAGGGAGGCTGGTGGTCTTGTTTACACCTGGGCAAGCCTGCTGGGCTTCCCATGGTGGATGCTTACCTCCAGAAACCAATGTGATCTCGTGGAGGAGTCTATTTCTACCATGCTTGCTGAACTCTAGATCCTGAATGGGCTCCTACAAGAGACTGCAAGTTGCTAGCAGTGTGCTGGGTGGTAAGCATCTCGGGTAGTTTTGGACATAGCTGAGCTAAGCCATGTGGAAACTAAAGACCTGGCATTTGCTTTTGTAACTATAGAAGCAAAGGAAAGAGGACATTGGAAAAGACCAAAAGATTACTCTGTTACCTTGTAGCACAGCTGATAATGCAATTCAGGTGACATGTCTGTCACCTTGTATGGCATTCTCTGCCAAGCACATACAGGTGCCAAGTATGCTTTAGAGTAGCACTGAATTCCAATCTGCTTAGTTTTGTAAAACTGTCTTTCACATAATGGCTATTAACATTCTGTTTGTCTTCTTTTGTGACAGTTATACTACAAATGCCATAAAACTGTAGTTGGTATTTAGCCCTTTTTATGCCTGTCTTTGTATACCGTAAAAATAGGATAAGGCTGATTCCTACAGAAGAGCTATCAGAGTAGGGATGACTTGGTAGGGAGGTTGAGGCTGAATATCTGTACTGAGAAAAGAAAGGAGCTTTGTGCCTACAGACATGGACCTGAGATGCCTACGGACATGGACCTGCAATCCTTGCTTTACAACCTGAGTTAACTGACCATGCAGAATTCCTCGTGCCTGGAAAACATTCAAGCATTACTTTCCAGCAGTGGAGGAAACCCAGGAGGAATACTGTTTAAATGCCAAATTAAACCATGAATAATTGATAGTCACAGGCTGCTGACTCCCACATCCTGCCCACCCAGTGATCAGCAGCTTCTCCAGAAAGGACACGCCAACAAAAACACATACTGGAGTCTGGATACTTTGGCATCAAGGCTTGCCAATCTACAGTTGCTGGGATGTGCAAAGTGATGCAGAGGACTGAAAGCAAGAAGATGGTCACAAAGAACTTAACTTTCTGCTATATTCTGCTTTCAGTGAACTTAACAAGAAGGGCATAAGTGGTTTCTGACAGTAGCATATAAAAATAAGCTAGTGCAGAGCAGTGACTCATGACCAGTCTGTTACAGCCAACTTCTAAACTAACAGCAATGTATCAGTCAAATCCATTCACCAAAAGCAAACTTCTGGAAATATTAAAAAATTATATTTACAAGATATATAACTGTGTAATCACAGTCCAAATAGCAAGGCAGACCTGTGTATACAAATCTTTGGTCTGCTTTGTAGCCATTTCACAATACTGAGGGGGAAGGAGGAGAAAAGCGAAAGGGCAGAAAGTGTCTTCTGCCCTTTTCCTGAGCAAGAAGACGTCCGAAGAAGCATCCCGTTCTCTAGAAGAGGAAGCATATTGGCCATTAAACAGAAAAAACGTCCTATTTACTTCAGAACCCCGCACATGGCATTAACAAACATGGCAGGGAGAACCGTGGTTAACATCTCTTTTCTTGGTCCGTCTCCATCTCTTTCTCTGAGGCCATTGGCTGCTTTGCACGTAGGCCGTCCTGTTAGCTACGGATTGACCTGAGTTGAAATCAATTGGGACCTAGTGTCCCTTCTCAAAACCAGCCCTTCTCTGTTCGTCTGTTTAGCAGAAGAATAAGAAGGTAGGGAAAGTCTGCACTTAGACTGGCAAGCTTTTTCCCAGCTGCCAGCTGTACAAGTGGTATGGAGCAAACTTAGTGATTAATGTCCTTTGCCTGCTATATTAATGCTTTGTGAAAATGCTTCATGTGTTCCCTGCATAGTAAATCCTTCAGGTAAGTTGAAAAATTCTGAGACAGCTGCCTGGAGGCCATTAGGGAGTTGCGCAAACTCTGATTAAAATCATACCGTGTTGCTGCCCATTCCTTGGGAGAGCTAGCTGCCCCAATGGAGACCTTGCACAGTCTGGGAGCAAAGCAGGAGCATGCCAGCAGCCTGCTTCAGTCTGGATGGGCAACCAAAGCTTCAGGCTCAGCAGGGACCTATCATACGTTTTGGGAAGTCCCAGCCTTTCTTGGCCCTGCTGCTCATGACTGTGAAAGTGTAATTCGAGAGGGCAAAGAGATGCATAAGTACGCGCTGCAGCATTGATGGGCATAGGTGCAGCAAGTCCACTGTGCCCTAGAAATGTGGCAGCCATCCCATGTGCATCGTAGAACCAGTGGGCTCAGGGGCTTTGCTGCCATGCCATATATCTGATGGATATTAATACAGAAGAAGGGCTACTGATACGTGGACGTGTGGCTTAGCAGTGTCTTTTTAATTATTTTTTCCAAATTATTTGGGTACTTTTGTCTGTGGCCAAAAGGTGAGGGAAGGAAGGGTCTTGCCTCCCCTAGTATCAAGCACTTCCATTTCCTTCTCTGGAGATGTGGCATTTTCATCCTGCCACCTCAGGAGCTTTGCCCAGGGAGTTTTGCCCAGTCGGAGACAAACCTTGAGGATGCGTGGAGGTACGAGGCCTGAGGGGCACAGGGGTCAGGTGTACTTGTACTTGAGGTAGGCACATCACGGTTTGAGTGTGCATCCATGCACATTTTTAGTTACACACAGCAGCAACAGACACCGTCTGGGGGATGTGGCAGTCTGCTCAGCTTTCCTCGAGGTGTGTCTGTCAAGCTGCTTGAGCAGAGATTAACTCCTCTTCACCATTGCAGAGCCAGAGTCTCCCAAGACTGCCTGGCCTTTCCACCTGCTCTGCACTGCAGCAAAAGCAATTGCCTGAAATGGTCTTGTCTTTCCTTACAATTAAAACAGAATACCAAAAATAAAGTCCAAATAAAGTACCAAGTAAATAAGTAAAATACTGAAGCAAAAGTAGCACTTCATTTGTCACACTGCAGCCCCAGTGCTGCTGTAGCTTTCTGTGGTTCCTTTCACAAATCTAAAAAGCAATTTGAAACCAAAGTCCACTTTTCATTTTATTCTAGCTGTGCTTGGACATGATTTCTTTTACTTTATACTCAGTGAAGGGAATAATTTGCCTAATTAAGCGCTTAAAGGGACAGGCCCTAACTTTTAAAGACACCTACGAGTGTGCATGGAGCTTAAATTGACCTTGTGACTGTTATTTCTACATTCAACTTTCATCTTATTGACAAGTGTTTTATCATCTGCAGCACCAGAGATACTGCGGGGATGTGCCTATGGCCCTGAGGTGGACATGTGGTCACTGGGGATTATCACCTACATCCTGTAAGTGCAGACAGTGCCCCGGAGTGATTAATTTGTGAGCACCTGCAGGTTTTTATGACATTATGATCTGTGCTGTTGGAAAACACAAGATCCTGAACTTTAATTATGATATTCCTAATCTTATTTAAGTCAGTCAAATCCTAGAGGACCATGGCAAAACACTCGGGTTATATATTTGGTAAATATAACACTTCTTCCTGAACAGCAGCAAGGTCTGCACAGAATCATGCTATTAAAGGGAATGAATAGCAGCGAAGCTGCTGAAAGCAAAAATACAAGCATACGAGTGTCAGAAAGCATCGTATGTTTTTTTCTCATTTGCATAAACCATGAGATATACTATGATCCTAAGTAGTTTCTCAACTACAGATGGGGCAAGGAGAAGTTAAGGTGCTTGTAGTAGTTCCACAGTGCATGTGAATATTCCCAAATGCAGCTGCCCCATCTGTGTCAGCCACAGACATTGCTACAGCTTCAGCTGCAGCATCAGTGTTGCTGTCTCACAACATCTCAGCCAGGAGGCAGGTAACAGCCCTCAACCCTCTGTCTGCAAATCAGTCTGATGGGTTAAATGATTAATGTTGAAGTGTTCCACTTCTTACAAGTTAACCAGACACTGTTGACAGAGGGCTGTGAGCGATGCTGGCCATACATATTTTAAACAGTTAAGTTGCAACTGCAGACCAAAATTCAAAACATTTGTGTCTAAAGGTAGGCACTTGCATCTGCATCTTAATATGGCTAGTCCTAATTCAATTGGTAAGCATTGTTATTATTTTATTGTGTCGATGGAATCTTTCAAAGGAATATCATTGAGAAGGGAAAACTCTATCTGATGTATCGACACTTCTTTTTATGGGAGAATAACTAACTTCATTTATTCCCTTGGCAACACCAATGCTCAGCTGGCTTGTGTAGTTGTATATGATACTTGCAGGATGCCTTTTATGGGAAGAAAATGGGATTTTACACATACACATTGAAGATATGGAGGATTTTATACATCCAGGCCATTTTCTTTCCCCTTCTAGGACTCATTAAATGTGTCCAGCAAGTACAGTGTGTAATAATACCATTACTTTCTTTGTGTCTTTTGCAAAGAAAGAATTATATTTTCTAGGATTTATACTAAAAGCACTTGTAAGGATATATAAACACTCTGATGGAAATATCAGAAAGCATCTTTTGTTCTGTACATAAGCTTCAAATAAGTCATGGCTCTCCTTTTGAGTGCCTGTAAATAATAGGCTACAATATTCCTATTTGCCATTTTGTTACTTGCTTCTTTTAAAATGTGAATCTTTGTCTCAAGGCCTGGTTCAGTCTGTAGAAGATCACATCTCACATACTGCCTGCCAGGTGATCTTTTCTCATCAGTTCTAGGGGTCCATACGTGGCAGAGATGTAAAATTTGCCAGCAGGGCTGTCCCTGAAATTGTAGAGGTGCCTTTTGTTGTCCCTTTACAAAGGTATCTAGATTAAGCCATGGGCTTGCCTAGTTATTCGATGATTGAGGGATAGTTGTAGTTGAGATTGAGAGCCTTCCTTAAGCAGAACTTGCTTTCAAGTGTAGGCAAGCTCCAAGCGAGAACGTACAGGAAATTCCTGTTCCAATATATGGAGAGACATTTGCTATACACAGCCTTTGAAAACCTCCCAGCTGTTTAGGAGATGCTCCCAAGCCACATTAAACCTCTGCACTGGTGTAAACACAAGCGTGTGAGTTTGTGCTAGGGGTGGGATACTGCCAGTACAGATACTCCTCTTCTTCTTCCTCCTTCTGTTCCTCTCCTCCCCTCTAGAAATCCAATTTGACCCACAGCAGCAAGTTAAGCAAAAAGGGTGCTAGTCAAATGCACTTGGCTATCTTTTCCATTTAGCTGCAACAATATTCCACATTTAAAACCCTTCTATTGAGTGTAAAGCTTTGTAGATCAATATTTCTGATGGATTACAAGCTGAGACCGGAAAGGTACCTGTACAGTAACTAATTCATTAATCCTGCAGCCTAAACAACAGTGTTGTATGTCTCAGTCCCATAGTTTAGTAGAGGGAATGCACTTAAGTACAGTCAAAAAATACATTGCTGTATGTACCTCTGAAATAGAGTGGATGTAAGAGTTAACTACCATGCTACAGAAGACGTGCATAAAACTGTACCTTCTCACCAATACAAAGTGGACTTACCATGTGATTGAGAAAAACTTTGACAGGTATTTTGACAGAACAATTATTCTTGACGCAAATTATATTAAGACCTATTGATGATAACTGTCATAATTCCAGGGAAGCCATATTTCTAGTTTTAACAGCAAAGAAGACCAGTCCTTTTGTATTCCTGCAGCACATTAGAAGTTCTACTGCACATTTGAGATGCAGATAGTGGTCAGCAAATACAGAGGCTTTGCCTGCAGTCAAAACTGCATTGATTTAATCAAAGGTGTTTTTTCACTAACTTACTTCAAAAGGCACAAAACACTGTCTGGTCAGTTTTAATTGATTTTGAAGCTGTTTACATTGACTTTATTTGGTACATAATTGGCTTAAAAGGAATCAGCATAATAAAATGAGTTTTCATAACAAAATGAAATCAAGAGCAGCCACACTGGGTCTTACACTGGTTTAATTTATCTAATTTGAAATCACACCTCTAGTTTTAGTCGTCTAACTTGGCATGTAGTGAAAAATCTGGCTGCTGAAATTGAAGGGGTTTTAGGCAGCAGAGTAACCATAGGAATTGTTAATAAGACAACAATAGGTGATGGTAGTGAGTTGAGATGAAAATAATTTCAGGAGTAAATAGACAATCCCTTAGAAGGCTTCCAATGCAGTCACAGCAAGCCTTAAGCATGCTCTCACTGTATGTCATCAGTTAGCTGGTATCCCGAAGCCAAGTTTGACTGAACCAGTTAGTGGCCCAACAACTCTGCTCAGCAAAGGTGCTCTGTGGGGACAGGGGCCGACCTGAAGCAAGCTCAGAAATGGTGGTGGGAGAGGCAGGCAAACGGGAGGGGAGCAGCAGAGGGACTGTGACCAGCTCGACCTGCTGAAGCACAGCGTATTGGGAGGTTGAATGTTTTAATCCATCTCTGCCAGACTTGGAAATTAGTAATGCGCCCAGAATGTGCTTACAGTAGAGGTTTTCTCCTCTTCAGCAGTGCAAAATGATGCAGCTGTTCCACCCACAGCTCCACACCACTCCCCAAAACACATTTTTTCCTTGAACATCTCTCTCCTTTTTCAGGACAGTGAGCACACTGATTGGGTTTAAAAATACAAAAACAAGTTAAAATGTAAGGTTAAATTTTCTCAATTTGTTTTAGTTGATGTCTTGTTCTTTATGGTCTGCTGTTGTTTTCCTGACATCATCTTATTGCTTGTTGCATTTTCGGGAGGCAGAGTAGCAGACTTTCTGTTTAGCTCAGAACGCTTACTGGTTGAATAGGAAATTCACTTTAAAACATCTGATTATGTGTGCAGGCATGATTAGAGTGCAATGAAGCAGAAAAAAGGATCTTATATAAATGGTAACCACTTCTATGAGTTTGCTTTCCCAAGGGCCAGCAGTGTGGATCTGTGTTGGGATCTGTATTATTCACTATGTTCATAAATGCAGTCAGTTAGTGAGATTACATGATTGCTTGATAATATGTAGGTTACCTAAGTTAAGATAAGAGCTGATTATTAAAACCTGCTGAAGTTTTTTATATTTTGTGGATGGTAGGATGAAAGAACATACAGTGATGAACATAAGCGAAAACCAGTCCTAACTGGACATATAAAAAACTTCTAATTTCACAGGTAAAATGTGGTTTCTCAGCTAATTCCTGTCCCTCAGGAGGGAGTTACAGGGATTCTGATAATTGCTTTACGAACACGTTAACTCTGTGCTTGTAAACAATCAAAAAAAGCAAATCCAAGGTCAGGAGTTGTTAGCAAAGAAATGTAGATTAAAATGGAAAACATCATTACACTAATTTGCAACTCTGTGGTGTGCTCACACCGAATGGTGTTCGCACCCACTTCAGAAAGACACATAAACTGGAGAAGACTCACAGAAGAGAGCAGGGATGAGCAAAGGTTTCAGACTGAGGAATGACTAAGTAGTCCAAGGGCCTTCAGTCTGAGACCAGCAGAACAAAGAGCTGCTAGAAAATGTTTACTGGCATGTAGAAGGTAAACAGATATCAATTGTTGCATGACTACTCTTATGGTAAGTCCCTATATTAATAGTTCCAATTACAGACATGCAGAAATGGAAAATTTACAATTTGATCAGCCTTTCCCACTGCTTATGACCCCATTTTGCTCTGCTCTGTAGAATTAGGAGTTCATAAGTACATCCAGGTCTGGTTTCCCAAAGGGGTCTACAGGACACTAAGTAGGGGAAGATAATAACAGGAACTGTTTCTCACTACACAAGACTAACCTTTGATAAATTTCTTTCTTTTTTTATCCTTGCAGACTTTGTGGCTTTGAACCATTTTATGATGAAAGGGGAGATCAGTACATGTTTAAGAGAATCCTGAACTGTGAATATGACTTTGTGTCCCCCTGGTGGGATGATGTGTCTCTGAATGCCAAGGATTTAGTAAGTTTTAAAGCAACAATGAGACTGGAGTGTCTTTGCTGACACATATTTGGCTAGTAGCACTTCCACTGAGAGAGAGAGAGAGTCAGTTTTGGGGTGGGGGCAGAATAATTGGTTAATTAATTGTTCATATGGCTCCTTCCTTTTCTTCTTCTTATCTCTGGTATATTATGGTGCTGTTAAATATACCCTGTTAGTCCAGTGCTGTAATTTTGCACTCAAAACCATGGATGTTCAGGTCCATCTGTGAGCTAAGCCACAGACTGTTGGCAGCTGTCACAGTATGCAAGTATGCCTGCCTTTCATGCTAGCTCTGAGGTATTTCATTGCTCCTCTTTGCCAGGCAACCACCTTCAGGGGAATGTAGAAACAAGCCCTGTATTTTGTGCAGTTTCCAAGTCTGAACTTTGGAGGAAGACTATAAAAAAGGAGTGAAGACCACACCCACCCCGCCCTGCTTTTGCTGGCAGCCTTTTCTGTCCATTTAAGTTTTTTCTCAGTAGATGAGGAAAGACTCACCATTAATAAATATGGTCCATTAGCAAAATGCAAGGGCTGCTGTGCTATCTGCACTGTGTTCTTTTATTACTGGATAAAGTAAATTGGATCCTGGAGATACTGATCTGCAAAGATAGGTATGCTTGAGTTTGATTTTTAGTCAACAATAACTTGAATAATTCAGTTATATAATTAGCACAGAAGACACAAATGCTCAGTTTCATATTACTTATACAAACTGTGCCATAAAATACTACATAATTGGTGTTTGTAAAGTACTTCGGGATGCCTCAGATGGAAGGACCATAGAAGTTCAAAGTACTTTGTTGTTGTTGTACTGGATGTGAAGTTTTTCTAAGGTCAAAAAAATATAATTTACTGCCTTGTGTTGTCAAAACCCAAATAAACAGCAGCCTGCAGCAAAACTGCTCATTTATTGTATACAGAGAGCTTTGATCCAAACTGGTCCCTACCATTTTGCTACAGCAAAGCTCAGAGTTTCGGGTTTGAATACTGTACAGCAAGTTGTAGATAAGGATGAAGCCCATGGCTCTCAAAACCCATGCTGTGGGCAGTTCTGGGGTGTTGACCTGAAGTGATTTACTTAACTTGACCTCTTCTGTGGATGCAGAGCAGATATTCATCACAATGCCTGGTCTCCTGCACCCACTCTTTCTTTAATAGCTCTTTGTAGGGAAATTCCAGAGAGCCATAAAGTGAGTCCTCCCCTCACACTTGGGCACATAGCAGTAGTGGAGCTGTGTGCCATCACTTGCACTCTGCTCCAAGAGGGTGTGCAGTCAGGAGAGTTGTGCAAGTACGAGGCTGAGTACCATCCATGTACTTCTTTACTTCATCCTCACCCTTCTGTTTTTTTAAAACACCACTTGTCCAGACATACAGCAAAACCCATGAAATGCAGCTTGACTGGACACACTTTTTAACCAGCAGTTTGTAACACCTCCACTCCCAGGGGTGTGTCTGCAGTGTCTTGTTCCCAAAAATGTCCTACTGTTGTGTTTGGAGAGCTGCAGCTTCCCTGGTCTCAATAACAGAAAGAATGGCATAAACAGAGTTATTTTCAGAGTGGGTAAGAGAGAAATACTTGTACAGTACTTTTTAGTTGATGTGTACATGAGGTTTTACAGTGACTGAAAGATACATTTCATTTGTGATGTACCTTGCAGTGACTGCACGATTTGCACAGATTTGAATTTAAACTTTCTAATACAGTTTAAACCTTGTCCAAATCCACAAGTGGGGATACTGCTAAGAGAACTGCCTGGCTGGGGGTACTTTGAGAATCTCTTAGGGTTTACATCACAATTCAGACATACAACAGCCTATGGCGGATACAGGCCAGCTGCATTTGTACATACTCTTAGAAATGTTGGTAACTGGCTGATTCTTTTTCTCCCCTCTTACCCCTTAGTGGCTGTCTTATTCAGATGTTATTTATGGAGGACCAAGAAATTCCAGAAACAAAATACATGTAAAGACCTGAATGCAAATTTTGGCTGGTTTCTTAGAATGTGTTTCACTAAGATGCTTCCCAAACCAAGACCAAAGCCCCAAAATGCAAAGCTCGGTAAACGTAAATAAAGAATAAGGTTAACAGTCGTGTGTTTCTTCCTTGTGGTGCAGGTCAAAAAGTTGATTGTTTTAGACCCCAAGAAACGCCTCACCACTCTACAGGCTTTGCAGCACCCATGGGTCACAGGGAAGGCAGCAAACTTTGCACATATGGACAACGCACAAAAGAAACTTCAAGAATTCAATGCTCGCCGTAAACTTAAGGCAAGTCTCTGGACAGAGTCTCTGTTTTGGCTATGAAAGCATGCAATTAAATTAGTAGCCTTACAGAAACCTTGCACACTTTTCAGGACAACATTCCATAGTGGTATGGAAGCTTTTTATTTAAGATGATTGATGAAGATGCAAAAGTTGAAGCTGGCTTAGTCAATGTCTGCAGCCAAACAACAAAAAAAAAGGGTGATGTTGATTGGAAACTCTATCCACACAGACAGAACTGCTGAGAAGATACACAGCTTTTGCAAATTCCTTACCTTCCTTCCTTCCTTCCTTCCTTCCTTTCTTGCCTTCTTCCTTCCTTGCTTCTGTCTATCTGTCTGTCCTGTACTGCTGGTACATCCTTAGAGTAGTGAACAGAAAGAACAAAATTCAGAGTAGTTTCTTCATGAGCATCCATGAATCTGGAAGATATTTTATCTGCTATAGCATATTTTGATTTGTAAGCCACCCTCAGTTTCTGCACCTATCAATACAAAGCAGGAGCTTAAGCCATCCTTCTGTATGATCTAGAATCAGCATTTCAGACATGTAGGTCCATAAAATGTGTGGGTTGAAATTAACAGGCCCCACACATGCATTTCCAAGTACCTCTGAGAGCAAATGTGCAATAGCATTCTTTATGTGGAAATTAAGCACTGCAAGACAAGAGTGCAGGTAGGGCTTGTGCTGAAAATGCCGTTAGGTTTTGTGTTACCGGTATGCTCCTTTACCATCTAATCTACATACCTATCATAGGAAGAAGCAGGCAGCTGGGCATCTAACTGACATAACATTGGAAAACTTTCTTCTCGCCTAATCCCTTCAGTTGTTAAAGATTTGTGTCTGCTTAGGAGAGACTACCAGGGATACTTCAGCACAGAAATTACCAACAGCTCCAGCGAAGCTGCCCTTGTAGCCCTGGGGAATAAGAGTAAAAAGCATCTTCTCTGAGAGCTTTACAACCCCCATGCAAAACCAAATTCACAAACAATGACCCTTAACTTTGTTTTTGCTCGGGTTTTTTCAGTATTAGGAGGAAACTCTGACAGAGAATCTCTACAGGACAAAGAAAAAAGTTTTGTCATTTACAAAGGTCTCAGACACTGTAGATACAATTCACAGTGACGCTTTTGCCCATGCAGAACTGACTAAATGTGTCTATTAACTTTGTTCTCTTCAGAAGGATTTCTGTACAATTACAGCAAGATACCTGCGTATTCACTGAAGACGCCGTGCAATATTGTTATATCACAATGATTTCAGAGCATGAGCAGAGTCATGAATTTCATTATTTCTGAATGAGCTGTTACATTCCCTGCCCAGGAGGTGACAAAGAAATGTGTGCCCTTTTTGCATGTTTTCATTTTCATGCTCTTCATATTTTTACACCTTTGACCACCAATAAGATTTTTTTGAAGCCCAGTTTATTTAGATCCCTATAGTCAACCAACTTATACTTCTATATTTAAAAGCTGTTGCTTTTTATAAGTTTATTTCTTCATTACTTTTCTATTAAAGATTAAATGACCAAATCTCCAATTATTAAGAGAATTAACTGGAGTTAGCAGTTATTGTAGAGTTAATAGTTTTACACATATATATGCATAAAATGAACCATGAATTTTTAGACAATTAATTCCTGTCCAAAAAGTAAGAGCAAAGCAGAAAACCAGGTAGTGAATACATGCTTTAATTGTTATTTTGTTAGTAAGAATAATATAAAATTATCCTCTCTTTTCCAACAGACAAGTCCAGCAGTAGGCTTTCTTTACTTAAAGACATATTTTTGTAGAATAACACTTAAGCTGTCAGTCATGATTTGTTTTTTTCATAGATTGTGTTGAATTTGTTTAATAAACAACCACATGACTAGTGAGAGTAAATTACATTAGAAGTATCTTTATACATTGTCATATCATTGAGTGGCCTGTTCTGTTTGTAATCTGTTGTCCAAAGTTCTCTCAACACTCATGTGGATGTCTGTGATTTTTCCTTTAAGAGGCCTAGACTCAATTCTGAAATTATTGCCGCTTTCATTGGCTCATGCCTTGCACTTTGACTTCATATTCTATATTAGCTGAGTCTTCTTTCTTGCCAATGTTTATATAGTCTGTTTTTTCATTAGCATCTTATTTTTCTTTTATTTTCCTTCCCCCCCGCCCCCCCCCCCCCCCCCCCCCAATTACCGGTCCAAACCATCCACAAAACTTGCTATACTCCTCATCACTGCCTGCAGACCTGCTTCTTCTGTGATGCCTAAGCAGAGAGCTAGCCAAGTCAAAAATAGCTAGAGTTGTTGTACACAGAGATTAGTTTTCTTTTTCTCACCTCTCTATGTTTGTTTTTTCAGGCAATAAAAGTCTTCATGGCAAAGGCTAATGTAACTCTCTTAATGCATGTCTTCATTTTGTGACATTTAATGTGATATGAAAGCCTATCCCCAATGTGTATTTATATATACATAGGAAGTTGCCTGTAGGCTCTGCAACATTGTGCTTGGCATATGCAATATTGCAATAGTGATAAATATTGTTTCCCTTTGTGAACTTTTTGTGGAATAATGAGTGACAATACTGTTATTATTACGACGGAAGATAACTTTCTTTTTGCCATTTAACTTCAGCACAGGAGATCTGAAGTAGTTTCTAAAAAAAAATGCAGCATGTGCAGCTGAAAAAAAATTTGATTCATGTTGGCCAACTTGTAACCTTGTGAAAGCAGCGATTTTAAACCTCAGTCCAGTATTTCAGGTGGCCTTCTAAATCTGCCCAGGCCCAGGCGGGTATCCGAATGTGACATTACCATGAAGACCAAATGTGGTTACGTTCCCTGACGGGACGATGCTACAGCTGCAGTGCTGACAGACTGTGTCCTTTAAGGAATGTTTGCTTGATCCTCTCTTTCTCAGGCTGCAGTAAAAGCTGTGGTGGCCTCAACTCGCCTCGGCAGCGCCAGCGGTCACAGTGCGCATGAAAGCAACAAGCCCAGCTGTAACCCGTCTCCCATCCATGACGGCAAACCCGAAGAGAAACCCACTCAGGAAGCAGAAGCAGCTCCAGAAGAAATGTCTTAGGTCAATGTGTGCTTCCTTGTTTCAGCTGCGATCCGTCATTTCATACACCAGCTAACTTGTCATTCAGCAAGAGATTCGTAAGCTTGGCCTCTCTGGTTCTGCTTTGGGGTGCCAAATGCACTGGCTGGTGATCCTACCTTCAATGCATGTGACTGCTTATGAAAATAGTAAACTGTTCCATAAGGCATGTCATGGAAACAGTGTTATTTGCAGTAATACCGGCAGGTAAAAACATGGGGATGAATTAACTACCTACCGTAATGCATATACTTCATATACATCTATCCAGTGTTTCTAGATGGCGTTTGAAACAAAATACTATTTAATTTGGTTTTATGGAAGTAGGTGTCTTCTATATGTTGTAAGTTTCTTTGAACTGATTCCTTCCAGATTCATAGTCCTGCCACAGACAAAATGGAAGGAAATACCAAGCCAATGCTTTTAAAACTGATGTACGAAATAATGCTTTTTATCTGTAAAATTCAAAAAGTATTTGGGGATTTATATGCAAAAAACATTCCACTACTTCTGGGAAGAAATTGAAATGTTAGTTCCACTGGGCATGAAAATGTACATTCCTCAAGCTTGTGTTGAGATTGCCTTATTCTGACTTTTCCTGTTTATATACAGTATTTTAATGACAACCAAAATTACTCAAGATTTCTGCTATTTCATTCTCTAGTAAAAGTGTTAGCAAAACAAAATGATAGACTAAAAGAGGATTAGAGTAGATGCAAATTTTTTAACTACCATTATATTTACTCATGAATTTCTAAACTGTGCAGCTAGAAGATGTTTTTATAGGGCCTAAGGGAATAATCTGCAATTATACAAGTTGTAAATGCTTGAAGGAAGCTATTCCACAACTTAATGATTTTGCTCTGGGGAAACACTCTTCTGGTCTGGGAGCAAGTAGTATAATCTAGTTGCTTCCCAGATAATTTAACCTCATAAGCAACCAGTTTCCACTTGTCAGCATAATTAGTCCATATTTTCCTAACAAAGGACCCCTCCTGTAAAGTGATCCACCAGCACGGATCTTGCATCCACCCAGAGTTCCTGTGTCCTAAGTTAAAAGCTGTGTGCATGGATCAGCCTGCAAAATTAGGGTCAGGCTCTTCAGCTATCTTGATTTTTTTGTTGAGCGTAATTGATAGGAATTGAAAAGCTAACATGCATCAGTATGTATGACCGTATATATTTGTTTGTTATCACTTTAATAGCATATGAATTTCGTAATGTTATTGAATGTACAACAATGTCATTTGTGTTTGTTAAACGTTTTAATACTGATAGTTACCTAAGACCCTAATACACTCAACATTCCTCTTTTGCTTTAATTGTTTTCATGTTGTTAGGCCTTGCACAACTTGCCTTGAAAAAATATATCAGCTACTGAAAAAAACAATTCATTAATAAAAGATTCAGTAGCTGCATTTCCTGGTGAAATTAAAGGATAATACAATGTTATAAATAAAGTATAATCTAGATTAATATAAAAAGGAAGATTAAAGATACTGTCTTTACTAGGTGAGAATGCATGCTGATGAAAGTATTGTACTTGAGATTTTTTATCCGTTTCTTACAACTCTTTGAACTTGTACAAAAAGGTTTGCTAATTAAGCGCAGTTGAACTTTGAAGTATGTGCATCCATCCTTTTCCCAGGTGACACATTTTGAGGTCAGCTGAAACAGCTGGTGGGGGCATGGCAGCTGTGAACAGGCCAACAAGACACTTTTGCATTATTTTTCCCTGAAAACAAGTACAGTAAGACTAATCACTTCGGAGAAGGTGATAGGTACATCCACATGTCTCACTTTTTACTATCTTTCTTATCTCCTGCGAGGTGACTGCAGGATGAATGCATTTCTCAGCCACAGGTCTCCTCCCCCAGTTACAGTGGTGAAGCCATCCGAGTTCCGTCAGTGGGGAGGTTTGGTGGGAGAGGTTGGGATTTCTGTAATGTTTCCTCTTTCATTTGGGATAGCTGCTTCCAATCTGCAGAAGTGGGGCCAGCTGCACAGTCGTTGTGCATCTATGAGTGCTTGAGCAGAAATATATTCATCTGAGACATGGTTTGTTGAACTGAAAAGTAGTGGTAGCTGATTCTTAAAGTTATTCTTTGCTAAATTATACCATAGCATATCATAAATGTGAACTGATGCCATGCAACTGGAGACCTCTCTGTGACAGCATGATCTCAGAGGCAGCTCAGTCTTGTGCATAAAGGCTCTGGGGCTTCAGTTGGTTTTGCTTAGTTTTCTTTTATTATGCTCAATATGAAATAATCAGGATGTCTGTGCTGAGTGAATTACAATACGTGACTCAGTAAAGTACTATGCCTGGCTTATGTGTGACAGTATTATACAGAAGGAAGACCAGCACTAGGGTGTATGCATGTAACTGAAGAAAGGAGTGTTACATGCATCGGTCTTGTCTGAAAAATCGCATCCTGTTGGCATCTGCCATAATTCAGACTTGGGAGGGCAACACCAGTGTCTTACTGTGGCTGAAGAGTATGAGCATACCCAAAAACTACTGGGGTGGACCAGTTCCACATCTGTGGTTATAAATTAGGTAGAAAATTACTGATGCTCTTTTCTGTTGAAATCCTAAGCTTTAAAATGTTTAACACATTAGCAAAGTCCTTCAAGTACAAAAGGGGGAACTTGCCATCTTTTTAAAGTATTTGAACTTGGCAAAACTTTTCCTTTAGAGGCAGATTGTGGTATTAGCCAATTAAAGTCTAATATTTGAGACCTAGGCTGAGGATCTGATGGCTGTTAAATGACTAACAATGTCCTGCCTTTGCACAACAACAGGGTTTTTTACAAGTTCAGAAAGATTCACTCCAAAATAGTACAGATTTCCTGTCATTTCACACACTTTTGCTTGCTATTTTGCAGATGACACAGTAGCTTGCACTGCATGAGCCTGGTGCTGGTTTGTTAGGTGAACTTTGTACTTCGCGTTGTGCAAGCATGCTGTAAAGATGCAGACACACCATAATCAAACTTCTGAATGCTACAGAGCATCAAGGCAAAAGTTTGTTATACAGCACGTGCTTCAGAAGAAGAGTACCAAGGGCTCTGTACCCACGAGAGAGCAGACTGTCAGGCATGTGGAGAGGAGGGACAAAAACTGCCCAGCATCCCCTTTGCAAGGACCCCATGCCTTGGTCAATAAAGCAACATGCTCTGAAAAGCTGTGTGGTACTAGAGCAGGTTAAAAGCAGCAACCAAAAAAGTTTTTGGAAGGGGCTCAGATCAGCAGGGAGTCCCAGCCTGGAGGAAGCTGTGGCTCACTGGTGGCTGGGCCTCAGCACTTACCAAATAAAGATCCTTCTCCTGCAACTCATGTTGTGAGCAAAGCACAGATGCAGCTGGCAGCTGTTTGGGAAGTGAGGACAACACTGCATTTTCTGCAGCCCAGCAGCAGGAAAAGGGAAGAAGATGCTGGAAGTTGTCAGTGTCCAGCTTAGCAGACGGATAGCAGCATCTGCTAAGCAGCAAACGCAGGACTCTAGAGAATAAACACCCATTTCCAAATAATGATTGGCAGCTGTCCCTCACGTCCCACACACATTCTGGGGCATGCTGTAACGCAGAGCCCTACAGTGCACCTCTTGGGGTTTTTTTTAAGAGGGGCATATGAAGGTGTAGGGTGGAGGACTCCCAGCAGATCATTGGACAGTGTCCTGCGTATTGCCTGCTTACAGAGTGACGGACACTCGTGAGTCTCAGCACAGTGCCTCGACCCCTGGCTTGTGCAAAGGCTGTGTATTTCTCCTGGTGGAGAGCTCAGGTTTGTGTGGCTGAGTATACCTTGTCGCTGCTCAGGTTATGAGTTTATAGCTTATGTAGGCATGGCATTCATGTAACAAAAAGTACCTTCTTATATGGGAGAAAAGCAGGAATGAGGCTGACCAAGCAAGATGCACGATTAGACCTAGAGCACAACGGCAGGGATACAAGCAAGTCCCGAAGATACCAAACATAAACAAAGAGACAGCTCAGAACATCCTTAAAGTTACTTTACAAAACAATAATAGCTCAAAGAACGTCCTTTCCTCCCTTTCAGAGTAATTTCAGTTAGAACATACAACTACAGTAATGAGAGTTAATTCTGCTTTTGTATAAAGAAATTTAACTTTCCTGATAAGCCCCTGCACAATACCATGTTGCATTGAACAAAAACCATCAGCTGCATTGCAAAATAAGAATAAAATAAAATCATAAGGAACAAAGAGGAGAAAAATAGGAATAAAATAATGACCTAGTCTGGTTGTATCTGGAATGTGAAGATCTTAGTTCCAGATCGTGTATAAACTTTCACTGACAAGTCTCTAGATTCTCCACATAAGCAAAATTTTGCTTTCTGTCTGGGAGGTAAAACTTCTAGCCAGTGTAATTCAGTGAAGATTGATGGAGGGTCAGTATGGAGAGCATCCCTTGGAGTGTGAATCCTCTAACTTACATAAGGATGGAATGATGTGCATGAATATAACTAAAAATCCAGCAAAAGCAAAAAAAAACCAAAAACCCTGCATTGCATGCTTTTCTATCCTTCTAGGGGGGAACAAAGAACATGAACGCAGTCATGAACTTAGTCATTATTGGAAGGCATTAAGATACTGTGGGAATAGGTGTAGTACAGAAGCAGGAAAAGAATAGAATAGTCAAAGTGGCCCAATTCTGAACTTATCAATAAAATTATAGATATATATTATTAATATGTATATGTACATGCATACACAAATACATACATTTATCAAAAGAGAGGCAGAGACTGCTGAACAGTCTCTACGAGCCATGTCTGCATTAAGAGTTGCAGTAACGTGTGAAGCCGTCTTTTGCCTTTTGCCAGCATTACTCAGCTGGAACTGAAACAATAGTGTTTAAGATTCTTGTACACATGGATCATCGCTGGATGAAATTCAGTGTAATGGATATCAAGGTATGAAATATTAATAAATACCATGGTACAGAGTTTTCCCCACCTCTGGCTCCTTCATACCAAGACACATGGAGAAAAGTGTTTCAGTGCCCTTATCCTTTCACATGCTCAGGACATGGGCTGAAGTGGGGGTGACAACACAAGCACAGCATTTTGTGATGGGTTACAGCTGCCCTAAACTGCACTGGAGGCCCCTGCCTGGTGATGCTCCATCCACAGCACGTGTGACCAAGAACTGACAATCTATCTCTCAACTTGCATATTGGGAAGATGTCTACTGGCCAAGGTACATTAAACAGCATGAGTTTGCTCCTATTAAGTAGTATAGAGCTCGTCCCATAGTATCAGCTACTTTTTTCTGTCTGCCTGAGAAATGGCAGCATTCCAGAGTGTTATGTGATGATACGTAAAGAGAAGAGTTTAAAAGAAAGGAATCTTTTCTGTTTGTGCGTTTGAACTCTGGTTTCAAGAACAAGGGTTAACACACATTCATCGCCAAATGACTTGTTGTTTTCCTTCCCCTTTAAGCTTCATCTTTTTTCCTGGCCCCGGACCCCATGGGGGACCCAGGAGGAGCTGTCAGCTGCCAGTCAGAGGGAGGAGAGCCATCTGATGCTTGCCATGTTTCACCTGTGGTGCCCTAACAAATCTGCTGTTGCCCATGGGTCCATCACATGGTTTCACTCCTGCTCTTTTGAGTTGCTAGGGCTCCCAAAAGAGTGTGGGTTTTACTGCTTAAGTATAAATAGACTCCTCTGTGAGCCACCCTTGGTGTGATTTGTCATTGTCAGTTAGTACCCAGGTCTCGAGAGGTGTTTCTCCTTTCCCTCCCCATTTCCTAGACTCATGCTGTTTTCTGGCACCTTCTGTTTCCTTTCTCGAAAGCCTATACCTGGCTGACAGAAATAGCCCAGTCCTGTGCAACAAATGCTGGACAGAACCAGAAAAGAGTACCGCTCCTTGAGTTAGTTTCCCAATAGAAAATAAAGGCACCTGGGCTGCTGTAGATGCTTTGGCTGTATGAACTGCTAACGCTTGGGGTGAGGGGTTCAGAGAAAAGTGGCACAAGAACAGCACCATGCCAGGTTCTGGTCCTCGGCACCAGGAAGCTCCTCTGTCAACAGCTTTTTTTTTCATTCTGTGGAGAAGATGTGGTTTAGGTCAGCCCAAAGAAGTACATCGGGCTTAGGAACTCTGAAAATATCATGTGTGCTATGACCAATGATCTTCTTAATATCATTTACTTAATACCAGTTGATATACTTAGTATCATATTTTATGCAGCATTCCCACTTAGAGTGTTGGCAGAATGTTGGGTGGATCTGGGATAGCTCTCCTAATTGAAATTACTGTGTCATAGACTTTAGACCATTATTCTAGTAACTCAAAAGCTGAGGCAAGCCATTGGGTGTGACTTACAGCTGCGAATGGCATGTGATCTATTCAAGAGACAATATGCTCTAGTAGCCAGTGTGTCATATTTATTCATCCACAGAACTGTGCACAGGGGTCTTCTTTATCATGTCAGCCCTCAGTATCATCTGCCATGTCCTTTTGAACTACTCCTTCCAAAACAAAGCTTTTTCATTAATCCAGGAAATTTAAATTAGTTGTCCACAAAGTCAATAGTTGTTTGTCCATGTCTCCTTTGACACTGCAGCCCCAAGGCAGGCTCTCTTCCAACCTCTGTCAAAGCAATAATGTTGGGCAGCACATTAGTTGTGATGAAGTAATGTTATTTTAATCCTGCCCAAGGAATTCTCTCTCTCCCCTCTGGAGAAGCCAGAGGAGCTGCAGGTTTTGCAGATGTCCAGTGATCAAATTACCATACTTAACTAACCAAACAGGTTGTATGAAGAGTAAAGTGCAAAGACCCATGGCTGTTTAAGAGCCATATATCTGGGACACTGCTGTTAAGCTCCATCTTACACTTCTGCTTGAAGGTAATCAAAATGACTAGGCCCATTTAAATCACTTGGCCTAGTCACAGCAATAAAGGCACTTTGCAGATTAAGGCACAGTTTTTTACAGACATTAACCACAAAACCCTTCACATGTTAGCTCCAAATAGCTGTGTTGCACTGTGAGAAATTGCAGCTACCATACCCACAAGAACCTGGGTATCTAGGAAAAAACAGATCCCAAGGCATGATTGCATTACTTACAGATGCTAACTTTACATGAATGAGCACAACCACTACCACAAATCCCTAAGTACTGCCAAACAATAAACACCCACAGCAAAAACACCAGCAAATTTTGCTGTGGAGCACGCCAAAGAGAGCTCTTTCTTAGCTTTGCCTGGACAAGGAATAAGGTGAAAAGTTTCTACAAGTATTTCCTCCAAGCTCTCAGGTCCCCTGATTTCTATTATTTTCCAGATATCACGATCAGCCATGTTTATGAAAGTAGCACAAATGTAGCACCAGCCTCCTTTAGAAGGAAAAACCTCACCAATGACACCACTTTTCATTTGTAAGAGATCAAGGGTGTTTTGTTAGTACTATTAATATGGCTCTCAGTCTCTTCCTCAGCTTGCTGGAGTAGTCTTTAATAGCAAACAGGAGTTTGTGAAGAAACATTTCATGAAATTAAGCAAATGCATAATTAGAAAAAAATATGTTTGAAGGATTTTCTAAATCCTGTTGCAGCGGTGTCCTCCCTGAGAAGTATCTTCCTTGGGAATGACAGTGATCCATGGGATGCTGCAGAGGGTCCCAGGCTGGTGCCACCACCAATCTATTGCCCTCAGTGTAGTGGCGTGTGCCTCGTTTGCTCTGCTCAAGTCTTTACCATCTTGGCTGCAGGGAAACAGTAATTACAAACTAAGAGATTTTTTTACTGAAAGTATTTAGAAACAAGAACAGTTAAACTACTAGCTGCTGAGAGCTAAATCCAGCTGTGTCTTCATACTACTATGCACAAGAGGAACCACTTCCCTGTTCACACTACATGCTCAAAAGAAGTCATGCTAATGCTTCTGATTAAATAGCAGAAATTTCATTTAATGTTCCATAAGGGACATTGTTTTGGGGTTTGGTTGTTCTTCCCCTCTACCCCCCCTCCCAAGAATGCACGGAGCTGAGAGGCCTATATTTGTGATAAAATTAACTCTGAATTGATCAGGTGGTCTGGGAGAAGGAAAGATGGAGAGGTGGAGGGTGAATCCTAGTGCCTAAGAATAAGGTAAATGGGGCGATCTTTCAGAACAGCAAGGGTGGGTGATCCAGCTTCCAAGGGAGTGGGAGGAGAGGGGAAGAGTCATGGAGTCTGTCTCACCTGGGGGAAGCAGTTTATTAGTCCCAAGCAGCTATACCACCATGCCCTGGCAAGACTGGGAGGTACCAAACAGAGTCTGGCTGGCCGCTCCAGAACCCCAGTAAGGAGCTCATCAGCTTAAGCTGGTTTTAACCTGAAGAAATATGATACTTCAAGGGCTTGTGTCTAGCTTGACCTTGTTTTGCAGGTTCCTGGTGGCTCTTGCCTTTGAGGCTGTATGAGGACAAAACCCTAAGCAGATTTTGTGCTTCTGTTAATTCAAGAGGAGTATATGCTGCAGGGTTCGGGTATGTGCTGATGCTGCCAAGACAGACAAATTGGGCTATTGACTTGTAACACAAAGTATTTTATAAGCATGTTACAGAAGTTCGTTGATCTCAGAGCAATGGCAGCTGGGCTCTTAATAATAACAATGAAAATTATCATACATCTATTAGACTTTTTCAAATTAGCTCCATGTCCTGTGTACCTGACTCCTCCTTTTACTGTTTAATGTGTAAGAAATCCTGTACTGTCGACACTGTTTGCTTGTACTAGCAAAGATGTTAGCGACTAAATGTAAGTTTATGGACTGTTTGTTTAACTGTACACTTTTACTTCAGACTAAGCCTGTTTGTGTAGTAACTTTTCTGATGCTGTGCAAATGAACCAGAGAGAGAATGGAACCAGAAAAAACCTGACAGTTTTGTTGTTTCAGTGTATTGTACTTGGGACCAATGTACCTGCTTGTGTGCTTGCATGGAAATGCTGATAAACCATGAGAATATGCTTTGATGATGGGAAGTCTATTTTTCATAAGTGGCTTGCATGGCTGATCTGATGCTAAATAAACTAGTAAATCTGGAAATGCTTACGTCTATTATTTGCTGACAGGTAAAGCTCAGCGTAGGGTAAGGAACAATAGTAATCATTATAGGGAGATGTAATGATGGCTGTTACCTGTTTATATAGCACAGTCTTGAATTAATTCCAACTTGGCATAGCATTTCCCCTTCCCTCAAAACCTTAGCAGTTGGATAATAAACTAAATCTGTTATAGTGGTGGAGTACAGAACTGGAGGGACAGAAAGACCTTTGTAAGGTTGTCCAGGCTATCCCTGTGCCCTGGGGAGGGTTATGCAAGGTAAGATGCTTGTCTCACTTGTTCTTAAAGACCTACAGCAGTGAAGGCACTGCCACTTCCTTGTGCAGTCGACCAAATAATTTTGCTACTCTTATGACTGGAAAGTATTTTATAAAGTTCTGAGTCTTTTTGTTGCAGTTAAGTTTGTCTATCATGGTGATCTGTTTTCTGCAACCATTTCTCATGAATCCAAAGGTTATTAAAATACTCCTTTGTTCAGCATCCTCCTCCCTCAGCAGCACAAACCAAGTCCTTTCCCACAGGTCACACACCCTAGGTCTTTCACTACTCTTCTTGCTTGCACACAGATTTTCTGCCTGTAATTGACTACTCTCTGTCTTGAACTACGTAGCCAAAAGCTATGTAGCCCAAAGCTGCATGTGGTACCTGAGTGGAGGCCTTGGCAAGACTGGGATGTTGGAAGGATTATTTTTTGTTTCTCTGCTCTGTTTCCATATCAATCATTTAGCACCCTTAGTGGTGTTCCCTCCTGCTCAGTTTGCCAGGGGTCACAACTGCCATGCGTCTGCAGAACAGCTGCTTGGCCAGTTGGCCAATGTCTTGTACTGCTGCAGGTTGCTATTCCTGCCACCTATAGCTCCTTGGGCTTGCAAACTGCTTGAATGCAGAGTCCCTTCATATCCCTTTGTGGGAGATGATTTTTCAAAACCCCTGAGGGATGTAAAAAATAAATTATGATAAGCACTGCAAGACATTCTGCATGGTAACAGTGCTCCAGAAAAACTAATCTGGCACTTCCATGGATGCTGCTTAATCTTTTTCCAAGCTGAGGCAAGATATGTTTCTACAGTTTCATCTTCTTCCCATCTCCATAACAGATTGGAAAAGGGCAGTGGAAAGTCAAAGGGAGAGAAGACACCATGTATAGGAGTTGGGTCTTACGGACTTTGAGTTTGCCCTGGAGCTCAAGATTTTTGTGCTTTGGACCAACTTCTTAAAAATAGCACATCAAATAGCGGTGTGGAACCTTGTGTTACACTGTAACTTTACACTGGTTTTACAGTGAGCTTGACACAAACAAGAAAATGGGACATAAGAAAGAGCTAACAGGTCTCTAACCTGACAGAACTACTCAGAGGTACTGTCTGTAAGTTAGGATAGCTGGGGAGTTAAACAAAACCATCCTGCCTCATAACTAACAAAAATCTGCATTTCTGCTGATGCCTGGGGCAGTCTGGTTCTTTATAAAGCCCTGGGTTTTTGTAGTTCTGGTGTCCTTCTGAGCAGTTAAAACACCTTCCTCCTTCAACACGTTGTACATGTACAAGTAACTTTTTGTGTAAAACATGCAAGGATGCAGATGTTTTGGTAAATTATTTGATATTTTTACATGCATTGTAAATTCTCTATGCTTTTATTTGACATTTTTAGAAAAATAATGCACAAAAGGCATCTTCCCTCTTCCTTACTTCTTTTTTTTTAAATCATACTTCCGTTTCTTTAGGCAAGAGGTGTGTAGTGGGTAGATGTGATGCCCATCAGGTCTCCCCAACTTCTTTTCCTCAAAAGTTCAGTTTCCCTGGTACAGGCTGGGAGGCAGACAGGAGGAACATAAAGATGTTTTGCCCATGTAGAGCAAATACAATACTTGATTCTTCATCTTTACCTGCTGTTTTGCACCAGGAAGTGTTTGTTCTTTAAGAGCTCAGTAAAAAGGCAATAAGAGTCTGTAAAGTATCCTTTGAAATGCTATTTATGAGAGCTAACACAATAAAGAAAGACAGGGTAGTATAGACGATTTTGCATCCCTTCCAATGCTGGGAACCCTGACTTGTGAAGCATCAAACAGGCCTCTGGCACAACATGCTGTGCAGATCCTGCCCGCAGAAGGGTTACGCCATTTTTTGTTATTTGAGCTATTACAGGATTTTCTTAAAACAATTCATCATTTCATTCATCAAACTACTTATCATTTCCACTGTCAAGCAGGAAGGATGTCTACACGAGAATTTCTCACTGCACCTTTAGATACAGGCAAGGCCAGACAGGAGGTGTAATTGCTGGTACCCAGTGGGAGCTGCCTGCAGGCTCCTCTGCTTTCATTAGCTGGGTAAGTTCATCCTGCAGGCAGGGAACATGCACAGCGCAGCACAGGCCTGGCCCAGCTCAGCTTAACTGCTGTGTGGATCACTTAACTCCTTGATGTACAATGGTCTTCTGGTGAAGGTTACTACACCCACTGGTCTTGGGAAACTTCCAGCATCTCAACTCTAATGGGCTGTGTCCGTACAGATGTTCATGTTTTAATTGTGTCTTTTAAATTAGCCTGATTGGTTGAGACAGGGAGACCACATGAAATTCATTAGAGATGGCTGTGCACACAGGGGCTCTGTGCTTAATCCTGTATGCATGACAGATGCTGGTTTGTGGGCACATTCCTCATGCTCCAATGAGCAGGCATGCTGCGATTTCTTTCCTTCTTCCTCCGAATTGTCAGGAGCTCAAAATCCTGCTAGGCTTACAGACAAGGAGGGGTCATCTGGTACCCAAATAACAAAGTACCCATGTTTGCAACTGCTCAGATGTACCCCCTTGAGCACTGCCCTGCATCCCCAGTGGGCCTTGGAGCTTGAATTAGTAACACCAACTTGCTAGCCACAGTGCTGTCTAACTGGAACCCACATTAAAGGCAGCACTCAGATTGACACCCTGAGACAGTCAGGGAATCTTACTTGGGACAGTAATTTGCTCTCCAGGGTCATAACCTGCCTCAGAGCTGGGTCTGTGCTAGCCAGCAGGTCAGGAGGACCAGGTACAGACCTCAGCAAATGCTATTAGGCATCTCAGGGCACAGCCAGACTGGTCCACAGAAGGCCTGAGCAAGGTCAGTTTCTGATTACACTTTAGGCAGTAACTGATCTTCTTATAGCTGCATCTATGTTGCCTGTATCAAATAAGCGTTTTCGAGGATTGTTAGGTAGTCATAATGACTTGACTTACTAAAAGAGAAATTTTAAAGAAAATCACTTTGGAAGAGACAGTTCTGGATAACGTGTTGGGATTTGGGGCACCTTAACCCAGACATGACATCTCTTGTTGTGCAGACAGCTGTGAAACGTGCACAGATATCTCTCTCATGTGCTGTTATCATCTGTGCCCGTTTTCTCCCTGCTAGTGGCAAAATCACAAGGAAGGTCAACCCCACAATAATCAGTTCCTATCTGTACTGTAAAACTGAGTCACCAGCACAGCTCAGTGAGGATTGGAAAAGGCAGAATGTATTACAAAGTTTAAATTGTGGTCTGGGACTTCAGATTATATTCTTTCCTAGAGAAAATTTAATATTTAGCATAGATTTATTAGTCTCTCCCCCATCTTCACATTCTCTTTCACCAGGAAATAGGTTTAAAGATCACTATTTTTTTAATTATTCTAATTAATATCCTTAATAATTTTCCAAAGATCCAAAATGGCCTCTGTACCTATTCCTACCCCGCTTTGCAGAAGGCAACATGATGCAAGCCCTATGAGAGCGTGCTGTATCTCAGAGGTCACAGTTCCTTTTCTCAGCAACAGAAGAGCACTGCAGCTCTTTGCTCTGAAGTCAAATGCTACAGAACTCTCCTGCCTTTATTCAGGCTTAGTAAGAGAAACAAGGGAAGGTTCTACATAAGATGCGTTTCTGTAGGTGCTAATTAAATACATGTCAAAATACACATTACAGTGTGCTTTATAACCTTAATGTACATCTATATGCCTTCGCAAGGTGCTACATGCTCATGTGTTTTGGATTAGCTTAATTTTTATGGTTAATAAACCATTTCTTAAACATGCCAATAAGTAAGTAATATTAAGACACAATAATAAAGTTCTTCCACAGCAATCATGGGGTCTTTACAAAAACCTATATATATTTTTAGAATTCAAGCTTTGAGAAAATTCTGTTTGTACAGTTTTCAAGAGATTTCCATTTAGCATAAATCTGAGTTGCGCATCTGCCTCAGCCTAAATCAAGTTTTTAAGTAAAGAGAGGCTTTTTGGCTTTCAAATTCAAGGATACAAATTGATAGCATTAGAGATCACCATGCAGCTGAAGATAAACTACATCATCAGAGGTAACGCCCCAAAAAGTAACTGAACACCACATCTGCCTGCGCAAGTATTGAAAAAGCTACATCATGAGTCTGTTGGAATCCATGTTTTAATTTATTCTGCAATTGCATTCAAAATAGAAATACAATCTCTTAAGTGCTGAACACAGCCAGTTAAAAACACTGTTAAGATAGACTGACTTTGACTTTCTGAATGTAGGCACAACTTGACTGGTTTCACTAGAATTATGGCTCCTTTTACAGTAGTGAACTTCCTATGTTGAATCACCAGCTCATACCATCAAAACAGTTCTGGTTATTTATGATTACTGGAGGAATTATATGCTCTTTTCATGTTTTATAAATACAACATGTTTCATGTTTATAAATTCATCAAATTTGAGACCAGGGCTTGTGCCATTCCCAGAGCACCTATCTGAAGTACTGGTCCACCTCCAAGCAGGCTGTGGTAGAGTACCTTGGATTGCTCCCAAGTTGAACTTAGCCCAGTCTCTACCTTATGCGTATTTAAAATAAAAAGCACAATACAGGCAAGGCTTAATGCTGGAGGTTTTAGATGAGGAATAGAAGCCAATCATGAAAATGGTCTTATCTTTAGCCACCTTTCCCATCCGCACACAGTTAGTTAGTTAAAGTGCCAAAGATTAGACTGTTATATTGCCTAAACCCCTGAAAAACTAAGTTTTTTTAAAAATACTGATCATACAAAAATAATTTTGATGTGCCTATATACATGCCATTTCCCTAGCAAAAACTGGTCACTGCTATTCTTGGGCACCTCGTTCGGAAGTTGTTTTCAGATAACTATATTCCAATTTAACTGAAACACTCTCAAGTACTGGCAAACCTCACACACTAGCAGAAATTCTGGTGCTGTGAAGATGACAGAAATCTATACTAGGTAATTTACTTTGTCTCCCACTACCTCCTAATAAGCAAAACACAGCTCCTGCACTTTGTAATTTCAACTGCTTTCCTGTTTTTACTGTCTTGGCTCCATCTAGATTGTCCAATAACTTAGGAGGAAAACAATGCCATGGTAGGAAAAGACGTTCTGATCAGGTAAGTGCTTGATTTTGTGGCTTTCTTCATTCTGAATGTACTCTCATTAAAGAACAGCTCTGCTTCAAGACCTAACACTCCTCTCAATCCTTAGCTATATAAAAAGAAAGTAAGTTTTGGTTTCAAATAAATACAACACACTATGAAACTGGACACTGTCCTGGTTTCAGCTGGGATAGAGTTAACTGTCTTCCTAGTAGCTGGTACAGTGCTATATTTTGAGTTCAGCATGAGAAGAATGTTGATAACACACTGATGTTTTCAGTTGTTGCCAAGTAGTGTTTAGACTAAAGTCAAGGATTTTTCAGCTTCTCATCCCCAGCCACCGAGAAAGATGGAGGGGCACAAGAAGTTGGCACAGGACATAGCCCGGGCACCTGACCCAAACTGGCCAACGGTGTATTCCATACCATGGGACGTCCCATCTAGTATAGGAAATGGGGAGTGGGGGCGGGGAATGGCCGCTCGGGGACTGGCGGGGTGTCGGTCGGTGGGTGGTGAGCTATTGCTCTGCGCATCATTTGTACATTCCAATCCCTTTATTACTACTGTTGTCATTTTATTAGTGTTATCATTATTAGTTTCCTCTTTTCTGTTCTGTTAAACTGTTCTTATCTCAACCCACAAGTTTTACTTCTTTTCCCGATTTTCTCCCCCATCCCACTGGATGGGGGGGACTGAGTGAATGGCTGCGTGATGCTTAGTTGCTGGCTGGGGTTAAACCACGACAACACCTTTCTTCCAGTTCTGTTTTAGTCTATAGCTGAACTGCTTGGAATAATGACTGTAGGGGTATCAACTATGCATTGCTTCAGCAGCATAATCAGCATACATTATCAATCACTGCACTCCTAAATCAGAAAAAATTTTAGAAGTGTGAGATTTCCCAAAATAAATCCTTAAAATCTGTTAGCACCTTCCACGATTTTTGCTCATCTGAAAACTGGAGAATTGTACTATGCTCTTCTATTGATTAAAAAAACCAAAAAAAAAATCTGTCTCTGTTCTCTGTCTCCAGTAGTCTCTACTCTGTTATTCACTTGAGTGTTCAGAATCACTGGCAGAAGCAATAGACTATGTTAAAACACACAAAGCCAGTTTAATTAGTGTTTAAGGAATTAATTACTATAATGCAAAATAGAAGGCCTACTTTGCTTTCAGAAACTTTAGTCTCATTCACAAAATCTTTCCATTTCTAGGCCTGTTACTGAAAACAACCCTGTTGATACAAAGGAAACCTGTATAGAGAAATTTTTATTAAAAACATCATCATACTTAAAATACACTAGCAATTTTCTTCCATTTAAACACAAGTTCTTCTTTCTTCAGCTGCTCTGTGCTTCACCAGCCTATCTTCACTGCAACCATAAAAAACCATTTCACTGAACACTAAATAAGGATAGATACTCTAGAGGTGTTACAGCTCTTATAATGGGTATTTGGAACAGGGACCTCTTAATCTTTTCTGCAGCACCTAGTGTTGTACAAACATCATCCTGTGTCTTGTGCTCCTTTTGACCGATTTCTCGAGCACTGAAGTGCCTCTGTGTAGATTTAAATGGGGCTTTTTACAGAGCAATGGAATATTTGTCTCTATATACATCTGTATCACAACCCCTCAATTAGTCAGTCCCAGCAGTTTTAAAAAAAGACGACATGAATATGCAGATTCACTATACATGTAGTCTTTATAACTGGGAAGAATAAATAGGGTACGCTTCACACAGCTTCCTCTATAATCATGTCAGCATTTATCGCACAGAGCAGGATTGCTAGGGCTTTCATACTTGCCTCTGTACCAGTACTACGAAAAAGCGTGTGTGCTGACACCGATTCCTTAAGTGTCCTTGGTGGTGAAGGATCACCTTGTGACCTTCCAGTACTGCAGGGCGAACAAGGAAGATAGAAGAGATGGGAAGAGTAACCAAGGAGTTTAAAAGTAACTGCAGAATACACAAAACCCAACATGGAGTTGACGTTTTCTGCCTATGAAGACATCAAAGGCTGTTTGATGCCGCTGTTTTTAACTGTATTTAACAGTACTAAATGCCTTAATCCATGAAGCACATTGGAAGAGCCCTCACTGTATTTGGTGTCACGTTTTTTCTACCTCTTTGCTTGAGCAATGAGAAAGCAAAGCCCTCACTGTTCAGAGTTCAGGTACAGTGGCTAGAGTGAAAAGAGCCAATATTGCAGGGGAACAACTTCCATCTGAATTTTTTTTTCTGAGAGTGCATTACCAGTCCTTGGATTGTGTGTATACAACTGGCCCCAAAATATTAGGGTTCCAAGGTACTTTCCCTAGCTACTACACAGCTAAACTTGCCTCTACTACCACTGCTAAAGCATAGGGATATTACAACCTCACCTGAGCAAATTACACATACCAACATTAAAAGCTTAATGTCAGGTTTTAAAATGAATTCAGGATGCTGGCAGCACAGACAGTAATCTTTTGAAAGCCCCTGCTATGCACCTGTCAGCATCACTAGGTGGCTAATTATCCTTAAAAATTTGACCCTCCATCCTCCAGCAGATCCAAGCAATTCTGCAGCTTGAGCTTTGGCCTTCAGTTGCTCATGTTTTAAGATGCTAACTCGATTTATTGCAAAGATCAGTCTAGGGGTATTACCACAGAACACTGCAGTGTGCTGTACCAGCCTGCTGGCAGCCTGCGCGGTTATGGCTACACCAATGCCTACATCTGAAGCAAATTAGTGGTCCTTTCTGTTGCTTTAGTAATTCCAAGATTTTCAGTTAAGGAAGACAAAACCCCCCCACACACACACAGTTACATGCAAATTTAAGTAAAAATTCTTTAGAAGTGCAGAGTATCACAGAAGGTCCATTGGAGGTTTGCTATTTTGACAACCATATGATTAAAAGCCCACTAAAAACTACGGAAAGACACCTGACAACTTAAATGAGCTTTGGATCAGCTGTAAGGGCATTTCTTTATCTATGCAGTGAGACTGTTATATACAACAGTTAATTAAGTTACAGTAACAACATTGAAGAAATGCCAATAATGAATACTTATTTTTGCTAACAAGAGCGAATAGCTTTCTTATGAATAGTATCAGTTAACAACTTAGCTATGTAATATCCCTATGATAAATCAAAGGAATTTTTTAAAAACAAATTACAGATGCACCTGTACAAACTAAATAAATCAAAAAATTCAAGTAAATATAAAAATATATATATATATATCAAATTACATCTTCAATGAGATGCTGCCTGTACAGCGACCTGCACCAGCAAAATCCTGAGCACTCCACTCTCAATACTATTGGTGAGAGCTGAGTTCATGCTGCATTTTTCAAGCCCACAGACACATCTTGCGTTTTCTTCCTACAAAGTCAGGGGTTTATAGATTCAGACTACTCCTCACACAGCTGCAGAGTGCTGAGCAGGAAACAGAATCTCTCACTGTGAAATTACGAATGTATGCTAAGTATCACATCAAAAAGCACTTGGTAAAGTTTGGATCCCTCAACTTAAAGGTTCAGGTATCATTCAGGAACAATGTTACTCACCTCTTAACTCAGTAGCTAAACTATGCTATGCTAAACAATACAATTTGATTGCAAGAAATACATGGGCTTTCAAGTCACTGTTTGTCTATGTTTTCAGTGCCTTTTTGAGGTCTGAGTAGAAATTGGCCAGGGTACTAGACATGGCAGTGTCTACTGCAGATTGTGGTAGCATCCCTCGCAGTTCAGTCTGAATATAGCCTGTCAAAAGACTGTGGCTAGGATAGTCCTTAAGAGGAACGCAGAACCAGCCGCAAGGGTGATTGAATCCACGGACAAAGTTAGGTCTCACCTCTCCATAGTCTAGGCTTATACCTATCAAGGAAAAGAAATAAAAAAAGGGAAATTAATTTGAGACAGATAGAAAAATAAAGGTATGGTAAATTGAAAATGTACAAGTTTCTGCTTGGGGAATTTAGTAGAAGTGACAGACACGTCACATTCTGGGTACCTTCATGCAAGTTGTCTGCTCTTCATCCAAACTTCACAACAGACAAGCAGAGCTTGATAAGCAGAAATTCTGACACAAAAAGACATTCCTCCCATTTACTAGCAAGTTGAGCAAGTTGTTACTCTACCCAGTTTGCCCTAGAGCTGAGTCAGAGCACTCAGCTTGTCTCTATGACTCCTGTCCCACAGGTGGCGTTTAAGTGAAACTTGGCACACAGGGATGGCTCATGGGTAAACCAGTAACTTGTATACTTCTTTAAATCTGTAAAGTGTTAAAACACCTTTGAAATACTTGTTGGAGACCATCTTACACCACTTTTGAATGCTTACTCAGAACTAAATTTAATTTGAATCAAAACTTAAGTCAAGCAGCTGTTGCAAAATAAGAATTAAGCAGAGGTAAGTGGTGCCTTACCACATGTTAGAAGCCCATCTTCATAGCTTGTAGTGTAAGAGAAATCAACAAACTCCCTTGGTGCTATGATGTTCCAGAGCTGGCCAGCAGTGGTGTAGCGCATCACACAGCAGTTCTTGTTGAGCGACAGAATAAGGAGGGTAAGAAAACAAAAATACCTTAGTATAATGAATACAGGGAAATTTATGCTTGTAGGCAACTAGCCTTTTCCACAAAGGTCACAGGCTCTGTCAGCCATGCTGTGCAAACAACTTCAGTGAGGTCTGAATGGCTGTGTCATTTTTAGCCTAAATCCTGAAAGTTTGTAACTAGAGAATGGTGTCATGCCTGGGAACTGAAAGTCATGTGGCTTAATCATTACTTAGGAAGTCTGAAAGGACCATCAATAAATTGCAAGAGCTCTCTCTCAGTACTAAGATTCTCTGTCAAGTACTTCTAAGCCACCAAGTGAAAAATAAAACAGAATGCAAACAATTCTTCAAAAAAGGCTTTTTTGTAAGACAATAGAGTTTGTATACATTTTAGGGAATAATTAGCAAATATAACTTGCCATATAAATCTTCCTTAAGAGCCAGAGCAAAAGACATTCCATGTTTAAGCCAGATGTCCACAGGGTTTTGAAGTCATACTGAATGTTGCCAGTAACCAAAGGAAGGCTACTAGCAATTCTGTTATCAACTTCAAACCTACCTTTCTTTAGCAAGTCCTGGCCCTTAGTATGAACTATTTTGGCTCCCAGCACAAAGCCTTGCCACACGGTAAAGTCAGCCTTTCAGGAAGAGGGAGAGGTTACAGTTTCTGTATGTGTGGATTATTAATACCCACAATTTTGTTTGTTGTGGAACCGAAGAAAGCAAGCTGTATAAAAAAGGCTTTGGCATATAAAATATCACACTGTAACACTCTATATGTGAACTTTATCAGAGGCTACCAGAGCTCCCAGGTCCAAGAGAATTGTGGCCAACCAAGTTTTACTCCTTTATTTTTAGCATTGATGGAAAGCTGAACTTCAAGCTTCAGAATAGGAACTGTGCAGCCAGAAAGCCTCATCTGAGGTCACCCACCACATGTATGCACAATATCCCATGTGCATGCAGAAAACGGGCAGAAAAATATTAGTAATTGTTGGAATGACTGCTCTGCTGTACTGTTAAATTCATGTATGCATCTATACACATAGTCCTTAAGAATCTAAACAAGTCTTCACCTCTTCAAACGTTTCCATGATGTCCATTGTAGTCATTAAGCTGTCCCAGTCTAGCCTGTAAGGTCCAGGGCGAATATGATCCACTATTCTGTTAGTAACATCTTCCACCACTCCTTGAGCTTTGTAGCTAGAGAAACATATGTCTACATTTAAACGTGAGAAATTCTTTATAAATATTCCATTAATTTGCAGCAGCACACTTACTATAGTACCTTGGTACCTGGAGTTATGCTCAGTGGACGATTGTATCAGAAAAACTGTAGAGAAGACCTATGGCTGCATCTATTCTTCTCTGCAAAAAATGTTATTCTGAGAAACTTTGTCCTTATGCTGCAATTAGTATTTTGTAAATGGCAAACTCCTTCCTCAGATAAAAATCATCATGTTTATCTCTCTAACAACTTGTTATTTTGCTCTTCTTGCTGGGTGAGCAAGGGAGTCCACCAGGGACAAGAAAAGCTAAAAGCAGGAAGAAAGAAGAGCAGGAATACAATGGGAAAAATATTTTTCATAAAGTAGAAGTAACAGTAGCAGGACCAAGCTAATGAGAAACTATGTTATGCTTTGGTGGCATATAAGAGTACCAAATAAAATAATTTGGTATAAGACATCACAGAACATTCATTTATTATCAGATATTTTTAGTAGACACCAGAGATTTTGTTTACTTGAGTTACTGGGCCTCCAGCTCCTGAAGGGGAAGAATTCGTCAGGACCATTATTTTCAAAATACTTCTTATTCATTAAGCTGTTCTGATTAATAGTAGGTAAGAAGTCAAGCAACAGACTCATCTCTTCACTTATGTAGTTCACCCATATTCACTCATAATTACCTGGCTGGAGCCAATCTCAGCTGTACAGTCAGAACTGGAGGACCATGTAAACATGCCAATGGCTTCTAGGTATGTGTTTGCAAAGTTCTTCAAGGTGTCCTTTATTTCACCAGGTGTATACACAACCCTGGAGTCTTCATCAGCACATAGCAGTCACTGACCCCTTGCCAGCGGTTCAGGTTACACAACCTGTTGATATCAGTGTGCCTGTGGCCCTGCACAGAGTCAGCAGACTCTTGGTGTCTGGGGTCATCAGCTCTTGCAGATTTAACAGGACTTAAATTCCACAGAGCGTATCAGTCTGAGACACTTTCAAACACTACCTTTTCACACGCCTTTTTGTTTCTTCAGAATGCTGTTTTCTAGTAACTATTTATCTGCCTAAACCTACAGATACCAACAGAAGCCCAGGACAGAAACTCACACAGGAACGGCCTTTACATCACACATCCTTCCCACAATTACGTGTTTGGTATTTTACTCTATTGCAGTTGTATAGTAACTGTAACAGTCCAAGTACTGACTGGGTTGTTACCCAGTAACACTTCAGACCTACTGAAGCTGGAGTTAATTCTGTGGTTTGCAGACCATCTTTCTAAAAGGTCTGGGCATATGTTGTTGCCCACTTCAGCCAATGGGAGTTTTGTGCTGTGTTTGACAGTTTTCATTGTTCGTTGTTCCCGACACCATGCAACGCTAAACATCGAAGTATAACACTAAAAAGAAATGGTATAGGCACACTAGGTGATCCACCTAGCTTTTCCTCTGGACAATTTGTGTAGCTGAGGGATATCGAATCCACAACCTTCATTTGTAAAGTCAACAAAACGCATCCATGGAACCTTAAAAATGTGTCTGCTCTGCAGGGAAACTTACAGGTATCCGCTGAATTCCTCTGATGGTTTACGCCACACAGTTGCATCTTTCTGAAAGAAAATGGAAGATATGATGTTAATTGTCACTTACACAAAATTATAAGATGTCCAGAAAATGCTTCAAGTTTTCTGAAGAAAAGCAAACGAATTTACCATTAACTGATTCACCCCAAAGTGCTCATTGACCTGGGCACTTTTGTACACTGTTCTTAAGAACAGAAGGAGATGTTTCAGACATCTTTTACCTGTAATCTTCCATTCTTTCAAAAAAAAAATAAAATCAGTCAATTGCCTTTCTCAGTGTCAAATGCTATAAGTTTGCACAGAAATAGGAACTGGCGGGCCAAGCCAGTTTACTGTGAAAACATAGAGAATAATGGAACCACATTACCAGCTAAAGCCCTTCAATTAAAAGGCAACTGGAAAGCCATTCCTGGACAGCATTCAGACAGGAAGACCACACAACTTCCGTTTGCCCTCCTGTAACACATGACCAAGCAGATGTGTGCAGGAGGTGCTGACAGTGGTAGACAAGAAAGGTTAAGTTACCCTTCTCTCCTAGATGCCTGACTAGAAGTGCCTTGCAAGCAGTAGTCTGTTCATTTTAAAGTTAGCCAGAGAAAATACAGAAAACAGTACCTTCTGATTTTGGTCTAACTATGAAATGGAACCTCTGTACAAAATCTCTGAATTTTGGTGTTAGAGGACCATATGGCACCTTTTTATTTGGAATCATTACTTAAGCACAAAGGACCAAATGTCCTAAAGAACAGTAGCGTAAGTACTGCATCCAGAAGTGTTCAAGATATTTAGGGGTAAAACACATCTCCTTTGCAGGTAGCTAAAGCTCTGAATTTCTTTTACATGGCACAGTACCAAAACACAAGGAAGGAAGGAAGGAAGGGTGGAAGAAAGGGAAGGAGGAAGGGAGGGAGGGAGGAAGGGAGGAAATCCAACTGGAAATTTTATAGGGGTAAAATCTGGTGAGTAATGTGATCTGAAACAGTGAGATTCAGGCAACTTCCTAAAGGAAAACAATGATGAAGGTATAAGACTTAGCATTTAGCAGAGCAGAGATGCTATAGGTGTTTGGCAAGAGTGAAAAGCTTGGGTAAGCTGCTCCTCCCTTTCAAGACAGTGAATTAGTTAATTTTGTAAATAATCAAGTTACATTTGGAACACCTGACCCTCTCTTATCAATGTCTGCTCACAAAAGAAATAAAAAATACAAGACCCATCCAAACCATTGTAGCAAAAGGGCGAAGACAGAAATTTACCACGCTGGTCCTACCACATTGCTACACTGAGATACCAAAATACATTTCCACCTCCTATGCAGGACAGGACTAAAAAGTATTCACCCAGCCTAGAACTGATGCACCAGCAAAGTCTGCTTAGCTTGATGAAGGAGGACTTAGAAAAGCCAAGCAGCTCAGAGAAAGGTATGGCAAACTGCTTGAAGAAAGCACGGACTGCATTCCCTTTCACAGAAGGAAACTTACGATAATGTGGGGCTCTGATGGCAATGGAAACGTGAAGCAGTATGAGAGGAAGAATTGAGAATGATCTCACTTTTTAAGAGGAAGACGTTTGGAAGCTGAAGCATGATGGGCTCAAGCATTATAGACAAAAGAGATTCCAGAGGCCAGCAGAGCCTACCTGCAGGCTGTGGCTGGTTAGTTGAAAGCACCAGTGAGCATCCTGCAACCCTGCTAGTGCTAACAGTATTTCAATTTTGCTTTAAGAAAAGCCTGTAGTCCTACATAGGTAGGATTCTTCTGTGAGATACTTCCCTGAAAACGGTCAGAATGACAGCGTATGTCTGGAGACAGGAAAAACACAGCCTGTCATCTAAAGATGTATGATCCTAGAAGGGCGATTTCACAGGGCCTCTCACATAAAGGTCCTGCAAGAATTTCCCTCATGTTTCACACCCGTGTCATACGGCATAATAAGCTGTAACACCCCCCTCCGCCCCCCGCCACCAAGTGACCTACAGCTCCTCGAGAGAACACACGCAGGCACGCAGCGGCCCAGACCACCACTCACCGTTCTCTTCGCCACCCGCCACTCGCTCTCTCCGATGCCGTGGTACCGAATCAGGGTGTTGCGCAGTTTCGTGGCCAGGGGTGCCGAATTCGGCAGGAGATCCATTTGCTTGCCTCCTGCGTCAAGGTACCTATTACACGGGCGCACGCATCGGGACAGGACACCGCGTTAGGGACGTCACGACAACACGACTCATTTAAACCCACGCACTTTGAACAGCGAAAGCAGACACAGACACACACACACACCCACACACCCACACACACACCCACCCACACCACACACGCGCGCGCAGGGCGGCGGGCGCAGGCCGTCGGCCAATGGCCGCCCCCACGGCGCCAGGCCACGCCCGCAGCTCCGCGGCCGTTAGGCGCGCGTGAGGGGCGCGAGCCCCCCGCTGCCGCGGCCCCTGCCGCTGCCGCTGCCAGGCCCGGTGCCTCACCTGCGGCCGCGGCCCTCCGCCTCCCCCGCCTTCCCCCTCCGGGCGGCACCGCCGGGCGCCCCGTCAGCCCAACGGCCGACGCCGGCAGCCAATGAGGGCGCAGCCGGCGTCCCGGCGCGGCCAATGGCGGCGCGACCCGCCGAGGGGGGCTCGCCTGCTTCTCGCATCACGCGAGCTCTCGGCGTGGCCGCCGGCGTGTCGTCACGAGCCGGAGGAAGGCGGGCGCCCTCCCGTTCGCTGCGGCGGAGGAGCGCGGCGCCCTGATTGGGTGGAGGGAGTGGAGTGATGGGAGGGGGGCGGGGATAAGCGACGGCGGCTCGAGGCGGGCGGGCTGCGGGCCGGCGCCGCTGCTGTCCTGGTAACACCGGGCTGTTCCCCCATCGGCTGCGGGGATAGCACGTCAGTTACCGCGGCATCGCTGTGTCTGCGTGGAAGCAGGCCGAGCCTCGGTCAGCAGGCTCGGCCTGCTGCAGGGCTTGTCTTCTCACGTGTGGCTCGTTGCTGTCACCTTGTAAAGGCTTTTTTTTTTACCGTGACTTCATAAAGGCTTGCGCGGGGCTGCAGCCTTCCAGGTGAAGTGTCCCGTGGACGGGCTGTTCGGGTGAGGCCTGTCCTGCAAGCGCAGATGCGGTGGTATGGCGCAGTGAAGAGCGCCTTCCCTGGGTCGGTGCTGCCGGGTTGTTGTTAGCTTCGACTTGTCACAGCACCTGAAACTGAAAACAAAAGGCTTGCCCAGCCATGAAGGGCTTAAGATGGTGCAGAGCACACAGCAAGTGACGCAGCGATTGCGGGGAGACGGCTTGGGATACTCTTCCTTTCAGTCAGCAGTGCTTGCCATGTAATTGGGTAGGCTTTTGAGGAAGTATTGAAGGTTTGGGTTGCTCTGCAAAGTGGCAAGCAGACCAGATGCTTCTTAGGAACAAGCCCACAGCTGAAGCAAACTTCCAAGTATGTGTAACTCCTTGTTTCCTGCAGAGTTGTGCCGTTCACTGGACTTGACCCAACTCAGTCCAACAGAATCATATTGGGCAACACCCATGTAAAAAGACCAAGCTCTTGGAAGGGCAGAAAAAGAAATGGGGCAAGAAGTAAGCAGTTAGAAAGAGTGGGGGGACAACAGACCTTCCTCGCGTGGTAGTACGTTGTTCATTTTGGCCAGTGCTGGCTCCCAAAATGAACGCTTTGAACATGGTTGTGTTCTCAGTACATGGCTTTACACCAGACGTTTTAAAGTGCCCCTAGCTCCCCTGGCAGTTTGCAGGTCTTGGTCATTTTTCTTGAAAGGAAAATGGGTGTCTAAACAAAGATTGTACTTTTAAGGACATACTAAACAAAAAATGAAGGTGTCTTCCATGCAATCCTTGAAATTTTACAATACAGAATTAAAAGAGTAGTTTTGAGCTGAAAGCGTAGCAACATTATAGGAATGTATTCACCCATCTTCCTTCAGACTCCTGTCTTCTATCTTCCTGTGGGTGAAAAAGTGTACAGCTCAGCAGCCCTGGCTGCTTTCTCCATTCTTCCCTGCCCTGTGGCACTTCTTGATGTCCAGTGTTTTCTTGCCTTTGAGTACGACTTCCCTTCCCCACAAGCTCTTACCTAGTTTAAACCACCAATGTAAACCTGTTCATTTTTTTAGAGGGAAACTTCTGTTTCTTGAAGGAGGAAAATTTTGATTTTTTAATAAAACCTTAGTTGTAGAAATGTGTCATGTTTCTACAGGCTGGATGGATTTTAATGGAAGGCTGTCTGACCTCTTGAAAGCTGCTCTGGCAGCTCATCCAGCAAGTTTCTTAGTCTTAGGAGGTCTGTAAGTCTTCTGTAAAGCCCCTGGAAACATATATTCTGATATTCAATATTAATTTGGTGATTTGGGCCAACTGGGTGCTTTCAGCACAGTAAGACAGGTACTTCTGCATCTTCTAGGCTTCCCCACTGGGCAGTGCAAAGTGTCAGTGAAGCATCTGAGATAACTGATGTGCAAGTGATGCTGTATATGTTTCCTGGGTTATATTCCTTCACTAGCTACAGCAATACCTACAGTGCTACCAGCTCAAACTTGTGCCTATGTGAGGAAAGTGCTGTGAGGAAAGTGCTATGAAAAGGCAAATGTTAAATGTTGCTAACTATGCCATAGCTGAACCTTTGTTGCTCCTTCCTCGTGACCTCTGTGGCACATCTCTGCGGGAGTAACTCCTAAACCACTTCCAAATTACACCACAAGCCATGTTCGCTCCTGAGGCATGCCGTATTGCTGTAGAACAACATCTGCTCCTCTTGTCATGTAACACCTTGCACAGGAGAATTTTGATTATCATAATGGGTGGGATCCATGAACACTGTCAAAAGCCCAAATATACCTGTCCCCCAACTTGAAAGTAACTTGCAAAAATTAAACTTATTTTGAAAACTGCGGCATTCACCTCCATGAAGATGAACCGTTGTCTTAGAATGCCTGATATTTCATCCTAGAAATACTGTTGTATGGAGAAGTGTGAGACTAATTACTGGCATTTCATTTTAGTTAACCTGTGCCTAAAAATGGGTTTGATTGCTGAAGGTGTTCCTCTGTAGAATGCATAACAAATAGTAAGGGGGGCACTTTGGGTAGTTTTCAAATACAAGGAACTGTACACATCTAACCCTAATGTCTTGCAAGTGTGTTAAAGGTAGCAAAAAGTGTGCAGTTTACCAAACATACTGGGCCAAGTTCTGCTTTTGTAGCAAAGGACATAGAACCATTAATACATAACTTGCTTAGTCCTACATGACACTCAGCAGGCTGGTTGCAATCCAAAACAATACTGAAGTATTCTACTGGATCACAACTGAACTCCAACTGTTGGAAGAGGAAGAACAAATGGCACATGGTTGCCGCATGAAATTTATTCTGACCAATATATTTCTCTTAAATTTAAATGTCTCTAGTGCCCTTCCCAGATAGAAAACTGATCCTTGAGGTCCTGTCCAACCTAGTATTCTGTGATTCTAAAGCTAAGAAGCTGCCCTTAATAATGTATTTGATAGTCTCAAGCTTAAATATAATTTGAACTTGTGTCACACAGAGAACTCTAAAAAAGTTATTGACAAAGCCTGTTCTGTCTTTACACCACATTTTGTCCTCCCAAGGCTGCTCCTTGCCTGTTGAGCTGGCATGATCATATGGAGATACAATATCTCCCTTTAGAATTAAATTATTACAGCTCTTCAGAATCAAATCTGAATTTTGGAAATAGAAAGGTCAGTCCGAGATCAGCATTATCAGGCTTCCTAACTGATAGCAGTTTTCTAACTGCTTTTTACCAGCTAATCAATAGCTACAGACAAGTTGAAAAGCTGGGTTTTTCCTAATTTTCTGCTTCATTAGGAGCTTTCTGCTTTGTACAAGTGTTGACTAAGGCTTGTGAAATTAGAGGCATCAGAGAATACCCACGCAGAAGTCTAGAGATAATGGGGCCTAGCATCCTTTATTCTTTTGGGCATCTGCATTCCCTTTGACTGATGGGTTGGCAAGAGCCATTATACAACTTTTTAAGAAGGAAAATGTACCTAAATAACAGTATTGCCTAACACTTTCGAGGAAAAAGCAGCATCTTCTTGCTGGATTTTTAAACTATTTATTTTCTGGTGAATAGACTACAGTGTATCAGTGTAGGGTGATTACCAAGGTAGTCCAACATACTTATTCTGAGCTATTATCATAAATATTTTAGTAGTTATGCAATTATGAAAAGTAGCTGCAATGGCTGTGCCAATACATGTTCTGTAGTACAATTCTACCTGAGATATCACTAATAAATTTGGGGTTTTTTTCAAATTAGTAGTTTCTGTAGGATATTGAAGAGTGCTGTAATTGGTTGATTGATCAATTGATCTGTTCCTAGACCAGTGTTCAATTTGGTCATGAACATTGTGTTTTCCATTATTCCCTTCTGACCGTTCAGTTTTCCTGAGATGGTTATTGTGCTCAGTGTTACCAGGACATTAGACTTGAACTATCTCAAACCTGTCCACTGGTGCAAGAGATCTCATTAATTCCAAGCAGTGGAAGTACTTAACAAGTGTGAATACAGGTCAAAACGTTGTTGGTTTTTTTCAGATATGCTTCTTTTAACTGTGAAATGTGGAAAACACTCCACATGTGTCAGAGTTCTGCAGGTTTATGGCCTTTGCACAGGCATGAAGTTTCCTGTTAAGATTCAGACTTTCTAGACCCAGGCCTTCTGTGTTGCACAAAACACATGGGCTTTATAGCCCTTTAAAACTATTCTTCACTGTAGATACATAGAATCACAGAATGAATGGTTGAGGGTGGCAGGGAATTCTGAACGTCATCTGGTCAAACCCCGCTGCTCAAGCAGGGCCACCTACAGCTGGATGCCCAGGACCACGTCCAAATATTTTTTTAATTTCTCCAAGGAGAGAGACTCCACCACCACTCTGGACAACCTGCGCCAGTGCTCAGTCACGCTCATAAGGAAAAGTGTTTCTGATGCTGAGAGGGAACCTCCTGTGTTTCAGTCTGTGCCCACCGCCTCTGGTCCTGTCACTGGGCATGACCAAAAGGAACCTGGCTCCATCCTCTTTGCGCCGTCCCTGCAGGTACTTTTATATATTGATGAGATCCCCCCTGAACCTTCTCTTCTCCAGGCTGAACAGTCCCAGCTGTCTCAGCCTTTCCTCCTGGGAGAGATGCTTCAGTCCCTTCATCATCTTGGTGGCCCTTTGCTGGAATCTCTCCAGTATGTCTGTGCTTCTCTTTTACTGGGTGGCTCAGAACTGGACACAGTACTCCAGGTGTGGCCTCACCAGTGCTGAGTAGAGGAGATGTTGCTGGCTCATGTTAAACTTGGTGTCCACCAGGAACCCCAGGTCCTGTTCTGCCAAGCTGCTTTCCAGCTGGGCGGCCCCCAGCATGTACTGGTGCCTGGGGTTGTTCCTCCCCAGGTGCAGGACTTTGCGCTTCCCCTTGTGGAACTGCGTGAGGTTCCTGTTGGCCCATTTCTCCATCCTGTCCAGGTCCCTCCGGACAGCAGCCGGGCCCTCTGGTGTATCGGTTCCTCCTCCCAGTTTGGTGTCATCAGCAAACTTGCTGCAGGTACACTCTGCCCCATCGTCCAGCTCACTAATGAAGATGTTAAACAGAACTGGGCCCCTTATTGACCTCTAGGGCACACTGCTCCAACCAGACTTCATGGCACTGACCACCACCCTCTGGGCCCAGTTGTTCAGCCATTTTTCAGTTCACCTCACTGTCTGCTCATTCAGCCAGTACTTAACAGCTTCTTTATGAGGATCTTGTGAGAAATCCTGCAGTTACTTTTCACCTGCAGTTGACTCCTAGACTTTTTTTTCTCCTCTTGTGGTGGTGCAGCCCCCACCCTGGGCCACATTGCGATGTCAGGACCAGCCAACGTTGTGTTCTTGTGCAGTGAGTTGGGACAATCTGGTACTTTCTTATCCTGGCTATAGTACAGTGAGTTAGGATGATTAGGGACTCCCTAACCATACCTCAATCTCCTGTTGCCTGGAGCCATAGCTGAAACTCCTGCTGCTTGGATCATGGCCCACCTTGGAGGGTGCCAGAATTACCTGACAAGAATTATGGCCAGAATGGAAATGCATTGACCAAAGTCAATCATCATGCGATCCTATAAACAGCGATCCTAGGTGAGACCCTTTGAGCTCTCCAGGATTGAGCACAGCAGGCTGTGATCCAGTATCTTCCCCTGAGCTGGGATGCCTCTCAGAGTAGATTTTGCAAGGATTTTAAGTAGTTGTTGTGAGGATTTTAAAGAGCAGATTTTGAAAGGATTTCCAGGATCATCTGCGGATAGATGCTGACGAAGAAGAAAGGGCCAAAGATTGTCTGCTGACAAATGCTGACGAAGGAGAACAGTGAGTAATTCACTACAGTTCAATTTTGTGAAGTTTTTAAAGATCATTTGGTACCAATAATTTACTATAATTGGCCAAGAGAGAAAAATGTCTATTACAGGTTAACATCTATATCTGTGTGTGTGTGTGTGTGTGTGTGTGTGTTTGTGTGTGTTTACATTGATTTAGGAAACTTTGTAGTGCTGATAGCAAACTTTATTAAATCACTCTGATAATTGGCTGATAATTAAGTATTGTTAAAAATCATATAACATAATCTTGTGATTTATTGTAACAGTGTTAATAAATCTTAAATTGCTGTTACCTCAAAGTCATATACGTTCCATAATCACTCATTCCCCAACAAATTGGTATAGTAATTTAACGGGAGATTTTCCTTACCCTTTATATCCCTTCTCTTAGGCATAAACTGTTGTCCGAATCTGAGACCAAGTTTGGATCCAACCGCACCTAGACTCGTCTCTGAGATGGATTTTAGAAAGCAAGGGGGTCCATTCTGAACCTTGTGACTCAACAGGAGGTTTTCCTTACCATTGTATTAATTCCATTAGACATAGATTGTTGATGAAGTCTGGGACTGAGATTGGATCTAGCCACATCTAAGCTCCATCAGAGTTCAGAAAGCAAAGGGGTCCGTTCTGAACCTCATGACTCAACAGCAGGGTCTCCCTTAACCTTTTGAATCTCTGGTCTCTGTGTGAATCATCCTAAATTGATTCTAACTAAATTTTACTTTGTATGCTTCTTCCATGTAGTCAGTAATAGACTGAACCTTGCCATTGAACTTTGCTAAGTTGCACTTTTACAAAGTCACATTAAAATTACCTTTTGGTAATATCTTTGACAGTGATTCTTTAAGTGATCTAAATCATCTCCATTCGTGACACCTCTCTAACCACCTGATTCATGTTGTCTGTCAGGGAAATAAAATAATGAGTATCCAGGATTATAACTCAGCTGTAAGTAGAACAGCTGAAAGTTGAACTTCCAGAAGAAGCTGCTTTGGAAAACCACTGTCATGAAATGTCCTGGACAGAGCATTCTACAAGTTGCACAGCAGGCCTGATATTTAACTAAAACCATTTTTTTCTTGAAACTTTCTACCTGTCCATCTGCAATGATATTGCCCAGAATATTTCTCACTAAATAATAGAGCAGCAGAAGTGTTTTGACCTTAGCCACTGCTGGTCTTTCCAGTCAGACTAGTATAGCATTTCAACTGGCAGGAAAACTGCTGGAGAAGTCTGACTCTTCTGGAATATCAGCCAGTGAAATCTTGACTAAAGAGTTTATTTCTTGCTAAAAACACGCACAAATATTCACCCACTGTCACAAGAGCCACTAAATCCAACTGACTATACATCTGTGGTAAGAGGCTCTTTCTAATCCAGCATGGGCAAAATTTTTTTTCCTAGAAATATGTCACAGGTATATGAAGAAAACACAGAACTTTGTTTTGCTGTTGGGCAGTTCAGTCAATGAGGCCATTCTAGATAGTGAGCTAGCTAGTCATTCTTGCATTTTTGTTAAAAAATAAGCCACAGCAAAAAAAACCTCTGTAGAAAAACTCTGATATTCTTCATGTCTGATCTTCAACCAGTTATTTAATTTCTTTGGCTGGGGTTGAATAAGTGTACAATGTGCTGCTTTTCCATCAGAGGGTCATGGAAAGCAAGTCTTTATTTTGTGCTGGTTGGCCCACATATAGCCGTGGAAATGGCGTTAGGATTTCGTGTTTGTTTGCCTAATATGAGCTATATTAAATCAGCTGTGTTAAATCAGCTGTCTTGACCATTCCCTGTAAATGTGAAATAAACCTGAAAGGCTGCACCTGGATTCATAGCACTCGTACATATTCCCAAATGCAACTTTCCAGATGGTGAGAGGTGTAGCTAAAAATCTTTCATGTTTCACTGGTATAAAACTGGTAGCATTTGTCTCTGCTAATAAGTGAGCCAGGCTAGAATTCAGCTCACTTCTCACATAATCGCTTTCAAACTAATATATTTAAATCAGAAATGTGAATGCGGTAAGACAGTCCCTGCCTTAGCCAGACCTGGGTCAAGGGAACAGTCTGTTGAAGACAGAATGGCCCATTGCCTCCCTGGTGACGTCTGGGCTAGTCGACACAATTTCTCTCTGTGGGATCAAGTTGTTGGAGAAACTCGTTGGACTGGAGATCCATGCTGTTGCAAGCTGCAGTGTTGTTTAGGGAGGAGGGATGGTGGTCTGGAGCACAGTTTACGCCAAACAGTATTTAAAAAACAATTTCTTCACAAACCGGCAATTGTACCTCTTTTTTTACGTGCATTTTGCGGTTAAGCCACAAGATGGCAGGAAAGCAAAATAAATATTTTTTGCTAAAGCAGCTGCACTTGAGAGTAGCGTCTAAAACCAAATACGCTAGAGAAGGGGGTTAATTTTCCTTATTAAAGTGTTGCTAAAGCCTTATAAAGTTCTGAAATCTGTTAGATATTCCTTTTATTAACGTGATCTAACTGTGACTTCTGTTAAACCGTAGTACTGTATCTTTTTCTTATCCGCTGTTTGTGGGCCACGACAAATATTGCCAATTCTTTTGCTGTAGACAGAAAGTGAAAAAGCTAGCCCTGATTATTTCCTTTTTGGATCCCACTGGAATATGGTTTGTAGGAAAATTAAATGGAGAATAAAGTCTCTTTGTACCTGGAAGAAGAACAATGATTTTCCCGAGTGATGATTAATCCTTTGTTTCTATATTTTATTAGTACACCTTCTAACTCTGCCCTTGCAAAAAAATCTACCTTCACAGTATTCCCAAAGCTGACTGCAAAACCAGTTAGAAGATTCAAATGCTGCCTTGGTTCTTCTTGATTTGAAGAATAAAAGGAAGAGGTGTCTTAAAAATCTCCTTTGTGCTTTATCCGCCATGTGTCATCTGATATTAAGAAAATGCTATAATCTTTTCTACAAGAGAATATCAGATTAATTAATTCTGTTCCTTTCCTGGCTAGTCCCTTCAGTGTAATCTTAATAGACGGGGTTTTAAGCAATGGTCACAATTGCATCGTTAGCATGGTGTAAATAGCAATAGTGTATAGTAGCAGTGTATAACAATAGTATCAGTAATAGTAGTGTACATGGAGTCTTACTATCAGTTCTCAATTGCTGGGATAGTCTTGTCCCAGAAACCCTCTTAAATGCACTACAGTACTGACTGTAACCCAGAGAAGACATTGTCTATCACAGCGGTTAATAATGTTTAGGGGTGTCTTAAGTTTTCTCCCAAGTGTAGCAAGCTGAGTAAAACACCCATATCCAATGACGTATGTGGTTTTAACCTCTCACCTTATCTGGTTTCTTCGATATAGTCATTTATGTCCTCCCTCCATCTTATTGTGGTAATGGGTCTTCAGATTTTGTACACATTCTAAAGTCCAGAGAGCTTTCTGCATCTGATAAAAATACTTCCCCCACCCCCTGCAGACAACTCAATCATCTTGTCCTAGTGAACCAGGAAGACCCTTACCAAAAAAAGTCTTTATAAGTATTATTTCTTATCTCCAAAAAGTTGTTGAACATGTTTTGGCTAGGCTTCAATGACACACTCAAGGGCTTTCTTTAGTTTTCTCTGTTTGGGAATTGATTGCCTCTTCTTTCTATCCCTAATCTCCTCATTTGCTGCTACCTTTTCAGCTGTTTGCCTTCTAACAGGGACACTTTTTACTTCTAGGGCAGGCAGCCTTGGTGATGTGCCAATGGCAAAGAAACTTCTTTACTGAGGCAGTCAAGTGCACCATTCTGCAGGTGCAATAGCCGTGTCTTGGCCAAGGATCAAAAGAACAGATCATGGACAATGAGGCAGCGTACAGCAGAACTTCACTGCACACAGGAAATGAGTAGTAGTTTGTGGCTTTGCAGCCTAGTTAAAGAACCATGGTCAGTCTGTGCATACTTTGTTGCCCTGGTAATAAAAGGAGAAAAGTATAGCTGGGAAAAATAATCTTCACCATATTGGTAACTCCTGATTTTTACATACAACACACTTGTTTGTGAGAACTACTGATCTGATATTTCTGCTATTGAAATGTTATTGCATGGTAAATTAGCCATGCCTGTACTAAAGCAGTGTTGATTCCTTCCAGACTCAGGCAGCTACTCTAAAGCAGCCTCTTCATTTAAAGCCGTCACTTCATCATCTTTTCTGTGAATTATCCACGCTTATAGTGATGTGTGGGAGTAATATCAGCAAGGCATAACTGCTGGATATCTGCCTGTTCTAACTCATTATCTTGGTCATGTTGAGGAATTCCTAATCTAGTGTAGATAGAAGCTTGTTAATGAATAACAAAAATTACTTCTTTGTGTTAACTGTAAGATCCATCAGGACTGATGCAAGTGTTCCTTGGAAAGAAAGACATATTTCTCAGGTCACAGCCAGAAGATAAGATTAAGATTTAGAAAAACAAATCTTTTACCACAGCAATAAAAAAAAACCAAAAAAACAAAAATAGAAAGCTGAGATTACAGTTCTTTGAAAGGCAGATGTTGGACCAAAGCAAGGACTCTGTACTACATATTAAGATGCCATGATGTTAGACTTTGCCTGGGAGAACTTACAGCAGTAATTAGCATTCTTTGTTTAGAAGGCTAATTTTTTTTTTTTTTTCTAGAAACATGCTGTACCAAAAGCTTCTTATCAACTCTCCATAGATTTCTAACTTTGGGATTATTGTGGGAACACAGTGTGTTGTGATTTCTGCAGTTACACTCTGAAAATCTTAGGCTCTGGCATATTTCCTTCTTTCTCCCTCCACTCAAAGACAGACAAAAGGTTTAAGGGAGCCAGTCGCTGCAGCCACACAGAGCTGAAGATGCATTTACTCCTAGTGATCCTCTCAGCGGTCTTACACCAGTAGCAGAGCTGTGCCATGCTCACTCTCTGCCCACTCAAGCTGCCCACGACTTCAGCTGCTGTGGGTTTAAGGAAGCCAGGGGCCAGACAAAAAAGAGAAACAGTAATGAGTAAATATCAGATTCACTTTCAGTAATGAGTAAATATGAGATCCACTTGCTCTGTGGGTTTCTCTTTTAATTATTTAATTTACCATGCCCCTTGGCAGCACCGTAGGCTTTTGTGCTATTTTTGCATAAACATGTCCTGAAAACCCCTGTGGCCACGCTCTGCTCTGCTTTGGTTTGGTCCTGACATTAGCAGAACTGGAAACTGTTCCTGCTACATTTGCTTCTACAATGTTTGTATTCTTTTACAAGTCAATTTGAATATGCAAAATTTGCAGTCACTGACCATTTTAACTGTGTTGATGTACAGGGCTGCCATCATCATCTGATGCAGAGACGCGATTGTATAATTAATTCAATAGTTAATGTAAAATGTAACCTTTGTATAAATGCATGATCTGCCGACTATGGTGGTGTCCTTCCACCCCGTTATTTGGTAACTTTGTAGCTTGTGCGAGAATGACATGTTACACCATCTTACAATGGACTTTCAGTTCTCTTGTGAAATCAAGAAGATGAACAACCACCTTATCAGGAAGAATGTGTTGGCAACAACCTCCGAAGTCCCACTGCGCAGAATCAACTAATAGGGTCAAATAGCGGACACCGTGAGGAAGACTATCGAAGACCACCAGAGGACGCCTGAAAGACCACCAGAGACCCTAACACGCATGCGTAACAAACATTATAATATGTTAATGACTTCTCGGAAAAAGGATGAATATGTAACATGTTTCTCAGAAATCTAATGCATATACATGAAAGCTCTGTATTTAATCTGTACGCTTAAACTTAACGGTGTGCACGATAGGTGGAGCGATCCCCCGTGCAACCAGCGCTGCCAATAAAGAATACCGACTCGATTGTTAAATCCAACTCTCGAGTTAAGTTCTTTGAATCAATCTGGCGACCCAGATGGGACCCTCTCTGCTCGGCTGCAGGACCCGCTGAGAACAGGACTCCCTAGGGTACCCCCGGGATTTTCCCGGAGGGACTCCTCGCCTCACTCGGATCACTGCGGGAGCAGACAAGGACACCATCTAAAGGATTAAAGGTATTCTTTATGTCTTTGGGTTTGGGACCGGTCATTTGGGCTGTCCATAAGTCATAAGATTAACTTATGCAGGATGGCGTATGCCAGGTAGCTGATGCACTTGGTATACATTTGGTTTTGGTTTGATACGTGTCTGGACACTTTTGTTTCAGTATACTCTGTATGCTGTTGTGCACCTTGTGTGCTTTTGGTTTGGTGCCCATACATGTACTTTGGTTTTTTGATTTGAATTTGTTTCGGACCTTTTGGCTACCTGAATGTGGTAAACGACCATTGGAATCGGATTACGGAGACCGCTGTGAGTTCTGAGTTAAAACTGTGTCGAAACGGTGAATTGAATGAATGAGTGAGTGAGAAGCAGCTGCAGAGTGTGTGTGTGAGATTCCAATCCGCAGTTTCACTCCGTAGGAGGTAAGGCCGGAGACCAATGAGGTGTGACTGACTCTGTGATGATTTGGGAGACGAACTTGTATATTATTATAGTTATAAGTTTGAGCTCGATTATTTTGATTATCTTGTTTATGTGGTGTTGTTGTTGTAAGAAATTCCCTGTTTGGTGTATTATATAAATGTGGGTATACGAATGGTGTCTTCTGCATCCGGAAAACGAGTGTAAACCTATATATATATCCTAGAGTGTGTGTGGTGTAAACAAAGGTTGCAAATAGATTGTGGAAAGGATATTGAATGCTCTGAGTGTCGGGTTTGGACTCCCTGGGACAAGAGAGAGCGGGCTACCTATATAGTTGAGATTGTTTGTGGTTGTAAAGGTGAGCATATAAACGAGTAATATGGGAGGTAAACAAAGTGGTGGAATATTGAAAAAGAGCCCCTTAGGCTGTATCTTGAATCACTGGAAGAAGATAGGGGGACCGTCAGGTGGAGGCGTGGATAAGAAAACTTTAATAAAATATTGCAATCAGTAGTGGCCTTTATATAAATTAGACGATGATGAAAAATGGCCCTTTAATGGGACATTGAATTATAACACTTTGTTACAATTGATGCTGTTTTTGAGACGAGAAGGAAAATGGGATGAGGTGATGTATGCAGATATGTTTTTCACTTTAAGAAATCATTCAGAGTGGCAGAAAGAATGTGGCATTAATTTGGCCCCACAAGACCCTCTTGTGTTGGCAATGGAGAAGGAGCAGAAAAGGAGTACAGGGAAGATGAAGAGATGTTGTTCGGCATGTAGCATAGGACAAAGATGTATAAAATTAAAGGAAACTGAGGAAAGAATGGAAGATTTTATTTTTTTCACCACACTTGTTACCCCAACATCCCTAGAAGGTAATTCCACTGATGATACGGGTACGAAAGAACCTGATGAAGGTACGAGCACGAAAGATCTAGGTTTTACTCCTATTACAGCTCGCACCCGGAGTAAGATTGGTCCAATAATCCAGGCTCCCTTAAGACAGGCAGTAGGAGCTACTGGTCCTACAAAAATTAAAGTGCCATTTACGATGAATGATTTAGATTCATGGAGAGAAATAGTAAAAGAATATCGGGATGATCCTGAAGGAGTTGCTAAAAGATTTGAGTTCATTGTTAAAAAATCAAGATCCAGATTGGAAGGACATCGATTTGATGTTAGATGCCTTAACTGAAACTGAAAAGCAATTAATAATAAGGAATGCACGGACTCAGGTCCAAATTCAAATAACTGCTGGGGTTTTACCCGGTGTGGTAGATAACCACGTACCGAGAACAGACCCCAATTGGGACCCTAATGATGACCATGATTACCGATTGTTGAAAAAATATCAAGAATGGATAAAAATTGGTATTGAAAATGCAGTACCGAAAGCAGTTAACTGGTCAAGCCTGTATGCAGTAAAACAAGGTCAGACTGAAACTCCCACAGAGTTTCTCGACCGGTTAAGAGTAGCAATGCGGAAGTATACTACATTAGACCCTGTTTCTGAGGTGGGGAAACAGCAGCTAGTCTCTTTGTTTTTGGGACAATCCTCAGAGGATATAAGAAGGAAACTTCAGAAATTGAAGGAGCCAGAGATAAGGGATTTAGAAAAGTTGATAGAGGAGGCCTGGAGAACGTATCGGAATAGAGAAGGGGAGGAGAGACGAAAAATGGGAACGGCTATTGCCGCAGCTACCGTAGCCGCGCTGGGAAGACAGGATAACTCCCTTCGTGGGAGGGGTCGGGGAACTGGGAGGAGGGGAGGCTCACGCCAGCCCCTAAGGTCAGACCAATGTGCTTATTGTAAAGAAATAGGTCACTGGAAAGGACAATGTCCCAAGCTGAGTGGAGCACAGGCTGTTGTAGCCAATATCACCTCTGGTCAATGAGGGGGACCGGGGGAATCCACCCTAGCGGATCCACTGGTTAAAATTAGGCTAGGGAAAGTAGAACAAGAGGTGGATTTTCTTGTAGATACGGGAGCGTCCTACTCAGTGTTAAATCAAAGGCTAATACCGGAGGATGAAGAGTTTGTGACTGTAGTGGGAGCTACTGGCCAGCAGAAAAAGGCTTATTTTCTAAAACCGCTTAAATATAGATTGGGAAAACAAATAGGAATACATAAATTTCTGTATTTGCCCGGATCTCCGAAATCCTTGTTAGGCCGTGATTTGCTAGAACAATTGGAAGCAGAAATTGTTTTTGAAAAAGGAAAAATGGAATTAAAAATCAAGGAGGACCAGCTAATTAACATTTTAAGTTTAGCATTAATACAAACTGAACCAAAATTTGAAGTACCTCCAGAAATTGTTGATCAAGTATATCCTGGAGTCTGGGCCTCCGAGGTTCCGGGGAAAGCTAAAAATGCAGCCCCCATAGTAATTAAACTAAAACCAGGAGCAGAGCCTGTCAAAATTAAACAATATCCCCTGAAATTAGATGATAGAAAAGGGATAAAGGAAATAATTGATAGGTTCTTACAGTATGGGATACTAATTGAATGTGAATCAGAATACAATACCCCTATACTGCCAGTCAAAAAGGCAGATGGGAAAAGTTATAGGTTAGTCCAAGATCTGAGAGCCATAAATAAGATTACTGAGGATATACATCCAGTAGTCGCAAATCCATATACTTTGCTAACAAAACTAAAAGATAACCAAGTTTGGTTTACCGTACTGGATTTAAAGGATGCCTTTTTTGCCTGACCTTAGCCACAGAAAGCCAGAATTTGTTTGCTTTTGAATGGGAAAATCCTGAATCTGGAAGAAGAACTCAGCTAACATGGACAGTACTACCACAAGGTTTTAAAAATAGCCCCACTATTTTTGGAAATCAACTGGCGAAAGAGCTTGAAACTTGGGTACCTCCAGACAACGAAGGAATTTTGTTACAGTATGTAGATGATCTCTTAGTAGCTACTGAAACCAGAGAAAGTTGTATTCAATGGACTGTGGATCTTCTTAATTTTTTTTGGGTTTAAGTGGATATCGAGTCTCTCAACAGAAGGCTCAATTGGTCCAGCAACACGTGACCTACCTGGGACTTGTAATCTCGGGAGGACAACGGGAACTCGGGACTGAGCGAAAAGAAGCCATTTGCCGAACCCCGGAGCCTCAAACGGTAAAAGAGCTGCGGACCTTCTTGGGAATGACAGGTTGGTGTCGTCTATGGATACATAATTATGGACTATTAGTAAAGCCATTATATGAACTGATAAAGAAAGATCAGTTAAAAGTAATTTGGACTGGAGAAACACGAAACGCGTTTAAACAACTCAAACGAGAACTAATGAGAGCTCCTGCTCTGGGGCTGCCGGATGTTTCAAAACCATTCTGGCTGTTTTCTCATGAGAGACAAGGAATAGCTTTGGGAGTACTAGCACAAAGACTTGGTCCCTATAAACGGGCAGTAGCCTATTTCTCCAAACAACTGGATGAGGTGAGCAAGGGATGGCCTGGTCGCCTCCGAGCTGTCGCAGCAGTTGTTATCAATATTCAAGAGGCCCGGAAGTTTGCCATGGGACAGAAAATAACAGTGCTGGTCTCTCATACAGTTTCAGCGGTTTTGGAACAAAAAGGAAGTCATTGGCTCTCGCCCCAGAGATTCTTAAAGTACCAAGCAGTGTTAGTAGAACAAGATGATGTAGAAATTGTAGTTACTAACATTGTCAATCCAGCCTCTTTTCTTAGTGGAACTCTGAGTGAACCAGTGACACATGACTGCATAGAAACAGTAGAAGCTATATATTCCAGTCGACCAGACCTCAAAGAAGAACCTCTGGAAGATGCTGAAAACTCCTGGTATACCGACGGGAGTAGTTTTATAAAACAGGGACAACGTAAAGCAGGATACGCAATCACAACCACCCAACAGGTAATCGAATCTAAGTCTTTGCCTTCTGGGACTTCAGCCCAAAAGGCGGAGATAATTGCCCTTACCCGAGCATTGGAATTGGCAAAAGGTAAAAAGATAAACATTTGGACAGATTCTAAATATGCATTTGGAGTAGTTCACGCCCACGGTGCAATTTGGAAAGAACGAGGATTGCTAACCGCTCAAGGAAAGCAAATAAAACATGCAGAAGAAATCTTAAAGCTATTAGAAGCTGTAAAGCAACCAGAAAAGGTAGCTATCATGCATTGTCGAGGACACCAAAAAGGAAACACAGATCCAGAAATTGGAAATCGACTAGCAGATTATGAGGCTAGGCGGGTGGCGGAAGAAGTGGAAGCAGAAACATTATCCTTAATACCAGACGGTAAAATCCAAACTGTAAGTACAAATCAAAAACCAAATTATTCAAAAGAAGACCTAAAATTAATTGAAGATCTGGATGGTAAAATAGAGACAGATGGATGGGTTCGTTTAGCAGATAATCGTATAGTGATACCATCCAATTTAATATGGACAACAGTTCTAACTGAACATAATAAGACGCATTGGGGAGCAGATGCCCTGTACAAAAACTTAAATCAGAAATTAATAGGACGCAATCTGTATACAATGGTGAAACAAATATCTCAGCAATGTGAAATTTGTTTACGTAATAACCCTAATGTGGCGAATAAAGTGAGGTTGGGGATAATTGGCAAAAATTTATCCAGGACAACAGTGGCAAATTGATTTTTCGGAGCTCCCAAGAAAAGGGGGGTACCGATACTTGTTAGTCATGACTGACACATTTTCAGGCTGACCAGAGGCTTACCCCTGCCGAACAAACAAAGCAAGAGAAGTAACTAAGATATTGTTGAATGAAATCATTCCTCGTTTCGGAATTCCAGCAACAATATCTTCCGATCGAGGTCCTCATTTTTGTGCCAAAGTAGTACAGCAAGTGAGCAAAACTCTGAAGATAGATTGGCAGTTACATACCCCATATAGACCTCAAGCAAGTGGGCAAGTTGAAAAGATGAATCACTTAATTAAACAACAAATAGCAAAAATTGGTCAAGAGGCCAATCTAACTTGGCCCCAATCTCTTCCCCTGGCATTACACTTCATGGGGATTTCAGGAATTGTGGGACAAATTGACCTCATGGCTACCAAACTTTAAATGGTTAAAGCAAATATTTATGACCATTATAATTCTCATGATCTTAGGAATAATAATATGTGTAATGCTTAAGTGTTTCATGTGGTGTTGCCAGAACACCACCGAGAGTTATGAGAATTGGAAGCGGAATAAAGTTAAACATCAAGTAGAAACCGGGAAATATTTCAACTGGTCTCTCGAAAATAACGGAATTATATAATTGCAAAAGAATTTGCAAAAGTATAAAGAAAAGGGGGGAATGATGCAGAGACGCGATTGTATAATTAATTCAATAGTTAATGTAAAATGTAACCTTTGTATAAATGCATGATCTGCCGACTATGGTGGTGTCCTTCCACCCCGTTATTTGGTAACTTTGTAGCTTGTGCGAGAATGACATGTTACACCATCTTACAATGGACTTTCAGTTCTCTTGTGAAATCAAGAAGATGAACAACCACCTTATCAGGAAGAATGTGTTGGCAACAACCTCCGAAGTCCCACTGCGCAGAATCAACTAATAGGGTCAAATAGCGGACACCGTGAGGAAGACTATCGAAGACCACCAGAGGATGCCTGAAAGACCACCAGAGACCCTAACACGCATGCGTAACAAACATTATAATATGTTAATGACTTCTCGGAAAAAGGATGAATATGTAACATGTTTCTCAGAAATCTAATGCATATACATGAAAGCTCTGTATTTAATCTGTACGCTTAAACTTAACGGTGTGCACGATAGGTGGAGCGATCCCCCGTGCAACCAGCGCTGCCAATAAAGAATACCGACTCGATTGTTAAATCCAACTCTCGAGTTAAGTTCTTTGAATCAATCAGGATTAATTTTTTGTACCACAGTCATGGTTACTGTCAAGAAAAACAAAGAGTTCTTTTGACCTTAACAGTTTCCAGGCTAGACTGAAATGCTTAGGTTTAGTAATTTCTTTCTGTACAGTATATGCTCTGAAATACTTAACTCTCTAACATTTGCTTCCCAGAAATTGATTTGTAGCTGCATTCTTTTTTCCTGGAGTTTTTTAGTCATGATTTGTCTGTGTGATGACGGAACAGTATGGCACACAGTCCTTTGTCTAACTCTCAGTCTGTCATTTTTTTTCTTTAAGCAAGCATACTCCCTACATGTTATTTTTTTCTTAGAAAAGTAGCCACCTTATCTTTGTTATACAATGGAAACTACTTAGAGTACTTCCAGGGTAAGAACTGAAGAGCTCTGAGATTTTAAAGCATGTTTGGCAACTTTTCAGTTAAGTATGATACATTTATCTTGCATGTCTGAGGTATTTCCTTTGAGAAAATAGCACTAGCAGTTGAAAATAAGTAAACCTTTTTGACTAATGAATTGAACATAATGTAATTGTTTTAACATACATTCTGTCTTAATCAGCTAATGATATGGACATAATAAATGCCTCGGTTTTCTCAGCCAGTCCAAAACAGACTTGACATCATGGATTTTATCTTCATCCTGGTTATAAATTACATATGTAGTATTGGGAGTATTAGGTAAGTAAACTAACAGAGCAGCATAGTTTTGGTTCAGGCTTCCAGGAGAAGGCAAGAAACCTAAACTATTTTTCAGTGGTTGCAATGGCAGAAGACTGAACCTGATTATCTTAAAAGCCTTCTTCAGCCCTATGACCTGTTGTTTTCTTAGCTTCAGTGCAAACTTGTGGTATACTCTAAATAAACAGTTCTTTCTCTGTACCATGGAGGCACGTCTTGTCTTCTCAGATGATTATTATTAAAACATACCTCAGGGTTTGATATGTGAGGATAATAACAGCATGGGCAAAGAAATTCAGAACATAGCCTGAAACTTATTACAAACAATTATTGTTTTTTTAAATATGGGGAGATTTCTTGAGGCAGCCTCAGATGAGACAAAGACAACTAGTAGAACATTTTTAGGGAAGAATTAATTTCCATGAGGAAGAACACCTTTGTGCTAGGATGGGATCCTGAAAGATCAAGGGGAAAGAAAAAAAAACACAAAAGCCCATCCAGTGGCTAGGGCACACTGCTAAGATATAGGAGAGAATTTATGAGGAAAGTCTGTGCAAATTACCAGTTCCCATAGAGGCAAAACAAGGTTATAGTTCAAGGAAACTATGTATGTAGGCAACGAGAGGTAGGAGGTTATTCGATGATTTGGGGAGTATAGTTTAGCTGATAAAAGGATGTAATTCTGTCAGGCAGTAACAAAGGCTGCATGATAGAGGTCGGAGATGGTCTGTGTAGTGTCCAATAGTGACAAAATCTTAAGTGTCTTCAGTCACATTGACTGCCTGTGTGTACAGCAAGGAAGAACTTGAATAAGGCTCTACTCAGAGTTCAAGGAGTTTTAATATGTTTGAAGGATACCATGATACATGCTTTTATGCAACACTCTGGAAATAAGAGGCTGAAGGTGTGTCAAGAGAGCGATATTTTTCACAGCACACCATTTTAAAATGCAAGATGTGTTAGAAGGCCAGAGTGGTTTCTTCTTTCCCTAAGAGGTCAAGGGAAATGACCTGTGGTTTAATGCAAGATTTCCATAGATGATTCCTCTGCTATATTTCTGTGGTAGAAAAATGTTGGATGGGTAGTCTAGGGAGTAGCAGTTCGCATTAGTTTGCTTCTCGTTTAATTCTGCTTATAGCAGGAAGAAGTAGGTGGATCCATTGACTCTGCATATACTATAAATGTGACATGTGGCTACATATATTCTATTTTAACAGTAAATCTTGCCCTTGGCCCAGTGGCCCAATAACATATGCCTTAGTAGCTTCATCTTTATATATCAGAGAATTTTAAAACTTGTGTACACAATTTTCTGTATATACGTCTTGATGTGCTTCATACTTGTACATTTTCTTTCCTCGGATATTCCGTCTTTTGTATTTGGGATAATACCAGGCATTTTATGTGCTCTATAGTACTTGGCACAGCTTTTGGATGGTGTTAAATAGTTTAAAGCAATAACTGTGTTTTCAGTTGGCTATTATAACTGTGAAGTGATTGCTCAGTAGTTGGTATAGTCAAAATTCTTATGTTTTTAGTTCATGTGAATAGCAGCAAAGTTCAGTGATCTAAACCAAACAAATAAGAAACTTCCTAGGAATCAGCACCAAAAATATTTCTCGTTAAGATGTAATGTACTTACTTGGCAGTAAGTCTTAGGAAACCTTTACAATGTATATGTTATCTGTACCTGGGGAATTTTAACTTTTGTAAACATGAAAGTTAAAATTAATCAAGAGCATGCCAAAAGCCTGTGCTGAAGTGTGACTGAATTCATGTTCTGTTTTCTAGAGATATGGTTTTGAATTCTGGCAAGTCTTGCTGATAGACACAGGTTTTACATCCTTTTTTCTTGATTTTTATCAAGTATGGTATTAATAACTTTGTACGCTCTTCTTGTTCTTTTTTGACTTCCACACATCTTTACTCTGCATCTCCTAGATAGAGGTTGCTTCCAGTTCCTTCTCTCTCCGTTTCTCCTCTTCCCTTCTCCCCATAGTTTGGCTGCATGACAGATCTTTTTTGTTCCTGCCACATTGTTTGGCAGCTGAATAAAATAGATGTATCAGGGAGGGGAACAAGGCAGGTAGCTCTCATGGTAGCTCTGACGTAGCTTCATGTTGCCAATGCCTCCAAATATACAGGACAGCTTTGGTTACATGACCTCAGTTCATATTTTGAAAGCCAGGTAATTCAGACTCAGAGGGACCCGTGGGTCCCATGGCCGTGCCTGTGAGGTTAAATGCTCCCCTGCTCACACCCACAAGGGAGCAGAGGGAAGCAGTGGCGGATGGAAGAGCCCAGTAATCCCCTGCCCTGGCTGCTCCCAGTCCCACCACAGGAGCCATCGGCCCATCAGGGGCCCATCTCAGCACGCAGAGAGGAGCACAGGGGCCCAAAGGCGGGTGGGAACCCAAACTAAGGGCTCAGAGGAGGGGGCACCCTGTCCGGGCTCTTTCCAGGGCTCTCCCCAGGCGTGACACCCATCAAGAAAAGTTAAGGCTGGACCACCTTTCGAACTGAGGTGGGGTTTCTGCCTAGAGGCATGAGATGCGTTAGTGGAAGAGCATTTCAGGATTGCAGAGGACTTATTACAGGCTGTTCAGGGAAGAAACCAAAGATGGGGAAGGGGAGGGATTTAGATGATTTTGGGAGGAACAAGCAGGGGGAAATAGAGGGATAAGGTGACAGAAAGGACTGGTTGTTTGTAAACAATCCGCTGGTCAATACGCTTGTCTGACCATGCCATGTGCCCAATTAGCACAGTCTGTCCTGTCTTCTTACTATATTAATTTGTAACTCTGGGTGCAGGGCTGTGTTCTGTGCGCATGTGTGCATACCGGGCTCTCAGTGCCAGCATCTGGAGTCAGACCACGGGCTGGAGGGCCTGTGTGTCCATGGTTCCAGCACCTGGAGTGAGTGCAGGGGTGTGATCAGCAGTGAAGATCCAGCCAGACTGGCTGGCAAGCGGGTGAAGTGGCAGAGAAGCCAGGTACGCGTGCATGTCTGTAATGGTGAGACCACAGGAGGAGCTGCCTGTTGGGGGGAACAGGGGAGTCCCAGCCAGCTGCTGGAGGGACTGCAGGGTCTGGGGGTCCCTAAGGGAAAGACAGGTGGCGTGTGTCTGTGAGGAGGAGATCACAGGGCGGAGGGGGCTTGGCTCCTGGGGCCCAGGGGAGTCCCAGAGAGCTCCGCGCATGTGTCTGTATCTGTGTGTGTCTGAGATGGTCTGTACCAGCAGCTGGAGTAGGGCTGTGACCCTCGGCTCCTATGTGCAGTGCCAGCAACTGGGGACACTGGGATCCAGGGGTACACAGAGCGAGCATCTGAGCCCAGCTACTGGAGGGGTCCACGTTCTCACTGGTGGATGTCTGTCCTGCTCAGCCGGAGAGTGGAGCAGGATGGTGCGGTGTTTACGCGAGTGCTCTGTGTGTCTGTGCCCACCTGCGTGGCTGGCTGTGTAGACGTGTGTACATGTGGTGCATTTATGCATTCTGTACGCACGTGCCTGCTGAGAGTATTTGCCCATCCTCACTGCAGGCTGGACCTGGGGGGCATGCAGCTGCAGTGGCCTTGCCTGTCTCAGGCTGTCAAACCCGGCACGGTTTTCACCTGAGAAAGCCTGCTCCGGGCATAAAGTGAAACAGAGATGTAGGATTTGTTAGTGCACAGCGTCATTTCACCCTGAAGTGACCCTGGAAATACATTGCCAAGAAACCTTGAGACAGCCTCCACGCAACCCATTCAGTCTCTCCCCCAGGTGGTCCAGCTGCTGGACACAGTTGGTGGTCAATGAAGTCAACTTCATAGGAACAGCCAGAAATGCTAGTTTCCTGCTTGTGTAGGTAACCACATCCAATAGCTCCCTCTAAAACTGATCAAACTTCCAAATAACATTTAATTAAAAGTTTTGCTTATGAATAAGCCTGTAACTCATGCTCACAGATCTATCAAGTAGGCTGAAAGTGGCATGGCCACTGCTAGCATCAAGCAGTTAATTGGTTGAAGAAAGAAACCAATTGCAAAGTGCAACATGAAACTAAATCCTAAATGCATCACCAGAAAAGCCATTCCAACCAAAGCTGCATTTTTTTAGGTGTTCATAGTGCTTGTTAGTATTTGTTTCTTTTGTTACTGTGGGTTTTTATTATTAGGTTGCTAGCAGATAGCAATTTATACTAGTGGTGAGGTATTGTGAGAAGAGAAAAATGCAAGTAAACCATACAGGATTAATTTGGGGGGTGTGTTGGGTGTTGGGGTGTTTTGGTTTTTAATGGGTCTGGAACACTTAACACAGCTACTGGCCAAATAATGTCAAAGCTAATGCCTTGAAAGAAACAGTCTGCATTAGTCTTACAGGAGATGGAGGTAGATGGAGTAAGCTGTATGACATGTAACCACTAAGCTATTTGAACAGAAGTAACTACATGACACATTACTTTTATAAGCAGTTTTCCTCAACTGCATGGAAAAAGCCTAGAAGCATTATGACATTTCTATTACTCTCTGAAATAAAAGTATGTTCTCAAAGGATTTTCCTGTCCATTTTCTCAAGTTCTAACATCCATTCCTGCAAAAGTAGTTTTTTGAACAGTGGAAAACCCTGATGGCTCGCTTTCAGTCTCTTTGACTACAGTTTAATCTTTGACTATGTTTTTACAGCTGCATGTAGAAGACTAGATGGTAACTGGTGCAAGCCTTGTTAATACCTGATTATAAAAGATGTGTGAAATACTGACCTGACCTGAGACTGCGTTTGTTGATGTGGACCTATGTATTGCTCAAAAATAAGGTAGTAATGTAAGTATACCAGTCTAATTTTTTCTGGCCATAGCAATCTGTAGATTGCCTTGCTGAAAATAATGTGCTCAAATTGTGTAACTGGCACCTTCATCCATGCACACAGTTACCATGTTCAGACGACAGACTGGTTGTCATCATGCAGCATAGCTAGCCTCTGTGCAGTACACGAAAGTGAAGTGCATTTATAAATACTTCCACTGTAGTCATCTCTATCTGAGAAACTCTCCTCCATGACTTATATGTTTAATTCTGCTGTATTGCAATTGCATATACAGTTCAAGCTTGCCACAGCTCTTAAATGATTTTCTAAGGTATAGAATGGAAGCTCTTGGATTTATTAATTCCTGCATTCATAGCAAGTCTTGTGATCTGTGGTATTTTTCTTTAAGTCTTGGCTGTTGAGTTTTAATCAGCTCTGGATTTTGTGTCATTTAAACACAATTCAAGCCATCTCCAAGTAGAGAAATTTTGAAACACTTGATTCCCACAGAAAGTGTATGGCAACATGACAGATGGCAGTTTACTTCCAGAGAAATGGAAAGGGATTTAGAATTTAAAGGCACACAGCTAATTGAATTCTCTATCCCATATTATACGGCCAGTAAATACTGAAAGTCACACTTTACACAGGCCAGTAGATGAAATTTTAGCCATTCATATTAAGGGGAAATACGGGGCTTTATGGTAAGCGGATTTTTAATCCTTTTTTTTTTCTGTACTGCCATTACCCATTTCTTCAATTAATTATTTTATCCTTGTTTTGTTTCTGCCATTTGTGCATTCTTTTTGAGACAGTCTAAGACATCAGAACAAGACACAGCAAATATAGAATGTTATCTCACCTCCTGCTCAAATTCCTATCATCTTTAGGAAAGAGAAAAAAAAAAAAAGGTAATTAATACCTCAAGGAAAATATGCCATTTATGGCATAATGTACCTTAATTTGCTGAAACAGTATACTCTACTTTTATAAAACATTTATAATAATATTTAAAACATCCACAATGATATTCAGAATTTCATAACACAAAGAATCTAAGAATGTCTCTTACAGTGGCCAAAGGCAGCTGCCTGTAGAAGCATATAACAAGATAATAATGTATGAATTTTCTCACATACACTCTCTCACCCTTTGATTATTTGAAGATAGATATGTCTTTGATTAAATTAATGACTGGTTATGGATTTTTCTTCTATGAATTTGCCTACTCACTTTTCAAACCCGTGTGAAATATTACTATCCAAAACCTGGCCATATGCTGTGCAAAAAACCCACCTCCTTTTGCTTGTTTTGCATCTGCCTTCTGTTAGGTTTTTTTGGTGCCCTCCCTAGCTCCTGCACTGGAGCACATGGTGAACAGTCAATCCCCATTCACTCTCTCCATGCATTCAGATTTTGTTGACCTCTGTCACATACCTCGTTCGGTTGTCTTTTTTTCCAGATAAAGACTCCTCACTTAGGAATTTTTGTTGGAGAGTATTCACATAATTATTTCTTATGCAGAAGTAATTCTACACTTTTGGACCATGTTTTTTGCCTTTCTCTTAACCTTTTTCAGTTCTCCTGTGTCCTTTCAGTCTGACCCGCGTAAAATATGCCAGTACTTCTTCAATGCTCATATCTTTTGAAAAATGTACCCAGGGCTTATTTAAAGATTATATCAGCTTGATAAATACATCACATACCTTACCACTTGTTCGAAGTGTCTTAACATTTGTACCTTAGGTGAAACCAGGCCAACATGAACATCAATTTGCGAGTATTAGATCTTGGTAGACCTTTGATTGCTGACTTAGAGACAGTAGGATTTGCTTGTTGACTAATTCTTTTCAGCTGTTCAGAGACCCTCTCCAGGAGCAGAGATGTTTGCTTTGTGACATTGGTTACTCATAGACCATGGTAAAGTTCCTCTTGAAATTATGCCCCAAAATGTTTTAATCAGTTCTTTATTTGATAACTTGAAGAGAAGAGATGACAGATGGTGTTTTCTTTGCCTAACATGAAGGAGTTGTTTGTGCTGGCATAGAGTAAATGGTATTTCATTACTTCTCAATGATTTTGTGTGGTTTTGAATAAGAACAGAAAGAAAAAGGCCCTTGGTGAGTTTCACTGCTCCATTAAAATCTTCTTGCTCAGTGATACTGCAGCCATTTCAGTAAATTCCTGGGGAATTTTTGATCTAGCTTTTTTTCCCTCTCCCCAAGATATTGAAGACAGGATACACAGTAACAACATGCTTGATGTCAAATATGAGGTCCTGGTTTAACGCTGACTATTCATGTAGATTTTACTCTGAAGGTGAAATAATTCTGTTGCGACAGGAGCTCTTGCTATTTTCATTGAGAGCTGTTTAATCCATAATCTTGGCCAATATTGACACCTGTCTGAGTAATACTAAACTAGTGCATCCTTAACTGTAGACTATGTCTTCTTCACTGAGGATGTTAATGATTCTCTCGGCTTCTTTATGGCATTCCACTTTGTCTGTTTCAAGGGCTTCTGGTGCCAGTACAGCTTGGAGCTTTTAGTCCTGAGAGCATAAAAGGTTGAAAGGCAGACTTGCCATGAAGTTCCTTCCATTCCTGCATTTTGTCAGCCCTCATTTAGAGATGAAGGAATTGCAGCAATTGAGGCTATATCTCCCAGGTATCTTGGTCATTCACACAAATGTACCCCACAGGGCCTCATTGGAGGAGGCAGTAGTACCACTACTGGTGAAACAGATCAAAAGTCCTTGGAAGAGGAGGGTCCATGGGAACAGATCTGCAGTTAGAATTCTGTAGCTAGAAATGATAATAAAAGGCAATGGAAAACTTTTGGAAGGCTGAAAGCTGGAGAGAAAAGAGGGTATGAGATCTTCAAGAAGAGAGTGCTTAATTCAGAAAGGAAACTCCCTCCAGTGTAGTTTAATTCACTGTAGTTAGTGCAGAGTATGAACTTGCATTCTTAAACTTGCCAATACACTAATATGTTCTTACACGGCATTTCCATTTTAACACTGGCACTGCAATATTGACCTTATCAATTTTACTTATCAATCATTCTAACACCACGTTCTTCCCTGATTAATGACTAGTTACCCTTTTTGAACAGTTAGTTATTACTTCGTGCACAGTTTGTCTGTAATTCATTGGTGGTGTTTTGATGTGATTCTTTCTGATTATTCAGAACATCCATTCCTGTCCTCCAACTTAATTCTAGAAGGCTTCCCACTTTTTACCTAAAAAATACACTTTTGTCAGAGGTGCATATGCTCTGACATGCCACTTTTCACCTCATGTGGAGGGTAAAGAGATAAAAAAGTTAGACCTTGTCAGCATTGGGGTTTACAAATAATGGTCGTTGCACTTGCACAGATCACAGTATCTGTATACACAGAGTATCCATGGTTACTACAGTAAAGAATTTCTTGTTACTTCCATGGATGCAAATTCATAGTGTTCACAAAACATTTACACAAGATGTTAATGCCTTGAGTTAGTCTTTAATATGACCTGAAGATTCACTCATTTTGAAGGCATACTTGCTTCAAGTTCCTGCAACAGCAGCCTGTAGATGACCACATAAAGTGCCCAGATGATCGAAGGACTGGAGAACCTGCTCTATGAGGAAGGACTGAAGGAGTTTGGTCTTTTCGCCATGGAGAAGAGAAGGCTTAGGGATGATCTCATCACATTTTTCCAATATTTAAAAGGTGGCTACAAAGAGGACAGAGGCTCTCTCTCTACAAGAACACAGATGGACAAGGGGCAATGGGTGCAACTTGCACCAGGAGAGGTTTCATCTTGGTAAAAGAAATACATTTTTCAGAAAACAGTCATTCATTGGAACAACCTCCCCAGGGAAGTGGTAGAGTCCCCATCACTGGAGGTTTTCAAGATGCAACTGGACAGAGTGCTAGATAATCTCATGTAGGCTCCCTTTTCCATGAAAGTTTGGAGCAGATGATCCTTTAAGGTCCCTTCCAACCTGGGCTGTTCTATGATTCTATGATTCTATGATTAATGAATAGATGTTGTATGAGCATCATCATTATTGTGTCAGTAAACCACTCAAATGTATATGGCGTTAGCATACTCAGTCCTTACTTTCAACTGAATGTGACGAAGGGGTCACTGCCTCACAGTGGTTAAGAACCACTGAGTTCATACACAGAATTTTTTCCTCAGTTTCTTCCAACAGTAGTCAATTAATTCCCCAAAGTAGCCTTCTGAGAACTACAAGTAATAATTTGTGGTATTCTTTTGTCAAAGATGAACATTAAACCTAAGCTTCTAGTGTTTCAAGAATATAGTTACAATATACAGGACAGTAGAAATTAGAGATAAACTAAGTTATCTACTTATGTTTCATGAAAAGGTAATATTATTGCAACGTACATTCAGTCCAACTCATTATGTTTCATAAAGACCAGGTCAATAGTTCAGTGCTGTTAGACTCCTGAACTTCCCCTTGCTCTTTAGTTGTTTTGCTTTCTCTAGAAATATTTCGCATCACATATGTTTTCAGAAATTCTCTGGTCTAAGAGGTGCTGTGAGAAACCTAAGAGGACTTTGCAAGATGTCAGAGGAGTTAGTTATAAGGTAGTTAAAGTGCATGTTCTCAGCTCCTGAGCTGTCTCATATTGAACCATAAATTCTTTGGGGAAGGAATTAACCTGTTTATATAAGGATACGTGTTTGTAAACATCTAGTACACCAGCACCAGACATACAGAAATTCTGGTAAGTTCTTCAGAGTCTGATTTACTTCAATAACTTTAATAGGCTGGATCACGAATTAAACAGATGGCATGGGAAACATATTCTGATCCATTCAGGGATGGTAAACACTTGCTCTTCAAACAGTTCTCTACTTCTCCCCCTCTCTGATTCTCCCCGCTTCACCTATTTTTTTAGCCAGAGCCTTTTTCAGATAATAAGCAATTTACTTGCCTATCCAGTTATCATTTGTTTCACATGCTAAGATTGGGAAATTTTTTACGTAATCTCTTTTCCCAGAAATGTGGTAAGGACCATTAGAGATCTTCCATCTCTACCTTGTATTGATTTGTGTTTAAATTGTTTTGAGAGCTTTTTTCCATTTTATTGTGACTCTGACAAACAGCAGTAGTTAAGTTGCTATATACTTGATAGTGCTTCTCCTTAGCCTAAGCATTTGCTGTTTCGTAGGTTGAACTCATTGAATGTGAAGAGGCCCTACTGTAGGTTTAGAAAGCACTTAGTTCATCTTGATGCTACCTAATGAGTTTCAAAAGCATTAAAATACTCATTGGGTAGCTTTCTCATCTCTTCAGGTGTTGATCTGAATCTATTTATATACTGAGTTTGCATAACTGGTTTAACTGGAAATAACACATGACTGGTTTGGTTTCCCTGTATGAGATACTATCAGTGAAGTTTGGTCTTTTGGACCATTAAAATGCTGCCCAAGGTAGGGGAAGTCACAAAATTCTAATTCCTTTTTTCTAAGCAGTTTTGTAAGAAGGATAGCAAGTTTTGGTATTTTGTACAGGTTCGGTAAGGGCTCTGTGTGTGTTTGTGTGTGTGTGTGTCTTCATATCCTCAGAACAGGATACCATTTTTGCCTCTTTCAAACAGTTCAAATATGGCTCCCTTCTTAGTAAATGCTTAAGTTTCACTCCCATCCTCACATTTAAAGGTAGCACAAATTAGACTTTGTTTGTTTGGATTTCTTTGTAAAGTAGTTTGACCTGAACATATACAGGCCTAAACTTTGCATAGTGAGTTGTGTAGCCCTTAATAAAGATCTTTGAACTTCCTTGGGTTCCCATAGCTGCTCCAAAGAAGAGCTGCAAAACCCACAAATGTATTATTCCTCATCTAAAATACAAACCTTGCTGCACTGAAAAAAATAAATAAGTGTGCTAATCACTAGTTGTATAATTTTCATTCTTGATGGGAAGATCTGCAGGGAAGTTTAGGGAGAAAGGCAAGGATGTGGCACTTCTAATATACTCTTTACCTATTGAATTGTTATTCTTCAACAGCCAAATTAACTACTGCTTTCAAATAGTGTTATCATTGCAGCATTTCATCCCGCTGTTTTTCTAATTAGTTGCATTAGGTCATGCTTTTCCACCATGATGGAAGGATTCCTTGCCATCAGCAGGAAGATATAACAAGTTGCTGGAAAGCAGCAGAGGGAGCTCACGTGTTGTGACAACAGTATGCAAACCTGGCATTCAAAGGCTCTTTGGTGTCCACAGTATGCATGGCAGTCAGGTGTGATTGCAGCATATATAGCTGTATCAAAGGTGGCAGCAGTCTAGATTTGCTCATACCAGTAAGGGAGAAGTATTAGCAGTCAGAGACTGGGTGCGTGAGGCTTCCATAGAGCATGGGTAGCTAGCCTGTGCTGAAGCCCTCAGCATTGATGCTGCTGCTGCTACTGGCTTTAAGTAGATTAAAGCTGGCAAAGCTTTTCCTACTCTCTGTGCTCTCACACTTCTGATTAGATTGTGGGCATATGCAATGGACTCTGTGCGTGTACAAATATACGCATGACCCCAGTGTCACTTCCAAGAACTCCACTGCCAGGTTGACTTTCAGAACTGCTAATGTGGTAATGTTATGATAACCACAGAATTGAAAATGCTGGCAGGATTTCCGGGCATTTAGATTCCTGCTCTTTTATAATGTGTCTTTAGATGGTTCTTCTTCTAATCTAACTACTTTCAGGATTTCTTGCAGATCATTATGCAAGCTAATGGTGGATCTCTTAAATAAATTTTAAAAGGATCGTTGAATCATTTACTTATTAACTGGTGTGAGGGGGAAATAGTGAAAGTAGAGGGAATGTTCCGGATTGCACTGATGGATAAAGGGGACATCAAAAGACTAAAACCATTCATGGCTTACAGATAGTCTGCTGTATTCGATGAAATAAGAAAGCCACAAACTAGATGGAGTAAAGGAGATAGGGACTAAAATTCCTGATAGGAGCAAAATGAAGTCACTGTTGCAGCAATAGAAGTAGAGCCCTGGGGGAGGAAAGCAGGTGTGCAGACAGTGAGGCTTCTCCTGCCAGAGCACTGATCTCCAAAGGAATTGTGTGCTGGGCAACCTGGGGACAAGCAATGCCAGGTGCACTGGAGCCCTGCACCACAATGACAGTGAGCATCTAATGCACCTAATGTAGGACCTTCTTTCCACATTGATTTTTTTTGAGGAAACTAGGACTCTAACGCAAAGGGATTGCCACCCGCTTCAGTGTGTCCCTTTCATAGAGGTTACAGAGATCCAGAAAAGAAATCCCCTCATCTGCTCACAATCCAGGCTAACAGACGGTGATGGTAGCAACTCCTTTTCCCCTGTGTTCTGCATGAATGGGACTGGCATTCTATCACCAGAAGATTGACCAAAATTACAGGCCATGGGCATCATCCGTGAGAACATTTTCTGCTGTTCAAGTTCAACTCCTCTGAAGCCAAAAATGCAAAAGTCAGTTAAAAAATGAAGCTGAATAAAAGTTTGATCTGTACTTGTGATTAGGACATTCACTGACTGTGAAGATGGGAAGGAACGAAACTCTTTTTTTTCTCTCTGCTCCAAAGACTGCTCTCTTTTGCTGGGCAAAAGGAGGCTATATTACAGAGCTGAGTCTGGAAGCCCAGTTTTGCCTGTACCGGCTGAGAAGGGTTGGAGACTGCTCTTGAAAAGAAAACAGCACAATTTGTTGGTTAGACCACGCTAGGCTGTGTCTGAGACCATGGTTCCTTCGGTTCTCTTTAGAGAATGAGTTTGTTTCTGGAATAGGCTCTAGATGCTGCTGCTGTCCTCTGCTTTGGCTTGCTGCAGGTCTTAAACATTATTGACACCTTCTCATCCAAACTGTGCTTGCAGGGGAACTACAGGTAGGGTGTGGCCAGTCCTCCAAGCTAGGAGATATCGCACGTTGTCCTTCTGTTCAGGCCATGCTAGTAATGCAGTAGATTAGTAGATAAGTCAGCTGTTTGTTTTGAAACATTTTATTGTGTCATGTAAAATGATAGGGTAGCATATAGAGAAACTTATCCTTGAGTGCCAGCTCAGAATGTTGTAACTGAATTATCTTTAGCCTTTACAACCTAGTTGTTACTGAGGGCTTCTTTTTAATGCAGTAATATGAACGTAACAGGAATTTGAGGCACAGCAAAATGCAGACATTAAATGAACTTCCCTCAGTAGCGGTTCACACATCTTACCCTCAGGAATCACATTCAGAAGTGGCATTGAAGCAGATGAAAACTTTGGTACCAACTACACGCTTTCTTCTCTGCCATTCTATGTCTTCTAAATGAGACTATCATATAGATAATGAATGAAAGAGCTTTTCTGGGACATACATGAACAACACTTTAAGCTGTCTCACTGTGACTGGGCTTCCTTTCTTAGCTTTTCCTGCATTACATATTTTTCTTAATATCCCTCAGTAGAGACAGTGGAATGGGTGTGCCACACATAATTAAGTACTTCTGCCAATGCTAGCAAGAATGGAAGTACACCACTAAAAGTCAAAATTGTAGGTAACACCATCACCATAAAGATACCATAACTATCTTTACTGCTCCTGCATGTCTGCAGGTGGCGTAATGGCAATGTGTTCAAATGTTTCATCTATCTAACAGATGTAGGAGCCACCTCCTAGGGACAAAGCTTAGCTTTGGTTTTTTTTTAATTTGAGTTATCCTCCAAAGACTTGCATTTGAATGAAGGCAATTCTAAGTCAAGATTTATTTAACAGGGAGGTGAAGGTGGTGAATAAGAAGGCAATGTATAATAACAATGCAAATGTTAGCCAAAAAGTCATCAGGTTGTAAGACTTGAACAGATAATGGACATGTCAGTCTTCTCTCTAGCCTACTCACTGTGGAAAAGAATTATCCAGTGCCCTTTCTGAACCACAGAAACAACTTAACTAGAACAGAGATTCTCTGGGAGCCTGTTCTAGTGTGTAACCACTCACACATGGTGAAAAAATTATTTCCTCTTAGCCAAGGGATATTCGATACCATATGACTCACACTCACATAACCTCAGGGAGCTGGCTGGTGGGGAGGAGGGACTAAAGCTCAGGATTGGGCTGGGCATCAGGTTCTGGGTGGTGAGCAATTGCATTGTGCATCACTCCCTTCATATATTCTTTTATTAGTATTACTGTTGTTATTATTTTTATTTTTCCCTTGAGTTGTCCTACCAAACTGTGCTTCTCTCAACCCATGTGTTTTTACCATTTTCTTCCGATTCTCCTCCCCATCCCACTGGGGGCGGCGGAGTGAGTGAGCAGCCGGATGGTCCTTAGTTACCAGCTGGGCCTAAACCACGACAGTAATACACTTGGTTTGTGCAACTCTGCAGCATTTTTCCCTTGTCTCCACCCTCAACTTTAACGTTTTAATTAGTGGAAAACTTGGGTAGGTATGGAAAAGAACAACCTTGCAATGCTAATTGATGGCTTTGACTTTGATCAGATTAGGAGCTTCAAGAACACATGTAGGACCTTCACAAATCCAATTATACAGTTTAACATGCCAATAGGAAAAGTTTGTTCCCAACATAAGCCTCACAGTCATTAATTCTGACATGAACCATGAATCTATTGTGCATTAATTCTAATTCTAGTTAATGTAACAGCAAATAACATCTTATTTATGAAAAAATGTGTCAGATTTTTAAAAATTAATTTTTATCCAACTAAGCTCTTTGTTTCTCTGGTAGAGTGAAGTAGAAGGTACTCAGACTGCTTATGATTTGGTCCAGAATGTAATTCCTTCTTCTGATTCTAAATTGGTTACTTTTGTATCTTGACTGGAAGCTCCCTTTTTCCTTGTCTTATGAAAGCTAGATGGGTGACACTTGGCTGACCTCCTGACACTGACTGTTGTAGGGATGTTTCTATCTGCTCTGCCATTTTTGAGCTAGGACATGTCTAGTGACCAGAGCAGAGAGCACTGCAAAAAGTCCTTAGCTGCTGCCAAGAAATTCTGTCCCAGAAAGGACATAACCCTGTCAGCCTTGCTCTGATCCTGAGCTAAGGAGCCTTGCTCCAAGGGCTAATGAGATTAGGTATGGCAGCCTCCTGACATGGGCTTCCAGATTCAAGCTCATATTTTAGTTGCAGTTCTAGGGCATCTTACATGGGTGTACAAGCTTTTAAACTTCACCATTACAGTGCCTTACCTGGCATACAAAGGAGAATTATGCTCTTTCACATGTAGGAATAATTAAAAAAATATTCCTTGCAATTCCACTCCTGAGACTTTGCTGCTGAAGCTCATCTGCCTCTTTTCTTTGGTGTTTGGCATAGCTAATATCTTTTGCTTGGCTCAGAAGATGACGGCTACACAGTTGCCTGTTCCTGGGTGCCAATCCAGGGAGGACATCCTATCCGAATACACACCAAAGATCTCAAAGCTGCATGCAGATGGGGCCAGCCCTATCCATACTGTATACATGGAGTGTCCTCAGACCAGACAGCTATCCTGCCAGGCTCTCCCGGCACTTGCCCTGCTCCTGACTTCTCTGAAGCCACCAGGCAGCCTTTAGAAGGGAGCCCTCACACATCCTTGCCACTGATCCTCATGGTCCTCTAGGAAAGCAGGAAAGGCTCACAGGCAGTATAGCGTAGCACCAGCCTTCCCACTCTTCGTAGCCCTCACAAGGAAAGGAGACCGGCACCTGCCCCCACAGGACCAGCCTTCATGGAGAAAGAGGCTGGGGAAAGCACATGTAGCACCTTGTGAGCCTCACCATGTAAAAGGGCATGGAGGTCAGCTGTAGGATGGGTATAGTTCTGCTCACAGTGTTTGGCCAAAGCTTTTCTGAGGCACTCAGTAGCAAGCACACAGTGGATCCAGCCCTCTGTCCTGCCCTGTGTTGTGTAGCCTAGTAGGCACCCAGAGACTTCAGTTGGTAGAGTGTTTCTGGGGTGGTGAGGAGGAGAGAGGCGTTACTCAGCCATCTTTGGAAAGTGACTATTGCAAAGAGAGTATTGCAAAGGCTTGGCATAGCTGTGGCTGACTCCAGCATATGGGGCTCTCTAGGTGACAGTCTTTGCGACATGTTGTACACTGCAACAGCACAGTGAAGGCGCAACCATCATTCCTCTAGTACAATCGTCAGGAGCTGGTTACTCCAAACTCCCTATTGCAAAGCTTCCATTTTGGGGATAAGTTGAAATACGAAGGTATTCAGCCTTGCCCCCTCACCGTCCTCTCCTTTCCACTATGGTGCTACACAATAGGAGCCACAGATGCTTAGTCTGGTTGCAAAAAAGCTGTTTATCTGGGATAATTTGGTGCTGTGCTGAAGAAGGTGCTCAGTACCTTCTCAGTACCAGGCAGTGCCACAGTGCTGTGACTATGCTGCACAGACTGCTGCACTCAGAGCTGGCTCATTTTCTCAGGTCAAGCTGTATTCATGCTGCATTTTGGGCTGCTTTTGGCCCATACCTGTCCAACACAGAATGTGTAAATAACCCTGGGAGAACCCAGAATCTCCTCAACCCTGCTGAAGTGTTTCCACTACCAGGCTACTCTCTTTTTCCTATTGCTCTTTCCATAGAAATATTAGCCTATGGTGGAGGAAGGAAGGAAGGTTGGTTTCTTGCCTGGGAATGGGGACCTCAGGGCCTACAAGTTGTATCTCATGATCTGGGGCAATGTCATACCCCTTAATTGACCCAGCAGCCAAGTACTTTCCATACCTGTCTACAAGCTAGAGGATGCCAAAGCAAAGTGCAAGAGACTGAGTTTAGGCATCAAAGAACTGAAACAAATGGATTTTCAGGTGCCTTCAGGAGTGACAGTTGTTTTCTGAGGTTTAAGCAGCTACAGTACCAGTTTAGGCACTCTAAACTCCAGTGTTTCTGGTTAGGCAGCTCTTGGTATGTCCCTGCCAGAAAAATTAGCTTTGTGGATTGCCCTTTGTGCTCTCACCACTGACTTGAAGGGAGCATGACCCCAGCCCCTTAAATTGCTTTGTTTGGTCAAAAGCTTTACAATGCTTATTTTGGAGGTACCTTACAGAAGCTGAATACCTAGGGGCCTCATTGTTCTCAGGGAGAGGCATATATGTAACTACAAATACTAAACAAACAAACAAAACAAAACCAGATTGTAAAACACTAATTTACAGAAAACACAGAAAGATGGCAAATATTTTGCTCTGACTTAAGCAATACCTCAGGGTTAAAACTGGGGATATTTCTTAGTGCTAGTATCAGGTAAGAAATAAATCAGCCTACATTTGACCCAGGCTTATCAGCAGTGGTTACTGGATAATCAATTCAAACATTACCTTGTTAGTAAACAGAAATATTCTTGTCACCCTCTAGTGCATTCTAAGCCAGATATTACTCAGATAACATTTACCATTTTGCAATATTATGTTGACATGAGAAACAGATTTTTTGTGTGTGTAACTCCAAACTGGTGCTGCATTCTGCTTTTTCTGATAACTTAAGAATAATGATAATAAATTATTTTTCAACATAACTTAACTGATATAGAACTGACCTTGAAATATTTTCTTTGTTTATTTTAGTTGGTTTTCTTTATTTTTTACCGGCAGAGTATTTGTCTTAAAAAGGCCCTCAGGCAGATTTTGAGACTTTTGAATAGCATCTCTCTGAAGCCCTATTTTCCTGCAGAGGGTGGTTCTTTCAGCCTTCTTCACCTTGTGTAGCACATGTTAGAACATGGCCCTCAGCTATAAAACCAACCTGATTATATGTTTGAAATTGTCAAGTGCAGCAGTTTCTTGCAGTAATAATATTGTGCTTGCCTTATTAAACTTTATACAATTGTTACAGTACCAACAGAAGTTGTCTGTTTAAATAAATACTTTAAAAATACAGAATAGGTGACTAACCCTATACATGGATTTCACCACCTTCTCATATACATTGCTGTATAAACATTGGTTTTTCTGCAATCATATAAAAATATATTTTAATAATATTAGTTAATGCTATCTGACTGGTTAAAATTTCAAGTTAATTAACAAGTTAGCTTAATATATGGCCAGTAAATGTCATAATTGCTCTAGCTTAACATTTCTGATTTTTTGTCTGACTTTTACTTAAACTAGAATGTGCAGGACAGTATGAAAAATTTATACAGCAGCCCTTTGAACCAGTAAACCATTCAGTGCAAGTGGAGTCAGCAGGATGAGGGAGACTCAAGTCTGTTCTTACTTTGTGTGTTGTTTACCAGGCTGCCTGTAATGACCGAAAAATTCATTGTACATTAACTTTAGATTCTGCTTTTTCTCCTGAAGAGTGAGTGTGGGTTGTGTGACAGAGTGAGATGTTACTTTTTATATTCTCTGTCCTATATATATTAAATACAGCGACTGCTTCTAATGGTGGTGTTTCTGATGGGGTTTTCCTTACTGTTTATGGTGGAGGGGCTGTTTTGTTTTGTTAACATTGTGCTGTTGGAGCAGAAGCAGATAAAACAAGTTGCAGCAATAAGCACTCTTCAGAAAATCACTTTATCTTTGAAATTGTTTTTCTATGGTTACTTTGTAGTTTTAGTGTCTTCCCTCATTTACTACTTTATCATTACAGTTTGCGTGCTAGGAGCTATATAACACTCAGGTCTGCATCTGTGAATAGAAATTACATAATTAAAAGCAGGCAGCAGCATATCCCATCTACACATTCACGACTGCTTTAGCTCCCTGATTTCTCAGCTGAAGTCTGTGTGCATTTGCTGTGCAGAAACTCAGCACATCCAAATGTGGCAGGTTTGCTGTGACACAGCTTGTCTGTGTGGCACTTTGGGCAGTGTCCGTTCAGTACAAGTACAGCACTTTCTGATGTGCTGTTTTGATCTGCTTGTGCATGCAAGGTATTTGCCCAGGTTTTCTGGGTAGCTGCAGCTTGTGCTTCAACCAGAGAGTCTGATCTCCCCCATCCAGAAGACAAAAATCCGCTATTGCTCCTAGACATAGCTTCCAAGCAAGAAAAATCATACATGCAAAGATACTGAAAATGTGGTAGACCTAGATGTACTTTTCTGTTTGCTAGTTACTTACGTGGGTAACAAAACTTCAAGTAGCAGCATTACTTTTCTCCCTTTTAAAATATTTTCCCCTTGACCAAAGGTGTGTTTACAGGTAAAGTTATCTCAAGCAACTTTTTTCATAGATAGGACCTTTTCCTTGCAAACACAGAACAGCTGTACTACTTGACTTTCTGCAAGTGAACAGTCTGCAGTGAACTGGTTATTTCAAATGGAGGACATGAGAAAGTGCTTCGCTGGACTGTGGCCAGGACACTTGGAGCATTTCAGAACTCAGCCTTTGTTCTCTTTCCTTCGATATTTTTGTCAAATTCAAAATGTGCCAGTTGTGCATCAAGTTTGTAGTACAATTGAATTGTTCCAGAAGAAGCAACCAATAATTGTCTGATATATTCAAGTGAGTCTTTCAAGGGCTGAATAAGAACTTTTTGTGGCAACTTGCCTAATTTTAAAATGAGCATTTTAAACAAATAAGTTTCATTTGCTTTAGACAACTTGTAGTCATCTTAAACATATCGTGATTAGTTTGTTTTTAGAGAAAAAAAAAATCTTTCTTCCTGATAGCAAAACTTGCTCTCCTATTTTTAGATGAAGTATGTATGATTACATAACCATCTGTGGTATTCTGGCATTGGAAAAATATTATCAACCAGAATACCCTGAAGCACTGGGGTTCTCTCCTTGCAAAGTGCTTGGAATGCAACCGCCTCTAAATCAGATTGCATGACTCTGTAGGTAGGAAGACCTGAAAACAAATAAAACTTGAAATTAGTCATACATACTTTCTTCGGAAGATCGAGAGAGCAACTGGGGTTGATAGCCCCCAGAATAAAAATTTTTGCAGTCATCTACTTTTCTTTTCCCAGCATAACTCAGGAAGATTTGAAAAAGAAATGTAGGGGGAAAAACCCCTCTCTTCCTCACTGTAGCTAGGCAAAGTTGTTAGATGTCTGGCAAAAGCTGGAGCAATTCTTCCAGCACCATTATTCAAAACCTCTAACTTTTGTTTACCTTTCATTTCAGGTTATGTTAATGGGTGCTGGTAGAGGAATTTTCACCATTTGAAATAGAATTGCAAGCCAGACCAAAATGACTGTGCTTAAGTAAGATGTTCGTATGGCTAACCTAGTAACCAAAATAAGTATGGTGAACTAAAGAGGTTGGTGTATATTTATGTAGACGCATTGTTATCATGATGTGAAAAGTGGCTAATGCTTATCTCTGATTAACCAAATGGAAACTTGCAGGTAGATACTATGCTCCTGAGGCTGGCAAATGAGATGGGACTTTTGGCATGTCTTTCTCACATACTTGCCAAGCTGGACAACTTCCTACATAGCTGTTGCCTTTTTGGAAAATACTTAAACTATTTCTTGGAAAGTGGCTGAAGGTCAGGCAGAGTTTGTTCTGGGTTTTACAGTATTTATTATTGCATAAGAAGGTTGTGTCCTACTTCTCATGGAGGTTTGGCTAAAGACTACTGATGTGATGGAGGCACACTTCCTGACACAAAAGAAACCCAACTAGAGACAGTGAAAGGCAACACCACATACAGGTCCCTGTACCTGCTATGCATTTGTATTTACACTTAGGAAATACATAATCGAGAATGGTCTTTAAAATCCCTCAAATATATCCACACTGCAGGAATTTTGCAGCTTGAGATGGGGTCTCTGATGACATAGCTTTGAGGTCATCCTGCTCTGTAGCAGGGGTCCTCAAGCATATAGCCAAAAGGTGACAGAAGATGATGGCAGAGGCCCTGAGTATACAGCCACAGTGGGATAACAGGAGGCCAAGGGTGGAAGCACAGATAACAAATGGTCAATTGCTAGTCACTAAAGGAGTACAGCCTGGGGAGCTGGGGAATCTGGTTGTAGGGAATGACAAAGAACAAGGAATATGTATACCATGTGTAAAAATCCCATATATGGTAAAAACACAGGAGAAAACAGGGAGGTGTCAAAGTTGGCCACAGCCCCTAGAAGAATGGGAACAAAGGAAGAAAAGAAAGAGGGGAATTGCTCCATTCCTGTCTTCCTCTGCTAGGACACCACGGCTACTTACTCACAGCAGGTTCCCCTCAACTTGGATAGATAAGGAGGGCTGCTTTTTGGCTTTCTATTCAGCACATTTTGCCTGTGAAAATTGTCTTTACTATGTCACTGGATAAAGTAAATTTGGGCTCCACAGAGCACTGTGTGTGCATGTGTGTGTACACATGTGTACGTGTGTGTTTGTTTTCTGCTCCAAACTGCCTACAGAATGAAGTGATTGATACCGCAGCACTGAGTCAGAATAAAGTCAGATGCAACAACTCACTTGAATGAATATGAGAATTTCAAACCTCCTCTCCACTCCCACCCCCAGTTTCTTCCATCTACTCTTAAAAATCTCAGGCTGTCAAAACATGAATGCATGTATGCATTTATGTACATGAATAGTCCCAGCAAAGTTAAGGGAACAGAGTACTGCTTACTCTCCCACTACCACATTTGATGGAAGACATATCTCCCTTCCTCTGCAAGTTTATTCTTGCCTTATTTGGCCTTTAGATTTGTTCCTTTCTTTCTGCTTCCTGCCCCACATATCTGCAGATTGCACAGAACAGTGCAGTTCCAGCCCAGTAAATTATTATTAGTTGAATTGCTAGAGATGTACTTGGTTCTGAGAGTAATGGTCCTGCTGTAGAGAAAAATAACCAATTAAAATAAGGAAGAAAAGTACTAGGGTATGTATTAGTATTTCTGGTTTATTTTCTTTTTTAAGGCTAGGGTTGTCTAATGGTCTATTTTTGTTCAGCATAGAATTAGAAATGCTGTGGGTGGAAGAGAAGCAGTCCATACAATGATGTGTGGATACGGTGGTATTCTTGGGTTTTGGCAAAATATCTCGTAATTAATCGAAATTTTAGCTTAAGAAATGCTGTGATTTGGATTGAAGACTGAGAGCTAATAATTAGAAAAGTATTGACTTGTACTTCTGAGCATTCTGGCAAAAATTAACTTTTTGATATGGTTCATTTTATGGCTGTTAAAAGGTACTGTGTGCTTGCACACTAGCTGCTGTCCTACATCATCATGATGCAACAGAATTACAGTGCTGCAGTTCTGAGATCGTCCCAATAATCTCACATTACATTTACCCACAGTAGAAGTCCAAAGTAGCCTTCACCTTTCTCTGAACTCAATCTGGGAAGGCAGTCAATAAACTGCCTGAATTTCATGGACAAAAGCCCAGGTTACTCCAAATTATATCATTAGTAGAGTATAAACCTATATCTCCAGTCTATTAGAAAAGTACATGTATGATACTCAGCTGGAGGTGGTTTCCCCTGTCCTCTTAAAATTGTCATTGCTAACAGTAATGCAGAGAAGATATGAATGAGCACGAATATGAAGGCAATGTGTAGCACAAATACTCAGTGGAAAAAAAAATAAAATTACTTTGGTGCAGACCAAATTCTGGGAAAATAATTGTTTTGTGAAGTATCCAGGCCAGGCCCTGTGAATGACAAAATCTGATAAATTGTCACACATGCCACATGTTATGGCCTTGGTTCAGAAGATCCCCAGAGGCAAGTTTTGAGAAACATATCATTGCAGGACTGGACAAATTTCACTTTTTCCTATCCCTACTGGGTTCTCAACAGACACAAAATGACCTGCAGAAGAGGGTCAAATTTCACAGTGGCTTTAGACTAAAAGCCAAAAAAACCACCCCACCCACCCTCCAAAAAAACCAACCCACCCAAATCAACAAAAAACTTTGCTGGGAAACATAAATGTTGGGGCTTTTCATTTACATACATCTCAGAATTAATGGCTTCTTTACCAGAATTTTCATTTTGTGTTTTTAAACAGCATTGACATTTTCATTAGAAATTATGCATTTGCTTGTAAATTCCCAAATGTTAACTGAAAATGTTCTGCAAAGGGTGAACTGGCTGAAAATAGAGAGAGGAGACCCTTCAAGTGAAACACAGTTGAGTTTCTGGCTGAACACTAAAGAGAAAAAGCCCTCTGAGGTGAGCTGAAGTCACCAGTTTTAAGATTTTTCTTTCATTGAGAATGTCCCAGTTTTGCTCTCAGTATCTTTATGCCAGACCAATATTGAAAATACGCTCTGTCAAAACCTGAGGGGCTGCTGATGGTCTCTGTGTAGTGTTGACCTTCAGGATCCAGGATTTTCTTTGCATGAGATAAACATAAAACACAGCAGTGCTCCTGCAAAGATTGATCAGTGGTATTATCCCTTTCAGAAATTATGCTTAGTCCCCACTTTCACAGTGCTGACTCAGTGATGCTCATATTTATTAGATGCTTTTAGCAGTGTAAGTATTCCATATGAACAATATCTTTAAGGAATAATTTCATGTAATAACCCAGAGTAGAAGTTACTTCTCTTTCATCTCCTGTTTTTACTTAGCAGCTGCCACAGATGTAGCCCTGAAACCAGTACAATTTCATAAAGGATTTGCAGAAAAACAATGACTTCTTCTACTCCCACAAATGTTACTAGGAAGCAAGAACCAATCTGCAGCGAATAACATTCATTATAATTGAACTTTGCCTTTGACATCTAGCTGCACAATTGCGTATTTAATCTGAAATACCTAGAAACACCAGGCTAATTATAATCCTATGAAGAGCAGCATGCCAAAGTTAAAGAAAAGCCTGTTAGAAATTCAAAACGGTTCTGCTTCCTCCATACCTTGCTCATTTCCTGCCTCAAATTTCTCTGTTGCAGACTCTTTTATTCTTTACACTACCCTCTGTAACCACAATAGCATTAAACAAAGCGGGAGGCACATAATCTCTTGACTTTAGAAATGGAAATAAAACTTGTTTTGTCCTTTGCTGTAATTTGGGTACAATTTCTGGGAAAACAATTTCTGTTCATGGATTCTAAACAGCTGTTGGCTACATCATGGTATGAAGTGATCAAAGCTGCAGGTGAAGGAAACCAGTCAGACATTCATTCAGGTCTTGTCAGTTCAGATTTAACTCAAAGAACTGTACTAAAAAACAATATAGTAATTACTATATATTTTAAAGGAAATACTGGATGGAAAGTTTCTGCTATAACCTTATTTTGTATTCCGGACTGTTGGGATAAAATACCTTAAAGTATTGGAGCATTCATAAAGATGAATCATATAAAAATTTTGAGAACTCCCTTCATAATTGTAAATTGCTTTTTAGCAATTCATTCACATTGCAGTAGAAGCCAGTAAGTTTAGTTTGATGTTAATACATAGGCACTAAATCAGATCTCAGGCCTAATTAGTTGAGGGCACTGCCTCTTACAGTGACTAGATGCGGATGTGTTTGATAGTTGTGCAAAAAGCAGGCTGGTAGGAAGATTTTTCTGCCGCATTAGGTCTTCCCTTTTATCTCAAATAGCAAAAGTAACTGAACTGCATAAAGTGAAGTTAAAATTTAAAGAGACACTGTTTCATGGTGGTCCTCTTATCTGCATGAAAGTCAGCTCTGTAAACCTTCCTAAATTCTTGGCTTCACCTTCGAAGAAGAATGCTTACAAAGCTGTCTTTGATGACGTTTAGTAATAGCTGGGTTGGCTCTAAAATGAGGAAAACCACACAAAGTATTCTAAGCACTTTAAAATTTACAAAACAAGGAAAAGCTAAGTAATTCACTGCTTTCATGTAATATAGAAAACACAAATAATTCTTCATGTCAAATTTTCCTTGGGGAAAGCCTACAAAAAAGGACCCTTTTTTTTTTTTTTTTTTTTTTTTTTTTTTTTAGCTTTACTAGATGAAAGAACATTTTTTATTTTATTTCAGGACTGAATGTACAATTTCACATCTATCCATTGTTTGGTACTGACTGATCCCTTAAGCATACTAGAGGACCAATCTTCAAGATTAAACAAGAATGATTCCCAGAAACAGATTTACACTTCTATATTCAGTGAAATGCATAATGAATTATTGTCTTTTAATTGTATATTAATTACTATAATTGTCCTGGTGATATGATGTTAAGTAGCTGATGTGCCAGAGTTAATGGGTAGAATGCAAATGTTACAACATACTTCTGAAGGGTGATCTCAATGCTAATATGAAAGTAAAATTTACTTTTGGACAGACAGTTATCTTGGTGGTTACATGTGCCTCGACAAAGCATGAGGCAGCTTGAATGCTACCAGCTGAGCCCAGAGAAACTGTCCTTAACCTGTTAAGTGTCATGTTGTATGAGTTAGGAGCAGGCATGCCGATACAGATCTGCTCCTATGTCTCTTCTTCAAATGGGATGCAGCTATAGCCAGCATGTCAAGTGGTTTAGGTCCATATAGTAGCCTGTACTACCTGGTAGAATTTGGACAGGTGAGGGTTATTTGTAATAGTCAAGTAGATAAGAGCTCCAGCTCCAACCGAAGCAATAGTTTTTATACATAAAATGCATGCGTCTTGCTTTTCAATGTTTGTAACTTGGGCTCGTACAGGATTTTGGCAGCTGATAAGGCCCCCTAAATTGTCTTTGAGACCTGTGTTTGGGGCTCCTCAGCAGCCTCACCACAGAGAGTTCTACCCAGTGATCTGTCCGCTGCAGTCATAAGCACCTAACCCATACGTGTGTCCCTGTTGTGAGTTCTTGCATGACCTCATGCTGCAGAAGTAACTGGAAAAAAACCTGAAATGTGGCTTTCGCTAGGTACCTCTGTAAGCCCCTGCGAGTAGGGGTGGCTGGCAGGGTCAAGCAGAAGGGACCTAGAGCAGGTAACCCTTGGGGGCATCTGGGGCCATGCTCAGCCCAGCACCGTGAGCTGCAGTTTGGTCCGTGCTCATCTTTCTTTCACGTGCAGGAAACCACAGGTGGTCCAGGCTGAAGGGTGAAGGCGGGGAACTGCCCGTGCTTCTTGGCAGGGCATCCGTCGGACGATTTGAGAGGGAGAAACTGGCTTATTATCTGAGTAGGTGTCTTAAAAGAAACTAAATTCCATATTTTTAATTAATCATTCTTAAGGCAGTGAGCTAAAGTGAAAAATTAAAATCGTCATTGAAACAACATAAATGCTGTAGGTTGTGGAAATAATAGAATCTGGATATAGCAAGTCTTATCGCGTCAGTTGTGTTTCGCTCTCTGCCTTCCCCCTCACATTTGCTACAGTTAGTGCATCTTACCATCAATTAAATTGTAGGGTCAGCAGGCCAGAGGCTAGAGGCTGCAACTGCTTCTTCTGATGCTGTTATTAGGTTACATGCAGCCATGAAAACTAGTAGTTTTAGCACAGCCCCATCAGAGTACAACAAGCAAACAGTCATGGTTCAGAGTTTTACATACTAGTCTGCTTATACCCATGGAAACCAGTGCACTTAAAAATACAATAAATGTTTTAAATAGGGGACAGAAAGAGAAAGAAAAGGATAAAAATATTTGAAGTATAAGACATTGAAGCCTTTGGTTTATTAATATGGTATTGTATTCCTTTTACTGTTTTTCCATTTAGGTAGAGAGAGATTGCTATAAGGAAAAAAACCACTTATAAAATCTTGTTCTTTCAGATATTATTTAAAACAACTCAAATTTCCCTTTTGAAGTGAAAACTCAGTTAAAATGTGTTATGCAGCTATTCTTAGAGATCTTGCATTTATGCCTGGGCAACGACAGTGAAGTGCACATACCTAAGAGGGGACGAGACGAGCAGCTTCTCTACCCATTGCCAACTCACTAGTGAGAGAAACACGGCTCAGCCCATGAGCTCACTAGTCCCGCTCAGCCCAGCTGGGCTCTGTGCAGCAGCCCACGGCACCACGTGTAGCTGCGGCTGTGCTGACAAAGAGTGAGAGGCAAGGGGGAGCGGGGCTCGGAGGGGGCATCTTTGCGGGGGCAGGGTGCTGCTGCCAGGGTCCAGGCAAGCATCGCCAGCCACCACCTCCAGAGTAGCCTTGCAGATCTCCCCCTTGGCCTTACTCGTGCTGCGGCCAGCTTGTGCCCTCCCTCCCAAGCATCTTGGGCAGGCATTTGCCAGCTTGCATCAGGCATGGAGCCACTGCACCAGGGCAGGCATTTGCTGCTGTCCTTCTGAGTCCAAGCTGTGGTGTTTCTTCTGCCCGGAGTGAGCATGGAAGATGCAGCTTGCTGACTGGGGCTACCTGGTTCCTAATAGCCTGAGCCCATCAGGGCTGGGCTGCACAACTGAAGGGTGCAAAAGTGCATGTGGAAGAAACGTATGCTGACCATTCTCCCTTTCTTAGCCCAGGTGACCAACGTCCTTCTCTTCTGGACACCGAGACCAGGAAGGTGCAGGCGTGTTGGGGTAAACATGAAGATCCCAGGAGACAGAGCAGCTGGAACCAGGATATATTAAAATCAAAAGTTTTAGATCATTAATTCTTCAGCCATTCTATGTTTCTCACTAAGTATTGTTTAAATTACTGCAAAGTGGAATGGAGGACTGCGCAATCTCATCCCTCCCTTTATTTATTTACCAGTAGGGTCTAAAATTTTGCACCTATTTTTCACCTGTTGTTCCTTTTTTTTGGTCTCCTATATATGAAATGAAAATGTTTGTTGGTGACTATTAGTCTGGAAAGGTCTCCCAAGAGGTTCAGCCTTCTGCAGCAGTAGGAACTATCTGCATGGCTGTAATACTACTGGGAGGAATTTGAGCAATTTTTTTGAGCGTATCTGAGATTTTCCAAGATGTCCTGCAGCAGTGGCCAAGCTGTTAGAAAACACTTCCTAACATTAAACGAAAAGCCCCCACCAGCATTTAGGCTCTTTGTTTCCTGCCCTAACTCTCATGGACCAGGAAACAAGATTTTTCCCCTGCCCCTTTGCAGCTGCCTTTTGAATACTTTGGGAGTATTGTCATGTTCTGCTCACATTAAATTAAACAGTCCTATTTCTTTCGTTCTTTCCTCACTGAGCACATTTTCTATACCTCTGGTTATTCTCAATGCTCTCTTGTGGACTCCCTCCAGCTTCTCCACATCTTGCAGGAAGTGCCTTGCCCAAAACTAGATACAGCGGTTCATCTGAGGTTTTGCAAATGCTGACTGGAGTAGAACAAGTACTGTATGAGCCCTGTAGGTTATGCCTCTGTTTATATATTCTACTACCGTGTTTGCTTTTCTAGCAAGAGCAGCAGATTAACTCCTGCTATCTTCAGATCCACTATGACCCCCAGATCCTGATCTAAAGAAGTACTACCCCAAAATTTGTCTATCTGCCTAAGCACTGGGTGACATTGTCTTCATGTAGTACCTTCTTCTTATTGACCACCACCTGCTTAAAAAGAAAAAAGATCAATTTTTTAAGATAATTTTAAGTGTTCATGATGTTCCCCAGTGCCACTGCCTGTACCTTTAGCTCAGTGCCTAAAATTGCTTCCCAGTTCAATATCCTAGTTGCTGAAAATGTTTTGCACAAAGACAAGGACTTAATCTATGCCTGTGTTTTTGTAGTAAACGGCTGAGCACTTTTCTGGTATGGTTCTCCAATTTTGCTCCCACCCAACAGTATTTCATTCTGACCTAGTTTGCCTAGTTTACTTAGAAAAAGATCGCACATCGGCCAATGTAAAAAACATAATGAAAGGCAAGATTTATGGCTTCTATTGTTTATTCACAAGCTTTTTACCTTACTGTGGAGGAAATGAGATTGGTTGGATGTGATTTTCTTCTCAATGAATCCTTGCTGACTGTTAAAAAATGGTTTGTATAATATCAGTAGTTTCTTTTGTTTTAAATTTTCAAACTTTCAGTATTTTCTCTTAAAACTTTTGCTGATCAATTAATCTAATTGGCTAAGGCAAACTTCTCTTAGCTTATACAGCTTAAAGTACAGGCCTCTGCACAATACCATGCATTGTAAAGCAGGATTTGGAAACTTCTGTTGCAAGGCATTGCTGACTCCAGACAAAGATCAGCCTATCCAAATGATTTTAAGGAATAGACTACCAGGCATGGGATAAAACAACAGCCAAATCCTATACCTCAGGACCAGCAATAAGAACAGGCTCTTAGGCTGTTAGCAAGCAACTCACCCAGGGAGAATAACAAAGGCATAGAAAGACTTGGTTACATTAGTCAGTGTAATTACTCTGAGTTTTGACTAGCAGTAGTGATTATTGTTATTAAAGGCTATGATAGGATTTTTGCAATGATGTCTTGGAAAGCTGTGAGTAACTTAAACTCTTTAGGTGGTGAAGGAATATGTTACATTAAGAGTAGACTCAAAAAGCAACAAAAACCAAAATGTATACAACAAATGTGTAGATGTTACCAATAAATAAGTCAGGGTTGAACATACAGGGAGGAGGAAGAACTCTTGATGAACCTAGAAAACGTTACCACTAGAATAAAGGAATGTAATTCAGGCAAGACTTGTGGGCTGAGGCAAGTACTGTTAGCTATAGCAGATATTTCATAATTGTAGAGATTGGAAGCATCCGTAATCAGTCTTTTGAATCATTGTAGTAATAGTGTGTAGAAAAGAATATCGGCAACCGTTGTGTGCATCTTTCATACTTCCGTGAATTAGATCACCATGCCTTCAGTGTTTCACGGTCACTAATGTGTCCCAGCAGCACTGCTCTGAAGGATGAAGGTGGCATTTTATAGAGGAGCTGTAACAAAAATGGGCCATGAAGCAGCAGGAGGCAGGGTGAGGTGGGGGGTTACATGTTTGGAGTGCCAAAAAGTATGCTCCAATATGGAGCTCCAACATTTGCGTAAGAAATCAGTGAACTTGACCAGCTCCCCATATTTTTTTAGTGTCACGCTCTGGCTTTTGGGCTATTTTTAGCACACAATTTTAACTTGCTCTCAGAGAACTCTGCAGCTTCTCACATTACACAACCTAATAATCAGTGTTGTCTCTGCTTTCATCTGTGAAAAGGAGGCACAGAAAAGCTAAAGCTACATTTTCAAAAGCAACTTTTTCCGCTGGTGTATCCGGAACTATGGCTGTGAAGGACTTAAGCAGACCCATCTCTCACAACGTCTGTGACTATTAGCGGACAGGCCTCCGGCTGTCCCAGGCCTCGGTGCAGCAGCAGCAGCAGCAGCCACCACCGCTGCCAATGCCACGCGTCCTCCTGGCTCTTCTGCAGCAAGTGGCATGGGCATGCTGGTGCTGGGGAATAGGCTCTTCTGGTGGAGCCATTAACTTTCTCCCTTGGGGTTTTTAACTCTGGTTTTACAACTGCTTGCTTTTACTAGAGTCAATAATTTTCATGAATGGTCAGAGAGCGCTGTGTTTGTCGGATATCGAGCTGGGACGCGTAGCTCATTCACAATTAGGTTTCCTCTTTACTTTTTCTTATGAGTGCTGGAGAATACAGCAATAAATCAAGAAAATAGCACAGTAGTGGACAGACATGACTGTTCAGATTGGCACATGAGGCGCATACTCCCACAAATGCTATGGTCCAAGACAGTGACATATGTTGTTTTGTTTCGTAGGAAAAAAAGAAAAGAAAGATATTTTTAGCAACTAGTAGAAGATAAGGGAGTTCTGAGCGCACTGGATAACGTAATTTCTCTGATGTACTACTTCCTTTTTGTTTGCTTTATTTCCAGTAGCATCCACATATCATTCTGCAAATAGGAATGAAATCAGAAAATCAGTTTGTAGCACAGGCTTGGCATGCAAATGGTGTACTTTGGGGTAGTACAAGTTGAGGCCCACCAGATCGAAGGTGAATAGCGCAGCCTCAATTAGCAACAAACACACACCTCCAAAATACTGCAAGAAGCTGATTGCTACCCAGAGCCATTTCAGAAGTCACTCCTCTCGGGTGCAAATAAAAGGCACCTGTTGTGGCCGTGAGTTACTTTGACACACTGGCATACTGAGGGTACAGCATGTTAGCTTGTGCCCTCTAAGATCGCAAATTATTGAGAAGGATCTGTTCTGTAGCACAGGAATTGGTTGCGGTGCATAGGAAATTGGGATGTGTCTAGTGCCGTTCACCTTTCTGCCCACTCCCAGAGAGACAGCAGTCATTCCTGTCCTGCTCCTTTGCCTCCTGCCTGTATTGTAAAAGCAAACTCCTGGCTCAGAAATAGGCAACATGAGGCCCTTAATCCGCTTTCCTCTTCCACACTGAACTTGCATAATCCACAAGACAGCCAGGCCAAATCTGGTTATTTATAATCCAGCAAAACTCTGGCCCACTGTCCGCATTGCCTCGGAGTGGGTTTTCTGAAGTGTAGGAGCATGTTGTTCACCATCCTGCTTCTGATAGTTCGCATTAAGAATAATAGTGCTAAAAATAATCTACATAAAATGTAGCAACATGGTCTATTTTAAATACATTTTTTGCCTCAGATATACCTAGCACACTGTGTATAGATAGCTTTGTTCATTATAGTGTCAAAAATTATTGAATGCTTTTATTATATGAGTTAGAGTATTGAAATTACATGTTGTGAAATGAACATCTCTGCCTATCCCCAATAGTTTGTTACTGCTGTGAGGCCTCTAGGGAAGTGTTTTTCTTGGTTTTGCATGGTATTCCTAATCTAACGCATTTCTTAGTGTTTTCTGGGGTTTAAGGCTTTAAGGTCAACCATAAAACAGTATATTACTCTCCAAAGGCGGGGGGGGGAAGACATAGGTAAATATTCTACCACTCATTAAAAATCCAGTTACTTAAAGGCACTATATGATCTCAAGAGAGAATTTATGCTTATGGGGATGGTGTGATTGTGGGGTTTGTGGGAAGAGGTTTGATGCTTCATGTGTAATTCCAAGAAATACAAGCAAGCCCAGCTTTCTAAATTGAGTTCACATGTACCAGTCTGAAATTAAAAAGAAGGTTGCATGATTCTCAGAAGTAGGAACAAACCTTACCTGCTATTGGACAAGATGTTACCGCACCATCTGCAAACAAGGTGTTGTCTGCTTTCATCAGGATACATAACTTCATTTGCTGTTTGCATTTCTGAAATTAGTGTTTACAAATACAATAGGCAGGAGCGTAAAATAAAAGGGTATTGACTTTGCAGTAGGGCCCAGGCAGGAATTACTACAGGAGAAGAGAATTGTGTCCCCCTTGTGCCTTCCTTGTGGCCCAGCAGAACAAAGAACCCTTTCTAATGCCAGTCTCAGGTTGTCTTCACCTCTCAAGCACATTAGAGTAGTGCAAAGCCCATTAAAGCAGGTGGGAAAAAAATGAGTTTTCAGGAAACCTGCTACGACTCCTTTCCCTGGGCCATAATCTCTAAGACAGACCAAAATTATTCCCTGTCCAAAAATTGCCCAATAGCTGATTAAGTGTGGTTTAGACTTACAGGTCCCAGAGTGCCCCAGCAGAAAATGAGCTGTGCTTCATGTGTTCCTTCACACCAGAGCAGTACAGTCTCTGATGAGGGAACTTCACAGCACAATCACCTTGATAATGAAGGAAACCTGTTAACAATTAGAGCGGTGGCATCACTTAAAATGCATTAAGAGATTTAATGTCTGGTCAGTAGCAGCCAAGCACCCCAGAAAGGAGAGAAAACTTCAGGGTCACCTTTCAGCAGCCCAAGGGGTGTAGAAGAGCAGAAGTGGTGTGCATGGCCAGAGCCCAGCTGAGGGAAACTCGCCTGCACTGAGCACTGTTGCACCCTTCTGCTCAAAGCCTGTGTGTCTGTAAAACATGGTCAGTGACACTTCCCAGACTGTGAGAGCTGAACTACGCTGTTTCAATCACTCAGCTGAAATGTCTGCTTCACATGTGCATCAAAAAGATTTGGGTTAACCCTGTGAACCTGGTTTTGATCTTGTTTATCCAGCCTAGGAACACCAGTGGAACAGCTCAGGATTTACAGTTGTGTGAGATCAGACGGATGGCTTACCGTTTCAACATCCCCGGTGTTTTGGCATGTAATTTAGGTACGCAGTGTTCTTGGATTCTACTTCTACCTAATTTCTTGGAAATTAGGATAGATACCATTAATCATAGAAAAGGATTTGATTAAGGTCCCTCTTTTGTATCACAGAGAGTCATTCCCTACCTTCCAGATCTTTGCTGATCTTGCTTTCAGGGACTGGGGTAATCCCACTCCTCTCATTTTCCTTCAGAAATCCTCTCCCCAGCCTCAGGACATTGTGTGCTATATTATCATGGATTATCAAATACACCAGGGGAATGTGAGTGGGTTATTTAACTCACACAGCTACTAGACGTGGGCTCCTGTCACTAAAGCTTGCTTCTTTGAGACCCTTTGGGCAGAGGGAACTGGGAAAGTGGAGAGGTGTAGCATTGGGGTTTGGCAAGATGGGAGGAGGGGTGCACCACTGTGCCCTCCCCTGCCAGTGCCCAGCTCCTTCCTTCTGACTTTAGATGTTCAGATCCTTCAATAAAAGGACAAACAGCAAATGAAACTCAGGGAAGAGTGCCCCTGTTTCTGCCTCTCGTGTGTGATCTGGCAATGCTGTGAGCTTTAACAGTTACAGCAAATTGCAAGTCTGCTAACTCAGGGCTCCCCACTGAAAGAACTTGCTCAAATTGCTCAGATTCCTGTATTTCAGAGTTAAAAGCATGAAATACATCTTTTCTCACTTTGTTGATCAAAGTACACTTTTAAATAGTAGCAGTTTTGCACTTTACATAACTGTTTCCTGCCATGGTTAACTTTCCAGAATCTGACAGAAACATTTCCTGCTGCTACGGTTAACTTACTGATAACTTACTGCTGTTTATTTACAAACACAATGTTCAGGAATCCTTTTTATACCTTCCCCCTTTCCTTTTTTGGATTTTTGTGTGTGTGTGTGTGTGCCATACAGCCCTGTCCTCACACAACCTTCCTGTGAACATCACTGCCAGCTTGGGTGGGCTACCAAGGAAACAGGGAGAATTTGTTGGGCTTGGAAAAAAATACAAATGGACTGCTAATTTGTTAGAGGCTACAGGTGGTTTTGAATGGCCGACTGAAGTCTGTGCCGGAAATATTACAGCTCCTGAGCCTCCTGGGGGACTTCACCAGACGGGGCTCTACAGTTGTGCTAGTGACTCATGGGTAGAAACTCACCTCCGAGCAAACAGTAGTGAGGAAAAAGTGACCAAGCCAAAATGAGTCACAGGGAAATGAAACCTCCAGAGGCCAGGCTGCTTTGACAGTCTGCTAACGCACTTAACTCTAGCAGCTGTCAGTACAGTCAGTGATGCAACTGACTGCATAACTGGTGTGAAAGTAAATCTAGATAGAGCTATAATCCTGTGGCAGTTTAGTCCTAAACCTAGCAGCCTCTAGGACTTGCTGTCCAGTAGCTTCATTGTAGAAAGTTGGATGGTCAATGAATGGATACAGAGAATTTTATTATGAGCTTAAAACACACTGAAATTTCCAGCTAAGAAATGCAGCTTTTGGGAAGATGAGTTCTTGAGAGGAGGTATCATGGCACAAAGAGCTTTCTGGGTTCTTATATTTGTTAATGGGAATCTGTTCAGATGAACTGAAGACTCGAGACTGCAAAAGCCGTCTGCAAATATGGGAAAAAAAACACGAGAAACCTGCTCAGCACTTTCATCCTGAGGATGTGTCTTGGAAGAAAGAAATCCCAAGTGTTGTGACTTCTTGAAACGTTCAGGATCTGTTCTAAGTTACATAAAGTAAGTTTACCAATAATACAATTAGCTGTCTGGACAGATTCATGGGTTTAACTTTGGACAATGTGCAATATGAATTTGAAACAGTGCTGTGCAAACAGGATACTCTTTCTTTGTGTGAAACATCAGCTGTTGGTTCACATCTCTTCCTCTGGAATCAGCAGCTGGAAAATATTAGATGAGTCACAAGGAGTTGAGAGCTTTGAAAAGCAGCATGCTCCAATGAAGTCTTTAAACCCCCAACTTAAAACACCAAATTGGAGCCTTCAGAGCAGGAATAGAGTTAACTGCTCTGAAATCTTACAAATTGGCAAGTGGGATCAAGCTAACACACTCAGGCAGTATCAGAAAGGGCGAGGTAGAAATAAGTACACAAAGAGCATGAGCATCCTTTTGACTTTTTTTTTTTAAGCAGCATTGATTTTGTAGTGACACTGCTTCCTGAGATAATTTACAACAGCCTACAGAGCACTTTAAGCTCTGGCCATACCCTGACAGACAGACGGTAGCTCAGAGCTCTGGATGCACTTACAAAACATTTTAGATGAATAGGTTTAGGCAGCCAGGATTGTCAGTATGCTAGTAGGTTACCTGAGGATTTTAGGTTATGTTTACATAGCAATTAAACCATAAATGCAGGATGTACATTCTTCTTTATTCTGCAACATATGTAGGCAGTATTTAAGAATCCAAATATTGAACTCTTTCTTCAGGAGGATACAAACTACAGCACGTCTGCTGTGTTTTACCATGTTCCCCCACTTAGCCTGGGACAAGAGACATGGGGTCTAACTGTGGTGGCCATTGTGTGAATGTTGACAGGCATGTCCCTGGGCAGAGGCAATGCCAGGGTCTTGAGGCCCAAGCTGGGCTGAGCAGGCACAGCTAAGGCATCAAGGCATGCCCCTGCTCCCCTCAGAGCTGGCCAAGAGTATCATCTCCTGAAACATTTTTCCCCAGTGGGGCTGCCAGCCTGCCTCCAATCCTGCAGCTCCCCACTCACAAAATGTGGGGAGAAAACCCATGAATGATTGTCCTCTGAAGTCAAGTTTGCTTCCTGTGTGTTTTCCACAAGATGTTTCAGAGCTCTGTGTCTGAAAAGGAAAATATCTATTGCAAATTGGAGTGTAACACTCATGTTTTGTCTCTGCAAACCTTGCACCTCTTGAGGTCTAGCTCAGAGACGCACAACTTCATCTGAATTTCTTATTTCCTCTTAATTGCTTGCTATATTCTCTCCGTGTTTCTTTTTTTTTCCCCTGGTCTTTCCTTTCTCTCAGGGAGAGTGTACATTACCCATGTTTTCATAGCTGTAGCAGCAGAGCCCGTATAAGTTCCTGTATTTCTGTCTTTTACTTCACTTGAACTCAAATGAATCTTAGAAAACAGGGATGTGAGGGACCACAGGAAGGGGTCTCATGCCTTAGCACATAGATCATAGCCCCCTTGGACACAGTCCGCAGCATGAGTAAAAGGTAAGTGAGGAATGCAAGTCTTGTGTGGATGGTTTTGGAAATGTATGGGCCCACACTGTGTTTGCCAGGGAAGTTTTCAGGAAGCCATAAAAAGGCAAAAATTCCTGATTCTAGTCTATCATTATTTCATGATGGGATCATCTGGCTTTGAGTTACAGGTAATACAAATAATAACAGGTATTTGCCAATGTGTTCTGAAAGATCTCAGAAGATAAACATTGAAAGCCTTTCCCTTGGCACCCTACTCAAGCACATTCCTATCCTTCCACCTTTGAAAGACTTTTCCAAATTTCTAGGTATTACCTTAACCTCTTTTATGACACTGAAGACTACTCTATCTCACTCTACCCCCACAAAGAGCAGTTCATTAGCTTCACTTCAGACTAAACCAACCCATTTCTTTCAGTTACTCCCCATCAGCCACAGTCTCTGCCGACATTCACACCGTGCTTACTGCATCCCCCTACACTCTTGCCACTGTGCACCCATCTCCTCTGAGCTGGGGTGCCCAGGTAGGATGTCTTATTCCAGCTGTAGCCTTGCCAATGCTGAGTAGTGCTACATTATTACCTCACTTGGCTTGGTGGTTATACTCCAGGTTATTCCAGTATCATGTTTGCCTTTTTTCTCACAGGAACATGATGCTGTAGAGACACTTGTGGGCTCATTTTCATTCTATTTAAATTTGCTTTCTGAGTTTGGACTTCTTATCTGGAATACTGTGGGGTTTTTCTTTTGTAATGTGGTAATACAGCTTTAATAGTGGAAATTTAACTGGAGTCTGGCATTAAAGTAATATTGATTTTAAACTGTTACTGTTCTTTTACATAGGCTTTATGTGCATGCAGACAGAATTCAGCTAACTCCCACTGAATAAACTTATGAATATGAATCAGTTTTTTTAACCCACCTCCTCAGGATGTTGTTGGCAGCATAAACTCCAAGGTGTAAGGGTTAATGTTTTCTTCATTTGGTAATTAACAATGCAGGCTTTTCTAGTACTGGAATTTAACTGATAACACATGCTGTTCTGCCCTACTTTTCATTTATAATGTGATGGTCGTTGGTAACAATAGTTAGTTCCTAATTAGTGATTTTAACTGCATAGCTTAAAATGCTTAGTGAAAAACAGGTATCCATTATTATTCCTATTTTGTAGAATTCATCTTTGGGTTTTCCTTGTTTGTTTTGCTGAGGGATGAAGATTGATTTGCCAGATACTCCATGACATGTTATTACAAGGTTTGCAGTTAGAACCAACGTTTCCTAAATCAACCTACTTGACCATGATGCTTTAAAAATACTCTCGCTAGCCTTTCTATTGCAGAAATAATTATTTAATGAGGGGGTTAAAAAGGTGGCTTATCATGCTGTGCTGCATCAACTGACTGTGAGACACATTCACTGCTCTTTTTTTCCAAATGTTTTAATCAACTCTTCAGCTACAGGAAGCCTCCCCTCCAACCTGAGAAACACCAACCTGCTCCATTTCCCACCCTTGCCCTACCACCACCTCTCTAGATCAGCTTTTATGCTGCTGATTCTCAGATCCAGCTCAAGGACAAAATTAAATGTTGCCATCCCAGCGATGAGAGCAGTAGAACTTTTTCACCTTTGCTCTTAATATAGCAAAGTTCGGTTGTGCCATGGCTGCATCCAGCACACAGCTGGGAGAGATTCCCAGCCTCATCCCCCAGCTCCCCAGCCCCAGGCCCTGATGTAGGGGTGCTGAGGACACCCCTCACCCCAACCCCTTGTATGCACGAGGGGGTATCATATGTACACCAGACAGGAGCAAACCTGTGGTGTATGCAGCTAATGTCTCAGACAGTCAAACCGTATAGTTTCTTCAACAGATGTCTAATAAGGATTCATGGAGCATTACAGGAAAGATCTGTATGAAATCCTAGGGGCATTCCTTAAAATGGCCATACCGTTGTTTTTTTTTAGGTATGGTCACTCTGTAACTTTTTTGTCTTTTTTTTTTTAATCTTATGAAGCTGAGGCTACAAATGTGCCACAGCCACTATTGCTGATGCAAAGGCGTATGTCACCTTTGCCTGTTTAGGAAGCCTCTATTAATCATAATGTATATGAAATAATCTTTGGCAAATTTCAGTCTCTAGAATGTTAGCGTATTATAAGTTGTTTTATACAGTAAGAAGTCTTTTGTGTTTATTATTAACAAAAAGGCCTGTTACTCAAGAATGACTTTTCAGTTTTTGTAGTTTGATCAAAGACCCAAAGCCACAGATCCTTATGTCTTTATTAAAATGTGGCATGTTGCTGTGAAGATTAAAAACCAGTGCCAAGGGTCAAGCAATCACTATTTCAGCAGCTGCAAGTTCCAAAGCAGTGTGCAACCCTTTTAAATATTTCAGCTTTAAAAGCCTTTCTGGTGCAGCAAATTTAAGTATTACTAATAATAGGATTGGGATTTAAAGGCCTTTTAATCACCTTTCGTATCTCTTTTAGAAATGGTTCACTTAATTCCCAAAGCCAGTGGGCCACAGGTTAAAAAAATAAAATCAATTAATCATTACTGTAATTTTATTAACTGTTTCTAATCATTTACATATGTATATAGATGTGTAGACATAAATATATAAAGTCTATACATATATGCATATACTACAGATAGATAAGATAAAACTGCTTTCAAATCAGAGAGTTAGCTCTAACCCAAATTCATTGCTGTCTGTTGTGTTTCCTATGGTGAGATCAGTGGCCATTTGAATCAGGTGCTGTGTGTGCATGCTCAGTTTTCTGATACAACCGAAGTCATCAAATCAAACTCAGTCCCTGTGCAAATTCACTTGGTGAGATAGACAGTCAGGGCATATGGAATTGCACTCATTTTGTCTCATGACTGGAAAACTTCATGGGCAGACCTACATCTGGTATTAATTGGTTGACCACTGCTTGTGATTTTAAAAAAAATGCTGCTTTATCTGTTTTCTATGCTAAAATGAAACCAATATATGTTCTAAAACTTAGAAATGAGGATACTACTTTTTCTCCCAATAAAAGTATTTTTAAACAGAAGACTGTATCAACATTCTTTTAAACTATATTACACACACTAGGAAAATGGCCTTTTAATTCAGTTTATCAGAGGTGGAAAATGAAATATATTGTATTGCCATGCACAGCCCCACAGTCTCCTCCTGGGATTACTAAAAATGGCATCAAGTGTCACGTCTGACCCAGCCACTCAGCAGTCTTGAAAGCGAAGTGCATAACTACCATTGTCCAGCAGCTATCATTTCCCAGATCCAGGTCTGGCATTTAGGTTTTCTTAATAGCTATTGTTTAGCAGATAACAAAAGGAATCACCTTTTACTTCACCAGATATGCCCCCCAAAACCCTCAGAAGTCACGTAAAGAACAGGTGCAAACAGACAGAAAAGGAGCCCTCCCCTTATTGTAACAAGGAAACAAGAGACATGACAGCTACCCTTAGAGCTTGCATATTTATTGAACAAATCCTACTAAAATAGCTAAAATACATTGGGTACTTGTAGTGCATCATTAAAGATCACATTGTTACAAAAGCCTGCGTTTTCAGCAGTACACAACTGCAACTATACATAAATGCCACAACTGCTGAATATTACTTCTTGCTCTATATACAGCACAGTAGATGTATCTAATCTATTGGAAAATAAAATGTACAAGAAAAGGGATACAGCAGGTGGAGAAAGGAAAGAAATCTAGAAGTGCATTGCATGCATTGGTATTTAACAGTCAGAAGCTAAACCAGTTCAGAACAAGGCCTGCCCTGTGAAAGGAAGAGCTAAAAGACAGTTATATAAAAAATTAAGGTGGGCTTTCAGACTGTGTCTAACACAACAACACTCCATGAGTAGATGATACTGTTTAGTTTTGTGTTTTGTGTTGTTTTGTATTGATAGTAGTCTGGGAGCAAGAACAAAAATGTAAAGTCCACATGTTGACAGTACTGTGGAAATGTACTCTTTCCCCTTTAGGACTTCTCCTCCCAGAAATTTGCTGTGTTTTTCTTACTATATCCCCTATTTTGTGGATTTGAAGTGGACATTAAAACTTGTCCCTTCTTTAAAAAAAAAGACAAAAATCAAAAGAGATTTTGAGAGGTTGGTGGAAAATTATTGCTCGTCTTTATACATCAGGTGGATAGGAGTCAGAAAGGAGATTTTACTTAAATTACAGTTTTGTGATTGCTCCCACTATAACTGCATGTTTGTGAGTGGACCCTGATACAGAATCAGTTCCTCACTTGTACACTATAAGTAGTTACTCACCTACAGCACTGAATAAGAAAGCCACACTGAAGACACAAGTAAACAAGTCAATCCAGTCTAAAGAACAACATTCAGAAAAACAAAGTACCAACACCTTCTCAGAACATGGAAATAAAAAATAACTCCATCAGAGCTACCTTGCCAAGGAGCATATTTAAAGTCCAAAATAGCACCATTCATCAGTGTCTCAAATCCCGTGGCAGCATCACGATCACTTACCACAAGGAAACCATGAGTTTCATACTACTTCTATACATCAAAAGAGTACATGGATAAAATATAGATATACAGACAATCGATGAAAATAAACTACTAGGCTTGTTACATCTAAATGAAAAAAAAGGGGGGACTCTCAGCCTCTGCAAGAAGCAGTTTGCTATGGTGGAAATGGAGAGAACTGTTTACCGGTTGTGTGTGAGCAGTGGAGTTTGAGTAGTGGAACATATTGCTGTGGTAGAACCAGGCCTGAGGGCCCACCTGTAATGTTTGTAAACATGGATTCACAGTGTGAAATTCTGAGAGCTTTCACTTGAGTCAGAATGTTAAAAACTATTTTTTATGGTACACGTTTGTCCACTGTTATTCTCTAAAGCAAGGCTCAGAGTCCCATAGTTTCTTCTTACACTTAATGATTTACACAGAAACAATTCCCAATATATGACACCATGACCTCATCAAACCCATACACCATATGTAATACAAATGAAGAAATTATGACTAAAAAGAGCAGATGTGATTGATTTGGGTGAAATGGTATCCATAGCCATCTGCTGGAACCGGGCAGGCCCCTTCTGCCTCACTTTTCTTCTTGCGGTTTACTTCCTTCGAGATGGGGAGACTTCCCTGCAGAGAGGAGAAAACAGTATTAGCTGTGCTTCAATGAAGTCTGTCCAGTGGAGTCCTCCTTTCTCCCACCCTAAGATTTCCATAGTTCCCTAGCTTTATTTCAGAAGTAAACACCTACTAAACACGGCTGAATCAACTATAAACACTAATGCCATTAGAGAGCAAAGGATGGTTTAAAAACCAGGCAAGCCTTGCAGCATCTGAGGAAAACTCTTCACTGGGGGTGAATAAGTGTGCCCCAGCACCCAAAATGTGAAAGAGTTGAGCCAACAACTGTCCTCCACTGCTGAACTGGAGAATTTGGACGTTTGTTGGAGCTGGGGAAAGCCCAACCATGCCAGCAAAGTTCCAGGGGAAGAACCTATGGAGTGACAACCATTTCTGCAGCTCACCACCAGCCGTACATCCTTACACTACTCCTCAGAATTCTTTTTCGCGCTCCTGCCAAACCAAGCCATTTCTGTGCCTTTCATAATAGCTCGGACAGCTCAGGTCTGAAACGGCACCTGCAGGTGCTGTGTGTGCAGTAGTTCTGGCATACAAAAATGGCTGAGAACAAGCAATTACCTGTTCTACACACATGAAGCGCAGAAGGCAGACACATAGTTCTGAAAGATCATCTTATTATTAAGAGAACCTTTTACATCTTAGACCTCTCATCTTTTAAACGCCTTATAGCTTAAGCAGCTAGAGTACGCTAGTAAGTAACTTTCCTATAGTACTTCATTGAAAAGAGCACTCTAAACACACTCTAGTGTGTTACTTGTCTCTGGATGAGTAAGGAGGTGGTGTGCCATATCAGCCAGCTGCCTCAGATAGGTTTTCGTTAGCCACCTCTAACCATGCACTGGCTGAAGTCTATGTCTGTTTAGCAAAGCATTTAAATATGTTTCAGTTTAAGCCTCAGAAGGAAGCCTAAAGGCTATGCTTAAAGTACTTTGCTGATGCTATGTCACCATGGGATCTTAAACAAAAAGAATTTGTTTAGCTAGTAATATATTGTAAGTTGTGGAAAGAATCCGTGGGTTTTGTGTTTAAGAGATCAGAATTGTAAAGGTGTTTTATTGCTTTTATTGCTTAGGAAATGTCATATAAGCATAATGTTTCTAGTTTGTTTAAGAAATTGAAGTTGTCTTCTCCAAGTTCAATTTTTCTGATGTGAGAGTGTGAATTTCTGAATTAGGAATTAAACACATAGCAGGCTCACAACTACCAACAAAGTGCAATTTTCAGCAATTTTCCTTTCTTCACGCTTCAGAGCCATAATTTTCACCGGAATGTCCATATTTGCTGCATCTACTTGTGCTGGGAAGGAAGCCACCCCGTGGCACTCCCACTGTCTTTATCACAGTTTACAGGACAAATTCTGCTTTCAGGTAGATGAACTGCTCCCAGGGTTCTGGACTGCACGCAGCCAGGAGCAGTTTTCAGGCTGAACACAAGAGTAAAATCCTTTCCTAGGGGAAAATGGTGCCCTCTCCCCTTGGGGCATCAAGAAATGGAGAAACTGGGCAGTCTTTGGTCAGTACATATGCAGAAGGGCTCTGCAACGCAGGGGAAAAAGTAGGAGTAGAAACATACTTTGCCTTTGCTAGAGCCAAACTGGGGATTTTGCAAGAGACAATTTCAGAATGAAAAAATAAGTTCTAAATTTTAGTAACTGTACAAACGTATTTCCTCACAGGATTCTAGAAAATTCCATCCTCGTGGTAATATTTTTGCCTTTTTGTTGACTAAATTTGCTACTTGTGTATCATTACAGGATATGAGAAGAAAACTAGAAACTTACACATGCAAACAGGCACACCACACAGACCAAAGGTCTGGGCAAATTTCCAAAAGCATTGTGTTGGGCAGTTCCTTTTCAGCTGTGAAAACAATCCCAGTCCTGAAATTGTGCCATACAATCATAAGATAAAAAGTCCCATGTGACCCTTCTAGGTCTGGAAATAAATTGTCTTTAAGAAATGTATCCTTTTACATTTGTTGGTTGCATGAAAACAAAAAACCACTTTTAACTGAAATAAGAGTTTCAAAAACTCTATTAATTTTACTTTATTCTTTAAGTAGTTCAAGCTGTTTAGCACTGAATACATAAAACTGTTGAGCTGAAGGACTAAACACTTTCTGCAGTCTTCTTCAGCAACTTACCCTGATTAATTTTCTAGGACAGATGAAAAAAATTAGATTCCACTGACACCCAGTTTCTGTTAAGTCTGATACTCTGCTGGAAGCTGGATTGTGTGCAGCTAATATTCAAGTTGCTTTTGAAGATCAATTGTGAAATAAAATTTGGAGTTAGCTCTAAAAACTGGTCCTTGTAAGCATATGCCAAATCTTTTGAAGAATTACATAAAGGCTAGGAAAAAGTCATTGTATTTAAAAAGCAGGAATCCAATCACATTAAAGGAAAAAAACTATAATATTTTTTGACTGGCTGAAAGACATTTATCCCTCTTGACAAACTTTTTTTTAAGCTACGTACAGCAAAAAACCATGGCTATTCATAAATCCAATATAATGCAGCATTGTTTCTGACTATGCTGCACATAGTTCACAGCTTCATTCCTGTGTTTCAGGAGCAACTTTGTTTAAAGATGAATGACAACCTAATAAAAGCTGTTAAATTAAAATTTTGAATAAAAATCATCTAGTTAACACACAGCTGATTCATAAAATTAGCAAATTCATTTAATATATGTGTGAGCATATATAGCACATTCATCATAGTCTGGCATTGCTATCACCCTACTCAGCTGAACTTTTGAAATACTTTGAATGTTAAGAATGGCAGCACTGCCATACATGTTAATTTAAAGATTGGCATGCTGGCACATGAGTCTGCAAATAACAGACTGCAAATAGCCCAGCTATAAATTTTAGAAGTTCCTTTATGAAGAAAAATTGTGGAAAATATAGTGTTATCCAGATGGAATAGCAGAGTTTTGTTAGCAGGGAGCTGGAGTCTAGATAGTAATTGAAACTTAATCAAAACAATTTTCCATGTGCTCTGTCCTTTACTTACCTGCTTTTTTTTTTTTCCAGATTTTGAGTCGGTAATGAAAGGGAATATGAAAATAAAACATGTACATTCTGTGGTTCTGAGTAACTGTTATATTTTCTTACTCAATTTTCATACCCAGTTTCACATTTATGAAACCAGCAATGGTAAGAAAACAAAATCTTATGAATCTTGTCTGACAAGCCACATCTTCTGCATTATGTTGGGGTACTTCTTGTAAAACTCTGATGAAAACTGCCATGCTTTGAATGCTTGTTACTCAAGTCAGGTAAAGCACAAGCAGAAAACCTAACAAAAGGAAAAGAAAAACAACACCACCTCCTTCCTCCTCCTGCATTATCATTGACTTTTTCATCTGCATTGCTAAGAGAGAATTGCCAAAATCAAGCATTCAAAACTCAGATGTCAAGCTTGTAAAATCACAAGACAGGCTTAAGAAATATGTCTTGAAAATTAGTATGTTCTCCTTCTGGTATGTTGCCAGCAAAAGTCCACATTTTTTGCAAACCTAAGGGCTAAAATCATAATTTTAAAATGAAAGCTGAAATCTTCAGTTAAGTGCCTGTCTCAGGGAGCCAAGGCTTTAAGAAAAACAGAATACCATGAGACTCATGATGAAATCTGAAATCTGGCTACTCTCTTGAAGCAGTCATAAAATAAAATCCATTGAACTTTCAGTGGGTTTTTTTGGGTTTTTTTCAGAAAACTTTCACCTTAGTAAACTGCTTATTAGATGAAAGAAATTACATAAATAGCTTTACCTTTGGAAATCCCCCATCCCCTCGGCTGGTTGGAAAGATTTTCTGGCTTACCCAAATCATTAACCTTGGTTGACAAACCTGTAGTGACATAAATATATACAATTTCTTACTAACAAAGACAGATTCATTAAATGCAATCAAATGGTGTTCATGTGACAGATCACATTACTAAAACCGAGAGTCTAATGTCAGTTGAGCTTGGCCCCGAGATGTAGCTGCATTTTATGCTCAGTATATATTTTTGAGTACCCATGACAACAAGATCTGTCCCTAGAGTATTTCAGCTGTATTGTTTATGGCAATCTGCGTTCAACAGGCTTTTTAAAAAGACCATAGGGTGGATTTTTTAAAATCTCTAAGAAATTCTGTATAAGAGCATGTCTGTACTAATAAACTTACTGAGGATATTGTGAGACCGCATTCCCATTCTTTTCTGCCAGAAGACACTGGTGGAAGACTATTTAATGAAGTTTATTACCTTTGCTGATGACTGCAGGAGACAAGGGCAACACACCTTTGATAATCCTTTCACAATGAACTGTGAACTAGAACTTATTACTTTCCAAGATCATTGACACAGTGATAATTCTGTGTTAGCACCCTCTATTTTAGACATTAAAGGAATTCCAAAACATTATAAAAGACATACAGTAAAATAGCTGGCCGCAGGATTTAATGGTTAAGGTACTGGCCTATGACTGCTATAGGAAAATTGTCCTATGGAAAATGGGTAAGATCCAAAGCCAGCCGCTGACTACAGTGGGAAGCTAGAGTGAATAAATGCCAGGCTAATACATCTCAGTTATGGTGAATCTGAGCTGGAAACCTTCTGTGCTTCAGTTCCTCAACTTCAGGATGAAGATCAGAGCATTTGAAGTGGTCAGGTTCAAATTGCATACGATGCTTGAAGATCTTAGGTTTATTTTCCTGCTGGGTCTGCCTCCCAGGCCTTTGGGTTTTGTGAATTGAACTTTCTGCACAATGCCTGAATGTCAAACTGTCCATGTTTTGAGGTGAACATTATAAATTATGCCATTCAAATTTGTTTGCACTTTGGGAATCAAAACTTGCCTTACCACTTAAACTCCTGGTGGACCAGCTTTACTCACCTCTTTACTACTGTATTTATATTGAAACCTGAGGAATGTTTTCATTTCTGTGGAGTTACGTGTTGACTACTAGTTGTCACAACTGGACTAGATGTAGCTTAGAGAAACTACCAGATTACTTGAATCATCTTTCCAAGAGAAAATCCTGAACTCTGCTATAAAGTAGGAAACAAAGCTGGGAAATTTAAAACACAGAGCCTAAGGCAGTGCCTGCTCTGATACATTCTCCAATGATTTTCTGCAGTACAAACTATGGTGTTTTCTACTGATTAAAGCATCAGATTTTATGTCGTATTTTAGATTACTATATGATCTCAGACAAGCCAGTTAAGCTCTCTGGATATAGCTGACGTAGAATAACTAATACACAGCACAGGGCACTCTGTGAATTCATCAGTTAATGTTCATGTTGAATATGTGAGACACTTGAATGAAAGATACCAAGTAACCCCTGAGCTCTCCTGTTGATTATAGCCTGCAACTATGCCTTGATTTTATTATATAGTCATATTTTTTGTATGAAAACTCATGGTGGGAAACAGTGATAGCTCTTCAGCTCTACCACAGGAAGGCATGCTCAAACCAGCAGAGTACACAAAAATGTGTATTTTCCTGTAGGAGGAAAGAATAAGCATCAGAATACAGTATTACTCATTATGATGAATATGAGCTTCTATATTTTCCATGGAGTCTGAGATGTATTCAGGTTAGCCTATAGGCCTTGTCATCCCTATTAATAATTTAATAGAAATAAAAAAAACACCTGCAGTTAAATGACAAATAAAGGATCCTCAACTTAAATTCATAAGAATTTAGAAGGACTGCAGTTTGAGGGTGGATTTTGGGAATGGGACAGGAAGAAAAAAGTGTAAACTGTAAGATATACTCACAACTATGCTCCGGGTTAAAACAAACAAACAAACAAAAAAAAACAACAAAAAAAACACCCCCAAAACCCCCCAAAACCCAAAACCCAAACCAAAACAAAACACAACAAACCCTCAAACAACCCACCAAAACCCTCCACCATCACCAAAAAACCCTACACAACCCTGCAGCTATCTTTCACAGTAGTTTTCTGTGGAGAAAAATGTAGTAATGTCCTGTTTTCTTAATATCTCTTCAAAAACAACAACTGTGGCCAATATTGGTAGATAATAATCATGTGGACCTACTCCACATGCAGTAACTGTTTTGCTATAACGGTACTAAAGTCCTGAATGGGCAGCCAAAGGACTTTTAAGTATCTGCCTTGTGAGCAATGCTGAAAGGCCAGGGAATCATAGTTTGGATCCTGGCTAAGTGGAGGAAGATTCTGGAATGGAAAAAAAGATGCCAGCGCAGAAATGTCCATTCAGGACTTACTACAATCCACCAGGATGGCGGGGGGGGGGGGCGGGGGGGGGGGGGGGAAGGAGGAAGTCTTGCTGTGCTATATGGTTTATAAAATGCAGAAATTACTTAGCTGTTCAAATATACTCATAACTAGGGTGTTAGAAAAACACAGCAAGAACTTTTAGTCAATTACACTAGCTCAAAACAACTGATATCAATGTTGCAAGATGAGCTATAGAGAGACAAAAAATGCAAAGCAATGCTCCATTGCAGAATAGGATGTAAGGCTTACAACGTTCCAGCTGTTAGCAAACTCTTCTAAATAAATGCTCCCATTGATACACACCATATTTTAATTTCTTAGTACTTCCTGTGTGACTATTATGTGAGTACAGGCTTGGCTTACATAACCAAAGTATCAGGATTCAGAACAGAATTACTGAACTTTAGGATGGACTGAAAACTAAATTTACTGCAAGTCTACACAATGCATAACAGTACTATGCTGACTGAAATTAATAGGCTCAGTATTTGATAATCATTAGGAAAAAAATCAAGCTAGTAAACTTTGTCCATAAATTATCAGAGTGGATCACCCCTAAATATCTAACTAAGAGCATTACTACCCTTGGAAGCCTGCCTTCCTGGCAGAACATGTGATACACAAAACTACTTTGAGAAGTCAGGGGGAAAGAAACTCACTGATCTGGGAAGTGCTGTCTGAGTGTTCTACAACAACAAGTAATTCTGCCTGAAACATCAAGGTCAACTTGAAATAAGGAATTATGATCTATGAAGAATATGTTTTCAATTCTTTATCATCCATCCTCTTGAAAAGATACAGATAATAAAAATTAAGATTAAAAATTAGAAAAAACAAAGGCAGAGCAAAAGAAATGCCCAGTCTATTTATCTGCTTTTACAACATCCAGACTCCAGAACTACTTTCTGCTTTTGTGGTTTTTTTTTAAACCAGAAGGATTTCTAGAGTAGACTCTTCTTTTGTCCTCTGCCCAACAAATGGAGAAGCTTCTTTTTTACTATTGCAAAGGCTCTGTTTAACCAGCACTTCAACACTCTAATGCCTCTTCTTACATTTTAAGCTACGTCATCTTTAAGAGCAGTAGTAGGGGAGAACAAACTTTTGCCCAGCTTTAAAACAGGTACATAAAATAATTTTAACAGAGCTGGACTACAACTAGTGTATCAGTCACATCAAATGCTAAAATTAATTTCTTGCTACCCACTCTTCATTCCTACTCACTAAAAGCATCTTTCAAACATTCAGATACATCCATCAAGAGGAAAAAAAACCCCCAGATTTAAGGCATGCTAAACTTAGTAAAATTAGCACACTCCTGTTAAGTATTCCCAAGGTTTTTATAGTTAAGAAACAAGCAAGAAAGCCCCCAGACTTACTTTTTTTTTCTTTTTCTTTTCTTTTTTTTTTTTTTTTTCATGTGGACTACAACTGAATTCCTGTTCATCAAGTCTCATTCAAGACTTACAGGAGTTGAATCCAACTGTAGTCTCGGTTTCCAAACTACAAGCTTAATGAAGAAGACCAACTGATCTGAGTACATCAGCAACCACCTTTTGAGAAGTTTCAGATGACTTCTTTATCATATAAACCAATTGGGGGGGGGGGGGGGGGGGGAGAGGCACAAAACAAAAAGGAAATCATGAGAAGTACTCTAGAAATTACTAATTTCAAATAAAAGGTGACCATCTCCAGTAATTCTGCGTTAACCTACCTAGGAGAGGAAAAAAAGAAAATAAAAGGAAAAGCTTTACTATATGGATTAGCAGTCTAAGCGCAGACACAGATGGCCGTGTGCTGAGGAAGAGGGGAGTAACATGACAGAGGTACGTGTTGAAGAGAAGGAAAGAAAGGGGCATGCTCAGCACTAAAACTACACTTGTGCAGTTGTGAGGACCGAGGACCCTGTGTGTCTGTAGTGCCTAATTCATAACAGAGACAGGCCATCTTCCTACTGTGCTCTCCTGGGGATGGGCTGTATGGAAAGGAGGGAATGCTGCTCCTCATTTCTGTACCTATATTTCTTTAAAGTAGTTCAGGTATTTTTCACCACCATTGCTCTGTGTTGCAATGACATAGATCAGTGGTATTAAGGCTCCTAGAGGGAAAAGTTGTAGATTACTTCCTTTGCAGCTAGTCTCAGCATCACTGAAAGCGTCTAGCAGATTTTCTTTCCAAACTGAGTCTTGATGCACTTTCTTTTGCAAAAAAAATTTATAACATAGTTGCCTGCTAAGTTGAAACAGTTATAACTTTGCAGTTTTTTTAGAAGTATTTTAGTTACCAGCTGGTTTCAGCTGAAGTGACTTTTCCCAGCACATTTTACCATGCACTTCTCAATCCCCAAATGCCTCCCAGTGCAGTAAAAAGTTTTCTTTGTAACCAACAGCCCACTATCACAATCCAGATGCATAAACAGAAAATCTTACTGCACCATTGCTTGAACACCAAATAAATCACTGTTAAAAAAAAAACGAGTTCATTTTAAGCAAAACTGGAAGGAAAGCTTGTGCTAGGATAAATGCATTTACTTCAGTGCAAGTGGTAAACTAATGCTCCCATCTGCAGCATTTTATTTTTAACACTGTGAGGGGAACATTATTAAAGCATATAATATTAATGCCCACTGTGTTCCACACCTAGCATGCAGGATTTAATAAATACAGCAACTGTCAGCTGGATGGTTGCTGCTTCTCAAGAGTTTAGTTGGGTGGCAGTCTGCTATCAATCAGCTTTTTCTTCTGAATCTTCTGGAGAGGGCAATGACAGGGCTACATCAAAAGGGCTCATTGCTCCTCATTTCAAAGAGTCGGTGAAGTTTTGATGAACCTTTGTTACATTTAAGTAGCTGTACTCACGATCAAACAGGATGCTGCTGTTGTGATAGGCTGACTCTGAAACAAGCTCAGCAAGGAAGCTTTCACTATTGAAACATCAGAAACAACTTCCCCAAGTTAAAATACAACTTAATTACCCTAGCTTAATTATTTAAATATACTGTGAACATGTCGTTTAGCAGGTGTGAGGCCTGCCAATTTTGTGAACTTGATTGGTTTTTTTGCATTGCGCTGCATCACAAGTCTGAGCTTCTGGTTGAGGTACAGTGACAGTTACCCTCAACAACCTGTCTTCACATTTTCAGTATACTGTCAGGGCAGCAGGTTTTTTGATCAGTCCTGCTTTCCACATCAGTGCCATGAACACTCAGAAATCACTTGGGGGGGGGGGGGGGGGCAGGAATCATTTACAATCATTTCACTTGGTTAATTCCACACAGCAGATAAATGTAGATAAATGGTTTGAGAGAACTGATGAAGAATTATACAATCATTCTGCTCCTAGCTGGGATTGCTCCAAGTGGCCCACCTTTTTGGTGAGACTTTACCTGCCATTATAGTAATAATTAATATATGGCAGTATATCAGCAGAACACAGCAGGACAACAGCATACCTGGACTTGCCTTTGACTTCTGTGCATCAGCATCCTTTGCTGGCTCTGCCTTTTCATGGGGAAGATATTACTGCTGCTTTTTATTCCTCCCCATCTGATGACTCAAACTCACAACCACATAGAGATGAAAAAGCCTAAATGAGACAAGTATGCTTTTCCTTGCATCCCCCTCTCCATGCTGCACATGAATTAGCAAGTTTATTCATTAGGGGTTTTTTGCAGTCCTTGTTCATCAGTTCTTCAATTTCTGTCAATTTCACAGAATAGGATGTCATCTGCTCCTTCCCTACACAACATAAGGAAGTGACCTTGGAAGTAGTTTTTCTAGATTTTAAGTACAAAACTTCTCATATAAGCCCATCTTCATCTGCTGTTTATTTTATTGGTCATAAAGCATCTATTCTCCAGGTTACACTGAAGTGTCTGCTCCTATGTAGTCTCATACCTTGGCTCATCTGTATCAGCTTCTTCAAAGAATTCACTCCTGTCCTCATCCATACTATACAGGTTGCACCTTTTATACCTGTACTTGCAGCATCCCATGACATATGCAAGAAAATTATGAGTGCCTGTGCAAAATTTGCTAAAACATGCTTTTAAGACTAATGGGCTCTACTACTGCAGAGCCCCTTGCTGCAGGAAAGGATGCTGGTAGATACTAAGCACTCAGAGCAGGCACATCTTTCGTAGTGTCTTATGTGACTACTGGCCTCCAAAACTGAGCAAGTATGGCATTGATGAGGGGGAAAACACAAGCTAATCTAAGCTTGAGTACATAGTCAGCACACTCCTGCCAAATGCTTTAGCTGGTAAGAACCCTCAACAGAAATTTTAGCTGTCTTCTGGCATACATGATTGAATGAGGTTAGTTATAGAAAACACTTTCTTTTCCCCTGGAGAGGAATCCTCCCCGCCACCACCTGAGCATAATGCAATTTTTAGGCAGAGAGATCGATTTGCACTTTTCTGCACTAAGACAGGATGAATTTAGCTTGTGTGCTACAAGTGCTCTCATGCTGCTTTTTTAATTCATTAATATGCAAAACCCATTGCAAAGCATTGTTAATATTTACCACGCATATGAAGAGTAAGAGAAAAAGAAATCAAGTGGTACACTGTGCATGCTGTCATAAATGTTCATCCAACTTCTGACTGAATTCATGAATTTAACAAAGATACTCATCACTAGAGTATCACACTCCTTGAAAAGAAAAGAAATGCAATTATTCCAGAACAATAAGAAACAAATGTATATTATATGGGAAGTTCCATTAAGCAATAAAAGGGCTGCAAACTACTTTGTTCCACCAGTAAATTTCTGTGCATGGACTCTGAAACTGTAAAATGTTACAGAAATTGAAATAACTAAACGAGCCCTCCAGAAAACCAAACTCAAAACCCAGTGCAACCCAGCACCTTTTCCACTTCATTTTGTTTGCCTCTGCACTACAATGGCAGCTTTTGTTATTTTACTTAACATGCACACACAGAAAATCAACAGTAGCAAGCCTGAGGATTAAAATAGTATTTGAGTTTTCAGATAGGAGGTTGTAATTTACTCTTCAACTGCAATAAGGTAATGAAAAGTTTAATTAGTAACTATCTGTATGTACACCTAATGGTACCTGCAGAACAAGATGCAAAAACAAGTCTCTTGCTACAAAGTCAGGTGAACACACAGCATGGCAGCAAAATTCAGGACCAAAGGCTGCATTGTTAAGTTCTTCAGTAGTTTCATACCCAACACTGACAAATTACTGGAGCAACAGAGGAGGAAGAAAAGCAGCATGGTCACAGGCTGACCAAAAGGTCCATTTAGCCCGGTCTCCTTGCCCCACCGAGTTTTGATCTCAAGGGAAAGACCAGCAAGAACAGCTGGTGGCCAGGAGGGGAATCCTTACAAAAGAATAAGAACAGCTCAGAATAATGCTTCTCCTGCGTGCTCTCCCAGTTCCCTCCTTCCAATTTTGGGGTATACAAAATGTATACACCAAGCTGAATCCCAAATTTTTTTAATTTCCTATAAATTTTCTAAATTAATGGCCTGAATGCCGTAACTTACATAAGACTTAATACAGTGCTTTGGACTAAAACTGTTCTGTTTGTTTGTTTAATTTTGTTTAAATTTCTCACACATACCAGAAAGATGACCAGAAATCCAACAAGCGATGTTGTTCTCCAAGTGGCGGCAAGCTCACTGCCTCTGCCGACTGCTTTCCTGCAGAGCCCAGCCACGAGAGCCTTTTCCCTCATGAGACGCCAACCTCTTGCCCAACCAGCAGATTTCAGGCAAGTATTAAAAGCCCCAGTGGTACTCTTGGAAATGGGAGACAGAACCACATTGTACAGCCAGTACTTACCTCATTAAAAGGGATGTAACAACCATAGCTGATGATACTGTAACAGGTGCTTGCATATACCTGCAGCCACCATATTACCAGCATCTAGTACCATTTAATGTAGCTTAACTGCTACTCCAATACAAACCCACAAACTGTATCGTGTATGTTCTGTAGACTGAAAGTAATAAAATATCTGCGGGCTCTGGTACTCACCTAATGAGGAGACACACAGGAAAAGAATTTTTCCTGCCAAGTTTGTTTCTGGGTTTTGTTCATATTGCCTTATATAATTACTTAGCTGAGAAATTAAGGGTAAGGACATTTACCAATATTTCCACAGGATTTTCTTCTGCCAGCAGGAAGAGTTATTTAAACTCATACTCTTTCATGATGGCAATTTATCACAGATACAGTCATGTTAAAACAAAGAAGGAAGAGCTGTTCCTCTCTGACTTTTGACTAGCTCTGTGGTGCCAAAGTGTGCCTTCTAAACATCAGCACTGTAAGAATTCAGGAGTTGTTTCTGATAAGGTACGTATTAAGCCAAGGTTTATACCACCTTCAGTGAGAATACACAAATTTCTTTTAACTTTTTTCAATTTACTCCACACAGGTATGCTACACTAGTAGACAGACAGTAAGGTTAGTGTTAACAGAATTAATCCAGAAACACTTCTTTCTGCAGGATGAGAAATTGCTACCTGTTCTGAGGGTGTTTGGGGGTTTTTTTAAATGCAGTATTTACAGAAGGAAACATCACGAATCCTCCCAGGAACATCTACATAGGGATTCAGTCAGTAGTGCTACCATGAATTTGCCAGACCAGCAGTCTAAATTGAATTTCATGTAACACTCAAACAGTGATTCATAGTATCATTCTACATTAAATGTTTGAAAAGAACATTTTTGCACCTTTCCAGATTGTACCCTCAACCAATATGGTTTAATGAGGTGAATAAATATTTGAAATAAAAACAAAATACAAATATTTAAAAATATTTTTATTAAAATATCCTGTCCCAGTCGATGACACCAACTGAATTATGTTTATGAAGTTGTTCTAGGGCTATTAAGTGTAGTCCCTCTCCCCTCTCTTTAGCCATACACACAAGGATCAGAGCTCAGGTGTGGGGCAGCAGTATTCCGATGCAAAAAAAAGGGAAAAGATAGTTGGTGAAGGCTTGAGATCCCAAGACTTAAAAATCAATGTCATGACTGTAGTATTACAAGTTGTATATTAATTCTTATTTCTGATTTTCCAAGAATTCAGCCTTTGTGAAAAAAATTCAGTAAAGGTTTGTACTGGAAAAAGTATTACGTAAAACTCCAATTCCATGTGTCAACACAGCTCTGTTCAGATAAAGTACACTGTTGCGATTACAAAATTTTAGCACCCAGAGCATGCATGTTTGTGACTGGGTAGCAACACATATATACAGAGCTTTTGTCTTTTAATGTGCACATGAAGTGTACCACAGAAATATCCACAGTATCTATAGCTTTGGACAAAAATTACTTTTTTTAAACCCCACTACAATGTTTTCTATTCATAATCAAGTAAAGGTGGTTCTTCTGCATAGTTGAACAGCTGACTTGACAGAAGTATTCAAAAAAGTGAGTTTGTATTTCTGCTTATTTATTTTGTAAGCTGGAAAGACTTTAATTCTCCCTAAGTTTTCAGGAATCAAGTAGTGTTGAGCAAACTAAACCAAATGTATTCTTCATGCACAATACATAAGCATAACAAAAAAGCATGATATACACATTCATATGGCCCAAACTGCTTAGCTTGCATCCTTCTCAATTACTTCTCTTGACCAAATTCTGTCCATGGCTACACATGAACAGAAGAGGATCTGATATAGTCCTGCAGCTCCCATGCAGTTCTGAACCACCATAAAGGAGATTCCAGCTGCAGTACCAGACCTGAAGTATGAGTTTTCTCATGTCAGACCAGGGGCTGCATTTGTCCAGTGTGTATCTAGTATTAGGCTGGACATAACGTGTCATCCTAGCATCTCATTCTTCTTACCTCTCAGAGCATATAAAAGGTTCCAAAAAATGCCTGCCTCTGCCAGACCAATCCCAGGCTCCATTCTCCACAAACAATCCTAAAGTTATGAACAGTTTCTCCTGCTAAGGTGAAGTCATTTTATAGACAAAGAAAATTACAGGATGTGCAAAGATATCTGCATATAACTCACTGGAAAAAGGTTTATAATAGCTAAACTGGGATGAAATCTTAAATATAAGCTTTGCCTCGTTAAGTATCTTCATCTAACTTAAATGATGGTATACTTCCCTATGAACTGCAAAAGAAGTGGTGAGATGGCGATATTTTTTTTCTCTTCAACCCAATGCAAGTTTTAATTTCCTTCTCTCTGCTTAATGAAGAAAAGCTTTTCACCCAACAGTTTCTCTCTGAAGGGTTATCATCCCATTTTTATTTTTTTTTCCCCAAGACTATAAAATGCAGAGAATGCAAGTGATAGAATAACCTCAGAACTGATCCAGTTCAGGCAAAGATACACTACAGGAAGTGTTCAGCCCAAATGACCTCCTTCTGGGGCCTTTTTTGCTTTGGATGACACAGCTATACTGTACAATACCTAGCCTAGAGATTCCACACCACTACTGCTTAAGAAGAAAGCCATCTAGTTGTGGTAAGTCAGAAGCGAATTAATGAGCTGCTCTAGAATATCCTTCATTTTGAGGTAAGTCAAAACTAAATTATCAAGGATGTAGCTCTTCACTGATACAAACTTTTATTAGTGTTATTAGTTTAAATTCCTCAGCATCTGCACTGCAAACTCTTGGAACTGAACTTGAAGTCCAGCAATGAACTGCAATGTGAGCAGGAGAAAGGGACACACCTCTGTGCTTTAGAAGCAAACAAACAGACCACTTTGTCAAGTGTCTAAAATGCCTGTTTGATTTCTTTCTTTAAAAACAAACATTTACCATTAAAAAAAACCCTTTTCCTGGCTTTGCTGCTTTGAGGTCAGGGAAAACTGGAATTAAGACTTCCTTACTCTTGCTATTCTGACAAGATCCTTTATTTCAATGACTGGATCACATAAGCCACATCAATTTAAAAGCAAATTTTTTTTTCTTTTTAGTTAAACCTTTTTTTTTTCCTTAATTAGCACTAGAATCTAAATATGTATTTTATGACAAACAGCAATTTCCATGAAGGTGGTATACAGAAATTCTAGCATTTCAAATGAAAAGAGCAAATAAAATCACCTTAGGATTTTATACATCGCACATAAATAGGAAAGGTTCTTTCTTCCTTTAGGCAGTCACTTAAGGAAATATATTATACACAAGTAAGGACAGATCCCCAGATGGCAGGTCTTCTTGTATAAGGTGGCTCAAAATGTCTATAAGTTAAAATTATAAGAAGAATAGAAAGTACACTCTTCAGCCTTTCTATTTCTCTTTAAATTATTGATGATGATGATATTATTATACAGCTCCAAGAAAGATTAATTAACCACGTATGAGGAAATCCTAATTCCAAGTTTAGGAAAAGGAGAAGCAGCATTGAAAACTAACCTGCTAAGTTATTTGCTTTTACTTGTAAGCAGTTTAAGAAATTTTTTATGGAATGAGAACATTAAGAAACTAAGAAGGTAAGACAGCGAAGTTAAACCAAGAATTCATTTGTTCTCACTCAACAAGTTTATTCTAGTCACTCTTAATTTCACTGTAAGCTTAAGTAAATAATTGATGAGCTTTCAGTTTAGCAAAGGAATAATCAGGCCATTTTTCCCCATTTTTTAAGGTTTAGTTCAGCCTGCTGAAATGTAACAGCTAAGTTTTCACTGACCAGCAAGAGCAGAATAGAGCCTTTGCATATGCTGTTATACTGAAAACAAAGTAAGCGCTTTTACAGTCCTGTGTTTCAGTATAGAAAGTGTTGATATGTAAAGAAGAATTCTTCCTGCAGATTAGAATGGCTAATGAGACACTTGCAATAAGTACAAGAAACATGTCAAAGACAAGTTTTCCACCGCTGCAAGGGAAGTATGACAGTGGTCTGACTTAAAATTACATTTGTTGTTACTGTGCCAAAAGTGAAAGAAATGAAGAAAAAAGGGTGGTGGTAGGGGAAGAGATTCTGCCAAGTATCACTTCTTAAGCAACCTTGCAAGCTGGGGCAAAACCTAGTCTTTCTTACATTGAAATTCTGATCACCAGTCACAAAAAAAGTGGAATTAGGCCTTTTCATAACAAATAAAAAAAATTTAAAGAAAAAACCATAGGAGATTTTTATTTATGTTACACTGCAAAACAAACAATAGGACTCGACTAAGGTGTGTAACTACATTTTATTTTCTGCATTTCAATAGTTCTAAGTGGTATTTTATATTCTGGCCTAGAGAGTGGCTTTACAAAACTGATTTCATTGACTACTGTAGGAATCTTGCTAGATTTATAGAATCATCTGCTGGTAAAAATCAGAGGCTATTTTATGCCTAACTAAACCTAAAATAATCTTTTGTTCCATAGATAGGCATATATTGCACATAACAGCCTGCACACCATCTAAAAATGTGGGCTGATTGTCACCTTGGTGTTGGTAGGAAAACAGTTCCCTTATCCAATATTCTACAATTGTGTGAACAAAATGTATTTTAACATGGTTTCTATTCACAGTTTAAGTGAATCATTTCCCTTTTAATTCCCCACCCCCAACTATTCATTTATACACAGATGAGCAAAGCATTTTGATGAAAAGTAGGTTCCAGAATAGACTAAAACTCCAGAATTTGCAAGTTTATTTTTGCAGATAGGAATGATATAAAACAAGGAGCCAAAAAGAAAAAATGCTTTACTTACATATTAGCTTATTTTAAACATCCCTTGATCCTCCTCCCTCAAATCAAAACAACCCCAAAGAACCAGACAAGGATAATTTAATTAATGCAATTAATTTAACCCTATCTTAAGAAGAATATGTCCCTGAGAACCTCACACTTTGGAAAATATTCTGTGCTAATGTACACCCTATGCAACACTTCTTCAGATGAGCTATTGCCCCATACAAATTAAGAGATTTTTGACCATGTTATTATCATGTAGCACCCCAAATATATCACATTTATGTCAGTACATGTATTCAGACATGCTTCAGTGATAGCTGCATCTTCAGTCAAGAATGCTATATCACTACACAGCATCTAAACTAATTCTGCCTATTTTATGTACTTTTTCTGTAAAAAACAATTTTCTTTGTCCTGCTGATTCTGAGACAGTCCTTCTCAGGGAATACCATATTTAAAGAATATTTAGATGTATAATATTTCATCCTTAAAATTAGGTAATTGTCAGTAGTAGTATCTCAGTATAACAAATGGTCTTTAATCAGTAAAAATAGAAACGCAATTAGCACTGAAGTAAATGGGTTATTGTTGAATATTGTTCAATAAATACATTCCAACTAAGTGCCTGTAAGTTCAGTTAGGCTGAGGCCTAGCCTTTTTTCCTGGAACAGATCTGTATCACAAAGAAAGGCTAACCTTCTGAAAAAAATACCAAATATTAAGAGAATTTAGTTTGCATCTTAGGTACTTCCCTGACAGACTAACATTAAATCTGCTTCACTTACTAAGTGCAATGACCTATTTCTTCTTTTTGGGAGGAAGGTGGCAGGGCTGAAATTATTGGATATTTTTTTGTCTGCATGTACTCCTACATGTGTTATGATGTGTATTTTTCATAGTAACCTAAATACTTGTTTCAATTAAACAAGCCTTACTGCACAAAGATTATTTCAGATTTTTATTAAAAAATGAAAGAAAATCAAAGATCCGACATACGGACATTTTCAGAGTACATCAGTCATTGTATGGCAAATCCTCATAGCCTCAGAAAGTGTGTCTTATAAAGGTCATATTTATAAATGAGTGTTGGGGATGGGGAAAGAAGGTTTGTATTTATACAAAAAAATACTAATTCTTTGCTAAAGCAACTAATTCTTACCATTTTTAGATTCTGTTAAGTCTTGGGATTGCAGTTTCTCTCAAGTAGCACAAGGAGAACAATCTGAAAACAATTTAAAAAAAATAAAAAATGAAGAAAAAAAAGTAATTCCAACTGTCACGGTATTTAATAGTTATTTTTTGCCAGCATAACAGTGGGTGAGCCAAGTATAAGCTTCAGCGGTTAAAAGTCATGCAAATTATTCTAACCACATGTATACTTATATGTCATGCGTCTCCGCACTTCAGTGGTCTGTGGGCTTAAATATAGGACAAAGGAATCCCTGGTACCTGGATTTGCAGAACCCTGTGTTATTCTTAGCACTTGGTACATCTCTGAATAGCACTATACCTAATGGTTAACACACCTAAAAATCAGTCAAGAGGACAAAACCCCGTCACCCTATGCTTACTGTAAAGGTGGTCCATTGTTCCCAGGCATTCAACAAAGTGTGGTTTTTTGCAGTCAAGAAACAAGTATAACAGTGTCAGGCTTTCACAATGTAATGGCCCAGAGAGTGGGTATTTTTGGAAATGGCACTGCATTACATAACCTCCAGTTTTCTCTCTCTCTGTTCCACACTCTCCCCCCGCCCCCCCCCCCATTTTAAATAGGGAGAGGAAAAAAAAGAGAGTAGGTCCTTCCTCATTTAAATGGTACCTTAAATTACCACTCTCTTAATTGACTGAATTTGTATCTTACCTCCTTTATCCGTTTTCATATAGTGACAAAAATTAAAGTTCTCTTCTATTGATTACATATTTCTTACCTATTATAGTGTGTATGTATGAAATGTAATTAGGTATGAGTCATATGTTTACACACAAACACACACATACATATTGGATTTAAAACTGCAAACTCATATACCTATAAATGTACACAGAAACGACTGAAAGAAAGCACATCGCTAAATGTTCACCAAAATACAGTTGGTTTTGGTTTTTTTCTCAAACGAACCACCCAAAATTTAACTGCTGCACATGCAAAAATGCAGAAGGCTGTTGCAAGAATGACTGCTTTCTAAAAATAAACCCCAGCAGCCTGAGAGGAATCCAGTGTCAGGGCGGAGAAGAGGGAGATTCGTTTTACAAGGGAGAAGAAAAGAGATGAAAAACCAATCCTAGATCCTTGCATGCATGCTAAAAAAGCTAAGTGCATTAGGTTCAGAAATGCATTTTGGTGTTCGCTGAGTGCAAAAGCGAGAAAAATGAAGCAGTTTTAGAAAACCACTTCTCATCTCCCCTTGCATGTGTGCAGAAAATTCCCCAGCCTAGAAATCCAGCCTTAAAGCATAAAGACAAAGAGTTAAATACATATACTGCACGTTTTCTCATCTTCTTTAAGAAAGCCTGTTTGGAAATGTGCACCGAGAAGGGGAAAGGCAAGCTGCAGCAAAGTCCAGCTAAGGACAAAAGGAAATGAAAAGAAACAAATAGAAAGAGAGAGAAAGAGAGAGGATTAATAATAAAAAAAAATAAAATTCTGTGGATTGGAATTGCATATACTTACAGACAAAAGCCCCCGCTCCCTGCTCACTTTCTGTCCTTTCTACATGATCTGAAACACAAATGTGGATTTAAAAAGGGCAGCATGCTACAGAGGGGAATTTATAGTTGGGGGAGTGGAGAGAGGGTAGGGGGTGTGGGGAAGAATGACTGCACCTCTTCCAAAGTGCAGCCTCGGAGAAAAAAAGAAAAAGGGGTGGGGGTGGCTGGGGGAAAGTCGCTCTCTCTCTCTCTCTCTCTCTCTCTCTCGGGCTGGATTTTGGTTGCCAGTGCCGGTTATATTGAACAATGAGCTAATTCTGATGGTAGCTGGCTGGCTGCCAGCTCTCCCCCCCTCCCCTCCCGTCCCCTCCTTACACATACACACACCCCCTGCCTGCCCGCCCGCTCCCGCCCGCCTCCCCCCCGCCCGCTGCTGCAGCGCCAGACTGCTTAGTCTGCAATAATCCCGAGCCCCACGTCCCCGCGCTGTCTGGCAGCCAGGGCAGCGGCCGCTCCGCCGCCGGGCCGCGCTCCGCCGGGCAGCGCCGGGGCCGGGGGTCGGCGGCGGCGCCCCCCGAGGCGCAGGGCCGCGGACGCGCCGCCGCCGCCGCCGCCGCGGCCGCCGCCGCCGCTCCCCCCAACCCCCGCCCCGGGCTGAGGGGAGCGACGGGGCGGGCGGGGAGCCGCTAGCCGTTGGCGCGCGGCCGTTACTGTCCCCGCGCCGCGCGCGCGCGCGCGGGTCCCGGCGGCCCCCCTCGCGGCAGCGCGGCGCGGGCCTGGGCGGCGGCCAGGCGCGGAGCGAGGCCAAGGCGCTGCACAGCGGCGGCGCCCGGCCAGCGGCGCGGAGCGGAGCGGCGCGGAGGGGCGGGGGAGGGAGCAGCCACGTACTGTAATAATAACCCTGCAGCGGCAGCAAAGGGCATCTGAGGAGAAGGGGCGGGAGACGGAGGCAGCCGCCCGCCGCTTCGCCTCGCCTGCGCCTGTCTGGGAGGGAGGAAAATGGAGGGTGGGCGGGGAGGAGGGGGCGCCGCGCCGCGCCGCGCCGCGCCGCCACACGGGCGGGCGAGGGCCGCGGCGGCCCCCGGGAGCGAGGGCAGGCGCGGAGGGCGGCCGGCCGCGCCTCGCTCCCCGGCCGACCTGCTCGCCGCGGCAGCGCCGGCAGCTCGCCGGGGCGGTGCGGGGCGCGGGGAAGGGCGGGAGCGGCGGGGAGGTGGGGGGGGGACGCGGGTCGGGTGCGGCGGGCCGACGCGGCAGCCGGGCGAGCGCGCTCCTACGGAAGCCGGGAGAGAGCGCGGGGGGGGGGGGCGGCCGGCCGGCCGGCCGCCGGGCGGAGGTGCGGGGCGGCGTGAGGGGAGAGCGGCCGGCGGCCGCGGCCCCGCAGGTGCCGCCGGGCCCCGCGGCAAGGGCTGGCTCAGGCACCGCCCGCGGGGAGATGTGGCGGGGACGCTGCGTGGACGCAGCGCGGACTCGCCCCGCAGTGCAGGCGCACGCACAGCACTGCAAGGGCAGCCTCCCCGGCCCCCGCGTACCTGCAGGACGGGCGGAGGCACAGCCCGGCGGCGGCCCGCAGACCCCGTTTGTGCCGGGTCGAGCGCGGTCAGCCGGGGAGGGGTCCCACGAGCTCCGCAGGGGCAGCGTAAGTTCGCACGGTAATTGTAAGCGGCCCCGGTCCTGAGCGCAGGGGCACGGGGCGAGGGACCGAAATAGCCCAAGTGCGACGTCGCGACACGAAAGGCTGCGTGAAGACTCCCGCTTCAAAGGCACGGGGGGGGGGGAAATGTTGCAGCGTAGATACGGCACGTAGATGGAGCGCGGCAGAGACGGTACGCCGCTGCACGGTGTCTCTCCCTAAAATGCTACACAGGCATATATGGCTAAAATAGAGAAGCGAGAGGTGAGAAGTGCGTTCCCTGTTACCCTGCAGCATGCAGCATGGGTACCTTCCTCAAGGTTCAGATGTCCGAGGCAAGGGTAATTAAAATGGTATGAAATCATGCATGCTTCAGGCTAACAGAAGATTTAAGCCTTCTCTGTTAGGCCTACCTAGGTTTTGAGCAATTAACCTTGGTTTTCAAATCCACTTTCATTTAACTCCCCAAGAAACTGCATTTTTCTGTGGTCCACAGAGGACTTCCGTTTGCTGAGTGGAATCAGCTTGCCCGCATCTCTCTGCACCTTCCCAAACAGCTACTACATCTCTGGGAATGCTTTGCAAGCCTTTCACCTTAAGGAAAATCCGGCAGCTGGAAGGGGGAAAATGTGGGACGTAAGCAGCCACCAATACTTAAACCTCTGGTAGGCTGTGATAGTAATTCTGACTTCAGTGCATTACGGTCAGATCGTTAGCCTCAGAAATACATAGTTACTACTGCTCCTGTCTGTTCTCCACAGCACATTAGAGGCTGTACATTTAAACTGTAGCTTGAGGTAGTGATACTCTTGCTGAATAACAAATAGTGGCCCAGTGCAGGTAGCAGCCCTTCACGGCACACGCCCAGGTAAAGCGCAGTGGGTTCCATTCGGCTGAGGTGTATCTTCTGACCTGGAGCATATGTCCCCTAGCTGGTGAAATGTCACGAGATTCACCACTTCTAGAGGTTTGGCACTGGGGAATGAAACTACATACCAAAGACATAACTGTGCAGGAGGTGGGAAGCTTGCATTAATGAAGCCCCCAAGAAGCTGAAGTGGGCAATGCTGTCGCCTGACACTGATGGGACAGGCAGGTTCTTTTAGGGATCCTTGGCAGAATGATGACGGCACTAAATCATAGTTACAATTAAAGCTTTATATTCTTAGCAGGATATTATGATTAGAACGGCACAAGGTTTCTACAAGCAGAATCAATATAGTACAATCCGTAAGTAGCATAATTCAGAATTTATAATACAATGTATAATTTCTCATCACCTAGATCCTAACTTAACTTATGACCTTTAATCACCTGAACCCTCTGCAGATCTGGTCAGGTCTTAATAACATGGTTTGCTGCATCAATATAACAATCACAATCTAGACTCAAAAATCATATAAAAGAATACGAGTCACTCACTCAGTCCTCGGAGGAAGCAGATGACGATGGAGGCATCCCTGGCTGCCGGAGGGTCCCTATCTCACCCTCCGGCAGCAGCTCCAGCCCAAGTTCCCCGCTTAGGGCTTGTTACTGCTTGATTTTATGGTCAGTGTTCTGGGTGGCGTTACGCTTCCCTGTTCTGTGATAGGGTCATCATGACCACGGAATTGGCTGGGTGCCTGGGACCTTCAAGGCCAGTAAAGAAGGAGTGGTTGCCCTGGCGCCTAGGAACCTTGAGGCTGGTACGGACGGGGAAAAGGAATTTGTTTAGTTTGTCTGCTTGCTTCACAGGACCTTCAGGGCCTGATATCGAGGGGAAAGGAATGAATATGTGACCCCCCCTCGGTCACCGAGAATGGTGGCTTGCCTTAAAAAATGGCATTAGTTATGCTAACCACATTACCAGGGCTCGAGAGCAGGGTGTATTGATGACAAATGCTGAAGAAGACTGAACATGCCAAAGCTGGTGTAAAGCATGTTGCATTTTACACGGCATTTCCTGAAAAGCTGTGGGGAGAGGAGAGATGAGCTCCCAGCTGCAACTGCAGTGTCTTTCTCCCTCCCCTGCTTCCTCAAACACCTGTGTGCCCAGCCTCTGTAGTCCTTTCTCCCTATATACTCCTGCCTTCGCTCCCCATTTGAGAACTTACCCACAGCCTAAAGTTCCTACCAGAACCACCAAGAATGGTTGTGGATGGGTGTAAACCTCCATCTGAGCCCTTAAAGTCTTCATTTTCTTCTCAGTGACTTGCTTTCTTACCCCAGGTAAGGTGCTGTGTTGTTTGTCCTTGACTGTATCTGGAAAGTTCTACCTGTTTGCTGCCTGTGGCAAGCTAAGTTGCTAGGATCTGCTCAAAGTCTGCACTTTTTAGTTTGGCTGTAGTGTTTTGAATTTCCTTTCCCTCAGCCAGCTTCCATTAGCAGCTCTGATGGAAACTAGGAAATGAAGGTTTAGCCAGTAAGAGGAATAAAAGGGAGAAAAGAAGGAGGGAGTCTGGCCCCACTGTGGGACAGGAGAGGTTCTGCCACTCCTGGTTCTTGAAATGTAATTACATGTCCAAGGTTTGTGAGACAAAAGCCCAACATGGAGGATGTTGACCCTAGGCAATGAGGTGGAAGTCAAGAAAGGTTAAGAACCAGTTCAAGAAAACTGTTAAGACTGAACTGAAAATATCATTGAAAAACACTTTACTGAAATTATTACTCAAGAAATACATCAAAAGAAATACATTTTATGATCATGTCTTTGTTAAAGTGGTAAAGAGCATTAGGATGCTGAGAAACACCAATAGGTGACCAACCTATTAGGGAGAAATATTGCTCTTTCTAAAATGCTACATTGTGAGGAAGTGGAAATCTTTTTGCACCTGCAGCTGGGACCTTCAGCCTGACTGTGAGTCCAATGACAGCCTTCCCTCTTTTAGTCTCTAATCACTCACAAAAAGCTTCATTATTACAAACGTAGCATTCAGGTAAATTGTCCTGCTGTCTTCAGGAAAATAGGTTTAACCCCAAGCCCAATTTCATACCCTGTGGTTACCTAAACCTTTCTGATTTTCTTCTGCAGTCAATTATAGATGGGGAGGAAAAGTTTGTTCCTTTTGCTCCCTCTCATCTGTGACCATTTCCTTTGATTCTTTTTCCCTTTATTTCTCTCTTTGGCCTGACTTATAAACCCTAAAATGGATAAAGCCCTGACCTAAAAAGCATTATGATTATACAAATAGCCTAAAATGGGCTTGCAAAGCAGACAGAGCAGTACAGGCCCTTACGCCTGAGGGGAAGGTAAAAGCATCAGAACAAAGATTTACTGTTAATAAATCAGCAGCTGGGAAGCTCCATAGCTTGCAGTTAATAGGCATAAAATCTGAAGTTGTCCTTCCCAGTTCTGACAGGGAGCAAAGAAGCTGTATCCTACACTATGGGCCACAATTCCCACTCATCTTCTCACCTCCATCCTTCAGCCATCCAATTCCAACAAGGTGCGCAAAACGTGAAACTAACAAGGCTCTGGTCTGGAAATGAGTTGGATTCGAGCCTGCCAGAGGTAGAGCCTGCCTGGTCATGTAAAGCATTGGTTGTGGAGTGCCTAGAGCACCTGAAATAAGGTGGGAGGAAGGCACGTGAGATGCTGGGTGAAGCTGATGGTTTGGCAACTGGAGCCAAGTTGTACATGCAGTTCATTGTAAAGCCATCCAAAACCCTGAATTTGGTTACACTTGTTGGCAGCTTTTGTGAATATGCAGCTTCCATTAATGATATCTGCACCACTGCAGCACTTTCATGGATATATCCTAAAAGCACCACATAGCACTGGAAAGAAACTTGCTGTGTAGGCATAAAGATACAGCCTATAATGACAGCTTTCCTTTCTTCCTAATTCTTCTGCCTCTTGCACTATTCCTACCCTTAAGTTCTATTCATCAATAAATTAATTCAAGGAAGAAAGTGGGTTATTGCATTGCTGCATAAAAAAGCTTCAACAGATCTTCATAGCCATTATGGGGGCAATGTAGATTATAAAATAACTGTAAGAAATTATGTGTGATGTTTTTGTGGCAACTAGATTAAAGTTACGAGGGGAAGACTATTAACTGACTTTTAAGAGGACGTAAACTGTGGGTTCCATTTCCAGTTTAGTTTCCTGGGGGCTGGAGGCTGGATTCAGAGGGCTTCTTTTTCCCGCTTATCTCCAAATCTATGAGAATTTTGTTTTCATTTATTTTTATTACCAAACAAAATGAGCTATGCATAAATAACTGATGAAACCGACTTGTCTGGAAGATTTCCAATTAAGATCAGTTTGTCATTAAATAAACCAAATGTTAAGGATTTTTCTGCTGGTGCTCCAACAGAGGACAGCTTGGATGGAAGAACACATCAGCTGCTATATGAACATGCTCACTTTTAACAAACTGAAGTTCATCACACTTCCAGAATGGATTATTGGTTCACCTGTTGCAATTCCTCTGCAATAATGACTAACACTGAACACTTGACAGGAAGATGTAAAATATGCAGAATACTTCAAAAATATACCAATGGAAGGAAAATTGTGGCAAGGTCTGTAAAGTTAGATTAGTCCCTTTGAGTTCAATGAAGCTATCTAAATGTATACAGTTAAATACCCTGCTGTGGTTAAGCACATCAAAGTTAATGTGAATTTCTAGATCCATTAAAATTCAAGGGGATTTTGCTATGGACTGGGGTAGAGTGTTTTTTTCCCTTAGACCAGACAGAGAAATAATTTGAGAATCTTGAAAAGAAAAAGCAGTATGATCATGATTTGTGGCTACAGAGAGAAAAAAATGTAAAAATGGACAGCACATTTCAGCCCTGAGACATGGTGAAGTGAGCAGAGCTCAAAAAGCAACAGTAAATGGTAAAAAGAACTGCTATAGAAGGGAACAAAAAGATACCGGTACTGACTGTGTTCATTTCATTTCAGTCAATAGCAATTCATGATTTCCAGCTTTGCAGTCGTGCACTTGGAAAACAGCAGCCACAGTACCAGTATGGGCCTAAGAATTCAAGTTAAAGTCCTGCTTTGCACTTGCAGAACAAGGAGCAAAAAAAGGGGCTACAATGGCCTGCTTGCCTGGTACTCTTCCCCTGCATCCTAATTCAAGGGTGTTCCTTTGAAACATGCTGCCTCTGTGATCTGGTAAACTCCAGCAAACCCTAGTCATGTTTAAATTGTACCAGTTGTCAGACTGGCTCTTAAAAATTGTGCCTATTTGTTCTGTATGAAAAAAAAATGCTGTGTCTCATTTTATATCTCCTACCTGACAAGTCCATCGATTACCTCCTAATTCTTATGTTTGAGTAAAACAGGATAATGATTCCCTAATCAGAGTTCACAATTCCCATAGGTTTTACAGGAAGTTAGGGTTTCTATTGTAGAGTCGGACCCAAGATGCAGATATGGACAATTATGTGAATTAGTGAATCACGTAACAAAACCTAGAATCTGTTGGTCTGATTTGTCTTTTCAGAGCATATGCTTTTTACTTCTGGGACATTTTTTTTATTACCAGCTCCTATCATACAAATATTTCCACCAAAATACTAAACAGTGATAGATCAAAAGATGTATTCATGGCCAGTGGATTAAATTTTGAAGAAACCTTGCATAGTAATCAAGAATTGCATGACTCAATGTTTAGAACTTGGCTTGACCTTGGCCTTGTGTTTTCCTGTAAAATCAGTAAATCCTTCAGTTGTACAGCTGGATTGCCAGAATATTCAAAGCAATATCAGCATAAACAAAGTATGCTTATTTTAAATCTGTGAGAATTCATTTAATTAAAAATGCAAACTACAGTTCTTCTATTACGGGCCATGTATTCAATTATTCTCAGCAATTTAGTGAGAACCTGCAAGATTATCTTAGTCAACCCTTGATGAGTTTAAGGCCAACTTAAGTTTAGCTATAAAGGCGAGTTTAAGATTAAGTTTAATTTGACTAGAATGCAAGAACAGAGGATCAATTGTTGCTAGTTCATCAATTCTTGAAAAGCAGGATTAGAAGACAGGAGTTTGATTTGAATCAATTCTGTCAGCTTATTTTCAAATGTCTGGATTTTGATTTTTTTTCTCACTACAATGGAAGTAAATACATTCAGTCAAGGAAATTTCATTCGAGATTAAGCACAAAGACACTCAGGTTCACCACTTCCAATCACGCTGAGAGTTTACACTGTCTGGGCACCCTGTATTACAACAATAACAATGTGATTGTATTAGAAAACAATTAAATATCCCTGGAATTTCTGCACCCAGACCTGTAAAGCAGGGTCTGTAAAAGCAATCATAAAAGGCAGCACAGTTTGGGTCAGACACAAACATAAATATTTCTGTTTAGGGAGTATATAAAGGGAAAAAAATCCACCAATGTACCCACCAGCACCTAGGGAATAAGTGAAATTGCTACAGCTAAGAGACCCCTTAATCCTGTATTATAGGCCATAACATTTCCTTTAGAGTTTTTCAGGACTTGTATCAAGAAAATGTGAAGCTGTGGAAGTGATGGGTATGGAATTAATTACATTTTTTTGGCTAGCTTCGTAGGCCTAAAACCAAAAATTACATTTTCCCTTTAACCATAATGAGTTATAAATTCCTCACTACAGAAAGAGATGGTCAGAATTTGATTGCCTCACAATTCTCCTTTTTTTCATTTATTTCAAAGCATTGCATTGTGCTTTCTATCACAAACTGTATCATTGTTTACTTTTTTCCTCTTTCAAATGCCTGCAGGGTATATCTGGAACTTCACTTGAAGCTATGTTTTTTTACTCTGCAGGAAAGAGTCACGACTCTTCACCAACAACACGTCCCATTCATTTTGAAGAGAGTAAGCTTCAGTCCATTGTATCTAATGGACTTCATCTAATAATTCTCTCTTTTTTCCTGGTATTCCTCATAATAGTGACCAAACAACCAGGCAGTAGAAGATTAAAGTTAGAAGAAAAGAGATCCTTTTTAAATTGGTAGACAGAGCTGCTTCCTTAAAGACACTTTCTTTTTGTGTGTCTGTGTGTGTGTCTCTGTGTGTGTGTTCACAGAACTCTATTTTACTACTTGGGTTGCCTGTGATTCAGCAATCCCAACATGTTATAAAAAGAAACTATGCTTTTGTAACAACAACAACAACAAATTCCTAATGACAAAGTCATTAGCAGATCAGTTCAGTTATGCCGTATTTTACACTGATGAATGAAAATCCAATTCTGTCCCTGGAGAGGTAACTACCCCAGCCGGCACCTGCCAGGTATCCTATGTAGATTATCAGACATGTTTTTCTTGTATGTGTGTTGTCCTCCCTACACACTTGCTTTGCCACTACCAGAGGCAGTGCTGGGCTAAACGGACTTTTGATCTGAGACCAAAAGACTGCAATCACTCTTTCATACTTAACGTTACAACAATAACCATAAAAATACAATATGCTGCTTCCTTCATTCTATTGGCTTATTTTTAACCGTGTAATATTTTTATTGAGGATAATTGTGGTTTGTTCTTAAAACTAGCTCTTCCTCCTCTTGAACAGCTGCAACTGAAGTATTTAAACCATGTGCAGGAGGTGGAGGACTGGGGGCAGAAGGTCATTGTATGCCTAGGCAGCTGCACATTACAATCCAGAGTGTAGTCACCTCTGCAGACGATAATGGTTGCTTTCTATTAACAAGTTAATAGTGCATTTCAAGTGGCTTTTGGTGAAAGCTTTCTTGGTTTGTATCTGGCAGTACTTAAAAAGAGCTTTGTTCACGATGGTCCTTTTGGTGTTGTCTTTTATTAACTCAGCAAGGGTACTCTGCCATTATATAGAGCTGTTGTAGAAGCAAATCTAAACTCTGATGAGTGCTCAAAGCTTGTTATTTACCACTATCAAAAGAAAATTACACAGCTGAGGGGAATTTCCACTTAAAAAAAAAAAAAAAAGCAAACAAAACACCTTTATGAGAAAGTTTAGGATGGAAGTGCAAAAGAACAGCCACAGAACTGTGGAATAATATTTGACAAGCAGTAGGAAAGATTCAAGTTAAATGTTGGCTGTTAATGATGTGAAATTTCCTGCTTTGGCCCCACTCAGTCATTCATATATAGCATGTCTGACAAGTGTTCTATCTTTGTGAACACTCTATGATCAAATCACGGAGTTTGCATCATTTGCAAAAATGTATACTCAGAGCAGGACCCTCTCCATCAGCAATAGTGAAGGGTTCCAGAATTTTTAAGTTATTCTGAGTGTTATTTTTATGAAGAACTAATAAGAAACACATTTGAAAACTATAAGCCCTTTAAAAAAATATTAGACTTAAAAAATATTAGACTTTCTCCAAATGAAAAACATACTTCCATTCAAAGTCCTAAAACTCAAAAACGTCTTGTCAAATTAATTTCCAACCTTTCTTCAGGAAATGCATCTTGTGTCAGAGACTGCACAGAAGAAACAAGATCAGGCTTGTAAGGAAAAAATAATTACTAATCTCCCCTAAGAGGCTGATGCAGAATTTTCAGTCCAGTTTCAGTGGACTCCATGAAGCTGTGCTGCCCTTCACTTCTATGGTTTTGTAAATAGCTAGTTTTAATCATAATTTATATTTTAAAAAACAAAGGCAGATCCACAGAGACACAAGCTAGTAATTAAGACTGAAAGTTTTTTGTTGTGGATTTTCCTGTGTTGTCCAAAGGTGCTTTCTTGATTCCTGTGCTGCCAGTGAAGGGGGGACAGGCAGCACACAGGGACTTGAAGCAGTGGAGAGCTGCCGGAGGCTATGGGCATGGCTGCCACCAGCCTCTCCTTGAAGGATTGTGCAGAGAAGGACAAGCTGCTCTGCTAGGAGGCCAACATGGGAACACCTGTTTAAACAGAAAAGCAGTTTTCTCAGGTGAAGTAACCAGTGGAGACCACAATGAGAGGGTCTGAAGTTACACACCTACAAAGTGAGTTGCTTTGTAAAGGCAATGAACACATACCATCCTTCTATACTTCATTAAAAACTACGGGTTTTTTCTGTATTTGAAACCCAATGCACATCTTGACCCAATTGTGTCTGATGAAGGATTTAAGATCCTGATTCTAATTAACGGTTGGACACTTTATGCATTTCTAAAGCATACATGACTGACACTCACTTCAAGGTCTATCTATCTACACTGCCAGAGTCATAAACTGTTATCTTGCATATGGTAACTTGATAATGGCTGTTTGACTGAGACTACAGGTTTGGCTGATAAAGCAAATAAAGTTGATGCAATGACTGCTGTTTGGCATTTGACTGGGCACTTATAATGGTTTGATTAAAAAGTGAGAGAAATTCAAAATCCCCATGGCCTGGATGAAACCCCAGCTAACTGCTAGCAATCAAAATGTAATTGTGCACAAACAAATGGGTCTGTACTGAAAGGCTATGTGGCTATTGGCCTTTCACTGCTTAACATAGATCAGAGATTTTATATCTAGAACTAGAAGAGCTGCAATTAAAGTTTGCAAGGAGGGGTGCATAACACAGGGATGTATAACATCAGCCAAGCAGAGTGATCAGTGCTGCACCTCATCATTCTCCAGCATTGACAGATACAGGATTAAGCCACTTTGATGACAGTCACTGCTCTGTCTAAACCTTAGTCAGGAGAGTCTCAAGGAAGATGCTGGGTGTTCTATTTAAATATTAGTGTGGGTTGATGTAAGAGACTTCACCTCAGAGAGCTCAGCTACTGACATACCTGGATTACACAGACAAGCTCACCATCTACTCTTATGCCTGTTGGAAGCAGAAAACTTGCAGTACAGCTGACTGAGGTGGTGTTGGTAGACTGCCAAATTCACCATGCCTACCAGAAAGCAGCAACTGCTGGAGGAAAAAGATGGCAGCTTTCCACTAGGCTGTTCTGTCACATTGATGAGAGGAAATGCAAGGAATCCTGGAGGAGTGGGTGAAGAAGCCCTGCTTACCTCACCTTATGTGACCAGTAAGGCCACTCACCCTTACAGCAAACTGGCTAACCGAACCCAGTCCCAGCATCTGGTGTGCAAGTTGCTATAGTGCAGGAGTCTAGTTATGAATGTAAATGTGGCACGAATTCAGGCAAGTCTTAAAGCCTGTGTAATGTAAGAGGTTCAGATGTTTGATTGTAATAGTTCTTTTCGCTGCTATTGTATTTTGGTCCTTTAAACCAACCTTTGTATCATTTTTCTTTTGTCCCTAGGGCACCAACTGATTCCATGCCCAACTATTTATTGATTTTAGGACCTTGGAATGCCATATATAATCTTGAAGAGTCCACTTTATAGCTTAATACTGAACTAGCTACTTAGTAAGGACCCTGTCACATTCTTTTGTTATTTGCTGATTTTTTTTTGTTCCCCCTGTGTTTTAAAATCTGACCTCCAGCTGTCAAAAAAAGGAAATATTTTCATCTGATAAGCTCTTTATTGACACTACAATGCATAAGTATCAGAAACAATGTGAGGACTAAGATCTTAATATCATACTGAAAAAATGTTTACATGTTTATTTAAAAAAAAAAAAGTAGTGCTCTTAATTTTTGTCTGTAATTATATTGGTAATGCAGTTTATTGTAAGGGTGCAGTTCTGGCACTGCGCTCATGCTCTACTGTAGTAACATCAGTGATGCAACTGTGAAATGACCCTGACACTTAGAGTAGCATGTTTTCCTTTGTGTTGTCTAACTTAGTGCACTTTTATTATTTTCTTCAAAGAAAGCGTGTGGTAACTGAACTCACTGCTGAAATACTTTGAAAAGTATTTCAAATTGATCAAGTTGATCTTTTGATAGAACACTTACACAATAGAATTGAGTCTGAAGAATTTTGGCTCAGTGCCTTTACTGAGGTAAAGAATGGCTGGTGACTGCTGAAGTGAAGAAGCAAAGCTGAGGTTTGAAGGATTACATTCAGTCACACTTGTAGTATCACATAATATTATATTGTTCTGTAATATTATACTGTTTAACATTTTAATTAATGAGCTGGATGATGGGGCAGAGTGCACTCTCAACAAATTTGCTGATAACACCAAAATGGGAGGAGGGGCCGATACACCAGTGGGTCCCACTGCCATCCAGAGGGACCTGGACAGGTTGGAGAAATGGGCCAACAGGAACCTCACGCAGTTCCACAAGGGGAAGCGCAAAGTCCTGCACCTGGGGAGGAACAACCCCAGGCACCAGTACGTGCTGGGGGCCGCCCAGCTGGAAAGCAGCCTGGCAGAACAGGACCTGGGTCCAAGTTGAACATAAGCCACCAACATGTCCTTGCAGCAAAGGCCGATGGTGTCCTGGGCTGCATTAGGAGGAGTGTTGCCATCAGGTTGAGGGAGGTGATCCTTTCCCTCTGCTCAGCACTGGTGAGGCCACACCTGGAGTGCTGTGTCTGCTGCTGGGCTCCCCAGAACAAGACAGACACAGACATACTGGAGAGAGTTCAGTGATGAGCCGCCAAGATGATGAAGGAACTGGAGCACCTCTCCAAAGAGAAAAGGCTGAGGGAGCTGGTGTTGCTCAGCCTGGAGAAGACAAGGATCAGGATGGATCTTATCAATGTATATAAACACCTGCAGGGAGGGTTCAAGGAGGACGGAGCCAGGCTCTTGTCAGTGGTGCCCAGTGGCAGTGGGCACAGACTGAAACACAGGAGGTTCCCTCTGAACATCAGCAAATACGTTTTCATTGTCAGGGTGACTGAGCACTAGCACAGATTGCCCAAGGAGGTTGTGGGTTCTCCATCCTTGGGAGATACCCCTTCTGTGATTCTGTGATATATTGCACCAAGACAGAATGCAAAGATGGTATTGAAGAGCTGCTACTGAATATAGTGAGTTGTTTCAATATCTTCTATATGATTAAAGTGTTCTGTGTTATTTTAATTGGATACTTTTCTCTCACCTGAAAACTGGTGTAGATACTGACTCCATTTATCCACATGATGTCTGGCATTTTTGATTTGGTACAGGTCTGCAAATCAGTACAGCTTGGTAAGAATGTACAAGTCTCCCTTTGATTGACCTATGAGAAATTAACTGTTCCTCTGCATTTGGTCATGTTTGTACCTAAGGCCAAAGTGCCACATTTTAAGGAACTTCTGTTCTCCTGGGAAAAAAAAAGACGAAGTTTGAAAGGCAAGGAGGGTGAAGAGAGAGAAGGAAGAAAAAAAAAATCAACCAAGCAGTGAAGTCCAGTATTTAACCATAGGTTATGGAGGTCTTCAGTAGGTTACTCTTCCTGAATCTAGCTAGACTATCATCTGACACAAGGTTGACAACTGCATGAAAGACTTGGTGGATCAGCTTAGTTCATAATTGATATTATTTCACTCAGTGCTTGCAATCAGGAGTAACTGGCTTTCTCATTTCCTGACACAATTGGAAAGTGGTGGACTAAAAAGCAATACAGACAAACTGAGAAAATCCCTTCAGGGCAGTACTGTGACACTCCATCAGCATTATGGAGGGTCATGTAACCATGTGCCTTTTGCTTTTATATTGTCTTCCATAATGGATCCTGACTGTCTCATTGTTCTCTTCTGTTACTCTACTATGTATCATGAAACGTTGCATTATAATAATAAAGGCATTGTTTCCAAACTTTAAATTAAACAGACAATACGTACCATTGTATGTTTTCCTTTCACTTTTACTGCTAATATTTGGTTTTAAATAAGTGCTTTTCATCACTGTTCAGATTCTGCTGCTTGATCCTATGGTGAAGTCATAATCCTGAATTTACATGACCATAGTCTGTTACCCTGGAAAAGGCTAATGGCCCATTTCAGACTTCGTACTCCCACACAACAGCAATTTAAAGATAGATTATATAGATTAAAATCTCATTTTATGTGTTTAACAACCATGCTTTCTCTGTTAAATGTCTTTAGGATGACCAAGAAAAATGGTGTGTTAAGTCATAGATTTGTAAGGAACATTCAGACTTCAAACCTACCACAATATAAAATTTATCATTTAATTACTTTAAATCCCAAGTTAAAAGTAAGTTGCAATCTGTGTATTTTTTAAGGTCAGCTTGAAAATAGTAAGAGTATAGTTACATTTCTTTGAGAGTCAGATTCTTTCTAGGATTGTTCAGAGGTTCTGGGTAGTATTTTTCAAAGTTGCTTGGCAAAACTGTATTTGAAAAAAAAACCCCTATCCATTTTGATTTGAAACATTCTGCATCTAAGAAAATAAAGTGTGAAAAAAAATTAGTAAAGAATATCTTAATATTTTTATTTTTAAAGAAACTAACTGAACTCTTAGCTTTTCCACCTGACTTCTCTGTACAGGTTGTAACCATATAAGGTAACACTTCACAAGAGCGTGTTTTTTCTAAAATACATCACAGTTCATACTAATTAAGTATGGACTGATTTGTCACAGATGCACCCCTCAAATTCCTCATTGAACCTGGATTTAATATATGGCTGGGGGGAAAGTACTGGGTGGTTTGGCCTACAGTACTTTCATTATAGTGACAGTCTTGTCTGGCAGCTTGATTCAGCATCAGCTGAACTCAACAGGGCTTTCAATCAAGTTTTCAATTTAGTTTCATCTTTAGCAAAACAACTCAAGGTTTCTGCTTTCCAACTGCCTCAGAATGACAGGTGCTCAGCTGCAAGCTCCTTAGCTCAAATGGAAGTCATACAACCTGATAGGTATAGTGATGTATATCTGCCCAACTAATAAAGGGCTCATTATTCTTATCTCAGAGCAGTTTGCAGACCCAGGATTTTACTGGAATATAACTATAGCTTGAATTCGAAGGTAACCATGGTGACTTTAAATGCTTTATTGTGTTTATGAGCCAAGAGACTGCCTTATCCAGAAATGGTCACCTTAGTGCACTTCTGCAGCTGTCTCACTGAACTGCAATGTATTTTGCCATTAATGAGGTTTTGAAAAGAAATGAAGGCTTCAGACTGTTTACCACAGCAGCTCACCTGTTGTCTGGAGCGGACTTCTGGGTTTCTCTACCTCTTAGATTCAGTGGCCTGTATTTCCTCCTCCATGTTATAATTCACAAGTCTGAATTTCTGCGAGATCTGAATTTCTGCAAGTTTTGATTCCTTCAGAAACTTTTCCTTACCTACGTGTTTCTTGCCTGTAGGACGATGACCAAGGTGTGTTTGCTCTTTTATCGCAGAAGAGAAATATTCACAAGCAGACTGTGTGTATGTCCATAACAGAATGATCATGCCATGCAAACTGCTTTACTTCATATCTGGGTAGCATCTTCATAATGTATCCATCAGGGCATGGTGTGAGGCACCTCTAATTAAACATTTATCTTACCAGCCTGGCAGGGAGAGTGGATCTGTTTGCTGGTAGCAGGTGATTCTTTCATAGCCGTGAAATTGTGGCAACCTCTCTGGTTATTTTTATATCGGATCACATAACTGCAAAATAATTCAGGCTGGAAGGGACCTCAGGAGGTCTCTAGTCCATCCTCCTGCTCAAAGCAGGGTGAGTGTCTGAGGTCAGTCAGGTTCACTCAGGGCCTTGTCCACTCAGGGCTTGAAACTCTCCAAGGACAGACACTGCACAACCTCTCTGGGTGAGCTCTGCCACTGCTTGATTGCCCTCATGGGGAAAAAGCTTTTTCTTTAGCCTAATCTGAACCACTCATTTCAACTCATGCCCACTGTCTCTTATCCTCTTCCCATGCACCACTGGGAAGAACCTGGCTCCATTGTCTTATTTGATTGTTTACTCAGCCCTAAGACATCATATGCTTTTTACAATGGGAAAATGAAACCAACAGTGTCAGAATCATAATTCCAATGTGGCAGCAACAGCAGGAGAACTCACACTTCTATCAGCTGATAAATGAAAAGCTATTTTGTCAAGCAATATTACACCAAGCCATAAATTTTACTACTGAGCTCATACTAACACATGTTATCTGAAGGCTGTGTGATCTGTAAGCTTCTGAAGCATTTTTAGTCAACTTGAGGACCTTCAGTTGTTTGTGTTGTTCCAAGACTGTGGAGTGCAACAACAAACCCAGCACACTGCAGAAGAGATAGACACTAGTTTTAATGTCAGAGGAGAGAACTGATCTTTTTGGAGCTGCTCTAGATAAAAAATAAAAACTGGAATCATGCTAGAACCATTGTTAACCATAGCAGATAGCATTAGCCATCTGTAAGCAGGTGGCAGAGAAATATGATTTTCAGAGTTGTTTCTATAGATTAAATACATTTTTTGAAAAGCTCACTGTTGTGACCTCAAGGAGTATGTAGCTATTAATGGGACAGCTCACATTCAGAATGAGCCAAGACTGGAGATCAAGGTTGCAGAGACAGAGCGAGCAGGAGATAAGAGGCCATCTGCATCAAAGGACAGCATTTTCACTCCAGTGGAGAAGTGCTGATCGCAGCTGGTCTGCTTGGGACACTCTCTGGGATGGCAAATGGCAAGCTGGAGAAGATGTAGCCAGACATGTGCTAGGAATGAACACAAGTTTCTGGAACAACATCTTCCACAGAAGAAGTGGTGGGAGTAAAAGGCATCACCAACATTTAATACAGAATTTGATACTTTTCAGAGAGAGATTATATGTTGTGATACCTGTCACAGCAAAAGGCTAGACTCAATAACCCTGGAGGTTCTTTTCTCTGCCATTTTCCTCTGCTCCTTCTTCTCCCAATTTCTCTCTTCATTCCTTGTCTTAAATTTTTCAGGAAACCAGAACACTGATTATTTCCCTATTTCTTATTATCAACTAACAGAGATATTTAAGGGCAGGATGGAAAAGCATGAAAGAGTGGGAAAGTGTCCTGGAGAAAATGGGAAGGATGCCACAGCTGGCGAGTGTTATTTCTGAGGCATCTACCATTACATGGACTGCCTTCCTGAACTGAACTGAAAGAGAAGTGTTCACAATCTGTCAGTATCTCCACTGCTCTCTTTCTGGGTTGTCCTTTCCAGAATGCAAGAAAAGATGGACAGGTTGGACTCAAATGGCCAGGAGGTGGTGGTGAATAGAAGGTGTCTGCTAGAGTAAAGGACAAAAATCACGCATTGAATAGACTTTTCCGAGAAAAGTCAATGGAAAGATACATAAGGTATTCTGTGTAGAACAAGGCACATAAGTTTTTAGGAAGCATACAAGGTCTCAGTCATAATCATTGATTTACATGAAGCCACCATAAATATTTGAAAGTGTATATTATACCTGTCTTTCCCTGAAGTAAATTCCTGTTTCTTTTCCTCTCCTCTGAGAACCAATCAGTGCCAAATGAAACAATCCAGAAAAACTTGTCTGAAGAGTTTATTACATACCAGTTCTGGCAGTAGTATTGGTGTTGGGATAAACCAGCCAGTACTATAGGAATACACAGGAACTACAGTGCCTTTCCCAGTACACATAAAGGCACCCAGAAAAACTGTGGACCTCTTCAGTTAGTGAATCATTTGCATTTCACCTTGGACCTAATCCAAACTCATTTGAGCTGGCTAGATTCTTGTTGACTTCAATAACTTGGGATGAGACTTTTAGCAATCATTACATTTTATGTACCTGAGAGACTTCTTCTCCTCTCTGACAGAACTGCAAGCAAAATAAACTGATTTCCAAAATAGGAAATAGCAGATGCAAAACCTAGCTGAAAATAGTGTAGGTTGGGGAAAATAATGACTCCTTTATCAATAATATTTTTGAAGAAAAACTTTGTAGAAACTTTGTAGAAATTATGTAGAAACTTTTGTAATTGTATTATGAAAGGTTAACGAAAATGTATTGCTTCTATTTCCACTTCTGCTGAGAAAAGATTCAAACCAATTTAGAAAGTTTAGGCTCTAATAAATTAGAATCTTAATCTTAGAAGCCAAGGAAGATTCATTTAAAAGACCATAAATTCCAGCAAAGGTAAGCCAAACACACTGACAAAACAGAAGTTCTTTGGTAAATGCACATATACTGAGAAATATGCATATAATTATATTGACCAACCAAGTGTACCTAAAATATTACTGTGGCAAAATTTGTTGAAATTTAGTAATATGCTGAAATCAGGGGCATGCATAAGGACCTAGCAGTTTTTATGAGTTTGGAAAATTCTTAGCATAGGTCAGAACTGAGGCCTTTACATAGACATTTCTCATTTTGCACAAAATCGGCTTGTGAACAGCTTCAAAAAAACCCAGAGTCCATGGGGCCTTGAAAATAAGGTTTTGATGTATGCTGTAAATACATAATCCAGAAGTCCCCCCCGCAGTGGTCACTATTCATAATGATGGAGCTAATCCACGAACAGGGGCATTTATTGGAAATAATAGCAGTAGATACTGCAGTCTTTAAGAAGCTCATTCTTGCAGAGTAGATGGATACATCCTCAGTAACAGCAAAATGCCCACATACGTTATGAAGTTACTAACCTGCGTATTTACAGTTCAGTAGGAGCACTGACAATAATTTCTTTAACGCACTCCTGAGGCCAATGCCCTTAACTTCCACATTTGCCTAACCCTGTAGCAGTGTATCTGAGCAGGAGTGCCAAGTCTCAGTTCTCTCTGTATGTATTTAGTTTTGAATGTGGGCCACACCAGCAACTTTTAGCCAGGTAAGTACATTGTCAGGGAGCCAGGAAAATGTACATAATCTCATCAACAGTGTTGTGGGAACAGAAGGATTTAACAGATTCAGTTACCTGGTCACGAAAGTTTTTTGAGTGGTACAAGTTACACTCCTTAGGGACCTGGTTCAGGGCGTACTGGCAAAAATACTGCCTTTGCTACAATCAGCTATGGTTCTTTCTACACATCTCACTATACCTACAAGCCATCTCAAATGTACAGCAAAAATAGCAAACTTTTGACCCTGGTCAAAAGTTAACATGAGAAATGGGTGGAAACAGTAATCTCTAATGGTACACACTTCATCCCAATCAACAACCAAACATTAATAAAACTAGATTTGTGGTTGGGAAAATACTAGTATTTTATCCATATATACTAATAAGCATCTTGGCTACTTTTGCTAATTTTTAATCTTTTAGTTCCAAAGTATTTGTAAATATAATTATGACTGAATAGTCTAGCCCAATCTATTAGTCAGTCTGTTTCCTGGAATTTTCAGGTGATTTATAACCCCTATGATTCCCCTTTTGAAGTGAAACTTCCAGAAATGGTCAGCTTATTCACCTCCCTTTGAAGTAAACAAACAGTATTGAGGTCAAGTGTACACCTCAGTAAGAGGAGTTTAAGACATCTGGGCTTCCATGTGTAGTCTTGCTCCTGAAATCTGCGAGACCACATCTGCCTGTCTCTGAAATAGAGACAAGTTCCACTCTATAGTTGAAAAATTTGAGACTAAGACTAAATGTGGTAATTTGATATTTGTTTCAACTTGTTCTATTAGGAAAATATTTTCTCCATGTCTTAGAGCTCACAGGCTCGTGTACATTAACGTATACATTAAAATACAGAGCTTAGCAACGTCTAACAGCCTAATAAAAAAATTATGCAAAAGGGATAAAGAGAAAAGGAACTCATAAGCACGCCATAATACCATCTGAAATGCTACTTCCTTGCTTTATTACCTCCAAGCACACTTCCGTTGTAATATTTTTTCTCTTCAGTGAAGCATATTTCAGGAATTTCAGATGATAATAAGAACAATTTGTATAGGAAACATGCCATGTGAACATCATGCTTGATTTCTTTTACAACCAAAGAGGGTTTATAATGGACCCCATGCCACCATGCATGGTACGAGAGGGGGTTGTGAGCCATGGAGGGGCTGCAGCAGTGCTGTGTCCCAGGCACCACCACAGCAGGGGCGGCTGGGGAGCGAGAGCGGGCATGATGTGCTGCTGCTTCAAGGCCACTTCCCCTTCCCCTTGGCAGCCCTCAAACAGATTGCTGTAGCTTAACTTCTTCCATGAGAAATGAGAGGTGGTTTTGTCTTTGTATTACGCAACAGAGTGAAAAGGAGAAAGTTTTTTCACTTGAATCTTTGTTGCAGTGAGAAAAAACTGTCATGGTTTCTCTTGGAGCCTGCCCCAGCAATTCCCCCGGCATCGCTGTTTCAGTCAGAAATGGTGTGAAAACCAGAAAGGGTTTTCTGGGCCCTTCTAACAGTAAAAACTACCACCTGTTAAGCTAAAACTTCAGCATTAACTTCAAATGTTAAAGTAAAAGCAGCATATGATATAAGGTTATGCTTTATACCAAACAGAAACTGAAATACTGCAAACTTAGTCATCTTTGCATTCAGGAGCAGTTTTGAGGCTCTTATTTCAAAACTCAGGTTTTTCACCTTTGTTGTGAAATAGAAAGTTCTTAATCAACTGTATCACTTTCTATTTATGGCTCTTCTGCTAATAGTTAACACAGAGTTGCCGTTTCTCATCCTGTAGCTTCACTCGGACGTTGCCACTATATTGTGAAGTATGAATCTCCCGCTACCTCGTTTTCAGCTACAAGACTTTATTTGTTCATCACTATGGCAACTGCTGCCCCAGCCCAGCTTAATAGGGTGCTTGTCTAGACAGAATTAAACATATCTGCACTTATGTGTGTCTGGTTTCAAAAGCCAGGTGTGCAGAAGGTGCAGTGGGGGGAAAAGAGGCAACAGAAAAGGAATGAGTAAAAGAAGAGTAAAAACATTTCAGAAGTCACCACAATTTATGTGAAACTTTTTAATTCTGGAGGCCTTTGCTGGGATGCAGCATTAAAACGTGCTCCTCACTCAGTATACACACACAGATTTATAGATGTACATGAAAGAATGCCAAAGTGACATCTAACTGACCTGAGTAAGGGCCACCACCACCTGTGGGCTCCTCCAGGAGCAGAGGCATCTCTCAGGAGCAGAAGGCCATTTCATGGTTCCTGTGGAGAAGCATGATGTGTCTGGGACTGATCAAGGTCAGCAGGTCCTCGCAAGAACCTGAGGAAGGTCTTACTTCTGGTTCATATCTGCTGGTTGGATCTTGGGGAAACCAGAATGAAGCACCCCAGCACTGTCCATCTCCCCATCAGGGGAGGGCCCTGTGGAAGGGGACAGTTTTCTTGCAGGCAGTGGAGCAACGGAACCTGTGTCGACCGAGAGAGTCACATGACTTCAGCTGAGTGCAGTCCGTGTAAGCAGAGTTTATTCACCAAAATATGGCACTTCAGTCACCCTGAACCTTACACGAATATGTGCCCATTTCAGCAAATACTTTCCATGCAATAAAAGAAACCCATATTTTCAGCATTAACTTCACCATGAAAGACGGCACAGCCTGATGGTGATGGTTAGGATGTGGGAGAGACAGACTTGATTTTCTGGTCTTCCCCCCTCCCAGAAAATGTCTCAAAGAGCATGCTACAGCATGTTTGGGGACGCTGAACTGTCAGCGCGTATGTTTTGGAACTGTCCTTACTTCAGTAAGTAAACACAGACTAGAGCAGAGCTGACGTCCAGACATTGACCAACCTAAGCCTCCCCCCAACCAACATCTAAGCAGGCATCCTTCCACCTCTCCTGTTCCCACTGTGCACGTTACAAGCAAATACTCACTGAGCCATAACAAATGAATGTTGAGGTGTTATTCTGGAAGACAGAGGGGAAAATAAACCTGACAGAGGCAGGAGTTGAAGTAGCTTTCCTACTACTGGAAGTGGGAAGCAACAGCATGAATCTAACCCTTCATTCCTATTTATTATTTTCTGTAAGAGACTGAAAAACATAACATTTATTTCCAATCTAAACTAAGCAAACATATTAGGGGGTAAGAACAATGAGAAGGCAGGGGAGGAAAGCAATAAAAATTAATTGGGAGGAGTCAGTCTTAATTTTTGCTGAACTAAAAACCACCTAATTATTCATACTGCTTAGCCAATGGCCCTAGTACTCCTGGTGGACAAGATATTATTTTCTTGCTCACATATGATAGATAAATACCATGCATGCATTCCTAATACCCAAAATATAAAAGGTGTATGGCACTAGGAGCTGCATATAACACTTAGCATCATCCTTGGAAATATTCTGTGGAGTGAAGCACAATTTCCAGGCAGAGGTGTCTGTGAGACTAAACACCTGGATTTTTAATCATTATCTGTTAACTAGGGATTTTTTTAATATTTAACCCCTAATTGTGCCCTTATCATAAGTTAAAGATAGCAGAAATGTACATAGGCCAACATATAAACTCTGTATTGCAGCCACAGTTATTATCAGCAGATGAAAAACACTATCTCTTGATACTTATGTTTTCTTTTTTTTTTTTACTAAGAGAAAAATCATCATGGTATACATTGGCAGGCATCAACCTTCCGGCTGGCACTAGGCAACAGAGAAATACAGAAGTGTCCAGAATCAATTCAGGGACGATGCCTGCTGGCAAACAGGCTCATCACAGGAAAAGCCGGAGATGGGTGTTGCAGCTATCTGTGATGCCAACACACTGCTTGTGTGTTGTGGGGCTGACTGGTTGCCAGAACTGTTCAAAAAGTGAGCATCTCCCTTTGAAGAGAAGACCGTTAAGATTGTTGGTAGAGATACATATTCAGTACATTCCCAATACCACCTTGTCTAGACAGACTGTTACTGAATCCATGAGAAAATACGCTCCCAGTGGAAACACTAGCCACTGAGTCCTTCTTATTTGACACACTTCTGTATGGGGCAAGGAGATGCAGTTTGCACTTTCTGAAACATGTTGGGTAGGCTGAGAGCAAAGACTGAAAGAGCCATTTTTTAACAAAAACAACATTAGGTGATCATGTGTCCAGGGATCTGGCTAGGTCCACTGCAACGTAGCCATTTGCCCCTTTTACAGCTATCCCAAACTCGTGCTCACAAGATCATGTCATGTGTTCATATGTCCATGACAGTATCCCACCCTAACATCTGCAGAGTTATGCTACACCATTCCATGTGCTTGGCTCAGCATCATTCACATTGATTCATTTGATCATTCCAAAAAGGGATATTCTTGTAACATGTTCATTCATTTCTCAAATATGAGGAAATGGTTAGCAAAACACCTATACATTATGTTTTATAGTTCAAAAGTATCACTACAGTTTCCCTCACTAAATGTTCTATCTTGAAAAACAAGTACTTTTCACTTGGATTCACTACACTACAGTGTGCAACATGGCACGATTTTTACTGACGTGTACAATCACATTATATTGATCTTTCCAACCCAAAGATGCCCATTATTTTTGCACCACAACAGCACTATGCCAGCCCAGATTTCACTGTGGGGTGGGCATTAACCATCTGTCTATCATACAATACTAATAAATCTAATGGCTCGGTGTTAGGAAAATCCCTTATCTACTTAATGCTCTACCAATGCCTTAAAATAAGAGTGTCCACCTGGTATAAGTCACTCTAATGCAGCCAAATTAATTACCTGTAGCTGTTTGGAAATGCTTGAATTCTCTGAAACCCAATGTTGTTTTGCTTTGGGGTTGCAATTAAGCCCATGACAAGCTTAATGAGAGCAGTAGCATATACAGGGGTGCAGTTGCTAGGCATCTATGTGCAGCATCCTATCAACTTAGTCCCAGCAGTTACCACAGAGAATTACCTTCTGCTTAAACTTCCTGAGTTTCCTTTGTTTAAACACTCTTGGGAGAACAAAATATCTTCCTGAAACGTCAAGTGCCTAAGCTGAAGCATTACTTGTAAGAGCTTAATATTCTCCGTTAGGAAGCCAGATTGCCACTGAATGCCAATAATTGATCTAATGTAGAAGGGATTGTATATGAGTAAGGATTTAATCTCAGTGTTAGTATTGCCCCTAGGAAAATTACCATTTGTGTTTAATAAAAGATGGAATATGATTTTTGTGTGAATGATGCCTCATGTTTAATGCTCAGCATCACTTCAATTTCTGAGGCAAACTGAACTATCAGGATACTTCCCACTCTTTGGCAAAAAGTGCAGATAAAGAGGCATAGTTCAAATACCAGAAGAATGATGTCTATTATACATACAGATGCTCCAGAAAGTTTATTGTTTTTCTAACCAGAAATTATGTCCAGATGTCAAAAGGTGACTTTTGGCCTACTATCAGCTAGTTCTTCCATGGGCCTGCCAGACATGCAGAAGAGCTGCTTGAGCATGATGTTGCCTATGCTCTGATACCAATGCCTCTGTGCACTGGAAGTACTGGATTCATACTGGATTTAAGCATTTGCTTTGGAATATTATGGGCATGTAATGCTGAACCAGACTGATAAAGGAGTGTTAGATAGTGTTTGTATTGAATAAAAACTAATAAATAATTTTTTGTTTCATATAATGTGAAATACGAATATAAATAGCTGCTGTTCTTCGTGAGTCATAATACCACCACCACCACTGCACATTTGATTGCATAGTAATGTAAATGCAATTACAATCACTGCACTCTTTAAAAAGGATATTACATTTGCTGAAAAGATATAAGCAGACAAATAATTTACAGATTATAACAGGAAAAACAAACTCCTATTAAAAATTTCTTATTAGAAATCATGGAAATCAAACACATTGCAAAGTTCTACAGCAAAGCAGAATTTTTTTTCCTTGATTCACTGTTGTAATTGCCCAAAAAGTCACTGTCCCCAATGCTTTACAAGTTACCGGGTAACATAAAAAAAACCCCAACAAACAAACCAAAAACCAAAAAAACAAAACCAACCCCAAACACCCTACTTTAACTCTTCTGTCTATAAAAAGATGATAATTTCTATTTTTGTCATATCACTTCCATTTCAAGGTCCTCAGTTGAGTGGACAGAGCTTTCTAATATTTGCAGAGAATTTTCAAGCTAGCATCTTATTTGGCTTTGCAGCTTTTCTGGTATACTGTTGTACATTTGCTATTTTTATTCTTCTTGGTGCACTTACTACTGCTTTCATCTTGCCAAACCTTATCTAGGAAGGATCACTAAAATGGCAGCTAGGCTAAGTGGCCTAATGGAAGAAAGAAGGGAGTTCTGGATGCCTTGATAATTTCTCTGGTGTATAGTTTTATCAGGTAAATATTGATAATGTTGTCCTGATAAAAGTTACAGGCAACACCACTTTTTACCAGCATAATAGGAGTTTATTTCAGTGGGACAAGTATTTGGCCCATTGTTATGTTTTTACTGACAATCTTGAGCATATGCACAAAGTATTTAAAGTAGTTTTTGGAGATTGACATCTAATTTCTGTAAACTTTTTACAGTTGCTCATCTATGCCTCTGTTGTGCTTAGCTTGAAAAAACAATTCTCAGTTGGAAACTCGGTCACACAAAGTGTAAAAACATAAAATGTCATGCATTTTCCAGCCAAAGTAGTAAAACAGTACTTGGTATAGATGCTACTTGATTGTAACTAAGAAGTAACAGCAATGTCATCTATTTCTGTTCTAACGTAGAGAGCAGCAAATCTTCCACAGTGCAGATCTTGGGGTCTGATTCTTGTTCCAGCTGTAGCCTGACAAAACCTGGGAAAGAGAGGAAGTGCTGTGCAAATGAAATTGAAATTGAAAGCAGAAATCGGTTTTTGCTCATAATTTAGCTACAGCTGTCACTGTAGTATGTTATGCATTTGCATGGTGAACTTTATCTTAACACATATGAAACAACACAGTGGCTGTAACTATCTATATCTAGTCTGAGGGCTGCCAAGGGCTGTGACAAACACACTTCCAGGCTGTGCTACCATGCCATAGGTGTTGCATGCCAGAATTGGAATGTGTGGTGCTCCCACCTGTGAGCCAAATTTTGATTCAGCCTTAATTGTATTAAATATATTACATGAAACACACATATAGAAGAAAACCTGCTCTGTGTAGGCCAATGGTCACACAAGCCATCTCAAGGGACACCACGGTCTTTGGAAAAGCCAAAACAGGCCTTCTCATCCTGCTATCTTCTCATGCTTCTACTGCCATCTCCTCCAGAGAAGAAGGTGCTGAAGTTTAAATATTCCTCCAGGAGCAGAACCCATAGGCTGAACAACCCTTCTGGCATGTTGCTTGCCGGGGTAGACTGAGCACACACCATAGAATCTGGCTTTTATACTTCTTTTTTAGTTTCAGCAGCAACATTAATAAAGCATGGCAGCTTGCCCTCATTCCAGTTCAGTAGCAGCCTTCTTTTACAATGTACTTTGGTGTACAGTAGTCTTTTTTTGCTATCAGATTGGGAGACAAAATCGTATTGCAACACAAAATCTGATAATTTATCTCATTTTGACTTAGAAGCATGAAGGTTGCAGCTAAAATGTGGAATTTGGACATTACATACTGGACTTTTTACTGGAAATTTTTTTTTTTTTTTTTTAATTGGTGTTTGAAACCTGGTGTGATAGGTGTCTTTGTAGTCATGCGGGTTTGTCTCTGCAGCATCAGTAGCAGTTTGGCCTTTCAGCTTAGTATTTATGGAAAGAAGGAGGAAATGCCAAAGGAAAGAAACACTGAACCATGAGTATAGATGGAGTAACACATAAAGTAATGGCTCCTGGATCTGTCTGGCTTTCAGAAATGGAATCATAAGCTTTCCCAGTTTTTCCTGGGTCAGTGCTATTATGGGATAGCATTTATATTCAGCATTCACTGAGAAATTGAAGACATTCCCTGAGAAAGATGAAGACTGAGGCCCTGATTCACTGAGCTAATTTTTCTTGGGGGAAAATTACGTATCCTTAAAACCAAAAATGATGAAAATATGTTCCTGAGAAGTAAGCTCTAATCAGTAGAGTTGTTGCAGACCATCAAGTAACTAACCCCAAACTGGCTTTGGTTTTAATATAGAAATATCTTACTGTTTAGCTTTTCTGTCTAGAAAGGGATTTTAGTATCTTTGTCAAAGTAGACGTGAACCTCCTTAACAAGTGACCACAGAACATTGTATATCAAAATTCAGACAGATTTGTCATTTCAAGAACATCTAAAACCATTGTAATGGGAAGAAATTAAGATAACAGAGACCTTCTTTACTGTATTAGCAGAACCACGCAGAGATGCAACCAACAGGATCTCAGTGTTACCAAAAGGATTAACACCAACAGAATGAAAACTCCTTCAGGTTTGCATGAAAAAAAATAGTGCAAAGTGAGTGCCTTGCCCAAGTATGATGAAGAGAGTTCTAAGAATTAAAGTGCACCTTTCCTTATAAGATGGCCAGACAGCGCAGAGAATGTGGTTTATCCATTAACTTTGTTCATGTGCTCTTGTCATAGAATCACAGAATAATTTGGGTTGGAAGGGACCTTTAAAGATCATCTCAGGGATGTCCTTCACTAGACCAGGTTGCTCAAAGCCCCATCCAACCTGGCCTTGAACACTTCTAGGGATGGGGCATCCACAACTTCTCTGCACAACCTGTTCAGGGTCTCACCACCCTTATTGTAAAAAAATTCTTCCTTATATCTAACCTAAGTCTAGTCTCTTTCAGTTTAAAGCCATCACCCCTTGTCCTATCACTACAGGCCCTGGTAAAACATCTCTTTCCATTTTTCTTATAAGCCTTGTTTAAGTATTGAAAAGCTGCAATAAAGTCTCCCCAGAGCCTTCTCTTCTCCAGGCTGAACAACACCAACTCTCTCAGCCTTTCCTCATAGCAGAGGTGTTCCAGCCCTCTGATCATCTTCGTGGCCCTCCTCTGGACCTGATCCAACAGGTCCATGTCCTTCTTATGCTGGGGACCCCAGAGCCGGCCACAGTACTCCAGGTGGGGTCTCACCAGAGTGGAGTAGAGGGGGAGAAATGTTACTAAGAGAAATGCTGCTCCATAAGACACCACCACCCTGCACCCCTAATAACACCACTTCATCAGCATTCAGGCCTGATTGCATATTTTTATATGTTAGTGAAAGCCACTGGTACAAAAGTTGCAATTAAACACATGGGGAATCCTGAATATGTGAGTGTAGGGAGTGTAGGAGCTGGGAAAGAAGGGTCTCCATGCATGGCTGGGCAGGCAGCATCCCACTCTCCCAGCCCATTCTCCTTCTGCCACAAAAGTCTTCTGTGCATTTGATTTTGGGAAAGGGCATATGCCAAAATTGACTGACCTTCTGGTAAGGAGAAAATAGTGGATGAAACGAATACAACACAAGAGTGCATGCTGACGAGTATTTGACATTATTTGCTCATGCAAAAGAAAAAACTGGAGTCATAACTCAAATCATACAAAGGGTCAAAAAGCTAGGCTACCTGTAAGCAAGCAACCATGTTGGCAGCTGTGATGGAGACCTCCGTCTCTGCCCTGGAAACAGCAGTCTCTTTCACCTCCCCAGCAAGAAATGCTAGTCCTGAAACCCCACAGACAGATTTGCACAGCCTGAGGGAACTGTGCTTAGAGATGAGGTCCTGCATGCCTTTTTCAAAGAAGTAATTGCAGGGCTTCATGCAGCCAAAATTGCTACTGGAACAGTTTTGCTCACCTGAAACCTTAGCTGAGCATTAATTCACTCATTGGAATTCTGCCCTCTGAAGTCTAAAAGACAGGGGATCAGATTGTCTGTGGCGTCTAGCTCCCACTGTCTTTTGGCAGAGTGGGGTGGCTGACAGGGAGTTAATAACGGCACCTTCAATCTCTTTCTAGCTGGTGGCCCAAATGTGGGTTAGACCACAGGAGATGCTTGCCAGCTGCTGCACTGGGAAATAAATTTCACATTGTCTGCTCCCCTCCCTGCATTTTTTATTCAGGAGGGAAAAATCATCTGGACCTGCTGGGACTCCTTCCAACACAGAAATATATCCAGGTAGAGAGTCCTCATCTTTACTGAAATACTTGGGTGTCTAAGAAAATATACAGAGATTACTTCCACCCAGTTAGAGGACTTCTAGGTGTCTTCAGGGGCCCTTTGCTGACATCCAATACTATGAAACCACCTGCAAATTTTGGGCAGTGGGTTTTAACTGGAAAATTATATTCTGGTGATAGATGGCAATGAAAAGTCCTAAAAATTAACAACATGACACAGAGGAAAATGCTTCTGATGTTGTTAGACCTAGGCTAGACCCTTACATGGGACCTGAGTGTGAGGCTCATACATAGGACAATCAAGACCTACATCACACCAGCCTGTTCAAATCTTCTCTGTGGTGCAGAGACTATTTCTCTGAATCAGAGACAAATATACACACTTTTGCCATTGGATTTGCCTTCCAGCAGATACAAATACATCTTTTACTATTCTATATGCAGCAGTTGTACTGGGAATTCGTCTTATTGTGCTTTACCAACACTTGCTGCAAATAAGAGGTTGGCAGAGTTGTTCTCTGCTGCCAGGCCCTTTGCTCCTCACCTTAGTTCATTATTATACATAAGTCCCCTGAAACAGCAGGAGGTCACAAGAGGTCAACTAACTTTTGAAGACCATTGTGCCAGAGCTGTTGTTAAATAATACCTACCTGTACAGCTTACTGTACATGGCACCATACAGTAAGCGGTATGTGTAGGTAGACTTAAGAGAGCAACATCAATTATTTGCTTGAACTATTCCAGTGAGGTTGGTGGTAGTTGTTTGGGTTTTTTTTCTCACAGTTCATAAAAAGTATCTGAGGAGAAAGGGAGCAGTGGTCTGTAAAATGTATTGCCAATTCATGCTCTTATCTGCAACACTGACATGGTACTGCCTGATCCAGTATTCAGTGGAAAACAATTTCTCTGTAAAGAGTTTTAGATTGCAGTGGGATTGCTGCCAAGAGCAGAATGTCAGCTTAGGCATCAGAGCCTTGAATCCAGTGCGGCTGTCATGAATCCTTGCTGGAGGATGCCCCACTAGGCTTTAAATTTTGAGGCACTGCAGAACTGCCAACTCTTTCTTACTCACCTTCAATGAGATTCAATCATTCGTTACTTTGTATACTGCACTTCTTTGATCATGGATCTCAGTAAATGAGCAATTCCAAATATCCATAGGGAAGTCCCTCACATTCTCCTCTTGAAGATAATTTTATAACCCTGTGTAAAAGAAGCTGGCAATGAGCTCTTCTGTAAAGGAGTTCTGGATCATTTCATTATTACTGGAAATATAGTCAAGGGAAAAAGAGCCCATCTGGAGTACATTTTTGCCAACCTTCCATCATATGGTGACACACAATTGCCGACATCTACATTCTTGCTTAAATTCTGATATTTCTTTCCTTCTTTCCCTCCATTAAATTACATCCCGAGGAAGAATCGATGTCTAAACTTCTGTGAAACAGTAATATCTAACATCAGTTTGTGATTCTGTAACAGTTGGGGTTTTTTCCATTTGGAACTTAAGAAATAATGTAGCTTTCAGGAGCACCAGACTAGTGAGAAGTGGTGAAGGTAGGAATGCTTACCCCTGGTTTTGCTAAACAAAACCCAGTCTTCACTTTCCCAGACCAGGTCAGAAAGCTAGACTTATCAGAAGCCATGCATTTTGAATAAAGCTTTTTATCAAAACCTTGACCTAACAGTTATTTGTAGAGAAGCCTTTGTGTCTTTGTTAGTTGGCAAAGAGCGTTCAGAACCTGTCAGTTCAGCCAGTGGTTCAGGTACAGCCTAGGTGATCAAAAAGTGCATGTTGGTCACGAAAAAGAAGTGACTGGAGCATAATGGTCTCAGCTGGGTGTAAATTTAACAGAAGTGGGGCCTAGTTAGCCTAAATATTTTTAAGACAGGTAGATGCAGTGATTATGAAACATTCTGTCTTCTAGCTATGCCCTCAGAAGGGGTGGTGTACCTCTCATTCCCCAGGCAGAAACACAAGTCAGCAGCTTCCACATCAATAGACTTCAGCTCTGATTTAGTAAAATCATTCCCAGGTGTTTCAGTTTTCATTATATTACTACTGATATAGTCAACAAGACTCTCAGCTACTGCCAAATTTTTGTTTAGAGTCAACCAGGCTTGCATGGTCCAAGGGGAGTCCAGGGTTCCTAGGGGAATCCTAGGTGTGACAGAATACAGCCTCAGGGAACAATTTCGATTCAGCTTTACAGGGAGAATAATTGCTGTCGGGGAATTCAGATGCTATTAGAAAGTCTTGTGTTGAGTCCTGCCCAAACGCAGATGTCCAAGAACACAACAGCTGCAAATAATGAATCACAGTCATTTCCAGTGATACTCGTGTGATTTTTTTCCTCTCAGATTTGTTTTGTGAAGCTCAGGATCAAAGTTGGGAAACTTACAAAGAAAGTGGATTTGAGGAGAACGTGAAGAAAAGGCACTTTCTGAAAGTGCAGCAACTCAAAGGCAATTATGCAAGATTGCACCACCACGTGAATCATTGCAGCTGTTTACTGGGAGTAAAGCAGATGTACAGAATGTAAGTACGGGCATCGCGTTTCTGTGCATTCATCTCTGAGATAGTTTTCACATTCCCAAATTAATATACAATGCAATCACTGTGCTCTATCATACTGATTCCCCAGACATACTTGAGAGATGGGAAGTGCCGGATGAATATAATACCTTAGTAAAAGTTAATGGTTCAAATAGGAGCAAAGCAAGAAATTTCTCAGGGAGCCTTCAGATAGAAAACAAGAACTCTAACTGTATAGCTGTAAAAAGGAGTCCCTTAGTAAAGCATTCATACAGTCCAGGAAAAGGTCCCTTCAGTTTCTCCCAGGAGATCCAGATAAGAGTATGAAGAAAAAGGAGAGTATAGGTAAAAGGAGCAAAGTGGGCTAACAGAGCAGTCCCTAGTTCCAGGAACTTTTTTAACCTTCCACCTTAATGCTAATGCTCTGTGTTGCCAAGAATTTGGAGTAAAGTTCTTTGAATGTTTTGCTCTTCTCAGTTCTTCACAGAATTCTTATCAGCAGAACAAACAGTAATAATGTTTAGCCTGCTCCACTCCTTTTCACCAGAGAAGATAATGCAGGGACAGCCTTGAAGATATCTCGCTGCAAGGAAAAATAACTATCTCTGGAAAGCATGTTGTCGGTTTTGCACATGGACATGAATTCCTGTGGGAGGCAGTTCCAAGCGATGATGGGTTCCTTAACATGATGAACCAGTGTATTGGGCTCCCCGTCTTATTGTGGATCTTGTTGTGGCCCTAACTTTGTTAATGCCCAGAGCTGAAGTATACAGTTGCAAAAAAATTCTTGGTTATCTTCTGTGCTTTGTAAAATTTATGTAAGCTTCTGCTGTAACACCATTGACTGAAACAAAAATGCAGTTGCAGAGTATAAAGCTTTTGCTTTTATGAAGCCTCATGCTATTCTCCATGAAATAAAGGACTCATCAAGACAAGTTTACATGCAATCTTAACTCTTCCATTGTGTTTATCTATTATAAAAAGCCAAGCTTTTCAGGAGAGATAGCATCTTTTATTAGCTAGCTGATACAGTTAAAAAAACTGAGATAAGCTCACACAGTCCCTTCAGCAAGCCAGACAGAAGCACAAAGCTCCCTGCCAAACAGATATTGGAAATGATAGGTGCCTGCATCACTCTTCCTATTGCCACATGAGCAGTAATATATCTTGCACTGGATTGTAACTTGCTCCAAATAAAAAGTGACACTTTATCCCACAATAACTTTTTGGAATAAAGCAGTACAGAAGTGAAGTGTGTTAAGCATTCTCTTCTATATTGTTAGTATCTGCTTCCAGATGTGAAATACCTGAATCACAGATTACATATCAGTCCATGGTTCAGTTTGTCCATAGACATAAAAAGAAAAGGAGCTATTTAACTGAGAAAATAATGACCTCCTCAGACTAGCAAGACACCATCTATCCCAGTAGCCACCGGGAGGGGAAGATACCTCAGCACTTTGGAGGTTGGTTATCAAAAATATTACACCATGATTTTGGGGGGAAAGGAAGAAAGAGGTTTTCTCAAACTGGAATTAAAATTGCATGTAAGTGTTTACTAGATTAAAATATCCTTAAACCCAGTATTAACAACAACAAAAAAAAACAGTCATGAAAACACAGAGGTATATTCTAGGAATGAAACTGTCTTCTGCCCCTTGTAGTAGGAAGTATAAAACTATGCAAGAGAAAATCTCCTACTCAGTCTATCATTTCTAAAACAGTTTTTCAGTACAGATCACATATTCGTACATCTCAGCCCCACCAACAGATTTAACAGTTGAAGTGTCTATGGCCCCCTCCCATCCTTACTGAGGATGCAGGCAGGCACACAGGCAGGGAAATATTCAGCCAGACATGAAAGAAAAGGGGCAATGTTCTACCTAGCATAACCTTGTCCTTGACATGCAGAATCTCCTCTAGCTGGGGAGAGGCTCTGGGAGTGGTTCTTCACCACAAGCCATCTGTAAGCAGCTGTTCTGTGCCTAAAGCAGGCAGTTCTTCTTCCAGCTCCTGTTTTAACTTGTGTGAGCTCTCCTGCAGAGCTCATTAGGGCACCTGGTTAAGGTGGTAAATTGAAAGAAAGTTCCATCGTTTATTGGAAGCCATAATTGTAAACCTGAAATTAAGGGCCTGGAGGGATTATAGAAAATCTTCCAGCTGCTTGAAAAAATCTATTAGTCCATTAGGAAAGGCTGCAAAGATTGCTATTTCAGCTAGTTTTCCTGTATAACTCATAAACATTGTCTGTCAAATCCCAAACTCTTCACCCAGACAAACTCCTGCTGAGCGAATGGAATATTGCCTGAGGAAGGACCCAATAAGGTCTTCTGCAGTTAACCCTGTGAGCCTGCACTGAAGGACTAGTTGTCATGATAACGCTACCTATTCTCATTGAATCTGACAAGGTGGAATGAGCCACAGAGTTTATACACTGTTACACACTGGTCCAGGAGCATTTGTTTAGCCTGGGAATTCACTGGTCACCAAATATTCACAATGTATACAGTACCTGGTCAAATTTGTGTTTGCCTTCGGGTCACCTATAATTTGCACACTGTTATTTTCCATCATTTGTGTTCTAGGTAAAGATACAAATACAAATGCTTTTTCTGGTAATGGGCTTTTTTCATTTGTGGTTCTCCTAAAACCAGAACACTATTGACAACAGCTTTGCTTTCCTTAACCGCATTTTATGGATCCCTTAGAGGCATCCCTTGAGAGTTTCTGGATCAGAAAGCTGAAAACCATTGCTAATTTAAATTATTTCCTTTTAAGTGCTGAAGCTGTTGACACATGCTGTCCACAGGCTAAGTAATTTTTTTAAATTTCATAACCAAAAGCAGGATTCTGCTGTTCTTACTTGCCCTTTGACAGGAAGCTTTTCTGTAGATCTACTCCTGCAGTGAAGTACTACAAGATAAATAAGAGTATTATCATGCAACTTCAAATTACTGGTCTTCCTTATCAACACTGAGTTCACAAAACAAGCATCAGCTGTATTGTCTTGGAGCAGTGCAGGACCTTGAAAGTGTCCTGACCTGGATTTTACTGGTACTGGGTAAATTCCCATTATTATTTCTCACAAATGAATTACACAGATTGTGTTTACCCTCTGTCGCAGGCACAGCCCTGTGTGTTATTTTTATGTCTAATGCCACCGTTTGCTCAGGGCATAAAGAGATGAAAATAAATAGGTTGAGATTAACCTAACACACTTCAACTTCACAGGCCTGCGTGAGTGCCAGAAGTAGTAAAGGATGAAAGAAAGTATATCTAAGTGTTTTGGATGTAGAAAATTCAGCTTAAGTGCTCTGAGAGAACTCAGTTCCCATTTCACCCATGTAAGAGGTGTCTTGATCACATTCCAATTCAGTTAACTGCATGAAGTCGAATTCTTCCTTAAGACATGAATGAGATGATCTAAGATCACTGTAATGGGCATAATGTAAAATCCTGAACAGAGTGACCTCTCTGACACCTGAAACCATGCATCTGAATCATGAACATGAGATCTACTTAACTTTTCTGTGCATTTTGAAGGAGTCAGGCTAATTTCTGTACTGTTCTAGTGCTGTTGAGAACAGCAGTAACACTGCTATATGTCAGTTAAAACATAGTCACAGTATTCTCTTTCAGTGGTACGTAAAAAGAAGTGTGAATATTTCAAAATAGAAGGCCTAAAATCATACTTAGCAACCCAAATGAGTGGCTTGATTTTAAAATCAATTGGACAATTGAAAGTTCTCATTCAGCTGTTGCTATTAAGCATTCTAGAAAATCAAGCTGCCAATTTGTATACAGCTACACATACAATATACAGATGAACATGTGTATGTATATGCATATACCCATCATTCTCTGTTCTTCCTGTTTTTATGCAGCAAAAATGATGTGTCAGAGAAAATGCAAGAGAAAGCATGAACTCAATAAATGGCAGGATGGGAAGAGTCAGAATTTATAGCTCCACATAACACAGATGACAGTCTAGATCCCTGGATACCCCATAGTTTATTCGGCTCATGGACAGTAAAGAACTAAGTGTATTCTAGTGCAAGCAAATTCCCATTTGCTCATTCTCATGGATCTTGCATATATTGCCTGTTCTCTCTCTTGCACTGTGCATGACATTGAGTTTGCAAAACTCCTCTAGAAGTTGATTTTATGACAGGACCTTCTTACATACATAGCACATACACAAGAGATAACCAGAGTGGAATTCATGCCCCTATTTTTAAATGTCATTGATGCAGGTGTCTACCTGTGAGATAGGTGTCTATGAAGTCCTGGTCAATTCAGTCAGTAGACTGCAAAAAGCTATCAGTCTGATCAAGCATAGGTGTCTGCTTTAGCATCAGATGAATCAATTTCTGGTCTCCAGTGACTAGGCAGACACAGACAACAAGGATAACTAAAATGAAACAAGACATACATCACCTCCAATGTTTCCCTACTTAAGCTTATTCCCATCTTCATTCAGTTGTCAGAAATCTTTGTGAAAAGTCAGCTGTGTTCTTCTTCCTGAAATCTTGTTTTTGCTTGACTTGTGTCTCTTTCCTCTCCTGTCTGTCTTCATGAGTCTCTGACATTCTCGCAGTCTGATCCCCTTGCTTGATCTTCCACATTTCTCACAGAGCACTGTCGCAGGTTCCATTCTATTCTCTTCTCCTTTACTACTGTATTTCTCAGTTATCTTGCTTGCAAATGCAAGCCTAAGAATCATCTGCCCTGTAGAGAAATCATAATTTTACCCCTTTAGCCTAGAACTCTCTCATTCTAGCCAAACCGGTTCAGCAAGTTTTTCCTAGTGAACATCATTGTCTCCCATTCAAGCTGTATCTGGGCCCTCATATTCAAGTCCTGATAAATGTCATGGGTATTCTTTTCAATAGCATATAGTATCACTGGGCCCTGACCCGTGATACATATACCTATATAAATAACAACACTTTTCACTACATATAGCAGCAAGCAGTGAGAACTTAGCTCTGATTCGCCTTTTTTTTAAATCTAAAGGATAGGCCCATAAAAATAACAGAAGGCCAAATTTTCTTATCATGTCTTTACCAAGAATGAACTTTGTAGGGAGAAATGTTATGTTTCCAAATTATTACTGGCTGCTCTACAGAAAAATTATGCAGCCTGCAGAAAGATGCAGAGCATATAAAAAGACTGCTGCACCCACCAGCGTGCTTTTTCTAAAGCAACAGGTTTTGGATATAGATGACAGAATTCACCCTCATCTTAATGTGATATGCCTCCATTTTTCTTGTCTCAACAAGCACTCGGAAGATATCATCTTTCACATTATTTCTTCGGGGCTTTGGAAAAAAAAAAATTCATCCCTCATCAGATTTGAATAAATTCTTCTCACTCTTAGCTCTCCCACTTGAGTCCAGCATGTTTTGAAGGGTGCTTTAACAACAAAACCAGATTGGTTTACAGCTACAACTGAGGGGAAAAAAAGCTGTTAAAATACTTCATTTGGAATGTCCTATGTCCTGTGTCCCTAGCTCTTAATTCTGCTTTCTTTTTAATATTCTCTTTCTAAAGCCTGTTCTCATCAATCATGCTGCTGTGAAATAGCTATGAACCAAAACTGGGATATGGTACATATTTTTCCAAGTCTTTCCCATCTCCTGGTTGCCATTACAGTAATGTTCCTGGTATAAATGCTCAGACCAATGGTGGATGGGGAGGGGAAATGATAGGGTATGTCAGCCTCCTGTTAAAAGTACTCATGCTAATACAGTAGCAGTAAGAGCAGCTGTATCAGGTCATTATACCAGAGGACATACTGGCAAAACCATGTGATCTTTCTTCTGTGGTGTCATATAATGCTTTAAATGTGTACTTTATATAAATCTTCTACAAGGGTCAAGTTTCTGTACTATTCTTTTGGAAACGCACCTCCAAAAATATCACCTTATTTGAAATTTTACTGGAATCCTGTTAGCTTGGTGATTAGTGTGAGTTCTCCCAAACACTCTTACAAATGCATCAAATTAAAACATGTGACATGGATACTTCACTGTGCAACACACAGATTCTGCAAGGCTTCCCTCTGCTGCCACTAGGACTTTGCATCTTTATTACCTAATGTTTCTCAGCCACTTTATTGTCCTTGATAAAAAATGAAAAGCAAAGGATTACTAACCAAGGAGTTTTCTAATGAAGGTAGTTGGAAGAAGATTTTATTCTATTATCTCTCTGCTAACAATATTCCACATTTTCCATATACCTTGGTTACCCATTTGATATGTATACTGCCCTAATAGTTGCTTTAGTAATTTACTTCATACCTGTATTACAAGTAAAGTAATTTTTTTCTGTAGAAATATTGTAAACACACTTATTTTCATTCATGCCTATTTTCACTTCTACCTATTTTCACGTCAGAAATGTTAAATGACAAGACTAAGTAGTCAAAGAGAAGGTTAATATGTGTAAATCAATTTCTCCATGCTGGCGACCACGTTTTCCTACAGAAATATTAGTAAATTTAAAAGGAGGGGCAAAAATAATTTCTGATTTAGCTACTTCTGAGGAAAGCAACTCAAAACAGACTCCAAACTGGCAAAATTCAATGGACTCAGAAGTGGAAGGCCTTCAGTGACATGTGGTGATTAACCAATGCTGTGGATCAAACCGTGTCCTTGCTCCAGTCTTGACCACCAGAAAGGACAAATGCTGGCAACAGTGCCGCGCAATACAATCAGGCCATCTGCTTGCGCACGTCAGGTGCAGGAGGACTGCTGCAAGGCATCTCACTTGCTAGGCAGTGAGGTAGCATATGGTGCCCTCGCATCAACACCTGTCCAATATAGACCTGCAGCCACCACCTCCTGCACCACCCGGCGCATTTCCTACTCTTTGTTCAGAAGGTGCCGGTGCAGGCATGGGTTTGGGCTACACTAAAGCAGGTGCTCCTCAGGGTTCGTTCCTCCCTGCATCAGTGTATGCTCTGCCAGGCCAAGCATCTCTCCATGAGGTAGCACACAGCTGGGCATCCTCTCCCAGTCCTTAAACAGAGGTGTTAGTTAGGAAGTACTGCAGGTGTAGTGGGATCTGTTGCACACCAGGCTGGGATTATCCAGTAGTCTCTGCTCTTGGTTATTTAGATATGTCATGAGCTGAGCAGCAAAGAAAATGCCTAACAGCAATGGGTGCAGACAGCGCCCATTTTTTGTCAGACTCTCCACATCTCCTGCTTCATCCACTGGCCCCTTCATGCCAGGCGGAAACACTGGAGTGTCATGAGAGTAAAAGGAGAAATGGGTGGCCCAGAGATTTACCTGCAGAAAAATCTCTAAGTGAGGAGAGTGGAAGATCAACTGGAAGTAAATATTGACTTGATGCCTGTATAACCATACATCTCTCCCTTCTTTTCAAAACTCTAGGGGAGAGATAAGCAAGTTTGAAACCAACCTCCCCGGCAGTGCCGCTGATGCCACTGCCCTGCTGTCATTCAAACCCCATCATTGTTAATCATTAGCAGAGATGAAAAGGTTAGCAGGGGAGAGACAGAGAAACAGAGCTCAACCCATAAATAGCACCTGCTTCCAAGAACCACCTAATGACTGCATCTTAGAAATCAGGGAGAGGCTATCCAAATCCATTAAGGCACTTCGCATACGTATGTATAACAGACCTGTCATTTTGGGTTAGGGAGAAAGGAGAACAAGAATCCCAACACACCGGGAAAATATATAAAATTACAGTTTCAGTCAGACTGCGCAGTTCATAGCCTGTCAGCTTCTCCATTTAACCCCCATTTTCAAGATATTATTATTCAGCTGATGAATTTGCTCTGAGTTTTAAGTCTTATCATGGAAGATTTTGGAAAAGAGCAAGCAAGCAATCTTTCTTTCATTATTCCTTTCTTCACAAGCATTTGAAAACAATTTTGAAGCCATTTTAAACTTCAGTAGTGCAAGAGGCTACCTAATTTACAGTGATAGGGTAAGGATTAACAAAATTAGGATGTGAGCAGCAATAAGAAGACCTAAAGAAATTAACCGGTATGCAATACAAGTATATATTTAGACTGGAGACTGTAGTTTAATGCCAAAATAGATTTCCATATATTGACACAGGTAATGGTGAAGACAATAAAAAAAGTGAGCATAGATTAAAAATATCACCCGTAAACAGGGAAGCTGGGTTTGATTTTTTTTTTTTTTTTTTTTTTCCCGCTTTTTAACACATAAAGCAAATTCACTTCTGGTGTAGCTCTTCAGAAAATTCTGGAGCTTCTTCAGGAATTAATTTGGCCATTGTGCTGCGAAGCTTGCTCAGATAAACTGTTGCACCTGTCAGCCTATCTTGGATATTTGGGAAGTAATGGAAACTTGAAAAAAGGTCAGTGATTTTTGCTGCACAACTCTGAGACAACTTACAAGTACTTTTTTCAGATTGATATGCTAGGAATGGGGAATATCACTTCCCAAAGGTGATCAAAAATGGGTAGTAACCCCTTTTCATGTTGTACTGAAAATGTGCTCCTTAACTCATGAAATTACTATGGATAATTTACCATACTACAGTTTCACTCTCGCCTAGATCAGCAGTGTCCAAAGGTTCCTAATATGTGATCACCAGTTAGCAGCCAATGTAATACACACTACCAGGCTCAGAAAGCAGACCAAAATAAAATTGCTGTGAAAATGAGTTTTTCTTGAAGAACTGCTGGTGCATATCTATGTTTTGAGTGCTATGCCTGCAGGACCCCTGACTCCTCTGGGCAGAAACTGGGAATGCTTGATCCTAAATGCATTCCCTTCTGGATCCAGAATTTACACCCAAGGCTCTCACCTCACTTGGTACCACAGACCCATTTTAAAGGATTGTTTATGTCAATGGGGATTGACATGCACAAGCACACAAGTTCTGCATGGCTCTCCCGGAGGGGCTGCAGGCCAATGCTGCTCCTAGTGCTGTTTCCAAGAGCAACATAAACCCACAGATATCGCACAAAAGATCATACAAATGAGTAGCATCTATCAAAGAGCAGTGACAGGTAAATACTGCTTCTACTTCTATTGCCAGTCTGTGCAAAACAGAGGCGGAAACGTACTAAGTGACAGCTTTGCTGACACTGCTCAGTTTTGAAATAAAAGCAACTGGACTTTTTACATAAGGACACAAAAAGCTCCTCATTTAAGGAATGTATGGTATAAAGCAAGGTTCTGAGAACACTTTTCTCTGCATAATGCCTGGTAGGAAAGACTAGCAAAGTTTGCATAATGGGAACTTAATGTTGTGCTTGAATGTAAACTGTTAGTAGAAAACCACTACCACTAACCATTCCCTATGGTATACTGTCAGTTTACTTTTTAGGGTTTGTTGGGGTTCCTTTGCTTTTTATGTTGTTACTCATTTTTCAAAAGCTACCTATTCTCTCCAGTATGATTTTTCCAGTCTTTCTCTATGCTTCTTCAACAAAGTCCCTGTCCAGTCTAGGGTTTGGATCCTTTCATTCTCTCATCTAGTGTGTCTTTCCCTCCCCCTGCATTGTCTCTTTTCCATCCCTTTTTCTTCCAGCTAACAAAATAACACCAGTCCAGAAGCAATCTTTAGTTCCTATCCAGTGGAAATCCTCTTCCTTCCCTCTGTTGCTCCTCAATCAGGAGAGAGTGTCTTGTTTAGTTAAATTGACTTTCTTAGTGTTCCATCAAAATCGCTGGAATTTTCGCCCTTACATGGAGCTAGGACTGGGCCAGCCCTAATGTACCCTGACGGTAGCTGCCCACTGGGTCTCTGAATGGGATGTTAAACATTTTTTTATTCTTGGATTATTTTCTTTGCACTGATTTAAAGCCATTGGTGATCCACAAAGGAGGGCCAGCGGGGTGAGGGTGACTGCCATTCCTCAGGGACAGCGATCGTTCGTACGGTAGATTAAGTACTGTGCTTTGGCTGCAGCATGATGGAGAGGGTCAAAGGTCCTGGCAGATAGCTCTGGAGGTTGACATCCTGTTTTGTCCAAAGCTTCTTTAGATACTTGCTATCAAGTAATTCCACAAATATCAAATGGCCAGTACTTACAGTTGCTTCTTTGTGCTCTGTGAGCTCTGTGAAAGCTGAGAGCTCCTTCCTGCAGAGAAAAATTTTCATTCTCCACCAAAGTGTCCTGGTACTGAGAAGTGTCAACAAATGAAACAGCAGTGAGATGGTCCAGAAACTACTCCACAAGTGGTCTGCATTGACTCCGCCTTTCCATGTTGCCAAAAGAGAAGTAATTTACTCAGCACTTCCTTCCCATCTGCATCTTACAGCTCTCAAGCATCATTTCTCTGTGTGTCTGTCTGTGATAAGAGTGATAAAAGGCAATGTCACCCGAGACTTCTTGCTTAATTTTTTTCCTGTGATATACCATCCAGGAATTATACTGTGAGGCAAGTAAGTGGGAACAAGTGCATCAATTCAGAGGGCAGCTGTAGTATTAACTATTTCTTTTCCTCATAGAGTTCTTGGCTGGCTTGATTTTGCTAGAAGCATCTCTTGAAATGCAGCAGCAACCAAAATTTATGATAGCGGATCATACTAATTCTGTCTTTTTTCACAAGGATAAGAATAACTTTTATTTCTGCCTAAAGTTGGCAGTGTTTCTAAACTATTCAGAATGTTTGCACTGAAGTATTTACAGCAGGTAACAATTAGAAGACAAAAGCCCATCATGCTATGACATATTATAACAGATTGTGATTTCGCATACATGGACTCAAATTCTTTAAATGTATCCAATCACAAGCACTTTTTTAACTGCTATCCTAGGTGAAATTACAGCACATAATTTTTCTTTCCAACCATTCAGTTCCCAGAACTCTCTATATCCAACAGTCTCTGCGAGGGAGTTCAGTACATAATTTAGCAATTCCACATTTGCAGTGATGAAAAGAGTGAGATCTCTCTTGCTCTGAAAAAAATGTGAAGTATTCATGATGCATGTTTACTCAGACTGAAGGACTTACTTCACTCCCATAAGTTACATCAAAGCATCATCCACTGGGCTCTTCATAACATGGTGCACTCTACCAGGAATTCAGCATTAGACTAGAACAGCATCAGTAATAATAACAACTTCTTCATAGCAGACCCAGTCAGACCCAAGTGCTAGACTGACTGCATGTAGATATCAAGCAGCTGCCTCAAGCTTGACTCAAACAGGCCAGAATGGGTACTGGCATGAGAAGAAGAAATGTCGTGGACCTATCCAGGAAACTGAAACTTGCCCTCTATCTAGTTTATGTGCCAATAGGGAGCATGCATATGTTAGGCTAGCTACTGTACATGAACACACCAACAGCAACAGTGGTAAGAAATGCCTCCTTCCATCCTTAAGCCAAAAAAATTGTGTCATTTCCTCTTGGACCAGAGCCTTGCTGCCATGATTCATGCTCAGTTCTGCTTGCTTACTACAACCTACTGCACCTTGAGCTACACAGATGCAGAATAAAAAGCTAAAGAACCAGACACATTCATGAGAATCGTGCTCTACAAAAGCAGAGTGAGACTCATCCTGGTACAGTGAAAGTGTCATTTTGAACAAAGTCCTGGCAAAAGTCTGGCAAATTTTTCTTGAGCAGATTGTAATGGAACCACGGAAAAAGTCAGGGGAAGGTCTTTTCTGTCAGTGACCAACTCATTCACAGAATGGGTGAACATATTTAATATTACTCTCATGTTTACATCCATTGTCTAGATATTCCAGTGAGAACAGTGCAGACAGATGAAATCTGTTCTTCTCATACAAGGCAGTTTGCATTGCTTACTAAGCCTCTAGAGCTTAAGATGCACGTTTTTTCCATAAACAATAAGTTCAGTTAAGAAACAGCATTTTGGATTCTGCTCTCTTTGACTCATCTAGTGGATCCGAGTCCAATCAAGTCTTTCTCCAGACTGGGGAAATCTGAATTTTATCATCTCCATGAGTCACTACCAGCTTTCCTCACTTGACTCCAGAGTCACCCAATTTCAATTTTTTGGACATGAACCAATTCAACAACAATGTGAAATAAAGGTGGAGGGTTTTTCTGATGCAGTGCCTGTCTGTGAAGCAGGGTTACTCATCCAGAGGCTGACAAGAGAATTAACAAGAAAGCTGATGTCCAATTATTCAAAGAAGAACACTGAGTACAGCCTGTTCCAAAACAAGCAATGTCTTCCAGGCAAACTGATCACACTTCCTGTCATTTTCATGTAGTATCACGGATGTCCATAATTTGAATGAGATCAAATTATGAATCGAGTAACATAAAGCATTCTTTATAGCATGACTTTCTGGAATGACTGTTACCATGCCTCATTTGATGCACTATGTGTTTTGCCTCTAACATTTTTTTTAAATCAGGAGCATACCCACCTCCAGCTTTTGAGATCAGCCATGTCAATGGAGACATACAAGAAAATGTCTCTGCAGAAGTGCATATGGCTCTTCACTGAGTATACAGAAGGTCTAGGTAGACAGGTCTTCTGACTTAGACACAGAATAGAAGCAGGTAATTGTCACAGGTATGTGGGATTGCTCTAGATCCAATTTCTCAACTTGCTAATAAATATTTAAAAGATTGTTTCATTTTTTTTAGTGCCATATCCTCTATAAGAACAGAATTTCATAATGAGGGCCATATGTGTTGGAAATCTTGTTTGTTTTTTCTGCCAGAGCGTTTTCAAAGATATGGTAACCTGAGGAGAACCTCTGCAAATCGGGCAGAGCCATCCAGTCGAGAACACATCTGAGGCACAGCCACGACCCTTACTGGGAGTTTTCTGTCATTTCCAAGGAAGCCTAGAAAAATGTCCCACCACATCGCCCCACAAAACTTATTGTGGCTTGAAGCAGCACAAACCAGGTATAAATGGACAAGTTGCCATGGCACCCGCAGCAGTAGCTGATGATGTAAAGTGGATGTATTTGTATATACATAAGTGATTCAATATTGTATCTTTTAAAGACATGTTTGCATTCTAATAGGATCTTGCCTAATGTTCTCATGCTAATATCATGCCATGCAGAATCATGCTGTATGAATGCTGTTCATCAGTGTCAGCCAAAACAGTCAAAATCAGAATTTAGAATTGCCTTAAAAATATATTTTGCTTTTATTAAGTTCATGCCTAATCAAATAGAATGAAAGAGTAATCCCCAACCAGTACCAGTTCAAATTTATGTGAGGTTTAAAAAAGGATAGCCATCAAAATTAAGCAATTGGCTTTAATTGTTTCCAGTCATTCAGCATGGAAAGTCTTATCAAAACATCTGACAGTGACTACCTTGACTTAATTTATTTCCTGAAATTAAATATGATTCACACTACTGAAAAATCTGGTGATTTACAACCAAGATTGATTTTGTACTAAATCAACTGTACTACACAGTTCTTAAAAAAAAGAAGGAAAAAAAAAAAAAAAAAGAAAAAAAAAATAGCCAGTCAAGCAGTCAAGGAATCTGTATTTAATCTAGCTAAGTAGGTTCACATCAAGTTAACAAGCCATACTACTGGCAGACCTATAATAAAATCTTGAGAATTGTTGAGTCTAGATGTAGGTTCACAAATGTCTAGACATTTTAAAAAATGTGATGTAGGCTCCCAGCTCACTGCACTGATTGTCTTACACCTAATTTGTGTGTACTTTCCTTCCTATTCAACCCTGTGGCCCCAGAGTAAACACCTTGAGATAAATTTACAAAAGGATGAAGCACCTATTCTCAAGCCTCTAATCACCACTTTCTAATGTTAAGCAAAACACTGTGCTGCCTCACTCCTACTTATGCAGAAAGATACCTAAATATCAACAGACCTGTGTTGTAAAGTGCCACTTTGGCACTTCTTTGAGTCTTAAAGAAGAAGCAGCTTCAGCTGTACTGGTGCAGCTCAGGGAGGGCCAAGACCTAACACAAGGTTTTTCATTCCTCTGTCTTCACCCTACCCATTTTCTTCCCCCATTCTTGTATCTGCAGTGTTCTCACACAATGTCCCATTTTCAGATAGCTAATTCTGTGAAACAAACTTCAGGTCACAATCTCCAGTACTGCTCTCTGACAGACGAGAGGCTGTACTTGTGGATCAAGGCCAACTGTACTGCTGTTGTAATAACCTTAATGAAGAAAATCAATCTTCTTTAAACAGAGAAGTGCCATGCCTCCTATACCTTCAGCTCTTGATTATCCATTCTTGGGTTTCTCTTGGCTAACCTGAATCCTGGGCTTCATTGTATTTTCTCCCCTGCTCATATTGGCAATCAAGTAGGGGGAGCATCAACCATAAAGAAGTAGTCAGGAGACCCTGTGGTCATGGCAAATCCTGGTGAGACCTCTCTATTGCTATGGTGAATCTCTCATTTTTAAAGACGAGTGTGCTGTAGTGGCTATGAAAAGCCAAGCACAGTGGGTGTGAGATGACCATCCAGGCTATGTACAATAAGCACCTTTGCTTGAGCAATGGTTACTATACAAGTTAGTTTATTAGCTGATTACTATCCTGATACTGAGGCTTCCTTCAGCATGAGTAATTTTCATCCTGCAATTGTTGCTGACAAAAAAGACAAAAAAAAAAAAAAAAAAAAAAAAAAAAAAAAGAGAGAGAGAAAAAAAAAGAAAAGAAAAAGGCTTATTTTGGCACTTTCTTTCTTCTCCAAGGAACTGCCCAGACAGCAATATTAAACCAAGGTGTCCACTAGGGCATCCTTAAAGAGCTTTTTGGGGCAATTGCTACTCCATTATTCACCTTGGCAAACAAGCCTTTCCTGAGTACTGAGTTATCATCTATCTGAACCATATACCAAGCTCAACGATGCCTTCATTGGTGTGTAACACTGTGACTGAAACATAGGGTTTCCATGCTCTACTGCTTCACCACGAGTCAGCTGGTGCACCATCTCCCTCAGCACAGGGCACACAGCATTGCGTTTTCTGCCTGATCGAGGCACCATCTGGACAAAGTCTAAATTTCTTCCCACTGTAGCAGGCTGGTAAGCAGAGAGCTCTGCACATCTTTGATTGGGAGTAGTCACGTTACTGAGGATGAAAAAAATCCTATCAATCTAAATATAAAATTAGTATTTAGAGACACTTTTAGGATAGGTATGGAGAGGTAATCAGCTCTCGGCAGATTGTGGAGCTGTACGCGTGGTAGATTTTTCCCAGGAAGTTATGTCTAAAAGAGGCACCCAGGCAAAATTCCTGAAAAAAAATTAAGTATTAAAGCTTCTTTACTTTTATTAGTATTCTCACTCCAAAAACTGACTTTTAGACAATTTTCAGATTTTTGCATTTTGTGGAGAGGACTTGTATCTCCTACAGACAGGCTTTAGTATCCTACTGAAAGTGTGTGCCCGAGGAATACCTTTGTTCTGATTAGTCCCTGTGCCTGAGGCTTATTTTGCTTTTTCTCTGCAGCTGGAGAAAATAGGAGCTAAAGTTTTACACAAAATGGGCATAAAAGAAGGTTTACAAATTACAGTATATAACTACTATATATCTGAAAGGAATACTGATATTCCTTCTTCTTTTTTCTTTTCCCCTTACCTTTGCTGAAAAAGCTCCTCAAAAGCAGAAGTAGTCAAAGAATCCATCAAATGATGGGAGCAGGGGCGGGTGTTGAGAGAATACCTTGTGCAAATATTTTAATTTGGTCAGCATTTCCAGGAGATTTTTATTCCAATGAAACCATAGAAAATGAAAAAATTTGCTCAGGTTTTGTGTGCTGAAAACTGGCTTTTATTCTTTCGCTTTTTGTATGAGTTTTAAAACAGAAACATATCAACAGAAAATATCTTGCCAACAGTAAAATCTTTTGGCTTAACTTTTTGTGGAAAGTCAATTCCTGAGAAAGAATGATGATTTTTTGACTGGCCATTCTTAGCATTGATATCCCCTGCCAGTGTGGAACATGTTGTCAGTGAATTATCACACAGAAGAAAATTATTTTCTCTCCTCGCTGTAGTAGTCACTAGGCCAGCTTGTCTCAAACAATATGAGGGACACCATTTATTTTAGACCCAAATTGATCTAGTCCACCGCAAGGCTGATGAATATACTGCTGACAACAGAAATACTGAAACTGAGCTAAAAAAAAAATAATCTTACATGTACTGAAGAAATTCAAGTCTACTGCTGCTTGAAATATGTCCTTTATGGTTATGAGGTTATGTGCAATGTTCCATGTGCAACACTGGAAATGTTGGACATTCCAGCCTGAGCAGATTCAATGAACTGAGTTATGGTCATCCATTTAAAATCAGGTTTATGGCTTGTAATGAAAAGGACTTACTGTAACACTGCTCATTTAGTTCCCGTCAGTGAAACTGTCATTTTACCATTTCATGGCTCTGTCAGGTCATGTCACAGCCCTCTCACTTCAGGTCTTCCAAGTGAAATCAATATTTTACTGCAGCCCAGGCATTAGCAGTGTTATTGTCCCACCAATCTTACGTCCCTAAGCACCAGTCCGCCAATAAATATAATTAAGTAATTAGATACAACTAATTTGCCAACAGAAACAAGAATCCCATTTAAAGCCCTGAATTACTACAGGCCAGGTTAAGGGATCTGAAAAGAATTGCGCACCATATGCTTATCACTTGTTCTCCCCACCAAAAGCAGTTGTGTAAGGTCAGGGTAAAGCCTTGGCTCTGCCTCCCCAACATACTGAGCAGTGCAGCTGAACAGGCACAGTTGGTGTTTTTCTGCTGATTAGTTGCAAAATTTGATCCTGCCGGATAGAAGCATGAGGGGATTTCACTCAGCTTCATAATCCTCCTAAGGTGCTCTGAGGTGATGGGAGTAATATGATACTGTTTACTTCAAAATACAAGACAGGTAAAAGAAAAACACATATGCCATAGTATCATATGTGTGGTCTTATTCTAAAGCGTGCTACAGCCATGCAAATAGATGGCAAACAAATAAAATAAGTGGCCATGCATTATTTAGGTAAGAGACAGTAAAAACCTTATCTTCGCCCGTGACTGCCTATGATGGGTGATGGGCTTAGAGCCAGATGTGCACACATCTGCCTTTCCTGCCAGTAAAATATGCCTGATTAGAAGTTAGCTGCTAATCTCTTCAGTAGGGTGTTTAGAGGCACATTGTAGGCCTGGAGGAGTAGCTGTGGAAGATACTAACAAATGAGAAGCCGTTTGCAATAGGGAGATTAATGTATGGATTTTAGGATGAGCTGAAGTTTCTACTCTCTCTGAACAAAACTTCCAAGTTCTTCTGAGCCTCCTAACACCTCTTTTAATACTGGAGAAGGAAAACAGAAGTCACCCGTAGTGGGTAGCCAGCCTGCTGGTGTGAACACTTCCTCCCAACAAAATCCAACCAGGAACGCAGGAGGAGTTACCCAAGAGAGGAGCCACTGAACTGCCTCTGCCCAATTGTAGTGTTTCAAATATCTTGGGCAACACCTGCAGAGGGGCTACCGAATCTCATCCCTCCTATAGATCAAAATACCAGCCACAAAGGAGTTACCCAGCAACCCTGTGCTTTAACACAGAGGGCTGGAAATGTCACCTCATCAGTCGTTCCACATTCTGCACACCCCCAGCCCCAACACAGGCCTGGTGGGTGAAGCTGATTTCACTTTTACAAGGGAATATAACTTCAACCCTTAGCCACAGACTGGATGGGACAAAAGAGACTCTGCAATGATCCTTTGCTCTTGGTGTTACTGGTCATCTTGGGCTTTGTGTGCTATTTGGACAACAAAGCCTCACCCAGAGATATGTCTAACATGAGCAAATGTGCCTAAGCTTGAAATAAGGTAAAGTAGCTGCCTTGTGATAATCAAGTTAATTGGTTTGTTATTCTAAGCTTTGTTTTTTCTGGCTCGGTATGGCAGACAAAATAGTAAAAATGCATGTTTGACTTCTATTTCTCCTCTAGTAATCTGCAGCTTAATTATACCATTCGGTTGTTAGCACCCTCTAATAAGACTTAAATTCAAGAGAAGAGAATACGACAGAGCTGGATGAAGAAGATACAACTGTGAAAGTTCATAGTAGAGGAATCCATGGAAAGTAAATGGACATGTTTCTGATGGCAGAAGTGGCTTAAACCTCTCCCAGGAAAACATAGTAATTAAGGCTTAATGCGTAACATTTATACTGAGAAAGGAAAAATGCAAGGGATTAAATAAAACCAGGCAATGCTGCTTGACAAGAAGTAGCTTGAATTTTAAAGCATATCCTTGAGATAAGCAAAGTGGTAGGAGCTAATGGACAGAATGGGGCTCCCTGACTGCCTGGCCCCATATCAGAAGATAGCCAAGGCTTGTGTTTTTTTTCTGGAAACACTACAACAGTTTGAATTGCTTACCTACTTGGATGGAACAATTTGCCAAGAGGACTCTGTCCCACAAGCCATCATCTGTATCCTGTGATTTAGCCAAACAAACTTTCAGTTTTGCCAGAAGAAGACTCACAGAGGACTTTTAGCACAAGCAGTCTGGGGTGGTGCTCTGATTCACCTGCAACATAGGCTAGGACAGGGAACTCTCTTTGTCACCTTACTACCTGCTTGAAACAGGACAAGGAACAAGCTTACTTAGTCTGGGCCACCATCCTAGGAGGCAAAGTGCCGGAGAACCATAAAAATCATACAAATCCAGAAAAATAGGACTAGGAGGCACCTCAAGAGATTATCTAATTCACATCCTACCCCCAGCACGGCACTGCTTGTTGTCACCGGAAATGTGGCTGTGAGAAAGGATTCACAGAAGAGAAAAATGTGAAGCCAAGTGCATACATACCCACTCACAGCAATGGTGAAGGAATGGGAGGCTGAATCTCATTTGCTACATATTTATTTTTGCCTTAGACTGTGTAGCTTTTCTAAGTCCAGTCTAAAAATAAAGTCAGAATGTTGGCTGATATTACAAAGAACTTGATGAAAGGACTACAGAGCACTGTTGAAGAAAGAGTGATAAAATGATCCTTTTTTCCCACTGAGATTTTCACTCTATTCTTAACTCTGTTATTTTCCCCCTCTGAAATGTTTTAATTACTGGAGAAGCAGAGCACACTTTTGAAGGAGAAGCTGAAAAATTCCATGTGTTTCCAAAAATTTCAAATTGTACTTCTGGTTTCTGGGCAGTTTCCTTTATATCTGGGTACAGAAACAGCACAGCCTTAGGAAAAAGATCCCTTGGAAAATTAATACCTAGTTTTGGTCTTCTTTATTCTTTCTTTTTTTCCTGTCTTCTCAAAAATACTTGTTCCAAATGCAATGTTGTAGACTCTCAACAGTATTTTTCTTCAATATTGCAGTATTTTCACAAATGCCTTCAGTCAGAAAAACAAAAAGAATTGTTACTCAGCAAAGACACACTGTATCAGAATATTAAAGCATGCATATCTCTAAAAAAAACCCAAAGCAGCAGCTAGAAACTAATCACTGGTTTCTTAAGAACTATAAAGTGACTAAAGGAAGTTTTGTGCATTTGCATCATTATTCTGGTGTTCAGTTCAAAGCTATGACTGCATTTGTGTTTTTGAAGAGGTTTCTTAATGTCTGCATCTGTAGTAATGTGCTAGAGTAGCTGGGGGGGTGCTTTTCAAACATATTTGTTTTGTTTATGAATTAGACACTGTTTACTTTTTGTTTTCTCTGAAAGTGTCTGTAAGTATGGATAAGACAGTGGCTTATGTCATACATCTTTTAGATGTTTTCTTCTTCCTTGGCTCTGCAGAACTGGGCTACTTGAAATGAAAACTTTTTCATTTGTGAAGAGTTTGCTGTTAGATCTCTTTCAGTTTTTTCTCTAAAAATAGATCTTCCAGAGCTGAGTCATGGGTCATGCTCTGATGTAAACAGGGACCAAAAAGCACAGACCAGCACACAGCGTTGCAACAGAAGAAAAAGTTTCAGCAGCACAGCTTGGAAAAGATGTTCACAGTACAGCTTCCATGAGTCACAAAACTTTCAGGATTACTTCTTTATGTGCCTTCCAGCACAACAGTCATAATACTGGCACATTCAGTCACTCCTTGTAGGAGCTGTAGGCTGACACCTGTATCAGATCAGAGCTATTTTGCACTAACAAGTCATGGGTTTTCCCTGCAGCCCGAGCAAAGGGATGTTGTTTTTGAAACAAGTGGGAAACTATTAGCCTCTTCATCAATGACCTCAAGATGCCTCCAATGATCAATATCAGTCAAGAAAACTTTGTGGGAAGGTGTTTTTTTCACCTTAAGCCCTGACACAAGAAACATGGATGACTTACTGTTTTATAGCTGCCTCCCAACTCATCTCAGTTTGGAATCTAAAGCCGGTTGCATTAGTCATTGATTACACCAGTCAACCTTTTCTTTAAAAGGGCAACCTATCAGCTTTGTCTGAATGCATGACTATAGTGCAGAAGGGACCTGATCTGGACTCCCACGCATAACCTGGCCACCCACTGCCCACTCAGACGCAGTGGCTCCCAACATGACAAGGCAGCCACATGCTGTGGCATGGCTTGTAAGGCTGGTCCCCAGGTGCACAGCACAGCCACATCCTCATTTCAGAAAGACATACATTAATACAACCAATCTAGCTAGTTCTTTGGTGGCAGACTGGGGAGAAGATCATACTCTCTAAAGATCTGAATCTATGAACAATAGCTGAAAAACCTTTATATGAAAAGCTCACCCTGGTCCTTCAGTGCCAAGATGAGCAAATGAGAGAAGTAACAATCCTCCAGATGCAGTTCGTTACTGCTTTCCAAAAGTGGGCAACCCAAATAAGTACATGCCCATAGCTTGTCACTTTGCTGTTAGAAAGTCAACTGCTAGTGCTACCAGTGGTGGAGGTCTACCAAGCAGTCAGCTGTGAGGTTTACTCAACAGTGGTGAGCATTAGTAACATGGTTGTGATGAAAACTGGCTCAAAAGAATGGGCTTTCTCAGCTGTCCTGGACCATCAGGTGCCTCAGTGAACATGCCGGTATTCTCCTTATCACAAGAAGCACAGGAACCACAAGGGAAACAAGTCCGATATCCTGCAGACCTCTCTTGATTACAAAGCCAGATTCACCCATATGCAAGGTATCAAGATGTGGCAGAGATTTTCCATTTAGCGTTTTAGAGAGGCAAAGCTCTTATTTATTTCACATAACACAGTTCCCACGGTGATATCTGCCCTCTCCCACATTTTAGAAAACCCCATTTAACCTCTAATAACACCTGAAATTGTACCAATAAAAAAAAAAAAAGACCACCTGTCAGAAGTGTAGTGGCACACTTAGAAGTGGCAGGCTGGCTGCTGGGCTTGCATTTGGCAGTCCTCTACTTCCATAACCTTAGTGCCTTTGCCTATTAAGTGCCAGTGTGACCAAAAGGAGGATGGCACAACTGCATATCTTCTGCAGGGGATGATGGGGAAATACTTAGTTTGAAGGAAGCTCAAGAAATGTCTGCATTATATAGCTGACAAAGGAAAAATAGATAAAGAGATTCCTTTCCCACTGTGCCCATATGTTGTCCTAGAAAGGCTATTTCAGAAAAATCTGCTACTTTCTGATTCTTTCATCATTCTGAATAATGCCTATACTGACATACAGTCTAACCAAACAACAGCAGTAATTTTAAAATAGTCAAAAGAATTTTAAAAAATAATTTTCATATACCAGCTGCCTGTACACATATAATCATTGCAAATGTAAAAAGAGCAAATGTGTGTCAAACTTTGCCATGGACCAAAGGGCAGGTTGAAGAATCAGCTATGGCTGTGCAGCTGTGCATGAAAGCAGGAAGTTTTGACAAGCCTATGTTCTATCAAAACAACTTTTGTCCCAGATCCACAACACATGAATTACTACTATTCTCATCAGGCACTTGACCCAGTCCATCAAGGTACTTAATGACATTAAGCCCATTTTATTCAACACTGTCACCAAGGAAATGTAAATGCACTAAGTGGCACATTCTGTGTTCAGGTGTTAGCCAACCTAAATGAAATCTTGTCAAGCAATGGATGAACTAAAATGATTAAACTTTAGGTTGAGGCTGGTTAACTGGTTAATTTACATTCTGAACAGCTGTTTTCAAAATTATATTCTACATTTTTGAAGGGACAGAGAAAATATGAGGTATAATTTTTTTCCTACTATGAATTATTTTTTGCTGAATTTACATCAAAGCCACAATAATACGGTGTCTGATTAATCTTTGAAGCCGGCAATTGCAAATATACTATCAGAATATAGAAAATGGATTCACAGAGAGATTGCATAAGGTTGTCTTGAAGTTATGAGCAAAAAAAATACCTTTCTAAACTTCTTCTGATTTGTGGTTATGAGTGCTTAGTCATGTATGCATGTATAGTTCTAACAACATGTGGCTATGAGTGCATAAAATGGCATTTGCATTGATATCCCCTGTTAAAAAAATCAAGTCCACAATTAGGACAGAAATAGATTTTAATTACAAATGAAGGTTATATAAGTGTAAGTGCAGATGGAATAATTAGAGCCTTTTTAGTGAAATCCTGCATGCTTATTCATGAAGCCATAGAGAGTTATAGCAACATCTGGTTTAATAAGAGAATAGAATATTCTTTTCATTTATTAAGTACCTGCTAATATGAAAAGGAAACATGGCTCTGAACTGAAACACATGTGAAGAGCACACACTGCAGTGTTCATTTCTGAAAATCATACTAACATATTGCTTACTGATGCATGAAGGTTTTAAAGTGAGGCACTGATAAGCAGTGCATAAAGTAGTAAATGAATTAATTTAATCTTGTAAACTGTGTCTCATTCTGTCCAGGCAGTACTGTGGCAAAAAAGGGACAACATGCTGAAAACCAGCAGAGCACAAAGATGGAGACCACCCCTTTACAAACACTGCACTAAAGGGTGTCCTTTAGAAGAACTGTTCACCTTCTTTTGCTGCCATTGATATAATTGTAACAAGACATACTGTGATTCGTTCTTAGCCTCTATTTATGACTACAGCAATCTGCCATTTTTTTAATATAAAAAAAGGGCACATCACTTCGGCTCACAGTTACTGTGATGCTTTGATTACAAGGCAAAATCCTAATGTTACACAGTACACGACAAATAAATTTACATGATTTTTTGCTGTTAAAGGAAGACATGCCATTAATCAGAAAAACAGTAATACTTACGGTGTCATTGCACTGACCTAAACTGGGAATGCCCCCAGAATGACTGTGCCCTAGAAGTACATGCTAAATATCTCATGGAAGGAACAAGGAAATACGAACTGAAATAAAATTTCTCTATATATATTCTTCAAAATTAAGTTGACATGGGATTATACTTCCTGTGTGAATGCAATATGCACAAGAGGTCTAGGAAGATAAGCTCTCTTTGGAGCTTAGCTTGGTCAAGAGAACTCAGAATAAAAGTGTTTTCCATTCTTCTCTCTAGTTGGTGCTTTCTCGGTGGCTCCCCAAACACATGTACAATGTTTTCATTTTGAAACAATAAAAAAGAAATGCTGTATCTCAGTTTTGACTTGTAAACTAAAGACTTGGATTCCCTGAGAAAACAGAAGTCTATTCCAGAGTGATCTTTTTCAGGCTGTAAATACATTAACGGGCAATTTCTAAACCTCATGTATACCCTTCATTTATGCACCCTTCATATCTACTTCCTTAAAAAATGTCTTATGAAAAATATGTTACATTGACCCCAGCAACAGGCACCGTAAGGAAAATATGAAGCATTGTGAGACTAATGTTAAAAATCACAAGAGCTAGCAAGAAGAAACATTGTCTTTCTGGAATATTACTCTCCCAAGCAATGTTTTTTTAATAATAATTTTACCTTCTTTCCTTTTCTTTTTCATTTTTACTTTTTTTTTTTTTTTTTGCTTACAAAGTTATTTGAGATCTATTATTTAATAACTAAATATACTTCTTGCTGCTTTTTTTCTGTAGCTCAGAGACCCCAGGTGTTTCTGCAGGTGAAAGTGATGCCACCTAAATACAGCTAAAGATAGTTAGTTTCACACTCCTTCATTCTAACGCAGCTTAGTTAAAGAGAGCAGATAGATCCTCCTAAATCTCCTGCGCTCCTGTACACAAATTCTGTGTTAAATTAAGACAAAGCCATCATAAGGCTTCTCAGCAGTGTAGGTAAAACTGAATTTTGCCAACTCGCTGCAGGGCAGAGCGGGGCTCTGTCCAGGACACAGCCTGGGAGCCGGAGAACCACACGCTCTCTGGTTGCCTTGGCTCGCCGAAGTGGGGCTGGTGGTCATTACAGGGGCCACAGCATCGCTCCAGCACATTGGCAGTGGGCAGCCAACCCTTCCAGAGCCCTGGCACAGACAAGGCAGCAGGGCCCTGGGCATTCAGCTTCCCCAGGCAAATTATCTTCTTTTTCACATATGCCTGTAGCTGGCTCTGAAACAACACTTCCCATGTAAACACCACATACCCATAGGCACAGCAGCTTGTCGGATTGGTCTGGACAGATTCAAATCCAGAACCAATTCTAAGCCACAGGCAAAATTCATTCCAGATGAAATGGTCCCAGTGCCACTGTAAAAAGATGATGAGGAAGTTGTGAATGGGAGAGATTTTAGGATACACTTGACAGACAGAAGAGTTTTGTTTATTTTACTGTTCTGGGACATCAGGTATCATTTACTTCTGAGCAGCAGGTTACCTGCATTTGGGGATCCATTTGGAAAGATCAAGCTAGAGAAAAGCATCCATGTTTTCTTCATGCTGGAGCTTTATTGACTAAAAATGGTTCATGAGTTGCATGCTTCAATTGAAGAGATCTATCTTACTAAAGGCATAAAAGCAGCATAACGGTAAGAAAGAGCAAACTGAGATATGATTAAATTAGTCTGATGCTTGGTAACCTTGTTTCAGCGAAGAAAAGGAGCCCTGAGTTTGAATCTAGAATTTCTCGTTCCCTTTATGGGCAGCAATTATTTCATTTTATACTGACGTAGGCTGGCTGTACACACACGCACACAAAAATCCAACAAACAAACAAAAAAAAAAAAAAAAGAAAAAAGGAAAGCAACAGAAAGAGCTCTTAGAAGGTTTGGCACAGAAGAGTCAGAAATTCTCCAGATTTCTTTCTAACTGAGTCTAACTAAAGTGGCTGCATTCTCTGGCATACCTGTTCTGAAGGGTTTTAATTCACTTTAATGACTAACAATGGGCGATGGGGGGTGGGTGCATTACGTAAGAACATATTGACAGTGAAAGGTCACCTATTACCAGTTTCCAGAGTGGCATATGTCTTTAAGTGTTTAAGTGTATCTATTTTCTCTACCATCTGCCAAATAACAATAGCTGTTTTTACCATCCAGATGATCTAATGTATTTCATTAGATACTTCCAAAGTACTAAAAATGTAAATGACCATAAAGGTCTCTTTCCCAGTCTCTCTCCTGTTTTTCCCAGGATGAATAAGGACTAGCTTGACTATTTCACCCTATGCTTAGCACATTGTCTATGTTTGTCTGAGCTGTGGTTTTGAATCTGAAAAATCATTTTAAGGGAAAATAAAATAAATACTTTTACATTTATGTCTATGAGAAAACCTGAGCCATTTTTGTTTTAGAAATGGGTAATCTAGTACATGTTCAGCTGCTATGGAAGTTCTGCCTTCATCACTTTTAAGCCTACCCCTATTTCATTGATCAAGCATGCTGCAGTTGTTGCAAAACACCTCCGTCAAGGGCTATTTCTAATTACTAATCCAATAAAACAAGTGGAAACACTACCCTACAGAACCATTATTTCAAAAGCAAATGAATAGAAAATAGCCAACAGAAAGTAAAACACCAGTGTAAATTCATCACAGTGATTTTTGCTGTGAAGAAAACAGGCTGTTGTATTTCATACTTGCTGGAGCTTTATCAAAGTCTATAACATTATTATTATTGGATATAATGGCCAACTGGCTTCTATCTTCCACCAGTTTTGCATTTGTTGCATTATGTTCACTGGAATATATTTCCAATTCATCATGGTACAGGATGACAGTCAGCGTCAATAAGAAGCCATAACCAGAGCCGTAGAGATGATAAATACATCTCGTGATAACAGGAGCCATGTCTGCCACCAAGTGAGTAGAAGGTGGGCATTGTTTTTATTCTGTATTATTTTTGGTAAGTAATCAGAGGGTAGGTATGACTAATAATGTGAGAAATTATTGGTGCCAGACATTCAAAAGCACTTTTGATGTTTCTGACACCATTGCCTTTGTTTGGGCTGAATTGAATGGAGAGAGTATATTTTATCCTTGCTAAAGCTACATATTACTTGTATTACTATTTACTTACCTTGCCACGGTTGCTCTCCCAGCATATCTGTAGATACCATGATCTCAACGATAGAGAAGACTGCATGACTGAGGACTCAGCATTCAGAGTTGAAAGGAAATAGCACAGTTTTGCATGTCTATTTATTTTTGACCCCACTTGAGTGTAAAGACCTATGCTATTCTAGCACTTCCACTGTGTCCCACAGTCTGCTGGAAATAGAAAAGACCTGAGGGACAGGTTTGCCATATGTAAGGGAGACCCAAAATACAAAGAATGAACACACTTTCTTTTTTCTATAGAAATACAAAAATAATCTAGAAGAGCCGTTTCTGTGTCTTTGTCTTGTTTGAACTCTGGATGCCAGGGATCCAAAATGTAAGTAGCTATGTGTTAGTAGCAGACCATTTTTCTTAGCTTATTGTTAGCTTGCTTACAAAACTCAAAATGTCATTGCATCACCTGTATCCATAGTGTTGTTTTAAGAGAAAAGGTGGATTTCCTTCATGACAATGGATTTCTAGTTCCTACAGGGATATTAGATGCTGACTGTTTTTCCTAATAATCTGGAAAGGAATGTATTTGGGAGTGAAAATAGCTTCCCAGTTGCTATCAGGGGTTTTGTTGCACCCAGGCCTGCTACTTGGAAGATAGTTGTTTTACTTCTGGACTTACAGTTAGCCAATTGTACCTGATGTACATAATGTTATTTTCCAGTTGTAAATAATCCCTCACAGATTCTTAAGATGGGTTTAGGTTTACAGAAAAAATTGTTTAGAGAAGTTTAAAAGGAAGGTGGAACATCATTACTGAAGTTATAAGAACAGCACATTTCAAACAGCCAGTCCCAGTGCTATGCTAAAATACAGATTAGACTTGTTGGCTGATAAGCCTCTTATCTGTTGCTCAAAGACTTTTATAACAAACTAAATGATAAGTAAAATTTTAATTTATTGTGATCACTTACAAAGTCTCCAATCTTGATAACACTGATAATGAACACACTACGTATCTCAATGTTTGATGAAATTTTTACACCGTTGTGCCATCCTTCTCTGGAAAGATTATCGCATTTTTGTTCAAAACACAAGGCTGACAACTTGAATTGATATGAGTCTAATTTTATAGATGTTATAAAAATCTAAAAATATCTCCTGTTACTGATACTAAGAATTTATTCTGGAGCTGCAGCAAGACAATTTTCTGTTCATTCACTTCATTGATGGTGAACTCTCATGAAAAAGGAAAGTGTCAGTTGTACCTGAGGTTTCAAAAGACTTCTGAAGTCTCCAAACTGGATTGAACCTTCCGCAATTCACATGGCAGGGATGACACAGAGGTCTATGTCCTGTATTTCATCCTGAAGAATAAGCATGGAAGCTCTGAATGTTGGCTTCACAAACCAACATGCTTCACAACCAATGCTCTTTCTTCCAGAACCATGAAAGGCTTTTCCGTAATCATAGATAGGTAGAATAGAAAGGAAAAAAATGAAACAGCAATTCATTTAGAGAGAAGGAATTTCTCTGTCTTCCTGTCATGTGCCAAGCTTTGCTCTTTTCTTTGATGTTACCATAGCACCCCTTTCATCCTCCTCTGACAGTAGTAGAATGATGAAACTTCTTGAAACTTTGTGGAAAATCCTTTTTCTGTGCGTGAAGTTACTACTTGTTTCCCCCACGGCTGGTTAAAGAGAGGGCTGTTATAAGAAAGCAACTGAACGCAAATTGTTCTTGTTTTTCATAAAGCCACCTTAGATGTGTTTGCCTTCACTATCTTGTTTTACTCTCTCCAGCAGAAGCAGGTTCAGCATCCAGATCTTCTAAGCCATGTTCTCTCTTCTTTTTCTTTTCTCTTCACGGTTATGCCACTGCTACAGCTTTCTGGCTCAGAGCTATCAGATTTTCAGCACTAAGGGTTACATTCCCTTCCAGCTTACACCAAACTATAAGTTTATCTACACTCAGCATATGCAAGCTCTCATTGTCCTGTCACCATTGATACCTTGGATAATGGCAGTCATATAAATATAACTACTTCTAAACTGTAATAGCACAGTTTATGCCAGAAGTCCTTAGAAATACAACGTGAATACAAACGAAAGAGGATAGTCCTCAGTGGAAGTGTTGCCCACTGATGGTGAAGCTGTTGTCAAGAGGTAAAACCAGTATCTCCTGGAATTCTGATGTTGCCTTCAAGACATGCCACAGAACTCGTCTAGTCTAAGTATTTTAGCTAAGCACTTATAATGGAAAAATAAGCTAATTCACATTTCTTGTCAGGTGAGTAAGTGAACTTTGCCTCCTTTTCAAGCCACTTAACTGGAGTACCCTGGAAACAAAGAGCATTCTTACACCAAAGCACGCTTGGTTTTTTGCCTTTTCTTTTTTAATTCCACAGAAGCAAACAAAAAAAAAAAAGGCAGTTTAGAACATTTTTAATAGCCTCATAGCCAAAAATGACGATGCCTTTCCCCCACTGGATAAGCAGGAAACCCATGAAAATTTGTCTGAAGATTATGAGGAAAAGAAGCTGAAAACAGAACTGAGAGCCTAAATGTATCATTGCTGTAATATCACTGGCACTTCTTCAGCACTATAGTCAAGGAAAAGCCTGAGTTCAACAGAAAGAAAATTAATGCCTTCCAATACAAGCTTTGTGGAATTATCTTACCAGTTCAGTAATTTATGAGCTGAAAAACCAGTAACAACCCAGCTGAGGAAGCATCAAATGCAGCTTGCTCTGAAGACACTAGAAGATACAAATATAAACAGGAACAGATTGAATTGAGTTTTGCTTAAGGAATTAATGGATAGTTGGAGGAGGTAGAAAAGGGAGGTTTCATTGATCAGAAAGAATACAAATCTATGCAGCAAGAACTGAGAAATTAAATATGAATTTTAAAGGGACACGTTGATGGTCTTCAGCACAGTTTTCAGGCCAAACCTCCTCCCTCAAAGAAATTGGTTGGCAAAATCAAAAGAATGCTGGATACATTTGTAAGACAACTACTCCTTGGAGAAATGAGGCTTGATAAACAGAACTAAAATAGAAGATTTAATGAAAATGCCACTATAGCAGAATAACTCTTCCGGCAACTATGAGACAGATACTCATGAAAGCTGTAATGAGTTTGATGAGTAACTTGCTTTTAATCAGCCAGCTTTTGCATGATGACTTTTTAAAATATGCAATTTGGTAATAACACAAGCAAAATTTTTTAAGTAGCAGCTGGAGAATATGGCAGGAAACCTGAGGTAACAGAGACTTCAAAAATACTACTTGTTTGCATATTAGTCAGTTACTAGGTGGTTTGGTTTATCCATATCTTGATTACATATTAACTGATGTGTTAAATGCCACATTTGTTCAGATCACCAAAAGAAGATGATTAGCATTGTGCCAATAATTTAGCACTTCTAACAAAAAAGCCTAAGAGTCTGCTAGGATGCAATTTCTCCTCAGTCCAGAGGCACAGTACTTATGAAACTAAATGCCTTCACAATCCATTCTTCCTTTTCTGTTAGAGGTATCAGGCTCAGAATTAATGTTCTCATGCAGGCACTTGAATTTTAGGCATTTCCAAACAATTTCTCATCAGTGAATGCAATATCTCAGTCAGGAAGTGTCCATTTTTTGTCTCTGTTCTGACTGAATTTCCTGGCAGCTCTGGTTAGAAACTACAACAGGGCAGCTCTCATGTATGTTACTGTCTCCATCTAAGGTAATCATGTTTGGGCACTGGTCTATACAGAAGTGTGTTCTCAAGCATCCCTGGGACCAGGATCTCAGGAGGCTTAGGCACACTGGTTCATTCAAAAATCCAAAACAGTTGCAGGGATGAGCTGGGCACCAAGTTTCTCTGCCATGACAAATCTGACGTTCCTGTGTACCTGTAGAGAGGCAAACTGTTATGAGGGGGAGAACTCCAAAGTGGCAGACTACAGTAGCTACAGCAGTTAGAGACCAACAAAGGAGGGCTTATAGAAGTGCAGTTTGGGACTGGAGAGCCTACATTTTTCTCTAGCTGTGCTACAATCACCTTATCTTTTGCAGGATTTTTCGACTGAACTATCATTATTGAAGATTCATTATAAGTTCTGATGAACAAATGAACTGAATAGTCTTGATAGTGTTCCATCTGGCCTTCCCACCAAAAGTGTCTATCAAGTAGCTTTTCTGAAAGCTAGAAACTTTCAAGCTTACTGAGTCTGACCAGATCCTTGCCTGACCTCTCTTGCCTCTCCTGTCAATGTCTCTTAATGATCTTCCAGGGTCTTCTGCTTCCTTTTCTCCAGTCTTGGCTTCTAGACTGACTTTCTTATCCCCTCTGACAGGTGACACCCAAAGAGGTCATCTTCTCTTAGACTGCACTCTGGAAATCCAGATTTGGAAATGTACTTGTTTGCACTACAGCCAGCTCAAGGTTCTGTTGCCCTTCCATGGGAATGAGAGATCACCAGGACTGAAAAGGCATGATGCTATCCCTGCTTAACCCTTAGATGAAATAACTACTTTTCCTGATGGTTTCTCCTTCCTGTTCAAGAAGAAAAACAAAAAGAGTTTATTCTGGACAGTCTTAATGTTTTAGAGGCAAGGAAATACTCCAAATCACCAGAGAAGTATGCAGATGTATATTAATCCCTCACCAGTTCGTTAACCAAAGCATACTTTCCAACACAGCAGTTTGTAATTTCACCAGGTCCTGCCTCAGACCACATACACTGCAATCTAATGCAGTCATGTTGGCAGTAGCATACTCTTTTGCCAGACTTCTTATATGGAAGCTCCTTCCCTTATAATCAATGTTCTCTCTTTAGTTTACCAGTAGCATCCTAATGCTCACCTGCATCCCAAATCAAGACTGAACCTTATTGCACTAGATAATGAAATAATGCAGAGAAGCAGGCAGTCCTTGTCCAGAGGTGCTTGTCACGTACTTCAAGCAAGTCACAAGCAAGGAGAACTGGGAGGGAAGACAAGCAAGCCAGGGGTAGGATTGTGCGGTTGCAGTGATTCAGGCTGTGTAGATGGTCGCTTTCGTGTCATTACTCTATGTAAGGGGGAGCGCTCAGGAGGAGTACCAAGGACAGTTTGCTTAAGGAAGCTGTAGTCTTTCACGGGAATCTTTGTGCCCACAGGAACAAGTAATTCAGTCATGCACTCTGCCCAGCTTGTTCCTCAGGACACAGTTTTCAGCACCCTTTCCACAGTACTGACTCAAAGCAAGAAAGGCTGGCACTCCCATGCTGGGCTGCGTGAAGAGGAAGGGTTTACCAGTCTAAATTTTGGCTCCGAGTAGAAGTCTCTCTCTTATTTATACATACACTCAAATATTAGATTGTTTCAGTAAATGAAAGAGTACAACGTGTATTGGTGTGCGTGTGATAGAGGTGACAATTAACTGTAATACTTCAATGCAGTCAAGGGTAAACAGTGGTGAGAAGAGTTTATCTGCTTCTAATTTCAGCAAGAACAAGTTTATCTAGTTCTCATAAATATCACACAATGAATTCATCGCTTTTTAAATTTATTTATGTCTTTAACAGTAACACAATAGTAGCTAAATAATCTATCGCAACAGCAAAATAAATTCACAAAGATAGCTGACAGTATAGCCAAGTTTTTGAAAAATGTGGGTTTGACAGTTTAATTTAAAGGATTTGCTATTTTCAAATAAACACTGAAAAGAAACTATCATTTTGGTGATAATACTTTTCTTAGCATTTTTTTACTGATTAATATGTCTTGAACAGAATGATCTCTGATATTTTAAAGGATTTGAGTTACTCCTTAACATTAGATCACTATGCACAGCTTTTTAAAATGTACACTTTGTATTTGACACAATCCCAACTAGCTTAGTGAGAGGTCATGATAAATCCTAGCTCATTAAATCCTGAAGTACAGCTGGTTAAATAACAATACTTTCTGCAAAGGAGAGGTCTTCTATTCATTCATTTACAAGACTGCAAATCCAGGATTATATTCAGAAAACAAAAATAAGACATACCCAAGGAGATATAATGGCTTGGATTTAGGAACTGGGTAACCAGTAGCAACTGGTTTATCTTTACTTTCAGTAGTGATGTAGCAATATTTGTTCCTTGAAATGACTGCTTGCAAGGGCATCAAAGAATACAAGTATTGCAAAAGAAATCGAACACGGTAGAAAAAAATCATACACTAGGAATTAGATGATAAACCGTTAAGAAATCCAAAAGCATCAAGTGCATTTCCCCACATGCCATTCCTACTGCAGTAGCATAAACATCCCTAGTTCAACAAGAAAAGTTTTCTTTATGACACAGTAGCTGAATTTACAGTGATCTCAGTTCTCAAGTCATGATCTTAAAAAGCAGCTTTAATACTGACAGCAAGGAGACTAATAAAAACAAGTTTATGTTGGTTTATGACTGACATAGTAGTGTTCAAGGCAGTGAAAGATACTCCAGTACTGTAATTCACAACTTCACCCTTGATATCTGGCAGCCTTTTAGCCTCTACTGAAGGAAAATCCCTGGAGACAAAATGTCAACTTGCTTACCTTCTTTACAACTATGGCACTACTACAGCAAATTATATTTTCCTTTAAAGCACAATAGCAATATTCATTTTTGCTTCAACTCGCCTAGGTCAAGAGAACTATTTGTTTACAAATATTGATAAAATCCTGATTTTATCAAAAACCAGAACTACTATTAAACGTAATACTGAAATGGACATTGAAATGAGAAGTGTTAGACAGTATTTTTTGTTGAGAGATTCTTCATATGTTGACAGTTACTGAAATGACAGTAGTCATGATTCCTATCACTGTGTACAAATCAGTCATTCTGGACATTTCACTGTACTTCACAGTACCTAATAAAAGGATACAGCCCTAAATTTGTTGACATGCACAATTTTTTGCCATGGAAAGGAAGAGGAGCACAAGCTGGGGGGGAGGTAACAAATGGAGTTTACAGATACAGAGGGAGGGCTAGGAGGTGGGGGAAACAGGGAGCTGCCTTTAGGTAGAAAGAAGTTCAGAACATGGGACCGAGGAGGTGAGAGATGGGAACAGAGCTACTCTAGGCGACAGGCAAAAAAAACCCTGGAAAAGAAAACTAGGTCTGTAAAACTCGGACTGCAAAATACAGTTGCCCATGTCCACAGGATACAGAAGAACATGCCTTTCTATTAGTTATCACATGCCCTGTTCTGGAGGGGACCGTATAACATGGAGTTTTGTACTGCTTCCTATGCCTAGCCTACCCTGTTTTCCTCGACTGCTCTTATCTCCCCTCCCTCCCAGCTCAGACCTCTCTTTCTCTTCTGCTCCATTACTCTTTCTGTCAATGTGCTCCTTCTCCCTGCTTTTGATCACCTTCCCCTGGCCTTTATTCTCCCTTCCCCGCATAGCTCGTTTCTTCTTCCTTTCCTCGTGCCCGCTTTGTGCCAGCCTCAGGCAGGGTCCCCCATGCCTGCAGGCAGGGTGGGGGGCTGCCTGCTGGAGGGTCTCCTCGGCACAGCGCCCAGGGCAGAGAGCTGGAGCAGCCACGCTCCGCTCACCGCACAGCAGCCGTGGCGGGACAGAGCGCCTTCCATGCTCAAAAGCCAACGGCCAAACTCTGACAAGACCCCACTCTGTGCCTGAGAACTGACTTATTTTTTTAGGTTTATCATTTCTCTAAAATACATTTTGCAGTGATGGCAAAAGGCACATTTTGGTTGTAAGCACCCACCCTTCCTGCCAAATTTCACACCCTTGCTTCAAAGCATGGGTGTGCAGAGCTCCAACAGAATGACTGTATTGCTTTTATTAACATGGAGGGGAACATGAGTATTTTTGCCTCATACAGTTCTCAGATATGGATGAACTTTCTAAAATGTTGAAGCCTGAAGACTAAATGATACACTAATGAACACAGGGTTTTATTAGGCAACGTGCCAGGCAAAAATAAAGATAGGCTTCAACGACTTGCCCTGTTTAAAATGCCATGATCTGATAGGAGCAAAGATACAGCTGAAGAGCTTAAATACAAAAGCTGAGAGGAAGTGTTTAGAAGAGGGCAAGTGTAATGAAATAAAATTAAGAAATGGAAAATCTATAGCAGGAAAAAAAATCTTCCCGTCATTGAAATTTGATTAGCCATAGAATATTGTTCCTTTGGGGATGGTGTAAGCCACATGACTCATCACCTACCCTATAAAAGTAGGTTAAATAAAATATTAGAAACATATGTCCTGCTGAATAACCCTGTGCTCTCAGAAGGATGAACCATATGACTAAATATGACTTTTCCATCTGTAACATCCATGAATCCAAGAGAATTTCTGTATTACTCTGCTATGGAATTTAAGACTCTCTGATTAAACAAACCAGAAACCTCACTGAAAGACCTGATTCTGTCATGGATGCTTATGCCAATTAGCACCTTCATCCACAGCAGCCCTCTGTCCTCTGAATTCCCCTCAAAATTGTATTCCAAGGGAAGAAGCTCATGGAAAAGAAGAAAATAAATGTGAAACATCTTGTATAGCAATCAAGAAAATGTCTGAATTTCTTCCCTGGACAAAGGGGGTGGAAATGCTAGAAAAGGAAAGGAAGGAGCAAGCACCTGATCTGCTAGAAACCTGATCCGAAAATTATGGCTAGTCACCCAGGTTAGCACCTTATCCTGCAACACTGCATCTCCTTCACATGAGCAGCGCTACAGGCTCAGAGGCCTTACCATACTGCTTACTCACTAGCAAATGTACACCCCCTCTCTCATCAGTGGAGAAATCTTTAACGATGATTCAAGCAGCAGAATTATTTACAGTTTAAATGGCCACACAGTGTCATCCTCAGAAGCACTCCTAATTGGAATGAGTAACCTGCACTATAAGAAAGGTCAAATACAAAGTTGCTATGGAGAGCTCCCTGCAGCAGCAAAAGCAGATTGCTCAGTAAGACAAAAGGCAGAAGTGAGGCAAAACAGAGGGTGATAAGAATTTTCACATTCAGTCATAAAAGTGCAAATGCCATACTTCCTACAAAGAGGGCCGCTTGTCTCACTGCAACAGAATTGAAACGAGAGAATTTTCAAAGCAATAAACTGCAAGAGGTTCAATAAAGAGAGTGCAAAAATTTGTGTTGGTTGGTAGGCAGAATGCAGTTTAACAAATGGATCTGTTGTATATGCTGCTTTTATTAAGCATTAGTAGAATTGGTCATTTGAAATGAATCATGCAGGTGAATTCTAATACTTAACAGAAAAAAAGAGTATTTCAGTTTCCTTCTAAGAGTGATTATTTTGGATTACCTGGTTTAAAATTCAGAACCAGTGCTATGAGTACTGACTCCTAAAATTACCGTTTTGATGTTACTTTCAAATCACAGGGAGTGTGTGAAAATCTGAACCTTTGGTTTTCACCAAACCAGGCACAGATATATAAGCCTGTGGTGAAAGAATCATTTCTGGAATGCCAATTTCTGCCTGGCCTGACCTCTGTCATCCAGATTCAGTGGGGACTAAGCGGAGTCCTGTGACTGGGAGTTATGGCTGGCTGTTGGATGCTGAGCATGGACGTGCCTCCCCAAAATATAAACTTTATTTGGTGCTTAAATGGCAGAAGCTGGAACTTCTTGAAAATTGTAGACTATCCAGTTCATACTCTTCTAAGTCTCATTGATTTAATGGATACAGGTGTTTGCATTTGACAACATTCAGATATTGCTGATGACCAGAACAGCTGTTTCTCAAACAATCTTTCCAATTCTAATGGCAATGTCCTGAGTAGAGGAAAATTCCCTAGCAATGGAGTTGTATGATCAGTACTAGCTAGCTGAGGATCTTCCTGAAGCCATCCTTCTCCATTTGTTCCCCTACAGTATAATATCGAATCAGATGCTAGTAACTGACATTTGCATACGATCCCATACATTTGCTTTTATTTTGCAAAAGTTGCCAACTAATTATACAGCTTGAGTTTCAACAGTTAACATACAGTAAAATTTTGCATTTAAAGCAGGAACTCAGCCACTTTTGTTATGCATGTGGAAAGAAACATAACTTTCATAATTATGACATTCTCCATTTTATGAAATGCAGCTAGTAAAGCAAAGTGCACAAAAGAAAGGTTGGGAGATATTGTTCTTTCTTTTTTAAGGCCAATGAAAAAGAAGAAGTTGGCAGTGATAAAACACAGACGGGGAGAAGTGGAGGTGACCTGAGGCTTGGCATGTCAAAAATGAGAGGATGCAGAGGCAGAGGGATGTCCATTGTCTCTCCAGGGGCATCTGGCACAAACAGTTGCTGTGAATGGTGTGGCCTAACTAAGGTAACAAATTATGAGACCCAAGACCTAAATGTAGCTGGAAATATCAGAGTTCAACAGAGGTTTGTCATTGTGAAGGAGCAGAAAATGGGTAAGTAATCCAAGACTGAGAGGCACCTGCTAGCGAAGAGGAGCAGAAGAACACCTTGGCTTAGATGGATTACCTCTGGAAGAATGTAAGGACAGAAGAAAGAGGAAGAAAGCTACCAGAGGAAAGATATCACTTAGGAGGAGATTGGCTGCACTAAGGAGAAACAGAAAGTGAGAACTATGAAGCAGCTCTTCCCAAAAGAGGGTGGAGAAGAAGAAATAACAAAAATAGGCAAGGGTTTAACAGAAGGTGGCATAAGGATGATAGACAGAAAATCACAAGAAAGAGGGCCAAATACAGAATGATATGCAAACAGAAGGAAGAACATGCAGGGGAGGAATCTCACACGAACAGCAGAAGCGGGTTTACATGACTCCTAAGGAGAAATTCATGGGCTGTCCCCAGAGCAGACTCAGAGAATAGGAGAGTGGGCTGTCTGCCAGGATGAAAAACGTGGGCATGCCTCTGAAAGGATCATCACAGGAGCGGAAGAGAAGGCAATGGGATGCATGACACTGCCAGATTCCTGCTGGAATGACTCGGACACTTACACACAACTGGAGAGGACTGGGAAAGAGATGGGGGGAATTGGTCCCCAGTGTAATTCTACCAGTCCCAGAAGAGACAAAAAGGTGGACAAAATGTCAAAAAAAAAAAAAAGTATTGAAAGGTATTCAGAGAGAGAAAAAATACCACAAATGCCTAAGAATGAATGCTACTTCATGGAAGAAATTTTCTGACTTCCTTTTGTTTGCCCTGTGTTCAGAGACACAAAACCTGAACGCGTTGTTCTAATAAATAATAAAATAAAGGCTCAAAGTGTGTAACTTACAGAAGGCATCTCTCTTGCTACAAGCAGTCCTCAGGATTCCACCCACCAACTAAGCACCTGGGCTGAGACAGGAACAGCAAACTAACACTAGCTACAGGGACTCCTCAAAAATAGCTTACTCCACTTAGGCAGTTCTCGCTGATGAATGCTGTCATACATGCAAGTAAAATAAAGGTCTGTGAGTCCACAACTGTTTTTCAGGCTACTGTCTGAAGTAAGTCTCCCAAGTCTCAATTTTAAGACAGTATTTCTTCTCAAGTATGCTGATTTTTGGTATTGTGTAAACAATAAAACTGCCATATTTAAAATATTTATTTTGCAAAAAAAAATAAGGAATCCATGCATGCTTCTGTATTATGTTTTCTGGGTTCTTTCTCCATCTTTAGAAAATACAAGATCTGTTCTCAGTTTCCAGAATAGATTGAGAAAATTAAGATCATGGGTCTGATTAATGTTTCTGATTAATTTCTAAATTGGCAAATGAGAAACTTCATCTTGTGATAAGTTTAATCACTTACCATTTCTAATCACTATTAAATGCCAGCACCAGATACTGGCATTAAAATATCCACTCTAAACTTACCTTACCTGAGAGGAGTAGAAACTTTTTTGGAAACTCAAAGTATTTTTATCTGATCCTACACAAAATATGTTAGATTTAGCAGTGGGAGAAAGGGATTATTTTCAATGCTGATGATAAATGAAGGAAGACAACTCATTTATGAAAGAAATGTATTGTGTGTTGTTGAAATAGAAGTCATCTTCTCAAATGATCTAATAATCAATACCTTTTGAACATTTGAAAACTGTTTGGGAAAATATCATCTCTGCAATAGACCTCAAGTTGAAATCCTAATTATTTTAATGTATATATCTTCCAGCATTCACTTCCACTGATCCAGTTAGCATGGCCCACATTTGGGGAAACCTAGGTTTTCACACAAAATTGAAAAGCTTTTGTCCAATGGCTAAGTCACGATCCTCTATAGTAATGAATATGGGTAGCAAAACAAAAAGATAAGGAATGATTCTTTTGACTATCATACATATTCATAGGGCCTTAGTACTTACTCCACTCAGGCACAAGAAGATTATTGACACTGTTAATACTATTAACTTTCCTCTAAAAAAGCCAGCAATTGAATGTAGGTGAAAACATTTCTCAGATTGACTAGATAAGTTTGTGTGTTGTTAATATTATGTATGCAGAGAGGGAGACACACAGAGAGATTTCCATTCTGAAATGTTTAGCCTCAGAGACGGACATCTGCTACCATGATGTTTTACATCTTACTAATTTAAAACAGAAGTGTGACTTACATCTACATGTAAAAAATCACGTCGGATGTTCCCTCTTCAGCTGTTCCAGCCCATCTGCAGTTGCTGGTTACCAACATCCAAGGAGATACCTTGCCAAAGCACTGAACCACTGAGAAAGAATGATAATATCCTACTAATCCAAGTATGTACTTCTCCTTGGAGACTGTATTTTGAAATCATATTATCTGCTGTTTGTAAAAGTCAATCATGCTCTTAGACAATTTTATTTTCCTAGGGTAAAGAATTAAGCATTTTTAGAAGAATTCACAGAGTGTAAAAAAAGTCCAGATGTTCATTTCAAATTTTGAACATTATCAGAATCATGAATATAATTTAATTGGGAGATTAATTATTTCAGTGCTTTTCCCTTCAATCATTTGTGACCCTCTGTGCAGCAATACACACCAATAAATGAAAATGTCATCTTTTCTGAGCTGCATTTCATGATTTTACAACTTCTTTTTTTTTAAAAAGTATTTTATTTACAATATAGAATGTATTTACATGGAAGATTTGTTATTACATTCAGACTCTACAGCAATTCCTGTTCAGAATTCAGAATATTAGAAAAGGCTGCAATGTCAGGATATAGTCTCCTAACCCCAATAAAGCAGCAGGTACTGGAGATCACTGGAATCTGCTAGGAGTACCATTAGGAACTACAACATGCAAAAGAGTGTGTCATGTACAGTCAAAATTTCTTCTCAGCATCACTATCTGCCTATGATTGCTGAAGGTTTCTGTAGGATGGTTACATTGCTAACAAATCCCATGCAATTAAACAAGATGAAACTATGCCATCCTTTGCTTTGCTCTCTATAGAATCTAGTGGAAAGACATCAGCATTGCCAATGGACCAGTAATTTCACTTGGTAGGAGATCTCACTCCCTTTCTCTCCCTCCCATTTCTCCCCTCCCCTTCCACCTTTCTCCCAGTGAGAAGACTAAAATGACCTTTAGAATAACGCAAGGCTCTGCCATAACCTCCCACCCTAAATCATGCATAAAGGAGATAACAGACCCAGGATGTGACAAAGAGCCTTTCTTTTCTGATGCTTTTTTTTTTTTTTTGAAGAGTAAATACAGAGCCATGTGAGGACACCAGATTCCCAAATTCTTTGCATTCTAGAGGTTTGACACAAGACATTCTGCAGCCTGTCCAACTTCTCCTTTCCAGCCATATATTTTCCATAGGGAAACCACACGACATAACTTGTAATAAGAAGCCTTGAAGACATACTGTATAGGCTTCCTCCAGGTTTTGCAAGGAAAATGCACAACAAAGCAGCTACTTCCTAGACCTGCCCCATTCCTGCCCAGATATGCACATGCAATCTTACTGAGCCCCACCAGCATGGAGAATGGAACTGGAAGAAATGCAATGGCGCATAACAAATGGCTGCTGAACTAGTAACTTGTCTACAGTGCAGTATCATCTTACAATAATAATTTAGTCACTTCAAATAGGTGACCTCACTACTGGAGCCATGAAAGTGTATCTGCCTTATGGAAACATTCATTACATATCATTAGATCAGGCTGTATAAGCTGGGGGTAGCATGAAATAAGTTGCATTCTACTGACCTCTGATTTTGCCATCCATTCAATTGCAAAAGCTGTAGAAAAACTACAGCCACAGTGGGCAAATACGCAGTTGGGGCCTACATAACTGTTAACCTGCACCCTGGGAACAACAAGATTAAACCAGGGTAGTCATGTACAGAGACTTTTCATCATTAAAATAGAGGGGATTATAGAAAATAAGAAGACAGGCTCATGTCAAATGTGCAGTGAGGAGATGAGAGGCAACTGTCACAGCCTACAGCAAAAGAAATTCTAACTGGATATAAGGAGAAAATGTTCACCGTGGGAGTGGTTAAACAACAGCACAGGTGCCCCAAGAAGGTAAAGAATATCCGTCATTGGAGATGTCTTGTCCTCAGCTAGGCCAGGCCCTAGCCACCTGATCCAACTTGGGTATGAGGTTGAACTAGATGATCTCCAGAGGACCTGCCCAAACTGAATTTTTTTATGAAGTTAACATTTTCTAAACAGACTCTTCAACAAGGTTTAAACTCACTTTTCTATGTCACTTTGATTTTAATATGTATCCTTACCAAAATTTTACCAACCAGGAAGCAAAGCATGTGAAACTGTAGATAAAATTCCTCAGGTTGAAAGCACAGCTCACTACCTACCAGTCCCAGCTTCTCTTCTGACCAGAGCCAGTTCACATTTTTTTCAGCCAATCAGACAAAACAAATTTTGTTGCCTTGAGGACTAGAACAACTTTGCAGAGCTTGTAGTTCAGGTCCAGGGAACCAGGAGCAGGATTTTGCCACCCCCACCCCTTCCACACTAGCAGCCTCTTTTATCTGCCTTTGCCCAAAACTGGCTTGGCCAGGCACCAGTCTTGGTTACTCAGCAAGATGACTGGCACGTGCTACCAACACATATATCCAAGACTTCATTCACTGAACAGAAAGTTCTAGGTCAAAGTGCCACTTAGGCCAGGTCTAATGTACCCAATTCTGCTATCACAGCTGTGCTGATTGTGTGCAAGTGACAGACAGCAGTGAATGCAAATAGCTTCCTCAGGAGGAATGAAACATTACTAGCAGAGTCCTTAAGGCAATAAAAGGTCTTTGGTCCTATCTTCCCTAGACAAATGTAGTACGGACTACTTCTATACTGCTAAATGCAGAGCTCTTCCTCTCCCTTGGTGCTCCTCCTCCTCTTTAAAAAGGCCAGTCTCAGCCATACTGTGCACTTGGAACAATTCCTAGACTGCACGCCCCAACTGCTCCCAGAATTTGTCAAGGAAAGCCAATGTTTACCAAAGTTGTGTCAAGGAGTCTCCTAAGAGTTAGGCAGCACGGGCAACTGCAGTCCACTTGAGACAATGACTCGGGCCTATTTGCTAGTATAAAAAGAACTATCTTGCCTTGGATATATCATTTATCAGGGCCTTGGGTATGACATACTCTGCAGAAACCTCTTACTTCTACCATACTTCAGAGGTTTGCCAAAGAGCTTTGTTTCAACTCCCAACCTGGATTTTTCCTTCCCTGTACCATGCCATGGTGCAGAACTCAGGCCACAGGTAAAATTTCACATAAGTGCCACGGCTAATAAGTGATGAGACAAACTATTGGAAACAGCCAAGGGTTCTTTCTAGCAGGAAATTGTATAGCAACCAATGCAACAGCGAACGAATGATGAATCATATTATATTCATGAAATATTGTAGGCAGCTCCTCTTCACAATATGATCTAATCTACGGCAGGAATCTAGAAAATTTGGAATTGACTAGATGAAGGTACTAAGAAGATGAATCAGCTTGAACAAAACACTTCAGAAGGCAATTTGAGCCAAAAGGTCATACCCAAGGATGGGTATTTGCTAGGAAACCAGGAGAAAGTACATCCCAGGGAGATATGACAGAAACAAATGACCTCCAAGTGCAGATATTACAAGTAAAAATCCAATACTCATCTAGGTTTACACGATAAGGAATTTGCTTGGGAAGAGTATGAAGGGATGAAGAGTGGGAAGCCCTACCCAACACAGCTATACAGACAAAAGACCTTACAGGAAAAACAACATTTTTTTTAAAGAATAGCTTGTTTCCCCTGGGGGCAGGTGAGGGGGAGACCACCGTGGCTTTGCTGTATGTATGAATTGCAAATCTTTGCCTTTATAGCTCTAATGCTAATAGACAACACCTATGTCTTTTCATTCCTGTAAAGCACTCATTATGCAAACACAGGTTAAAGGTTAACCTTTTCTTGTTAAATTCTCTAGACTTTTGTGTTTTCAAAAGCACCTTTCAGATAAAATTGCATAGTCTGTGTGCATTTCTGAAGCTGTCACCCAAGCAAAATTCTTTTGGCATGGCCAAGGCATGACCTTTTGAAGGCAATACTATAGAATAAGCATATCTTTTTCATTCTCCTTCACATCCAAGTAGGATATATGTTATTTACTGCATAGGAAACACTAACATATAAGCAACCCGAACATGTTGCTTGTTCAGGTTTGCAATCTTCAGAGTAAAAATTAATAAATCAAAACTACAAGAAACAAATTGACCATGTTCTCTGATAGTTAACGAAACTGATTCACATCTCCTGGAAGAGTTTGATAGTTGCCATGTATCTGCATATAAAAATAGTCCCAGTGCTGGCATACCCACTGCTGGCAACGTCTGCAACTGCTGGTTCAGCATTTTCCTCCTCTTGTAAGCATGCTAACCTACCTGCACAAGCCTGCCATTTGAGCTAAAACAAATTACTCCCTGGATTCTTGGTCAGGGTACTTTGAGCATGTTATTTAAAATGCAAAAACCCCCACATTTTTTCTGCTGACTTATTGAAAATGTTCCATATAAAACATTAGGCTTAACTGGAACAAGTTTTATTCTGGCCAAGTTTTTGGCTTGGCATCATGCAGAAGGCTGGGTAGCTATTGTTTTATAGGGCCCCTGAACGGTGACCAAGTTTATCTAGCAATTGCCTTCAACCATCTGCCAAACATGAAGCCAGGCAGAAATGTCTTCACAGTCTTGAAACAAAACTGTAGGGGAAAGGGTTGAACTAGGACTGCATTGAGGAAGCAATTAGGCGGAACTGCAAGGGTTGTACATTTCAGCCAGGCGTGTGTTCTTTTATTTATCTGGGTTTATAAATTAAGATTACAAGAGAAGCCAAATTGTAAAGAACAAATTGTACATCTTTAGTACTCAAGTTCCACAAATACGTAATTCTGGATGTACTAGAAACACTGATCCTGGGCCAAGATAAGTCAGTTAAGTATGCTATAATAAAAAAGGAGAAAAACAAAAAGGAAGTATAAATCATCTCCATACCACAAAAGAGCTGTAGATCATCTTAAGCAATTGTGATCATATTGGCTTTTCATATTAGATTCCAGTTTCTTCCACTATGTTACTTATGGGACACAAAAAAAACTCTACAGGATTTTAAGTATCTTTTATGAAGAATATGCTAGTTTCAAATCAAATCTTGCCTATATTTATACATTTATATAAAATACAGCTGTGCAAAAAGCAGACCTCTGCTGCTCTGTGGCAAAAGACCTTCCCTTCTATCTACAGGTGCAAAGGATACATCTATCTTGCATTTGTAAAGGGTGCCCCAAGGCAAGGTTCAAGACCATATGCACAGCTCATAACAGCCTCAGGTGCAGCCAGAGGCCACTTTATGAAGCACATTACAGGCCCAGGCCTGGTGGGTTACAGGACATCTTAATATGCACCTTATAGCAGACAGGCTCCCCATGGGCTGCCTGTAGGCAGCCAGTGCAGCCGTCATGTGGATTAGAAAGAGAAGTCGATCCTAATGGTGATGTTCACAGTCTTTTCTGACACCACTCACAAAGCATGACATAGCTAAAGCCATAGGATTCAAGATCCATGTGACTGCAATTCCACTGAGCAAGGAAGAGCAAGATGTAGAAAGTTTCACCTGTTCCTTCCACCTTGGCTTCTTCTACCCAAAGCACACTAGTTCAGAGCAATGGACTACATAAGGAGTGGTTCTTGCAAATGAATCCACAAGTGAGGCAACCACCATGAAGACGAAGGGAAGCTACAATCTCATGCTCACAGGCATGACAACAGACAAAATTCTCTACACTGCCATGGGCATATGAGATACTGGATGAAGGAGTCTCTTTCTTTCTGACCAGCCCAAAAGGATCTTGTGAACATCCCGTCTTGTACAGACTGTGTAAGATTTGGATATAAGAGGGTTTTTTTTTTTATTTTTCCTGTGCCATTCCATTATGTTTTTTCCAAAATAAGGCAAATGCTATGGCCTGATCTGCAGCCCACTGGCTAGGTCTTTGGTGTTACACAGTAATTCCAAAATAGCAGATGTTCTACGATGTGTGTTTCTCCATGTATATCTTTTCTCATATTTGCTTAATTAGGTTCTGCATCATTGTTTTCCCTGTTATCACTTGTTCAAGGACAAGTAAAAACATCTAGCTTGGCTAGTCTGTTTTCTTACCTGAAGATAGGTGTCAAGAAGCATTAGGTTTTCATTCCTAATACCACATTAAGATCAATGACTCATGAATGCCACATTTCCATTTGTGTAAACTTGTGAGTAAAAGTCAATGCCTAAACAACAACAACAACAACAAAAAAGAACAGCAGAATACAGAGTGGATCACAAATCTCTGACTAATTTCTCCATATTCCTTGTTCTAAATGTATAAAATTCTTGCCCTTTTTAAAATTATTACTTATTTGATTTATACTCATGGCATTTGATTCATCCTTAGATTCACTAGAAATAGCCTTCTTTCCTTGTTTAACAGAGGAGAGACGTTGGTCTTAGCTCACATTAGAAAATGAGTAATGCCAATGCTCAATATCTCAGTCCTTGTGAGTTCCCACTCCGTGTGGGTGATATTCATCTTCATGGGTGGGGAGGAGAGGAGAGGAGGATCTGCCCCAGAACTATGCATCATTTTAGTCCACAGAATAGGGTCTACCAGGAGGTAGCACGAAGCTGATATTTAACCCTTCCCATCAGAGACTGACAAGTCATCCCTAGTTTAAAGCTATGAATCTCACAATGACTGTCATCCCAGAACCTTGTCCCCATAAAGATGCAGCAGTCTGTTCACAGCTTTCATGTTACAGATCCAAGCCTATGACTCAGACCCATAAAAGGATTTAGATCTCTGTAGTAAGGCATAAACAGAACTTCAGTCAAAACATGCAAGCCTCATGACTTCTGTCTAAACACACTGGTAAGTAGATCTTAAAGACACCTAAGATTTGAGGCAGGCAGTTTAAGGGGTGCTTCTGGTTCAGCTCAGCATCTGTGCAGACATGAGTCAGAAACATCACTGCTGAATTCACTGCCTGGCCCCCTCCAGTTAGGTCCATCAATGCCCACAGATGCTCCCTACCTCAGTCCCAAGGTGCTGAGGTTAGCAGCCATGCTCAAATTATGCCCAAAACATTCCAACAGCATCAGGCTCCACATTAAGCACAAGAGCAATGATTATGACTGTGTTCAAAACCATGGTCAGCCAACAGAAAGCTGGTAACAGCGTGCATACCTAACAACAGCATACTCAGGAGGTGTCTACTGGCATACTTTGATGCCTCTTGCTAAGATTAGGATACACAGCTCCTAAAATGAGTAGTTTACAACACTCTTTTACAATACTAAGTTTTGGTTGACTCCAGAAGGGATAAGAAGTGCAGTGGCACCTTGAGGACTGGCCATAGGTTTTGTCTTTCAAAATTAAATTCTGAAAGAAATCACAGATCTCATTCTTCAAAAATTAGACTTTGGTTTTCTAACCTGTACACTGCCTATTACAACTTCTTACCAACTAAATTCCTGTTCCTGTCTCTCAAATTTCCATCAGCCATCACAGCTTTTTTTAAAAATTGTTGTCTTCCCTTGACCCCATGTACAAATTACACATATAAATTAGTGAACTAAAAAGTGAAATGAGGAATATTCACTGATAATCAAGGACAGATTACAGACAAATATCTCAAAGAGACTCTAATAAAGAGCATCAGAAAAAAGAGAATCCTATAGATGTAGTGATACACTCAACACCTGCTTCGAGGCTAGTAAAGACTGAAATGTTAATGTGTAGAGAATTTTTTTAAATAATCTTATAGGTATTTTACTGACATTAATTGTAATTTTCTTCTACCTAGAAAGATCTCTTGCACATAACAATAATGCTGCCTGACTGATAAACAAAATTACTATTTTTAAAAATCCTCAACAAATTTGAAATTGTCTCTCAGTTAAGTACATGGCATATACAAAATAAATAACAATGGGGTGTACATTACTGGCTGGAGTGACATACTTATAGTTTGATCTTAATAACTTAGTCTGGAAGCCATCCCAGACAAGTTTACAGGCTAATACAAGTTTATATCATATAGCATGCAATACCTGTACAGCATACAGCCTGTACTTGAAGTTACCCACATTTCATGGCAGCAGTGAACAAACTGATCAACATTTCAAATATCACAGGAATCATCAATGTAATTAGTCACTAAGGAATGACTAGTACACATAACAGTGTACTGAATAACTAATGTTCTACAGTGCTAATGAAAAGCTCATCTATAGCTTATCTCATGATTAATATAACAATTAATTCAGACACCAAGCCTTCTCTCATACTAAAAACAGGACTGTTAAATCAGAAACTACAGGTCAGTTCTATTCTCCATCACATCAGCTGATCTGAGGAGCTGTATAATTATAATCAGGAACAGCATAATCATAACTCATGGTATAATTTGATCCAATGAATCAAAATATTTTTTGTATTCAATTAATCTGTATGCTCCCAAGAAAAGCAGAAAACATGAGATCATTTACCTGTTACTATTAGTCCTTTACAAGAACTCTTGTATCATTATGTACCAACCTGAGGACTCCTACTTAATCACTGATTTCATATACCACTAGTTATGTCTCTTTGCAACAGCACTTTCTTTCTTAGCTTCAGAAGCATCCTATATCACATCAACATTTTAATGGCTATGTATCCCGTGGATCATAAATTTATATGAAATTAGTAGTATAATTTAGAATTATTTTTCTCTTTAATGAAATTTGTCCAGATTTTGTTAATGTTTTATCCTTTCATGAGCATCTTATGTACTGCTCCACTAAATGAATTGGTACAGATAAAATTTGACTACATTTTTAGTGCATCAAGTTTAGATGCATTAAGAAGACCTCAATCTCTAAAAAAATCTTTAACAGTATCCAAAGTTGGGCACTCAAAGTTTGAATCCACAACTCAGACTTGCTAGTCACTTTTGGAAAATCAAATTCTGTTCTTTTTATAACCATGTCTGCTATTTTATTTGATGTTCAATATAGTTTAAAATCAATTTGTCTTTCACCAATTTCCACTGAATGAAAACTGGGTGACTACAAATGTTATCTATCCAGTTCTGTATTTTCAATAGTCAGCAATACCCACCCCAATTTTTTGCTTTCATAGAATCATAGAATCACTTAGGTTTGAAAAGACCTTCAAGATCATCAAGTCCAACCATCAACCATGCCCACTAAAACACGTCCTGAAGTGCCTTGTCTACGCACTTTTTGAGTACCTCCAGGGATGGTGACTCCACCACTTCCCTGGGCAGCCTGTTCCAATGCCTGACAACCCTCTTAGTAAAGAAATTTTTCCTAATACCCAAACTAAACCTCCCTTGCCACAACTTGAGGCCATTTCCTCTCGTCCTATCTGCAGCCACCTGACCCCCCTTCAGGTAGTTGTAGAGAGCGATAAGGTCTCCCCTCAGCCTCCCCTTCTCTAGGCTAAACAATTCCAGTTTCCTCCTCATTCCAGCCACTCCTCGTAAGACTTGTGCTCCAGGCCCCTCACCAACTTGGTTGCCCTTCTCTGGACATGCTCCAGCAACTCAATGTCTTTCCTGTAGTGAGGGGCCCAGCCAGCACCCCCAGGACTTTTTCCACCAGGCAGCTTTCCAGCCACCCTTCCCCAAGCCTGTAGCACTGCATGGGGTTGCCGTAACCGAAGTGGAGGACCTGGCACTTGGCTTTGTTGAACTTCATACAATTGGCCTCAGCCCATCGATCCAGCCTGTCCAGGTCCCCCTGTAGAGCCTTCCTTCCCTCGAGAAGATCAGCCTTCCCTCCCAACTTGGTGTCGTCTGCAAGCTTGCTGAGGGTGCACTCAATCCCCTCATCCAGATCATCAGTAAAGATATTAAAGAGAACTAGCCCCAATACTGAGCCCAGGGGAACACCACTTGTGACCGGTCATCAACTGGATTTAACTCCATTCACCACAACCCTCTGGGCTAGTCCGTCTAGCCAGTTTTTCACCCAGTGACGAGTACACTTGAACAAGCCATGAGACGCCAGTTTCTCAAGGAGTATGCCATGAGAGACAGTGTCAAAGGCCTTGCTGAAGTCCAGGTAGATAACGTCCACAGCCTTTCCCGCATCCACTAAGCTGGTCACCTGGCCATAGAAGGGGATCAGGTTGGTCAAGCAGGACCTGCCTTTCATAAACCCATGCTGATGGGGCCTGATCCCCTTCTTATCCTGGACTTGCCATGCGAGTGCTCTCAAGACAAACTGTTCCATACTCTTCCTCGGCACCGAGGTCAGGCTGACAGGCCTGTAGTTCCCCGGATCCTCCCTCTGACCCGTCTTGTAAATGGGTGTCACATTGGCAAGCCTCCAGTCATCTGGGACCTCCCCTGTTGACCAGGAACGCTGATAGATGATAGAGAGTGGCTTGGCAAGGACCTCCACCAGTTCCCTCAGTACTCTTGGATGGATTCCATCTGGTCCCATAGATTTGTGAGTGTCCAGATGGCATAGCAGGTCACTAATTCCTCCTGGATTAAGGCGGGTGTATTCTGCTCTTCATCCTTGCCTTCCAGCTCAGGAGGCAGAGTACTGGTCTCCCTATTAAAGGATAGCTGGTCTCCCTATTAAAGACTGAGGCAAAGAAGGCATTAAGTACCTCAGCCTTTTCCTCATCTCTGGTGGCAACATTCCCTTCTGTATCCATTAAAGAACAGATATTCTCCTTGGGTTTCTTTTTACTGTTAACATATTTGTAAAAACATTTTTTGTTGTCCCTTACAATAGTGGCCAGATTGAGTTCTAGCTGAGCTCTTGCCTTTCTAATTTCCTCTCTGTATGATCTAACAAGATCCCTGTACTCCTCCCAAGTTGCCTGCCCTTTCTTCCAGAGATGATAAACTCTCCTTTTTTTCTTGACTCCTAGCAAAAGCTCACTGTTCAGCCAGGCTGAAAATTTGGAGCTTTCAGCTTCTAAGCCCTGTCCCAGTGAAGACTTCACCAGAATCTTGAAGCTGATCATCCCCCAATACAGAAGAGGTCAGATCACCTTTTTCAACAGAATATTACTGTTTCCTGCAGCAAAGGGATGTATACAGTTATTGAAAAAAGGCTACTAAACTCAGTTTAAACTAGTATACAGGAGTAGGCATGTCCACAACTATGAATTGTTTATATGGAATTTCTGATGTAGCAATGCAAAACAGATCTCCGAGAGCCTGTCCAAGGGTGATTCAAACCAAGCATTTGGGTGCAAAGCACCCTTGTAGGCAGAGAACAAGCCAATACAGCTCATAACTCTTCCAGTGCTCAAAAGTAAGTCATCTCACATCTGAACTGTGCAATGTGACCTATTAGGAAACTTTTCCAAAGCTTACACTTCCAGCTGAGGTTCTTCCATGTGCACAAGGGTAGATTGGGAGGACAGGGCAAGAGTTCTTCAATTTTTCATTGTATTTTTGAGGACATCTGTAAACCTCTTATAATTCCAAGTTCAATTATGAGCTAAGTTTAAGATTTAAAATAAGGGACAGATTTTCAAAACTTCTTAGCTTCCATAATTGAGGCCAGATTTTCAGAAAAGCACCATATATCAAGCACAAAGTTCTTGGAAGTCCAGCCATTAGTGTCACAATGGGAACTGCTAAGCAATGAGCATTAAAAAAAAAAAAAAAAAAAGCTCCTAAATTGGTAATTGCAATAGGAAGTGAATGCACTTAGCATTACATACTTTTCACTTTCTTCAAAAGATCAGGCACACAATACTCAGGAGTCAACATTATCTCTTGTTTTAGCATGGCTAATGATCCTTTGACTAACAATCCTTCAGGTTATAAATCAGGAATGGGGTGGAAATGAATTTGTATCAAATTTCAAGATGAAGGATGATGTCTGAATCACTTCTGCAGATCTGTAGTGCTCTAGATGTACAGTGTGGAGGAAGAGTATACTTCTGATCAATCCTTTTAAATATTTGCTTGATGTCAATATTCCATTTATTCCACATTTATTCTATTTAAACAAATCCACAGATGCAGTTACATTCTAAATTATTAGTTGGCTTAAAAATTGTACTTTAAAATGTTATTTTAAAACTGTTTTTCCTCTACAACTTCCTAGTGATCTCTGGGAACTGCTATATACAGTTCTGGCAAGCACTGGTTTCACAGCTGCTATGAGTTATTTATTTATTTATGCACCATCCTACTTGGCATAATGGGTTTGATTTTGTTAAAAGCACAGTGAATGGGCACAAATCAGGATTTTCAAATTAATTCATTACTATCAACTGTTAATGTTAGTGGCTGAAAGCCATTGCTCAGACCCAGAAGGGCAAAAGCCATAGAAGTTGCTCAGCTTTCCTCTCTCAAATGTAACTTGGCCCTCAAGCTGGAAGAACAATTTCTAGCATCTCAGGCTCTGGACCAACACATGCCTGACCAGAAAAACCTCACAGAAATTACATCAGTGGGAATATTTGGATCAGGAAGCATTTTCAGGACCAGGGCCTTAACTTTTAATCTCACATCTATCATTTCCAAGCAGCCAGCTGACAAAAGTGCTAAGAGTGGATCTTACAGCAAGAAACACTTCTCACTGGGAAAGGGCTGAAACTCAACTTTCTTCAGATTACCCAGTAGCTGCCAGATTCTGCGGGTCTTTCTGTCACTGGTGACCTCAACTGTACTTGGAGCTGTAATTTCAACTCAGTGATGTCATCTCACAGCATGCTCCTGGGCTGCGTTGGGGCAGATGTGGTATCATTCACTGGTCAGCGATGGGGGAACTGTGTAAAGCCTCTTGCTGATGCCATGGGAATGGGGTATCCCAACGTTGCCTGATGGACCACATTGTGACACCAGCCCGTACTTTGCGCTGGTCAGCTGTTTGGAACTTAGTGTCTGTATCAGAAAAATTTACCCAGTAGATGACATACCCTTGCAGCCCATCCTGATGGCAAATACTGACTTCTACTGAGGACTCTTGGGAGAAGTCCCTGGAAGGTAAGGCAGGACATTCTTCTGCTGGGACTGGTATTTGCTGTGAAAAGCATGAAGGATGAAGTATCCACCTCTGCATGCTGTAATCAAGCTGGCATGTTGTCCATCATTCAGTTCCAGGATCTGATTTATTTGGGGTCTAAAATGACAAAGAAATGTATAATTTCATCCATTTGTAGGCTGGCCAGATACTACAGTCATACAGTCGTTAAAAATGTGTGTGGTAAATCAAGTAACTAAGCAGAGGTAGGCAGACAGATACATGGATTTTGAAATGCAAAACATTACACTTATTTGTTTTGGTTCAATGACACATCCTTCAGCATAGGAACTGGCATGCTTATGTGTAAAGCACCACGAGCATCTATGGTACTGTGTAAGTAATACAATTGAGGCAATAACCACTAACTAGTTGAAACAAAGAAAAATCACACAAAAATTATGGCATGAGTACTGTTTCATTTCTTTTTAAAAAATTTAAAACCTAGGAGATGACAGAACATCCTGTAAAAATTTGGAATAACACCTCTGTATATTACTTTGTTTTGGGTTTTTTTGTTAGCAGTACACACTGTACTATAGTGTCCTGATTGGAATTCTTAACAGATGTTATCAGTCTGATCACACTGTATTGGAAGGTTCCTATAGAAACTGTCGTGCCTATGAAATCGAAAGCTATGCTGTTAATAATTTAAATATCATCTACCAATACTGCAGTGTCGCACTGAATAATTCAGAAGTATATTAGGTTCATGTTATGAGATTTCAAAATTAATATTTGCATTTTGCAGCCACCCTTTCTAATCAAGTTTCCATAAACAATCTGATGAAGATAAATGAATCCCTAATTTGATGCTTTGTGCTGATAAGTAAGTGCAACTAGTTTGCGGGCTAATTTAAAGTTGGGTTTATGTCTAAATAACCACTGCTTCAGTCAAATCTTCTTTTGAATCAGTTGCTCATGTCACACTGCTACTGAAAGCTAAACCATTTTTGAGACCAGAAATGTGGGATTGCTACATAAGCAAAATACTAAGAAAGCTGCCCTAAGCAAGAAGATGAAGACTGTCATTCATTAAAGAATCAAAGTGATACCGAGTTTGGGCTCTTCCTTTCCAACAGAGGAACCTGGCAAAGCAGGAAAAGAAAGCATAGCTCAAGACTTCTGTCTTCTAGTGATTTGGGGTAGCAGAATAGCCCTCAAGGAGCCTCTGCTACCAACCTACGCACCTCGCACATCAGAAGCTTCCAACACTAGGGACTCAGAAACAGCTGAAAAGACAGATGTCCCTTCTCCTTCCCTGATTTTCCCCACAGCATCAGACAGACCAGGATTCTGGTCCACACATCACTCATTCCTAACACCAAAATCAGGTCAGTTTAGCACACATCCTCAGAAGTATTTGCACACAGCCACATTCTGTCTTTTTCACAGAAGCACTGATAAGAGGCTTGCCAATGCCCCACTTTTTAGTTGGCACCTGTCAGACTCGCAGGGACAGCCACAGACAAGGCAGCCTGGCTGTTCTCCACTCTATCATCTCGTTCATGAACCTGATGCTCTGCACCTCAGTGAGTCACTCATGAGCTACCTGCGCAGGCTTCCTACTGACAGACGGTTTACCACCTGTTTTCAGTGATTACTCCCCAGTGCTATTGATTCTTCCCCAAGTAATTGTTTGGTGTCATTTCACTGTCTCACCATACTTGTGCCACTTTGCCTCTTCCTTCTCCCTCCTAACAGCTTGCACTATCTTTTGTCTTCTTTCTGTCTTCTATTTTTCCCCTTCTTCATCCCCATGCCTGTTTTAATTCCTTGTTCTCTTTCTCACAGTGCTGTTTCCACCATCACTCTTGCTCTTCTTATCTATTCCAGGCAAACTTTTCTTGCTTCCTCCATGCCATTTGTCTTGCTCAACCATGGCACTGTCTCCTACCTCATTATCACCTCTGCTCTTCCACAGTTTCCCACTCAATCCTCACTTCTATCTTCATGCTTCTCTTCCTCCTTCTCCACATAACATTTCACCCATTTTCAGGAGTCACCTACAGTATCTAGATGTCTCCCTTGGCCCTAGATCCCTGCAATTAATACAACCAACATTTTTATGTTGGCCTTTCCTCTTCTCCTTCGCTCTTCCCATTGACATTCCTAAGAAAGAGTAGCTGGAGCATCACGTTTCTCTTTTCCTGTTCAATTCACCTCTAGCTGTCCCTTCATGCTCTTATACATCATGTGCAAGTTATGACTTCCTCAAATCTGACTCTAAGTCAAAAACCTTGTGCTGTACATCTCTCAAACAGTTATTAAAATATTACTTCTATTAAGACTTCCCCTGTTCCCTCCCCTGTTCTTTTTACTTCCAGTTGGATACATCTGATGTGAGTAGATTGAATTTGATCATAAAGTCCTGAGGGAAGTTCCTGACATGCTCTGGTTTTATTTACTGTCTTGTAACCTGAGAGGTTTCAGTACTGCTTGGGATTTACATGTACTTCTAAATGACAAAGAATAAATAAAAGTAATAAGATTCAGTTCTACTGCAGTCTGCAAGTATATTGCTAGTTTATCTAATGCTGATTAGAAATTAAAAGGCAAGCTTAACTGTGAATAGTCGTCTTCTACTCTTTCTGATGTTATGACTACCTCTTTCAGTAGCAAGTTTGAGAAATGACAAAAGCAGAATGATAGGAAGAATACAAAGAGAGAGCTGAGGAATCCCAAACAGGAATAAATTAATAAATTTAAAAAAAAAAACAAACACAAACCACAAAACACAGGAAGGAAAGCATTGAGTGCACTTGCCAGTTGGTGGCCATATCCAAGATCTCCTGTGATCAGAGACTAATGCTTATTGCATTCACTGAACACATACCTTGCATATTCCTGAAGCTGAAAGCAAAGACCTGGGCTCATTACAGTGACTGAAGCCGAGGTGTTGAAATGTTAACCAATTTCTGAAAATTTGTCCTCACTGTCAAAAAAGACAACATTTGACTCAGTGAGACTGGTGGAAGACTCTTTTCTATTTAAAATACAAAAAACCTCACAAAAGTTTAAGACCCTCTGATGGCAATATACTTCCTGCCCATCTCCTGAGGCCTTGAGACAAATGAAACAAAACTTAAGGACCATTTCTGATTAGCTTTTCATGAATTATAGAAAATGTATCTTATTTTTTCCCCATTATGTGTTAGCTCATCCGGGAGAAAGAGTATCTTCTCTCCAGAGACACTTCATTTGGTACAAAGGGAAGTAACATATTTGAAAAAATGCTCTAGAAAATGATGGATACCTTGAACTTTTGTTTGACAAGGTTTCTTAAAAGCTGTGCTTTCCTTAACCCTCAACTGGGCCATAGCAAATGACAATACATCTCCTCCGTGTTTACATTTTTCTGATTTGCAGTTCACCATTGTACTGGGACTAAAGCATGAGATGCTGTTATGACATACACTGGCTGTCCTTGAACCTTATTGCAGATAGTAAATCCATAGCTGTGTAGGATGACCTTGCTTGGGGATCATCATTTAGATAATCAGAATAGCAAAGGACAAAATTTAATCTAGGGTGGAAATTAATGTGGAGAGAATACAGGAAGATTGCTCCTATAACTCACCACTGCAGCCAATATAAAATCAGTGGTTTCTACCTTGCTGTTTGTGGTTTTGCTGATGCAGCCTAGATTGTCACAGGTTATTGCTCAAACAAAGTCTCTAATCTGCACCTGCATTACTCATTTGTTCTCACTGGCTGTACAGAAGTTTATTTCACACGCACTTAAAGATGTGGCCAAATGTGCCCCTGCATTACCATTGTAATATCAATCAGAAGGCATTTTAAGCACCACTCAGTATGTAGTCCACTAAGTTGGCAGCAGCAATCTGTGTTGGCAGCAGCAATCTGTGCACAAAGTGCATCTCACAGCGTACTTTCAACAATCCCACTCTTGCCAACAGCTTTCCTAGTGGAGTAAACATCTGCAGGCATATTTGCATGCCTATACAACTGTAAGCACAGACACAGATAGGCCTGTCTCTGTCCCTCTTACAAATGTAGCCAGCAGTGATTACTGCTCATCTCAAATTGGAGGGGCTTGGAAACATTGCTGGTCTTAATTTTTAAAAAAAATTTTTTAATGTGTATCTGTTGCTTTGAGACCTTCTACAGTCCTTCCTGCTGTCTAAGCATGGAAATAGGAGTGAGACCATGTTCATGCCTGCAGGCCACTGAGGTATTGGAACAGCCTATACCCTAGTCCCAGGACGATTGCACGTGCAGCTTTCTGTAATGGGCAAAGAATCTTCCTAAAGAATAATGAGTGAATTCCTTTTGCATTTTTCTTCCTTTTCCTTGCATTTCCGTTGTCCTTGTCATCTGCATTTTGCATGCAGTACCTGCAACACCATTTTGAAAGAGAAAGATACTTAACCACCAGGGAAGGAAATAATGGCAGGTTTGGGGCATACTGAAGTGATTAGCTGCAAGGGAGATATGTATGCTTCAGTGTTGCTCGAGATGGAAGCAGGTAGAATTGCAGAAACTACAGGGCAAAAAGGCTAGTGTGACCTTTTGAGAACCACATGTAATGTTACACTATCAGGCAGGAATACAATGTTTATAAACAAACGGAAGAAGAATCCTACCATGGCCTGTTGCTGAGACAGTTGCCAAACAGGCTGAGTAAAATCTACCCACAGAAAAGCATGAGATAATGCAGCCATAGGTTAGCCTGAATGACTGTATCGCAATTAAATCATAATTATATGAGGGGCATTACAGCAAAAGCAATATACTAAGAATTGCCTCGGTACATCATGAGCTTGTTGCTAATACAGATCACATTCCAAATCCACTTCAGCATGTGGCACACAGCCAAGTGGAAGAGTATCCGCTGTGAGCTCATTGTCCTGGGGGAAAGAGGATGGGCTGCAGGAAGCAAGCTGTATTGAAGAGCGAGGGCTGACCGGGTGAGCCGCTTTCTCACTCAGCCAGTGGCTCCCAGTGGTTTAAGGTCTGCCACCTTCTCCTGTGATTTCTACACAGAGGTGTTCATGAAAGTGCTTGCAGCCACATTCTGCCTCTAGCTTTCTTTTACTCCTTTTCTTCCTGGAATTAACTCCTCTGAGGCTACTGAGTGCTTTAACCATCCTTCACACTACTGTCTTGCAGTGGCCATGACTGTGGATTGTTTATTAATCTCAGAATATCTAGAAGTGCTTCTGGGGCACCTAATTCTTAATTGCCCAAGGCTTTTCTTTTTACCCTTCTCAGTGCCTTCCGAACTCAAGAAACATACACCTCTCTACGCCACAGCACATACACTCCACTGAGGCAAATGAGACATCTGTTTGTTTTTACTCATCAGCTGCAAAGGAGTCTGTGTATGGCTTCAGTTTTCAGGGAGTTGCAACTGAGGAAGCCTTTCCATTTGTACAGTTGTCTCCTCTTTCCTTCTACCTTTTTCAGCTCACTGTCACTGACTACACAGGTAATCTCAAACATAACTAATTTGTTTCAGCTTAAAGTGAAATGCACTTCACTTTAGTCTCTTTTTTTTTTTTTTTTTTTTTTTTAGTAATGTGCTGCAGAATATTGCACCACTGCTTACTGCAGTATTAATCATTTTTGTCCCTGGGCAGCATATCCTGAAAGATCTGTCTCATGCCACATGGTTGCTGAGGCTATTGCAGTATTTTCAATGTGCAAAGTTTGGCATCTAGGTCCAGGAGCCTATCCAAAGGGTTAGCTCCCACTGAATCCCCTGGGATTCCTGGGTAAACCTTTTAAGAGGCTTGAGCTGAAAAATACTTGTACAGTTTGAAATGTAGACAAATTCTCACACTGTTCCTGTGAGTTTGCATTTTGTAGCTTTTGCTAAAACTTTGGGTTTAGGCAAGTTCTTACTTTGTCTGGTTTTATGAAAGTAACCGTGCCTCCAGCTACTGTCAGAACTTACGTGAGTAACACCCTGTTTTATCAACTTGTAAAATTCCTCCTTTGCTTTATCTGTCATTTTTGCTGTTGGGTCCTTTGGTGAGACACCTGTATGTGTCATCCTGCTTCTGCAACACATGCACAGACCTATGATAAGAGGAGGAGCTAATAACACCATGGCCTTAAATTTCTTGGCTGGGGGGGATAAAAGTTGGACTCTGCTAGATACTGAAAATAAGTATCTATATCCTCAAGTGGCTAGCGTTATCTCCAGATCCTTGGGTTTACTCATGCTCTGTATGTCACACGACTTGAGTTTAAGTGGGAGGGCACCTAACCCTGGAGCCATACAGTATACTTCTTTGCCCAAGACAGATCAGCGTTACTGTTGACCTTAAATTATACGCAGTTTCAATGGCTGCTGCACAGCTTTCCAAGCAGTAGGGAACTGCCGGAATGCTGCAGCTGTGCACATTTCCCACAGCGTGCCTTCCATTCTGAAACAGTCAGGAGACAGGACCCAGGCAAAACTATGTGCTCCCAGCCAAGCAGAAAACTGAGTAGTCAGGGACAGAACAAGTACCTAAAATTTAATTTGTACTGGACAACCTACAAAAAATTTCTGGTCTATTAAGCTATATCATTCCCTGTGCTTTGCCACCATTACTAGCAAGTGACCTCACTGACCATTTAGAAAGAGTTCTGGGTCAGATGCAAATCTGCTCTGTTATTATATTTTATGCATCATTACTTTACCTGGTTTTTATAGTGTATTTTATTTTTTTTCCAACATGACTCTCCATGAGAAGCGTTAAAGAGAAAGACAATACCAGACTGTGCTAGGGCAGATACTGTCAACCTCATAATCCATCCCTGAGAAGTGCAATACCCGCCCGCAGTACAGCACAGAAATACTTTGTTTTCATTATAGCTGATTGTGTTTGTTCAATTAAATTAAAGCACACAATAGTTCTGTCTAAATCAGAGCTTTCAGCTTTGTTTGCACAGGCAAAGGGAAACCTCAACCCTTTCAACACAACCAAGAACTACCTATTCAAGCAGAATGTCCCAAAAGCAAATATTCTCAAAAGGGAAACCAGAATTTAAAACCTGTTAAAAACTTCAAGTTTCAATGCAATCTGTTTTGTGGACCCATTTTTTTTGTGCAGAAATTTCTTCAATACACAGTCTAGACGGTAGCCTTGGCAGGCTTATCTTTTATTCATGGAAGACGAGGGGAGAGCAGGAAAGAGAGATGATCTAGCAGTTGCAGATTTCATTGTACACCCACACACTTCTTGTTTCTGTTTTGATGACATCAGTGTGTTTTGTCCTTTTGCATCTATATCCATCACCATATGTCCTCTGTTCACACACATAATCCTCAGGGAATCAAATAGCAAAGTATTCCAAATATCAGATATTCAGATTTCCAAATGGTCTGTCCCTTGCACTATACACACACTCATTAGGTGCATGTCCCCACAAACAGAAGAGATGCAGGTTTTCACTCAAGTTTTAGACCTCTTTTCACAGACCATGGGAACTTGGGGCTTTGGGTCAGTCTATCTGTGTTTAATTCGATCTTATGTTGTCAGTCCTGCACAGTGCCAATGCAGGTAGTGCCCAGCCTGCACAATTCATAAGCTAAAAGATTTCCACTGCCCTCTCTTGATTGCTGCAGCAAGGAGAAGGGGGTATTTTTATGCCCTGAAAATTACTTTCTTTTTCCTGCCACAGGAGCCAGCTGAGGCCAAGCCATGCCCCAAAATCCTTCTGTCCTCCCTGTCATTCCTCCACAGACCAAGCACTAACTCTTCCACAGAGGAAAGCTGAGGAGCAGCAAGAACAGGGCTCTAAGCTGAGCAGGAGGAACACACCTTGGCAATGCACCAGCAGCCTGCAATTTTCAGAGTGCCACGTCCTCCGGTCTACCTCAAGCCACCCTTACACTGAGCATAAGGAAATGGAGGAAAACCAGAGAGGCACATTCTTCTGTGACTGTGGGCGTGCTTCCTATCTTAACGGGGGTCTCAAGCTCCCCCTTGGGAATTATTTCAAGTTTCCATTGCTTTAACAAAACACCAATTGGATGCATATCATTGGTCTGGTTCGTAGGCTTAAAAAAACCCAGGTCTGCTCTTAGCCATGATTTCTAGCAGAGAAGGTGATATTTTTGAGATAGGAGGCAAGGAGATTCCAAGGGAAAAACAGGATACCTGATTGTTCACCTCAGGGAGAGACTGAGTAATGCCCGGTGGCAGTAAACCTCCGCTCACTGCTGAGAGAGACAACTGTGGACAGGGGTGGAAGGTGGGGAAATGACTGAAAACACCAGAGAGAGTGGAATATAAATAATTTTGTATTCTTCCACTTTATGCCACACTAGAAATTATTTTCCAGTTGCCACATTCTCAGGCATCAGAGAATCAGGAAATTCAACCTTCTCTCCCTTTTAACATGTTACACTTTGGCAGCTCACAGCAGTTCATTTGGCAGGCATGTGCACCAAATGTTCCTTTCAGTCTTGTAACAGATGGAGTACATTACACACAGGACTGTATGCCTCACGTACAATATCTAATACTTGAACTAGGAAAGGACATCCAGCAGATCCCACTGACCACAGAACTGCTTCCATATCACTGGAAGGGAAGAAAGTCTATAAATGAGTTAGAAGTAAATATTTTCTCTGCATGGTAAATAAATGGGTAAGCCTGACTCTGCAGCCTTTGTTTTCATAGAAGCAAGCAATTTTTTCTTGTATATTTTACTTTATATATGTCCCACCTGAAATCTAAACCTAAACAAATAAATAAATAAACATCCTCTGATCTACTTACATTTATGGTATAATTCTTGCAGGAAGAATGAGTACCAGATCATTTTGCTAGCTCTTTGTTTTTAGTGGCTTTCTTGTTACGTTGTTATATATCCCAAAATAAAGTATTAGCCACACAAAATTGTCACAGACCATAGGCTTTTGATTAAGTTACAGATTAAAAAGTTTTACTCAATTCATAGATCAAATCTAAAGTTACTGGTAATTTCAAGTACAACTTAGAGAGGATTTTCAGAAATGCTCCTAGCAGACTGCTGGTTCCTGAGTGCCCAGAACAGATTAGTTGACAGAGCTAAAGAAAGCACCTTTAAAACATGGCAGTTACCAGGTGCATATCTACTGCCAACTAGGAAAGAACAGCAAGAGGGTAGAATGAGAAAAAGTAACAGAAGCATAAAAAATTAGAATCTAAACACTGATAGGTTTATTAATTATGTATTCAGAAACTGAAGGAGGGATTCACACAGCTGTGAATCACACAAAGTTAGAAACTATCCATGAGTGTTTAATATATATATATTAAATATATATGTTAAATTATACAGAATATTATATAATACATATTAAACACTCATCAGTAGTTTCTAACTTGCTGTGCGATTTGAGGTAGTATATTCACTCCCTCTTTCAATTTCAGAATCTGCCAGATGAGGATAAAAATATTTGTTGATATCACTGGTCCAGTCTGAGGACACCCTGGTATTTGAACAGCAGCCATTCATGTGTATAGTGTTACAGTTTTTATCACTGAATTATAGATAGTGCTGTCAGTACTTCAGCTACTCAAACACCCATATAAGCCATGGACAGAAAATCTTGTCTTACTCACTGCAGAGCTGTACTGAAGAAACAGACTATGGGTACATTTCCTGCTCTGTGATCAACTTTGTCTCATCTAGAGCAGGGTTGACTGCAGTGACAAATTCACTGTAACTTGTATGTTGCAGTGTTAGCCGCTGCTCAACACAGCTTATCAGAGATCATGGGAGACTTCCTCCCCTCTCCTGATATATTTGGGAAAGAGTTAATTTCTGTATTTTTTTAATACATCTATATATGATTAACTGCTTATTGATATACATCCTGATATGAAATAAGTCTGGTATATAGCAAAAGACAATGCTTCATTTGTGAACATAACGATGCATTGCTTGACCTGTCTGACCCCAGTTATGGCGTGGACAAGTGCATATCCAATTAGAGAGTAAATATACATACATGAACAGGCTTACAGTATAGAAAGGTTCAACCAAGTAGTTGACTCTATTTGTTTTCCTCTTATTGAAGTTAACAGTATTAGATCTACAAGAAAACCTACTTTTCGTCAAAAAATTCATTTCCTGCTGCCACAGAAACAGTCTTAAACTAAGCAAAGCAGATGTACAAAGTTAGTGTGCACTGAATTCTTACATTCCAACAACTTACCAAGGCCATGGAGACAAGATAATAGGCAAGGGCAAACAGCAACTTAATTCCTGGAAAGAGAATAAGAATTTACAGAGAGGAATACTTCTGTGTTCAGCCAAGCCTTATGTCTTTCCTCCAAGTGCAGATGGATTTTATTGTAGGGAAAACAAGCACCAGTAAAGCATGTAAGTTTACAAATTTCTGTAAGATACAGAAAATGCTGTTTACAACATCAGTATGTAGAGGTATTATTTCAGTATGAATGTATAACAAATTATTTCAGGCATGAAAATTCAATCCTGCTTGAGCACTCGCTTGCACCTACAAACCAAGTTAAAACAGAGCAGGCAAAAAAGAGGAGTAAAAAGCATAGCAGACTGGCTGTGACCAGTCCAGGTCTTCCCTCACACACAGAGACACATCAATGTCTTCGGTTCTGCTATGCTGTTGAAGCTAGACAGGGAAAGTATAGTACCCCACAGCCCCGGACCACTCTTCAGGACAGGGCTTTTGACTGTAGAGTGGCAGTGGTAGCGTGCTGAGGACTGTGGAGCACTAAGCATGACTGGGGCCTCATGGGGCTTTTACCATGTTAATAATGACGATATGGACAAAGGCCTTGTTGACAATGCACCTCTAGCAGACAGAGCTGTGCTACCAACGATAATGCTGTAACAGATACATAATCAAGCCTGGGTTGCCTGAGCATTTTGCTTTTGCTGGGGTATTTGCATGCATACAGTCACTTTATCTGGCCTTCTTCTTTCACTATTCATGTGCGAGACATCTGTCGGTATAAGCAATGCGATGCTATGTGCTCTGAGGTGAGCTAAGCATATTGATTTCCCTATGCATTAGACCTAACTCCAGAAATAAAAGGATAAACACGTGCAATATATATAGAAGGCATAGGAATTATCTGCATAGTTCAGTGAGAGTAGTCCAGGACTTGCTCTGCCCACAAACATGACTTGGCAAGCCACAAGGCAGATCCTCTCTAGAAGCCCCAGGAACAGACTGACACTGTGTTGTGCCTGTACCCTGCTGAATACTCTGACTCATGGTTATTGTCAAAGTTAGATGACATATGTCACATTAAAAAGTGATCACTCTCCGCCTATCTATCACCTACCAAGCAGTAGGGGCAAGAAAGACAGTGTGTCCCCTTTCAGCAGCAGCAGTCCACAGCCAGAACATCGACTTGACCTGACATGAACTTGGGGAGCCAGCAGCTGGGGTACAGCACAGTCTCTTACAAGACTTCTGGTGGAAACTGCTGCATCTAGTCCAACTATGACCAACAGGGAACCTGAAAAAGAGCTCAGATAGCCATACTCCTATTGTTTAACCTATCTTAGAGCATTGCAGTGCTTTGCAGGCAAGCATGTAGGTATCCCCTTAAAATATCTGGAAGAAAAGTACACATAATTAAGCAAACCTTTCCAATATGCATGCTCCTGTTTCTAGTACACTGAACATAAACTTACAGTGTGGATTTGCTGTGGGATTATTACTGTACATAGACTGAAATCTGACCCTTGAAACAGCAAGCATCTTTAAAAAACATTTTAAAAACCCCAACAAACAAAAAACCAAACACAACATCAATAGCAGTAGGGTTAGCCAATTTTCACTCAGTTACCAAAGCTGTGCAAAAATAATAATTAGATACCTGTACTTACACCCAGAGGCATGAACACAGTGTAAACATTTTTGTTTATGTACACTGAGGGTCTCAACCATCACTTAGAAAAAAGATTATTAAGACAATAAAAATATGTCAGCCTTTGGGCTAGTTATTAATCCTGAAGGCCTCTGCTAAAACTGTGAACAGAGGCGAAGCAACTACAAGTTTGAACTAGATCATACCAGACACCCATCTTCTTTCTTTACACTCTGTATTTCACTCTTTTTGTTCTCCCTTCCATTTGATTTAAAACACATTTTTAATACTGGTCCAACCAGTGCAGCATTCTCAAAGAACTTTTCTCATGATATAGAAGGTTTCCACATGGCTGAAGGTAATGAAAAAGTCATTTATTTCCAGCTTTGGGGCAATTCACAGAAACCTGCCTAGTGACTATGCAGGTTTGTAAAAACAAATCATTTGAGTTCTCCAGGCCCTAGGCTTCTTGACAGGTTATGTCCTGGCAGGCATCTATTTCATCTTTCCAAATATTTGATAGAATTTGCATGGCTTTTTGACAGCTAAACTCAGTGTTGCTGGGAGCTATTATTCCACTGCAGCCCTGCTTCATCCTCCTCTGTCTGCTCAGCCATCCTCGGTCTGATGTGGGTAAGGATTTTAAGACCAAATGCAGCTGCTTCAACAGGAATTCTGCACCGTCTCCAAATCTGATACCATTCTTTTCAGCCTACACAATTAATAGTTTCGGCACAACAACTTTACGGTGTTGACTCTTGAAAAGAGGATGCTGCTGTTAGGTGGCTACAGCAGTTTTGGTTACCAGTTGTCTGCCCTACTCTCCTGGAGGTCACCAATATGCAACAGTAACATCTGAGCTCTAGGTGAAACAGCTCCTGGACTACTAGTTGAACCTGGACCAAGTATTTATATTGCCACTGTAACAGGCTGGAAACAGCAGTGGCCCAAGTGTCTTCACTGGTCATCACCCAGATGTTCTTTGCCATAAAGGTGGTGATCTCCAGGAAGGGGCTGGGAAACAGCTGGGAGCAGTACGCCACCAGCACTGGGACTTAAGCCCACTGCTTCAGCCCCCTATGAAAAACTATGATTGTACAAAAAAAAAGTCAACTGTTCATTTGACTTCTGCTCCCACTTATTAATAAAAAATACCCTAGCACACATTAACAAATTATTTTTATGCTTCTTTTTCTTGTTTACAAGACCTTTGCTAGATTCCCAGTTGGTTAAGATAATCATGTTACTTCAATGGCCAAGGCAGCGCCTTCCCACATCTATGTCAGGTCCTGGTCCTAGAACAAAGATTTTGAGTTTAGACCTCTCTGTTGTTATCCACACCTTAGTCTCACTGACCTGATTGTACTGCAGCATGGTCTTAATGTTTCCTCTTCCAAACTTGAAAAAGTGACAATGGATTTGCTTTTTAATTACTATCACTTTCTGAGAGTGCATGGGACTGGCACTCTTTGACTTTAATTAGTTGTCTGTTGGATTTTAGATGACATTTAACAGCATAATCTCTGACCTGAATAGCATGAGAGCTATCTGTTTGGAAAAATGGCTCTTTTCTCCTGGGATACTCTTACTGCTTCTGCCAAAGGTGCTGCTCCACCTTGGAGCCCTGAAAAATAAAAGAAAGGGAATGATGACAGATGTTTTCTTCTAGGGCCTAAGCTCCAGGACATCTTCATCTTTCAACTAAAACTGCCTGGGATTTTTTTAGACCACTGCAATGGGTACTGTTAGACACTGAATTAAATCTCGTTGAACTGGGGAAGTTCAACAATTTCCCTTCACTTAAGATAGTTGCAGCAAACGTTAAGTACATTTTCCTGCTGAAAACAAAGGCAAAAGGAATCCCTTTGCTATAGGTAAAAGGGATTTGATATGTTTTTATTCGAAGCTTGAATGGATGCTGGACACTTCAGCTAGAAAAGAAGTGAGATGCTGACAGAGGGAGACAAAAAAAACTAGATTTGCTTGGGGCCCAGCAAGAGGTACTAAGACAAACTTGGTCCTAAACTAAAAGACTGTGAGGAGGAAATTATTGGATTCCTCCTCTGCTCAAAAAAATCCAAATTCTCTGTGTCATTGCAAATAAACAAACCAGCACAAACAAACCCAGCTCGATGCTCAGCCTCTTTTTCTTGCTGGCATATCCTAAAAAGCCCTAAATCTTTTCTAGGTACTTGGACCAAAAGGAAGGCAATTATCTGTCTAATGTCTTTCAGGAAGAAGGAGAATTTGTGTGGGTAGGTCTATTCCCTGCTGTTCTACATTTGTTCAAGTTTCGAATGGATGTATTCTAGTTAATTAAGCTTTCCATAATTTGCTATTTAGACAATTGCTAAATTATTTAATTTTAAAGTAATTTTAAGGTCTAGATCTGGAAACGGGTGGAAAAAAGAAACAGCATACTTGCCCATGGAACAGTTTCAGTCAGGTATTTTACTTTTCTCCCATTCTCTTCTTTTTTCCCCATCTCTCAGGAGGATGGGTGATATTCCATAATTTGACCCCAATTATACCTTTGCTCCAGTTAGCTAACTTTTCCCTCTCTTACTATAACCAACATATAATCGTTACGTGGGGACAGCTGGAAGCTTTTCCTCAAAGAAAAGAAGGGGGGAAATTAACAAGAGACACCATGTTTCATAGCCCACCCAGAAGACCAAAAGCTTTCTCTCTTCAATACAACTCCCCATGAGCCTGTTTTGTAGATATAGCCAGGGTCCAAATTCAAAGAAAAAAATAAATGAAGCGTAATTAAGGGAGCTTTACAGAAAAAGCTTGGAAGTTATCTTAGCTTTCCAAACTGTCCATTACTGACTCATACATGAGCTGTATCAAACTAAATATCTTTGTTTAAAAATATATATAATTCTCATTATCAAAATGACCCTTTGATTCCTCTCTATCCATCATTCTTTTCTTCACAACAGTGGGTTGGCCACATGTTTAGAAATCACTGAAGTGGGATGCTTACAGAGGAGAAGGGAGCTTTTCTACCAAGTAAGTGTCAGCAAAAGAGCTTCTTCCTTCCCTACAGAAGGGGAGAGCCACAGATATAATTACTATGGATGGTGGTGCATGGAAGGCACTAGTCTTATACTTCCCAGTTTTTATTTTTCATGATAGACTTTCAGTATCTTATTCTTCTGTGTAATTTCATGGTTTGTGCATTTGAAGGGGGAAATGAAAGTTGAATTCCATCACAGGTGTTGTTGACTGATAGAGAATAAAGTCTATTATTAAAGCTAGCTAGCTAATAAGAAGTTTAATTGTTTATCACTAATGTTCCAAGACTCAGATGTTGTGATAATTGCAATGAATGGTCTGAAGTGCAAGAAAGAGATGCCATAAACGGCAAGACATGAAAATGTTACATCGATGTACTTAAAGTTCTACTTCAATATATCCTACCTACTTTAAAAAAAAATAAAAAGACTTAAAATCTCAAAATGTAAAGCTTTTCTTCAAAAAGACCTACTACAGCTGGAATTAGGCTTCATCCAAAATACCACTTACCTCACTTGATTTTTACCACTAATAAATGCAAGAAGATGAATTTGAAAATACAAAACCCACAGAAAGCGAGTAGTGCTTGGGGAAACGTCTCCTCATCTTGTTCACGTTTACTCTTTATTCAGGTAGAATCACATAAGTTGTCCCTGTATGTCATCTGGTCCAACCTCTTACCCAAAGCAGGGCTAGCGTCCAAGTCAGATTAGGTTGCTCAGGGCCTGGCCTAGTGCATGGAATCTCCAGGGATAAATATTACACATCTTCTTGGGGCACTTGTGCCAGTGTTTAATCGCTCCCACAGTGAACAGTTTTTTTGCCTTATATCCAGTTAGAATCACTTTTGCTGCAAGTTGGGACTGTTTTCTTTTGTCCTTCAAGCATACACCCCTAAGAGCAGCACAGTTTCATCCTCTAAACAGCCCCCATTTTGCAGCTGAAGACTGCAGTAAGATCCCCCATCAGTCTTCTGAAAATTAAGCCAAACAGAACCAACTCCCTCAGTCACGGAATATGTGCTCCAAGCATCTTCTGCTGACCTCTCTCAAGCTTGGCAGTATCTTTCCTGTACTGGGGTCCCAAAATTGGATACAGTAGTCCAGATGTGGCCTCACAAGTGCATAAACAGAAAGGAGAAACCACTGGTGGTTGCATTCTTGCTAATGCAGCCCATCTTTCACACATAGTGTCCATCTTACTCACAGTGCTGCTTGTACTTAATATTTGTCTCTACAGGCACTCAGGTTCCAAACAAGCCAAAAAATTATATTTGTGTAAAGCCCAGTTGAAATAAAATCTATGATATCACTACTTTAAGAAATTATTAACCAAATGTTTAATGTATTATATCTCTTCAGAGATTGTCTGATGAGCAGAATGCTCACTAGATGTCTGAATCTTAAGATCATAAATCCTTAAACCATGTAGCACGCTGCAGCCACCTGTCTAGAAATGTTGGTCAGTGTCATAGTGTCAAAAAAAGTTAAAGACATATTTCATGCAGAAAAAAGAAAAAAAGAAGGCTTTTGCTGGTATATGTTAGTAAATTTGCATATAAATTGCAGCTCTGTTAGGAAAATTATGCTCGCAAGATCTTTCTATTGGACATGAGTCCTGTTTGCAGGATACCTTATACAGGAATGGAAACTACTAAAGCCAGCCCATCTCCCAGGAGTTTGAAACTGCTGACAAGGCAGTCAGGCTACTGGTGGCCAAAAACCACCCAGCTACTGTGCCAGCCGCATTTCTTCAGAGCAGAACTAAATTACACCATGCTTAACACCAGTTGCTGGGTACACTCGGTGTCAACACCCAGGGAACAACCCTGGTGGAAAAACATTTTAAAAATTCATGTAGATTATAGAACAGCAGATATGACTGGGGGGGGGCACAAAGTTACATTAAAAAGTCAGAACGCCGAAGAGACTGCAGAGTCCTGTAGAGCAGAAACAGGTATTTTCCACTCTGAAATGTAACTTGCCCATGAGAACAGTTCAGTTACAAAAAATTCACTTGGAGCAACTGTGCAGCGTAGATTAAAACTGTGAATTCACAGAGGAATTTAGTTTTCATGGCTGTCAGTCCAGTATATTTAATGCTCACTAACTATTAGAAAAAAACCCTAAAATTTTTAGACATATTATTAAGCAAAATACTATGGTCATCATGAAGAAGGTGGATATGTAAGAGAAACTGGAATATAAAGCCAAGCAGCCTGAACTGTCCACATTTGATTAATTCACAGAAAAATACCCGGCTGTATTTCAGTTTCAGGCTTTATAAAAACAGCCATTAGCACAGCTACTTATTCATCTACCAGAACGACTTTTGCACCTACCTGACAAGAAACTGATCAACAAAATATACTGTAAAAATTGCTTATGATTCCTAAATACACTACGGAAAAAACAAATCCTAACTTAATGACTCTTCTCAAATTTACAGTATTCCACTCATGACAGAAATGCATTTCACTGAATAGATCCTCTTTGAAACACTAAGGTCATATATTGTCAAATAAATTGCTTCCTAATTAATCAGTCAGCTTGGGAAAAAATCCTCCAAGAAATCCTACTATAGTATGCTCAAGTAACAAATTTAATTTCTTTCGCCGCCTTATATTCAACAAATAATATATGTGTGTGCAGGCAGGAATGTCCCCCAGAACATGGCCTGTTAAGTCAATATCCAAAAAATAGAAGTATTCACATCAAAAACATGAACCTAAGAAAGAAGGAAATTTCTTGAGGGAAGAGAAACATACCTGATGCACAGGGAAAAGCAACACACCATATCATGTGACCTTTCTTTTCAACCAAAACTAATATGCCTTTTCAATGTCATATATTAAATATGTGCAAAGAAGTACTCAGAAATTTTATTAATAGAAATTGCTTAGCAACTTATTTCAAATAACGGACAAATACAAGGAAACCACAAATCCTTCACAATTAATTAACAGAAAGAGAACATATTCATTGAATAAAGGATTTGAACCAAATTATTGTCTTGCATCTCCCAGTTCAAGTTTCCATGACAACTTTTTTTGCTTATGAATAGCAGCTTATGAAGTAGTACCGAAGTATGATTCAGATGTACTCTATATTTTATATGAGTTTACAAAAAGTAAGAGCCTCAGTAAAGAGAATAGAAAAAACACACTTATGACATTCATTTTACAAAGTACATCAGCATGCATTACAAAAGACATCACAACTGTGATGTGACTAATTATTTCAATTTAAACTCTCGACTGCTGGCAATAATGGCAAATACTGAAAAAGCATAATTTTGGATTAGTTGAGGTTCATCATTCCAAATCAAGCCTATGTCTACAAAATATTTCATTGCTATAAATGAAGCTAGTCAAATTTATTTCAATTCTGAACAAGTTTTGCTTGCAACTGAAGTATCTCCATATGCAGTAGGTCTAATCTTGAAAAGTGCAAAGAAACTAGGACTTCTGTTAACTTCAAAGAATCAATATATGAATGACCAGCAGTAGAAAGTACAACGTTCTCATTATGTGATCTGAGTGTTAAATGAAAAGCAAAAAGTTTATGGTAAGTAGTTTTTTTGTTCTTCCACTGACTGTGGTGCCATCACACGGAAACTGTTTTAATTAAACGTATGATTTGGGCACCTTTAGTACCTTTATATCCAAAACTACCCAACTTTTGAGGATGTCCGTATTAAAAGAGATGAAGCTGATACAGCACAAGGCAAGGAGCTTTGCAATATAAATAAATGAGCTGGACTTCTTTTTCAGGATAAATTCTTCTTACACAAGCTCCATTCTCTAACCGAGTTAATCAATTTGAAAACCTCCTAGATTAATAGGGTAGATTTAAAAGAAACCATTTGTAATTATCACAAAAGAAGTGTTCAGCTTTCCCCAAAGGACACCTTTTTTTCTGTCTCCTGAAGTAGCTCTGGAGACAGGTGCAGAGACACATGAGCTTGCTCAGCACAGCTTATTAACTTATTAACAGGCTCAGAGCCATGGTAATGAAGCTATATGATCTGCGGGCCAAAGCTGGCCCACTTCCAGGCAACTTTAAGTGCAGTCAGAGCAAATGTATTCACCTTCTGTATCTGTCCATAAAAATGTACTCACAGCCAACATTTCAGCCTCAGGTATTCATTCTGGTTACCTCCATTTTCAGCATGAAATACACCAGGAGCGAGTTTTAGAGATGTTAAGCAATGTGCAAATTTAGGCATCAGCATCCCCCAGGAACAGAGCTGTTCCTCTGAGTTTACTGGCCACATTTGAAAAGACCAGCCATGGTCAGTGGTTTTCAACCCGATGACTCATGCATTATTTCTATGAAAACAGGTTAAGGTTAAGAATAAAAGGCACATCTACCAGAGTCCTTTTCAGAGAATCTGCAAGATGAAAAACACTGGCAGCTCTGCCCAAGAAGGTACTCTGTTCACTGCCGTGGAGCATCATTCCCCACCTCCCACAGAACTGTTCTGAGAATTCTCATCCCACAGAGTGGCTGAAAACACAGCTCATGTGCAGAAATTCTTCTGCCCTCTATTTGTCAGTAACATTTTCCTCTATGACTAAAGTCTTGGGCATAGCATTGTTACTTAGCTTTCTGTATCTGCACAGGGCATCTGTTTTCTGTCACCTTGTGCTAATGAATATTTACTCACAAAAGATTGTCACCAAGCACTACTTCAATCTGTTGCAGAGAAATGCTGATTTCAAGTGTTTCAGAGTGTTTGCCTGAGGCATTCATTTGACCGTTGCCTTTCACTTGTGAAAGAACGAATTTTTAGGCACTCTTAACCAGCTTCTGTTGTTATCTTTTGTCCTTGTCCTGGGGACGTTAAGACACTAGAATCAAATTCTGTAAATAAAAAAGTAGGCTTATCACATCACTTTTGTAACACATTCCCCAATAGTCTATACACATGCTTTTTCAAATGGTGTTTGGAATGGCCGATTTACTAACATGGGTCAAAGTCACAAGTAAGAGGTAGATAATATCCCAGTCCAGAACTGTGTTGATTGATCTAAACACAAGAGAACAATATGAAGAAAACATGGAGCACATCTGAATCCTGAATAGCCAATCCTAGTATTTTAAAGGCAGCTCAGTTGTTCTTCTATCACATATATAGTTATATTATCAGTAATTTCTGCCAAAAAAAAAAAGTATTAGGAATACTACTAAATATTAGTAAAAAACACCAAATGAGGTGTTATGTAATTCCTCATAGTGTCTATACCATGTTCATCTCACTTCTATACACTACACACACCATACGTATAAAAATAGAATTCAAGAACACTAAAATATGACAATATCGTATAGGATCTGCAATTTTTTTCTCTGCTTACAGCATTTTTTCTTATGTATCATGTATCCAAATTACTGTGCTACAGAGGAATCATAAAGCCATCAATAAATTATATAAGTTAGCTTTTCTAAAAAAACCTACAGATTTGATGTTTTAAGTCTTTTAAAACACTACAGTTTTCAAACATACCAAACATTGCAGTTTTAAAGCATGTTTTCCCTTAAAATTCCAAAGCTCAAACAAATACTGGATCAAATTATTAATAATGGCTCATGAATATTTTGGAAAAAAAACCCTACATAACTGTATACTTTGAGAAAAAGAAGGAAACATTTCTTTGTCATGCTCTTTTTTTCCTCTAATGATTTGTTCTGTTTAGAGGTTTCTAAAGTTGCAATAAATCTCATAGGTGATAAATTAACAGGAACTGCAGATTACCATGATTGAAGTCACTGATAAATTTTAGGGGGTTAGCCTATTTGTGAATAATCCTGCATTCATATAAACTTAACAGGTAGGCCAGACAGAATGCAGCATATGTAAGTCTCCCTATTGAGGTTTTAGCTGGAAAATACCTCAGTCTTGCAGCACCATATAAAACATGGCAGGTCCAAGATAAAGCATGATATTCTCTTTTGCACAATGTAATGGTCGATTTGCATTTTGACATTACACATCTTAATAATAATAAAAAAAAAAGGGGTGTACGTGAAAATATTAAAATTCCAGAGAATATTTCTAATATTCATAACCTATATGTTCCATTTTTCAGAGCTAAACCCACTCCCTACCAGCAACCTTTTCCATCAAGACCATAATGAGATAAACACATGGTGACTGACTATCTTCCTTTAAACAAAGGCTTGATTTTGGTGTATTAGGTTATCTGTACAGCAAAGCACACAAACAACTAAACTTCAGTAAAAAATTTTAAGTGCTCCGTTAGCTCCATTTTCTGCAAATAGTTCAGTGAACCATACTGAACTGTAGCAATGAAGCAGCAAATATTTTCAGCACAATGCATAATGAGTGCTTTGATTTGGAAGTTCATTCACAGAATGCATCAAATAGTATTACCTGTATGCACAATGAATTTCTGTGTGTGTATATGTCTGCAAAAGGGGGTTAGCAAAACTCTACGGAAACAAAGAGTTCATGTTTTCATGGTAGCCATGCGAAGCACAATTCTGATTGTTGAACAGATCAAGGGCCTTGCATAATCGTGTTGAACTGTCATTCTCTACAAGACCACACATACTAGAAAGTCTTACTTCTGCCAGGAGGAAAAACCTGCTCACTCTCCTCTCCATCTGCTTCCAGTCTCCCAGGGCCACACTAAGGATACACAGGTACCCTCCACAGCCCCTATTCACACCGCACACCACTCCATGCACAGTGGTTGACACAGAGCTCTGTGCTACACAGTCATACAGCTTTATGTGCTGAGCTGCATAAGCTGCACAAGCTGTGTGAGCCACAGGTCCTGACCTTTGGAAGGTAACTATGTTAGCTGTCTAGGGATGAGAAGGGCTCAGTCTCTGTGCAGAGCATGTTCTCTCAGGCTCAGCTACTGCACCTCTAACTCATACGGAAGTAACTCTGAAGGTGTTCAGGAACTCATTGCATCAAGCCCAAATTCAGAAAAATAAAGATTGGTTCTGCAGTGGTGGAACCGAGAGCTTTCTGATACCCTCAAAAGAAGACACAGCATTTAAACCGGTCAGAAACAGCTGACTTAATACAGCTGCAAATTATAGTCAACAAGCATTGGCATCATGACTGCTGGGAAATTCTGCATAAATAGAGGCTATCTTCAGCATGAGAGTGACAAGGCCTGGCTCTGCACAACTTTAATTTTATTTTCTTCCACTCTAGATACAATAACTCTTATATTAAAAAACAAAACACTTCACAAGCTACTTAAAAAATAAGTTTGAAGGTTTGCATACAGATAAAAACAAAAAAGAGGTAAAATCATAATTACTAAGGATTCCACCACTTACGGAAGAAACTCCATCACTCCCCTACACACTTAACCTGCCCAAAGTCGTATCAAGCCCTCCATATGATCTTCCTCACCTGTTAGCATACATCACCAAGAAGGTACTTGTCCTGTAATATGAAGTTCATAGAGTTGTGTCTTTTTTCTTCTTCTTAGAACAAGGGTCCATCTGTAAAGTTGTGTAATGCTTCACTTAAATCACAACACACTATGATGGAACAAATCTGCATAAAAAAGCACATGCAAGGACATGATTTTGTCATGCAAAAATACAATCTGGTATATGATGCAACACAGCAAACTTTCCTGAACTTCTCCCAGATAATTTCAAAGTAAGCACAAAGGTATGGCCAAATTTTCTGTTCACTTGAACCTATAGACCTATGTCCTCCTCATCTTCTTTACGGTATATAGGAGCTCCTGTTTAGTATTACAACACTGGAATTAAGAGGATTTTCCTTTCTAGTGTAGTATGTTGCTGCCAAGAGTGAGTCATCTCAATCACATGGATTTTGAAGTGGCTAGTCCTTGCTTTTTGACTTGAATAAATTAAGATTTCTGCAATCCTGACTTGCTGTGGCCTCTTTTTAACATAACTATTTATCTTTCTAAGATCAGATAATGATAATAGACAAATGCCTAGGTTCTGAGTCGACTTACGTTTGCGTAAATCTGCAGCTTTTGCATCTGAGTTCAGTGGAGTTATTACAGGGGCAAAGTGACATAAGTTTGTGAGTATCCCTTGACTAAAAACAGTGCTTTCTTTGACAGTTTTTTAACCTAGGCCTAAAACACAGCTATCCCTCTAAAATCCTCTAAGTTATGGCTTCCATGATAGCTCAGACACATAGCATGTATAGAGCTCTGCAAAAAAAAGAGAGGAAAGATGCCCAAGAACTAATAAAACAACGTCCTGGTCCAATCTGCTTTCAAGTGCATTTTTCTAGTGATGGTCAGGAAACAGTTTGGTTATGTGGTGCATTATGCAATCACTCTAGCAGTCAAGTGCATTATATTGCTTCTTTAGAAGCTACTGCACTCTTTACTTAAAAAAATCCACATACGAGTATTTTATTTTTCCTTCTGTAACAAACTTGTCTTTTATCTAAATGCTTTTCACAAGTAAGCTAACTGGTAACTGCTTTTACTTTCAATTTTTAAACAACTATGTAATAGCAATTGCATCCCTCTTCTCTTTATTTTCAAATCACATACTTTCATAGGCCCAGATCTTATATTTATGCGCACTTAACCTTAAGCACTGTTACCCTGCAGGAATGCAGGTAATCTAATGACACTGTTTTCACTAGCTCTTCACTACTGGTCAGGCCTTCAGATAACAAGTTCTTGAGGCTGGAAATGGCATTTTTAAGGATTTTATTCACATCTAGGACAGCAGGGCTCCATTCTTACCTGAGTCATCTGAGCACTACTGAAAATGGAGAAGTAATGGGCAGAGATATATGAAAAATTAGCCTAGATTTAACAAGTAATTTCAATTTGGACCCTGCATGTTTCTTGGTGTATCTGTAAGAATGAAAAAATATTAGTTCTAAAAATAGAAAAGCGCATCCATGAGCAACATAGGATTTGGAGAAGCATCCAGAATGAGCATTAGGCTGTGCCAGAGTACATGTCTGGCTAGGCTTCAGCATCAATGTTTATCAATAACTGGGGCTCCTGCACACACACTCTGATTCCTCCATTTCAAGGGCAAGTGAATTATCTGATACTTACCTCTGGGGCTGTGTGCAGTGGGTAATGACATATCTACCCTGCAGCCAGAGATTTTCCTGGAGCTGATCCAAGCAGGCTTCACACAGGTTAACTGCAATTGCAGCAGCGTGGGGTTCTGTACAATCTGTCCCCACAAATAAACCCTTGTGCAGCTAGCTTCTGCAGTGCTGCACACTGCTAAGCCTACATTAGTGTTAATGCCAGAATGGCCCAATTTAACAATACCTTGCAGATGTCTGCGTAAGTGAAGGCCATACATTCCTCTACATGTGCAGGAAAGAAGAAAGTCAAGACTAAGACGCAACCTCCTATCCCCCTACAACACTAAAGGATGTTCTTGTTAGTTCTGATTGAATATTATTAATTACTCTGGTTTAATATTCTCTAATGTTCCCCACATAGATCTGGCCAGCCCAATACATCAGCAGTCCTGAAGAAAGATCTTATTTCGCATTTTGCATTGGATCAATTTCTGTTTTGAAAATATTGATTTTTCTCATCACTTAAAAGCGTAAGTATTACAGGGTGTTCTGTGGGTAGTAGAACTAACAAGAGGGCTTCCTATGGCGTTGTGTCCTTTGTTCTCTGTGTCCTCAGGCAACACCCTCACAAGGCAAGAAATAGAACATGCAGCTGCTAAGATGCAACTGTATGTGTGACTGTTGTCTGGATAATGGGCTGCCAACAGAACATCTAACAGCTGAGTTGTCTGTCTTTTTTTGTCAGTGAGGGCTTCTGCTTCTACAAAGCCACTAGTTTTCATTAGATCTCTAGGAGTATACCTCATTCTAAGTTTTCCCTTCCCCTTGAAATCAGTTGAAAATGTCCAAATGGGTTTAATAACTAAGGGAAGGCCTGGCAGCAAGAAAGTCTGATCACAAAGGTTTTGTTTCCTTAGGAAAATAGGCTAACAAAAAACCAACTGTAACAATAATAAAAAAGGAACTTATAAAGTGTTCTTTCTTCTGAAAAACCTTCTGGACAAAAACTGGAGAAGGGATTCGATCTTTCACTTAAGGAAAGGTATAAACTGTAGACATTTTTATACTCTACTTCCATTGAGTGAGGCTTAAAGAATTTCTGGCAAGGAAAAGTTCTTAAAAAAATTATTTCAAATACAAAATCTCTAATACTTTCCATGTTTAAAGAAAACATATTATTATATACATTTGTGGTAGCCAGTCTCTGTGATAACTATGCCTGTGCTCCAGCTGCTTGATTGCTCCAGCACCAGTTACCTATTGTGTGCTTCTGGCTTGTAAACACTGCATGGGATACAGGATTGTCAACAATCATTTACCACATATTACCACACTGCATAAAGTTCTCAAGCCTTGTTGATCCTCAGAAGTACTACTAGCTATAAATATTAAACAAAAATGAAAAAGCAGTGCCGATGAAGTAAATCTATAATTCTTTTAAGCTACTCAGCTGCAATTCAGGCATGGCACACTACCCGTCTTCAGCTTTTCATTGCAGTCTTTTCTTCACATAAACACACAAACCAAAGATTTTCTGCTAACTCCAGACATTCTGCCTCCCATTCATTAGAGCGAAAAACCCAGCAACTTTACTGCACACTACTTTTGATAGTTTGTTTTTTGGAAGTAATTAAGTGATAATATACTATCTCCCTTATAGCCATATGCCAAGGAAGTTCCCTATGAAGAACTACACTGACAGCTCTTTCTGAGAATCAGATCATCACACTTTTGAGATGTATACAGATCTAGTCTCTTGGCTACTTATGTTCCTGCCCATCTGCTGGAGTGGCAAGGTGCCTGATTGCAGACTGAAGTGACAGTTTCAATAAAGCAAAAATAACAATTAAAGAAAAAAAAAAAAAGCTTCCAGCTGACATAATACTTCCAGCACTTAAACTTCCACAAGGAATCCCTCCTCAGTCACAGGGATACCATATGCTTCTTTCACACAAGACCTAGTGACACTTGTGCCAAATTTCAGTAGTAGAAGAAAAGAAGACCATGAGTTCACAACTGCCAGGATGACAGACTGTATATAGCAGTGGAAAACTGAGTACACCAAGGCAACATGTGGTGTCCAAACATGTGACAAAGCATAACTGGTATCTGTGGCTGGTAAAAGCATTCATCTCTTAAGTGTATCAACTGTAACTGAGATATTCCAGTTTGTCTCCTCTAACTCCATATTAAAACAATAATGTAAAATAATTTTTTAAACTTGTGTCTTTTTGGCACGTGTTTGGGGCATTCTGTATTTATTATTCTCCTGGAACCTTCGTATCAGTATGTCCATATTAAAATGAAGTTAATTTCTGACAAGCCCAAATTTAGCATGGGATTTCAAAGGCAAGCTGAGTTAATTCCTGTTTGCATATGATGATGATAACAAACATTCAGCAAGAGAGATTTTGCCTTTGTGCAGGAACAGGGAAACCCATTGTTTTCAAAGGACTTACACAAGTTGGCACTCAGTAAGCAGCTCAATGAAGAATGTACAAAAAGAGGATTCAATGTATTCCTTTTAGACAAGCAGACTCCAAGGTTTACAGGAGGAAAAGTTCATTAATGCTTGTTTATCCTATCTTCCCTCAATCCAGTGAGCAGATCTGCTGAGAAACAAAAGCGTTTCTTGTAATCACATCTTGGGACAGAGCAGAGTTTTTAAGTTTGAAGTAAACATATTTTGGGGCAAAATACTATCGCAAAATGACATATCCAGTTGCCAGTTTAGAGGCAAACTTCCAGAGTAGCTACATATATTCTAGATTTTAACCAGCTGAGATAGTTAATCCAACACCACTGGGGAACTACATGTCAAGTTTGGAAATCTTCATTTATTCCAAACATTTAAAATACAAATTTGAACCTGACCAGGTAACAACAGTCCTCCATTGAGAAGCCTGACTGAAACAGCAGGTACACATTGGTAAGCAAAGGCAGCACTAAATAGTGATAAACAGGCCAACAAACATAGTGAAATAGTGACATCTATGTTTGAAAACTGTTTTCATATGGACATCAGGATGCTCTGAAAAGCTTCCAACTTCATGCCCATATCAAGTCATATGCACAGGTCTTAGTGCATCCCAGTGCAGAATCACGACTTGGGTGACCAGGGGTCAGATCCACAGAGGAATATAGGTTCCACAATGCTGTGTGTACTACAGTGACACCACATAGTCCTTGGCTTTGAAGCCTATCTCTCTCTAGCCTGCAAAGGAAGAGTTAAATATTTCAGAATCAGCACCAGAAAAACCCCAATATTTTGAGCAAGTATTAACTATAATGTCAATAGAAAGGCTACGACAAAAGTCTTACGCTTCTCTTTCCAGAGTTTTGGCACTGTATTTGCCCCAGCGAGAAGGCATATCTGCAAGGAGGTGTGGGTATTTGAGGGATCTAGCCCTTCAGATGGCTCAGCCTGGTATGTAATCAACGTGCATGCCTGCATTGCAGCTGGGTATGTCCTCAAGGGTCCCCGAACAGAAACATCATCTATAGAATGGACACCTGTGACCAGCGGCTGTTCTAGTGTAAGTTAACCCCAATAGCTCTTGAGGACAAGCGAAAACTTGTATCCCATTTTCCTGGTGAATAAGGCTATGGAGGTTTTCATATACACGGGACAAGAATTGAAAACCTATTTGTGTTGCAGTACAGATGAATACCACAGTGTATAATCTATCATTTATAATTCATAGCTCATAATTACTCTTAGTGAATGGGACAAATATTGTAGATTAATACTGACATTTTTTCTTATTGCAGTTTGAAAGGATCTTCTAGTCTGCAATTTCCTAATTAAACAGGATGTGCAATCACAGAATGAAAGAAAAGCTCTGATTATCTTAGCCTATGTCAGGCCGACACATTTTTCCAGTGAAACTACAATGGTGAGGGTTAATGAGCAGCGTTAGTGTAAAATAATGTTAATGCTGCATTTTACCACCAGCAGATAGCTTTATTTCTCAACTATTGCACAGTCCCACAACTGAATATTTCATTCTCTGAATCACACAGTGCTGCCATTTAAAAAGAAAAATCTCCTGGGATTTTACATCCTACTCAGAAAGAATATATTAAAATAGACTGAAACATGCAAAAGATTAAAAGATCAATGGTTATCAAAGAATATTATAGAGGTGAATGGCAGAAGGCGAGGGAGAAAGAAGGAAGAAAAATGCATGGATTAAACTGATTTCCAGTCCTGTGGGCTATTTGCAGCAAGCCAAAGCAATTTCTCCGGCCTGTCGTTTCCTTCCAGCTGTCCTCTTTCCTTGGGGCTCAGTGGAAGCAGGTCACAAGATGCAAGAATTGTTCTGGCAGCTGCAGCCTGCACCTAGCTGCCTCCTTTTGAAGGATCCATCAAGAATTGTCACTGATTTATTCCAGATTTCTAGGAAGTATCAGATGTACCATACAAGAAGAAGAGAACTGTACTACATGCATAACTGCTTTTTCTGGCCAGGGGCTGAGAAATAAGGCTCACTGCTACCATTAGGAAAAACTACACTGCTCACTGACTAGAAAAATTGGCCATCAGGCAAACATAGGTATATGTCAAAATTTTCTGGATTTAAAAGGGCACCACTTCTTTCCTTATTTGTCCAAATTAGGCAATTCCTAAGCCTATCAGGACTAGGAACTTCTAGCAGGGACACATGAGGACCAGAAATGCAAATGTCAGAACACTACAGAAAACACAAGATGCAAGACTTACAAGTGTCATTTGTTGACTTTTTTGAGGTGGCCATTTTTAAATACTCCCCTCACAATAAACTTTGTGTGCCTGTTCCGCACAGCCCTATGCTTCCATTTCCCCTGCTTCCCCATGACCCAGAGACACAATGACCAAGGTTAAGTCATGTATATAGGCAGCAGCTCTTACAGTAATGATATACCAGCACCGTTTTCATGGTGAGAAATGCTGGCATTGCAGTGAGTGCAGAGGGAACTGTGGCAACCTCTCAAACCTATACAGAACCAAAAGGCAGCACACTGATGCATCGCTCTGCAACACAACTATAGGCTCCATTCTGACAAAGCCAGAGAAGCCATGATTATAGAATACATTTGCCAAGAAAACCTACTGGTAATTTGAGTACCCAGATGCCCTCTCCTGATTATCTGGACAAGAATAAACAAGCCCTTTTCTATACAAGACACCTGGGATCTCCTCCGTCCCTTTTCACTAGAAAGTGAAGAACAGGGAAGAAACAAGTAGGTAGCCCTGGACCTGTCCACAGGACTTTGCAAACAGAACACAAGCTAAAGAAAAGTCAAGATATTATAATCTTTCTCACTCTTGTCCTGCCCATTTCCACAGGCCAAGAAGAAGAACCTTATTCCAAGAAAGCAGAAAAAAGGAGTCAAGCAAAACCTAGAAGCCATACTTCAAACACGCCCATTGAGAAATGAACTGAACACCCTACTCCTGGCTAGCATGCAAAGTGCCACAGTAAGACTGAATTTCTATGGGAAGAAAAAACCTACTTTCACAAACCACCCCGAGGAGCTACCAGCACTACCAGTACTACACAGTTCTCAACAACAAATAAACAGTTCAATGCCATAACAATGCTGGCAAGGATGAGTAGGTGTATGTTTACACTAACTAATGTTTTGAAAATAAAAGCTATTTCTAGAATGTGTGAATGTATCAGGAATTAGAGTTAAATTTTCCAAAACAAGTGTAGTGTATATACCATATACAAAGCAATAGAGTGCCAATACACACACAAATGCCTTGCTCTGAAATGAATCAGTCCTCCTACACAAAAATTAACAATCCTTTGGCTTCACAAAGGCTGCATTCTCACAAGCAGAAGCTGAGGCATGTTCATCTACCACAGAGCAGCCAAGTAGTTCACACCAGGCTGCTGAGCTGAACTGTGGACACTGCGTCAGGGACTAATGCGTCATTTTCCTGCATCAGTTTCAAGTTTTCTTCTTAACTCACAAGTAAATAGAAATATGCTGCTGTGGAGATCTCTGCACCAAGCAATACCCGACTGACTTTCTGTGGCTTTTTCAGTAAGAGTAGGAAGTATTTATATCTACCTGTGGAAAAGTGTTAACCTAGAAGTATATTTAAGGGAGCAGTCTGTGATTTGGCACCGGCACCCAGATTCACACATTAGTAAACGAGTCCTCTTTTGCGGATGCTCAGCGTTTGAAAATCCGGTTTACTAACTGATTTGCCTGAGCCTGGGTTAGGCTTCTTGTACTTGTGTCTACCAAACTTTCAGTCCTAGAAGTACCACAAAAGAAATAGTCAATCAGTGGATTCACATCACAGCGGGGAAAAGATACTTGCTCAAAATCTTTTTTCCTCCAGGATAACCTAGTCTACTGCCTTGCTCATAGTGAAAGAAATCATAGAACAGGAAGGAAAAACCCTTCACCCTGAGGAATCAAGCTCCAAATGCATTCCATGAGATGTAGACTTGTGATACAGAGTGGCTACAGAAATTGCTGAAAGAAAAAAGTATCACACATTTAACAGAATTCTTAAAGCACCAGTATTTTACTGGGTTTTATAATTAAACAGTTAGTTATTCAGGCTACCAACAGAAGCTGAGAGGAACTTCAGAAGAGCCTGCAGAAGTCAGCTGAATAGGCAAACACAGTGGCAAACAAATTCAGTAACAACAAATCTAAAGTAAAGTACATTGGAGAAAAAAAAGTTACAACTACGTGTCCTAAAAGGTTTCCAATTAGTATTACTGGTTCTGAAGGAAACTGAAATGTCACTGTAGTCCAGTGAAGTCCTTTATTCAATCAATGAACAGGTGCTGTGAGGAAAAGGAAGGGAAACATTGAAGTCTGTTAATGAATGGGAGATGGGACAATAGTAACACAGTGCTGCTGTAGAAACCAGTAGTGCAGACTCAGCCAGAATTTTGTACACCATTACCAGGCATTCTACCTGAAAATCGGCAGGATTATTTCCTAACAAGGTCAGGAAAACATAATAAGAATAATGAAAAAGTGAGCCTGAAAGACAGGAGTGCATCTCTTCCATGGAAAAGTGGTAAAACTGGTAATAACATGTAAAATAATAAAGGCACAAATCCTGGGAACTTGTCCATCCTGCTTCATGATACCACAACATATAACTGAACAAAAGGTGAGAAACTGAATATCAAACAAACTATTTTCTCATTCAAACTGCAAATATGCTGTGATCTGTGTTAATACAAGGAGCCACTGAGACAAGAGCTTAGCAAGACTTGGCCATTTCTTTGGCTTTCCAGAATATCAGGAATGCTGCTAGTTGATGTTAACATCCTTTGAAAGACACAGCAAGCTTGATGCTTCTGGAGGTTAGTCAACCTCTATCAGTCTCACCATCTACAGGTGACTTTGCATTGACCTATTGCCAGCGTTATAACCTTCCCCTAATTCAACAGGTACTGACAAAAAGACGAGGTACGCTGCTAGACAGATCACCGCGGCACTGAAATAATTCCTATGATCCTAGCAACTAGCAAAAACTTGGCATTATTGTCCTGGTCCTATTCCTCGGCATTCTTGGCATTACACTGACCTCTGGTGGGCTGCAGGAAAAAAATTGTAGAGAAGCGGCCAAAAAGCCAAGGAAATCGGATCCTGCAACTTTGGTGGAATTCAGCGAGGGCACGCAGAAAGCCTGGCATTGAAAGTGCTTCCAATCACTCAAGCCAACAGGGCAGGAGCAATATCACACTAATTACTCATTGCTTACAAAGCACCTTAGAGATATTTCAGCTTCTAATCACAATGCTCCCTCAAGATACTCTTACCGCTTGTGTTAGGATTTCCTACAACATCACTAGAATACTGCGTACACAGCAGCCCTTTATTCTATATGAGGAAAAGGAAGAAAAGAATACGTGGATCTGCAAGCTTTCTATGCAACACGTATCCCAAACTAAAGTGTGTCTGTTAAACTCTAACCTTTCTTGGCTCTAGTAAGGTTATATTTAACTATTTTTGTTTATTTTATTTTCTTCTATTGCACATTTTAATTGTGCTTGAAGTCAAATCACTTGTTTTTAGGAGTCCTGATAGTTTCAGTGACCTGTTTTGTGGCATGCTGCCACAAATATTGGCACTGACAAAACTCATGGAGCACTTAATTGATGCTGGCAACAGGAACAAGAGACCACAAGCCAGGAAGGGCAGGAACTGGTTTTCTTGCTGGAGAAAGCACAGAGGGGAATTATACCCTTACAAGTTAGTGTCAGAATTCACTCAGGAAAACTAAGGACACACCCTGACAGAGTGGAACAAAACAAGATGTTTATTACAGATTCAGATTTTGACTACTTATTAGTGTCCCAGGAAATCAATGACTAGTGAAACGAATGGGGAGCCAGAACTGTTTCTACTGCACTGTCCTTGCAGAGTGAGACTGAATATTGAATTGGGTCAGATTATTAACTTCACTCTCCCTTGCATGTAGCGGTAAATTTGTAAAGAAACTAACATAATTTGACATGACATTTCCGGGGGTGGGGGGGGTGGGGAGGAAGCACTCATCGGAGGATGTCAGTTGCCAGCTGTTGAATTGTACTTTGAAAATAGGAAATAAGAGTGAATGAAGCGATCATTGCTGCTGTGAAGTACTTTCTAGAACTAAAGTCAATGTCATCAAAAGCCTAAATAGGCTCTTTCAGTGCTAACTTGTCAGAAATATTCTCAGGTCTGATAAATTACTTCACGGATAAGAAGAGGCCTTTTGTGCATGTTCAGAAGCGCTCAACAATATTTAAACAGAAAGAAAAATCTCAGTTTAGGTAGCTGGTAAGACTGACTTCAGTACTGGGTTCTAAGCAGCTCAGTGGAGCTGGGAAACACAACTCCTGTCCATACCTCCTTAGAGACACAGGCACCTCACTGCTGGAAGATTGCAGTGCCACTCACAAGTTGGCTTTATGGATTTAAAAGAAAATTGTGGAGAAGTATACATCAGTGAGTGTAGACACTACCACCGCTCCCTCCCATGCTTTCTGATTTGGTGGGATGACAAGCAGTGCATGAAACACTTAGTGAGTCTTTTGGCTAGCCAGATAATGATTTTTCACAAAACCTTCAAGAACTTAATATTTTTCTAGCCCTTTGACAAATTTGGCTGAAACCAGCTTAAAAAATATCATTGACATAAAGCAAAATCATCTCAGTGATTAAATTATTAATCACATCTTTAGGAAACCAAACAGAAAATAATATCTCACTATTAACTTCAAAGCCAAAGAGGCTGTGTCTCAAGTCTTTCACTAGGTAGGTAAGCTTTTCTGTCAGTCACTGCAGGGTCAAGTTCTCCTCTTGTGTCCTGTGGCTAAGTTGACAGACTGGAAGACCTCAGCCACTGCATGCCGCTGGTCAGTGGTTTAGCTCAGATTCACCGTAAGAGGCTATGAAAACTACAGCAGGGCTTTGTATCAGAGCAGCTAACTCACTTCTGTTAACCATGCAACATGTACAGTAATCTGTGGCAGAACAACAAGGCAGACTGCTGGGACAGCAATGTCTTAACCTGCCAAAGCACAATTCACAAGCACCTTCTGTTAAAGCTCCTAGATACTTAAATGTGGCAGCAAGGTATCTGTTTCCACCTCAAGGGGACATTTTTATCCACTAGATAACTAAGAATTATTGTTAATTATGCCATCATTTTAGCATGTCCTGGTTTCATGAGGACAGTTATAACAAATAAAATATTACCAACTCTGAGACTAGGAATTCAGATTCACTGTGATCGTCTAGAGTAGAGGTCACAGAATTGCCTGACATGAAGTCATTCCTTTTTGAGTTATATTACCACTTTCAGAAAAGTTCTATTCCTGATTGGACTAAATCAGATTTAAAAAAAAAAATATTCAGCAATGCAGAACCACTGTTTTGCATGTTGTTCAGTAAGGAGAGGAAATACAGCATTTGTGACCAATGCCCCTTACCCATGCCTAATGTGAAAATCATGTTGGTTACTGTTTTCTTATGGTATCTGATTGTTTCAGCAAGTTTGCAGATGACACCAAGCTGATAGGCCTAAGGTAATGGTTGCCATTCAGAGGGACCTTGACAGGCTTGGGGGTGGGCCCATATGAACCTAATGAAGTTTGACAAGGCCAAGTGCAAGGACCTGCACCTGGGTTGGGGCAACCCCATGTATCAATACAGGCTGGGGGATAAAGGGATTGAAAGCAGAGAAGGACTCTGGGGCAGTGGTGGATGAAAAGCTGGACATGAGCTGGCAATGTACACTTGCTGCCCAGAAAGCCAATTGTATCCTGGGCTGCATCAATAGAAGGGTGGCCAGCAGGTTGAGGGAGGTGATTCTGCCTTTCTACTCCACTCTTGGGAGAACACACCTGGAGTACTGCATCCAGCTCTGGGGCCTCCAGCACAGGAAAGACATGGACCTGTTAGAGTGAGTCCAGAGGAGGGCCACGAAAATGGTCAGAGGGCTGAACACCTCTGCTAGGAAGAAAGGCTGACACTTGCAGTTGTTCAGTCTGGAGAAAAAAGGCTCTAGGGACACCTTACTGTGGCCTTTCAATACTTAAAGGGAGCTTATAAAAAAATTGTAGAGATGCTTCTTACCAGGGCCTGTAGTCACAGGACATGGGGTAATGGCTTTAAACTAAAAGAGAAGAGGTTTAGATTGGATTTAAAGAAGAAATTCTTTACTGTGAGGGTAGTGAGACCCTGAAACAGGTTGCCCAGAGAAGCTGTGGGTGCCCCATCTCTGGAAACTTTCAAGGTCAGGTTGGATGGCGCTTTGAGCAACCTGAACCAGTGAAAGATGTCCCTGCCCATGGCAGGAGAGTTGGACTAGGTGGTCTCTTCCAGCCCTAAACATTCTATGATTCAGTAACATCTAGGGACACCTGAAATGACCAAGTTTTCCATATAATCAGTTAGTGTTTTATAGACAGAATGATTTCTCACGTAGCTATTCGAGTTCTCCTGTGTCCCCAGGCACAAATAACATGTCACAAACATTAAAGGTTTCTTCTTCACTTACATAATCAAAATCTGAACTAGTTCCATTTGACTTAAACTTCTGTCCAGGCAGCTGTCCCTGAGCTGCAAATCACTTGACTTTATCAGCAACATAGGTAACAGATCTCCAGATTTACTAGCTTGACTGTCAGCAACAATCTGATCAGCGTCCTCTGCAAGACCAGTTACTTCTGTATGTTAAGTATCACTTTACTCAAAGTGCTGACCTTTCTGCAAGTGTAAGTTAGGCTTGAGGCAATGCTTGAGACAATCTTCTTTATGTGGAAAACAGAATTTTGAATGACAATCCAAAGCTACTGAGGGTGCAACTGCTTAAACTTAATGTTAACAATTTGTTAGTTTTGCTATGAACTTAAACAGAGCACTAATACACCATCTGTTTTAGAGATATGCCTAAGCATAATGACAAAAAACCTAATTTCTGTAAAGCAAACTGAGCGTAAATTATCAAAGGAAGAATCCTGCACTCCTGCAAGTCTGTACACTTCTCCAGAAGCTAAGTGGAGACATCTGCTTGTGCCTTAGCTTTTTCTTACATTTATCTCCCCCCACCCCCAACTACCAAGACTGCAATGAATCATGCCTCTTCCCTAACACTTGGGCATTTGGCAGCCCTTTTATTACCTCCTGTAATTTAGTGAAGATGTCACACATCAGGCTGACCTGCAGAAGTGACTTTGCAACTGTGCCTTCTGGACACCAGATGTAACCACTCTCTCTGCTATTCCCAGGTAAGGAGGAGCTAGAAGAAGCAGGCAGGCCACAACAGCTGTAACAAGCAGAGCAAGAAAGGCAGGTAAGAGAGCTGTGCAGGTCTCACGTTTCTCTACAGCTGGTACTAGTCTCATTCTGCTTTTTCTCCAGTCGTGGTCCCAGTTTATCCTCCTGGTGTACATAACTGCTCTATTCCCCTCTTCTCACAATCTTTCAAATATGGTATGTACTGCCTCCACTTACAGGGTCAGCAAATCTGGAAATTGTGCACTCAGAACAGAGCCTCTGCCAGCGTTCAAGTGTTAAAATATGCAGGGCTGGGAAGCAAACAGCAGGACACTACCAATATGATCACAAATGAGTAAAACACAAGATCAGGACACTTACGTGCAGCTGTCTCACTATCAACCTCGTCACCTTTCACAAGAGCTACTGCAAAAATGCAGACCCAGCGTGCTCAGAAGCAAAACCTAATGGGGCCTGTGAGCATGCGGATCATCTCCCACCCCGCAAGTCCCCCAGAAAGTGCTGCCCAGGAGGACCCCGTGCCTGCAGCAGGGAGCCTTAACAGAGTGAGAGCTTCAGGCACGACAGACGTTTTCTGTGACAGCTTAGTCGTACCATCAGGGGCCCAGCTTAGACAAGCCATAGTGGCGAAAGCTCCACAACGCGCCCAGCTCGCTGGCGTAAACACGCTGCACACACGGCAGCCCCCTTGCCACAGGACAACAGGTACAAGGGTAAACTTCCCACCGCAGCCGCTTCAGCACCAAAACCCGCGGCGCCACCGCCCCAGGGCACCGAGCGCCCACCGCGGGCGGCAGCTCCCTCACGCTCCGGCCGGCGGCGGCGCCGAGAGGAAGGCGGCACTCGCTCGGCTCCCCGCCCGCGCTCAACGGCCTGGCGGCGGCACTGCGCATGCCGGTGCACGGCGTGCAGTGCACGCAGGCCCCGCCCCGCCCTGACCCTTCTCCCCGGACTGCTTCCATCGCCGTGTTCGCGCAGGTGGTTCGGGGCGGTGTTGTCGCAGACCTCGACGTCTTGCTGCTGTTCGGAATTCCATCTGGTGAAGGGACGGAGGTTGTAGCCTCCCGTCTGTGGGCGACCTGGTACGCTCTTCTGCGCTGCGGGAGGAGCTGGCTCACGGCGTGTGCCGCGTCCGCGCCCCCCCCCCCCCCGCGGGATCATTGGCTCATGCCTCTTGAGGCATGCGGGGAGCAGCAGGGGTCGCTGGTCTCTTCCTCGGCGCGCGCGGAGGCCGTTGGGCGGGCGGCGGTTGGGGGCGCGGGGCCGGCAGGCGCGCGCGGCGGGGCTCGGGTGAGCCCGCCCGTCGCCGGACCGAGGACTTGCCCGCCGGGGCGCCTTAACGGTCCAGAGCGTGTCGGGTCTCTGCTGGCAGCGGCTGACCGGGTCAGGGTGCTCGCTGAAGAGGTAGGCCAGGCTGTAGCGGGCGGGGCGGGCTGGTCCGGGAACGGGAGTCGGCGGCAGGCCTTCAAACGTCCTCCCTAAAAGCCTAGTGCTGCTCTCCCCGCTCTGTGAGGTGCCGCGGGCACGGGAGCTGGGAGGGCTTGGCCGGGCCTGGAGTGCCAGTTTGTGAGGGGAACAGCCGTGCCACTTTAGCATGCGAACGACCTTTCCTTTCCCTCTCCTTATTTTGTCTTCGTGAAACAAAGCATTGAGTGAATCGGTGGTCCTTCATCCTCTGGAGTTTCTAGTTTTGAAGGCTGCTATGTAGGCTTCTCACTGCTGCTTGGGAGACCTTTCCAAAAGCTCACGTTTTGGAAGAACAAGTTTTCTAGTTGCTTTATGTAGTTGGTTTATACTGAATTCTTTGGGGCACGCTTTTGCTATGTGGCCAGCAGTGCATGGTCTTAAATGCGCCATATCCTTCGATAGAAGAACCACCTGTTTTAAAGGAACACTTTTTTAGTAACGTGTGAAAGATGGCTGGGGCCATCGTACACAGCCACCGGTGCCTGGCTTTCTGAAATGTTGATGGGTTTCTGCATAATTCCTGGTTGCTGTAGCGGCCACGGGAACTTGTGTAATAGAGTAACCCTTAATCTTAAAATGTGCTGATAGGGATGATTGGGGCTTTTTTTTTTTTTTGAGGGTGATGGGGGGACATAGAGTCTGCTGTCTGTTCTTGGAAATCAGGGAACTATTTCAGGTATTTCTTGTTAGGCTCCTTGTGCTGTTTGTGTATCTCAGTCACTCTTCCAAGTGAACGTGTGTTCTCCATTTTATTTCAGATGAAAGCAATGGAAGTCTGTCAGTGGCCAGAGCAGGCACCAGCATGACCACAAGATGTCCCAAGAGCATGGTGTGCTTGGTTTTTCTTATTAAATGCTTACTCTGTATAAAACGTTACTTGCTTGTGAATTCTTAGGTATTTGCCTATTGATGAATTAATCTTTTTCATATGCTGTTAATTTAATTTTGCAGAGGTGATCAGTTCTAATACTTAAATTTTTGCCTTTGTGTTGCCTGTTCATTCCTGTCCAGAATGAATGTGGTGTCAAAAAAGGCAAACAGGAATTCTTGCTCAAACTGTTTAAGGAGCTGGTTATTTACCTTTCTCCTGCCTGTTTTTGCAAGGACAAAAAAAATCTAGAAATTGTATGGTGGAGCAGTTACATGGTAGACTTTGTGCTTCAGTCTTTTTAAATGAAGAATCTGACAGTTATTATAAGAGGAAAACCTAAAAATATAATGGCCACTTCTAGCATTGTTTAGCTCTCCTGTCTATTGTGATAAGATCTTACATCTGTGCTGCAAGTAATTAGTACATGACATTTCAGACTCCTGCAGTGGCCTCTAGTTTTTCTATTGCAAAAAGATCTCTACAGCTTCAGCATACTCAGCTACAGAAAAGATTAAAATCTTCTTTAATGGGGAAAAAACATGTTTTGCCTTCGTGCATTTACCTTTTTGTTATTTATGTCTGGTATTGGAAAGGTATAAAGAGAATCTCTGCATGACTGTTTGATATTGGGTAATAATGTATTCTACTCTTCTGCTGTACAAAGAACAGTCTTTCCTTGATACACTTTTGAAAATGTAAAGTATACTTTAATATTGCTATTGCAGGCAGCTCTCACCTTGGGGACTGTGGAGCCTGTTCCTACCAGAATGCTTAACACTATGAACAGTTCTTGCAGAGTTCCAGTGTGTTTTGCTAAAAGTTCAGAAGCTCACAGAGATAGCCCGATGTGGAGAAAGCCTCTAAGCAGGAGAAGGGCATGTAGGAAAAAGTTACAAAGTACTGATTGCCCAGCTGTCCTGCAACTTCCTTCATTAGGTGAGTAACAATAATTTCATGTGCAGCTGTGTCCCTCAGCCTTGTCTTACAATGAAGCAGACTTTCAGTTGAAAAAAGAAGTTTGGTAGAATGACTTTAGAGCAGAAATTGGAAATGAAACATTGAGAGTGAGATCAGCCTGATGACAATGTTCTCATCAACAAAAGCAAAGTAAAAGGTTTGGTGTGAATGGCTTATTAAAAGCAGTGCATGGCTGCCAGTGTGTCCCAGAGGCGTCTGTGCTTTTCTATGTTTGGTTTTTGGGGGTGATACTGTGGAGCAGTTCAGAATACAATGACTGAATCAAAGACTGCTGAAATGTGACAGCTCGGAATCTTATATGCAATATGCTGTTTCACTGTAGGGTCTTGGAAAAGTCAACACTATTGAAAGGTTGAGTAGTGCAAGTCAGCATGAAATTCAGTGGTACAAACAAGACACTAATAAAAATTGCGTGTATTATGAAAGATATCTTCCGTGCTGAAACTGTGGTTTGTGTAACCTACATACCCAAGGGCATGACAAATAATCGAAGTCTTTGAAGCCAGGACCTTCTTGGTCAATATTGGAAATGTGATCTAAGAATGATCCAGTACAGAGAAATCATTGTCATACCTGCATTTCAGGGGATGCAAACCATACTGAGTAAACTATTTGACAGCTTACTGACAGCCTATTAAGTATTAGAGCTGAGTCAATTATATTGAAGGTGAAATTCAGAGTGCAAACTTAAGTTTTAAGTAACTGAAGAAATTACTGATTGTCTTGTAAATTAGAAAGGGTCACAATATTACACCACATGCTACAGCGTGTTGTTCCCATTGAATACGTGTGCTACCTGGTGAAAGAAAAAAATGCTGGAGGTTTTTTTTTAGCAGCAGCAGCTGACTTTTATGACTGTAAATGGGCTAGTTGCTCAGACATAGGAAAGTACAGCAGTGATGAAAGGTAGATTGAATGGAGTAGAAACCAATAAAAGATGTCCTGCTTGCACATCTTGTGCAGTTGTGCCTCCTTAAACTTCATTATGCATTATGTTCTAGGACACAAAGAATCAAAAATGTCTTTTGCATATTTGTTTGTGTTATTGTTTTTGTTTCACTGATGCATCCAGCTCTCCTAGAGACATAGTGAAGAGGACGGTACTGAGGCAGAGTGCTGCACAGTGGTATTTCCATGGAAAAACTATAAATACTGTTCAAGAACACTTGGAAGAGATAACAGTTATGGAGAAGTTTTAGGAAGAATTGGGGTGGCATTTGGCACCCATTAATGAATCTTTCGGATTACTCGCTCTTTTGAACAATAAACAGTTTTGTTGCCTTCTTTTTTTATTCTTTTTTCACTGTGCTAGTAATCCATAATACTGTACAAACTATATAGATTCTATAATTGTGTGGTGTTTGCAGGAGCAGCTTTCAAAATGTGATTGCAGCTCTGGGAAAGCAGACTGATTATTTGGCAGCTGTTCCCGAGACAACATGACAAATTCTTAAGCGAAGCTGTGCAAACTGAGCTCTGTCAAGTTCTGAAGGAAGTTTGTGATCCACTAGTTGGCCATGCTGAAGACAGATTCAGAAAGTGATTTCTCAGCTGCTACCAGACTGGTTGATCTGGATTTGTTTCAAGAATATATGCTATTTCCTGATGAGAAATTACTTAAGTAACTTTTGGGGAAAAATTAAACTGAAGATGGTTCAGTATTTTGCATGAATACGCACATGTTCATAGAAAAGTCAATGTGAGTGATGCAAGATCCGCTACATCACTGTTGGTTTTCTTGCAGGAAAGAATGTAACAGAAGTCTTCTGTGAAGTGATGAAATTCCTTCAAGTTCATCACAGTGCCCTTGAAAATACTAGAATCGGAAAGGTTCATGCATTGAAATGTGAAAATCTGGTTGAGCAACATCAAAAACACTGATGCAGTTATTGCTTTACCAGTGCTGTCGATAAAAAATGAACTAGTGAAATCTATCCCAGACCTTCTGCACCATAGGCACTGGGGGTTTTTTGCAAGGCTGAAGAGAAGGATGGGCACCCTTTATATGAACCTGCCAGACACTGGGAAGAGAAATGTATGTGTAATCCACTGTGAGTAATGTATCTAATAACAGGGCCACTACTTGTTTTTCAACATAAAATTACTAATCTCGTCTTTATATTATTGGCTTACTATTCTCTTAAACTGTTGCACACACATCTGTGCTTTATACATAAGCTACTACTACAAAACTTACTATTGATTCCCACCAGCTAGAAAGTGTTAGTACTGCCACCAACTTGTAGTTAGAATCTGAAACCTTGCTTAGATGGGCAAAGAGCCTCTCTTGCATGTAAGCTCTTGAAAAATTAGTTTTTCAGACTTTGGCTTTTAACATTTTTCCAAAGGGATGAGGGGGGGGAAGCTGATTGTTGTAACTTTGTGCCAGTCTCAGGAATCTAGAGGATGTTACTGCAGACAGCTGTGTGCTACATGTGTCCAACCTCACATTGTGTTTACTTTTTTCCTTAAGGAAGAATTGTTATAACAAGCCTGAGACCAATGGGAATCTCTGCAGGACCACTCCATAAGAAACAAACTGTTAAAAAGATGAAATGTTAAGGCTGCATGTAGTAGCACAAGGTGCTTCTAACTGTATTGGGGCAGTATCTGGTAATGTTTATGTAGACAAAAAATAAAGATTTATGTTTGTTCTAAGAATTTCTGTCTTTCGCAAGCTATAACAGCAGTTGCTTCTGACAGTTCTGAGTTCCTCTACGTTGTTTTGGGGATACCAATTCACCCCTTTGGACTAAATAAAACCTAGGAGCTATTAAGTGGGTGGGAGGTCATCACTGAAACCAGGGTCTTCTGTAGTTCTCGGAGATTGAGTTAGCTGAGATTTGTATTGTAGTGGGGAAAGGTAGAAATGAAAAATTCAGCAAACCTGTGTTTAAAAATAACGGGAAACTCTCCAACATGGAAAACTGCAAGTTTGGTTTATTATTACCTTAATCAGCTGCATAATACAGTACTTCAACTAAACTTGGAGTGAAATACTGTAGGGATAACAACTGGAATTCCTGGTTGTTTTTTTTCAGGAAGACTTACGATAATTTTATCAGAAGAGCAAAGGCTGGAATTACGTATCTTGCAATGTCTGATTTTTCAGTACTGAATGTAAGTAAATTATTAACATAGAGTCTAAGCATAAGTTAGTTTTTGGGTTGTAGAGAGGGAAGAAGGTTTAGACAAGAGTAATTAAATTTTAGTGATCCAACATGTAATTATTGGATACACTTGAAAGTTTAGGGTTTCTGTTAGGGATTATATTCCCTGAAGATACCATCTGTTCAGGAGTTTTGCTCACGGGTCTTTGTTCTTAAAGTGCAAGACTGGCAGGAATAGCTTTTAAGACTTCTTTTTTTTTTTTTAAACTCTTGACAGCGACAGCTAATGCCAAGTTTTAATGACTGCTGTCTAAAATGCTAATTCCCTTTCAACAAGAAAAATTTTAGAATCTTAAGCTTCACTGTGTAATACCTGCTTCATAGCATAGAATAAAGAAAATATGAGGTAGAGGGAGGAATAGGTGCGTGTAAGGGGCACTGATTACTAAAATAGTAATGCTGGTGAACATTAAGTGTGGTGTTAAGCATTAGGACTGCCTTTTAGTTTTTATGAGTTGCTAACTGGACTGTACCCTTGAAAAAAAACCTCCAAGACTTCTTAACTATTTTTTTTCCCCTTCCTCTGTTTTACATGAACAAAATGTCTGACAAGACTGTTGAAGTTTACAGTATTAAAAAGTAGAAAGGAGGACAGATTCTTAAGGTGGTCTAGGGGAGCAAGAGAACAAAGCTTTTTGTACTGGCTGTCTTGGTGTTGCACCAACCCTCCTTTCTGTTATTTGCCTCCAGTGCTCTGTGGAAGAGTGCTTTGTATTAAAGGCTGCAAATCAGAACTCTTTGAGAGATATGCACAGAAAGAAAATTGGCTTGTTCCAGATTTCTCTTTAACCTTTTAGCACACTGCATCTGAGTGGACTAAGGCTAGCTCTATTAAATTAAAACAGTCTATCGGTGGATGACCTGTGGAGGCATTCTTGAATGTCAAATTGTTACCTCTTTTCCCTAGCAAAGGGGCTCATTTGTAGTAAATAAAACTGTAGTATTTTATGAAGAATGTCAATTACATTCTGATATTCTCACTGAGGAAATAACTGCATAGTCCTAGCTATTTTTGAAATTTTAACATTGAGTAAGGTGTATCATTTAATTGGTGACCAGCTGGGAGGGCAGTGGTTTTCTTCACTTTTGTATTGGGTCTGGCTGAGATGGAGTTAGTTTTCCCTGTAGCAGCCCTCATAGTGCTGTGCTGTGCTCTGCGTTGGTAGCTAGAAAGGTGTTGATATCACACCAGTGTTTTGGCTACTGCATCAGAGCTGTCTCTCCAACGTTGCCCCTTCTCCAACAGGCTGGGGGTGCGTGAGATCTTGGGAGGGGACACAGCTGGGACAGCTGACCCAAACTGACCAAAGGGATATTCCATACCATATGGTGTCTGCTCAGCAATAAAAGCTAAGCAGGGAGCGGGGGGCATTTGTTATTATGACATTTGTCTTCTCGAGCAACTGGTAGGTATACTGAAGCCCTGCTTCCCAGGAAGTGGCTGGATATCAGCTGCTGATGGGAAGTAGGGAATAAATCTTGGTTTCCTTTCCTTCTGTGCATAGCTTTTGCTTTATTAAACTGCCTTTATTTTGACCCACAGTTCTTTTTTCCATCTTATTTCCTCTCCCCCACTGTCCTGCTGAGCAGGGGAGTGACAGGGCAGCTTGGTGGGTACCTGGCATCCAGCCAAGGGCAACCCACTGCAACTCCTATCCAGGAGACAAATAACAGGAGAGAAATTAAAACAGGCACATTAAGGAGAGCGCATGTGCCACACTGGCTTTGCATCTGTATGTTTGGTTTTGACAGCTTGTGTACTCTGCTGTTCTTTTCTGGTGATGTTTAGGTAAGAAAGGAAACTGTAGTATGGATATGCACTGGAAGTATAAAACTTAGGCTGGCAACTTTCTGTTACCAGGAGAAATACTTAATCTGAAGAAGCAGTATCCTCAAGTGGATTTTAATTGGTATGACACCTGTTTTTACCAGATGGTGCTGTCAAATGAATCTGTGTTTCTGAAGGCTTTGCTCCTTTGTGTAATGTAAATAAGACACACAGGCAACCATGGAATGCCCTAAAAATTCAAGTTTTACTTGACTTTTAAATAACCTGGACACAAGTATTGACACAGCCATCTATCAAACTCAATTTAAAATAAAGCACACAGTTGCTTCATGAATACTTAATGTACATAGAACATAAGCATCACATCGGTATGTTTATGTATGTTGTTTTTAAACCTCTTTCTAGGGAGCTTTGAATTAAACAGGCTTTCCCCAAAGAAAATGTGCTATCTATTCAGTTCAATATACACCTGTATAAAGATGATTAATTTGGCAACTTAAATGGTAGTGATTTTTTTTTTCCCAACTAACATCTTCGAATATAATGAGCTCAATTAGAATACAAGTTGCAAGATTAGGTAGATGGGTAAGAAGTGCATTGTAGAAAACCGCAGGTCAAGGTTAGCTCTTAATGAAAGAAAACAGCAGCTAACAAGCACAGGGACCAATATGGGCTATAAAAAAATGCTTTTGCGGTGTGGTTAGCAAGCCCTCTTTTTTGTAAAAAATACATGTTTTGCAAAGAGGTATGTCTGTGTTGTCGGTGTTGCTAATTAGTGAGCGAGTTCCGTAACTTACGTATTATTAGCACTTACAGAAGTCTCAGAAGAGGTAAATGCAGAGGCACAAAGTTAAAATTGTTGGCCTGAGATCAGTTCAGCAGACTAGAAGCAGAATTAGGATGAGAATATCTCCAATATCAGTCCTTTGTCCATGTGAGGACACGTCTGTATGGCATCCAACCCCAGGGTAATCTTTGCCTGACACGGTTATACATCTCCTGGTTTTTGCCTGACTCATCAGGAGGTACAAGGACTATGGACTGACATCCAAACTCCAGGTTTGAAAACATAACTGCCTCTAGGCAGTGAAAGTCCCAAGAAAGCCAGGGAAGGGTAGCAACAGTGCAAAGGGCAAGGTGTAGCTCAGAGCTCGAAGAGGCCAGCCACTCAAGAGATGTTGTAAGGCCGGTTTAGGGCTACAGAACATAGCTGTGACACAGTAAGAGCTTTCAGTGATTCATCACTTGTAGGTCTCTCTCACACAAAAATAACACGGTCACAAAAAAAGGTACCTTTCCTCAAGTGACTGAGGAGAAGAAGCCTAAAGGAAAAGGAGGCTTGCATATGGCAGTAGTTTATTTTTCTGTACTATTAGCTGATACTAGTGTCCTTGTCCAAGTTTTCCTTTGTTCTGGCACTGACACTTAACATGTAATACAGGTGTTAGGCTTAGTCTTTCTTTTGCAGATATAAAACTGCCACACTGAGCATTAGACTTGCTAAAACCTGCTTCCTACATAGTCTCATTGGACAGAAGACCACTAACTGAAATCTAGGAGTCTTTCTGTAAATTTCTCATTTAAATGTAAAAAAGTGGGCTTGATTATGAAATTACTCTACTGCGACTTGAGAACTGAAAGCTATCACTATTAGATTAAATACAGCCTATTTTCTGATGTAGTGGGCTAAGTAAAATACCACACATTTGGCTGTTGGTATCCACAAAAGCCCACAGGCAGATGACAACATACAGGAAAAGAGGAGGTTGGATATAAACCTTAATAGTTTTCTTCTTGATCAATATTTGAGGATTGGCAAGATACAGACACTATCTACAGATAATTCTCAAATAATAACAACACAAATCCTCAAGTAGTAGATACATTCTACTCACCTGTGCCTGCGTAAGGAATGCAGAATAAAGGTAATGATTTAGAAAGCAACAAACTACAAGCAAGTGCATAATGCTCCAGCTTGGAACACCTTCTTGAAGAAATAAGGAGTGGCTTTCATTGCAGACACTGTAACCGGTTCTTGGGTGGTTTGTCATATCTCAGTAGTCTTCCAAAAGACTGTGATGCTCTAGATTAATCTGTATCATCACAGTCTTTGCCACAGTGATTGGCTTTTTTGTGTTTGGGGTTTTTTTGCTTTTGTTTTGGTTTTTGTTTTTTAACTGGTGCTTGTAAGAATACTATACAAGGTCATAAGTAGATCCTAAAGGATCACTTTAAATTGAAGCAATGACAATGAAACCATTTAACAGACTTACAAAACAATTTAAGCAAATACTTTAAGCCAAGCCCAACAATGTCCTAGAATGAAATCCATAGTAAATTCAGAAAATGCTGAATAACTTCCATAAAAACAGAATCCTAACAGGGTTCTAAGCTCTTTCCTTGCCTTCAATTTGTTCACTGAGACTGAAGAAGCAGAACTGTCCAAAGTAAGTGGTCAAAGAACAATATTTAATTAAGTGAATCTGCCTTCCTTGGCACGATGCAGCATCTTCCAACATGCAGACCAATCCGTAATGGTGAGAGGAATATACAAACTGTAAGGCTACCACCCTGGCTAGTAGCATCTACCTGACCACTTCAGACCATGAAACAATAAAGAATCAAAAAATGAAGTGGAAAATAAAACATCATACAAGGTTTCACTTCTCAGTTTTGTTAGTTAAAATGTGTATTCGTAATCCCATGCCTCTTGTAAAGCATAACTTAGACACCTTATCGTCACACCAGTTCTCAAACAGTACTGCATTTCTGACAGGGCTGCAGTCCCCTGGTATGGTGTTGCTAGGGGTACAAAGACACAGGATCACTGCAAATCACTGAAGGCCATGGGGGTTGAGTTTAAGGAGGACAGATGTAAAAAAGCATGAGCTACTTACCACAGCCAATTCCAATGCTCTTTGACAAATTCAATATTTAGTTCGGAGATTACACTTAGCAAAAGTTACTTTCACCCCACAAAGATTTTGCTAAGCTTCTTAGTAAGTTAGCAACGCCAGAAGGCTCTACGCCATGTGCTGACTGTGGACAAATGGGAGGCAGAGGAATGACTTTCAACTATTTGTACCAAGTGACAGGACAGGAGAAGAGCTAGGCATCACTTCAGTTACATACTAGAAGATAACCCACTCAATGTGCAGCATCATTAAAACTTACTATTCCTACCGTGACAACAGAAAAAAATTGCAATTATCATACCTGAAATACTGCCTTTGTCATTTTATTGTAGTAGAAGTGGCTCAGAGAAAAGTATCCAAAGTTACTAGCATTGATTATTTAATATGAAAAGAGATTAAGGCAGACTTTGCTAATCTAGTTTTTTTAAAAAAAAAAGGCTATTTGCTAGCTGTCTTAAATCCTACTCTACAGGTTTCATTTAACCAGTACTTAAGTGCCTTGCTAAGCAGTCTTAATACAGTGGGTCAGTACATATTCTCCAGTTTTTTTCCAGTGTGGTTTACTATAAGGTGATAGATGTATTTCTACGGTATGGACTGTTCAATTAAATAGTCCCTCAACAAAAAAGGGCATTCAAAATTGAGAACACTTAAAACTGCCAAGGGAAAGTATGTCTGTATCACCTCTGGAACTCTCTGCTACAGGGTGTTACCATGTCTATTATTTTTGAGCCAAAACATGTTGAGTCAACATTTGTATTAACAACATCAGCATCTGTTGTGCTAGGCTAAAATAAACCTTGTAAGAGCTATCAGTCCTTAGGACACAAGTTGATCCCCATATCAAATTGTGAAGATAATTCTCCCCATATCACACTGTATTGCACAATTGGCCAAAAATATGACTATTTTGCTTCTCTTGAAGCATCTGGTCCTGATCATGTCAGTTAACAGTCATTTTTTGGAAAAAGGCTATTCAGTTACAGAGCAGACCATAAAGGCTGTTTTGTTGCAGCAATTTTTTTTGTTCCATTTTTTGGAATGTAACTGCTGATCATTCAGTTTTAGTAAGATTTTTCTTTTTGGTTGTCTGATCAGGCAGCTTCTCCTCGATCAGTCACACCACTAGAACGGTTTCGGTGATAAAAGCATTGCTTGGCCTTCCCAGCAAGGAGGCTGCGCTTCCGAGTGTCCTGAAGAAATTGCTACCACGTTGATTTCAGTTTCTTCCCTTGCACACACACACTAAAAATTCTCAGTTTCCAAAGAATAAAATCCATTCACCACCTTCAGTTACGGCAGTCAAGTCTCCACCTTGAAGCGTGACACCTGTACTGTTTTTACGATCTTAGTGGTGGGTTTTCCTTCGATGTTGTTAGTGGATAGCTGAGATGTTTCTTCTATTAGGCTGTCTTTAGATCCGTTCTGTCTCTGAAGGGAACAAATTAAAACGTTGTTGAAAAGGTATAGCAGAATTTAAATACTATATTTTGATAACTGCTGCTATGACAGCCTTAGGCTAAGAATATAGCAATTTAAATATATATATGCACACCAAGAATATTAAAGTCTCTACATTTATTTGAACAAAGAGAACTTTTCCCCCCTCTTGCCTCCTCTCTCCCCTGCCAGCTGCTGCCTCTCTGTGCTATTTGGATTCATATTCCCTACTCAGGAAATACCATCACTAATTATTTGATATTTAGCAAAATGCTACAAGCAAGCACTCACAAGGAATTAATGGTCACTGTTGTGAGGAGGTCTGGGGCAAAGCAAAAAGGGAGATGTTTGTGGACACTGAACATTGTAACATTAATTCCTTCTAGAGAATTAATTTAAGCCACTTTGTATGGGAAATAAGACTGTGAATTTTGAACAGGACTCAATCACATGAGTTACCTATTTCAACAAAGCACATAAATGTGCTTAGCCTTAAGTATACCAACTTCCCCTTCATTGCTGGAGCAAGTCCTTACAGAAACATCAAGGACAGCTCATCTTTTTCAATTTCCACCATATGCAGGAATACAAATATCCTTGAATTTAATTCCTATAAAAGAACAGGTAGTGTGTTAGCTAGCCTTAAAGTGGAAAATACCTGTTTATTGTTTTAAAATTATTCAAGCTTAAGTTATTCTAACTGCTTATAAGACAAACTATGGCATGTTTTGCTGTTGTATTCTGTGCAGTTTCCCCAATACATCCAGTATGAGCACGAGGTTTTGGTATATCCACATGCCAGATTAACAGACATGATGACTGGTGTGGAAAGTTAGGTATCTGTAATTCTCCCTTCCATGCTTTGGTTTTCCTTTTGTGTGCTTGCACAACAGACCTGCAAGTGCTTTTTGAATATAATTTGCTTCTCACATTTTGAGCTTAACAAAACTACCAAAGCTTAGAGATATGGTACCCTAATGTATGATGAAAGCCAGTGATTATATTCAAAAAGACAAGTTCTATCCTTTTAAGTTTTCAGTAACATAAAAAAAACATCCAGCATTTGGGGAAAAAAAAGAAAAAAAGGCAATGCTTCAAGGCCAAGCAACAAAACTTTAAGAAAACCTCTAAGAAGAGGTGAATAAATTATAGCAGGTTGTGATTACAACTGCATCCCAAGCACACTTGCATATTTTAAGAAATTGTGAAAGTTGATTCTCCTCTGTGGAGAACAGGTTATCAGCTTAAGGAAGCATCAAACTCAAACTGGGAAAGAGTCCTCCAGCAGCAGAAGCAGGTGTTTGCAGGGGCATATGCTACAGAACTACGTATACGTGGAAATATAAACAAAGTGTAAATATAAGCAAAATGTAAAATTTCAAGTCACACTGCTGCTGAAAAAATCTCAGTCAGCTTTAATTTTCACTGAAAACCAAAGATCTAATTTAAATAATGCACTAGAACCCCAACTTCTCCCTCCAAAAAAAGAAAAATTGCAGCAGATGCACAATTACTAACCTGTTGAGTCAATTGTATGCTGGGACCTTTCGCATCTGAAGATCGTGTAACAGGCAGTGGAGGCACCAGATCAGTTTTCGCACTGAAATTACAAATATTACAAAACGGATATTGCTATAATGAAGTAAACTATAACTGTGCAGAGGAAGAATAATGAAACTGACGCAGACAGCTACATAGATCTGAAAGGCAAAATCCAAAAGGCTTATCACCTGACTTTAGCTATCATGCTGATCGTCAGTAGACAGTGGGCACCTTCAGGGCACAGGTCATCCCATCCCTTCTCAAGGGGCCTGTCTCCTCCTGGTCTACAGAGGCAGCCCAACTTCATGTGAGATGAGTCTCACCTGAAATCATGGGTGTGCCACATGTCCTTCAGGGTGCCATCCAGCTAGAACTAGCCTCCCAAGTAGGTGATATCATCAAAGGACTGCTTTTGATATTTAATAAAACTGAGAATGGGGCTATCACTTTCCCATTTGCAAGTACACCCTTTACAAATCAGCCTTCTAGGAAAGACTGATCCACCCATTGCTGAAGAGGGTTGTACTAGAGTTCCCATGAAACAAATACAGATGACATCTTAACTCTGTTAAGCATGAAGGTATCTGGAAAGCAACTCATGAGTTCTCATCCCTCAGGCAACTTCATGACCTACCACTGAAAAGCAATATAGGTTTATTTTGGCTTTTTCAGTTTTTCCCCCTTCCAAGGGGATCAAGCAACCCTCTGTGGCCCAGAATAGATCAGAAACGTTTTTGTACTTGTTTGTGTCATTTAGCTCTGAAGACCTACTGTTTAGAGGGTTGCCTGAATCCTATGGTAGCAACCAACCACGTTTATGCCACTTCTAATCTAACCATGATCTTTGAACAACTTCTGGGCTACACTAAACCAGTTCATTGCTAGCAACCACATTCACGTACTTCACTTCAGACAGGACAGATCTTTCACCATCAGAGCACTGGGACCTCCGATACTGACGGTAGCTTCGAGGGGAATGTGAATGCCTAATGCGGATCGGGTCGCCTTGAGTCCTAAGAGAGGCACAGAATGCACAACAGTAGGTTAGTAAACCTGATCTTTGGCACAAAAACATAAATTCAACTGCAGACTGAGAGATCCTCCCATTTCTTATTAAAGTATAACAGACAGTTTCTTGCACTGGCTGCATTTAAAAGGCTGATGCTTCTCTTATGGGTCTGTACTTGGAATTCAATGCTTTAAAAGTGTAAAGGTCGCAAACCAGCATGCCCATATTTGAGAATGCAACTATTTAATAAATAATGCACTAACACATACAGCTTTAACATCAGCCTTTCCTGTTTAGTGGTGTTGTGGAAGCACATTGTAATGCAAACAGGGATCCCATTTCTGCTACATGCAGCTGCTTGCACTGACACATGGCATCCCAAATGGGCAATTATCACAGTGAAATAGATGTCAGTTCTTAAGGAAATAGCTATGCCCTGGCAGCTGCCCATGACAAGCAAGGAAAGAGGGTTGAATAGGTCAAACAGTGCCTTAGACGACTGGAATAAAAATTTAAAAGGAAGCAGAAGTTTAAGAAATAAATGGATTTGCTTGTTTGCATTCAGTTCTCTCTGATTCTGTAGTGTGTAACATAAAACAGATTGATGGATGGCATAGGGAGACAAGTTCACAAGTGTGGGGGAGAGATAGGGAGAGATGAAGATGATTTTTTTTGTATTTTGGAAAAAGAAAATATTAGGGTTTAAAATTGTTATGTATCCTCACCCAACCCATCCCGGATGAGCATTTGGAGTAGATAAAAGCTTAGAGATTATGTGCATACCCACTCCTATTTCAGTATGACAGAGTTCACAGTAAAATAAGAAAAGTGGGCTTTTGTATTCACAAAGAAAAATCCTGACATAAACTTACTCTATTTTAGTGTATGGAATTTCTTTCAATTGCTCCTCAGACAGGCCAGATGGATCCACGAGCTCCTTCCTAGAAAGGATTAGGCAAAGTAAAAAATGTAACAGTAGCTACCAACTGCAAAACTGTTCTTATTTTTATTCTATGAGGCTGAAAAGATTTACTGAAACAAGCTGTTGTCAGCCCTGAAGCTATCTTGACATCAAAATAGGAAACCTATTAACTTTGCCTTGATTGCTTCAACTGCATGTTGCATCCTGTTCCACCTTCCTCTCACCTCCCTGCAAATCTGATCTTGATGCTTCATAGTATATACAACATCATGTATACTGAACATCAAATATGCTTTGGAATAGCTATCTTCCTAACTGGTAGTTCTATAACATATGGGACCTCATCCTAAAAGTGTCAGTATTACAAACAAGAACATTTTGGAAGTCACAGAGGAATAAATCTCTAAAATTATGTATTCTTCTTTAATAATTCATCTACATACAATGGTCATCTGTATTCAGTGCATTCAGCGATCTGCAGTATCTTCTATGCATAGCAAGTCATTAACACACACATAATTTACTGTGACACATAGCTAAATCAGAATGTAATGCCTTACAGCCACAGTGCAGGGGATGTGAATAACTACATTAGAGGCAAACCAAGCAGTCCCTCGGTCCCTACAAGGACCGTACTTACTGAATATGTTTCCACAGCTCTTCTTTAGCTTGTACATCTGGGCTTCTCCTATAAATACCAACAAAGACAACAAAGAGATGTGAAAACCATAATCTGACATGTTGCTGTTCAAATAATCTTTAACAGCACAGACCCTGCACAGAAATCATGGTAAATGTAATCTACCAGTGACTTCAATTTTAAGGTTTGTTATCTCAGAAAATGCATTAAACTTCATCACTTCAATTGAAAAGTCATTTCTTGAATGACAGGCTCTTAATCACAATTCCTGTTCCACTAGCCTTCAGCAAGAGTATGCACAAAATATAAACGATAGCAGAGCTTCCCAAGCCAAATCAGTGCCCAGCTACTGCCACCCCTTACCCAGCTGAGGACAATGTGTTTTGGAATAACACAGAAATGTCCTATGGCCCACAGAGGCCTTTGTGGGCAGGAAGAGGGACAGGCCAAGCCAGGGACACACACCAGTAATCCCTGGACACTCCCAGTGAGCACCAGTAAAGAGGATCCATTGCTCAGCTGCGATAACAGTACAGCCTCTTGCTTTCTGGTCATTTCCAAGAAGGGTTTCTGCTCACTTCGTTTACCTTTGTGATGTTCAGGACAAAAAAACAACAAGGAACAAACCAAACCAGCAACCATGCACGCTCACACACATGAAGACTTTAGCAAGTATTTAATTCACAGGGAAAGTACTTAGCCAAAATTGTAATTTCCCTGTTGCAGACACAGAGATTTAGTAAAGCAAGCCTGAATGGCATGCTTTACATTTTCCACTGAATTACAGAAGATACTGTCTCCAAACTGGATCCTCTTTATTTTTGTTTTTCTTGCCCCATTTTATTGCAGGGTTAGTGCAAAACCACTGCTGTTGCTTAAGTTGCACCTTGAATTCACCAAAACCCATGCAGAGTAATAGATTAAAGAAACATTTTACACAGTGGTAGGGACTACATTTGCATGGAGAGATCAGATAACTCTTTTCATTGGGATTGTATCAACAGCTAGACTGTTCCATACCATCTGAGATGTGTGGGATGCAACTTTTAGACAGATTCAGCATGCATAAATGCTACCACTGAAGTCAGTTTCTCAAAGATTAAGTCTTATTTCATCATATCATACAGCTTGCTTTTTTTTTTCTTAAACAAAAGGGCCTATCATATTCAAAGATGCTTTTGGAGTGATATAATCCAAATTTAAATGAAGATCAAGGAGGACGGCAGAGTTCTGTGTTTTAGCATCTGTTAAATCAGCTCTCCTTTGCCCAGAGACAGAGATGTATCAGAAGTAATTCCAAACTGCTCACTAACATTAACAGTTTCACTGTTTTCTTATTTCACTGCTACTGTGTTTGGCTCATTTCCAGAATTCAGCCTAGCAATAATGTTCACAGACATCAACATTTCAGTAAATGTTTTACAGTTGGCGTAAAGGCAGATTATTTAGGGATGGTAATGTTTTGGGGTTTCTTTTTTCTACATTTTACAGGTGCATAAGTACTGGGAGATATTAGTTTACTTCTTTATAAATACCAAAAAGAGACAAAGGGGTGAGAAACAACCTTACACTTGTGATTCCCTAGTGGGACTAGTATGAACTAACCCATAAACTTCTCGGGCTCCAAGGTGGCGATGGCTGCCCAGGCAGCATGATGCAGCTGCCCCAGACGACTCCCATCCTTGATGGACGGCTCTGCTCAGATCCTCGTGGCTGCAACAGCTACGGCCACAAGTAGCTTGCAGTCTGATTTTTCTCAGTGTTCAGAGCTTTTTGTGGCTTTGTGTGTTTGTACATATTATAATACATTTAATTTTCTCTGATTTTCACTTCTTTTATCTCTCCTCCCTTCTTGCATTTACTTCTTCTTCTCTCCTTACATCTGTCCATGCTGTTAACTCCCTGAAGCAGTAGCTTGGTATGCAGTGGCATTTAACTACCTTTTTCACCACTCAGTTTTGAATTGATTTCTCCTTCCATGCAACCCGCTCCTCACAAAACAGCAGCTGCAAACCCTGCATTCACCCTGGGGCTGGGAAGATAGGCATCCTCTTCTGAGGCTGAATAATCAGGCAGTGGGGAATGCAAAAGCTCCCTGAAAAACACCAGCTTCTCCAGGGAGGCTTTGTAATGCTTACAAGCCCTAGTTTGCCCGAGGAAGCAAAGCCCCAAGGCTGCTCCCAAAACCAGGATCCCCACAAAGCAGGGTATTGTGCACACCACTGACCCATCTGATCAGCTCATGGCTTTTACTTATTCATGGAAATACAACAGTTCAGGATGTGGCCTGAAGTCCTGCATATCACCAAACATCATGTGAAGCCTCTCATACAGTAAAAAATATTAATTTGTGGGGCAGTGTGGAAAGAGAGTGGTTAAATAAGAAGTCATCTTTGTTTCTCCATTTTCTAGGAACTGTGCCTCCTGCTTTCTGTGGCCAGTGCCAGGCATTTAATTCTGTGATCTCTGCCATTCTCCCTCCTTCCACCCCTGCAACTACACTAATAAGGAAGCCACTGCTGTAAAATACCAATTTAGCAATATGGCATCCCATTGGGGGGGGGGGGGGGGGGGAGGGCTAAACACAATGATTCCTCAGAGCAAACTGCTTTTATGAATTCCCATCTTGACATTATTTATTTTCTGTCTGTTCAAGAAGTGTTACCATACTGGGATAACATCTCAGCATTTATTCAAGTTAACTACTCACAAAAGAATATCCAGAAATATGATACAGTTAAGTATCTTAATAAAAGCATTTTCCTTTCAAAGGCCTGTTCCTGCTTCCTTTGAAGGCAAAATGAAGAAAAGCTTACAAAAAGAAAGGTCTTGTTAAGGTAAAATTTAGGTATTGCATATACTGCATAGGAAATTCACATTTGTATAGTTAACAGCCCACAACAAAGAAATCCTTCTATTAAATCTTTAAAGCCAGATAACAATCCCTCTTTCACTTTGTTTTCATCTTTTTGCTGTGAATTGTTTTAGAACTCACAGTTTTGACATATAACATATACTCGGATTGTCCTATTGCCGTATCTGAATCAATAGCTTCTGGACAATTTGTAGGCTAATCAGATTCTCTAATGCACAAGAAACCTAATGGGAATTCCCAGTAAGTGATGAGTCTCCAGGGAGTTTTTTGTTTATTTTTATTTAGTTTTCACAAGCTCAAACAACTCTACACATTAATAAGGTCTACATTATTTTTTGTGCCTGCATCTGCGCCCTTATTAATATTTCAGTTTGAGTCACAAATGGTAAATTTAAATAACCAAGGAATTTTAATGGCCATTCTTCTTAATTAAAAAAAGCCCTTTGGCTACACAGATGTTTTACATGAACTCTTGAAAATAAACCCTGCAGAACTAGAATAGGGAGCTCTCTCTATTTGCCGATTCCTTTAGGAGAAAGAAAGGTCAAATTCTTGTCAAATATTTTTATTCCTCAGACCAAGGAGACACCACTTCACCACCATCAATGATTAATATTACTCATTATCAAGCAAATGAAATGCATTGTGCCAGGCACAGTAACAAATATTTCAGCCATTACTTCACGCTTCCAAAGCGGACCTCTAGTTAAGCTGACTGCAATAAGGAACTCAATGTGAAAGACTTATTTGTACTACTAAAATGAAGGTTTTGTATCAATTGTTAACTGCAAATTGCAATGGCCATATGACCAGATTTAAAAACACACACACCCATGCCCTACATCCCAGGGAATCAGGTTTCCCTTCCCTCTGACCTGCATCCAGTCATGTAAGCAAACAGCTGAGCCAAACTAAATTAAATAAATGCTCTTATAACCTACTGCAGGTTAACAGTTAAATGCCTTTTACTAAATGTTTTTTAAAGCACTTTGAAAGGAATTCCCATTTTACTTTTTTTTTAGTTCCTACTTGCATATATTAAGGATCTGTGCCATACGTGGGAGGTTTGGGCTTATTTTGTTGGTTTGGTCTTGCTTTATTAAACTGAAGAGTGAGACAAAAAAGAAGGAATATATTAATCACTAACACAATAGGGAAAAGAAATGAGAAGCCATCCAAAATCTTCAGGATTTCCTCATTTCTTTGCTTCCTCTAGGACCTGTCCTTGTTAAGCAAAATGCTACACATTGACGGTTTTTGCTAATAGCAGTTTAAATAAAATGTAACTCAGAATGTCACTGTGCTGGAAAATAAAAGCCATAAGTTAAGTTAGCCACAAGAGGGAGCCCGTGCTGTCCAGGCAATGAAATTTACTTGGCCTATGGGAAAAAAGAAAAGTTGACTATAAATTTAATCTAACCATTATTAACTGAGTACATTTCCTAGTTTACAGCACTTTCTGTATATAGTAAAAAAATGTAAATCAAACTTAATCAGCTATATTTTGTGGATTCCACAAAAGTCAGCTCGAATATTCCTGATTTTTAGTAATGTATCATTGTACAATTACACCTAGTAACATTTGACTTTTGTGCAGCTGAAAGTGAACAAGCCTGTACAAAGCTAGTTAAAGCAGAAATTCCAACATTTGGAATCTTAATGGCAAATTCTATTTCTCATAAAAGAATGAAAACTGTACGCTATAGAACTGGAGACAGAAACAGGCAACTGAAAACAGAACTCAAGTGTATTTTAATACTGGAAACTTCAGCGTGGATTACGGTTTCAATCAGTATGAATGAAATAATCATTTAAGGCACTAGACAGTTTTTCTTGGTAAGTCTTAACATGAAAGGTAAATTTAAGAAAAGACATTAACGGGAAGTACCTATTTAAGTGTGTTACAGAGGTCACACGTTACACCGTCAGCATCAGGACTGGCAACTCACCCACACTGGCCAGGCAGTGAGGGTGGGGACACAGTTTCCAAGACTGCTCTCTCTTGGCTTTCTTCTCCCAGTGCCTCACAGCTGCTCTCCTGGCACTCTTCAACACCCGCCCCCAGCCCTGCCTGCCTGCCTGCCTGCCAGGCACGCCGATGCTGGCGCTGCTTTGGGTGGTTGCTTGGATGGCAGATTAGGCTGGACACAAACATGATATGAAACAGCGCGTCTATGCCCAAAAACCACGCCATTAGAAGAAAAATATAAATTAAAAGAAACCAACATTCTCATTAGTTAAAGAGAAAATTAACTTTAGAAGCTGACAACTTCACCACATCACAACCAGCTGACAGCTTGAATGGCACTGCCTGGCAGCGTGGCTCAATCATGGAAAACCTGACATCAGGATGCAATAAATCACTGACTGCTGCTTGACAATGGTAACTGACATGGAGACATCAGCAGCTGGTCTCATCTGGAACAAGACTGCAGACATTGTATGATTAAACAAGTGCGCACGCACTTCACAAAAATGCCTGTACCTAACACACAAAATCTGAATGTTTGCACAGACTTGTTGCCCAGAAGAGGGGAATCGCTGTCCCCATTACAGAATTAATGTTCAGTGAGCCACAAAACTCATCCAAGGTGATGGAGAGAGTTCCTGACCAGCGCTGTTACAAAGCCCTTCCTGCGTTACTTGTGCCCTGAAATTCAAATCACTAAACAAAGGGAGTTTGACCACAAAGACAAATCTGTTCATGTGAGAACGTGCCATGTCTAAGGCTCTGTTCCTCAGCAGCTAAGGGCCACCATCACACTGGAGATACTCCTCCTGCTTTTTTAGCATGCTACAGCAGCCTTAATTTTCATGTCAAAGAGAGCAAGGGTTACATACGATCGAGATCTGTGCCTGGATCGCCGGTAGTTTGGATCTGCCTGGTTTTTCTCCTTTTGTCGCCGTAGCACAGCTTCCCACTGAGGAGCTGAGTCAACCATATCATTCTCTTGCCGTAATCTGCAAGAGAAGTACCAGGAGTTTAGTCTGAGGTCTCTGATGCAGGATGCTCTGAGAAGTAATGTGGTATTTTTCCCCACACAAAAAATGACGGTGCTCCCACAATGCAATACTTTCTTTTGCTAAATTTCAAGTAATGTTCCCAAACTACCTTAAAATGTAAGAACCTGTATCAAAGGAAACTCATTGATTTGTTATTTAGAAACAGTGTAAGCCAAAAATGAAATGACACAGGTCTTTAGGAACAGGCCCACAACTTGAATTTGTCTTCCCAGCCCAAGCCAAACACCTAGATTTTTTTTCCTGTTTTACATATTTCAGCCCACCTCATCTACAACAAGGCTAAGCCGCACATCATGATACAAGGCTCTACTACTACAACTTTTCCAAATGCTTTGTTGCAGCATGCACCTTCCTAAGATCCACGGAAAATTCCCAAGGGATGCCCTTAGCAAGTTCCTGCTCAGAGGCAGTGGTCCCTCCACCCTGACCTGCAACAAAGGCCAGGATGCATGCAGATCTCTCTGGCTGCCCCAGACACGTACCATCTCACAACTGCACCTCTTCGGCACCATCCCCTGTGGCTTTGGCCCCTGTCTCTGCTTGTATGCTTCTAAATGATATAATATGCCTTTTATTTCTTCTTTGTTTTAGATCCACAAATCCGTTATTGGAATGTTGTACACATTAAACCAAATGTCAAAATCCTATTCAGTACGTTTGCTAGCAGGCTGAAATAACTTTATGATGCCACAACCAGCCAGGCCAACCAGCATGCCAGCATTTGGCCATTACAGATGCTTCACAGTTCTGGGGTTGCACATACGAACGGTGTGATGAAGTGTTACAGTGGAACAAATGGATATGCTTGGTCACAGGAAGGAGTTTAAAATTCAACAGGGATTTAGAAACAACTCTGGAAAATATCACTCCAAGAGTGGGTTCTCTGATAGGACATTATGACTGGCATACTGAAGAAACCAGAAGAGCTGAACAAAAAAAGGGAAGACCGACAGGTAAAACAAACCACCAAGCCAACAGAGATAAAGGGATTACACTGGAGATGTGACTGATAGGAAATGCAAAGCATGCCGTTGCTGTTGCTCTTCACTACAGACGTACCTTTCTTCTTGAGGTTTGAATTGTATCAGGCTAAACTGGCTACGCAAGCTGCTGCTTTTCCTTTAATCAGATCTTCTCTCATACGGGTAATGAATTTTGAGCTGGGTCCCCAACTACTGTAAACGGCCACAACTGTACCAAATGGTATTGAGGATCTGGAGAAGACCGCAACATCAGGTTTTGATTTCTAAGCAAGTCTTTTTAAATCTGTAATCTATTACAGGGATTAACATAAACTTCTATCTAAGGATTTAGTAGAAAAACTCACACAGCAACAAGTAATGAACTGTGATTTTCATCCTGAATAATCCAATTTGCAGGGACAGCAATCAACACACACGGTATAAACACAATCAACCACCTCCCACATACAGCAGTCACTTGCACAAAAAGAAGACATGCAGCTGCCAGGCCAGCACTGCTGCCGTGGGTGGTGGGTCTGTCTGCTTGCCAGCACCTCACCCCATCTCTCTCCCAAATAACAACTCCTAACAGGTCAAGCAGACACCAGTGCTCTGAAGGAGGCATTCAGATGCTTGCCATAAAATAGCGAGCTACTCACTCTTCTCAGGAAACTCACACAACACAGCAGAGCCTGAGGTCTCTACTGCAGCACAGAGCACATGAGATCCTGCACCTCTGTGTTTGAAGCCACACTTGCACACTGACCACAAATGACCTCTCATTAAGGTAGTAAACTCATCATTTCTGCTGCGGTCCATTCTACTAATCTAGTAGTTTAGCATCTACTGCTGCATGGCAAGCACAGTCCTTAGCAATGCATTCATTTATCCCCAAGTGCTTCAGATTTCTACTCTGTCTCCTTTCTTCTACTTGTAACATACAACAGTGTTCATCACTCTTATCTCTTTAATTTGAGCAAAATATCAAAAATCTAAATACATGAAGTAGCATGGCAGCTATTAAAACAAGTAGTGTCAGCACACTCAAAGTACTGTTATACCACAGCAGAACTCTACTAGATGTAGATATGAAGAAATAAAGCATTCATTTTGCAGCTGCAAAGAAAGGTACTATGCTCACATTTAACGATGTAAAGGATGACGAAGGTAACACAATCTCTACATAAAATATGTTATTTAGATGCAATGATCAAATCATAACAATCTGGTGGCAAAATCTTTAGCTCTTTGGCAACCGAGATGACAACAACAACAACAAAAAGTGGAAAGAAATTTAACTCAAAACCTAAATGTCTATTTAAAGATATTTCTGACAAAAAAGTGTTGCCCTTGCCCTTGTACTCCAAGTCCCTTACAACTTTCCTTTTATTCTTTTCACTTTTTGCTCCCACAAGGGAACAAGTTGACTTATGCCTTATAGAAAAAAAATCCTTGTTATTGGCATGTAAAATTAATCCAGTTGAGATTAATAGCTATCATAGTGACAAAGTAGGCATTGTTTGCAGGAAGGCTTGATGGTAAAATAAGACATCATCACTCATCTGTTGACTTAGAGATCTTTTTTCCCCATTTCAGGTGATATGATAGCAAGCTACGTTTATGCCATGTTATGCCATACTCTTAAGACAAGCAACGCTGAAGACTTGATTCTTGAAATCTCATTCAAAGTATCTGAGTGTAAAGTTATCACTTAGGTACAACAACAACGAGGGGCTTGTTGGGGATGTGAAGGTCAAAGGCAGCGTTGGCTGCAGTGACCATGAGATCGTGGAATTCAGGACCCTGAGAGGAGAAAGGAGGTCAAAAAACAAGATCACAACCCCGGACTTCAGGAGAGCAGACTCTGGCCTCTTTGAAGATCTCCTTAGGAAAGTCCCATGGGATAAGGCCCTGGAGGGAAAAGTTGCCCAAGAAAGCCAGTTAATATTCAAGGATCACCTCATCCAAAGTCAAGAGAAGTCCAGCCCAGTGAGTAGGAAGTCAGGTGAAAATGCCAGGAGTGTATGGACAAACAAGGAGCTCCTGGCAAAACTCAAACACAAAAAGGAAGCATGCAGAAGGTGGAAGCAAGGGCAGGTAATGTGGGAGGAATACAGAGACATTGCCCAAGCATGCAGGAATGAGGTTAAAAAAGCCAAAGCTCAAACGAAACGGAATCTGACCAGGAATGTCAAAGGCAGCAAGAAGGGGTTCTGTAAGTAGACAGGTGACAAAAGGAAGGATAGGCCCACTGCTGAACAAGGCAAGGGACCTGGTGACACAGGACATGGAAAAGGCTGAGGTACTGAATGTCTTCTTCACCTCAGTCTTTACTAGCAAGACCAGCCTTCAGGAATCCCAGGCTCTACAGACCAGGAGGAAAGGCTGGAGCAAGGAAGGCATAACCTTCATGGAAAAGGATCAGGCCAGGGAAGACTTAAGCAAACTGGGCATACTGAAGTCCATGGGCCCACAGGTGCAGAGAGAGCTGGTTGATGTCATTCCAAGGCCTCAATGATCTCAATGATCTCTGAATGATCATGGTGATTGGCAGAAATGCCCAAAGACTAGAGGAAAGCAAATGTCACTCCTATCTTCAAGAAGGGCGAGAAGGAGCACTTGGGGAACTACAGGTTGGTCAGTCTCACCTCGATCTACAGAAAGGTGAAGGAGCTGCTAATCCTGGAAACCATTTCCAGGGACATGAAGGGCAAGAAAGTTACCAGGAGTAGTCAGCATGGATTCACCAAGGGGAAGTCATGCTTTACCAACTTGAGGTACTTCTACAACAAAATGGCTGGATTGGTAGATGAGGGGAGATCAGTGAATATTGTCTACCTGGACTTCAGGGAGCCTTTCGATGTCTCCCCACAAGATCCCCATAGAGAAGCTCTTGAAGTATGGGCTGGATGAACAGTCAGGTGCATTGAAAACTGGGTGAACAGCCAGACTCAGAGGATGGTGATCAGTGGCACAAAGTCTAGTGGGAGGCCAGTAACTAGTGGTGTACCCCAGGGGTCAATACTGGGTCCAGTCCTGCTTCTCAGCTTCATTAGTGAGCTGGATGGTGGGGCAGAGTGCACCCTCAGCCAGTCTGCAGATAACACCAAACTGGGAGGAGGGGCCGATACACCAGTGGGTCCCACTGCCATCCAGAGGGACCTGGACAGGTTGGAGAAATGGGCCAACAGGAACCTCACGCAGTTCCACAAGGGGAAGCGCAAAGTGCTGCACCTGGGGAGGAACAACCCCAGGCACCAGTACGTGCTGGGGGCCGCCCAGCTGGAAAGCAGCCTGGCAGAACAGGACCTGGGGTCCTGGTGGACACCAAGTTGAACGCGCACCAGCAATGTGTCCTTGCAGCAAAGGCGGCTAATTGTATCCTAAGCTATTAAAAGAAGTGTTGCCAGCAGGTCGAGGGTGATGATCTGTCCCCTCTGCTCAGCGCCGGTGAGGCCACACCTGGAGTGCTGTGTCCAGTGCTGGGCTCCCCAGTACAAGACAGACATGGACACACTGGAGAGAATCCCATGAAGGGCCACCAAGATGATGAAACAACTGGAGCACCTCTCCTGTGAGGACAGGCTGAGAGAGCTGGGACTGTTCAGCCTGGAGAAGACAAGGATCGGGATGGATCTCATCAATGTATATAAATACCTGCAGGGAGAGTGCCAAGAGGATGGAGCCAGGTTCCTTTTGGTCATGTCCAGTGACAGGACCAGAGGCAGTAGGCACAGACTGAAACACAGGAGGTTCCCTCTGAACATCAGGAAACACTTTCACTGTGAGGGTGACCAAGCGCTGGCACAGGTTGCCCAGGGAGGTGGTGGAGTCTCCATCCTCAAAAGCCATATGGGAATAGTCCTGGGCACCCAGCTGTAGGTGGCCCTGCTTGAGCAGGGAGGTTGGACCAGATGATATTCGGAGGTCCCTGACAACCTCAACCATTCAGTCATTCTCTGATTCTAATTAGATGGATCTTCTAAGTGTAGTCAAGTAGAAAACTATGCTCCCCTACACACTGTCTACTAGTTTAATGTATTTTTATCCACAAAATAAATTTTGATCACAGCATTAAAAAAAGCAAATACGTTTCTTCTATGATTGAAATGTGCTCAACATAGTTTCTTCCGCAATTTTGTATGAACATTGGCCCAGGATAAAGCACACATATGATGGAGCGAAACCTCAAAAACTGATGGAGATCCAGTAAAGTTTCTCCCTAATCTTTTTCCAGTGTTGTACCTTCAGAAGTTCTCACCTGCATTTCCATTTTTCTTTGATAATTTGTTTTCATCTGATAAATAGTTCACAGTGATCTCATGTGAACAATATATTCTACTCTTCTATGATCAGAAGCTGATTCTTTTGGGTCATGTTGAGTACTCTGTCATTTTCTTCCAATAAAATAATACAACTTTGTGTCTGCTTGTGCCAGGGACCTGATTATTGTACTGAGAAAAAAGTTAGTATTAATCTATGAACAGGTAAAACCTGAGTAACGGCAGTTGCAAGCCTCATTATATATTGTCCTATTTAACCCTGTTAGGGCTGGCTCACCTCTGTTAACAGGAAAGCTATTCAGTGCCTGTGCCTTCTCAGCTTATTATATTCCTGCTGTGGCTGCTAACAAAATGTAGAAATTCATTATGAGTGATAGTTTTCCTGCACCTGATGACAAGGAACAAGTCTCAGATCTCCAGCTTATTTAGTACTTGTTTACTTTAACACCGATAATGAATTTTTATCTGGTCTGATTTCAGGTGACCACCTAAGACTAAAAGATGCTGCAACATTAACATTTTTCATGTAACTTACATTTCTGAAAATGTGAAAAATATAAAAACAACCCACACAAATTGATCTTTTTTTCTTTTTAATTTTAAGCACTTTTCCATGAGGTGAGGAAGGGTTGGTAAAGGCCCTTTTATTCTTCAGAAAATGATAAGCTGTTCTTAGTCCATCTTACAATTCAATCTTTATATTGCAAGAAGCTCTTAAAAACATTCTTGTGGTCAGTCTCTAATTTCTTTTATTTGCTTGTGGAGCTCCCTGAACAAGACACTTCACAGGAGAAAAAACCTGGCAAGAGTGTTCTAAGAGAAAGCGACACAAAATACCATTTACCTACTGATCACTGAAACTATACTCAGCATTTCATTCAAACTTCAGAGCTCACCTGGAAAACAAATCTTCCATGCACACTAGGTTATTGTTAGCCGAGTATCTCACAAGACTGTGCTCTAATTTAAGTAAACTCCAAAGAAATCTCATGGCTCAGATATGCTTCGTACCAGCCCATGTGAATGTCACAACGATTTTTTAGCATCTCTAACTACTGCAAGTCATGCTTAAAATATTATTATACTGCACACTTCTGCAGCACTATCTAGCATATAATTATTTCTAAGAGCTTCCAAATACCTGAAAATCATTTATCGCTCATAGTACTGCATGCGAGACAACAAGAAACTATGGCAGCTTGTGCAGACAGCTTCTTAGAAAATTTGCCTTAAAAAATTCCTCTTTTGTCCAGTGACATTTCTCTTATGCTCTGTTCATTCAATATAAAGAAATTCTATGCACTTTTTAAAAATACATTTTCATAAATAAGTCTCAAATGCTGTTATCTCAGCTTTAAAGGAAAGGTTTTGCTTCAATAAATCAGTTGTTATACTAACTTTTTCATATCAGCAACAAGAAAAATAGAATATGAAACCCAAAACTTGTTAACATCACTTGATATTAACTACTGTTGTCCTATTAAAAGCTGATGCTGTACACATTTTGGGTTTAGGACCCTAGTTTACATTTTGGAAAATAAAAGTATTTATACAATTAAATGCACGCATTTAAAAACAACATGGAGTTTCAGATCCATTAAAATATTTTTACTATTCTCCTCAAAATCTTATTTTCTGCTAAAATTCTACACTTGAAATTTTTGAGATATTGAAGTATATGCTGTGAATATCTTGTCATCACCATTATTCACTTTATTTGCATTAATATTGCAAGTCTTCTGTAAATGTGCCCCATACTTGTTTTTGCAGTTCATTAATGAATGCTTCACAAGCAACAGGAGGGTATGTATTCATTGCATACACCTACAATGTATATGTGTTTTGGCAGTTATCTCTCTTTTTACTAAAAAAAGGACCTTAAGCTGCCTCAGGAGGCCTGCATACATTTAAAACATGTTAGACTCCTTCTTACTAAGCCTATCTCAGTCCATCTCCATTTGTTTGTGTTCATGTCCCTATGTCTGAAACATATAATGGTCACCTGTTTCTCTTCTTCCGATGCTCCCTGTTGGAATTTTCTGATTCACTGCCGCTGCTGGTGTTACAGCGAGACCGTGATCTGGAGAGGAGAAAAGCAACATCTCAAGATGAATTTATGTACTGACATCAAAGGTACTGAAGTACTAAACAAGGAATGAACAACACTGGAACGACACTACTAGGAAAATCAGAATTAAAAGACTCTAGAGAGCTTGTCTACACCTGAAAGTCATACTAACTTTTTCTCATTGATTGATTAGGAATAACTGCTTCGAAAGTAGTGCACCCAGGGTGCAATGCCAGGTGAGTGCTATTTTCCTTTTGAATCATTGCACTGCATTTTTGTTTGGTTGGTTTTTTTTATTTTATCTCTCAGCATTCTTTGTGTATATGCTACAGTGAAATGTTTATTTCAGGTGTGAAATGTTTTATCTTTAAACTGCATGTGTTCTGGCTCTCTTCTTCTTGCATATTGTGGGACACCCAACAGAAACCATACAGTAATTCTGGTTTTGCAGGCAAAACAAAATGCTCAAAACAGCTTCTAGTAAGGTCGTATCATTTTTCAAGTGTCAGGCAGTATGGAAGAAACACCACTGAACATTATGATTCTGCTGATCTTTATAAATACAGAAAGGCTGAAGTGCACACATTGGCAGGTGTGTGTATCAGCACAGCTTTAGGACGACCTGATGCACAGCTACAAAGATGGTGCATCACATGAGGAAAAAGAAATAAAGCTGTTACTTCTGTATCACCTCTGACTGCAAAGGTTCAAATGGTAAGGTGACGTTTATGCCCCTGATTATTTATTACTGGAAAAGACTGCTGGAACAGGCTGATGCTAAACTTCAGAAAGAAAATGGGCATCTGCCTACATACAGGCAAAGTCCTCTCAGTAGAGAGAAGTACTTGGCCACTACTATCTGAGACCCTTAAATCCTTGATTGCCACTGATCAACATTTTGAAGCAGACAGACCAGCTGTCAGGGCTCTGTTCCTAGAAACCAGGACTCTGTTACGGTACTGCTGGGCTAGGTCCTAAAAAATGGCACTCTCAACAAAACCTGGTTTGGACCATTGTTTAGTGTGATGATGGTCTCTGAATGCCTCCAGAGAAAGACATGTGTCTCTGTGACACTGATGGCCCAGCTGATTAATGGGGAAAGTTGAGCAATATTAACCTGAGCTGGCCTAGAAGGATTCAGGATATCAGGAGTTAGAATCAGTGATGGTTTTGCTGCAATGGAAAACAGACATTTTCTTCTGAGGTCTCTGGGCATGAAACGGGAGATGTAAGGGGTTAACTCCTGATGCTGCTGACAGAGACACATACTTTCTTGTGCCTCCTGGCTTTTCTTTTGCTCTTTGATAAGCCACTCTCATAAGAGAACAGACTTGTTAAACTAAACCTCAGACAAGCTGAGGAGTGAAGGCAGTTTATTAGGTGTAGGTAACAGGTAAGGGGAAGCAATTCATGACAAGGTTGGAGGCTATTGACAAGTACCTGCTCACTGCATGTCCTAACAGTTTAGCGACAAGAGCCCAAACAGGATGAGAGAAGATGAGAGAGACTTCCTAGTGAACTACCTGTGGCATGGACCTTTCCCGAGTGTCCTATCTGGTCAGGGACACATCACTCTACCCTCTGTCTCTGAAACTAGGACACTGTTATAGATGCCCCTCTGACACAGCTGCAAGTCTCATGAGTTTGCCCATAATACCAGTGAATTATGGTTGGTTTTATCAAATTACTGTGTCATTAAATGCCTCAGTCTACGGAGTCTGGTATCCCCCCTCTCCTAAACTCAGAAATCATTAACTCAAACAGCTCCCATTCAAACAGAAATGTTTTAGAATAGTAGGACAACTAAAGCCTAGGAAAATCAGTCCAACCCAACCCAGCTTGTCTAAAGCAAATAGGCTTGAAAAAGTTAAATTTCCCCAGAGGAGAAGCAGAAATGTCTCCCCATCCCCAAATTTTATGGCTCATAATTTAAAGCCACTGAGAGACTCAGGATAGCCAGTTTCCCAGGTAAAAATACACACTTCTGAGTGAAGCTGAGAGTGGGGATAAGAAAGATGTATGTTACTACAGAAAAATGTAACCCTGAAGGAAGATTAAAAGACAGTGTCCAAAAGACTGGCTCAAGCACATTCAGAGAGTTCAGAGCAATAAAAGCCCTAAAACTGCAGCAGACCTTACATGCCCAAAAGTATACCTTTTTTCCCCCCAAATCTTATCAGACGTTTAATAAATGTTCCACAAATCTTGAATCTCAACATTACTAGGTAATCTGAGCAACACCTTTCTTTCACACTTGCAGGTCATTGGCACGACTGTTGTTCTACATTTCTCAGCACTTCCAGGTATTTTCTTACTCTGATTTAAGCAATTTATCCCATAAGGTATCAAGGCAGCAAAAATCACACCATGGCAGAAGGGCAAAATAAAACATCCTATTTGCTCAAATTCAAGATAAGCCTTTCTCTAGCTTTTCAGGAATGCAAATCTGATCCACCTTTTGGATACTGCACATCAAATTACCTTGTGTTCCCTGTCAGGAAAGCACTTGTGGTGAGACAGAAGGGCTGCTGAGCTGTCAGCTGAGTGGCAGCTGCTCATGCTGGCTGTCAGAATATTATCTTTCACTGAATATTAAACATTAGCTTTTACTGAACTGAATAAAATACCAAAAATGGAAACAAAGGTAGTTTCCTAAGTCAGGTACAAGAACACATGAGATCATCCTCATCTCTGACAATTACAAAGCACCCTTCTTCCTTTTTTCTCATGTTTTCTTGGTCATGCAATATATTTGTTATTTTGCAGGTGGTATATCTATATGGTCTGACACAAGGAGCAAGGAAGAAGGCATAGTCAGTTCGGCAAGAGACACAGAACAAAAACAGTCCAGGAGGGGGCTTGGGGCATAGGGTGGGTTGCAGGATTTGGTATTTCAGAGAAACAGTTGACAGAGAAGGCTCATATTCTGGTGCAGCCCTTTTCTGATTAAAACAAGGGGAGAGTAGCCAAATTGTGAGGAAGGTAGAGAAGGTCTATTCCAATATACAATACCAAACCTGTACATTTGCAATGTAATACAGCAGGCACAGCCTTCGGGAAGAGGTCCCTTCTGAGCACTGACATTTTCCACCTGTGATGCCTAACTAAATCCTTTCAGTTTTATGTGCTGGACTTCTACCACAGGATTATCACTGGCAGCTTATAATGGTAACATCCTTCAAAAAAATAATGTTATCTCATAATAGGTGCAAAGTATGTGAGCACTTTCCCTGACTTCCTGTGATTGTCCCGGAGATGTTTGCACCTCTGCCAGAGCTCCTTTCCCGTGCTGCAGCAGTGAGTCAGATCCTGGGAGTGCCTCCTCTCCTTCCCAATCTTCAAGAGACACTGACATTAAAATGCACTGCACTATCTCCTTTTTCCAGCAGCCAGGACAGGAGCACAAGAGCAAGGAGAAGCACAACACAGAGTCATGACAGGCAGATGTGGCACTAGAGAACTCCAGATGCAAAAATCGGTCAAAAGCTGAAGTTGTTGAAGGGCACAGTGGAATTCACACCAGCATTTTATTTGGAAATGTGACAACTAGTCAAGACTGCACAGGAAAAAAATAAGAAGCTTAAGAAAAAATTCAGCAAAAAATGTGCAAGACAGTGAGAAGACCGTAAGAAGTTGCATATGCCTCTCCACCTACATTTTGCAGGACAATTAATCTCAAATGATAGTACACTTGCTTTCAAAAAATTAATTAAAAGTGGACTGGGAGGCTGGAGAAATCAAAACAACATCTGCAGATGCAAAATCCAAAAGCTAAAACTTCTGTAACTGACTTTCAAGTTGCAGACAAGCCTTAGTAAAGTTCCACAAACTGTTTCTAGCATGATGTAGTAACAATGTGCAAGGCAGCTTGTAGGCATCTGTGCTGTGACAAGTCTACACTACAGAGCATTTTAGCAAAATTAAGATAGGAAAGAAAAAATTAAATGGGTAGACACAACAAGCCTTGTAAACATATAAAAAGATGGGGGAGAAGGAAGGAAGGGAGAAAATGCAGTAAACTAAAATATGATCAGTACCTTCACTATCATTTCATGGCTGCTATAGATAATGTATTTACCTTCTCCTTTGCTTTAAATCTGAATCTTCGCCACTGTTTTGATTTTTCCTGTGACATTAAGGAAGTTTTACTGAAATACTATCAGGTCACTTAACACAAATACACAAAAACTCCCATCTTTAAAAAAAAAACCCAACCACAACTTTACAAAGGTTATTTTCAGCATGATTTAAGGCAGAGAAAAAAGGGCACGTGCTTATTTTAAACTTTTCACGCCACCTCTACAATAAGTTGTAAAGGCATGATCCCATTCAAGCTCTCATTGCAAACCCCCGACTTGCAAGGTTAAGCATAGTGTGCTGGCCTTTAGAGTTTCCTGCTGTTTCCAGCATAGCAAAGCCTGATGTCTTCCTCTTAATTCCAGCAAAGAGTACATAAACAACAGAGCTATTACCAAGATTCAGGAAGACATAATTAGGTTAGAATCTACCTACTATTGTCAGCCTTCACAGTCTCACGTAAGAGATAAGACCTTTAAGAACAATCTGTTGGTGTGGTGGCCCAAGAGAACACTTGCTATTGGCATGACCACCTGTCCACTGAGTAGATCAGCCAAATGCAAATCCCAGATGATAAACACTTTGCATCTTAAAAAAAACTTCCTGCTGCGTAGTGCACAAATACTGTTCTTTTCTTGGTACAACACAGTTTGGCACTGCACATCTCTATTCCTTTGCTTTTACAAAGCCCAACAAGTCCTTCTGACAACTAAGCTAGCAATGAATCAGAAAACCCATTCACGAAAAACACTGCTATTAACACTTACAAGGGCTCTATCCATCAGGGCAAATCAACATAACTCTATTGACTTAAGAGAGAGCTACACTGATTTACTTTAACTCGGGTATGAGGTCACTAAGCATTCACCACGGGTGAGTTTCTTCACTCCTGTTCTAAATAGCTAATGGCAGATAAAAGGTCTGGAGCGGCTCCAAAACCTGACAAGTATAAAAGCTCCACATCCAACCAGGTTTCCTCATAGATCTACCTATGTTGTCAGAGACCCCTTGGCAAACCCTGGCTTTGAAAGCCAAACAGGTAGTCACTTCAGAGATGTCAGAAGGAGATGTAACTCCCAGGTACTGGCTCGTAAAGCAGTCCTAGAAGACTGAATATGGCACAGTAGCTATGCTTCCCTATACTTCAGAACAGATCACAGCACCAGGGTACCTCAGTGATGAAAGCAGCTTCTCAGTAGGACAAATCATCCCAGGTAATAATACATTGTCTGTCAAAACTATATCACTTCTGAACTGTCCCTGTAATTTGCATTTTGGACATACTCCAGGACACACAGGACAGAATCTCTATCCATTTAATTTTACTTCTCTAAGTTACTCAATTCAGCATGTACCCCTTAAAAAAAACATTAAGTATCTCATAGCTGTATTTTTGCTGGCATCTCCTCCAATGTAAAGTAATTCACACATGGGACTGTTGAAGACAGCTTTATGGCTCATTCATTTCATCTTTGTTGCACTTAAAGCAAAGCAATGTATTTAAAACAAAATACTGCTCTGTATTAGAAGCTCATTGTCAAGCAAGCAACATCCATCAATCCTTTCCTTCACCAGGGAAAAACAGCTGCCGCAACTGAAAGTATCTTGCACGTGCAAATAATGCAATTTCTCCTATTTTTAACATCATTTTCCCAGTACCCAGAACTGCACAAAAGCAAAAAGCCTGACCAAAGCTTCCTTTCCAAAAGCAGATCTGATATTCTTCCTCAGGATTTTTTTGGACTAACAACTGACCCCTAGAGTACCCCTTTTCCCAGGACCCAGCTGTGTCTCCAAGAGCCTTTACTGAACACAGAGCATGTAGCACCTCAAGCTTTCTACTGTGAGAAGCTAACAGTAAACCCCAGGACTCTTACCTCCTCCGGACTGGCTGCCCAGACTCATTCTCGCTGCCACCTGATGGGTTCCGTCGCCGAGAGTAAGGAAACTTTGGTGATTTATTGCGGTCACTGGCAGAATTATACAGCCCACTAGGGTTAAAAAAGAATGGCAAACAGTCAGCTTTAAAACTTCCAAGAGAGTTAGGCCAGCTAACTGAGATTCAGCTTAGAAAAATCAGAATACTCACATCCACACACTTATATACATATTCAGCTATAAATGCACGTATGTGTGTGTGCACGGGCTATGTAAATACAGATGGTACTGCTTTCCAACAATAAATATTTTACACTGAACCTTGAAAATGTAGGAGAGAGACCTCTTAGTCTAAGAGCTCTAAGCTTATAAAATGTAGAACCAAGTATACACCTATTCTTTTAACGTAATAAAATTTCTGTGCTTTATCCAGCACAGAATAACCCCTGAGTTATCCAACCCAGAGCTAGGCATTCAAATGTACCTCTATTCTTTATGTTTTCCACAGATGTGAGTATGAAAACACTGCTCCTGTCACGACACACATCTTCATCACAGAGCTAGTGCTTAGGACACTGAAACAATTTTAGCTCCAGCTCTCCGCTGTTCATCCACAAAACCCCCTGCCAATGGTGTGGACATATTTCAAGCTTCAGGTTATGTACTTAAGCTTGCACACAACCCAGTGGGTTAGGTTGTTACTGAGTTAGATGTAGATTATCAAATCCCTGTATGGATTATCCTGTGATACCTTCCTACAGAAGTGCAAGGACCGCTTCCAACAGTGTAACAGAGCCTGCGATGGAGTACACATCACTCTTAAGGTGGTCTACTGATGTTCCATGACATTTTAGAGGAAGGATGCTAAACTCAAGCACGCATTTTTGTCTAACATCACTTAGCCCTTTTCACAACAACTATGTGGAAAATACAATATTCTCACCAAATTCCAGATGAGGTATTTCTTTCTGCTTTCCTAAAACCCTCTGGCCTTCAAATTGGACAAATTCTTCTCCACCTGCTTATGCAGACTGGTGATTACAGCACTGCTCTGCACAGCTGAAAAGTTGCCACAGTTCATCTCAATGAGAATTACTATGATAAGCTGTGAAAGCCTCTGTGCAGCATACAGCCTGCTTATGTGTCTAAAACTGTGCAGTCCTTTAGAACAGATGGACTTGCAAAAACTCAATTCTACCATTTTTTGTCTCCTGGGGGATCAAACTTCCTCCTGTCCTGACAGCAATTTTAACACTGGAGCCATAATGTGACAAGCTGACACCACTTCTTTAAAAATCACAAATAAACGTCTATCCTAGCAAAAGAATATTTGCACACTGCCTTGTCCTTACTCTGAAAACTCCTGCTGTTTACAGGAGCACACAGGGTAAATCATCATGGCACCCCAAAAGACACACCATATATAGGTCCGAAGCATCACATAAAGGCAGGACCGTATTGGATTACACTTAATGTGCTGTCTAGTTCAGTGGCCTGTTTCCAACAGTAGCCGTAAGCAACCATCTACAGGAAGCAAAAAGTTGAATACGTACGACAGCTCCCCAGTACTCTCTCAGTCCCCCACTACTCGCAGTCCAGGGGACTTACTGAGCCAGCTGCTATACCTCTGGGTTCAGAAGCCCTTGGGGATTTCTCTTCCATGATTTGCCCAGCTTCTCCCAGGAATCCACTAACTTCCAGCACCCCTTGTAAAGGAGGACCACAGGTCTCCTACTCACAGCAAGCTACTACTTACTCACTGCCTTTCTCAAAGATTTTAAACAACCTCTAATAGCTTCATCTGAAGATTCCAAGTTCTTATGCTGGAAAAATACAATCCTGATCTCTTTCTCCTTTCTCTGTACTACTAATGATTTTCTAAACCACACCCCCTGAAATTATCCCTTTTCCAGACTGAAGGAAGAGTCCTGCCTGGCTTTTGCCATTCCTCCTTGTACAGATTTCCTGCACAGCCATTCACACCTTTGATTACCCTTGCTGTCCCTCTCAAAGCCTTTTTCTTTTGCCAGGATAAGGACATTAGAACTGCACTCACAATTCATGGAGCAAATATGTGATCCACAAATTTATGTAATAGCATAATGCTATTCTCTTGCTTTCCTAATAATGGCTAATTGTTTCTCTGACTGCTACATAGTTGATGTTTTCACAAAGTTATCCATCATAACTCCACAGCACCTCATTTTACTCAGAAACCTAGGGTTATTTTTTTGCACCCCCACCTTCCCCTCCACCCCCCCCTCCGCCCCAGCCCCCCCCCCCCAGCCCCCCCCCCCCCCCACCTCCGTGCCCCTCTTTACACTTACTTGCCATCATCCACCATCTAGTGACTTGTCGCTCATACTTTAGGGATCTTTCTGCCACCCTTCACAGACAACTTTCACTATCCTAAACAATTGTCTCCCACCATCAAACTTTATCACCCCTTTTCCAGGTCTTTGACAAATACACTCAAAAGCAGAAGTCTAGGAACAGATCTCTGTAGAAAGCCACTGGTGGCTGTCATCCACTGACCACTTCCTCCTACACTTACTTTCCTAATTTTTAACTGATTAGTTATCCATGACAGGACCTATCCTCTTATATGCAATACAGATTTACTGTGGCCCTGTTAATACATTAATATGTTCTATCAATATCATTCAACCTATTGCCATGGCATGGTATTTACCATTGCACAATACCTAAGACATCATGCCTCGCCTTACCTCTGTGGGCCATTTTCCTCCCATGGTGCGCTTGTTTTACTTCTTTGGGTTTCTGGATTATTTTCATTTTTCATCTTTTTAAAGCTAAATAAAAGTACAGATATATATATTTTTTTTAAACCCATAGTGTACAGATCACATGTTTTCTCCCCCTGATCTCTTAAAAATTAATCTTAAAGGCATACAGTCATTACAGAGACCCACACTGGCATATAACTATTTGCCTGCTATGTGAAAGAGGGCAAACAGCTGCTTCGTTGAAGAACCTCTCCTAGAAAGAGAGGTTGAAGCGGAGGGGGGTGGGGGGTGGGGGTGGGAATCAGCTCTACAAGCTCATAATTACAGTGGCACTGAGTCAGAAAAAAGGTCAATCGTCTCAGAATAAACAAGAACAGATGCTTAGGCAAAAAGTCAAAAGGGAAAATATACAATATGCTCTCACAGTCTTGCACAACATGCAGTTAACAGATTATTGAACCAGAGGCTTTATCTGCTTTTTATTCTACATAGCTCTTGATGGAACTTTCTTCCACAGATTTACTTAAAAACCTCCTGAACATTTTTTAATTTTTGGCATAAATAGTGTCTGGTAGCAGTATGCTCCAGTATTTAACTATGGCACAAACAATTATTTAATTTTATTTAAAAACTTCCACCTGGTTCAAAACTTCCATCCTGTATACCTGACTAGATCTGTGCTTAGAGAAAGAAAAAAAGCCCTATGAATGATGGTTCCCTAATCACAAACTCCAGCCCATAGCTTATTTTTTTTATACATTTTTAACAACTGTCTCAACTCTTTTCCAAGTGAAAGAATCACAGACTGTTTAATCGTTCCCAGTATAGAAGTCACCACATACCTCTGAATATCCTTCTTTAAGATGGGAGCAACAAAGGCAGGGGTGATAACTATTCAAAACACGACAGACTACAGGTTCACAGAGTAGCATATTCTTCTCATTCCTTCCCCAGTAACTCCTTATGTTTTCTTTTTGCTAGACACTGAGCATAGATCTGACAATGTGAAAGAACTGTCTTCACTGACTGCTGTCAGGTAAAGTACCAAGACAGTCAAGATAGTCATCTGGCTTGAAAGATGTGTCAAGTGTTTGTAACCAGTCTCCTATGGTACCCAGGGGAGATGAGGAGAAAAACAGCAGGATGCTCCAATTCTTCCTTTATTCCTACCATTCTCACAGCGTCAGGTTTTACAACCTCCAACCTATTAATGCTCCTAGATAGCCTGCACACTGCAACTCCAAGTGCTGGCAAGTGGCTTCCAGCTGATGTGTGCTTTTGCACCCATCTTCTCACCAATGGCTAGTCATGCTTTTCCTCCATCATCATCTCTAGAGCTCGCTTTCTACATGAACAAGCAGGTCACCTGATACAGAACTACGTAGCCATATTGATTTCCGCTAAGCTCTTCAAGAAGTATTACTGACAGCAACGCACAACATATCTTTCCAAAGTGTAACTTAAGCAGAAAAGAAAAGCTTTACAGATGCTTACAGAGAGAAGGACATAAGCCAGAGTTTCTTGCTGAGAGCAGGAGGTGACAGACTTGGCTTTATGAAGGAATTGTGGCTACTTAACTCACTAATCCACTTTTAACCTCAGCCTTTGGTTACTACAGGTCACCGAGTTAATCATTTAATTCTCACACAGTGAACAAAATGCAAAGCTACAGTAAGTCAGCAGGAAAAGAAATTAAATTACACTTTATCAGGTGAATCATTTTCTTCATACTGCACCCAACTGACTCACGTGTATACAATCTATTCCCAGGCTTAAAAATATGTGCTTACTACAGACTAAGCAAGTAACTCAGGTAAGTATGTTTCAGTCCTGTATTGCAAAAAGCAATTGTTTTCACCCAGCATAAACTACCAATACTTAGACTGAAGTTGGTCTTAAAAGAAATGTGAATAGTGTTCTCAAATCTTAAATAAGAGAGAGAAAAATTATCCTGGGAGGTGAATTCAGTGCATTATATTCCTAGGGCATTATTCACTCAGAGCAAAAACACACTTTACAGCTAGAGAGCTAGAGCACAGCAGCATTTCAGATACTAGTATTATCTCCAGGAATGCAGTTGCAAAAGGGACCGAGATAGTTCAAAGTATCTGAAATTCATGTGAGATTAACTGTTGTTGGAGGGTTTTATAGTTTACCTTGAATTTATACCACTTACACAGAAGTAACCAACTACGTATTTCAACAGTGCATGAGATGTTAGAAGTACAAAAACTCAGCTCCTAAGAGCTGCTGAAAGATGCTTTGCAAGCATGACTGACAATTAATGCAAGAATTACATAGGATTGAGTAAACTACCAAACTGTAAACACTTCACAAAGTATGTGTGCTGCCTGGCAGACCTGAAAGGTGTTTTACATGTGCAGAGAGAGACACAGAGAAAAACAAATCAATTTCTAAATAGAAAGCATGCAAGAAAAACAACTTCCAACATTTTTTTGCTGGAAGTGACTAACACTATTTAAAACCATGACTCGGTGAGAATCTGCCTGTGAATTGCTTTTAAACTGTGCAGATAAGAAACTAAACTCAGAAACCTCGAAGCTGCCATGTTGAGAGCCCCTTGTTTTGGTTCTTGCTCTACAGCCTGCCCATGCATTTCTTTTTAACAGTTCATTGCTAGAAATTTATACAGAGCATGTGGAGCACAAGCTGTAGCAAAGGGGTCCTATCCCTTCCCCATATGATCATCTCTGCACTATGGAATAAAGGGTACCTCTTGCTTTGTACTCCTCTCTCATAACAAGTCCCAAAATGACAGAATGGTTGGGGCGAGGAGGGACCTCTGGCTGTCATCTGGTCCCACCTCCCTGCTCAAGCAGGGCCACCTACAGCTGGGTGCCCAGGGCCATTCCCATATGGCTTTTGAGGAAGGAGACTCCACCACCTCCCTGGGCAACCTGTGCCAGCGCTCGGTCACCCTCACAGTGAAAGAGTGTTTTCTGATGTTGAGAGGGAACGTCCTGTGTTTCAGTCCGTGCCCACTGCCTCTGGTCCTGCCACTGGGCACCACTGACAAGAGCCTGGCTCTGTCCTCTTGGCACCCTCCCTGCAGGTATTTATATGCCTTTGTAGTGTTTTCTGCTCAATAACCTAGCTTCAGCATGACCAAATGGCAAAATCATAAACTTTCTTTTAGCCCACGGGTTAGAACATTCGATTTAACCTCCCTCAAATTGAGGAAGCAGTTAAACTCAGCTCTTCTTTTTGGGGGCAACTGTTCTAAATATTAGGCAATAGGAAACACTGTCCACCAAGTATTTGCATTAATGTTTTAGACCCTTCTTCCAAGGTCAGCCCTGATACCTAGGATGTGAAGCCCACAGCTTCAATGGAGAGATAAGGCCAGTTACTCAGCTCAGAAAAACCTGTCAGGGTCACTGGGCATGCAGAGACAGACATTCAGGCAACTAAGCAAAAGAAGTTAGGTGCTGAGTTTTTGACTCGTTGTTTTGTCAGATCACTCTGTTTTGATTCAGGCACCCAAATTCCACCTAAAAGTAAGGCTGGGGATATAAATCGCCTTCTGAATCTGAGCCTCACCTCCTTCTCTCAAATATGCCTAATAACCAGAAATGCGTACTTCAGCACTGATAGTTAAAGACAGCAGACCACAGAAGTCCAGAGGAGCCCTGGCAGTTCACTGTTCCTAAGGATCAGGCACAAACACTCGTAAGTTTTGTTCTGGATTTAACAGTGTAACAGGTAGTGGACTGCAAGACGAACAGCACTACTAGAAGAGTGGCCATGCCCAGGTCTTCCCTGCCCACGCATCCCAAGCAGAGCTTGCCCTGTGCAGAGGCAAAGACCCATGCCCGGAGGGCCCTGCTAGCCAGCCCACAGCTCCCAGGGGACAGACACATAGGACTTCACCAGACTATCCTGACCAGTGCCCCTTGGGTCATTATCTGTTTTTTTCATGTTTAAAACTGAGACTGTTTGCTTTCCCATTAACTTGTCCTGATTCATGGGTTTCCAAAGCCCTGTTCCAGGTTCATCAGAAGATGAGGGTTTGTTAAAATGAATTACTGGGCAACACTCTCTGACCTTTGTCAGCAGAAGATCAGATAGTTCTGAACTTAAGGGCAGGATAAACTGTTACTATGATTACTAAATGTGTTCCTCTATCCAATGCAATACACAGTCTCTTAAAATCTGGAAGGGAACTGCTGGTCCACGTACCTTTTCACAGGGGAAGGTGCAATAATTTTGGTAGTTCCTTCATTTTCCCCATTTGTTGTAATCTGGCTCATGTTCTTAGATCCTGAAAAAAAAACAAACCACAAATAGAACAGTCCTGTAGCACATATGCTTGCACCCCTATTCAGCATAACCACCTACTGAACACAGTGCAGCATGAGACATAAAATGATACACAAGACATCTGGTGCACGCTCTGCTTGTTAAGGGTGTATAAGGATCACACTTTTGTATCCTATCCTTATTTCTAGCTATACCACATTGCAAGAAAGTTTAACATGAGGGGCATTCATTACTCTTCCACATGAGACAGAGGATTTTGAAGCTTTTGTTCTCAAATGGATACTATGCAATTGGCAGCAGAAGGGAATTCCCTGCTTAGTCACCAATGAGAAGAAAGGTGTGAGGAGAATACAGGGTATGAAAAAGCTTGGGAATCTCCAATGCAGTAACTATGGCCTCTAAAACAGTCACTAGATTAGATAGTAAAGCAAGATGAATATGTTTGTTCTAAGAAACCATTTCAAACTGATGTGGCAACACACTGCAACACAACGCTCATAAATCCTAAGTTTTCCTAAAGCCAGGAAAATAATAACTGTAAATCAATGGATTAGAAAACTAATTATGTAAATAGAGACAATAAAGATATTCTGACAGAGACAGCTAAGCATCAGTTTCAATGAGTCAGCAACTTTCGGCCAATATTTGAAAGTTATCTGCCTAGTTTCCAATTTTGTGTCAAATACTCTTTCCATTTTTATCTTGCACTTTTCAAACTGTTGGCACTTAAGTCCCCAGCTGAGCCATGAAAGGGAACCTGAGGAATCAGGAAGAACATGCACTTTCCCCTCTTTTTGAGACCCCATGTAACAGGCTTCAAAGAAACAGATTTGTGTATTTATGATTTAGGAGCACTGAGGGCCAAGGAAATCTGGATATTTCATACTGGCTTAATGTCAAAATGGAATGATAAGATTATGCTCTACAGATGTATACAGCTCAGTATCATGAACAAAAAAAGAACTGTTCTGTTCAGCTTGGTATGTAGTAATATATCAATCAAGACAGGTTTGTTCCTACTGGTGCTATGATTTTAGTTTCTCTGCTGAACTATTAGTATTAATCTGTAATTCTTCTTCAGTTCACACATTCTTTTTCCATCTAACTGGCAATTTCAGTCATTTCTTACAAAACTGTTACCACTTCCAGAAACAGATGTTAAGTAAAACAACAAAGCAACATCACTGATGATGTACATCAGCTCTGGACAGAATTCTGAGCATGTTCATTGAAGATAATGAAACAGATTGACTGAACCCTGTAAGACTGCTAACAAGGAAATACTGTGCCCTCTGGGCACAAGCAACAGCATCACAGCGTTGTTAATATAGTGGTAAAAACTCAAAAGCCTTTTTGTTTGGCTAAAACTAAAATACAATGTCTTATATTAAGCCATGGCAAGATTTTGCATTATTAGCCTTCTCCACAATCATAGAGGAAGAACTCCTCCACAATCTCCCTCAACTTTCTATACCACCCCTTTGACATACAAAGTCTCTGGACTCTCCTCTACTTCAACACAAATACTTGAGACATCCTAAGGCATTTTGTCTGGCCATCAATTGCTTCTTATACAGGTTAAATCTGCTTGTTTTCTGCAGATGCCTCATACACTGCAGAGGGACTTAAGCAGCATTAGTCCCTTTGTTTAAGGAATTCAGCCAAGCCCTTTACATGTTTGACCATGCCACTTCTAATGATGTAGTTTACTCTTTTCCCTAGCCCATTTCAGACTAATGTCTGGCAAGGAAGGGTAGCAGCCTGGGTCCTGTCTTGTACCGTATTTGCTCCTTCAAGTCACTTTTTGTTGTTTATGCAAGCATAAGCACTAGGAAGAATTTGGAATATTCTGAAGAAGGAAATGGAGAATGAGCACAGATTCACAGACAGAAAGGAAAGTAAAGTTTTGGCATTCTGAACGAATCCTCTATTTTATACAATATGAGACAACCAACCCTCCAGACTCTCTGAAGCACTGCACATCTGCATATACAGTTATCTTCTGTTTTCAAGAATGAAGCAACAGCTACACTGCCACTATGACCTGCTTGGTAAAATGACAGAATTACTGAACAAAAAAGTGTATTGAATTAATGTGGATGAGAAAATGATCAGAAAAAGAATCACCAATCTTCATTAAGGCCATAAAAGACTGCTACAAAAATTCTTCCTCTGACCTCTAAAGAGAGAAGGATGCCTACAGTCAAAAATCACAAATAAAGATGACAGCACTAAGAACAGGAAATGGAAATTTCCCACCTTTAAGGAAAGTACCGGTAGTGAAATGAAAATGGAGTAGGTCAAAGTGTTGAACTACAAGGATATCTCAGGGTTTCGGACCATATTTTTTTGCCTGCACATACATTTAGCTTGCATTTCCTAGGCCACCAAATACATAAGATAAAATAACCCACTATAGTAACTTGGCCCACAGAAGTACTGAAATCAGCAAAGATATGACTTCTTATGACAAAGGAAATAATTGCAGTACTTCACATATTACTGTGTGAGTGAGGTAGCTTCCAATTAAGCTCCTCAGAGTGCTCATAACTTGATGAAGCAGTAAGAACTCATGCTCCAAAACATGTCACAGCAATGAAACAACTGCCAGAAAAAGATCCAATGGTCAAGTGCTACAAAAGTAATAGCTACCTCCAGAACTGATCCTTTGCTATGTTTGGCAATAGCCTTACCATTCTGCTGACACACAGTCCTCTCTGGGTGTCAGGCAATGCGGGGTTATGAGATGCAGAGTCAGTCCACCCAAGTGCAGAAAGTTTGTGATGCCTTTGCAACTCCTTCAGCACCCTGCACAAAGGCTGCACCTCAGCTTTTGGAGCAGCCAGGACCAGTAAATCCTTAAAAAAGAAGCAGCTTCTTCTCATTGTTGAGTTCCCTGGTTACCACTCTACTATTTTAACAAGTACTTAGTTGAGGAAACACCAAAGAAAGGACAACATACCAGTGACCATCACACACAGGCAGAATCTACCCAGAAATATAAATACGTTTCTACTGAGACAAGACCTCATATTAGCCATGTTTGACTCCACTGCTGCCCACAATGAGGACCTTTGCTTTGCTTTTTGGAAAAGAAAAAAGCTCTTGCTGTACCATTCTTTTGTACAAATAATTAATTAGGATTTTTCTATCCACACTTACAGAAACTGTAATAATTGCCTTTAAGTACATTCCACCTCGTGTATCTTTTACTAACTACAGTACTGTTCTACAAACATCCACCTCTGTACAATAAAGCATCCCTAATATAAAAGAATAGACTCCAGAAAAACTGTCCAAACAGTAAACCCTTTGCAATAACTTATCTATACCACTGTTTCTTGCATGCCAAGGTAATAGGCCTCTCAAAAATACCTTAGATAGCTGGAAATCTTGAACATCTCACTTGTAGCAGGTTTTCTTGGTTGTTTACCTTTTTCAGATAAGTTACTGTCAGCATTCACTGCACTGAACTTTTCCAGTAAGGTGAATGCACACACTTAGATACTTTTAGAGCCATCTTGATGCTGATTTGTGCATTCAATTTAAATAGACTATTACATTTTAAAAAACTCAAATGTCCAAAACCTCAGGAGCCTGGCAAGCTAATTAGCTTGTCATGCCTGTTTCTTATCAACTAAGGCCATTTTACTGACGTTATCTGGCAGTAGTGTTTGTATTTAAATCTATTAATGAGAGCAGAAGATAGTGTGATCAAAAGGAAAACATGCAGTATGAGCTCATGCTTTGCACCGTGTGTTACTAAGAGCCTATAAAAATGAATGGACTTCCATACATCCACACTAGCATAGCCTACTCTCTGATAATGTTTATTTTCCAAACTAGTTTCCAAACCTGTAGCTTCAAGGGTTTATGCATCTCACACTGATGCAGGATGTTTTTCTGAGTACAATGGCATTGCTGTTTCTTTGCCCAATTGTTTGCTGATCAGTGGTGGATGGGGGGTGCTGTATGTTGCAAAATGTGTGAGAAACTGCTTTTTGATGGCCTTGCAGTTTCTGGGCCATCCTGGATGAGCCCCCACTGAAGAAGATAAGGACTTTAGCCCTTTTAGGTAACCTAGTTTAGAAGTATCCATGTGAAACGTCAAAATGTAAGCACAGATAATAGAAGCACTAACGAGCATTCTTTAGGATAAGATGTATCAAACATGCAGAAGATCACACTGCACAGAATCATCCAAGAAGGGTCAAGTAGCAGACAAGTGAGGAAGACTACGGAAGACCACCAGAGGACTCCTGAAGACCACCGGAGACCTTCAATGTGCCTGTGTAAAGGGCATTTGCATATGCTAATAGTTTGCCTGAAAACTAATGAATATGTACAAAATTTCTCAGAAATCTAGTGAATATGTATGTCGAACATGTACTTAACCTGCACAATTAGGCCTGACGGGTGTGCACGATAGGTGGAGCGATCCCCCATGCACCCAGTGCTGCAATAAAGAATGTCTGCTTTCTAAAACTCCAAGATTGAGTCTTAGAGAGTTTCTTCAACCAGCTTTTTCGGTATCAACATCACATGCACAAAATGCAGAAGCAGTCACTTCCATCCTTTTACAAAACCTGGGATTTAAAATCAACTTTAAAATTTAAATCTCAAAGTAAATAAGTAAATAAATAAAATTACCCCAAGATTCATTTTCTAAAATTTAACTTTCAAACCCAATCTCACAATTTTCTGGGAAAAGATTCATGACTTTGAATGCACAAGACCAACAGTTCTATCTACCATGACAGAGGTTGGTGAAGCAGGGTACTGACAGGCGTCTGTGGTACTATGTTAAGTTAGTAAGGGCAGGGACTGTGACTGCCTGTGATTGCTTAGGGACTATTATAATACAGACAGTACTGTAATTTTAATACCCACTCCCGATTCTCCACCTGGCTTTTAAATCAGAATGGCAGCACTTACTTTACACTAGTTTATACAACTGCCCAGTCTGCAAGGCAGGAACAAATCAAGTCCTCAGCTACCAAACAACAACAAAGCCTAAGCAATGTGTTTTCCCCTGCTGAATAAACTCAGACCCACAGCAACAGGTCTGGTCACATCCATGTTTGTCCAGATAGGACGTTCCCAAGGAGCTTTTCTTGTGCAGCATTCAGCCAAAAGAATAACAAACGCTTTCACCCTACACACTGTTGTGAAAGCTGAACATTATCATCAGTCTTGCCTTAAGAGGGTAAGACAGAATAATGAGAGGTCCTGTTCCATGTTTGAGTTTGTGATTTGCAACCAGAACAAAATGCAACTGTAATTCTTTCTCAGTTGAAATGAAATGGGGAGAATAAGCAAATGAAACAAGCTATGCATATCTCATATGCAAGACTTTACAAAACAAAACAAAACATGCTTCTCCAACTAAACACCAACTTGAACACCAACTCAAACATACACCAAAAAAAATAATAATGCACTAATATAAAAACATTGATTGCATAGCCACTGAAGTTTTCTGGTCTGATTTTTCCACCCTAGAACAACTGAGATATGAAACGTATTAAGCAAGTGACAAAAGGGAGGTTACTGCATTTTAAACCACCATGATCTGGATTCTAGGAAAATAATCTGCCATGCTAAAGCCCAACTGTCTAAACTTGTCTACCCAGTCAGGGGAATCAGTCAACAGCAGTGGCTTTTATACAAGAAAGCTAGTTTCTCTCTGTTCACAGTATCTTCTTCAATCCCTCTTAAAGCACAAATATTTTTACTGAAAACATAAAAGTAAATATTTTCTATTGTCTTGACATCCACTCCAACTCTAAACCCAGAGTTCACTAAGTGGCTGCAGTCTTAATGACGTCAGCGTACTTTAATGGACCAGTGAGAAAAAGGAATATTATTAGTCGCTCAGCTCTGCAGAAGATAGCTACCTCTACCTTCAGGTGACGGAAAAAAATACAAAAACCACATACCATGTAACTGCTTATAACACCAGAACATGTATACAAAAAGAAGGAACATGGGAAAACATTTTAATGAGATGCCAGAGGTCAGAGGCTTTAGCACTTGACACACTTCTATAGTGGAGGCAATGCAGACTGCACATGCAGTATGTATTTGTAGCTATTGGGTCATCTAATTGCCCCCAAAACCACTGCTGTGGCTAGTCCCATTACTGGCACCAACAGATAAAAAACAAAACCAGAATGGCTAATCGAACTGGCTGCAGAAAGGATGCCTTTCATGCACTTAGCTTTGCAGTCTTCAGGAAAAATTAAAGAAGCAGGTGAGGAAAGATGCTGAATGCAGAGAAAGTGGAAGGAACTTACTGCATGAGACCTATTTGTAAGTTGTTATTGGGGTTTGGGAGAATAAATGGAGCTCTGATTTCATTCCAAAAAGCTAAATTATAAGCCATGTACGGCTGGAACCTAACTAAAAGTGGCATTTGGCAGAAAACACCTAAAGAAATATGTAATACATGCAAAGTAAAATCACCCTGTTTAAAATGTTGAACAAGGCCTATTTAATCTTATTACACCATGCTAGAAACACAAAATTAAGAACAAAGAACTAGACATCAATGATAACCATCGGCACAATCTCATTATGCAAAAGGAATATTTATTTTAAGAAGAAATGCCACTATTCTCTCAAACACTTCAGTCAGGGGAAGTTTTAAGTAACTCATAAAACTGTTTACACCACCAGGCTCATTTCTGAGATAAAAATTATTCTGTAAAAGTAAAATCTACATTGCGCTAGTGTTTTTAAACAAGTGATGCTTAAAATATATCAGACTTGATTTATTGTGTGAAATGGACTTTGCTATATCCAAGAACCAGTTTAGGTGAAAATGAGTGGATTTAGCCTAGTGACATCCAATAGACTGTCACATGGTGTCTGACACAAGGAGAGGAAGCAGCGTTAGTCTGCTTTCAGCATCTGAAAGCCTATTTAAATGGAGAAAGAGTATGAGACATTTATCATTGTGAATACCCAAATACAAAATTAAAAAATAGAGTAAAAAAAATGTTCATTTATAGGGAAAGATGGTATTTGAATGACACAGCTCTCTTCCTTTAGCACATATTTTAAGTCGTAAATGAAACAAATACATTTTAACTTAAGAACCACTGGAGATAATACACCTGCCTCAGTGGAAAATGACTGTACAGTTGGAACACACAGGTAATCGATTAAGTTAAAAGCAAAGCAACTCAGATGGGTAATACAGATTATACAAATATATATGAGTAAAATGGTGAAAAAGCAGCCTTTTTATTTTAAAGTAAAACAAAGTATTTAAATCCACCAAAACAACAAACACACATTGCCCAGCGAATTCAGCATCACATTACATTAGCAGAACAGGCCACAGGAAGGTTTCGGTTTCCCTCACAATTCCAGTCAGAGACCAAAAAAAAATCAACAAGAACAACACACACACACACACCCTTGCAGCAATAGAGACTGACTTTCACTGCCTGCACTAAGGCAAACAGCATTTTCAACTAAGAGCTGAGTTTCAGCTAACAAGTTTACCTCTGAATAGCCACACAATTTTTCTGCACAACTGAACTGGGAACTAAGGAGGTGGGAAATGCTGTTCATCTTGAACTACTACCCTAAGAATGGGACAGCCCAGCTGAACAAAAGTTTAAGTCACTAGGTTTAAGGGTGAACAGCTTCTTGTCCTCTTAGGCACCCACCGACAACTGCAGACACAACAAAAAAATACCATTATCAGAAAGCAAAGCAATCCTCCTCTTCTTACACTTAACAAAATAAAATAAAAGTAAAAAAAATACCTGTTGTAAACTGCTTGTATTTTCCAAGGGCAACACTTTCAATTACACTACACTTCAAGACCCACTGTAGCTAAAAGGCAGAACACACCAGCTTTGTTTCTGAGTCAAAAGACAGCATCCAGAATAAACATGGGAGGTTTCCAGATGTATAAAACTGCTCTCTTTTTAAAACTGATAACTCTCAAAAATTTATAATGCCATACTAACCTATGATAAAGAGAAATCTTGCTTACATTTTAAAGCCCAGACAAGTTTTTTTCTCAAAGTGCTAACACACATACATATATGCTTAACTCCATGCATGAGTTTGACTGAAATCTGCACAACTGCTGTTATAGATGAAGCTAAGCACACACACATAATCACATGTAGAACTGGAACTTGACATTAGAAAAGCTTTTTGCCTCTATTACTAAATTTCAGAAACATCCATTATTCAGGGCATGACTCCTGTGATCCATGCTTAATCTTACATGTTTCCTCTAACACCTGTAAAAACTTCCAGCTTCCCCTGACATCTTCAGCATGCAGAATAGATTTCCAGCTCACACATCTGAAGCATGTTAAAATTGCAGAGGGCATGGTACTAACTTCTGTTCCACTTAATAACAAAATAAAGGGATACTGCCCTTGAACTGGGAAGAGGATGTACAAGAGAGACACCCTGGGTCAAGCAGCTGGAACAATGGGATACTAGCTAAGACACACAAGTATAAAATTCTTTAACAAAAGGCAGGACTCCTGAAAAAAACCATATTCTCACTGCCCATTTTCAAATTTCCCTTTCATACTTTACATAAAACCTACAAACATGTGGTTTTATCATGTTTGATCCACACCATCTCTTTTATCCACAAAGGTGGAGATTTTAGATCCAGTTAAGGTTAGGTATAGATACTGACCTAAGGCAAAGAGAGAATCCATTCTGAGAGATCCTTGAGGACACTGCAGCAGTTTTGAGCTGCCTCCTGAAAACGAAATGAACCAAAGACCAAAGAAGACATCTCTCTACAGGCACAGTAAAGAAGCACTTACCTGTCTGTTGTGTTCTTTTAGGGTAAGTCTTGCTGCGACTTCTTTCAATGCGCTGGTCAGGCCGCGGGAGCTGCACAGAAGGGTCTCTGGTCATTTGCAAAGATGTCCTGCCATTTGAAAATGCAACAAAATCATGAGAAAACACTTGGAAAAATGATTGAAGAAACAGAGGATCTTTAGACTGAAAACAACATGTGGGGTTTGAGCAGCATGTTTTGTTAGCTATTCACTTCTCGTCCCAGCTCTGGCTGTCCTGCTGAGTAGCACTACCCTGACTTTTGTTTTGAATCAGTCATTGGCAGAATCATCAACAGGCTGTGCCAACCTCTTCTATATTTGGCATTTTCAACAGGAACTAAGCAACTAAAAATGCTGGCTTATTAGGAATAGGCTAAGATGGTGTGACCTTTTGTAACCTCTAATATTATAACATATTACTTTCTTAAGTAATTTGATTACTTCCTGAATTCTTTCTGTAAGTTTTCACCTCAGGAAAACACTTATTTAACATTCTTCAGTTCCAGTCAGTAAGGGGCTACTTCTCTGCCATCTGGATTGACAACCTGAAGGGCATGGAAAACCCCCTGTAAAGCAAATTGTAATAAAGTACTCTCATTAGCACAAGCCCAAATGACAATAAATTGAGATGTCATCCTAATTCCGGTTTACAGTAAGGCTTTTCTTCATTGCTCAATTTAAATAACTTATTAAGTTTAAATAAATTCTTTGATGCTCATTTTAAGGCTCCTCTCCATGTGACTAAGCAGAACATAGTGTTCGTAACAAAAATGTAAAACTGGTCTCATATTCCTCCCTAAAACTCCATGTCTGCTTCTGGAAACTTACTACACAAAAGAATTAATTGTTACTATTAACTCCCAGCTGCTTAAACACCTGCATTTCAATGACTTAGAAGTAAACAGGTATCATACGAGCAAGGGCCAAGCATCTATACAGGCATTGCATACGCAGATCTTCCGACTTATGCAAATAGACGCCACTAAATACTGCTTTTATTTTCAAGAATAGCCCCACAGGGATAGTCAGCACTGCATCTTCTCAAAATCTGTAAAAGAATTAAAGGACCAAAAAAACCCCAAATTCTAACATTACATCACAGTAATGCTGGGTTTTGGTATTCAGTTTAATGGGTTTTTTGCTCCCAAGTTAGTCAGAAAACACTGCTCAACTTTTAAGTTTGGTAGCCATGTTAGTCTTGCAAATTCCAGAAGCAGTTTTAACAAAACATCTGGGGATAAGACCTTCCACTTACACTAACACCTCCAGGTGTTAACCAAAGCATCTGATCGTAAGACAAGGAAAATACTTTCCTGAAAACTGTCTGCCACCTAATAAGAAGTACCTAGACGATTTAAAAAAAAAAAAAAAAGCAAAGAAAAAAAAGCCAACGGATAATATTATGGTCCCCACACATACACAGTCAAACAGTGAGATTATGGTTTCTGCTTTGATCTAATGATGTATACAGATACACAACACGGTCACTGCTTTTGGTCCTACAACAGAGACCAAAGGCAAAGAGGGAAGACAATCAAAGGTGATGGATGAGCAAAGAGAAGATTCCCAAAGCACATGAAAATGCTGTAACTGCTGCTCTGAATTCCAAGAAAAGAGTGAACATGTCAATCACCAATTGATCATCACTATCATTAACACTGTATAATCAATATGGTGCAACTCTATGTCACAACCCACATTTACTAGAACATCCACTCAGGTCAGAGAGAGTCCTCAAGAATCGCTGCAGCAACACTTCATACTAGAAAAAAAATATATACTTTAATGTTTTTTAGGCAAAACTAACATAAACACAGCTGTCAGTAATGACTGTCATCCCAGCATGGCAAGCCATATAACAGATCACCCTTAAAACTTAATAAAAAAGGAAGACGAACTTAAATGCACCACTAGCAGGAACAACTCAAACGTAGTTAACTGCTTCATGGTGGTTTTTTTTAATTTATTGGAAGATCCTGGTAGGTAGAAAGCTGTCTCCTCCCTACCACCAGTGCCCTGCTCCAATCTGCTGAAACAGTGCCACAGAGGAAACTCTCAGCTGCAGTAGTGTGGCAGGATTCCACTGAACTCCTATCCATTTTCACAGATGTGATAATGTGGGTCAGGATCCAACTCGAAACCCAAAAGGGAGTACAGTCATTCCCCTATTATTGACAGTAAGGAGAAGCTGGATCATTCCAGTTAATGTGATAACCCAAATAATCTGGACTATTATGAAATATGTTGAAGATGGGCAAGAAACACACCACTGATCCTGCCTGAAGACAGTCCAGATTCAGTCACACGAGCTCAGGCTCAGAACGGACATAGTCATCTCTCCATCAGTAACGCCTTCCTTACAAGCAAGATCTTACATCCAAGGGTAACAGACAGTTGACTATGAATTCTGATTGACTGAGGACAAGTGTAATAAAGCTACTATTACACACTGCTGTTAGTACCTACAACTGACACTAGCTGCAATCCAGGAGCTGCTAGAGAAATTGGGGGTTGTGGTTTACTTGGTTTTAGAAAAGTCCTCCTAATAGCCAGTGACAAAGAACAGTCTAACTAATGATTATCAGCCTTACTCATTATGATCTATATATTTCTTGAGTGATGGTGGAAATACAGACAGGAAGGACAGACAGTCAAGTCAAAAATAAACCTAAACAAACCTGCTATATTTGCAGGCCATGAAAAAAAACTCTAGAATTAGCCATTTTAGTAAATAGGGCCTTTTCACCCTGCAGCTTCACAATTAACTACAGAAGATGAAAAACTATTTTTATCCTCACTTGACCAACATGGAAAATGAAAATGGCAAAAACAAAGGGGCCTGGCTTTCAGATGTGGTTTTGATTTGCTGCTTTCCACCCTCCCTTTCACGTTCACTCAATACATAACTTTAAAACAATTCTAAAAATCAGACCATAAATTATTTGGCTCAAAATTGCTCAGCCGGTGTGACAGAATTAGATTTAAAATAGTGGTCGCCAACTGCCAAATCAAGTGCCTTACTCACTAGACAAAGACCCTGTAATTCAACAGACTTAAAAGCATAAAGTCTCAAACTCAGTAAAAACTATTGGGTTTCTGACAATCTTACAGTTTTAACTACATCCTATATTCTGCTAGTCCTTTGTGGCACAGCAGCTAGAGGATCTTAAACCCACCTTCCCTGCCACATTTTCCTCTATATCACAATATTAACTGCCCTTTATGTCACACTGTCTGCTTAGTTAACACAGGCTAGAATTGAGACCAAGTGTTCCCTATACGGGCTTAGTCTGAAGTTTACTCTATCTTTCAAGGCTTCTAGCCTTGAATGCTGATCAAATTTTGCCAGCTATTCCAGTCAGAAAAGATACCCCCAACTCCCTTCAGATCTGCCCTCATTTTTATTCTCAAGTCAATAGCACTGCACACCAGTACTGCCACAGAATTAGACATAACCATCTGGATCAAGAGCCCTTGCCATAGCTCAATTGCAGCTGCAAAGAAGGGCATCAGAGTTACAGACTTCATACACTCCTTTGCACCAACGCTTTGCTAAGACCCAGAAGAAAGGCGGCAGCCAACATGCCTCCTCATTTTGGTATTCCCCAGTTGTTGGGAAAAAACCCTTAGGACATGAACATAATTTCAGGACTTACAAGGAGATTTTGACTTAAAAGCATTGCCAAGGCTGCTGTCACTTTCACTACGGGCTACAAGCAGGCCCTAGCCAACTCTGGGGATCTGGAGAATGAGAAGTAACTCACATTTGTCCTGAAACTGCCAGACTCCCAAGGGGAGTCTGTTAAAATGGCCCTGATTCATGCTTTGTCAGCAGAACTGCTCTGAGTCACAGTCTGGGTGGGGTTTTTCTTTCATTGGAAGAAAAGAGGAGAACAGAAGGCATGAAGAAGGAATTAACTAAAGTTTAAACAATGAAATAAATTCACCTGTACCGATGTTTATAACCTATGGATCCAAACTTGCTGAATTTTCTTGACAGAGAGTTTGATTCATTCTCTGGCACTCTATGTAGTTTGAAAAATAAAACAACAGAGTAAGTTACATAGATAGGTCTCAATTACAGTCCCCTTCCCAAGAAAAGAAAAGAGAAATGCAAAATTTGGGTTCCAAAAAAATAATTTTCTGCTAGCTCCTCTTCATCCCCGCCTCCAGGCAGACTCTTATGGGGTTGAGAGCTCCACAAAGCCACATGTTTATGTCCTCCTGCTTTGACTACACACCACTTTATTTCAGGGTCTGCTGTAAAGTGCTGGTAACAGCAGCCTTTTGCTTAGTATTTCACAGGACCAGACAAAAACATCACAGTAATGAGACTTCAGGAGGGATTCTGAGGTTACTCATTTACAGCACTGCTAAAGCCAGCCCTAAGCATCCCATCCACAAGTTGCTAGCTAGACACCCTTGCAACATTTCTGTTAGTGTTTTTGCAACAGTAAAAGCAAGTGTTTTGAGATGCGTAATATTAAAAACATTTTATACACTTCAATAACTAAGCAAAACATTATGGAAATTCAATGAGTCTTTCTATAAAAAAACCCAAAATTTCTGTGCATTGTAGGAAATAGTGATGTCTGAAACCCAAAGTCCTCACTCAAGTCAATGCTGCTACAGAATATTTGTTGGTTAAATAAGTAAGAATGTGTATGGCAGCTTAAATCCTGCCATATACATTTGTGGATACTTCTGTTAAAGCCTACTTTATGCAACCTGAGATACTGTTTCAAAAAGAATTCTAAGACAAAAGAAACCACCAAACTACCCAATTTCAAATTTATGGTTTCACATTTTGTAAGAAAGGGGAAGGCATCAGCTTTTAAAAGCATTCTACAACCAACAGCGCAAACATGTTTCAGGCAGCAAGCCTGTGTTACACCACTCTGCAGGTATAACAAGGTTCATAGTCAACATAGTCTACCTCCTCTTGGTAACAAAACCACAACTTCTGCATCACTCACCTGAAAAATGTATGATGTTCCACACAGCATTTCCAGAGATGTTTGCATGTGATCTTGTTACGTGCTTCAAAAAAGAAGGAAGTTTCATTGCACTGAAAACAAAACAAGACAAATCAATCTTGTTATGAGGGATTCTGCCAGTGAAGTGAATCTTCATTTACTGAAGACAAGAACCAACCATCTCGTATAAATGCACATAAGAAAAAGTATCAGTATGAAGAAAAGCAGGTTCTATAATACTGTAGAATTCTTCATTTAAAAGAGGTTTTCTTTTTGGTTTCTCATTGCCTGCAAATAATTATTTAAAGAATCAATTCCTTAGATACTGAAAAACAGACACGAAAGGATATTATTGAAACACTTCTGTTCCTTCATTCTTGTTTGTAGATTATCAGCTTTTTTCCTAATTAAAAAGCACAACGTTTTTTCAAATAGTATGTTTCTGATGTCTTCTGAGACTGCACCTCAGATGTGAAAGAAACACAAGATTTGTGATAACTAACATGAAATAACAATGCAGAGTGAAAACGCACAAAACATACATTTAGAGAAGAACCAAGGTAAGACTGGAAATAAAAAAGATGAGAGGAAGGAAAGATTTAAAAGAAAAAAAAAATTAGCCAACTTCAGAATAATTCAAAATACTAGAAAGAAGGTCGAAGGTAAAAGCCATAAAATCCACCTTAAAATCTCTTAAGGAAGACAACAAAAAAGAACACTCAAAGCTTAAAACCTAATCACTGGAAATTGGCAGTCAGCACAGTAGACATGAGAAAAAGGCAGAGAGAGATGAAAGAGAAGTCAGACATATACAAACTATAATACACTTCCAACAGACAAGAAGAAGCAACAGACACATCATACTGCTTGTTTCCAACAAGCTAAACATTCAAATATGTTCACATAAAATACACTTCCATATATCTGTCATTCAGTAAACTTAAGTGCTCAGTTTTGTACCTGATTTACACAAAGAATGAGTAGTCCCACTGACTTCAGAGTGAATCCTCAGCACGGTATGATAGCATCTGTAACAAAACTGAACCCTAAAACCATTTCCCTGATATGTGAATTACAAAGGTGCTATGATTCATACCACTTTTGGCAGCTGATTTTAGGAAATGGATACCCTTGCCTTAGTTATACTTCTGCAGTGCCATCCACATGTAGGTAAAGAGTTCTCCCAAGTTTCTCCCACTCTTCATTTAATGAGGTATGGTGACCTGCAAGCACCTTGCAAACTGTGAACTAATATGTTCCCTAGAATTCAAAATTTCACCTTTAACAAAAGCCAATTATATCTCTATTAACAGCTGCCAGGCAGCCCCACAAAATCACAAGTTACCTGCTCAAGCAGCCTTTTCTCCACCTTGAAACAAGTAACAGTAAAAATGACAGAACTTTGCACCTGTGGTTAGAATAATTGAGATTTCATTCCCTGACCAAAAGAAGAAAAAAAAAAAGAAGAAAAAAAAAGAAAAAAACCCACAAACTTGAGACATACACATGAGCTTACTTTCTCCCATGAACTGTTTTAGTTAGTGTAATGGCTGGTCTAGTCTTCTCTCAAAAACACGTTTTCCTCTCCAGGACATCACAGCAAGAAAGGGGAGTACAGTAAGACATACAGCCACTGAGAATGCTGAAAATTAGGATTTATCTGAGATTGCTATGCAGAGCATAAAATGATTATATAATAGATTAGTCCCATAAATATATTCCTACAGTTCCTTAAAATCCAATTTCAGGCTTGATAGGGATCTTCATCTCTCTGTGGGATTCACAAGCGGTTCAACTTGAAGCAAAAATAAGTTTAATTTATAAAAAGTAAAACCAGAAACTTAAAAACCTGAAAAAAAAAGCTTCCTGGAGAATCCTGAGGATTGCCAAGGAGAAAAATCTATTTATACTAGAATTTTCAGAAGTAACCATATTGCTCTTTCTTCTCTGGCAACCAGAAACAAGAGTCTGCTCACTGAAAGATCATACTGAATTTTTACATTTTTAAAGAAGACATGTCAAGGGGTACTTTTCCTTTCCTTATTTTACACATAACAGAAAAGTAGCTTCAGATTTTATGATTTAATTTACATTACAATTTCTAGATCTGACTGTCATCTGATGTGATTTCATATAAACCCACACAACTATAGTCACCAGTGCACTTTTAAAGAATAATATCAGATCAGGCCTGTGGTATTGCAAACTTTATGCAATATGATGAGTCAATTTAACTTGTTAGGAAAGAACTCAGTGACTCACTTTTAATATGCAGGATCTTGCTCCTTCTTCATCCACTCCTAAATTTTACTTTTAGGCAAAAAATCCTCTGCTGCACTTAGATTTATTTAATTACATAATCTTGGAGAAGAGAGTTTGTGGGTTGGGGGAAGGGAGGGGCAGAGAGAAGCCAGGGTGTTTGGGGTTTTTTTAAAGAGACTTTTTAAAATAAGGTATTTCTGCCATATCTTATTATTAGCACAGTTCAAATGCCACTGGAATTCAGGGAAACACTCCCATCAGGGGAAAGGTTCTACTTGTCCATTTTTTATTCTTTTTTTAAGTTAAAGTTTTAGAATTTTCCCATATACAGAACAAAGGGCGCATAACTCATGAAAATCAGTGACTAAAAGAGGGACAGTATAGCTACACTGCTGTATGATTGAAACATCTGACCAGCAAACATTACTGATTCCATCATTTGAAGGCATTATTTTCTAAGGCGAAAGAAAGCTCATCTCAGCTGGTAAGAAAAAAATTTTAATGATTAACTACATACTGAAACATCTATACTTAGTATGCAACAATCGAAGGCACTCAGGAAAAAACAGCATAGCCCTATAGATCCAATCTAGTAACAAGTTACTGAATTCAGATCTGGAAAGTTAAACAACTGCGTAAAAATCTGGGAATGGACCAACAAGCTTTCTGAGAACACACTGAGATTTATTTATTTGAATCTGAAGGAGAAGCACATCTGAAAACTATTGCCTCAGAATGGATGCTTGTAGTAAGTCAAACAGCAAGTTAAATTTTACTGAAAAGAGAGAAAGCAAGCCTAAAACACTCACCTCCAAGGCTCTTCACCAACAGAGAAGAGACAATTCATAATTCTTTTACCATTTTTCACCTTTTCTGCACAGGATTCAGTAACTCACTGCAACCAAGTCTAATATGACACTGCATTCAGCACATCTAGGTTTAGGACTTCCTCTATTTACTTTTTAACACTATTTAAGGCTTGCACGAGTACTGTGATTACCCTCACAATTTATAAATGGATATATAAAAATTAAGCAGTACTGGAGGCAGTAATATCTTCCAGGTTTAAACTTTCTCCCCTAAGGAAATAAATTGATTTTTACAGGTAAAGCAAGGATGACCTTACCTATTAACACCGTGAACATTCGCTTCCAATAAAAGGCATCATTTTTAGCACCTTGAACAATTGTAATTTCTTACAGGTAGTGAGAGTTAGCTGGGTTTTTTCTTATTACTCTCATGTATCTGAACCAAAAGAAACAAAGACCTATTGTACTTTTACTAATGATTTATAGGAAATGACAATTCCAAACTCATTCAGTGTTGTTTGGTGCCTCACAAGCTAGTGCCTGCTACTCATCCTATCGCTTTCAAAGCACCCAGTGTACTAAACGTGAGGCATCATAAACCCTGAAGGCTCACTGCTTCCAGAGGAGTCCTGGTCATCTGCGCAGTCTGAAGACCTCTCCTCTCCTTTGAACCAGCTTTGGTGTTTCTCTGTTCTTTCAGGAAACCAGCTCACCAAACAAGCAGAAAACCACTTATTTTTGTATGGTGATTTTGGATCACATCTGTGACTTGCACCAGCAAGGGAGGGGGCAGGACGACACAGCCAGGGGCTGCAAAAGGACGGGCATAAGCCCTGGCGGCAGTATTTAGTTCTTGAGCTGTTTGACTACCTTCTCGTAATCCTGAAGAAGGCAAGGCACTGAAACACCACGAGGGCAAACATAAAACACTCCTCCTCTTTTAAATGCTTTGAAAGCTTGTCCTGCAGTCTCCAAAACACCCTAAGGCTCATACTGCCATAGCCTCACCACCATTTTTACCCACGGGAGGAGAGAGAGAGACTAGCAGACAGGGTGCAGACAGCTTGACTGTACTATGAGCTTATAAATAGACAGGCTGTCCTGGTTTCAGCTGGGGTAGAGTTAACTGTCTTCCTAGTAGATGGTACCTCCCTGTGTTTTGAGTTCAGTATGCAAAGAATGTTGATAACACACTGATGTTTTCAGTTGTTGCTCAGTAGTGTTTAGACTATAGTCAAGGATTTTTCAGCTTCTCATGCCCAGCCAGGGCACAAGAAGTTGGCACAGGACACAGCCAGGGCACCTGACCCAAACTGGCCAACGGTGTATTCCATACCATGGGACGTCCCATCTAGTATAGGAACTGGGGAGTGGGGGGTGGGGAATGGCCGCTCGGGGACTGGCGGGGTGTCGGTCGGCGGGTGGTGAGCAATTGCCTTGAGCATCATCTGTACATTCCAATCCTTTTATTACTACCGTTGTCATTTTATTAGTGTTATCATTATCATTATTAGTTTCTTCTTTTCTGTTCTATTAAACCGTTCTTATCTCAACCCAGGAGTTTTACCTTTTTTTTTCCCGATCTTCTCCCCCATCCCACTGGATGGGGGGAGTGAGTGAGCGGCTGCGTGGTGCTTAGTTGCTGGCTGGGGTTAAACCACGACACAGGCACTCAAACATGTAGCCACAGCCCTTATCTGTTCTATGGTGCCTCTCAAATCAGCCTGAAGACTGATGTGGCAGAGCCTTTGAGATCTCCACCAAACCGCTGGTGACTGGTACAGCCCCCCACCACAGCCCCCACCACCACTTAACTGAAAGACTGAAAGCACGTTACCAACGCCTTCAAAGGAGACCAGTCAGAGGGGTCATTGCTCTACCACACCACAAAACGCCTTTGGAGCTGCCAGAGCTGACACACCGGTTCAGGAGTGCCCACGCTGCCCTTTGCCAACAGCCCCCAGCTTGCTCTGCCACGCCAGCATGACCACACAGCTTTCGAGCTGAGCTGCTCTACGCCCAGCCAGCTCAGGGCCCAGGTAGGGCAAGCTCAAGTCTGCCTGGAAGAGAAGACACATGCTCAAAACGACAGTTCCTCCCTCTGGGGACCCGCAGATCCCTTGTCTGTGAAGTTCGTGGATTACTCCAGAGGTAAGAGGGCTTATGACAGCAGACTTGCACCCGTTCCGTGGAGCACTGCACCCATCCACAGATCAAAAACGTTTTGAAAACCTATGATTCAGAGCAGGCTTTAGTTGCTATACTTTATGACAAGACATATATTGGTTCCCACCAATCTAGGCTCAGGAAATGAAGAAGAAAAACCCAAACCCAAACCCACAGCAGGAACCCTGCCATCACACACACACACGCACACACACATACACACACACACCACTCTTCCTAGTTGCACTGAATATTAAATATAGCATGAGGAGGGATCTTGCCGCATTACAGAGCACATTGTATGTACATGTAATACACATGCATGTACATGTAACAGAAATACTAACTCTAGCTTTGAAGCTACTGCTTCCCAACATTATTCTTTGCCAGGTTAGGCACATACCTGGACACTATCAATTGTTAACTCCAATAGGAAATATTTTGTCTTTATATATTTACACAATGCATACCAATCATAGCTTATGTAACAGACAATGTATTATTACTGCTTACACAAGGTCAATCTTTAAGAACATTATACAAGTCGGGAATTAATAATGCTGTGCCAGTTTGCATAAAGCATGTCAAGATTGAAACAAACATATCTCGGCCTCATATTATACCAATCAAAAAAAAAGACTAAAGAAGAACGTAAAAAAAAAAAAAAAAAGCTGACAGTAACACCGTAGTGGCAATGAATTCAAGTTTATGCAGGAATTTTAATCCTAGTTCTCCTTCAAGAATGTTCATTACTGAAGATTTTGCTATCAAGCCTTGAACCAATCTTACAATCCTTCTAAGATGGCTTCTTAGAAAGTGGTTAAGAAAAGCCAAGAAAACCCCCAACCACAAAAACAAGCCAAAACGGTTCTCTATGGTGTACTAACATCGCTGTGCTTGCTCACCTCCACCCTCTGCTACCACTCTGGCTTAAGTGGGTGCAAATGGAAATGATACAAAAGTAATTTGTAATTCTTAAACCATAATAAAGATCAGAATGCTATTTTTGTCTAGAACTGAATTCTGTGCTAAACTGGACTTTAGAATGGGAGGAACATCTCTTCAAACCCTGTTCAATCTTCCCAAGAAGCTGTGAGAGGAATGAATCAAGTTAGAAGTGCCTGCCTAGAACTTGTAACTCAACATGGAATACAGCAAGTGACAGGGCAAGAAAGGGTACAGCTGAACCCCCTTATTAATGTAATCACTTTTCAGACTTCTGAGACTTACAAAAAGCAGATTTTAAGAAATAAGCATACTTCCAGGGTTTTCTGAGCCTGTTTAAAAGAACACAAAAATCTTGTATTTAGACAAGCTTCAGCCACCAGAATGGGGAGCATTATGTGCTCTGGAATTGCCCTGAAGTTCCTCTAGCATGAATCAGTGCTTGCTATTGCTCTTGAAAACAGTCTTTACCAACTTCACCTTATGAATTCAGCTGAGCTGGGCCTCTTCATATGACTAAGCAAGACTGCAGAGGAAGGCATGTCTTGAAAATGTGTAAATCACTTTTAACTGCACAGTTCGGGGGTTTGTTCTGACTTGAAAGAACCCAAATTTCAAAACCCATCAAAACAAAAATTTCAGACTTCCAAAAGACCCTTCCCTTGCAACAAAAAATAATGAAAGCGCGTGTTTCGCACACTCAACACATTCTGGGTTGGTGAAAGAAACATGAAAAGTAACAAGTACAGAAGCTTTGCATAAACTCTGCGAAGGAGTGAAATCATTCACTTGCATGTTCAGACACAGTGCAACTGAAGTAAAAGGCACTCTTACAGAAAACAGCATGGGGTTGCGGGGAACAGCAAAGAAGTACTTGGTACCTACAGGCAAAAATGCTCCACATCTCTCACTCCTGCATATTATTACATTTACGTTCCCAGCCTACACAATCTATCAAAGCAAGTTTTTCTCTATTTTATTTCATGTCCTTAGTTGAGAGAGAAATCTAGGAAGCAAGCCGTGTTTCTCACATGGGGGAAGCACAGGAGGTGTGCTGTGCTCCCCTCTGGTTACCCATTCGCACACAGTGCATCCATTGTGATTAGGCTCCGTTTTGCTGCTATCGGGGCGGGGGCGGGGGGAGGCCTTTGGCAGCCACCTGTATTGCTGGATTGTTTCCAGCAACGTTGCTCAACAGACATCTATGCTACCAGGAACTGTGCACAGGCATCAGATGGATCTCTCGGTTTCCTTAAAGGAAACTGCATGAAAATACACTTTTCTCATCTTCAAAAATTCTTTGTGCTGTTCGGGGAATCCTTCTGTGCAGTCCTCACAGGGGAAGGGTTGCTCATTTCATGCCGATACCTAGAGGTTTCATCACAGAAAGCCTAACATGTTCTAGCTCAGAATTCACAGCACGGGTCCACTTGAGGGACAATGAAATCCCGGTTCAATGACTAACACCACTGAAAATTAGTTTCTGTCAGCTGGCCCAGGTCATCGGTCTCATATGTCAGATAAGCCACGGATGTCCAAATATTAAGGGCAGTAATTTGTTTATGAAGGGGCAACTGCAGTAACCTTAGGGAGAAAACATATAGTACAAGCAAAGTAGTGAAAGATAAAACCAAAATACCGATGGTCGTGCTTGCACACAATAGCAACAGGCATGCAGGAAAATATAAAGAAGTTAAATATACAGTAAATGTTCTCATGGAAGAGATATGAAGAAGTGCAAGAGATTACACTACAGAACAGGAAAGGTGAAGCACATTATTGTAAGACAGTAAGCATAAATATCTTCTGCTCAGTAAATCATCAAGTTTATGAAAAAATGAAATTATGTAAACAACTCAGCAGCCATAAATATGGGTGACACAGGCACCTACAGCTTATTTTTTAGGTAGCCTAAGGACATGGACCTGTCCATTTAGACTGCCATGTCTGCCATCTGTCAAGGAGATCAGGATGTCCACCGCCACCCCGTTAGTGGGAAGCACACATTCAAGTTCTTTTGGTAGGTTTGAAAAAATCTCAGACAAATTTATTGAAAGGGAGAACAAAGACACTACCACAAGTAACCCCGTGCAAGGGAAGAGCAACACTTCGCTAGTACTCAAAGCACCACCAGCTTCCTCTTGACGAGCAGGTATACATACCCATGAGAGGTGCCCATCAGTGTGAGTAAAGGTAGCTAGTGTGTGGAAACACGAACCAAAATCCAGCCTGCACAGAGTTTTCACTACAATATGGAAAACATGATTCACACAAAGCACTCAGTATACTGAGAAATAATTTGCTCTTCTTACTACGTGATGTTAACTCCTTAGTTATATGCCATAAAGCTCCACCTAAGACATGGGAAAGTCTCCATTATTTCTTCTCCTCCTGAATCTTTTCCGGCATTCTCTCCAACTAACTGCAAACCCGTAAGACGTTCCAGACTTGGTATACCACATCTGAAACATGGAAATTATTAATTCCCTGGGCTGTAAAGTGATATCCCAGGAGGCAGGATAAAGTAAAAATGGCACGTTTACTCTCCTATCATATACCGCAAACTCACGTCCCACATGGAAGGACAAAGAGATATCATTTATTCCAAAAAAACAGAGGAATAAAAGAAATTAGTGAATTAAGTTATCAAGGAGTATTGGAACATACAGTTGTACAAATACACTGTCGAGCTTTTCCTCCTCCGGGTGCAGAACAGCATAAATTGTCATGACAGCTTTAATCCAGAGACTAAGGCTACTGTTTACTTATTCCAATACATAATTTTGTACAAAGTAACACCACCAGAATGTTCAAAAAAAAAGGGAGAGGAAGATTTTTCAGGGCCATTTTGGCCTTTCCTGATCTTGTTAGGATATGAAGCGCTGTAAAAACGCTTCAAATGAGTATTAGTTGCAAAAGGATATTTTAATGATGGTACACACCCTTGTACTTACTGTTCTCTTGAACAATTTCCTAAAAGTACCTGTCGAGACTTGAAATTACCAAGTGCTGTCAAAGTGTTTGCCTTATAATCACAATAGTAAGTGTTCACCAGCTGTCAACATTCACAGTCTCAACTTAAGCATGTTTTCCAAAGCTTCCAGGTTTTCTGCTTAGCGTGTTAAACCTTTGCAATTCCACATGGTTCGTATAAAAACTATACATAAGTGGCATCAAACAGAAACTACAACATCACTTCAATGCAATTCACTCTAAGTCAAACTCGGACTTGTTTATACATGAACAGGCATTCACCCTTCACATGAAACATTGAGAAAAGTTTTCCCAACCTCCCCTCCAGCCTTCAAACAACTCTCCAGTTTCAACAAACACACCATCAGAAATAAACTTCCCATAGATCACCACACCAAACAGAAACAAACCACTTGGGAGTAACAAAAGCTAAACTTGCCAATAGGCCTGCAGAGGCCCGAGAAACGCTGTCCATGACAGAAGCAAGAGAACCAGTCAGGTGCACACTTACATTTCCCAGAATGTACCAAACATACCAAATGGCCTCATGGAAAAATCATGGACAAGACTAACAACCACTACATAGATGAATTAAGATACATTAATAATCAGTAAAGGGGAATACTTCCAGCAGGTTAGTACTTCTTCAAAACTATAAACTTTCAGTCCTGATATTCCAAAGAGACCTACAATGTATTTTCAAAAAATAACTCAGCAAACTAAACTTATAAGTCAACCAGATATCAAAAAACACAGACTGACTGCAACTATTTGTTTTATTACACTTCATAATTTTCTCTACATCCTCAACACTCTCCTCCTCCCTCCCCTGCCTCACATGCTTCATAGGTGATAAATATCTTTCTCTTTTTTCCACTCATTCTATCTTAAAACTTCTCTTGCTATCAACCTGCTATCCTTGCTCCACTGGAACCAACATTGTTTTCTCTCAAATGGTCTAACAGCACAATGATGAAGTTAAACTCTGACAAATGGGTTTCAAGCTATATTATGTGGCTGCTTCTGTTTCCAAGCTAAAAAATTACTTGTACCTAATAGCTTTGTGAGTTTTCCGCCATTTACATTTTGGTTAATATTAGCCCTCTCTGTACATTTAGCTTAGTTTAAAAGCACTATGTAACACCATAAGCAAGGCACTGCAGAAGCAGTCTACTCTAATTTACAAAGCATGATATAAAATGATAAAAGTTTGTTATAAAATTCCTACCTCCATACTGTTCTGCTGAAGTTCCCTCCTCCTTGCCTGCAAAATGCAGGCACAAAACCTTTCTTCCCCTTCTTTCTCTAACAAAACTGCAAGCACCATGAGGAACATACTACACTTGAGGATAAGGTGGTTTTCTTGCAGTAACTATCAATAAAATTAATTTCACTTTGATGGTTTCTTGCAGTAAGTTTCAATAAAATAAATTAGACTTTGATGGACCCACAGAATTTCCCACTTCATTAGACCTGAGATTACTTTTTTCTTTTCTTTCAGGCTTAAATAAAAACTTACATCTTTTCCCAGGACTCTGAGTTCAAACTGTGTTTCCTTGAAATGAACTTTTGTAATTCTAGGCCTGTAATATTGGAAAAAAAGACAGACAGAATTTCATGAGTCTTTAATTTCATGCATAGTAAAATATAAAGTTGTATATATTCACATACAAAGACAAAAAGAAATTAACAGGTAATTTTTTTTTTCAGGTATGCACCAGTTATCAACAGAAAATTAGCAGTATTTAAACATTTCAGCATGAATATGGTAAGGGTGAACTATTTTTTTTCAATACTTGGTTTATCAAAGAATTAAAAATCTATATAATCTAGACAAAGATTAAGAATTCCAAGTATAATTTCTTTTATTGATACAATTAACCTTTCAAATAGATATCACAAATGATACATTTCCATACAACATTGTTACTGTTTTAGCAGAGACTGCATATTTAAATTATACATACCAGAAATATTTTCCTACTTGTTTTTTATTCTTGTAGACAACAACTCCTATGGGTGTTAATCCTAAAAAATACTCAGATTTGTTTTCACCCTGGAAAATAAAAATGTATGTCATCCATACAGTTGCAAGTTGCATCACTTTAGCAGTGAGGTCTAGTGAGGAAGTCTGCCTGATGACTGAGTCTCACTCCCTGTGCAAATGGGATAATAGTACTTGATCTACTGATGAAAACTCCTGTATGGGAACTTGTAGGCATAGAGGCAAACAGGCAAGAAAGAATGGCAGTAAGGGAAAGAATAGGAGATTCCACAAGCCACGGTGAAAAACAAAAATAACTTTTTTTTTTTTAAGGAATTGCTTTCGGCTATTTGGCAAATGGCCAAAACTCAGAAACCAAACTCTTTATTCAGACATGAATGCAACAGACATCCTAACTTTCATTTTCTGACCTACTCTGCTATAATATAACCTCACAGCTGCCTTCTCCCTGCCAAAATAGTATCACCTGCATACTGCTACCAAGTGAAGTAGCTCCTCTGAGAGATACGGACCATGCTTTTGTTCAGAATGGGTAGCAACACACAAGGAACAGCCTCACGCATCATCTCCTCCAAAGTAAACTATTCCTGAGGTCAGTATCCAAATCGCAAACTGTGTCCAGAGAGAACAGGGTGAAAACCCTGGCGCTGAGTGGCAGAAGGCCCCCGCCTCCCCATTTTATGGTCAGTAACCAAAATCAGATGCACCCTAAGCTTGAAATAGTGCAAACCTTAGTGCATGAGGTTAAAAGAAAGTCAGCTGCCAACACTTGTTCATCTGCCTACTTGAGGCAAGGAGGAAGAGCCCTGCAAGCTCTAAACTAGCAGAGCATGAACCACAAAAAATACCAATTGTGCGACAGACTGACTGTAGAAAGTGTCCTTCTGCACAACCACTGATGTGAGAAAGCTCAAGCACTCCTGGCAAGCTCTGCTTGTGCTCCTCAGTGAGCTAACTGCCAAAGGCAAGTTTACTTCTAGTATGACCAAGCTAGGAAAAGAACTCCATCTCTTCATGTGTGCAGCTTCAGTCTCAAATGAGGGCTTCTGATGCTGTTGCAATATAAATAGAAACACTGATATTCATGAGTTAGACTTGGACACCCCTCATTACCCAGGCAGAGATCTCATTGCACAGCAAAAGCAAGTGACGAGAAAAAAAAAATTTCCAGGCTCTTCTAATTTAACATGATTTTGTTGGATCATGTTAAATCTTGTTCCAGTAACTCCCCCAGCTTTCTATGTGTGGGAGGGGCACACAGCATGGGATATGAATACAATTAAGCCACAGAGTACATTAAAAAATAATTCATATTGTGGGCTACACAATTTTCAGCAGGAAATACATACTTAATCTTCTGGTAGTATCTTGATTTCTTTATTTTCTTTCAAGTAATTTTACAAAGTACTGACATCTAACTCAGTGAACTATCTACATTACAACTCCCCATTTGAACTTCTGATTTTCTTTTATTCAAAAAACCTGCCACAAGTGCAATTATTCAAACAAGATAGAATGATGTTTCCACCAGGAGCACATAGCCTCCAGGTGATGACTTGGATCCAATCCCAACATACATGCTGTTTTACAAAAGAAGTGGAGGGTTTTGCTGAGGCAATATAGACAACTTGCAATGCTACATGATACAGCAGAGTAAAAGCTGGAAATGTACTCTGTATCTTTAGCAAAACCTTCACAACGAATCCTGAAAAAGGCCAGCCATGCTGCTGCTACCTTACCCTAGTTTTTGCAATGGTATTGAAGAGGTTTCAGGACACACTCGATGTTATTTACACAAGAATAACGTGCAAATTCTTGTGTCAAAGATAAAGGTCATAACCCTCTTCCATCTCTCCTGACACTTGCACTAATTACTTATTTATCTAAACTGTTTTCTCCAGAGTATAACTGATTGTCTTTTATAGGTGTATTACAATCACAGCCTTTCATCTGAAAACCATTAGGCTTCTGTATGGACGAACGATTGAATCGCCTCAGTCTGTAAATATGTCTTTCCTTTGCATTTCTGAAGTACAGTGTTTCTTTTCAAGTTATTCTGTGGCAAATAAACTATATAAATATTCTCCCTGATATTACTGCAAGAATTTTTTTTCATTGTTACCAAGTTTAAAATATTTAAAGAACACTTACATAAACAGGATGGAGATCCACTCCATACATTTCCAGGGATTTGGCCACCCCTAAGTAGTTCACTTCTGCCTCAGCAGGAACTTGACCCCTGTAAACAAAATTCTGTGTAAGAACTTTGCACTTTCAGTCAACATATTGAAATAGATCATATTAATAAATACAGTCTGCTGAACAGGTATGCAACTCTTCCTAACATTTGTTTAGCCTGTCATTATCCTTTCAGCATTGTACTTCTGCTCGCTCCAAGTAAGACTGGACAGTAGGCATAAACTTTTATTAAACTCTCTGCTGAAAGATCCCCTTACATATATATGCTACGGTATATACAATGTACACCTAGTACAGTGGCTAATCTTTTCCCTGCTGTCACAAACATACGTGAGACATTCAATTTTTAGGCTTGAATATGCAAAATATTTTTTTTCCAATAACAACATGATTATTAATAAAGCAGGAATAGAATGATTGACTGGGGTACTACTTCCCCATAGCAGTGCTGAAGCTACAAAGGATTTCTGAAAGCAGGGTTCATGATTTCAGATAAAATATTCCTTTATTCATAAAATCTTGCCTACAGGAAGTCCCACCAACTGGTAATACCCAAGTCTGCTACTGTAAGAACAAAGTTTGGAGTCTGTCTCATGAGATTACCAGTTTCAAAGATCTAGCTTGCCTTCCTATCTGCAAGTATCAATTCATCAGTTAAAAACTACCATCAGCTGCATGCTGGTAGGAAACAATAGGGGAATACTGGTGGGGGAAAAAACTGGCTACTAGGAACATATTTGACAACACTGATGAAGAATTTATGTTCAAAAAGAACAAAATGACTAAATAAATTCAAAAACTTCAACAGACTTATCCTCAGAGTTTAATTTGTTCTTCCCTTAATAACTGCCATTGATACAACAGCAAGACACTCTGTTGCAAGCCTGAAATAATTGAAGCTGCATTTTCATCTTCGCTCCTTTTTAATACTTCTGTGAAAGCTACTGGACTGTTACTGGGAAAGTACAGCACATCTTGTGAAAATACCAACTCAAAAAGCTGCACCTCCTGCTTCACCCTGTGATTGGTCTCTTGGGGAAATACTTCACTGCATTTGCTACCTTTCAAATTCAAGGTGTGAAGCAGAGCTCAACATTTTGACTCAAGACCTGGATAAGTCCTGTAATATGCACATTCTCCCTTCTTGTCTCCCCATTCACTACAGCCTAGCAGCTACTTTCCAGGTTTTCCCAACTTTGTTTATGCCCAATGAGGTAAGAAACACATCTAATGTGAAAGACTGTGAAACAGCAGTGCTAGCATGAAGGCAACACTATAGGTATTTAAAATACCTTCTTTGTATCTGGGAGATGGGCAGCTTCAGCCCATCTTATCCATGTAGCAGCATTGATAACTGCTTCAGGTGTTAAGTCTTTTTTTTCCAAGGACTCCTGGAAAAGCAGCAGACCTGAAGCTTGTAAGACAAACCCCTTTATTCAAGAGCTGGATTTCCCAGAAGATCTGTGATTCGTCTCTCTATGGAGAACACTGGGTATTCAGCACATCAGCATTGTCACGTCTGACGTCTTTTATCCACTTGTGCTATAAAAATTTACTCCACAGCTTGATTTTTTAAAATCTTGTTGGTAGGTCTCAGAAATGTAAGCAAAATGTTCACTGGAGCAGTATGGTCTTACTGAGTTTCCAGGCAGGCTAAATATCAGTCCTGAGCAAAGTGGATTACACCATTACCAAATTAGTGCTAGAAACCAACACCAATTTAAATACTGCTTACTGACCATACTTAGAAAAATGCCAATGTGCTTATCCCCCTATTCTCACCTGTCTCTGAAAGTACCAAAAGGCTCATATGTCAAATAAGAGCGTGCACATGTATAAGTATTTTCACAATAATAAATAATTTATAAGAAAGTGTATTTGCAAAAATATTAAAGAAAGCAAAAATGTGAGCTGGATCTTCTGAAAGAAGCAGATAGAAGGCAGAGGAAGAAGTCATCCCAAACACAGATGGAGAAGACAGAATGTGAAGGGGAGAGGGGAATGTCAGGGACTGAAACAATTCCCACCACAACGGGTAAGTGTTTCATCTTTACCGTGTATGAAAACACATGTATGAAAACACAAACTCTCCTCAGCATCATACAACCTGAGAATACACCCTGAAACTGAAACAGTCTTTGCAATTGGTAATGACAGTGAAGGCAACGTAACAGCGGTGCTCCACTCATTCAGATGGACAAAGAGCACCTGAGCGCCACTGATGGCCCTAAACAACATTGAAAGCTACTCTCAAAGCTATCGGGGGCATTGTAGCTTTCCCCATGCCCCAATGACAGTATGTAATACCGATTCAAAATACACAAACAGCTGACTTGCCAATAGTCCCAGATGTGCTGCAGTGTGGAACAGGCAATGTCAGAGGGCCAATACAAGCTCTCCCATTTGCACTGAGGGATTGTATCCCTCCCCCAGCACCACGAGTGTCTGCTTCCTCACGTGCAAGCCCTGAAGCCACTGCTCGGTCGTCCAGATGTGCATGACAACATAAGGTCACCTCACCCTGCTATGTGACCTTGGGATTGCCAATCTGGTTTACAGATGGGACAACAATCACAGTAGGCAGACTGCAGAGACGTGATGCAGTCAGAAACCACTCCCACCTGTGACCTCCCTCACCGTACTGGATTTAGTAACTTGGTCCAAAAAGTGCATCCTGAATGACTACCTGAATAGCTATTGTGCCATGTAAAAAATTGAGAGATAGCCCGCAACCGAAACCAGTTCAACTGGACATAACTAGCAGGCACACGCAGTGCCACAGCTGTCGTGCAAAAAAACCCCATGCTTCCACGCCGGGGTCCAGGAAGGATAAAGAAGTTCTTCCAAACCATATCAGAAACCTAAAATGCCTCCGGCAGGTGAGATAATTTGGGATATACCCTTGGCCATTCTAGCTTCAAACTTCTTAACTAAAGAGACCACTGTCACCTGTGCAGAAGTCAATGCTGGCAGAGCTGATGATGACAGGCTGAAGTAGCAAGGGGCACACCTTAAGTTTCACTCTCTTTTCTGATGCTGCTAAATCCCTGATACCTAACTGCAGCCAAGCAGCAAGAGTATCAGAGGTCTAGATCAATAAGCATATAAAAACAATAGAGTCAGTGTTAAGACAGTTATCGCTCCTCTTCGCAACCACTGTTGCCCCAGCTTCTGAATTTCATCTTCAAGATTATAAACGTTTGGAGGCAAATGGGTCTTAATCTGATTTACTACACTAATGACCACAGAAACTTGAGAGGAATGAAGGTTGCTTAGTATCGGTGGCCTGGCACATAACAATTCATCTCAAGTTTCATTTCTCAAACACAACATCTATGGTGCTGAACCAAACTAAGTCTCTGTGACTCAGTTTCCAATCTCTGGAACAGAAGATACTTCATAAAAGGACCTGTAGCTCTCCATAATGCATCAATTACTGTAAGGCAGTCAGGTAACCACACAGAAATAATTATTGAACAACAGACTCTCTTCCCTGGAAGAGAAAGCTCAGGTCAACGTGGCAACTGGCACAGACTCCAATTACAGGAGAACTTTTCAAGAAGAACAGCAGTTTATTTTCATTAAACAAGGCACGAATAACACTAACGAGCAAAACTACAGGCAAGAAATTACTTAACCTTCATCCAGACTGTGGCTTAATTATAGCAAGAGAATCAAGAAATCTAGATCTACATACAAGATGGCTAGCTCTGATTATCTCTACATTACTTTGACAAAGGGTATGATGAACATACTCATAAAATGTTTCTTACTGCTCTCATCTTAATAATGGTTATATCACAATTGCACCTAACTTGGATTTGTTAGAACAAGCTTCTTTACACTTACCAGGAACTGAACTTGGAGATAAGAAAGTAAATGTTTATTTTGGCTTTATGTACAGTTGAACTTCTGGCATATGTTTTATTTTCAAAACCAATTTCACTTTTTGCATTTTTGAAGGGACTGTGGTCTAATATTTGGAACAGCAAGTCAGGAAGCCAATCTCTGGCCTGCAGTGCTTTCACACAGTGACTGGCAGTTTGGCCTCTGTTACTTATACACCAAGAGTACTTCAGTCTAAAACTAATCTCACTGAAAGTATTTCATACATAGAAGGCCATTTCTAAAAATGAGTAAGTGGGACAAAAAGTGGCTCTCAATTGCTGGGGATCTTTTTACATTTTTTGTACGCTTAGAGACAGTGTAGAGTTAAACCTCCTCTTTAAGAAGACTACTTAACTGCTGCAAATGCATCTAGTATTTCAGCTATATTCACACAACATCACTTTCTCTCTGCCTTCTTTACTGGAGATCATGTTCCTTGCTCCAACTTCCCTAAGAGACTGCTATGTTTCTCCTCTCTATGTTGCTGCCGTTGCTCCCCTCTCAAGCACTGACAGAACCGATGGGGCCAGAAGTTACTAGTTCTTATCTTGTTCTGCTTGTCTGTTGGGCACCCTAGTCCATCTCCTGGTTGCCCCTATTGCAGTTTTGCTTACCACTCCATTGACAAGTAATCAAAGGAAAGCATTGTATGCACAAATTGCAGTCTGACAGAAAATCAGCTGACTCCCAAAGCAGCATCTTGGGATCCACCGTCAGGCAGAGATTATCCAGAACGTCAATGATAGTACAACTCACATGTTTTGTGTCCAAGGTGATTGTTATTGCAACAACTGGAAGACAGAGAATTGAAGTTTTGCAGTCTCTATTATAAAAATGAACCTGTCTTTTCCAACTTTTACAAAGGGTAAGTTGGGATTGCATGTACCTCCCAGGTCTGTTGACATACGTGTTTCAGATCTCTGCAGTTCTCCTTTGTCCTGTCTGCAGGGTGCCTAATATTCTCCTTCTGCAATCTCTTCAACGGTTCCCCCTGCCCCATGTTATAACTCTAGCTTACTCCCACCTTCTCAGCTCCTTCTCGTACATAAGAAATGTTATTGGGTACAGTTTCGAGGCCTGTGAACTTCTGTAGTGCCTTGTTCAGTTTAAAGCAAAATTGAGGGCCACCAGATACCCTGTGTCCCCATTGCTTTAAGGTCATACACACAGTTTTGGAACTTGGTTTTTGTCCAGAAACTAGAACTTTGAATGCCTGGTGCTGCCTGAAGACTGTGTTTCTATCTATCTAGGTTGTGCTTTTTTTCTTACAATTCATATGTTCTTCCTTACAGTGGAATCCTTTATATTGGCCACTGCCAATATGTTTTATGTAAGACATGTTGGTTAATAAAATTAAAGGACTTTATGCTTGTACAACCAAACTGTCTCTTTAATTCATGCCGCTGTTGCAACTGAGATTATCACTTAAGCCATGAGCATGCAAACTACTTTCCTGGTACCTCCTGCAATGTGAGTTGCTTCCACAAAGGTTCATGCAGGTTGCTACAAGCACTCCTTCATTACCCTAGCTGAGGATCTGGCAAGAAAATAGAGGCTTCATTGTACCAAGAGCTGTACATTATTAGATTAAAAGTGGTTTGTCCTAACAGTTCATTTGAATACACAGGGCAGTATGAAAAAAAGAAATTTATTATCTCCATTTTACAGACAGTTGACTGAGGCATGGGCATAATAAGCAATTTGTCCAAAATTATGCAGGAAATCTGTCCTGGAACAGGGAATTGAACTCACAGATTTTTATTTCATTCTTTTTAACTACAAAACTAAGACGAAACAGGAGCATTATTAAGACTGCTGGTTCTGAAACACCCATACCTAAGTCTGACAGACATTGTATTTCTAGCTATTGTCCTACTCTGCTCCTAAAAGAACAACTCCAATTACATAAAATGTTTTCTGTTTCTGAGGGACATAACTGGGTGCCCTGTGTTCTTTTCTCGGGTGTAGAGACCTCCACCCTGCACCACAAGCAGCTCCTTTACCCACCTACCAAGTATTTCCATATCTGATGTTACCTGCCAAGTTCCCAACAGTACTGAGTTCTTACATCAGAGTTTTGTGTATCCGTTCTATGGCATCCTCCAGCTCTTCCTTCTGGTCTGGAACAAAGCGATACTCCGAGACGTAACCTGCAGTGTGCTTATATGGGTCATAGTCCCCGAGCTCAGCTAGAGGACACAGGAAGAAAAGAAAGGTCACCAATTTTCAACACTTTCCATTAACCAAAAAATACGTTATATAATCCACCTATTGGTGCCAAGCCACCTCTTTTCAACTGTCAATTTACCATGCAGCCAGTTAAAAAACCCAAAGACAGTACGCAACTGTTCCTGTTAGCACACATAAAACCAAGAAAAAATGTCTTCAGTCATTTTAAAAGAGAAATGGAAGGTTCAAAGAGCTAGAGGCTTTGACAGGAAATTCACCACTTCTACAGGACTAGATATAATTTTGTCCAAGCCAGCAAAGTTGAAATTTGATGACGTATTATTTGGTAGCATGTGTAAAACAAATGTAGAAGAAAAGTCTAGTTTTTCAGTATCGATGGCCTCACAATAAGCTGTGGTATTACAGACAGAACTGATCCGAGTTCTTCCTGGGACTCTGAACATAAATGTCAGTGTGGGAATGTGAATGGACACAAATATCCTGAGACACTTAGAGGTATGCCCTACTAAGGGTAAGCGTCATTTCTTGTGAGGAAACACAGGACTTCATTTTCAATAAAGAATTGATACAGTTCCTGAACATTAAATTCACTTTCAAAATCAAAATATTTTTTAAAATCATTTTCTTAAAGAAAAGAACATAATGAATAGCCAACATAATTTTCTTCCAAACAACCTTGAATTTGCACATATTAGTCATATCAGTTTACACACTGCAATGCAATTATACAATAATATGCACCTTGGCCAGAACTCACTTCTACTGATCTTAACTGTAATTTTATCTATCTCAGAAACTCTGCAAAAGTTAGTATTTCGATTTTTTAATAACCCTAGGTAAAATCTGCATAGACTGGGCTTCTCTGAGCAAAGCATCACAGAAGGTTTCTATCCAATGACCACTAAGCCAAAAACATAGCCAGAAGGAGTCTTCAAGAGCCAAGAAGAATAAGACTCATCTAATAACTCATGTTTCTTTCCAGAATTTAATGATGTTTCTAGAATAAGACAGTGATCTGCTCAATAGAGATGCTGAGCAATTTCTCTAGAAAATCTCCATAAAAACAATGTGATTCTTGCCCATAACAGGAGTTAGAACAGGAATTACTACAACAGCAACAACTTCAGCATTCCCAAGAGGAAAATCAGTATATTCTGCAAACTGTGCCATGGGTACTGATTCTGCCACCATCACCACTATAATAGTCTGCAGCCTTTGACGACAAAAGGAGGAAAACGACTCATGTGCTAAGGACAGGATCTGCCTGCAGACCAAAGATGACACCCAGGCACAACCTGACCGGTGAAAGCAGGGCCCATGGCTGGAGCAGGACATGGGTGGAGGACTCCGTTGAGAACACGCGGCCCCAGCTACTTCTCTGGATCTCAGCAGCCGCTAGCTCCACCGGGAAAGACACCACTGATACCATTACAGAAGCAGAGCTTCTCAGCCATCACTGAATTCCCACAAATGCACTTCATCTGAGATTAGAAAAGCAAAAAGCACGGTCTGGCACATGACCCTTGGAACGGCGGTTGACCTGAGTGCTGATGCTTTGGGTTCGTATTTTCAGTGTCTGACACAGACATTTCTCAGGTGTCTTCATGCAGTTTGAACAACTGCAGGCCCTAAATAAAAGGACAAATCTTTTTACACAGCCCATGGGAATGTATGCTTGCTGGTGCTAGGACAACTTTAACCCACTGTATGTAACCTTTGCCATGCTTTAACTCTCCTCTCTCACGTGAGCTTGCTCATAGTTTTCCAATACAATATCTGAGATTAGAATCACAGAAGTAGGATTTTATACCAAAGCAACAGCTGCCCATACTACAACCACCCTACAAAATGACTAAAGGGCAAGAATTTATTCTTTCTACTCATTTCTCATAACACAATTAAGATGTTACCATCATTACATATTTTCCTGCTTCATACCTGCACTATTTTTTCAGAGAAGGCATGTCTGCCAATAAAGCGAAACGTGCATTGCAAACAGTTTTTCACAGTATAACATGTCACATTTCTTAGATGGCAAAATGAAGTTGAAAATAACTGTACAAAAATAAAAAATGCCTGAAATTTTAACTTTTCAGAAACACATATAAGACACCATGAAATTCTGAGCAAGAATGCTCACTCCCATTTCATACACAAATCATTCTGCCTTGTTATTCTAAAATGGCAATGAAAGCAGGACTGTTTTTTATCTTGTAATGTTTTTATTTTTTTTATGTTGTATTAAGTGTTGTTGAGTCACACTTGGAACACCAATAACACAAATAATCTTTGCTTAATTCGTATTACTCATGAGAAATCTAAATTTAACATAGAACAAATTACAGATACAGGCCCCAGCATGGCTCATCACAAGATGTTTGGTCACCAATTGTGTTTGAATACAGAGCTTGAGCTGTACTGTGAAAGGAATAACTAACTGGTAGACAGACAGCTCCTTTCTAATTGATTGCTAGTTCTACGAAGTATGCAGGATGTAACATCCACTTTTGAAAAGCTAACTACTGATGGGTGAATGCAGATAAATGACAGATAGAATTTAAATTCTTCACTTCAGGTCAAAACACATCCTCCTTCTTCAAGCAGAGGCGCATTCATATTGACATAATGTAATTTTTGAAAGAATCTTGTATTTGACAGACTTTGTTGGCTAAAAGCTGCCAATAGCCCATCAAATCTCTAAACCTCCCGATGACGTTTTCTCATACTCTATATGCAATCCAGAGTAAATCATAAAGTCTTAAGAACATGATAAGATATTCCTCAGCAAGGGAAAGGGTGCTTGCCAGAGTGTTCAGACTGACTTCTCAGTTTCTTCTTTACATTAACTTCTGTATTGCTTCTATATTATCTATTCAGAATGGTCATCTATTTACAGTTCTTTAGCTGAAATCTGCCATATTAGTTTTGTTCTGTTTTGAAATGGATGCATAAAGTGTCAGTGCTAAGTCTTCAGTCGCCACTTAATAATGCAGGACTAAAAGAAATAAGCTCTCAGTTGGCCAGAAGAACTTACACTGAATTACATATGCTCCCAGCTGTGCTGCAGTGTTGACTGGACAAGGCAAACGGCCCTGTAAAACATCTTGCTTGACCTGCAAGAAAAACTGATACCTAAAACACAGAGAGAAAACAAAGTTGTTATTTCAGTATCGAGTCTGATGCACCAAGTAATGTTTCTTCATATTCCAGTTTACTGAAGACATACCACAGACCATAAATACATCAGTCAAAAACCGTATTCCTCGCTGAATGACTTTTCCTTTATTGACCCTTGAATTGAAGTAACAACTAAGATTAATCTAGTGAAAGATCTAGGTAGGGGAGCACTCTGTAGTTTTACCATCTGCTTATATCATGCAGATGAAGTTAATTTTCCCCCTAAAAATGTGATTTCCCTCTTTTGACTTTCATAGAGCAGTGAAGAAGTGGAGAACAAGGCTAGGAATCAGAAAAATTGAAAAAGAAACCTATCAAAGGCTGAAGTTTAACCTGATCAGTGGGTCAACATAAGGCAGAACTGTGTATTGGATACTTCTTTACTCAAAAGGTTTCTTCTCCACACACCAGAGTATCAACTCTAGAGCAGAAAGCAGATTTGACGGAGTCCATACACCCATGAAAAAGAGGGATGGGCATACCATCAGCAGCTAACTGTATTTGTCATAGCATAGGGTACTCTCCTTGGAATAGAGATAGCAGGGCTAAAAATGTAATTTTTAAAGTCATAACGTGCTTCTACACTTGATGAAGCATTTACTGAGACCACTTACAGTGAAACAATATGCACTAAACAGATGGAAAAATAAAGGCAAGAAAACAAGCCATCATACAAGGATCTGCTTGGTTTTGCAACTCCCCATACTCATTTGTAGGAAATCTTTTAAATGCTCTTTGGATTTTGTCTGGTTTTATTACAACAGATTTATGCAGTTTCACATCATCCTAAGTCAATTTCTTGCATCAAGTTCATACAAAAGGTAACAATACAGAGAAGGTAACTTTTTAAAGAAAAAAATGGTCATCCATACAAACACATAGCTTTTTCATTATTCACTAATTCAACTTTTTCTACATAGAGCCACTCAGCTACACTGCAAATAATTTATCCTGTGTCAGTACAAGTTACTTATAAAAGCACCTTGGAATGATCTTTAAGTTCAAAGTGCATTTACACTGAGATTTCAGGGAAGTTCACGAACTGCAGGTTACATGACAGCTGATCCACAAATCGTGTAAGATCCAGTCAAATTTACTAGACTTTATGAACCCAGATGAGCCTCTGAATAAGGATACCAGTGTCTTTCCAGTTAATGATCCCCCAGAATTTATGCTGTGACAGGTATTATAGTAGGAAATGTCCATCCTTAAAAAAATGGCTAATATTCTCCACCTTAAAGGACCAGGACACCGCATAAGAATTTTCTGGGAATGTCATAAGCAACACAAAGCACATACACTCAGTGTTTCTTCACTCTAAGCAATACGTCAGTACCGCTTCTAGCTTATGCTTGCCAGTCCTACCTAGCCAAATCTTCTCTGTATGAATGATGATAATGACAAAAATTATTTTACATCCACTGTGGAGTACACAGTATACACAGGTTCTTTTTAACCTGAAAAGCATTTCTGACATGCACCTGTCTTTCTGTTAGCACTTCTCCATCTCTACAGTGCAGAGTTTCATACCAGATGATGCTACAAATGTCTCTTCCACGTAGCAGGTATCTATATTTCTGCATTCTCATAGTGTAGTCTCAAAATAAAGCAGGATACAAAACTGTTTTTTAACACCCCCTCCCTGCAAAAAAGTCAGAGCGAACTGTAAAGTGCTTAAGTGACTCGTATGAAGTGAACAATCTCAATTCACGCTGAAGCCACTAAGCTCCTCGCAAAACCAGCCTTTTGTCCAAACTTGTAGCTAAAGCCCTCTCATCTTGTACACTGTCAAGTTTGTCATGCATATATAATAGCACTTAAGTGCTAGTTTGCTCTAGCAAACTCATCCAGCAAATGTTAATATGAATCACCACAGTGTTAGCTTTTGCCTACAAGCCAGATACATTTTTCTGTGAAGCAATTACAAATTTGACAGGTTTTCATTATTTGCAAATAGTAATCATGTAACACACAGATCATCAACATCTAATAACAACAGACTCTGGCCTCATATCCATTAAAATAACAAACACATGCTCCAAAGAAACACGTTGGTTAACACAAAACAATTAACACATCAGTGGAATTACACACTTTGGCAGAAAATTACTACTATAAAGAAAAACAGGGCCTTTAATCCCTCCTAAGCAGAAGGAGGTTTTATTATTATTATTACATTTTTTTCTGAAAAGGTATACCTTCCTTCCAAGGTTTGCTCAGAAATTTTGAGGACATTTGACTATTCAATGGGTTTTCTTGAAGACTGCTGATACAAGCATATCGCTTTCTTATGCCCTCCCTCTGTACCATCTAAGGTGCAAATTCTGCGTGACCAAAGACTGCAGACATGAACAGAGGCTTACTAATTATACTAAAATGCTTTTTGACTAGATTCACACACCTGATCAGCAGTGCAAATCACTGACTGACCTTATCACAACACAAAGAGAAAGAGTTTTTGAAAATTTAGTCCCTGTCATTTCCCAGAGAGAAATCCACCCTGCCCCCTGGGTAGCAATCTCAACAGGTTCAGTGGCCGAAGCTCCCTTCCCAGGGCCATCAGTCTTCCCCTGTGAGCAGGGCTGAAAGTGCTTCTGGAAAAGTTCAGGAAAACTGCATCAAACCTTCACAGTACAGGGGCATCACACTGCAGCCAGCTTATGCTCTTTTACCTGCAAAGTCACAGTGTTTATTATTTTTACCAGGCCAGCCTCAATCTTGTTATATTGGAGAGTTCCGCTCCTGCTCTGCCAGTATGGAAACAAAAGAATTTTCTCACTCTGGTACAAGAAAAACAATCTGCCTGTGCTGCAACAACTGCCACCTTTGATTAACGAAAATTAAAAACCCTGCGTGCATTTTAATGAATTCTCATGTGTCATATTCGTAGGACATCAAAAGAAATATTTTGGCATTTATTAATGCAAGCCAGTGCACTAATTTTGTCCGCCTACCCATCCAAATTCTCAAATTTCCTTTTGAACCTAAAACTAATTGTCTGAGATCTTTCATAAGTAAAGCAAACAGAAAACCCTGTGCGTGAGAGTTCAAGCAAGCATGTGTGCATACGTCACCATGTGCATGCATGTGCAGGTGTTAGTGTGTGCATCCTCATATTTTGTAGAAGCCAAGCTTAGTTCAAAGAACCAAAACCATGTAATTCTTCAACTTCCTTCGCATATTTTTAGAAAGACCAAAAGAAATCCTCTTGAAAAACAGTTCTGGAATTTAAGCTATGGCCAATAAAGAAGAAAATTCCCTGTATTTATATTTGATATCCAAGTAAACTCTAAACTTGATTATAGCACAATATAAATGCAGATGTGACAATGCATTCCTTAAAAAAACCCCACAGAAATGTACATCAAGTCCCTTCGGTTTTTGATGCACCAGAGAGCACCTTTTCATCTTGGGCTTCCAAATAGTTGTCTATACCAACCATTGTAAAGCTAGTCACAATTCTCTTCCTACAAATACATGTTCAAGCAAAGAAGTTCAGTTGTTCAAGCAAAAAAAAAAAACCAACCCAGCCACACCACAACAATATGTACCTGGCAGGAACAGATTACTACCCTTAAATCAACAAATTACACTCTTATTGAATACTGTACCTTGTTATTTCTTCTTTAAGTTTACATGGATCCTCTGCATAGAACTTAATGCCAAAATACAGAGTGTATGGTGGTCCAGCTGAGGGGAAAAAATATTTGGTGCAAAAGTTAGTTCTTATGAACTGTTAATTGTTAGGAAATGTTACTAGTTGACTACAAAACAGCTACGAAGAAGCCTATCTTAGTATTATATGAAACTGGAAAGTGTCATAATAAAATCTTACATCCACACAGCAAATCCATACATCTACACTTATTACACAAGGGAAAAAAAAAGGGGGTTTATTATTTTTCTAGTCATGTGTTTATTTATTCAGAGCTTGTCTGTCTACTTGGAGTTTTTGCTTACTTTGAAGATTTAACTTTAGATTTCATTGCTAACTTGCTAGTTCTCCAAGATTATTTTTTTTTTACTGCTTGATTTTGACTTTTACATACTTTTTCCACTGATACTTTTTTTAAAATGTAATTGTGCATGAAATGTGATTCCCTGTCATAACTAGTAGTACTGAATACTAATGCCCTCCACACTTCCAAATATCTTATGGAGCAACTTTAATTATGTACCACTTTAATAGAGAAATATTTGGAAACGGTTTTCTCATTTACCGTTTTTAAATGTTACTCTCCTGAAAAATTCAGTTAACTCAGTACTGAAGTTCTTAGAGCTGCATTTATTCCATGCATGCTCCACTTCTACTTCTTTTTATAGGTCTTCAAATTCTTAAGTAAAATAATCCTATCCTGTTCTTTAATTATAATAACAGATCTTACATCTGTGATATCTGAAGAGTGATAGTAACAGCAGACTATTATCAGTAAGAGGCACTACTTTTACTTTCAGAAGCAAAAAGGAATCTAAGTTGGTTGTGGTATGGTACAGCAGACGTATCACCACTACTATAAAATGAATTATATGCTAAGAATAGCATCATTTATTATTCTAAAATAAAACATAAGCCCAGAGAAATCTTGGACAATAATGACACAAATGTTTGGAAAACAATGGTATGTTCAAGCTATGTATGAAATTTTGATACAGCTATGAACTGCAGTAATAAACTTGTTCAAGAACTCTCAATCTGTTGTGACTAGAATGTAAATGTAGTACAGGCTGCATACATGGAACATTGCCTCTGTTACTTCATCTTCAGATACATTCTTTTAAGTTCAAATTAAATACATACTGTTTATCAATTCTTTATGTTCAGCAAGGGTCTTTGCAGGATCCAGCCAGTACTGTGAAAGAGATAATTATGGAAATTAGTCACTTAACAGGAAAACTAATACAGAACAATTGCAATTCTGTATTTATTCATATATTGATATTTATTAGCAGACTGACACACTTCAGTCTGCTAATGATAAACTTGTGCCAGCTTCTGACCAGAGAAACACTGTACAAGTCTAATGTTGCGTATCTTCTCTGGGAGTAGGGGTCTTCCTAAAACGAAATCTATTTGGTAAGAGCCACCACACCTCAAGCTCGTGACAAGATGGCTCTACAGAATTATCATACTAAGTACCCACTGGTGTCCCCCTGATCTGCTATAGTAAGTATTTGGATGCGGAACCTTGCTGTTTTCTTCATGGGAGATTAATCTAAGCAGGGTAACTCTAAATAACAGCAGCAACAAAGCATGAAAGACAGGACCTACAAGGAAAGAATGAAAGGGCTTGACTTGTTTTCTGAAAAACAAAAGACTGTAGGGGGAAATAGGCATAACAGCATTCTTCCAACACCTGAGAAATTTCTGTGAGAACATAGCAAACTATTTTTCTTCATGTCCACCAAGTACGAAGAAATTGGCTTAACTAGAAGCAACAAAGAATTAATTTTGACTTTCAGAAACAGCTTCTAGTAGCAGGGGGATAGGATGACTGGAAATCAGCACCAAGGGAGGGAGGGCACAGACTCTTCCACCGGATGGTTTACGGGACTAGTTGTACAAATGTGTAAGAAATGATCAAGGTACACTCAGTACACCACAGAAGGATGAACTGTTTCATGGGTTCCCGTACCATTTCATCAACAGATAATCTGCAGTCTAATTTCTCACTGATTATGCTGCCCTGCCTTTATCAAACTTCTAATAAAAGTTATCCTGGTGTTACTGCTGACCACAGACCAGCTGTGTACTTGGCATTATGGCTACACAGGTCATCAGCATCCTGCTCTTGTAATCCCTCCAGCTACTTTCTTCCTTAGCTTGACATTTCTATGATTCAGTTTTGGAAGAAACTGCAGGGGCAGTGGCCAAGATCATTCTTGTCTTCCTTTTTTTCAGTCCTCTTCCCTCACACACAGACTTTTTGGATCAGTCGAGATTGGCACTCCCTCTTAAAACAGAGGAAACAAAAAAGCTGCAGAACACAGCTGCTAGAAGCTGCAAATTAAGGCATATTGAATGTACTCCACGTGCACCCTGAGGAACTACATAGACTAATGAACAAAGAAACTCCTTACCCACACCCCTGAACTAACCCTATAGAGAATAAGAATAAAATGATTAATCAAAAAATCTGCTCCTTCTATCCAGAGAATTTATCTGGACTAAAAAAAATTCCCTATTAGAAGGAGTAGCATAAAGAAGGGAGGGAAAAACATTACAAAGCATTTGAGTGGAAAATCTCAAGCAACTAATTCCATAAGTGGTTGTAAACAACTATCATTATTTTGACAAAACATGAAAACAAACTACTCCCATTAGCTGCCAATCCAGCTGCAATAGAAACAGCAGTATGCCTTGTTCTTGGCCATTGCTATTTCAAGTCCTGGAATGTTTGTTACGAAAATTTCCTAAATTTTGAAGGAAAAAAAAAATTCAGTACATGCTTATATTGAATATATCCCATAGCTATTCAAATATAAACCCTCTTAACCTCAACGGAAGGTGGGAAAGAAAGAAAAACTTGCCACACTTGTTCAAACATCCTATTGGAACTCCAAATCAGCAATAATCTGAACTAGCACAATAGGCTGATACAGAGATTTAACAGGCATCAGACAGCAAAAAGGCAAAAAGACTCTGCAGTGCACATTCTGGCTATGCATTTGTGATCAGAATGTGGTCTGACGTCTTCTCAAAACTGGCACTGCAGTATGAACAACACACTGTCAAGCTAACTTGCTTATCATTGACACCTTTTTGCTAGGCTGCAAGAGATCAAAACTATCCTGTTTCAAAATCAGTTCAAAATCTATCATGGAATAACTCAGTCATCAAGTTCTCCTGAACTGAACTGAACTCGGTTTCAAGATATATTGCCTTGTAATCCTCCTTGCAGCTTAGCTTTACATGTATAGGCAGATTGATTATTTGTAAAAAAAAAAAAAAAAAAGGGGGGGGGGGGGGATATTGATGGATCATCATTCAAATTTGGAAGCTGAGCACAGAATGGTTACAGATTTCTGGTTGTTTCTGCAACCTGAACTCCACCACCTCTTGTGTCTATGTGATTCACTAGCTGCCATGAGACAAACCAGGATTTGGCCAAGTAATTAAAGACCACATGGACACATGTAGACAATACAATCAAAACAGAGTTGCATTGGAATGCTTAATTCTCGCTAGGCTGTACTTGACTGGCAAGTCAAATTATATTCTTTGTATTGTCTTCTAAAGGCAATTTCCAAGCTTGGGGGGTGGGGAGCAAAATTCAGAGGGGAAACTGCAAGTTCAGATCCAGAGGGAATCTGAAGAGAGGAGAGGGAACAAGTCTGGTTACTTGTATTGCTAAACATTTCCTTCCCTTCCCCCAAACTGAGCTGGCAGGAGGAACTGCACTCTCAGCCCTCATCCCTGTAAGACAGACTGCTGCTACTTGTACTAGTGAAAATAAGTGTCAGCTGGCACGAGGAAATATCCTCTTTTAGCACAGGCCTTCAAGATCCATGTGCTGCACAGGTGAAGTTAAACACTTCAGCTCAGACTGGTTTACTGCTGGGACAGAGAGTGGTGGGGAAGAGGCAAGAATATCACCTGTGTTCTCATTTCTCCAGTAAGAATTTAGCATTGTGGCAATGCCACAAATCCACGCTTAAAATCACTGTGTAGCTATTTATTATTTCAAAGGCTGCCAAAATCTTTCTGAAGAATGCAAGGAATGGGGGGAGAAGAGGAGATTTCTAACATTTTATGTGTAAGCCAAGGATGAATGGAATTTCATGGATAATGAAAAGGCATTTTTCAAGCCAATGTTAGACAACAAAGATGAGAACATTTACAAAACCAAAAACCCCAACAACAGAGCCCTCTAAGCATACATACGCATGTATACACAATAATCCATACACAACAGATACCTGTTCAATCCTTGCATATACATATAAAGAGTGTTGGGTATAGTTACAGTTTTGAGCTCACATGTGCCAAGAGAAATGGAACAAAAAAAGCAGAGTGGCTTACTAATCCAATGCACTTGCACAGCAGGTGCTGACAACAAACCCTGCATTCGTGAATGCCAAAGTAGCCCCAACAAGCAGCCTGGCTCTTTTTATCTGTTTGGCACCCAGCGTGCCACTTCTCAGTGATTTCCCACCTGTATCTCTCCTGCACAGACAGCAAGGGTTATCTGACTTATAAACAGCTCACCACTACTGCAAAGAGGCAGAAGGCCCAGCATATTCCCGTCCAACCGCAGGGGATCAATTTTGTGAATCTGAAAGGGGAATTTAACATTTACAGAAGAAATGGGAAAAATATAATGATTTCTAAATAGTCCTAATCAATGCAACCATCCAATCACTAAAGTGATGGCTACTAGTTTACTAATTGTAATTTACAAAGACCATATAGTATTCATTTAATTTAATAATTTATTTACTACAGCTGATTATAAATGTACAATGTTATTAAAGAAGATGATGCCCTTTTAACTTTTAGATAGAAATTATAAAAATATGTTTTAAAGTACAGCATATCTAAGAATAGATGGGCTCTATTGTCCTTCGTACTTTTACAAACTTGGCCCCCATACGAGCCAGATGCGTAAGCAGTATGCATCCAGGCACCATGCACTATTTCATATTTAGCCCTTTCAAACAACTGCAAACATTTTTCCACAAATCTGGAATCTTCATTCCTTGTATCTGCACAGGGTTAAACCTGGGTCAAATTCCATGAAGCTGCTTGAAACAAAATATTAACTAGGCTGAAATGTTTGCTGTGGTATCAATCAATGAAGTGTCTGGTGGAGAAAAATCTATCAACTTCAAACTAAATCCTGGACTGTCTTCATTACATTCTTACAAAGCTGTACCCATCATGTCACACATGACAGTTTTTGTTCATGTTTACAACATGAAAAAACAAAACTTTCAAGAGAAAACCCAGTAGTTTTCAATTATAATCTGAAATCACCAAGATTCTTCCACAAGCTAAGACAACACTAACAATTAGAATTATTTTGTCAGATTTTTCTGCACATGTTCAGTGCAAAGAATCTAAATCTGCTAAATTCAAGACAACCTTATTATATAAGAAATGTATAAATCATCAGATAATTCTTACATGCAAATATGTGTTTAATACTTCTGTCTTTATGAGATTCTCAAGTTATGTTGATTATATTTAATATTAGATCAGCAATGTGAGTATCCTGTTGATCCTGCTACACTCTAACAGCTTACTCTTACCACCTTTAACTCACCTGGCCATCAGCTTTGTCTAGGTTGTTTTAATCCATTAACAGTCTTCTAAGGTTTCTAGCTTCTAATCAATATTATCAGTCTCTGTTTTCTTTCCACTGGCTGTGCCATCTGTTTTAACAAGCAGAACATGCCTTTTTCTTACCAGAAAATTTAGTATACCATGCTTGTGGGCAAATGTCAAATCCATACAAAAACAAAAATCCATACAAAAACAAAATACAAACTAAGTACAGTTCATCTGTTTTTCTAAGATCTTGAGATCAAAATACACACTACATTATATGACAGTAATTCCTTTCAGAACAGACAATTTTTATTGTAAACAAGTATTTTGTTAAAATCATGCCCTTCTTTCTACAGCCTGTTCAATCTGCTGCCCTGTCCAATTTGGTAGGGTAACCCGGCAATCTGAGCACGCTGCAGTTACTTTATTAATCACACTGGATGGATCAAGAAACAACTTTCCAATATATGAGTCTGCACAGCAGGGGTATACAATTTATGGCACAGGCTTCTGTGCTCAGCTTTGCCACACCTGACCTGATCTATCCCTGCAGCACAGCAACTCACAGGAGAAGGTTCAGCTTCACAAGAAATGGAGACTCCCTGCATCTCCCTTCTCTCTCTACGCGCCCTCCGGGCTAGGCAGCTGCGAAGTATATTGCCATGGGGCTACCTCCTACGTGCTGTGCTCTCAGGTCTGTATGCTCAAAACAGAACTTCCTCATAGCAGGGGAGAAAAAACACATCTACGCCACAGAGTGGATGCATGGTACAGAGAAAGAGCTCTGCCCGACTCCTGCTAGCTCCAGGTCTTGAAGCACCACACACGTATTCGCACAGCACTACACCTGAACTAACTGGGACCGGGGGAAATGAGCCTGGCTGCGATACTGAATTAACATGGCGACACGGCTTTCCGTATTTGTACTTCTCCCCTTAAAGTGCTAAGAGAATATCAGTATGCTGTACGTTGTGAATGTAATAGCTCAGATTAGCATTATATCAGACAAGAAAAGAAGGATATTTGCATCGCAGCCTGCTGTACAATGCAGACATGCCTCCTGCAGCTTTAGGTTAAGCAGGTTTAGCCTGAGAGTTTGGTTAGGGATGGTGAGGGGGCAAGCTGACCAATGTGAGATTGTAAAGTGCAGCCAGGTTTCTGGAAGTTAAAAAAAAAAAAAAAAAAAAAAAAGTTTTTATTACCAACAGACCTTTAAAATGCTTTTGGTTGTCTAGTTTTCTGCAATAAGGGAGTTTCAAAATCTTTTTTGTAAGAGCAGCTCTAATAGCATGACTCCTTTCAGCATGCTTTTGTGATCTGACAAGGGAATGCCCTTGGGCTTCAAAAGTACCCTTTCCCTCATCAAATTCTGCTCAGCTTTTCCTGAGATGTTATGCGTTAAAATTGCCGTTTCCATTCTCTCTTTTGTGTGCCCCAAGAAAATACTGGCCTCCTGCCAGAACAGTAATTAGCACGACTATCCTGGGGCGCGCTGGAGATGCCGCAAAGGCAGCAGCAAAGGGACTATGTGGGGAGCACGTGGGAGCTGCAGCACGGTGTGAACCAGAAGTGAGAGGGGCCTGCACAGCCCTCCAAAGACCGGCTTACCCAGCATTTGGCCCCTCCTCCACTAAAGGAGAGGTACGTCACTGGGCAGTACATCCCCGAACACTGAAACGGTAAGAGACTAAAAGGCAGGACGGTTTCCTAAGCCACCTTCAGCTTCCAGTGGTCACGTCTTGCCTGAGAATACCGGATGGGGCACAATGTCCCGCATTTCCGGCAGATGAGGCAGAAGACAAAAAAGCCCTGTCAGTCGGGACCCTGCGGACCATCCAGATTAGGAAGCATAAAGACTGCATCTGGTCTCGGCTTAGCCTAACTTGAGTGTCAGCCGTCGCTGCAGCAATGCAAAAGGCTCCGGTGAAGGCTGATGATGAAGCACACCGAGAGATTCAGTGGCACTCGAAGAAAACCGGTCTTCCTTTCAAAGTATTTGCACCAAAAAAGGTACTTGTGTGCTGCATTAAAAAGCACCATGTAGTTTGTCAACCAAAGCACTCAGAGGTTAGGAAACACCACTGACAACCTACAACATTAGTTCAACCCTTCTGTTCATTCGGGTACAGTTTTATATTACAAGATTTTAAATTCATTATTAAATGTTATATTTTAATTAATTATTACGAGATACTTTTTGGTTTTTTCCTTAGGAGTCCTGTCTTGCTCAGAGCACAAGATAGATACAGCTTACTCTGTTCTGGCAACTTGTAATCTTCCAGAGCCTGATTTTGCAAATTAAATACTGTCCATTTACCGTGGAGAGTCTGGGGGAACCTGGAATGCCAATAAAGCAAAATTTGTGTAGTATGACCAAATTACTACTCTAGAGACAGCACCATCCGATTTGTGCTTTATCTTAACTGTTCATGGTCTTCCCAGTGCCACCCAGTTCTGTCAACCTGTTTGCTGCATCCCGCTATTCTCTCTCATGCGCTATAAGTTTGCTTGCTAGTTCAGGAAGTGGCCGTTTTAATGTTATGCCTTCATATACTACATAGCACAGTGAAACCTTGTTCACTGATTAAAACCCTACTGGTACTACTAAAATAATTATGATACCACCCACATAAGAGGTAGCACACCAACGCAGCAGTTAAAAGACCACCTGGAAGTGCTGAGGCATGCAAAAGTAATGGGGAAAATAACTAAACAAGCTCTTTCAGACCCTTAAGAAAAAAATGGTTCTTTTGTGACTGGGTTGTGTTCTTTAAAATACATAGTTTTGTCCGCCGTGCTTTATTCATCATTCAGTTAAATATACAGTGTGACAAAAAACCCGACCGAGCAAATAAAATATTCCCCACCATGAGCAATGTATTAATAGGTAGCCAAACCTCCAAACACGTTTCTCCGTCTCAGACTAACTTGGGACCATGGTTTTAAAACTAATTAGCAAGGCAACCTTTTTCCCCTTCCCTTAGGAAATCTACTGCGGCCCATCCAAAACACTCCAGTCCAAAATTAAAATCTAGGCTTCTTGCCAGCCATTACAGGACTAATTCCCACAACAGCCCAGAAAGTTTTAGCCACTTTCAGTGCGCAATATACGCTCACAGCTAAAGCACAAGGTGTTGTCTGTCGCATGGACGCTTTCCCTTTATGCTGGCCGTTCTTAAGAGCTTACAAGATTTCGCTAAAAACGGCAAGCCAGCAACAGCGGTCATAAAACACGCAAAACCGAACACAGCAGCACGGGGGCTTACTCGTTTATGAACTGTGCAGGTGGAAACAGCATCAACTTTTGATTACCCGCACCCAGACAAACAACAGGAACGGGCGTTTTGACGGTATTTTGCCACAGCCCAGCCCAGGTGCGAAGCCTGCAGCACGAAGTCGGTGGGTCGCTGTGGCAGCACCCAGGCGGCAGGGCAGGTGCGCTCCATAAGGCGGCCCAGCGCTGCGGTCTCCGGTTGTGCCTCCCGGCCGCTTCCCAGCTGCGTGTCAGGACAGAGCCCGTGTGCGCACCGCTCTCCCACACACCTGGGGTTTCCCTGCAAAGAAAACCCGCAGGCGGGGGGGCGGGGGGCGACGGACACACGGCTCTCCCCTCAGGGGACCAGAACACAAGCAGGCAGCAGAGACGCCTGCCCACCAGCGCAGAAGCCGGGCAACACGCCGGCCGGTCGACCTCCAGGCAGAGAGAGGCTGAGGCTCCGTGTCTAAGCTAGAGCAAACTGTACGTACCCCCACGACACGGCCGGTGTCGGTGCAAGAGCAGGCGAAGGAGGGAAGCGGTGTGAGCACCCTCCTAATCCATGGGAAAAATCAAGAAGCACAGTGCCTTCCTGACCTGGGGCGGGCCAGAGAACAAAGATGAAGGCTAACGTCAAATATACACCACCGGAGCATCATGCGAGAGAAAAAAGGCAAAAAGGCTGAATTCGTATTTGGAGAGGCCGAGTTAATGGAGTCATAGTCTACAGCTCATGCACGCTACCATAATACAAAATGCACCGGTATCGTACAATCAAATCATCCAGTCTGTTAGCAGGATGCGTCCTACAACGCGCCTTTATGTATTAAGCCTTTCACAGAAGAGACGTAATCTTCTCTTATTTTCATAATGCTATATACACCCGTGTGTATGCCTCTGGAAATGCTCCCAGTAATAGGCATTTCTACTTTATTTCCCTCTACAGGAAAAAGACTTTATTTGCCTCTACAGGAAAAAGGGAAACACTTCTGAGAGCAAAAAATACCTACCTGCTCTTCATTCACGCCTCAATTTCCTCAAGAAATCAAAAATACTGTTTTTAACAGTCTACCTTTAGTTCACAGCTGAATCTGACTTTCGCCTCCGCGGAATGAAGCTTGCTTAGAAGCTTACCAAGGAACTGAATTCATAAATGCCTAGTCTATGGCACAGAAATAAAGACACACTGAACAGGGCAGTCTGTAGCTCTTAGCAGAAATTAATCATCTTCTAATACTGTTCTGACTTCAGCCTCTACACATTCAACTTCTGCTAAACAGAAGAAACTGGCAAATATTTAGCCCATTCAATAACTTATTATTTTTTTTAGATGAAACATGACATCTCTTGAGGTCAGGGTCTTGTGCAGGACTCTCAGCACAGACGAGTGACTTTAAAAGCATAACTGCCTGACTTAATTTAACCACAGGCCAAGCATTATTCTTTATAAAATTACAGGAATACGAAGATCACCCTATGAATACAGCACTGGTCCCACCTGCTGAGCATCCCCTGCTCCTTACCTCTGACTGCACAGGCCATTTTTTTTTTTTTTTTTTTTGGGGGGGGGGGGGCACTCCAGACAATGCTGCCCCAAGCCACTGCCTGCTTTGGCTGAAACATCTCATCCTGGTTTCGACTTTCTTGCCTACTTAGGACTGTAATCTCCTGGTAGAAAAATGTCTCAGACATCTGGTGAGTCCCTGTCAAGAAGGCTCAAGAGAGCATGGGCTCCAGGAGGTGGTTCAGGCAGAGTGAAAATGTCACTGCCAGCACCCTGACTGCTGGGGCTCTACCAGTGAGCAGGCAGTCACCACACCAACCACACCGTACACTCTGAAACTGGCGTTCAGCACATGGTTCAAGTGAAGCAGCCTACGACACGCTCAGGGGCGCTGCTTCCCAAACACCGCAGGGCCACGCAAAGCTGGACAGCATAGTACACCAAGCACAGGCTTCGGGGCACAGTATTAAAAGGCAAAAAATATTAATCCTACCTCCATATCATCATTTTGTACTATTTATACTTTCTCCATTTAGTTTTCAACATTTAGCATTTGATTCTGTTCCTAGCTAGGATGTTAATGGCTATTCCAAGACTCTAATGCAAACAAACACAAAGAAATTACTACTGGAAACCTAAGCCAGGAAATAGTGAAAGTATGACAACCTAATGCTCTACAGGCAAACAGCACAAACAGAGTAAATTTTACATATGGAGGATCCCATCTGCCATGTCTTTTACTCACCGTTTGATGACTTCGGTCACAGTAGCGCAGTCCAAAGTAATCTATCTCCACTAGGTTTAAGTGACGAAATACGTAGCCCAGGACAACCGACCCTTTCGTTGACTTCTGTGGGAAAGAATTTACAGAGCCTTTTCACAAAGATGCTCTGCCTTTGTCAGCTATGTGCAGTGGCATTCATGCATTCAGTTAGCTTTGTCTTAAATAAAAATAAAAAAAAAAAAAAAAAAAAGGAGGCAGTTCCTGGTGCCTTTAACAAAAATTTCCGCTGTACAGAAGAACATATTTTGTCCTCATACATGCTTAATCAATCATTCTGTAAATACTATTAGGTAGTAGGCAGGTCAATGGTTACAAAATACAAAACAAAAAACCCAACACTCAAGTGTACTTGCATAAGCACGATACCGGGGAACCTAGCATTTTTCTAGAAAATTTCTGTTCTCTGATCAAAATTCTAATTCCCATGACATATTTTAATTCTAAAATCATACTCTTCCTTCCAGTATGGGCCTGTCACCCAAACTCTGACAACAAAGATCAGGAGGCAAAGCTTAGCCCTTAAGATTTAAATTGTACATCATCAGCTGCTCTGTTACTACTCTTTGTAAAGAAGATTAGGTTTTATTTGTTTTCTTTTAAAATATTTTTGATAGTAGAAGTGGGAGCAATCCAACACCCTGAACTGAAATAATCCTATTGTTTTCTTGAATAGTATTTCATTGAGGGTCTATGCCAGTATTTGCTAACAATGCTGGGGACGATACTGCAAACAACGTTGTACTGTTGAGAATGCATTATAAAAAGCTCACTTCCACCTGAATGCCTCATATTCGTCAGTTTGCCTGGCAGCCAGCAACAGACTAGGAAGACTGAGAATAATTACACAGAACGATCCCCACTAGAATCAGTTAGAGCCTTTGACTATTACAGTCCTAAATTCCAAAAGAAAATATGGACATAAATTATAACTAGGTTTTGGTTAACTGCTTTATATTGTATAAACTGCTGGATTGTAGTAAATCAATGGAGAGAAAAGAAATAGGAAGAGGAAGCTGTGGGATATTGTTCGTGCTACTTCACTTTTTAGCCTATGAACAAATAATTTCAAAATCAAAATGGCAAATAATATTGATTAGAAAATCATTTAATTTAGCTTTGCTGGTGAAGTATCAATCACACCATGACAGTGGAGATGCATCCACCTTTTTTTTTCAGCAGGTGCATTTGGTCAGGATTTGTACCTAGTCACACAGGCAGGGCCAATACAGCAATTTCAGACGGCCACTCACGCTCTAAGCAAGCCACGACAAGGTGAACATCTCTGGTAGGCTGGGAATTGTGTGCCCCTGCTATTCCCTACATTTACTGTATATTTACTTAAACCAGGAGATGTTCTTGAAGGGTTCTCCGTGTGTACCAGTCTAAAGCCATCAGACAGGTTGTTTACACTAAGCAACTGTAATTACATATCCCCTCAGCATGTACAGTGAGACTAATAATCGGCCACAAAACAGAAACCAATTTGGGGGGAAAACATGACTAAGGTAAGCACAAATTCACTAAATCTCATTTTAACATTTTGGATAAAGCAGAGCAACACAGTGATTTTATCACCAGATTCCTCAACGAGAAACTGAACTTGGGTCGTAAGAACGATGCAAGACAAGAATCAGCCCCTCTTAGCTACAGAGGGACTGTCAGGAGCACTACAGCAAAGAGAGAAACACAACAAAACTTAAGAAAATTTTTTAAAAATACAGGTTAAATTATTAGACAGCAGGCATTCAAGACGGAAGCAGTAATTGTCCTGCCTCATTTTATCTTTAAATCAGTTGTTATTCAAAGAAGCAGGAGAGATGACCCACTAAAAAACACATAGTTATCTCATCATTCATACATCATTCTCATCATTCATACGTCATATAAGGCAAACTACCTTCACCATTACAACTGTTTCCATTATCATTTAAACAGTACAACAATGTCTTGGGATCTAAGGACTGGACAGGCATCTATAGAAACAGACCCAGGAAAAGCTCAAAATAAACAAGCAGCCCTGACTCCAACAACCTGCATGGTTAAATGATGGCGACACTTCCAACTGCGCAGTAAACCTTAAAAGAATATTATAGACAAGAAGGAGCTCCACCATCAGCTGCTCAGAGTTTTGACACAGTTAACCGAAGCGCGGTTAGTAGATGCTTGCAGAAGGCATAAAGAGGGCTGCCAGCACCATGGCTCACAGGGGGGCACGGAGCGGCGCCCACTGAAGGCATGCTGAGCTTCTGTGAGTGTGAAACTCGAACCTGCTGTTCAAGAGCTTTTGACTCTTTTGTCTGACCAGTAACGCTCTTTGTAGCATCAGTTTTATTAGCAGAACTAAGAAACAGTAATCCAGCAGCAGAGACAAAGCTGTGACTTTTCCATTCAGGCATCTTACAACAATAATGCACGCTCCAGGGAGTAATCAAACATACTAACATGCCAAAGAAGCTTACGTCTCGCAGGAGTTTTACTTACCTAACCCAGCACCACTTTAGGATTCAGCTAGCCTTCTTGGCTGGAAGTCTTTTTCTTCAGTCAGGTGAGGACTGCAACGGGGTCCACATAAAGAAAGACGCTTTGGGACACCCTTCCTCCTGTGGAGGCTAAAGCTAGCGTGTTATCCCCAAGAAACACGCATGTCTCACACCTGGTTTGGCTGAAATTAAAGACTCCCTTCCTTCCTTTCAGAGATAAATGGTAACAATGTGCAAAAAGCTTTTTAACTGCTTTTTACTTACATTGCTAGGCTGAGAGAAAACATAAATGCTTGTTAACTTGTTCTCTCCACACAGCTCAGTTAACGTTGCCATCGTTGCAGGTCCTGCAGAGACAGATGGTCCAGCTGTGGGGAAATGCTGAGCAAAACCATCCAACTTAAAATGGCTGGGGGTTCTCCACCTCTATAGCAGCAAGGTGCTCAACACTTTGGTTATTCTCAGCCAAAACAGACTGTGTGCAGTGGTCTTCCGCAGCCCTCCTCACCAGTCCCCGTCACATCCCTCAGCAATGCCTGCACGCACACAAGGCAGTGGCTTCACAAGGGAACTGCCAGGATGAGAGCCAGCAGGTATCCCCACACCCCTCTAACCTCACCTTCCTTAACCTCATATTTTCCCAGCACTAAGGAGCACCCTCCAGGTAAAACGCTGACCCTTGCTGAAACCACTGCAACCTCATTTTCAATTAAAGTTCTCATTGTAAGCCACCTGATTTCAGGGTTTCATGCAAGTAAATTGCCTCTTCATGTGGAGTTAAGAAAGCAGTTTTGTTGATGAATTGCTAAGTGACTTCTTCTCAGTCCTGAAATACATGTTTACCGCATTTGAAGAAAGTTGTGCAAACTAAGAAAAGCCATCTTATTTCCCCTGATAAAATTACAGCAAAGCTCAGCAAAACGGCAAACTAAAACTATCGAAGACATTAACAGGATTACATTCCCATGATAGGGCACTGCAAAAATTACATAATCTGCCTTGCATTAAAGCTCAGACTTGCTAGAGGCTGGCATTCTTAGGGGTGAACCCAAATATATTTGAAAATATCAGCAGCAGTGCTTTCAAGAGAGAACAAAGAATTGTTCGAATGAGTCATAACATCTTCCTTTACATGTTAGCACTGTGGCTTCATAAACCAGAAAGGCAGGTTTCTACTGGCTAAAGAAAATGACAGCCAGAACATTCAGGAGAGATCTGATTTAACTGTATTTTTTTAATCAAAAAAGAAATCGTTCTTTTAAAAATTGTCCTGTATTTTAACGTATTCACACTACTGTATATTTAGTCACCAGGAATTCTTATCTTCCACACTGCTCATTGCTTTGTAGCTCCAGTGAGGTTTTTCTAGTTGGATTTTTTTTTTTAATTTCTCTTTTGTATTGTACACAGCAGCGCAGGCCAAATCAGATCCATGATCGATGTTAACTGAATTTAAAGACAAAGCAAGACATGCAGCCATGTCTGCCTCAGTAGGGTGCTAGTCCCTCTCTTGAAAGAAAAGTGGTGTAGGTAGTGAAGCCTCTTTTTATTAAAAACCAAATGAAAAACACATCGCCTCTTTTAGTTCAAGCACCCATCATGAACCCTTTCTCCTGAAAGTAATTCAAGCCACAGATTCTACCTCTTACAACCTCATAAATGCTAAGGAAGATGCAGATGAATTAATGAGCCTTCGCTGAAAAAAAAAGGCCTAAAATTTTGGTTGAACGTAACTGTTGCCTTTTGAGATGCCTCCCCACACCGCGACCGCTGTCAAGCGTCTACTGGAAAGACACACCTGATGCTGAGTTAGTTATTCTCCTAATATACTGGCAGGAGATAACAATACAGAACAGGAGCAGAAGGTTTCTAATGCTGAACAAGGGAGTTCAATAATATTAGAGTACGGAAGAACAAAGAGGACGCTATGGGGCACAACACACAATCACGCTGAGACATTCAGCAACACCTGCGTAACGTCCCCACGTTGCCCTGACAAGCACAGGGCTGAGTGGGTCGCGCTGCTAACAAGCCCTCCAAGTGGGAAGCGGATCTGATCTGCTACCTATGTGCTAGAGAGCAGCTACTGCCCACGCGGTAGACGAGCTGCTCTGTACGTGCTGGCGGTGGAGCGTGGGCACCAGCACGCGCCCCCCCGCCGAGGCGCAGGGAAAGGCAGAGGAAGCACAGCTCTTGACGTGTGTGTCAGCACCGCCTCAGATGCATCGACCAGCCGGACAGCATCGGTATACTGTGGCAGACGTACTCCAGACAGCGAGCTTTACGCAGCGTTTTCAGAGACCAAACGTCAGTATTTTGCCCTAAGTAAAGGTTACTAAGAAGAGGTGAAAATCATGCACAAAGCAGCACACAGTCATGCAACTGAGGGTGAGCAGAGCCACCAGTTAATCCCGTTCCTGGTAGATATGTAACAGAAATGGGTGTCTCCAAACAGCACTTTCTCACTGTTCTTTGTTCATTTCCCCCCCTTACCTCAAGCTCAGAAAAGACTAGACACCACTGCAGTTTTCTATCACCTTCCGTCTATAAACGCAGCAAGGCACAAGGCTCTAAAATCAAACTTCTTGGTGGTCTCTACCAACACAGAGTAAGCACCCCTTTTCCCCAAGGCAGTCAACTAGCCAGGCCTCAATTTGCACACCGCATATTCAAGCGGAGAAAAATCTTTAAATTAACAATGCTAAATATTTACAAATATTCACCTAGATAAAACACCTTGACCTTAATTTCTAGAATGCGTGTCCAGAGAAGAATTTACGTTAGCGTTATACGTGCAGACACTCCCCAACAAAATCACGTAACAGAAGTAAATACTTCTCAGAAACTGAGGATTTAACACATGCAAAAGTAACACCACAGACTGCCTTTATGCATCGTACAAACATACCATCCAAACTGTGCTAATCCGTCCTGCCCTTTCTCCTTGTCTCTCACTGACAACAGACATGCCGACCTGTTCGCGGAAGTTTTTTTCTGAGAACTCCTCACAAACTTACGGACACATGCACAAACCTCCTCATCCCTGTTCCCAAGACTCAACAGAGCACCCGATCTTGTCTGCTGGATGTAACCTGCAACACTGACTTTTAAGTGCTGTATGTGAAGATGCCTGTAGACTCATTTTGTTTTTACTAATGACCAATCTAATGCATTCCAGCTAGGAAATGCTATTGTAGAAAAATGTCCAAAGGTACGACTTATTTGTTTGGGTTTTTTTTCAATTAGTGTATTTGCCCCGAATTAATAAATACCTTTAAAAATCCATTCAGGGGCCAACTCCTCAAGAGAGGGAAGATTCCTGGGGAGCTGGGTCTCCAGCTAGTTAAACCTCTCCCCTTGTAACTACTGGCTAGAGTGCACTTTGAGGCTTTATCACAGATAGATGTAAATTGATCTACTTGATTCTGAGAAAAGATATATAGAAGAAAAAAGTTAAAAATAAATATAGAACAAAGTATTTGGCTTGTGGGAAACTACTTCAACTCAGTTGGCTCCATTTTTAGGAGGTAGATGTAAGCAACTATATTTACTTGGTACAGTAGTACGATTTGCACATGCACACACACTATAATAAACGCGCCAAGCAGGAACCAAAGTCCAGCGAAGACAACAAAGGGCAATTAGAGCAAGCAAATAAGTAATGGAAAGACAACTAAATTCTGGAAATGTAATTAAATGCTTACCAATGCTTTAAAATCGATCTTGCATAAGTCGTGGACGTTTCATAAAATGGCAGCAGCTAGTTCTGCATAGAGGGACTCTGGCCATATCGATTTTAATTTAAAATCTGTTCACTAATCTATCCCCTAATATTAACATTATTCAGTTCTCTGAAGTCTACATTTACTGTATGACAGATGAGTTAAGGTATCAACAATAATGCATTTCAACTTTTCACAGAAAAGAGCTCTTCTGAAGAACTGAATACCAATGATCATTTCCATTGTTCCCATGCACTGTGAGTAATTCCCCCATCAAAGAGAGAAACCATTACAATAATAATGAAATTCAAAAATACAGCATGCAACCACTCATTTGGAATGCTTAAGATAATGGTTACTGTTACTTTTCTGCTTTACAGAAAATACTCTGCACACACAGCCGTGGCACCTAGTCCATCTCCTTGGCAGGCAGGGGCTCCGCGCGTCCCGATTAGGGACCGCAGGCGCCCGGCGAGGCAGAAGGCAAGCACGCGCGCTCTGGTAACGCGTGCGCTTCTCACGCCCGCCCGCCCGCCCGCGCGTTCATGTTCAGTAATTCGGCACGAGCACGGAAGGCGCATCCCCCCCGGACCCGCCCAAGGCCGCGAAGCGGCGAGGCGGGACGAGGCCCTTTTCCCTCCCAGGCTCCGCCGTCGAGCAGGGCTCTCCCGGGTGGGAGCACGGCGGCGGGCGACAGCCCGCGTCCCCGCCCCGGGCTGCCTGGCAGCAGGCGGCGGGCGCCCGGCAGGGGCCCGGGCCCGGGGCGGGGGCCCGGGGCACCAGCTGCCCTGCGGGACGGCCCGCTGCGGGCAAGGCTGCCCGCCGAAGCCAGCTGCGCCGGGACCGGCGGCGGCAGCGGGAGCAGGGGCCGCGCTGCCCCCCGCCCCGGGAACAGCCCCCGCACGGGCAGCCCGCGGAGGCTGCTTCAGCCCGACCTCGCCTTCCCGCGCCGCGCCACAGCCCCCCGCCGGCGGCAGAAGCGGCGGGGCTCGGCGGGTCTCGCCCGAGGACAGCGCGCAGAGCCGCTCCTGCTGCAAGCGCGGGGGGCTCGGCAAAGCCTGCGAGCGGGGAGGCGGGGGGGTGGGCTTCGGCCGTCTCTGCGGCGCCGCGCCGGCCTCTCTCGTCCTTCTGGCCGCCGCCGCCGCCGCCGCCGCCCGCGGACAGCTCTGCTTCGCGCCCTGCCCGAGCTGCCTTCAGGGGAGCCGCAGCAGGGTTTTCACCTGGCAGAGAGAAGATGACGTACGATGTACTTTTGGCACGTTCATTCCAAAGGAAGGAAGCATCCCACGTTTTCTAATTAATCTTCCTGACAGGGTTTCTGCAGAACTTCAAGTCATTGAAGCCTTCCTCGAAACCTTTCTCATATAAATTTGTTGCAGTTTTAAAAATCTGCTTTTCACGTTGTCTGCTTTTTCCTGTATTGAAATAAATGTGTGCTGAAGCACTTTGAGTTTCCATTTTGTCACCTTCTCAGTTGTTTTGCCTTATTTCTTTTGCCCTGTTTCCTTTATTTCCTATGTTTCACTGGAGCAGTATTTCTTAGATTGGTTCTGTCACCGTATGTCCAAAATACAAACTGCAGAATAAATACAAAGGCACAGTCTTTTCGTTTTAATCGTCTAGTTCTGCTGTGTTTAGTTCTATTCCACCTCTTTGATAGACTTTGTGATTTCCACCTATGTGCAAAAGGAAGTAAGTACCAAAGCCTCACTTCTAACCTTCCTAACTTTTCCTACAGTCGTTGGTCTAAATACTTCTTTTAAATCAGGTGTCATACGCATTTTTATGGAGCACATTAAGCTCATTACGCACAGCGGTTTTAGAGCTCAAGAACTTACAATTTAAGTATGTTGTACGTTTTGATGAACTGCTCTAAGTGCAAGACCATCAAGGGAGAATGTCAGTAATGAGCTAAATACTTAAAGGCTTTCAGAAACAGAAAATGTTAAAAATTAAAGAGGAGACACTGATTCTGTCAAAGTGTTTCAGGATTTTACTACTACTTCAGCTGTTAAGCCGAGCGGTAACACAGTAATATGGTTACGTTGTTGTTGTTATAAGAAGTTGGCTCAAACTATTAGTAGAACGGTGGCAGGGGATTGTTTGGGGATTTTTTAGGAGCAAGAAGAATGGGAAGGAAAAAAAGATCAGTATACACGTTGTTAGTCCTTTATTTCGCCATTTCTTTCATTCAGAATGAATGAATGGCTGTACTGTCAAGAGCTGAGCCTACCTGCAAAAGCTTGTTTCTACAGAGCACCACAAGTCTCTCTGACCAAAGAGCAAACCAACTTCTCATGCTCCCTCTCCCCAGGCAAAGCCCAGATCTGGTGTCCTGCTTAGCACTTGCTCTTGGCCCTGGTGACACTGTTAACCTCTTGACCGTATTTTCCTTCAATATGACTTGTAAGTGTAAATAGCCTCTTCTTCTGTTTTTTAGGATACTTAATTTCTGCTATTTCCCGACTTCTACCTGCGTTACCCAACGTATTTTTTTTTGTTTTCCCTCTAGCCTCCGCTTTCTTTCTCCAAGTCTTTTTTCAAAGCTCTGGTTGTGGAGTCGGTAAGTTACGACAGTAATTCCCAAATAAATTCTCAGTTTGTTCCTTAACCTTTTTTGCACTCCCCGTGTTCAAGAGTAAGGGCTACAGTGGAATAACACCGAGGTTTAAATCTGTGTCTTCAAGTCAAGTCACGTCTTAAAGCCGTCTGTCAAGCTCAGTTCGAAAAGCACTTTTTAAAAATTTCTCCCATTTTCCTTCTTCAAAAGCAAAGGTGTTCGTATCAGACTTCGTTTTGTTTAATTCAATTAACTGAGCTCTCTCGTTACCTTTCAGTCAAGAGTGATGCATGACAAGCAGTTCAAGAGAAAAAGTTACCAGAAGAACAGTGGAATCCTTCTCAGATGCAAGATTAATGGAAGAGCCAAAGAGAGAATTCGTTTCGTGAAAGGACAGAGGCTCCTTTTCTGTCTCTGACATGGGCGACATGAGAGGGGGAAACCGGAGGAAAAAAGAGCAGCCCTCTCTCTCCACTAAGCAAGACTTTTCAGAGCACACACGTTTGGCTCCCTTGCATCTTTCCCGCCGCAAGAGGCACAGCCCCCGATGCTGCAGCGCTGACCTTTCGGTAGAGTGAGCGCTACCGCGGCTCCCCTGAAGGCAGCTCGGGCAGGGCGCGAAGCAGAGCTGTCCGCGGGCGGCGGCGGCGGCGGCGGCGGCCAGAAGGACGAGAGAGGCCGGCGCGGCGCCGCAGAGACGGCCGAAGCCCACCCCCCCCGCCTCCCCGCTCGCAGGCTTTGCCGAGCCCCCCGCGCTTGCAGCAGGAGCGGCTCTGCGCGCTGTCCTCGGGCGAGACCCGCCGAGCCCCGCCGCTTCTGCCGCCGGCGGGGGGCTGTGGCGCGGCGCGGGAAGGCGAGGTCGGGCTGAAGCAGCCTCCGCGGGCTGCCCGTGCGGGGGCTGTTCCCGGGGCGGGGGGCAGCGCGGCCCCTGCTCCCGCTGCCGCCGCCGGTCCCGGCGCAGCTGGCTTCGGCGGGCAGCCTTGCCCGCAGCGGGCCGTCCCGCAGGGCAGCTGGTGCCCCGGGCCCCCGCCCCGGGCCCGGGCCCCTGCCGGGCGCCCGCCGCCTGCTGCCAGGCAGCCCGGGGCGGGGACGCGGGCTGTCGCCCGCCGCCGTGCTCCCACCCGGGAGAGCCCTGCTCGACGGCGGAGCCTGGGAGGGAAAAGGGCCTCGTCCCGCCTCGCCGCTTCGCGGCCTTGGGCGGGTCCGGGGGGGATGCGCCTTCCGTGCTCGTGCCGAATTACTGAACATGAACGCGCGGGCGGGCGGGCGGGCGTGAGAAGCGCACGCGTTACCAGAGCGCGCGTGCTTGCCTTCTGCCTCGCCGGGCGCCTGCGGTCCCTAATCGGGACGCGCGGAGCCCCTGCCTGCCAAGAAAACATCGTGGTAGTTTTCATTTGCCGCTCTCCTGCAGACTAGTCGAGCTATTTCTTTCCACCTGTCAATTGCAGACTGGATATTTGGGTACTGAATTCAATGGAGTCTACGCTGCAACCAGTCAACAACAACTTTCTATATATGAACTTGTCGCTCATGTATGAGGGTGCTTATTTTCAGTTTATAGTTCACCTGTGTTTGAACATATTTTCATTGAAACACGTACTGTCCTTTTACAGTCTGTGTAATGAAGATTTGCCACATCCCCAAGTTCTTCCAAAATGTTGTATCATTTTAATTATTTTTAAAAGTTTTATTTCCAGTTCGGTGGAATTTAACTTCTCATTTTGACTGACACTAGAAAATTACTTACTCCTGCAAGGTTGACAGAAGGTGAAAGGATACATTTGTTATCCTAAAAAATGTGTATACTTTTTCTGTACAGCTTTGATAACTTAATTGACACAGTGCTTCCCATAAAGCTGATTAGATTCTACTGGAAACTTAATTCTTAATCAAATGTCTCATAATAACCACCTGGAATCAAGACTGAAAATTTTTTAACTGCCCTCTTTTTTTTTTTCTGAAGTAGACATTCCTTATGAGAGCAATGGACGATATGCTGCAAGTGTTTTTGTTCTAGAAGTAGTTTTCTATATACGCTCATTAGCAAACCACACACACACACAAAAAAAACCAGTCAACATGTTTGCACCAGGACAGGAATAAGTTACCTATTAGCAGGCTGTAATGGCTGCTAATGGGGAACTCTATACACCTCCATTCTCTCCTGCCCCTTCTAGAGTTTCTGGCTGTCCTGAAGAGCTGCTATCCAGTGCCACACACTGCACGGGATCGTATTACCATTTTACTGGTACTGGGCTGCATTCAACTTTAACAACCTTGACTGAAAAAAACAAAAGAGCCCCTCCATGGGAAAGGAAGGACTCTAACAGACCCGCGGCAGCAGAGTGGGATGAAAAGGACGTATCTGTCACAGCTCCTAGCTCCTCTCCACCCTCACCCTCCGACTAGTGCTGCCTGCCCCCTCACCCCCACCCTCACAGCAAGGGTGCCTCTTTCAGCTGTCAATCAGTTCCTGAATCATGGCAGATTTCAGCCCTGCATATTCAGATAAACCAGAATCCAAGCCAGGATTTTTTTAAGGAGTCATACCCCTGTGCACGAACAAACACACAAGGCAAGGGCTAACTTCAAATAACGACATACAAAATAAAAACTCAAAGCATTAAAGCAACCTGCAAACCACTAATTTAGCCTCTTGCATGTATGTACTGTGTCAGCGTTGCCATCAATTGTTTCCCCCACCCCAATTCACACAGGACTTGTGTGGCATCATTCCTCATCCCTGGCTGCCAGTCCTGAGCTCCATGATTAGATCCACCTACAATGTCAATGTCAGGGTGTTTCCCCCCGCCCCCCCCCCCCCCCCCGTTTTCCCTAACCACTTCCCAGTTCGTTGTCCTTTCCTATCACCAGTCTCTTTGCAGATCACACCCTCCATGTTCATACTCCCTTGTCACATACACTGCCACTTCCCTCAGCCTGTCATCCCCACGGGTTCCTGTATATTCCCTGAACTCCCCGTGCACTGAATCACAGGCCCTTCCTCCCCCCTCTACTTTGACCCTTCTCCAATCTACTTTTTCACCCCCTCCCACCAGTTTGGCCCTTGTCCTCACATTAATCAAGCCAGGAAATTTCTCCATGGTGGTGTGGGACAGGTAACGCAGAAGCACACCTGACAAATCCAGATGGCAAGAAAAATGTTTTCAGATCTGGTGTCCAAACTCAAGCACCAGAAACACCAATTACACAGATGCAGTGGCCACCGGGACCTGATAGGGAGAGCAAGAGATAGCATCCTTACAGGATTTAACTGATAGAAAGTTTGAGGAAATCTCTCCCGAGAGTGATATTTCAGCATCACAAATGGGCTTATTGTGGGCATATCTTTAAAAGAGCAGAGAACAACACATCTCTGGCATGGTGACCGCACTGATAACATTCATCAAGGCTTTGCTTCAAGAGTTTCTCAGACAAAAGTTGTCTGGCTTTCTTCTTCTTTGACAGCCAATTTCTTTCCTTGTTTCACTCTGGGAAATAACTAAGATGTTTTGAACGAAACTTTGTGAAATAACATAACTCATCACAGAGTTCAGAACTTGATGACTGGCAAACCTACAAACAGCCCAAGGAACTTCAGCAGTGGTAACAACCCTCTCCCTAGCACCTTCCATTACGGAAGATCCCACAAGCTTTTCAGACTGAATCTATAGCTATTTCCTCAGATATTTTAGTATTATTCTGAACTAATTCCTGGGCATGGAGCTGTAGTGAAAACCCAGCTTTCTTCCTCTAAAAAAGTAATGCACAAAAATATTCTGTGTGGTTTTAAGGGAAACTTTCAGCCAATTCTTTTTTTTTACCTGTGACCTCCATTCCTTTCCCCTTCTAGTATTTAAATGTTTCAAGTGGTAATTTGATGTTAATCCCAGTGATTCAGGCAAGGACACTACTTTCTCACTGCTTAGTCTTCATTTGTTCCCTAAAATGATTAGTATATTTTGAAGTGCCTTTATATGCTATGGGAAAACTGCGCATACATAAGAACATAATTTTGCATGTTCACGTACAAGGAACAGTAGGTCACTGTTCAGACAACTTTCAGTACCTACTTAACCAAAAATCTGTGTTGAAAGTTTACAGCATGTAACATTATAGACAACATTCTGAAAAATCTTTTTTTCAACTGTAAAAATTTCAGATATACCACATTTTGATTACGCATAGAAAATAAGGTTTCATATGCACTGTATATCTTTAAAGATCATCCAGAATCATTTTTCTAAAACGGTATGCACAACCTGATTAACATGTAAACTTAACAATAAAAATAAAATTACCACCATCTCTATTTTTAATAAATGTTTAACATATTGAGGTTGTTGGGGAAAGGTGTCTTTAACATAAGGATACAAACCAAAGAACCGCTATACCTTGGCTTTGAAATCTATTCCTACAGAAGGTTCTTGTTCTTTGATATGGAACCTACAAGAAAGTGAACATCTTATACATGATATAATATGATATAAATGAGATTTTATATATAATGTTAAATATTGATATATATGGTGGCTGCCTACCTGTGCTAATGAAAATATTCCACATACTGAAGAAACAAAAATAAAACAAAAACCTTCCTAATCAGCACTTCTGTAACACATCTCCATGAAGGAGAATATAAAGAGATTATATATATGTGCAACATTGGATGAATTTCTTCACTCCCAGCTGACAGGCAGATTAGTGATAAGCATAGCATCAAGATCTATACACAAATATGGCACACAGAATTTTGCTGAACTAAACCCTTCTTTCTCTACACTTAGTACAAAACTAATGAATATGTCTGTTCATTAACAAAAGTGTTCACAGAGATGTGAGCAGTTAACCCCTCAATGCTCACAGTCTAAACACTGTGACTCTAATGAAAAATGCATCCTTGCAGCGTCTTCAGTATCAGACTCAAGAGGTTAATTAATAAAACGCCTCAGGCATGCTATCCTTTGCTAATGAGAGTGTCTATCTGCTGTTCTCTGTGAGTCTGCTCACACATCTCATGCAAGAAGGAAAATAGTTTCTAAAACAGCTTTTGGAATACAGGCAAAAAATCACAAACATATTTCACATTAGAAAAAAATGTTGATTAATACCAGAAGACAAAAACAGTCTGTTTAGAATCCACTGGTGATGTGAAAAGAACTCATTCAGCTTTTTCACTCAGAAGGAATTTTGATAGAATGAAAACCTGATCCTGTTTAAATCAATATGAATTTTATTACTGGCTTTTTGAGATAGAGGATTTTAGACTGATGTTAGAAATAAGATTGCAAGCCTTCAGCCTAAACTCTGTGTAAGGCCAACAGTTGCTCACAGTGGAGCTTAGTCATAAGCTCAGTCACCTTTCTTTGGATCCAAGCAGTAAACAGTTCCCAGCTCCCTCCCAATAACTGAACAGAGTAAAAGCTGATGATTCTAATCAAAGCAAAATAAACCATGAAACTGAAGACTGATTGTAAAAACTTTTCTGTTTAAATCACGAGCTTTCAGCTTAAGTCAGTAGTGTATTGTCAGGAGTCTCTATCATCCAGTTCTGTTGCAGTTGTACCCTGCCACAGAGCACTAGATAAACCTCAAACGATCATGCTCTAAAGTGAATTAAAGTACTGGATATGCCCAGTGCACTCCTTTCACTGCAGGCAAATCATAACATGTTCTGTAGACTAGACCATTAAATTTCAAATAGAAAATCACTACTTTCATTTTTAGCTTGCTTGAAATGTACTTGGTTATACCCATTTTTGGAAGCCAAAATGATTCATCTCTGATCTGTGTTGAATACAAGACTTTTGGCAGCATTACTTTTGTTTACATTAAATATAGCTTACTGTGTGATTTGGACATGATCCTATTCACACTGAAATCCAAAGGCAAAAAAATCTTTTTGTTTGAAGACAAGAGGCTCAAATCCTTCAGTTTTGATTTGATTGGTTGAGGATAAAATAATACAGTTTACTTAGAGTAAAACTAGCAGCATAATCAGCAGATTGAATAAAGTAAGAGCCCCTAGGTTCCCCCCTTCCACTTTAACTAAGAGGCACCATTTCTGTAAGTTTTCAAGGCATGCCACTTCATGTGGACCTCAACCATGCCTATACTCATCACTTTGCAACAGACTAGTAATGAGATATGCCCAGGCAGTGCTTCTTGAAGTGCTACTACAAAGTCAGTGACACTCATATTCCAGAGTGAAATATTACTAAGAACCTTTCCTTGTAAAATAAAGATTTTCAATTTTTGCATCATTTTTTTCTGGTGATGTAAACTCTTGCTTACAAAACTTCTCTGCTGACAATAACTACGTCAGGACTGTTACATGAGACAACACCCAAAATCAGAGCTTTAGAATATATATATATCTCAATGTGCACAGTTACAATGTACACCTTAAATTATTTTTAAATAATTGTATTTGTTTAAAAGTTGAAGAGGCTTTATTATTATTTAAAGCAGCCCCCAAAATACTGATGCTTTCCAGCCAGGGTGAGATCTGAAACTTCATCCCATGTAGCTAATAAAAGGAGGACAGGTAGTAGGACTGCAAGCAGACTGTCTTCCCACTGAAAGGAGCAGTTCTACACGAGTCAAAACCTCCCAGGTAGGTTTCATAAAATTTCTGCACCATAAAAGGCTAAAGCAAACATTTTATTTCCTAACAGGTGTTAGCCCAGTATCCACCTACACCACAGTAAAGATTCATCCCAGCACTATTTCTCCCAGGCTCTGCTCCGAAGCCACCATGATGTACCACAATGCCTCAGGCACCAAAAAGGACCAAGGCATTCATTTATCTGCCCTGCAAACTCTGCTATCTTATAATTTCATGCAATACAAATACCAGCAAAACAAATGTCCTCAAGGACAGTCTCACTCAACTTGCCAGTTGTAACAAATCTAGCCGCTGCTCACCCAGACACCAAAGGTGCCACGCATCCCCTTCCCTGTCCTGAAGAGATGGTGGACGCCATCCTGCACAGCTGCTCCTACTCCACGGAGCTGCTCTTGGGAGCGTAACTCATCTGGTTTCACTGAAAAGAAACCAGGGTAGCACAGATCTCTCAGTTAAATTGTACAATTCTAACAGATTTTGAGCAACCACAGCCTGCTGATGTCTCTGTCAGAAACCTGCTGGGCTTTTTTAGGCTATAGGTATCTAATCAGTACTAACATAAACAAGTCCCCCACACCGTACTAGTTACATTGGGGTAGTGATCAGTTACCCTAGCCACAGAACAGGCATCCAAGGCACTTGGTACATCCAGTTATGCAAAACTCCTGAGATTTTAACATCAAGTTGGCAAACTCCTAGACACAGGTATGCTGTTAAAAAACAAGACTTGTATCTAGCTTAGGTCTGGAAGGAGTACCACACTACACCAGTGATGTACATGTTATTCATCCAGTTATTAAGAAGGAGTTCATTACCTAATGTCAGTGGCTTTGACACTTCTAAGGCCAAGCCTGGACCTGCTGCCATGCAATACCCCACAAAAGGCAGTGACTGCTCTCTTTCATGGATGAGTGGACAACAGTATCCCAGTATCTTCACCATATTCTAACGTAAATTAAAAAAAAAAAAAAAAAAAGAAACAAAACCCAAAAAACAACCCTCACTGATAGACGGATGATCAAAGATCATCCAGGTTAACTAACAAAATATGGAAAACACCAAGTTGGACACTGAAGGTTTGCCTTGTCCTAGGCACACTCAGACATTCTTCCAGAATGAAGAAGTTTTCACTCTTTTACATTCAAACTGTTCACATCTATGCACTTTAGAGTTGTCTGAAGGCTTTTATAAACTCAGCTATTACCTGGCTGTCACTGCCTGCCATGAGAGCAAAACCTTCTCTTGGGAACACTGTGAAGAAAGGCAGCACTGACACCATGCTTTGAAGACATTTTCAAAGCCTGAATAAGCTGCTGACAGTTCCTCAAGAAAGGGAATTGACGGATTTGGGGATGTCACATTTTGGCACAGAAGCAGCATAGTATGATAATCAAGTGCAGACAATGGCAAGCAAGTAAAATAAGAGGAGACATCACCTCCTCTTGCACAGCTACATTGAGAATAGTCTGTGCAGGCTGCTGTACTCAGAAACCAAGATACGCATTTTGCTCAATTCAGAGTTGCTGGTTTCAGTAACTTCACGTTTTTGAAGCAGAAATACAATTTGACTCTACTGTCTTGCTAAAGACAGGGAACTTATCTGTTGCCCTGTTCAGAGTTGCAATAACCCAAACAATACTACAGCTTTCAGCTTAGGTAGGGCAACAATTACCACTTAGGCAAATGATTTGATTAACAAAACTGTTTGCAGCTGACAGGGGCAGTTTCTCATCACACTTTAACATATGCCCTCTGTATCACTCCCCTTTAGTCCGTCATTACAGGATTAAATCCTGATTTAAAAAAATAGAATTAGCAAAAATAAAAACATTATATGTTCTTACTGAAACTGGAGTACATCTACCACTAAAGGTAAGAAGGCAAGAGTATGCTAATATTCAAAGACTGAGATGCTTGCACATTTGTGTTGACTTCCTTTTGTCCACATGTATGTTCAGTATAATTGTTAAAGCTTCTCCTGATCTGATAGGAAAGCCTTCTCTGGACTTCTTCCCTCAGTACCTCAGTGAGAATCAAAATTTTTCCATTTTTCACCTCCACATTTGCAAGCATGATCATTCATCCTTTCTGTAATAAGAAACAAAATGCTACTCACCAAAATGCTTATTTGTGTATTCACTGGTCCCTTATTATTTTGGGGCATAAATCCACTTAAGTCAGTAGAGATGAGCTATGTCAGAGGAGAATTTAGCCTTTTCTTCCTAGACGTGATTTCATCACACAACACTAAGATCCAAGTAGCTAAAATAGCTTACTGACCCAAATTATACTAAGGAAGTCTACCCTTCAAATATACACCAGTGAACCTTACATTCATTATGCAACTGCTTTTTTTCAGGTGAGAAAGAAAAAAAAAAATTATACTCCTGGTCATGAAACCCAATTTCAAGTTCATTCCTTAAGGATCGTAAATGCATTATCACAGATTAACTGAACAATGGCAGAAGAAAAATCCCCATCTGTTTAATTTTATTAGTGCAACAAGTCCTTAGGGAGTCAAGACTCTGCAGTGTCTTCAGCTGATACAGATTAGAACAGCTTCAGTTAGGTCCACAGGGCAATTCACAACACCTGAAAACACCCAAAGTTCAAACAACTGTTACAAAGCAGTTGGCTGTACTGTTCCAGGTGGCAAATCTAAAGGAAATGTTTGAATAGTTTAAACGCACAGCTGTTGAAAAGTCAAAAACATTGTTGGTATACCAAACAGCAGAATACTTACTGTAAGCCTTACTGTGTTCTTCTATACAATGTTTGCTCTCAGATATGTCATGAAGGAGAAAAGGTATGTAAGTCCATTATTGAAACCAAGTGGCATAACTAGGCTTCAAAATATTTCACTGTTTGACAAGCCAACTGGTGACATAGCTGTTTTGACAGCAGACATTCAACTCATTGTCTCCTATTGCTGCATTCACCGCACAAACAAGATACTACTCAAAAAAAGCTGTATTTCACAGAAGCATTTAAACAGACAACATTTACTACATTAAGCACTAATTTAAGACCTAACGAACTTAGACTGGGAAGTCTAAGATTTCTGGTTTATGGAAAAGGCTATTTTGCTGCCAAATTCTTCCGGTGATTTACATTAGAAACAAATGCCTCATTAAAAATAAAAAGCAGAGTAGATTGCCACTAGAAATATGAAGAGGACTAGTATTTCCCTCCAAGTCATTTTACAGATATTGCAATACCTATTTTTGCCTCCCTTCATAAGCCAGACCTGAAATAGCTAAGACTGGTAGCAGTCAATCTGGCATATCTACACCTCTATCATTCTGGTGGAGTTCTAGGCTCATTAGGATCAGAAGTTACATATCAAAAGTCTTGATAATTTATTAACATCATACTCTAGACAGAGATAAAAGCGGGGTTGCATATTATGTATGGGCAGGCATGAGAAAACTCATGTCTACGCCTCACTCTGTACTGGCTGCCTGAGTTATACCACATTGATTAAGCCTCCTCTTCTGTAAAAAAGGGTTGTGAGTCTGACCTCTCTACCACACAAAACTTAGAATAATTTTGAAGAAAACAATTATTAGAGCCACACAGGTAAACAGGATGCAACAAGACACATTTTCGCTGGTTGTAGGCTGTTCTGATGTACTAAGGAACTAACCCTTCATTGCTGAGAAGTGACTTTCAAGAATAGAAAACACAGTACGTCTCACCAGTCGGAGCCTCAGTAAAATACCTGGTTTGGTATCACGAGACATTATTAATTAAATTGGATAAAGTATAGTTTAGTAGAGGAACTGTAAAACAGACAGGCTGGCTAAAGAAAAATGACAGGAGATTTTTCATTTTTTAAAAGAACATTACCAAAACAAGCTCCTCTAAGGTTCCTCTAAGGCGGAACATGCATCATTTAGCTTTTTTTGCATTTCTGCAGTTAATACAAATGCCTGTCTAAATTTAAGAAGTACAAAGGAAGAGGATAGACTACCTTACAGAAAGAAAACTACCTGGAGGACAGGATCAATAGAAATGAGGTGAAATTCAACCAGACAAAATTGCAAGGATATGTTCTTACAGACCCAAACTGTACACTTCTGTTACAGCTGGACCGTCACGAAGTAGAATAAATGGGGTACACAGGACAAAGGTGTATTAATCACACACAGCACCTCTAGCACTTGTCATGAACACCTCAAGTTAGTGGTTTACAAGATGGTCCGATGCAGCTTCAGTGAAGGTGCAATTCACCACCTTTTTGATATTCAGCTGAAGGGCAGCGAGCTGTAAAGTGTTCTGGCACCGCAGCCACACAGATTACCACACCAATGGGAATCCAGCATGCCTTTTGAGCTTTCCGCTCAACTTGGAAGTTTCTTTTACACTACACTAGTGTTAATGTAAAAGCAAGGAATGTTTGCAGTCTTAACAGCTATAAACTAAACAAATATGCCTGGTAGGTTAGAGACAAAAGGAAACAACAGTAAGTTCACCCAAGTCCTGTACAAAAATAAACTGGGATGATGTTCTGCAGAGGGCCGTAAAGGTGGCTACTGGGCTGCGGCACGTGAACGTACACCAAGTGTCTAGGAGAACTTACTTGTCTGCATTGCAGAGAAGAAGTCAAGGGAGGATGTAGTCGCAATAAGAAATGACAGAGCCAGACGCTCATCGAAGACGCACAATAAGAAGAGGAAGTGATCACAAGATGCAGTAAGGGGAATTACTTACAGGAGAGTCAGTAAGTGCAGGAACAGGTTGCCCGCACATTACGGAGCCTCTGCCATTAGAGGTAGTCAAAGCTCATCTGAGAAGGGTCCTGAGCAATCTGCTCTAATTTGGAAGGCAGCTAGACTACATGACCTCCAAAGGTTCCTTCCAACTTAAATGATCCTATCACATAAATAACAGCCATACATTTACACAGTCTACAGAAGAGAGTAATGCTGCATCACTTTACCTGCATTTGGCTGAAATTAGACTCGAACATGAATTCATGAAAATAGTAGTTTGGGGTAAGGATGCCCCTATCCCTGGCTTTAAGGGATGCTGAAAGAAACCTCTTCTTCATACAGAAAATATTAAAAGAAATGTGTATAACTGGTATCACTATAAACACTGGAAAAAAAAACCCAGCATTGGCAAGTGGTCTGCAAAACTCCCAACAGAGCTTGTATAGGCATGTAGTCAACAGGCATTATCATTACTTTTTTATTGAAAAGTTTAAAAAAAGTATACTCACTGTTCCAAGACAATAAAATATTGTTTAATGCTATTCACTTTAACTTTGGAAACGTAACTTTAAAGTCAATGCCATTCCCTTTAACTATGAAAGCATATCTTAAAGGTATAAAGACACAAACTGAAAACAATTTTTATTAAAGTTTGATGGCATATGATTAATTCACAGTGCACACACGCATAAACATTAACCCCTCGAAAATATTTTATGTTCATTTTTACACTGCTTATGTTTATATAAAAGGAAAACAGGAGTTCAAAAAAGTTATCCAAAGCTCTTAGATATTAACTACAACTCTTAACTACAGTGATATATATTCTAGTGTTAAACCAGCAAGTCTGCTTAACTTTAAAAGCAAACACACCAAAAGATAGGTTATACATAAAGTCAATCATACCATTAATCTCTGTTTACCTTTAGCACAATTTCCAGAAACGTCACCTCTGAGGAGTTTCGAAAGAGAATAGTTAGAAAACTCTTGGCCAGCAAGACTTGTCCTGAGTTCCTTTAAATAATTATTAACAGAAGTCTCTTAGTTCAAGCAGCCTGCTTTCAATAAATTACCATGCTGCTAACAGGTCCACTTTGAAACAATGGCACAAGCATCTCAGTGACCCACACAGAAGCCATTTCAAGCACAGTATGATCTGAGAGCTTAGCATTAATTATAACATAGATGACTGACTTTGCAATTCTCACATGTACTTTTGTCCTTCAAACAACCGATTTTTATTCAACCGATTTAGCTATACATACTACTATGAACTATTATTGTTGAAAAGAGAAAACTGTTTGGACAGCTTAAACAGGGCTAGCTATGATCACCTCTATTGTAACAGAAAAATGCTTTGACTTTCCTCTGGGAAAGGCAATGCAACAGTGAATTTACTTACACTGAGTAACTTGATGAGGAAAGCAAACCAGTCCCAACAGAAACCGGCAATCAATCTTTTACTTTTCAGTAATTACTGCTCATGAACTGGCAAAAATTAAAAAAGAGCCGTGCCATTATATACAGCAGATATATCAGAACTTAGCACTGAACTGTAGCTGTTAATGGTGTAATTCCTGCCATCTATGCCACAAAGCCAAATTTGCTATGTTTTGGAAACAGTCTGTTGATAAAGAAAAACATCTCCTTTACGTGTAACTTTTGTTAAAGGACATAGACAGTTTCCTTACTGTAGCTTTATAGCTCAAGCATTTCACAGCCAAATCTGTGGATGCATCAATTTTTCTTCTTAAAGCTAAGATTATTCTTCATCCCTCATTTATATATGGAAATGAGAAAGACAGTATCTGAAAAATACTAAGTTGAATACCAAATTCTAAGTATCTCCATCTGAATTTCTTCTTTTTTTTTTTTTTTTTTTTTTTCCCCTAAGGGAGAAACAAGTGCTACCTGCCCGCAAAACTCAGACAGACCATATAGCATCCTCACAGCTCAAAAGTCATCTCCAAAACAACACTTGCGAGTAATTTAATTATTTTTAAAAATTTTTAAGCCCAACTTTGTTAAAAACTGATTGTTCTAAAGGCAGGACATGTTTCTTAGTTGTAACCAAGCAAGGTAATTTTAAAGTCCTGGCTCAGCTAATAATGTGCTAGGTACCATCACAACTGTGTAAGCCTAACATTTAAAAGGAAAGTTTCTTTCAAGCCAGCATGCTCCTTAAAACTTTATACTTACATGCCTTTCAGGGAACATTTCTAATACTCCCTCATTTACTATTTCGTATGGAAAGATGTAAGAAAACATTCTGATCTTATGTAATTTCATGACCCAAAACATCAAGCTAATATCCCAGGGTGAAATGCTATTTCATAACCTCTTTCATAACCTTGGCTATATAGGCAGCTAACTAACCGATGCGTTCATCTGGTTATACATGTACACTCGTTTAAATAGGTGCAATCAATTAGCATGTAAGACATTTATGTTAATAATGCACAAGATATTTATCTTACTGGTCCTTCATTTTCTTATCTTCATAAAACTGTTAGAAGGAAAATAAATTAAGTCAAAATTTCAGCCCAAATCTGTGGTACTGCCGCCCCAGGCACTGTTTTGGAAAGGAATATTGAGATAATTGGACCCCACACAGATATGCCAGCAAATCTTGATTTAAAGCTGTTGCATTAGGCTTTGGTCCAATTCCTCTATAAAACAGAAGAATTGAACCAGGTCTCAATCCACAAATTACACCGTGGATGAGAAGGTCGTCTGTTAGTTGAAATCACACCATTTTCCACGGGCAGCTTCCACAAAAGGAACACGTTTTAAACACGAGAACTTACTTCCAAATGTTTCAAATGGCCCAGTTTAAGAATACAGAAAACTGGCATTAACAAGGACTATTAACATCGTTGGCTCGTTCATGCGTATGATAACACACCTAACTATTCAGATGCTATTGTCTCTCTCCGACCTCCCGAATTCCTTGAAATCCAGCCCACAAGGTCTGCGAGACAGACACATCTCGGGATGCACACGAGTCCTCCATGTCCTCCATCCAGACCATGCAATACTGGCAGGCCACAGAGCCACCCTGAGGCTGAGGAATACGCAGCAAACCCGTTGCAAGCTTGAGAAGGCCATGGCCAGGCACCGGCGCCTGCCACTCGCCTCTGGCATGGGAAGTTGTGGAGCTGTTAACATGTGGGATGCCAGCATCCCAGCAGAGGAGATTGTTACAAGCAGGGAAAGAGCGGTTCCCATGATGAGCATGAAAAAATTTGGCAAGTTTGACTTCAGCCAGTGCTTGCATCATCCATGCAGAAGGACAGGTGAATCAATACCAGGCCATTTTATCTCTTTGAAGTAAAAAGGCACCACCACAGGAGGTTCCAGGACCCAGTTAACATGTATTTCAATTAGAAACTTCCAGCTTTGAGAAAAAGATAAATGTTACGTAAACGCCAATCCCATTTCATTCCTAATTTGCTGGCCTTCAACCAGCATGCCAATACTTTAAAACAGAAACAAAATCTTGACGGTCTCCGAAACCAAAGCCACAATACTAGGTCTCATTCTGCTAACTCAGTCTTTAGGAGTGCATTTGAAAATACAGTCTCCACTCTGAGATATGATATACATGGTATTAGTTAACGAAGATACAAAAAGAAAACATATTGCTCTGTGCGGCATGACACAAGTGAGTTTTACAAGTGCATGTATTACAAACCTCATGGAAAGACCCGGAGATGCCCTCAGGCCTGCTACTCTCTCTCCATACAGTAATAATAAAAGTAGTCTTTTTCACTATAAATTATTAGTAACACTTTGGTAGCAGAACAGATCTCAACATATGCACTTTACTTTTAAGCCCACTGAAAAGTCTGATTGTACTAGGAAGAAGCTTCAACAGAAGATAATATAGAGTACACAGCTGAATGGGTAACTTCTGTGTTCCCACAACTACTATGACATTAAATAAATGGAAAAAAACCCACATGCTTCTACGGACAGGCTAATGAAGCAGACAGAGGGCACACTCTTTACAGCCCACCATGATACACCTGTGCCTGTTAATTTAAATACAGTACATACAGTTATAATGAAGAAGTAAGCCTATGTGGGGCATGGACTTAGAGAAGAAGAAAGCAAAAACTCAAAAAGCAAGTCCCCCTTAGTAGAGCAGATATGTCAATGTTCAAGACATTAGCAGATAAATACACACACACCTTGCAAGGTACTGAATTTTCTCCATACATTAATTCACCACCCTCAGCTCTTCAGATGTTGGTCACATTCCAAAATAAAGTATCAGTAATTCATTATCAGCATTAATTGCGGTTCCAAAAGCCACTGACTGGAGTTTGCAGTAAGAAACAATTGCAAAGGTCTTCCATGAACAATAAATGTTGACATTTTTTCCTCCTTTCTTCAATTTTTCTGATTTTTCACTAAGGGATGAATAGAATTATAATGCACCAATACTAAAACAGATAAAAAAGTAATTATTTTACACCAAGTCTATAATGCAATATAAAGCCCTAAGAAATGATATTATCAAAAGCGTCAAAAAGCTATTCCTTCTGCAGCCAGACTAAGGTGATTTGTATTTGAAAATGCATTAGAAGTAACAAAATAAAGATTATTAAAACAAGCATAAATAGCTCTCATAATTAGTTCATTTTTAAAAGACAGCAAAGTATTTTTGAACTACCTACAGCGGTAGAATAAAACAAAATGCATCAACTCACTGCTACAGCTGGGGAGGGAAAGCAGTTGTCTACCATGACTATTGCCAAGCACGTGTATGACGGTTGGTTGTTTTTTTTTTTATTTCCATTTATCCAATACTGTTATTCATTAATATAAGCAGCATTATCATAACCCTTTATAATAATGTATTATTGTTCTAATTCAAGGAAATAGGACTGCTAACATTTTTTGTCAAAAATCTTTATTGTTATGGTGGGTTGACTTGGCTGGCTGCCAGATGCCCACCCAGCTGCTCCCTCACTCCCCCTCAACTGGACAGAGGCAGAAAATAAGATTAAAAGCTCACGGGTCAAGGTGAGGACACAGAGATCACTCATCAGTTACTGTCATGGGCAAAACAGACTCAACTTGCAGAAAAGTGATTTAATTTACAGCCCATTAAAAATAAGAGTAGGATGGTGAGAAACAACGACAAAACTTAAAAAACTTTCCCCTTCTTCCCAGGCTCATCTTCACTTCATTTCCGACTTCCTCTTCCTCCTCCCCTCCCCAAGCAGTATAGAGGGATGGGGAACAGGGCTTGCGATCAGTCTACAACAGATCCTCTCTGCCACTCCTTCCTTTCCACTTTTCCTCCCCTCACAGAGGCCACCCCTGCAGACCCCTGCTACGAAAACCTTGCCGTGTAAACCCAATACAAATGTGTAAATAGGTAACAGAATAAGCCTTTGGAAGTCTGATGATATGGTTCAATAATGACGTGATTCTGGAGGATGGGAGGGGGGGAAGGCTTTGTTTAGACGTTTCATATCATTTCAGCTCTAGCACCAGAAGTTTCAGATGTAACATTTCCTTCCCAAACATAATTAACCACAGTCAGGGGAGAAAAAAAAAAATAAAAATCAGCAATTTCCTTTGTATAAAATAAATGGGCATTATGATAGGGATCTGGTTGTGCCCCAAAAGCACTCAAAATGAGGAGCCTGTTATAACTGCAACACTGTTCTGGAGAGTTCTAGTAACAAGAAGTACATCTGACCTAGCCAATGTTAAAAAGTAACACTATAAAAAAAAGAAAATACTAGTAATTAAATTAAATAAAAATGGGGCAAATTATAAACCCCCAAATACAGTTTTTAGTAAAGAACTGTCTTCCAGTTTCAGGCAAGGGTTTGCAAGAGTTCATCTACAACCTGTAAGATAATACAAAACCACCCCAGTAAAATTTGTAGACATCCCAAAAACTACTGAAGTGACAAATAATGAGGCAAACCAGATATTTGCAAAAATAACCTCAGTCACTTGGTAAGACTGGCTTTTCTGAAAGCATGCATTCTAACAACTTCAAAGCTCAAGATCATCTATAACAAGAAAATGATGCCAATTTTACGATGTAAGGTTTGTGTCCTGAAAAGCTGCAGCTCTGAATGGCACTCGGGTATCACCACAAATAAGCAAGTGAACATGAGATCACAGTGATGCCGTTATTAAGCAGGGACAGGAGGAGAATACAACAGCCCTATGAACAGAAAAGTATCCAGGTAGGAAGGTGGCAACACTTTCATACAATTCAATAAACATAGCTAGTTCTTTGCATCTATACTTCAAGAAATTAAACATGGTTCAGACTGGGGTTTAAAAAAAAACAGAGAAACTCTGGAAAGCTTGTGATTTGGGAGGGGTCAAAAGAAACTTGAAATATTCGGTCTATCAGAAAGAGATCAAAGGGGTGACTTGGTCAGTGCCTCCCGGTATCAGTACAAGGAAGACAGCTGACAGATGGCTTTTTAACAACAAAAGACAGGGTAAGTTCAAATGGGTGAAACGTATCTACACAAATCCACGTTAAACATAAAAAAATAATTAACAGTAATTATAATAAGCATGTTGAACAACCTAACAGGTGACAGTAATTCTTAATTTGAAACCTTGCATTCTCAACACTGCCTTTTTAAAAATTCAGCACAAATTCCTGGAGAGGCAGTACTGCATATAGTTAAATTATCACCAACTAATGAAGAGGGAATGGTTTCTGGGTCAGGACTGCTAGCAGGACGTCACCCTAAAATGAAGGATGTACTTACTGTAGTGATGGATCGCAGCTCCAGTCACAGATGTGTGGCTGTCTACCAGTACATCAGAAGCACGTATATTTCAAAGCCTGGACACTTGATTCCCATGTTCATCTTTCCAGTTTCCTCAGAGCACCGCCAGCTGCATTCATCCACCTGACCAGCTGCCAGCACCAGTAACAACAACCCTCCCGACTCCTTGTTCTGCTAAGGGACACCAACTACACCGAGCTGCAAGACATGCTTCGTCTGAGGGCATTTCCCAGGGTGCGTTTTCTATCAGCAGGTATCACGCTCCACGCATACCACGGCAAATGGCTTTCACCATGCACTAGGTATCATTCCCCTTCACCGATCTCCTGCCACTCCCCCTGCACACAAGGTGCTCCCCCTACACCCTTGACCATTCCCCTGCACCCCCTCCCACCTCTTCTCCACTGACAGCAGGACCCAGCAGACCCTCCTGAACCCTCCGCTCCTACCCAGTGCCATGCTGCAACTCAGGCCCGCTTCTCCCCTGCTTCACTCAGCTGGTAAATGTTTACGTGAAGCCTTATTTGCTCATGGTAGGGGAAGATATGGGTATCGAATGAGTTTACGTGGGCGTGGGTATGTTGAAGAACTGGCATAGAACTGGAGAAGGATAGAGGAAAGGGGAGAAATAATGGATATACACGTGCTCTGCCAAACACATCATGAGCCAAAGCAGACCTCAACCGTTCTGTTTCTTCTAGATTAAGCCCCATTTCACTCGCATGACCATGGACATCCCACATCACTACTCCTTCCTAATGCCCCCCTTCCTGCGGGGAGCAGATGGGCTCATTGCCAGTCAAACTCTCCATAATCCTCCTGAACAGCAACACTAAGGGTCCAGAGGCACATTACCATGAAAGTGAATGAACAAATTATGTACCATGAAGGGGGGAGGGGTGCAATCCTGAAGCTGAAGATTTCTGTGGTGGAGGAGTTAATTTCTTGTTTCTGTCCAGAAGGGGTGAAAACTGGCAGGGAAAACTCTACTTCTAGATCAAAGCACTAGCTTTGGTGGTGCTCAGATTTTCTCACTGCATCAGGCAGCAGCGGAACCTTCTGTGGATCTCCTCCTGAGAAAGGTTAAGCTAAATTTTACAAGAAACATATACCACCCACTGTGCTTTATGTCATAGCTATATTATATAATATCAAACAAAGAATATGGATGATTACTCAGTAAATACACTAGATCCACTTCATCCCCCTTTCCCACTTCAGTACCAGGTATCATTCTCTATTTCCAACAGACTACATCCCTTCACTAGTCTTTAGAATTTATTCACAGAAAGGTCATTTTGTTTATAGCAAGAAAGCAGTACTGCGTTCAAATGCTGATGGATAAAAGGTGCTCTCAAATGAGCAGGAACAATGCGAAAGGGCTGGAAGAATGACTTCTATATTCCATTGCAATTGCTATGTCAGTAGATATCCTGAGGCTCTGGGTTTCATTCTATGAAAAGTAAAATAATCGAACAAACATGACAGCAGCTCAAGAAAACAATAATTTCATTTCAGGTACAAAGGAATATTCTAATGCATTTTGTCTGAAAGAAGATGAATGCCAATTTTTAAGCACTTAGCCTTCTTGGGGTTCTTTTATCAGACAGGCTGTTCTGTCAGATCAGGCTCTGCAGGTTTATGGAACTATAAAAGCTAGCAAAAATGAGCCAAAGGATGGGTAGTTTTATATAATGATTGCTCCAAATTTGAAGCTGCATTGAAATTAGCACTTAAAGCAGAAACAAAATCCTTTTCCCTTCACACTGATGGGGGTTTTTCTCTTCAATTTGACACAATCTGCCATAAAATAAGCTGTATTTTCTTCTTATAGATGCTGCTTTTTTAAAGAACATAAAGAATTACTAAATTCTTTAGATGAAATAAACAGAAGCAAATTCTGAACAGATCCTTTCAGACTTCACCCTGTCTGACAGGTTTCTGTACGTGTATTTCACTCACATTTATCTATCTGTGTGACACCAGACCCCACAAACTCCATGTTCACAATTATCTTGAAGTACTCTGAGCTTTTGAAGTGTCACACTTTGACTTACATATGCATGACACACATGCAACTCAACTTATCATGACTGATTTGATCTACACCAAAAAGAGATAATGGATAACTTAAAAAACACCCTTCAGTTCCCCTTCTCAACAAGAAGTGAACAACCAGGAGAAGAATGGATTTTGTTTTGAAAAATGATGGAAATCAATTGTTTGCTAACTGGATTTATTAAAAGGGGTGGCTTTGTTAATTGCCATCAGCTCTAATCTCCTTCCAAACAATTCTGACCACTGCTATGCAACAAACCAACCCCCTCCCTCTTCCACCCTGCAGATACAGGCATGGCTACACAACTCACACACACACACCTGGCAGGTAAGCCACCCTCAGCTGGGAAGCCCTAGGAATGGCAGCAATGCACCCAGTATTAGCTGTTTTCAACCAACCCTGTTATACTGATGGCTCTTTTTAAGTGAAGTTTTAAGTGAAGACACGGATGCATTTTGAAAAGACTAAAATGAAGGGCTCCCTTTTGTGGGATCTCTCTGGCTGAGTGAATGAGAAAATGAACTTACAAAATTTGCCTCTTGCCTGAAAGCCACGTGCCTGAGACCAAAAGATCTCGTGCTGTACCGAAAGCAGTCATGCATTAGGCTTCATGTACTGATAGGTAACGTAACACATAGCAGCTGAGGTCTACTTTCAACACAGCTGGGCAACAAAATAAAGATTTCAGCCCCGCAGTCTGTTTTCCTAAAGTAAACCTTTTTTATTCCTGCTACAAACCTGAAAGAACATAGGGCAGCAACTGGAAGGATGGGTGTCCCTGAACTGCAATCAGGAAGGAGAAAGCCACAGATGCATTAAACGGAGGCAGAGCAAAAGAGCAGGAAGAGGCAGAGGCAGAGATAGCACGGGTCCTTCTTTCTTCCCACTGCAAACACCGCGCCACACGTGAAATAACAAGCACCTTGTTCAGCTCTGCCTTCTCCTGCCTCGCAAAGGGGGCTGCACAAACGTCTGCCTTCAGGAAGCAGCACACGAGCTTCGCACATCCACTCTGCCCCGTCCTCCTCCTCTCGCACTGCTGTGAGATTCCAGCTGTAAAATTGTTGGCTCTGCAGAACCATCATCTGATCGTACACAACACACTGAGACAGACCATACGTAACAAGCGCAAGCAAGCAACCAAGGAGACAGAAAGAAAAAACACATATACTCACAACACCTAACAGAAACAGAATAAAAGAAAAAAAAAGGTTAAGAAGAGAGTGGGGATGAAATATGAACCAAGCAGCAACCACGGTGCACTGCACAAGGAAAAGCACAGAAAAGAGCCTGTCAGGCGTCAATTTATTGTGCAGTTTATCCATAACTGGTTTCAAAAACAAACATATTTTTTACTTCCTCTTGGGTACAGTGTGTAAGTCTAATTACAGAACACTCCCATTAAGGTGAAGTATACAGCACACAGCCTGGATTGGCTTTATATTCCCATCATACTATCCACCATCTACAAGGCAAAAATCCAAAAAAAACCACCTGCCTTCTCCAATCCCCAACTTCTCCACGGCTTGCTGCTATTACACAGGTGAAAGGATAAGCTGGTTTAGTATTTCACAAACAGAATACAGGACAGATAAATTTGTGAAAAGTGATCTAGAAACAGAGGCTTTTTGGCAGTCCCTGTTTGCCCAAGTAGGAATGAAGAAAAAATTTTAATTGCTCTGCCATAAAGTTACTAATGTGTTGGTAACCACACGCATAACCTACAAAATTCTCTGAAACAGACTCAGATGTGCTGTTGAGATTTGTTGTTTATTCACTTTTAAAACTGTCCAAGACCGTGTTCATTTGTGACACTGTCAGAAGCATACCTGACTTCATCAAGCAAAGACTGGCACCCTGCAGTCATGTCAAGACAGATTACTTCCACAGTCATGCTCTACAAAACCTGTCATGAACCAGGAACTGTAATACTGCTATTTTCTTCACAAGCCTCCGAACTATTTAAAATCCAGGCAATAGCTATAAACCCACTTCTAAACATTGTACTAACAGAAACTTCGGGAATATTCAGATCATACCCAAAGCCTTCCCAGTCTGGCCCCACTCCTACTCGGAACACACTGCCACACACAAACAAAGCACAAAAACACACCTGGCCTACTCAGGCAGTGCACTGTAAATGTCGTTCAGAAAACCAAAACCAAATGAGCTCTTTGCTTCCAGGGTGATTTCATGCTCCCTGCTATTGTGAAGGTTTTGCCACTGGGGCAAGCAATTCTGTCTCCACTGACCTCATTTCCCCGATACCTTGTTTTTTCCATGTCATAGGCAGAAATACCTGGAAATACCTCTCAATGTTAACACTATACAGCTAGAATAATCTCTAGTATCCAATGCAAGCAATGAGAAGAGACTGATTAATGATGATTTAAAACTGACTAGTAGCTGAACTGGAAAAGAAAGGCTGCAAAGAAAAAAAACACTGGAGAAGAAACTGATAAAAAAATCCTAGATAAAACATATACAAACAACATAACCATTACAAAAGATCTACTCTGGAACATTTACATAACTCACAAGTTTAATGCATAGTCAATGGAAATATACAAAGCTATGTAAGATGCCAAATATGCCACTAACACTTGAAAACAATACCTGATAATCCTGGCTTTATGTTTTCTGAAAAAGATACTGGAAAATTTGAACCAATACACTACATTTAAATGGCTAAAAAGTGAGTTCATGCAGTCACATAACATTGTATTAAATCATGTGTTTTTATGTAAATACTTTTATACATGTTAAATTAGTCTCTTGACAAAGATGATTAACACATGAAGCAATCTTTATGGTATGCATGTGTGCACAATTGCATCTAAAATTAAAAGATCCCAGTGAATACTAATGTTTTGAAGCTTTTTCCACCAATTCTAGTTCTGCTAGAACAACATTTATATAATACAGAATTTTAAAAATTTCTTTTGAGAAAATTATACACACGCACCCCCATTTTTTCCAGGCCCCTGTCAAGGCTATCAAAGGTCTTTTTCAAGAAAGTCTGATCCTCAGCCTTTTGAAATCAGTGGAAAAATTTCCATTGACGTAACAATTGTGCAACTAACCTAGATCACTACATACACGAGGAAAACAAAATGCGAAGAGCTATTCACAAACATGCCCTCATGCACACAACAGAGAAGTGGGGAATAAAGCCAGAAGTTGTGGAGGGTGAGGGGTTTTTTGTCAACTTACTTGGTTGTCACAACGCTGAGTGCCACACTTAACTAAGCTACATATATAAAGATACAATTCCAATTCTTCAAATTTACAACATCCTAGTCAGTGAAGATGACTAATATCACACATTACACGGACAACACATCTTTAACTTTCATCCCATTGTCAACTAGCTCACACGAAAATACTGAGCACCCTGTGTTTCTTTACAAGTGGTTCAAAAACCTTTTCCAGACTTTTAGGAGTGGCACATTAGCTACAGCAGTTCAGCCGTTCTTCAGCACACTGCACCCTTCAGCCACTAGTCTCCTGGAAAAGACCTCTGGCCTTTCGATTACTTTTTTAGATAGATAGATAGATAGATAAGTAGATGTTTATACTTCTATATATATATTATATTCTTTTTCATATATAAGTGATATATATATATATATACACACACGCAAAATACACCTGTATTTATCATCTACACACACACATTACTGCTCCATTTGTTTATCTACCAAGAGATGGTACTAACACATTCCCACATTCTGTTGGGAATAACACTGTCAACAACTGGTGCTGGACTTGCAGGATAGGGATATTAATTCGTCAAAACGTAAAATGGGTAAAAAAAATTATCTAACATAACTGAACTGGCACCATTAAGCCTAAGCTTAATTACAAACTGCCAACACTTTATTGTAACTCCACTCTCAACTGCTCAGCAAGCAAACTACTGAACTTGCCAGATCAAAGGAAGCAATATTAAAGAAACAGGGACACACAATGCAGTAATTTTACACATGACAGTAAAATGTTTTGAGTCTGTTTTGTATGGAAGCTCAGTCCCTTCATAAACTTAGAAAATGTGTATTTTATACTTTTTTCGTCAAATACTGCAGAGTCAGGCATGGACCTTCAATATAATACCAATTAAAACAATTATTTCACTTTATCAAAAATGCATCAGCGTAATTCCTCCATTTTGACACTACTATTAATACATAGCCAATTTACTGATGAAAAGTAAAGTTCTGGGGAGAGAATGAATAATAGCTTTGTGAACAAGCTAACACTACAGTACAAAATAAAGATACGGTCAAAACTGCTACATAACGCATTTGTTTGATGACTATAATGAGTAAACTTTTCAGATTATGGGGGTTTTCCCCCCCTGTTTTCACCACATCCCCTGTCACACAAAAAGGGAGGAAAAGGTTTTGAAAGGCATTTTTACACTGTGTAATCTTTTATTCAATTTCAGGGTATTCTCTTCAGTCTGCAGGTAATTTGCACAGAACACGTCCAGATGCTCAAAAATCAAAAAAAAAATCATATTCACCATCAATATTTACTCAAAGTTTCAGATTTTTCAGTTACAGAGCTTAAAATACAGTAGTTCACTATAATCTCAAACCAGCCCAGGTTCTGTAAACCAGAGAGATAATGAATTTTTTTCACCACTAATTAATCTGCTGAACTGTAAAGTGAAACTTTCCCTTGCTGACAACAGGCTACTGCAACACGAAGTTGAAGTAAAAGGAAACGGTTAAGATGGGAAAATGAAGAAACCATACTTTGTTCTGCTTTTGTGATAACACTATGGCAAAACGATATTGCGCATTTTAAGATGTATCTTCTAGAATGATGACCCTATTGAGAAGGCTGCGGAGAACAATTCCCCATTATTAAAAACACATTTTTTGAGAACTGGTCCAATGCATTGGAGCAACACTTTATTTTTGTAAACTCTTGTAATGGCATCCCAATTCCTAATAAATTACGAGTGTGGTTGCATTAATTCTACCATCAACAAAGGCGGAAGTCAATAGCGGGCCTAGATATAAATGATGAAGTTTAATAAATACATAAAGCAGGAAGGTAACACTGGAAAGAGTATTGATGATAGCATACCATCAGTAGAGGTGCCTTTTTTTTTTTTTTTTTCTTTAAAGAAACAATAGCTCTAGAAAAAACCATAGACAAGAAATCAATTCCTACACTTCAGCACAAACATTTTTAATCATGACGCCCAAAACATGGCCTTACATAAGGGGGTGAAGGAAGAACTGTAGATATAATAGCATTTATTAAAGTATTTCTAATCCAGAGGAGTGGGGGGAAAAAAAACAGTTTACAGGTTGAATGAAGTATGACATGACCTGCCTTTATCGTGTGACACTGTATTCTGTAATTATGCATTGCATTTACTATTCATATGCACTCAGTTAAGTGAAACGGCATGATAAAACTCTCTTCAGGAAGATGAACAATAAACTCATCTTTTGTAAATTAGCTAAGGCAAGTAACTTCTCTTTGGAATATCCCTATTTTGCTTGTGCAGGTACATTTTTTGCAAAGGCTTCAGAGACAAAATATTAGCACCTTTGACTTACAACCACAGTGTTGTTTAAAGAAGGGTTTTAAGAAGAGAAGGTCCCTGACAGACACACCGAGTTCAGTGCAGAGGTCATAATGCCTGTCTTTAAAATGACAGGGCCTGGGACGGTAGCATTCAAGCCTTTCATCACGGAGATATCGGAGTATTTGAAGGAGGTCATCAGGCATTCAGTCCTTCTCTGCGCCTCCAACAGCTCGGCGTGGAAACTCTCAGCAAGCTGGGAGCTCCCCGCTTCGGGGCAACCTGGCGGGCTGCGTTCCAGGAGATCCAGCTCCCACCCACTCCTGCCCACTGCGCCTCCTCAGGGTGGGGAAAGGGAGCGGCTGGGGTAAGCCCTGTTCCAGCCATAGCCAGGTGGCATACGACTCCTCGGGAACCACAGCCAACTGGAGTAAATTAAAGTAGACCTCAGGCTACCTCAGAGAGGGCTGGGCCAAGTCAGGAGAGGGGAAACACGCAGCTCTCACTAGGATAGAGTTCAAGGAACACAGACTCTCTTAATCAAAAACATTTTTCCTCTTAATTTGGCCGAGCGTTCATAGTTTTACAAAGGTCTTTGTAGCATACCACCTGTCCTTCCCATGTCTGCCGCCACAGATACAAACATTAGCAAGTCTAGGCGGGAAGAAGCATGAATGGAAGGGAATATTACCTCTGCCGTGTCATTCTATTTCTACTGCACTCAGGATTTTCGGAACCTAAAAGAAGAGGCCAGATGACAAAAATTCAACTGCAATGCCAGTCCTGAGAATGAAGGTAGTACTCCTCCCTCCCCAGGAGATGCATCAGGTAGATAACTCAAAACAGGCTGCTGCTGAAGACAGCATCTCAGCAAGCCAAGAGCCAAATCGGAGACCAACACAAACTGTTACTCTTAAGTTCTACAGAACGCCGGTAAAACTTAACCCAAACTGGAGCAACATTGGAACGTACTGGTTCAACGCCCTTTTTCTGCTTCTGTAATTTTGCTGCCTGGATAGCAGTTGGCAAGAAAGCTGGTTAATACTATTTACAGATTCAGCCTAATCTTACAGTGTCGGAAGAACAACATGACCACAGAGACACTGGAGAACTTTTCAAATATGAAAGATGAGACCTGCATAATAAGAAGCCATTACACATTCAGGTCCTTCAAAGCCTGAGACTAAATTGCAAGTAGCTTTGCCTGTGGAAGACATGAGTTCACTCTGAGGAACTTCTGGAAAGCAGAGGGCTCTTCTAGTCATCATGAGTTTTCTGAAATCTTTCTAAAATTGTGAGTTTTATTTTTGGCAAGTGAATTCATACAAACTTTTAAAAATGGGAAGGCACACTGGATGCAACAGCGTCATGGAGATGTCAAAAATCAAATGCATAAAAACAAGCCAACAAACTTAGAAATTAAGTCTGCAGAGAGAAATAAAACTGTCTATGGCTGCAGGCGTGTTTTTTTTTAAGGGGAGAGGGGTCAGGAAGTTGGCAGAGCTGGTGGTGAGGTTTGTTTGCATATTTTTTTTCCCTGCTTCTGTTTTGTGGGTTTGTTTTAAGTCAGCCCGTTCTTTGAGGTTAAATAAAACCCCTGATTTTTGCCTGAATACATTTCTAGTCCTCAAGGTCCTCTCAGATCTTCTAACAAAGAACTCTATGAGAACTTGTATCTGGTAGAAGGACTTATATCTGATAAAATCGATTTTAATTGAAGTAGCTGTTTCACTCCGCACTGCTTATTTCCTCTCACATCACTTGCCCCTTCTGCTCTATTACCATCATCATCATTTACAGAGATGAGACACAAAGAGACTGTAGTTCCCTGTGGAAGGGATTGTAAAAAATACATCTACTAGTCCCTAACTCCCAAAACTTAAAGTCAAAATAATGAAACAAAATAGGAAAAAGAAAAAAGAAAAAAAAAAAAGGAAATATAATTTACCCCTTTCATAAGTGCAAAGACTTGAAGTCCAGACCCTCCCAAAGGGGTTAAACTCATAGAAGCAAGAACTGCACTCTGCTCACTTACATACCATCTCAAGACTTTGGCCAGCAGACCAATCTTACCAGTTTTCAGTCTCCTCATCATCTTCAGAAGACAGTTTTCATGTCACATCTTCTGGATTTCTGCTGGATCCCAGCCTGGCGCAGTTTAAAGCTGCCTTGGAATGGGCAATGTTCTGCCAAGCAAATAGCTCCAGGGACAGCCAACACGAAGCACAGAGATAATGATACACATTCAGAAAGTGTGTTGTGGTTTGGAGCAGGGGAGGGAGAAGCTGCCAAAGCTTTTGCAGAGTCACAAGGTTAAGTCCTCTCTGCATGGAGACGCTCAGAAAAACACAGCAGAACAATAATCCTTAGACGCAGCAGCCTGAGGACCACTGCTGCTCAACATCTAAGGAGTATCCATACAGGAGTATAAAAGTATATGCTGTTTAAAATGTATTAACAACATTAGTTGATTTGCTGCACACAGTGAGAAAGGGAACCTATGCACAACCTTCTACCCATGGATGAAATCGCTCCTCAAAGTTTTTTGCTTTTGTATCACTGACAGTGCAAGGTATATGCTGCCATATGCTTGCTGGGAGGCCTTTATCTCCCTCTCACCAGACTAGGAAAAAACAAAAGAAGTTGAGGGGAGACTAAGAAGGTTGTTCAGATTAATTTAGTCCTCTCTCCTTATCATCCAGGAAGGAAATAATGGAAGAAGAAGAACTATTCAAGAAAGGGAACCGCAAAGCAGGATTTCAGTGAGGACACACTGCAGAAACAAAGATGAAGTTTCGTAAGGGTACACAAAAACATTGGGCAGGAGAGAAACAGCTAAGGTAAAGCAAACCAGTCCTGATATTCTTCCTAGGTACACAAGTATGAGACGGTAGTGGCAGACATCTGTATACAACCTAATGCCCCATATATGCCTAACCTCCCTCACCTTGAGTACCAGACAATTGCCTGAGTGCCTGTCCCTGCCCGATGTCAAAGCTTCCAGAACTTCTTGGCATCAAGTCTCCTACCATGCTATAAAAAAGAATGTTAAAAAAGGTTAAGGATCAAAAGTACGCTATGCAGAGAACCACTCAAGTTAGGAAAAAATGAAAAGTAGCTTAACTGAAAACAAAAGTGACCCTGGCTAGATGTCAGGGAAAGTTTTCTAAGTGGAAGAGTAACAATGGACTGCAGCTGAGCTCCTGGGAGGCTCCTTTAGTTGAGGTTTTCAAGAACAGATGAGACCAAAAGAACCTGTAAAGAATGAGCCACATATTTGTGACCATGCCCTCATGTAATGCAATTCACTATAAATTGACTATATATCCTATTCATCTAATTCCCTTCAACCCCTATTGCTCTACAGAAGCAATCCTAGCCACTTAGAAATGATGGCTTTACCTTCAAGGGGAGAAAAAAAAATAATCACAGCACTTGCTTTAATTCTGAGCTTCCTCACAGAAATATGCAGGCTTACTGGTTTTAGGAGTCAGCAGGGTTCATGTTTTTGAGTTCCTCTCTGCAACCATGACAACAGAAAGTTTAAATTATTTTAAATGAGAGCAAGAAAGAAATTCCAAGAGTTTGCATTGACAAAAACACCAAAGTGAAATCCACTATAAGAATCAGACTGTAGCATTGCAGATTTGAAGCCTTCCAGAGAAATCAGAGACCCTTGAAGATACCTGAGTAAGCTGAACCACCACTACCACAACCTGTGCAGGCTCTTCGCCAACAGCAAATGAAAGGTAATGCAACTAAATCCTCTTATTGCAAGCTAAACTGAATTACTAAATATTTCCTATTCATGCATGTAGATAGCTTCCACAGCTGAACACTTACCAGCTTGATCATGTGCCCAAACCTTTTGACAGAATCTTCTAAGAATCGGCAGAGCCCACAAATACTGCATGCAAGTAAAAGACTTAGATACTGTAGTCGCACCAGAGAACTTAATTTTAGATAGGTTAACACATCTACCTGAATCACAGAACTTTCAGCTCCACGTCACTACACAAATGACTCCGTAACAGTAAAACCTTCCTTCTGAAATATAGTTTTAATATGTTCATATGTGAAGAATTACAGTTTTGCTTAGAGCCAAACATTTCTTTGTGTCAGCAGCAGCTGTTCCCTAAAACTGTTAAATCCACATTTAATTATGTGGGATTGTTCATTTATTAAAAATACAGACTCGACAGCATAAAATCCTCTAACTTCTGTTTCTAGCATTGAGTAAGAAAATGCCGACTCATAATGTTAAGATGCTGCTTCCCAGTTTCAGCTCATGAGTCTAGCTCTCATACACCAGGCATCATAAATGCACCTTGACGTAAGTGATACTGTTGTACTGATATTTACTCTGTAACTGGTAATTCAGGCCTTGAGACAGTTTTTCAGAATTACCTGAGTGCCAAGCACAACCTTTAGAAAAGAGTTTTGAAAGAGTCTTAGGCAAGCACCTGAATACTTGCGAAAATAAGTATCATGCCTGTGTCCTTTGTGTACAATTCCAATCCTGCCTATGATTACAGGATACAAAATAATCCTCATTGACATTGACAGGATCTTCCTCACCAAGATTGGATCCTTCCAATTTCTTCTTTTTCATATGCATAATTTTTTTCTGTTTTGATTAGAATTTTGTTTGCTTTGATACATTATTGCATAAATGACATGTGAGATAATCCAACAAAGGATAGTATCATTTTCTTCTCCTGTAGCAGAATATGTGTGAGCTGACTAAAGCCTAACCACTGACTTGACTTCTTTTGGCTTAATCAAGTGTCACTGGAGGATATAATTCCCAGTTGAAGCAAGAGCCCCAAACCAGAATAAACTTTTGTTCAAAATAAAAAACTCTTTTAAGCAGATCCAGCTGTTTATCTAAATGAAGGAGACTAAAATAAAAAAATCATAAAAATCAGCAGTTCCACCAGGATTCAAACAAGTCTGTTATTTCACTAGGATATTTCTTCTGCTCTAATCCTTAGCACAGATAGATATATGTTTAAAGGTGCTTTAACCTTCTCCAACATACTCCTCTTCCCAAAAGTGAGTAGCCTATATAACATGAGCACTACCGTAATGTGTAGCCAAACAGACTCCAGTGGGATTGTATTTTACCTCCCCATGAAAGCACATCCAGTTAGTCAGAAAGACAGTTTTTGCATGCAGAGAAAATCTTGAGGTTTGGGGGTCTGATGGGCTGGCAGGGCGGATTGGTTGATCAAACGTGTTTGATAGATTGTGGGTTCTGTGTTTTGATAAGGTCAGTACTTACTGTGGAATTACCTTGCAGGCCTTTGGCAGACAAGCTACCTTTGCAGCTTTGTGTTAGAGATGCTTAAAATCTTCAGGCTTGCCTAGAAACCTTCTTCAATTCACACTGTTCCCGCAACCAGAGTGTACCTCCCTCCCAGCCTGCCCCAGGCATGGGCGGTCGAGCTTCTAATGCTAACCTATTGTCTTTCTCACTTAAGGAAAGGTTAAGCTAGGTAAGTACAAAATTATTTGTACCAGTATAAACTGTTTCCATGCTGGTTTACCTTTGTAATTTTTTTGCGATGAGAACAGAACACACTTAACCAAAATCAGCCGTGCAAGAACTGGATACGCATCAGTTCAGAGCTACCCATAATATGCGTCTATAATTTGGGGCAAACACCAAATTTGGGGCAAATTTGCAGAATTCTGCAAATTTATACTACCAGAACCACCACCCCAGACTAATCAGCTATGCTACTGCCTAGAGACAACACCGCCTGGACCGGCAACTTGGCCTCTTTTCTCCTCCATCCTAACCAGCTCCCCTCCCACACTTGCCAATTTGCTCACTCCTGTATTGCTGCAGCCCTTAGACTGGTATCTCTCTGGGGCAGGGCCTGCTTTTGCATGGCTGTTTGCGGAGTACTTTGATGTTTTATCAGCGTGCTCAAGTGCTACCACCACTACAACAACGTATCACTACCAAAAACTCCAGCCCCAGCTTCCAGCAGGAGGAAGCAACTGTACGCTTGAAAAATAACCTAAATCTGCATGTGTCGTGAATGCTGGAGCATGAACTAATAGAGTCAAAAGCATTGTTTAATTCAATGGTCAGTCCCTCCTTCCAGATCAAAAATGGCTAGTGCTCCTGACAGAGCGGAAGGCTTCCTTTGTGTATACTTAAAACAATCACTATTGCGATTTCCTTTAAATCATGCTTTTCCCTGCATGATGATTTTTTATTTTTTTTTTCCTTTTTGCGAGACTGTACTGAATAGAAAAAGCCTGTATCAGGCTGGTCAGGTTTCCTGTTCCCCCGTAAACGTTCCTAACTGCCTTCAAAATGCAAGCACATTTGTATGCGTGGTGAACTTCACAGCAAACACCTGCTTCTTAAAGGCACTGTATACTCTGCTAGCTCCTGTAATTTACTGCTTGAGTACATTCTTTCACTTCATTTTTTGTACACTCAATGTTCAAATTCAAATCAATGTTCAAAATTCAATTACACTACTTTTCCGCAGTTCAAGTGATTTTTCTTACCCCATATTCTTTCTGAATGCAAGAAAAGGAATATGAATCAGAAGAAGCTTGAGAAACTAGATAATAAGCAGCAGCCTGTTAGATGTCCTTCTTCTTACAGATGATAATACCAAGTCCATCTGCTCTATGTGGTGAGATTTATGTAGGAAAAAATGCATATTAAGATGAAGAACCTTAATCCACTGCAGGCAAAGGCAGTTTCAACAGACGTATAGCAATCCACTGGTGGATTAGATACAAACACACACACAGCACAATCACCTCAAGTTGAGCATGGAGATGGGCATAGCATACATTTGTATCACTTTGAAAGACAGGTGAATGCAGTAATGAACACTGGCTTGTACTTTTGTGACTTTTCAAACACATGCTTATGCTCGAGTAAGGCAGGCATATAAAAATATAGCTGTTTTGAATCATCAAGTGAAGACACATGGTAGGATTAAATAATACTGAAGAAACTTTCACTTACCCATTTGATTTTGGAGTTTCTTTGGGTGCATAATTTGCTTATGAAAAGTTCTGGATTAATATTCTTGGAGAGAGGGTTCTATAAGCACACTACATGTATGTCACACACAGCAACAAAAGTATTTCTGTATGCTGCCCTACCGCAAAGCTTCAAACCTGACCTAGGTAATACTCATGGACAAAAAAATAAAATTAAAAAAAATATTTAAAAATCAAGAAAATAGAAAATGTCATGGGCTCAGATACAGACTATGCAACAGGAAAAAAAAAACCACATCTGTAACAAAAAGCTGGGTTTGATTCATTTTTGGTGAACTCAATGCAGGTGGTTTAATTCCCTTCCAATCAAACCTTCCCCTCAACAAAGCATGCCATGTCAGAAGCGTGCCTTCCTGCAGGACTTCTGCCTTCTTCTGGAGTTTCTGCATGCTACAGTAAAAATTTTGAGCTCTTAGAAAAACACAAACATGACAAATCACTGCAAAGAAAGATTTACAACAAAAGAAAGGAAGTACTGAGGAACTTTACTTCCTTTTGACATTTTATAGTTTCCTCTCCCCAAATATCTTAATTTCACCAAGATCCCTCTGATTTCTGTACAGACACACACACAATATCAAAAACAAACCTATTCTTTTTCTGACCATCCATACTGACTTTCGCTCACCTATTCACAAAGCAGCAGACATCATAAACAAACATGGTCTGCACTGCAGTTTGTCTTTGGACTTCAGAAGACAGTCCATGAAACCTGCTTCTATAGCAGAATTTTTTCAGGAAAGTGGGAAAAGAGGAAAACAGATCTAAGATCACTGAATAAAGATTCAGTCATGAAAGGCACAAACAGAGCTTTCATGCTCTAAACAGTCAAACTGAAGATCTGAACGCTGATGAAAGGCCAAGGATGACTAAGGAAAAGTTTAACTTTTATTTAAAAGGTAGAAAGTTTATAAGTTTCTTTTATGTGAACAACATCTAACATCTTTGTACAAGATCTAACACATTTATTTTCAGCGTCATCTTTTACTAATTGAACCTGCTTGCAGAAAAATTGGGTCCAATACGGCTCCTCTTGAAGTTGGTGCCAAAGCACACCAAAACACCAATGGTCTTCATTGGAATTGAAACCAGGTCCACAATTTCAAGTATTCCCAAATCAGGGAAAGGCTTTGGTAATTCACTATTGCTTTCATAAGAAGAAGGAATGTTATTACCAAATTGCTGCCTAAGGAAGAGAATTGGCTTTTGCAGGAACAGCCCAGGGACATTGGAGGAACAGCTGAAGGAATCACAAGACCAGGAGCATTTTCTTAATAGTAAATCTCATCCATACCTATGTGGAGTGTTGGGAAAACAGAGAATAAGTCCCATTTTTGGAGAAAGACAGTTTGTAGAGGTGATTTTAAAGGCACTATAGTTTGTCAAGCTTTAACACAGAAGAACAAAACACTACTCAAAATAATCCAGAATAATTGTGCTACGTTTGAAAGACACCAAAAGCTTTTGTTTCCAAATACGATCCCACAACTTCAGAGCTTGCTATGTTCCAGGTAAAGAACATACACGTTGAAAAGAGAACTGAAGCATTCAGCCAACTTCAATGTTACACATTAAAAGAAAAGGCATATAGGCACGTGTTTTGGAACATTCAGGTCCTGCTTTTCGTGACTTTTAGAGAGAAAAAAAAGAATAGGGGGACGAACATGGCTGAAGAACCTGACATCACTTCAAAACAGAGGCAAAATATTTGATCTTTTGAACTTAAGGGCTTTATTTCATCCTGAAAATATTATTAAAAAACACCTTAAGCCCACTCCCTCCTCCCCCTACCCAAAGCAGCCAATGCAAATTAAACCTAAAAAGCTGAGGGCAAGTCAGGACATTCACACACCTCTTCAAAAGGTTCCACTAAAAGGTCTTGTGGCTTTCTTCCCTTCTTTCACAGAGGAAACAGTGATACGGGAAAAGTTTTTTCAAGTGTAACCACACTGCCAATTTGCATCTCTCCTTCGTTTGCCCAGGGCCTTTTTCTCCTGATCGCCAGTACTGAACTTAGGCTACCTTTCTCCCATGACCCCTTCTGAAGTGTCCTAATTTCCTTTGAAGGGAGATCCAGGTGCAGCATCAGGATCACTTGCTGCATGCTCCCCTATATAAACAGCTTAGTTTCAGTCACTCGAGCCAGCCTCCAACATTACCCAGCAATGCACGCACCTTCAAGGCACTCCAATACATATCACTCACCCCTTACAGTCACGCTACGACAACTGGCATTACGATTAGTCTGAGACTCAGCTTGCTTTTATTCCGGCATATTGAATAAACAAACCAACTGTACAGACAAAAGACTGTCTGTCAGCATCGAGCAGACTTCCAAGGACCCCCAAAGGGGGAGGTCTGGGCTGCGTGCGAGGCAGTGCAGATGTGGCCAGCTGCACCGCTGAGCCCAGGATGCAACGGGCTCCTTGCGCTCCCTCATACAGCCTTTCCAGGCAGTACAGTACAGACAGAGCCACAGAAAACCACAGGAAACGAGAATGTGACGGCTCCTCAGCAGGAACAAAAACTGAGACAGGAGTAGCCGTCACAGCTCTCCGCTCCCGTTGGGTTCTGACGCATGACTTCCTTTCCCTTCAACAGCCTTGATGAGAAGGTTCTCTACTTTATAGACAACAGCCATCTTCTATACCATAGGCAAACAGATTAACACCACTGGAACAGAATTAGAGCAGAGGCAAGTCCTAACGAATGCAGCAGTATTCTGTCTCTGGTGTGGGCCAACACTAGCTAGTTTTGAGGACAGTTTAAGATGCCCCCAGTAGGAAGACGTGGAGCGTCTGCTTTTGTATTACGTGTCATACTAATATTCAGAGATTACCTCTTTTCAGAAGGGGTATGTAACCATTTGCTTCAAGTTGTAAGTCAGTGCCGAACTCACTCCTCATTACTTACCTAAGTGTTCTTCCCATTTTTTTTTAAGTCTGAGTAGCTAGTTTAACCAGTTTGCTGTGGGTGGTACTCAGACATGGCATAAAAAGAGGTGTATTTTCCCTTATGGTTCTGAATGCAGTCCCTTATATAGACAACTCTTGTTCTGGCATTCTGAGAGGAAAAAGAACTAAGCCCCATTACATTCCTTCTAGCCACCATTCATCCACCAAAATAGGAAAGAAGTTTGCCGCAATTTTTTTACACTGTGACACTAAGAATCTGAATAAAACTGATGAACTAAAACCGGAACTGTGATTTTTTACCTATCTAATTTATTTAAAATATTAATAATAAACTAGATCCTCAGTATTCAATAAATAAAAAGTGCATATTACTATAGACAGAAAATATTTTTTGTGACACTACAAATAACCTATTCTCAGACATAAATGAGAACTTACAGTGAAATATATAGTATGTGGAAAACAAGAACCAGGTCTGCTGTTTTTTATCTGGACAGCCATTCTTTTGGCTCAATCCTGCAAGATGCTCAACTGCCTTTAGTTTTGCAAAGTGTTAAAGCATGTGCTTACATACATTAGCAGCCGTGCCAAATTTTACCACTAATTACATAGGGAAACTGCCATTTTCTGCCTTCCAAATACTTTTCATGCAATTGAGATATAAAAGATCCTCCTTTTCCATTACTAAAAGGCATTCTAGTCTCACACAGCCAAAGAATTTATCCCTCAGTGCATTCAGTTCTCATTTTCCTGAGAACACAGGAAAGATAGTAAAGTGCTGAGCCACTTATTATCAAACTGGCTCACTCAACCACATACAGATTTTACCCACATACCCAAAAGTTCAAGAACTACAGGAAGACAGACTGTCTTGCCTGGCTTAGAGAGAGCTGTTTGTAACTGTGAAAAGTTTAAAAGGTAAGTACTGACATATAAATAAGTACATGAACCATACAAAATATAGCCCAGTTTTTCCTCCACATTAGTAACTATCCAGGACTATAATGACTTTATTATATATTTTAAATGTAAGCTGAAGAAGCAGTCAGATTTCACAGAATGTAAAGGATTGCCCTTATTAAACATAACTAATACAAACACCTGATAGGAGGGAGGGTGTCCCACTCGTCTGCACGTCCCTCGTGTCACACCAAGACAGCTTAAAAAAATTCACCAGGGGCAATGACAAAGAAGGGTTTGTTTAAAAGGAATCCTTACAAACCTCTGAGACTTCTAACAACCAAGCTTTAACATAACATCCTGGTACTATAGGTTAACGATGCATACAACTCACTAAAGATTTCCATGAAGAATGATCAAAAAATCCCTACACGGGTATTATAAATTTTAGTTGTTATTTTCAATAATGATGATTTGTACTATCAACTTAAAGAAACTACTGAGGTGTGTTTTTTCCAGCTCTGGAAAGGTACTACTAGAATTACATTTCACAAAAGGTCTCTTCCCTTGTCATCATAGCATGTATTTTCCTCTTTCACTCATATTCCCAACTGTTTCTCTTTCTCTCGATTTCTAACCTCCCCAATACTACTGTTTCCCTTTTCCTTCCCTCAAATACAGAATGCAGATCCCCTGGCTGTGTGATTACTGCTGCCTGTGTTCCCTTACACACCTCAGGCTGGACCATCGCGACCCATTTTCTTACAGGTAAGCACCTGCCTCCCAAAGATTCACTAAGCACAGTCTACTTCTAACCAGTGGGACAACAGGCAAAACAAGGTATGGTATGTTTATGGCGATACCGAAATCTTAGCTTTAAAAAAATTAGTATTTATGGTCACAAACCAAGCAATACAGCTTTCTACCAAAAATAAAAATGCACGTTTCCCACTTGGCAAACCAGGAAGGCACCCCTCTTAATGCTGCAGGAAAACCAAAGGAGCAGAGCTCCATTTTGCAATGTTTCTATTGGTTTTCCACTCCTAAATAATAGCATGGGTTGACCCCAAGCGTGTCCCTTTGACCTTAGTGCCTACAGTGTTCAACCATCCCCAGCACAGGATGCAAAGGAAGAAGTGGGAACAAAAGCACAATCAATACTGAAACTACAATCTTCATTTTAAACTATAAAATTAAATTGGTATGCAGCAAGCACAAGTTCTGATCAAAAAGGCAGTATCTAAAATGTGCACTAAAAATGCAGTCTGCAAAATTCGACACAGATATTGAAATATGATTATTCACTTGCAAAGATCTCACGTTTGAATAAATGCAGCTAATATATAGCTGCTATATCACTACCAAAATGAAATCCTCTTGAGGGAAACAAGCTCTTAAATTAAAAAAACACTGACAAGAATGAAGGAGAAGGCATCAGTAACCTCTCATCTTTCTACCAAAACTATGGATATTAGTAATAATGCAACAGGACCAATACATAACTTCTCGTTTTCTCATACGTGTTCAATACCATCTTGGCAACAGATATTTTAGAGTGTGAAGTGACCTAAAACTATAGCTTCTTAATGAAATTCTGTTTCTGAAGCACTTGTCAAATTATTCAGTCTCTTCAACAGTTCCCCTCACATCACATGGTAATTTTTAGCAGTTTTCTTTTTTTCTTGAGTGGAAGGGTTGCAAGTCTGCAGTTGAATTTTAGTTTAGAACTTTAATAAACTAAAATGAATAAAATATCAACAGATTGTATTTAACTGTACTAAATACTCTAATGTAAGAAATGCTCAATTCGAGTTGCAGAAATCCAAAAGCGTTTAACTAAAAGGCCGCCTCACGCAGCTTACATTTGCCCTGATTATATTAAGAAATTATGGCTTATTGAAACGACCAAAACAGACCCCTCTGACAACGTTACTGCTCAAACCTCAGGTTGACTAAGAGGTAACCTCATTTCAAAGTTAATGGATTTCCTTCTTGCTGTCATGCTGGTTTCATTAATTTAGTTAAGTGCACCTAGGGAAAATAAAGTGTCTCAGTGTTCATTTATTTTATGTTTATTCCCTGGGGTATTTAAAATTGCTGGTCTCATCTGTAAAGATACTGGTGAAATTAGTAATCTATTTCAAATATGTGACAGTAATTTTGAGCAGTACCTAATAGCAAGGTTTGTGAGCCCTTTTTGTTCCTTTCATTCTTTTTTAATTTGGAATTGCGCACTGTTTCAGTCCATTTTTAGAGGACTGAAATAGTGCACAATTCCACATGCACCATCTTGTACTCAGTGTGCAATCAGATGACTATTTTATAGTAGAAATTCAAGAAAGAACAGCATCTTTCCAGTATGGAAGTGCTACAGAGTATCATTAATCTACATTTTTGTTAATTTTTTTGTTGTTGTTGCTTTGTTATGAACAATCCTTAGACATACTGTATCTATGATATTAAAGAACAAAACATGTACTTATTTACACTTGGAGCTTGACAACATTATCTGTTTAGTTTCCCTGCTGCTGTGCAAAATATGCACACAAAACAGAAAACTGTAGCTTTATAAAGAGAAGAAATTATAAGGTTGCCAACAGGACTTGGAATGGTATCAGTTTTTCTAAATACTGTTTTCGGTGTTAAAAAAAAAAAAAAAAAAAAAAGCTGGGTTTCAAGACTGTGTCCTTCTAACCAATTCACTTTTTATTAAGTATGCTTTTCAAACAATATTCTGAGCATCTAGAAGAATGTACCTTGAAAGTATCTATTAATCAATACCAAACAGGGCAAAGGAAAGAATATGCTTGAGCTTTGATATTACAGTTTAGTAATTATTGTAGGTACCAAGCAAATTACCTTAGGCAGAAAGCAACTGCAATCTATCATTAAAAAGGTTTTTAGGATTTCTGAAATAGTGTACCTGCATAATTAAGAAAATTTCTCACAGAAAGATACTTTCCTTTTTAAAAAATGTATAAATGTAAACCAGCAGAAATCACTATCACAAAGAATACATTCCATATTCACATAGCAAATGACTACCAATTTGACTTTTAATGCCAACTCTCAATTACAGTAATTAACACAATGTAAACTCTTTCTATTCATAGGGCTCTACTTCCTCCTGACTGTGTATTCATTAAGCATTTTCACCAGGGAAAAAAATAGGAGCCTAGCATTCCCATATTGATTCCTTGGAGTCCCTAGAGCTAAATTAGCTTCAGCCAAAAGTGCACCCCACATTTTCCGTATATGCTAAATTTTGAAGGCATGAAGCCTGGGACATTTTGAACTGCTCAGACTCAAAAAAAACCCAACAAACTTCACTGGGGAGTGAAGAAGAATAATGCAAGGATAATCCCCAGAAAACCTTCCAAGAAATCGTTACGTTTACCTATTTCTATATATCACACTAAATCATATTTTCAATTATTCTGTAAGTTTCTTAACAACATGTATCATATTCTGATGAACCCACTCATGTTTTTCACGTATCAACTCATTTAATACATTTCTTAACCTCAGTCACTCACTGCTTCAGGTATTGGGGGGGTGTGTGTGTATTTTTTTAAACCATATTGAGATGTTGAAGCCTGCTTTTAGATTGTTGGATCTCATTTTGTTAAATTCTCAGTAAATCATCATGCAGAAAAATCTGTCTGCTTATTTCTCAGATAAAAACCACACACTTTCTTCGGAGACCGAGTACCTTATACAGATTCGACCTCTAACTGTAGTTTACAAACCATGAAATGCATCTCTGTATGGAGGGCCACATATGAAGGGACAGACAGCCTTGTATATCACAGAAGTACTAATTAACACCTTAACATACCAAGTAAGTGTTATGCTGGCCAGAAAATCACTATTAGATGGTACTACCTGATAAAATAATGTACAGAACTTACGCTGTAAAAGGAGTCTTCCAGGAAGAATTAGTGTATCTATCCTCTTCATCACTTCTCTTACAATCAAACTTTGCTGTTGGCCCGCCACACGTCAAATTAAGTAGGACACAGACAGCACAGAAATAGTGCTCAGAGGAATTTCAAGGATTACTTCAAAAGTGCAAGGACCGGATGGCTTAAGACTAGAGAGTTTGCTCACTGGAGAAGTAGCTACTGTTTTTTGAAGAATTTTATTGCAACCAAAGAGATATAAACATAAAACAGAGATGTTTCATAACATTTTAACTTCTTCAGGAAAAAGAAAACAAACATTTGCTTTAAATAATGCTTTCAAGACAAATAAGTAAAAGAGTTGTTAAATTCCTGTTACATACGCATTACAGGATGACCGTTCTTTCTGAAACAGCTAATCACAGATAGGCTTCATAGTATTTTCTAAGGGCCCACTGAGGTTTGCTTGACCTCCAATAACAAGTTTGAGCAACAAGGCACACCAATCTCCTTCTGCGAGGAAAATTACTCCAATTCCTAACAGAGCCAAAATATGTTAATGCCCTCAACCCATCAGTCAGGTACCACGTCAAAACACTATTGACACGTCTTCTGACATCAACAAATAAGCTGTACCTCCTCAGAAGGTAGTACTGTACCATAAAAATGCCTAAGTCACATGACTAATCTATGTGAATATGAATGAAAGTAACAGGCCTGGAAAAGTTATTATTTTTCAGTTAACAGCTGATTCCTACCATATTTGTAGCAACAGTCTGTTAAAAACCCATTTCTTAATTGTCATCTTGAACATCCTTTTCAGAGGAATAGCACCCCAATCTGAAACCATATACCTTGATGAGACAAACTGTACCAGGACCTGGTGAATAGTCTCTTAATCCAAAATTGTCTGGACTATCAACTGCCATTGCTTCACTATCTCAAAACAGGTACTCTCCAAAATATCTCTCGCTGTTAATGTGCTGTAGGGAAACATAAAAATTGAGATTATGAGATATTTTATGCCCCTTCCCGATTATCTAGCTATTATCAGCCTGCTGTAACCCTGAAGGCTGGAGAGCCAGCTTCCACATTTTCACACAACAGTGCTCTGACTTTAAACCACAAAGCCGTAAAGGGAGAACAGCAAGACAGCACTGGTAATGGTGAGAAAACAAACTACGAGAAGCAAAAGTCAGTTTGAGCAACTACAAGGAAGAGATCACCACAAACCCGTCCAGACAGCATGGCCCACAACAGACTGCTCAGCTGCCACCAGCCTAGAGGGCTGGGAACTTTATTCCTGACTGACATGGACCTGTTGCATGACATGGAAAAGTCACTCGACCTCTTTGGACCTCAGCTTCCCCACTTGGAACCAGAAAAAAACAACGCTTTCCTCTCCCTAACAAGCTCTTTGAAATTCACAGACAAGGATCTCTAAACTGCACTCAGAGTCTTAGTCTTGTGCCACCTCTGCTCATTGTTTTAATCTGAAGTACAACTTAAAGCCCACTGTAGTACCAAGAATGTGTTAATAAAAAGGTAATTCAAAAACATCATATTTTGCAGTGTATAGTTGCTGTCAAGCACATCAAGTCAGAAATAACTAAACAATGCATCTTCAAAACTCTGCATCAGTTCAGAAACAAGTATCTGCTTCATGCCTTTATTTCAGATTCACTGAAGAAACTTGAGTTGCTTAGGACTCCTACAGTCAGAGAGCTCAGTATTCCACCCTTCAAAGCAAGTAGGACTAAATCCACTAATATCAAGTAAGTACATAGAGAGTAAATAGCTATTACGTTGTGGTTTTTATTTCCAGCAGACATGCATCTGCGTGGGGAAAAAGAAGGGAACAAAGTTGCTTGTATAACCACTTAAAATCTCTGCTCTTGTAATAGCTCAAGATTTGTGAAACAGTACCAAAACCATGTTTCGTCCATAGCTGGGAACCGAATTAAAACTGTGAAGACAAATGAAAGATCACATCCAGAATCTTACATTCTAAGAAAATCTTTGTTTTAAAATAAAATACATGAGAACATTTATAATCTGTAACTCGGTGCCAAAGCTGAAATTCTATAAAAACAAATACGAGACTCTGCATTTTTAGATGTGTACATGCTAACAAAAGGTTTAAAACAAAACATTCGTATTTCAAGGTTAAAGTGCCAAATGACAGAACATGGCAAATTTAAGTTCTGTTTTACTAAGAAATAATCATGTAACTTCAGTGGAAGCCTGTAGAAAAAAAACAACACGGACGCTCCCTGAGCAGTTTAAAATGGCATAAGCCAGAACTCAGTTGAAAGAGCCCATTCTGCCCTCCTCCAGCTGTGAACCGGGTCAGGGCACGGATGTAGCTGAAGACTAACCCAGCAAAAGGAAAACCAGTGGTTGCCCTTCAGCTGGACGTGCGCTGCTTTTCACACACAGCTGCGCAAACACTTGTGCAAGTACAAAGGTACGGGAGAACACAATTGTGGGAACCACTGGCGAGGAGAGAACTATGCAGTTCCTCTCTGTAGTTTTCAGAGGCTCATGGAGCTACAGCGCTAGGGTGTGGTTTCACATTATACAAATTTGATCTTAAAAAAAACCCACAGGCTGCTACAAAAAGGGAGATTCTCCTTTCCCTCCCTTCCCCACTGCTTGTGCAGTGTCAGTGCCTACCCCGAAATGTTAACAAACTACCAGTTTTCTGCCAGATCCAGACTCTGTTCCAACTGACTCTATGACTGCTCCATGGTTAGATTCAAGACAGAGAAGGAGCAGGTGGAAGGGGTGAAATCTTCAGCATCATACCACATTCAGATCACACTAAGAATGGCAGGAAACCACACCCTCATCTTAAACTAGACGGTTCCCAACACTGCAAGTCACGCGTTCTTAAAAAGAAGTTACGTCTCCAGACCCTTTCTTTCCCATGGGACATGAATTTTTATTAGACACTGCACAAACCCATCACCTTTCAGGGTTTGTATTCATGAAGCAAACCATAGGGCTATCTTTGCAGATCATCCTTTTAATATACTTCTTCTGCGACTGCACATTTACAGGCAACAAGAGCATATATGAATGCATAACATACATACCCACATCTGCACACATAAAGCTAAGTTTTCCAGAAGTGTCTAAATTTAGGCTTCAAAGACCCTATGTAGGTACTGAATTCCAGTGTCACAGCGATTTGCCTACTCCTCTGTGCTAAGCATGGATTTATGAGCCTATTTCCAGGCAGTCGATTCAGCAAAGCTTGACAATTACATGTAGACCTGGCAGTGCCACAGATTACAGCTAAAACTATATTGTTAAATTTAGACTCCCTTCCCCGCGCCCCCCCCCCCCCCCCCCCCCGGCCCCGGGTTTGGGTTTTCCTTTCCCCAGTTGCTTCACCAAACTTTACTCATTCAAGCTGTGACATACAGGCATACAGATTTTTATTCTTCAAATGTCTTAGTTAAAACAGAGCAGCCCTTTCCAAGAATAAATTTTAGAAGAACCGATTCCTTTTTCTTTTTTTCTGATCCAACACCATTGCTAATAAATTCAAGTCCCTGGCTTTGCAAACAAGGGCTTCAAGTGCCTGAGACGTGCCATTTGCTGTCATCAGGCTTAACCAAACAGGACCAAGTTAAGGGCCCTCAGAAGAATCTCCGTTTCCACATCCTCCGTCAGCCCTCATCAGCGTTCGGCAGATGACGACTTTGAAGAGCTCATCCCGGCCGAGCGTGCGGCAGCAGCAGCGCCAAGAGCTTTTTCCCAGCGACCGGGCCACCGGCCACAGGGCCGGGAGGGGCGGCGGGACCGTCACCCCCTCCGCTCGGCAGCTGCTGCCCGGCCGGCCCGGGGGCGGGGGGCGGCGCCCGGCTCTGCCCCGCTGCCGGCGGCCTTTCCCCCGCCGAGGCGAGGCGAGCGGCTCCGGGGAGGGCACGGCAGGGCGCAGCGGCCGGAGGCAGAGGGAGCGGGGAGTGAGTCAACACGGGTACGCAGCAGCCCGTGTAGACAGCCGCCTTTTTCTCTTTCTTCTGTTTGCTTTTGGTAGCACGTACAGAAAAATACTCGTGTCCCGAGTGCTCCGGAGGGGTCGGCACCTGCTCGTTTAAATGAGTATCTCGAAGTCAAGTCTCCAGAGCCACGTCTGCCCCACCGGCACGCGTCCTCCCGATCCGTCGGTCCCTCGCGCGACCGCAAGGAAAGTTAGGGAATCCTGTTTTCGCCTCCCGCGGGATCCCGAAAACCCTTTCTCCTACGGCCGCTCCCCTGCCGGCTCCCGAGCCGCGGCGGGGAGGCAGACGCCGCCGAGCAGCCGCACCGCAGGGCGCCGGAGCCCGGCCCCGCGGACTCGCCCGCTGCGCATCCCGCAGCCCCGCCGGCCGCCCTTACCTTGATGCCCTGCTGCTGGGTGGTCAGGGTCAGCTTGGACTCGTCCAGGAGCAAAACTTCGCAGTAGAACTCCTCCGGGACCCCGCAGAAACAGCCCATGCCTGCTGCCAGGGGACGGGGACGGGGCGGGGAGGCGAGAAGAGCCCCGAGCGGCTGCTGAGAGGGGCTGAGGCGGCGCAGCCGGGGCTGGGCCGCGCCCGGCTCCGCGCCCGGCTCCGCGCCCGGCTCCGCGCCCCGCCGCAGCGGCTGGAGACCGGCGGCTGCTAGGGCGCAGCGCCCAGCCCCACGGGGCGGCCCTCCGCCGCCGCCATCCCGCGGAAGAGCCTGGACGGCGGGTGCCGGGCGCTCCCTGTGGGAAAGGGCGAGCAAAAAGACCGGCGGCTTTTTACGAAGGAGCCCAGGGCGCAACCCTCGCCCGCGGCTGGCTGTCACGGCGGCTCCCCCGCCGCTGCCGCCCCGGGGAGGTACCGAGCCGCCCACCCGCCCCGTCCCCCGCCCCGTCCGCGCACGTTTCCGCGCCTCCTCTTTGTTTTGTGTGGAGGAGCGGGCGCCGGGGAGCTCTCGCCGCCGCCGCCGCCGCGGCCGGGGAGGGGGGGGGGGGGGGGGGGGGGGGGTCCCTGCCCGGCGAGGGCGTCCCCTCCGGCTGCGGACCCTGCCAGCGGAGCGGGGCGGCGGCAGTGCCCGGCGGGCGCGGGGCTGGCGTCCCCCGGCTGCCCGCGGCCACGTAGGGAGGGCGCCGGCAGCCGCTCTCGCCTCCTCCCCTGGCGGGGGCGGAGGGACGGGGGGGACAGCGCCGCGGGGCGCCGGGCAGCGGCCCGGCCGCCGCCTGCCGACCGCCGCGCAGGGCTCCCCCCGGGCGGGCGGCGGCGGACCGGGGCGGCTTTGAGACGGAGGCCGGCAGACGGCACCTGCCAGGCTGAGGAGGAGGCGCCGCCGCCGCCGCCGCCGCCGCCGCCGCCGCCGCCCGTGGGCTGGCTGCTCCGCGCCCGCCCGGCACCGGCACCGGCGCAGCACGCGGACAGGCCCGCGGCACCGCGTCGCATCTCACGGTACCCTACCGGCATCCCAGGTCCGGAGCCGGACCCTCGCTGCCCTTTCCCGGGGCTCAGCTGTGCCGATTGCCGGCGGTGGGGCGGGGGCGATGCCGGTGCCGGTGCCGGTGCCCGGCGCCGGCCCTCCCCGCCGGCTCCCGCCGCCGCCGCCGCCGCGGCCCCTCCCGGCGGCCGCGGCCCCGCACGCCGCGGCAGCACTGACCCCTGCTGGGGCGCCGGCGGCGGCGGGGGGCCGTGGCCTCGCTGCCCCGTGGACCGACCGTGCTCCCCGGAGGGCGACAGGTCGGGGCGGGAGTTTTGTCTCCGTACTTCGCGGAGACACCGGTGAGGGGGCCAGGAGAGGCTGACTTTAACAGTAGCCTTGGCGGGAAATGTTTTCTCCAGCATCCTGTTGAATACTGAGCTTGCTACAGGTATAGTTAATTTAAAAAACAACAGCCCTGTAGTATTAAAAAAAAAAAAAAAAAAAAAAAAAGAAAAACAACCAACCAAAGAAAAGGCAGAACATAAAAGAACTTGCAACTGCCTTTGCAGTTGCTGTCTATAGTTTCTGGAACACACACCAGTCCACCTTTGTATTTTAATTGCTGCACACATCTATACGATTTTTCCCCCTCAGGCAGAAAGTTAAGCCCTGATCCCACAGTCGCCTGTGCATTTGCTTAAGTTTGCAGGTGTGAGTCGTCCTATTGAAGATCATACAAAGTTTGCATGTGCGAATTTAAGAATACACATAAATGTCATTCTTACGATAGTTAACTTGCTCGTATTGCATAAGAGAAGGGCACAAGGAGATTGCTCACTTGACAAACCCTACTAGGTATGTAGGTTAAGTGGCACAAAGAATGATACCTCTGCTTTTAAACCCCTGCTCTAAATAAAACACTGCTACTCCCAGGAAATACCACTTCCATTTTCTTGTTTGGTGCAAGTAGTGTTTAAACATGGGCAGTGGGGTGTTGGGATCTCTGTATCCATCCTGCAGCTGTGAAAACAGTGTTCCATGAGCAGAGTGAAGATCAGGACAAAAAAAAAAAAAAAACAATTTATATATGTTCATAAAAATACAGCCTTTTGAACAACTTATTGAATATGAAGTCTTGCAAAAGCTTAAAAAATCCAGTTCCTAACCTTGTTTGTTGGGCAATATGTACCTGATGAGAATGTCATCCAGACAGCACAAGAAATTTGGAGAAATTCATTCCTGATTTTCTAAACATGTTTTTCAAACACAGTTCTTGAATCCTGAGAGTGGACGGTTTTCTAGAAAACAGATGGTTCCTTTTTCCCTCTCTTTAGTCTATTTAGATCCATATGTCATGCACATCATGACATAAATTACTCCCTAAGTCAGTTAAAGTCATTATATATGTATAAATCACTGATTAATCAAGTGAGAAGGAGGGCTTAGTGAACTCAAAACCTGTTTTTAAACCTTTAATTATAATTTTAAAATGGCTCTTATAGCTACATAAAAATGCCACAGCTGAGCAGTTTAAATCAAGACTAGTCTTGGTTATAAGCAGCCCAAGTGAACTTTTTCATGTCTTCTGTTTTTGAAGATCCATCTCACGGTACTGCACATCAGCTGATTGGTCCAGGGGAATATATAAAATATGGACTCACGTTCAGCTGATGCTAGTGTTTGGAGCACAGAGTCATTAACATATGAACGTCTCTCCTAACCAGCTACTGCCAATAGCTAGCTACTGATTCAGCAGCAGTACCAGAACCTACTATTTGAGGTAAAAACCTGGGAGGAGGTCCTGGACTGAAGAAGTGAGAAAGTTAGCCGGTAGAGCAGAGGAAGAGGGGATGGGATCTATACTAGGAACCAGTATGAGCCCTGAGGAGCTTAAGAAAGCAAAACAAGGATTATTTATACGGGCAAAAATGTAGGTCCCAAGCTTTCCTTTGAGCCCCATACTACATAAGAACAGCCCTGCATCAGCATTTTCAAGTATCAGGCCAGCTCACAACTTGTGAGAAACATAAGACAGTCATCTGTTTTCTAAACCCATTAGGAAACTGAGCTCCTTTTTATTTCTCTCTATACAAGAAAAAACACAGGTCAAGCACCACAAAGGAAAACTTGCTGACATAAGCTCTCATCACACAAACACTTATGGACATGTTTAACTCAGGCATGTAAGTACAGGACCGGGGCATAAAGGCATTTTTGTCCATTGCCTGTTTGATGAGGTACCCAGTGCAATTCACAGCAGCCACCATGATCCAGTACACTTTCATTAAAATGATCAATTTTAGCTGTAATCTAGTATTTTCAATGAGGTTGTGTAAAGAAGACACAGAGCACCGCAAGGACTTCTAATGTGAAGTGACCTACACCCATATTCTAACATAACGGCAATGAGACTAACTGCCCAAAGGAAACAGGTTAGCATACCTGCCTGCTCATGAATTTTTACAGTTTTGCTCATGAACGTTTGCTGCCAGTAGCTGAACATGTAGTAAGAGGCGTGATGACCTTTTTTAGCTGTTATCACTATCACTTACCTATCACTGTTATTTACTGATCTGTAGAGATGCAAATCCTATATCTTATCCATGTGGGCTTCCAGGGGATGAGTGAAAAGTTAAAGCAAGCCACAGAGCAACCTCTTCATCTTCCTCCTCATGTAAAGACAAGTCTCCTGGACTCAGCTCCCTGCTCACACAGAGAGCAAGAAGTTTAAAATGAAAACAGAAAGCAACAGCACATACTCTCTGGGCTAAATGTACAACCTAAATGCATCTTCCATTAAAGAAAAAACTCCTACCAAGAGATTCAATGGTTATTGTTCAGTAGAGTCTGTTTATGGGAAAAATAAGGAACAACTTGTGCAGCAGCACTGCACTGCTCTGGTTCGACACATGCCCACCTGCCCATACATCACTGCCCTCAGATGTCTGTAGTCCTTCCAGAGAGGTTCTCCAGACGTCCAACATGCTCTTGAGAGCTATACTTATTTGTGTCTCTTCCACCTAAAAAGAGGGCCACAGCAGGCAAAGGAACAAAAATCATTCCCACATAGCATTTTACAGCATCCAGAGGCCGAAGTTTGAATGTGTTACAAATGTGCACGAATTCACATTTCTCCCTTCACTAATGATGGTTTTACTTAAAATGCACTCATGGATGCTATAGCCTAATGATTTCTCCAGACTCTTAGTTACTACTACACATCATACACATATGCATCCACTGCACAGTAACAGTCCATGGTCAAAAACATTGTAAAAATAAATTTATTCATACATTGACCAGTTTTGTATTTCCTCCAAAAATGTAATGACTTGACATTATACTGTACGCAATAAACTTAGGAGAGCCCTTAAAGTGAGACATGCTAGTCAAGACCACTTAAATATGAGAAATGTTAAATTAAGGCCAATATTCAGATCTATAATGCAGAAAAAAAGCAACTTAAAAGGCCCCAAAGAACACTTGAACAGCTGATTAAATTTATTAGTGCTTCTATGCAATAAACACCTTCATGACCTCTGAATTGACATGGCACTGAGTAAAAATCCATTTTCATTTTGTTTGCTTGTTTAACAAGACTCTAGAAAGTCGCAGCACTGCAAACACACACTTAATTATGGAAATGGTAAGCATCTCTAACTTTCTGATTTTTTAATAAAGAAAACATTACATTAGATATACTTCCTCCACCCACAAATATAAAGCAAAGCTTTCGGGATATTTATTTTAAACTGTAGAGCTAAAATTAGAAACTGCAAAATTTGTATAGTTCTATCAAGGAAAGAAAAAATTCTGTGTTTGGCTACTGTTTATTGAACCTAATTTTGTGTGTGATGTGGTTTTACAAAGTCTCTGTCAAGATTTTGACAAGTTACCCCTATGCAAAGAAGAACCAGATGATCCTGTTTTATTTTGCTGATGCTCAGCTTCCCCTGCAGAACTTAAGTATGTTTTAATAGTAAAGATAATTGGGTGGCAACATGTAACAATCTAATTTACCAAGAGAAAAAAAAATGCATTCTCTCCAGGACTTTATGTTATGCTCTGATAATTTAGATTGGTACCTTGTGGCCCCAATCAGCAGAAAAACAGAGGCTGTGAACATCTGTGGACATTTAGGAGGTGAGCTTCCTGTGGAGAAAAGCACTTCTTTTTCAAAGAATACTACCTAATGGATAAACTGTCACCTTTCTTAGTAAAACAGGACTAAGTAGAGCCATGGTCAAGCACAGAAAAAGGAAGATTATTGTCTCCAAACTACTGCACTCTTTCCTACCACATTAGAGGAGCTCCAGAAGTATGTCTTTGGGGTAAGACAATGAGCAACGATGTGCCGAAAGCTGCATGCCCAGGGAGCTGGTGCTATGCCTGTTCCAAGGCAGTAAAGATACACTGATATTCTTGTAGAAGGCAGTTGTTCTGAATACACTTAGTGAAGCATCTTTTGTCCCAAAGATAGACTGGCCATGCTGACTAGCAAATTACAAGGGGCTCAGGTAATCAGTTTGCTGTTGTTTGAGCTCCATGCTGTTCAAAGACAATAGAAACCATGTTTGTGTGTAACTATCATCTCTTCTTTTCCTCTCCCCCACTTTCTGAATGCAAGTTTTGGTGGGGCATCATTGCCAAGAGATCCTCAGTTCTGCTTCCCAGAGGGTCATTAGACCTCTACATGCCATGGAAATAAACCCAGGGACACACTAAACCTAAACAATGACTTAGTCAAGCCAAACATTGGCTGAGAGGATTCCCCCAGCCAGAACTCCAAGCTAGTTCAGGGAGGCAACCAGTCAAGACATAGTTAAAGTGACACAGATGCCCATTAAGATGAACATTTTAACAGGGAGTGTCTCCCACCCATAAAAGACAGACAGAGTTTATGTAGACAAGCCATCGGTAGGAAGCTCTGATAGAGAAAACTACTGAGTACTGTTATGAAATTTATTAAACTCATTGCTCTGAACCTTAATTTTTAAAAAGTCAGGTCCAAATTCTTTTTTTACAGGTATTAGATCTTTGTCTTCTGATGTCTGGATGTTACAGCCACATTCACAAAGGAGATCTTCAATGCTAACCTTATATACAGTTTCTAAATTAAAGCTGTTGTTCTCATATAGCTAACTCAATTTCTAATATTGTGAGATCTGTACTAAAATAATACCAGCTGTAGTATGCAGCAAGATATCAAGTTTGGGGTAACCTGAAAATCTAGAGGTTTTCTAATACAGTTTGTACGAAGGATTGCCCTTCCTGAAAAAGCAGTCCTCTTTAGCTGTAGCTTGGATGTAGAAAATGCAGTCATTGGCTGGAGAACGTCACCTGTCTTGAACTATGATGAGATGGGATAGTGATGGGATGCTGTAGGTAATTGGAAGAAGTAAGTCTTTTCTTCCGTGACTACACTGATCTATGTTGATTTCACAAGCAAAAGGATTTCGGAAGCTCCCTGCAACTGATCAAGCACATAACCAGCTTGTCATATATATTGTAGACTCAGATACTTGGTAAAGTGAAAATACAGACTGAAGCATGTCACATGTAGCCTGCTGTGACTTCCTTTCAAGCTTCCTTTCTGTAGTCAGAGGATGGGAAGGATTCCCTCAAGCTTCTACACCAGTCACTGAATCTGAGTGATGCTGAGCCAGTTCACAGTCAGACCAGACCACTAAACCGCCTAATTGATTTCCTGTTTATCACATCCCCTTGAACATGGGGAATGCTTCTTGCAGCAGAGCCCAGGAACTCACTCTGATAAAGCTTATTTTCTGAAATTATCAAGTCATGTTGAACAACAGGAAGGTCTGGAAAGTTTGCCCCTTTTCTGGGAGTTTGTCTGTAAGCGTGGTTACACCTGACTGACATGTTTGTGTGTGCATCGTTTGATAGCCTTTGATTCTTTCCTTAAAACATACAAATAATGTAAATGAGAACTGCATGAGACAGGAAGTCCCTTAATAAATCAAAGAAATTAAAGAACTCAGCTTGCCTTCAGAGGAAAAATTTCTCAGCCCCTAAAGTTATTTAAGAAACTGGATGAGGTAGATAAGAGACTCACAGCATTTTTAAAGTCCTGGTACTGCTGCATTTCATGTTGTCATAGTGTAAGTCTGATGTGGCGTTTAAGAGGACAGCAATACTTACTGTTCCTCATTATTCTGTATAGCTAACCGTCTAACTTTTTGCCACCCCACTTTTGAGTTCAAGTTACTTGGTCATGCTAATAGTCAGCTGGCTGAAAAGAAGCTTGGTTTCCAGTATAGCGGAGGAGAGAGGAAAAGAGAAAGGAGAGGAGGAGAAACAAACTGATCTGTTTGTTGTTGGGATCACAAGAACTGCAAAGTAAGTACAGAATACAGAGGTGAAAGCTAGTAAAGCAAAAGAAGCAGTGAGAGGCACATCAAAGAGAGAAATAAAAGTAAGAAAAGTGGAGGAAAAAAGCATACAAACTGAAAAAAACAGAAACAGGATGAAAGTATAGTAAAAATGCTGTAAGCAGGAGATGCTTCTGTAGGAGCCTGGCCTGCCAAACAGGGACAGAAAGACGGGATCAGACTGGGTCATGAAAATGTAAACAGCTTTGATGGAATTGAAGTGCAAATGCTGCTTGCACAGGTCTTATCCTCCAGGGTAGCATTTTGCCTTGAAGGCAACTGGAGTGTGGTCTAAGCGCCATGGGTGTTCCTCCCCATTATCTGCTTCCACAGCCCTCCTGTGCTCCTCACAGCCCCAAGCTGCCCTCCTCCCCTGGCTTCTTACTTTGCTACACAGTGTACCAGTTTTTAAACATCTGCTTCTGGTGTTTCAGGCAGGGAGCTAGTGTTGTGTCTCACTAACTCCTCCTAACCAGGTGGGTTAAACAGCAAGGCGTGTACAAGTTGCTCCCGTAAAGTCTTTTTGGCATTCGCAAGGCTTTTTTTTCACAGCTGAATGTACAAAATGAAGCAATTGCTGATGAAGCTGAAAATGTTTCTGTACCTTGAAAATAAAAATGGTTTTTGTCACAGTCTTGGACAACAATGTGTCCTACATTAGGTGTTGGTAGATGATCCTGAATATCTCCGTATTAAAGCATACACCTCTATGCATAGCACACTATATATATTATATACAAATTGACTACAGCAGGGACACTCGTATACTTTCTTGGATGCAAAAGTAGAAATGTTCCTCAGATAACACAACATGTTAATAGAATTACTATTCTAACATATGCATGTTTTCAAACCCACCACATTACAGAATAGCACAGATTGCCAGGGATTGATATAGCAGTGCTCCAAGGATGTAAGAGCTCTGTACGCAGCATCTGTGAAGAGAAGATTAATGACATTAAGCCATTCCTTCCGTACTAATACTTCCACAGAAAAGCTTACTCTTTACTACCCGATAGTCTTCCATATTCATAATACCAAGTTCACTGATAATGTTTCCATTGCTGCTAGCACTGAATGATCACAATGATTTCTTAATTTGCTTGTGCATGCATTTTATATCTTGTTTGTGCTGTTTTGATAGGGTCTGGATTCCTAGCATCTTACTTCATTGCCAGAACAGCATACCTGAAATACCATTTTGAATGGTTGCTTATTTATACCTTAAAGTCTGTTAACCTAGCTGATGCTTATAGCCAAGTTGTACATCATTCCTTGCATATTTATAGACATGTGTTTGCACAGACTATAATGTTACTAAGTTTACCACTTAAAATTTAAGCCTAATTATGTTGTAATTCTGTTTGCTTCTGTCTGTACCATCAAAAATTTATCAGTAGATCATTAAAACCTAAGTAAAAGTCTTTTATTTATACTGTACTCTTTATAGAGGTGTAAAGAAAACCAAGAAGGCAATAAGGACTGCATACCAATCATTACCAATGCTTCAGGTTTTTTGTAAATGGTGTAAGGAGTGGCAGAGAGCTGGCTGAAACAATTTTCACCTTTTCAAAATAACAATTGGATCTTCTAAAGTGATTGTTTCATCTCCTACTTCAAAGCTTTGAAAGAAAGTATGACACTACTCAGCTTGGTATCAGCATGAAGTTTCAGGACCAGGATCCCATTTCAGGAACAAATTTAAGAAGCTCACCCACTTCTTGTTCCTTGCTGCGTAATCCTTCTGGCCTTGGAGCAACCAAGTTTAGAATGCTGTTGACCAGAACAGGTGCCCAGGTGCAGGCGGGGTGGGGGGCCTGCAGGAGTGACCTCTGTGGGAAGCAGATGGGTCTGCCCCCCACAGACAGTACCAGTGAGCTCCAACTGACCCACCGCAGGGCACAGCTGAGCCCCTCAGCCAAGATGGTGGTGGCTCCGTAGTAACATATTTAAAAAAGGGAAAAACCGCCGCACAGCAGCTGCGAGGGAGGACTGAGAAACATCTGAGAAACAGCCCTGCAGATACCAACGTCAGTGAAGCAGGAGGGGAAGGAGGTGCTCCAGGTGCCAGAGCAGAGATTCCCCTGCAGCCTGTGGAGAAGACCGTGGTGAGGCAGGCTGTCGCCCTGCAGCCCACAGAGAACCACAGTGGAGAAGCTACCAACACTGTAGCCCACGGATACCCCCACGCTGCAGTGGGTGGAGATGCCCTGAAGGAAGCTGCAGCCCACTCCAGAAAAGCTGTGCCCCATGGAGAGGAGCCCACACTGGAGCAGGTCTTGTGGCAGGACCTGTGACCCCATGGCGGACCCATGCTGGAGCAGCCTGTGCTTGAAGGACTGCACCCCGTGGAAGGGACCCATGCTGGAGCAGTTCGTGAAGAACTGCAGCCCGTGGGAAAGACTCACACTGGAGCAGTCTGTGAAGGACTGTATCCTACGGGAGGGACTCCATTCTGCAGCAGGGGAAAAGTGTGAGGAGGAAGGAGCAGCAGAGAGGAACTGTTGCGGACTAACCCCAGCCCCCATTCCTCATCCCCCTGCACTGCTGGGGGCTGGGGGAAGAATGAGGTAGAAGACTTGGCAGTGAAGGAGAGGAGTTGAGCCTGGGAAGAAGGCGGGGAGGTCTTTCACGTTTTGTCTTTTCTTCTCACCATCCTACTCTATTTTTAATTGGCGATGAATTAAATCCATTTTCCCCAAATCAAGTCTGTTTTGCCCACGACAGTAACTGGTAAGAGATCTCCCTGTCCTTACCATGACCTATGACCTTTTGATCTTATTTTCTGCCCCTGTCCTGTTGAGGAGGGGCAGTGAAGGAGCAACTGGGTGGGCATCTGGCACTCAGTCAAGGTTGACCCACCACAGAACTGATGATAATTCAGCTGATGTTAAAGTGAAACCTTAGGATCATGGTATCAAAAGATAAGCTTGGAATGGGTCTCAGGAGGTTTCTAGGTCAAACTCATGCTCAAAACACAGTCAGCTATGAGGCCAGACAAGGTTGCCTTGGGACATTATTCAGCCTGGTTTTTAAACCCTCAAAGGATGGAGACTACTCAGCTTTATACTCCCACACAAGTAAATGACAGCCATCAAGGCAGAACATTGTTTGCATCTGTATAAACATGCACAAGACAGCCACCAAATCAGGCACCATGTTAGTCTGCAAGAGTGTTTGAACATACCAGGGTTCTCTGACCACAGAGCATTCACTTCATGAGCTTCTTCGACACAGGTATGCCTGGTGTCCTTTAGACAAGCCTCACAGAAGATTAATAATTTGTCCATAATCACAAAGAAAACTCATTAACAGTGTGAGCTTTCGTTTTGCCTTCTATGAGAGCATGAGCTTTAAGTTCATGGAGGAAATCTGAGCAACTGAACCGTTGCTGGGTTTTGAGATTATTCAAACACCTATAGAGTTAGCCACTACCTGCACAGCATTTGTGGGATTATCCTGTGTATTTCTTCATAGGCAGAGACATATGGGGTAAAAGAATACCGAGAAGTTATTCAGTTATAATTAAATTATTACCCTTGTCAAGAGTTTGATTGCTGGCTAGTCGGGATCTCCAGCTTATTGGGAACAACACTTAGAAATACTCCTCCATGCAAGTTTTTTCCAGGATGTCCCTCCATGGTATCGGCTTGCTCAGAACAGCTTGCTTTAATGAAGAATCATTTTGGTTTTCCTCTTCATCAAAGACTGCATGCATTGGCAGGACCACTACCATCTACAGGAGAGCTAGCCAGAAGACATAATCCTTGAAGCCAGCTTAGTGCCAAAATCCGTCCTGTGAAGGCTGGTTTTAAACAAGCTAACAGCCACTCATCAGGTCCAAGCATAATGAGTTCAGGGTTTAAACTCATGGCCAGAGAAGCTGATGGTTCTTTATCTGTGGAATTACTTTGTTACATCTAAAGCCATTTCTAATGCTGCAGCTGATCTTGCATGAACTCCTGTTATACCTCCTGATATTTCATTAACCTGTCTTCTGAAGGGCAGCATGTGCTCAATACCTTACTACAGTTAGGACAGCAGTTTAACCCACTTTGCAGAGGGTATGTTATGACACAGTGTCAGTAGCAGAATAGTGGATTAGGAACAATGGTCATTTCTATTCCTACATTTTCCCCTCATAGTAAGCCAGATTGAGTGAATCTGTGTTTTGCTAACTATGCCACCTTGGGGCGGCGGCACTTACTGTTCCAGGTCACTGTCCCACACGTTGCTTTATCTGAACAGGGCACATAAAAAACACTTCCAAACAAATATGATTTCTAAACAAGGATGTTCTTTCTCAGCAGTCTCCTGGGACTATTCATTCAGCAGCAGCCTAGAAAGAGAATCACAAGGTTTGGATTTTTCATATGCCATTTGGAAAAGAGACTCCCCCTTTTCAGCTAATTTGTTGTTAATGAGCTGACAGAAAAGATCCTAGTAGCAGCAAGGTGCATATCGCTCTTCTTCCCTCTCCAGCAACTTGTGTGAATGGTTAGAAGAGTGATTAACTGATTGATTTACAAGGCAAAGTCCTTGAGCCATGGCCCATAAAAACAGCTGTCTTCTTCACAGGATGAGTTTCCCACCAGACCATTTTCTTCTGACATTCAGCATCGGTTATGACTGCCTCCAGAATCAGCATCTGCTGTGCACTAATTAGCCTTCAAGTTTCTTTTTCCTTAAATATCCATTATTTGCCATTATAATACTAAATCAAAGGAGATCAATTTCTGATCCTCTGTGATAGGATATTCTAACACCTACTTCATAAGAAACATTGTTAAAAATCATTGAGGGAATATAAAACGTAAAATTTAATATTTCAAGGCACTGTGAAAACATAAAAATAACTGATTGATCGTCACAAAGAGGAGCAAGTGAGATGGACAAAGGTCACTATGTTTTTCCTGTAGCTGAGGTATAGACTAAGTCAGTGGAGGAGTAAGAACTGCATTTCAAATGCCAGTCTCTTACGTGTAAAGAAGTTGGTTATTGCCTTTTGACATGCCATTTCTCCTCATCTCCTCAATAAAAAATGCCTATGATAAAAATATTAGTGAACGCGGTAAGTCATGATTTTTGAAGAGAGTGTAAGTGTCATGTTAACAGGCCCAGAACATTAGAAGAATATAATCCATGTTTAAAAAAAGGCAGATTTCAAACCTCAGATTATCAAAACCAGAAATAGTTACAACTTGGTATGCTGAAATTCATTCTTAATGTTTGTTGTTCCATTATTTTTAGTTTTACTTTGGCTTTCATGTAGCAAAAAAATCCTATGTGTGTCCTATGATAATATTTAAATTCCTAGGCCCACAGGCCCAGAGGCATAACATCAGTGGGATTTTTGCCTGAAAGCATGTTTATAGATGTGGAATTCAGCCTTGAATTTTGTTTCCTTCACCATGGAAGGAGTAGGAGGGAGATCATGTATGAACCACTCTGTGTCTGTACAATAAAAATGAGAAATCAAACACTTTAACTGATCATCTTACTCAAAGACAGAATAATATGTTCCTGCTTTGTTGTGTATAATCTAGGGTCTTGGGATTAACCCAATTTTTCTCATCCAGAGAAGCCAACAGGAATGAAGACAATCAGCAGAGCACAAGATGTATAGAATTTATATACATTAGATAACTTGTGCCCTAAGTGTCTGGAAATTATCTTCTATGACATTATTTAGACTGCAGAGTGAGGCTAGGACATGTGAATTAAGTCAGCCTGGCCAACAACCAAGCAGCATATTTAAGACCTTTGTTGATGCTGCCACAAGAAACCACCTGGGAGTAAGGACATGCTCGTTCTTCTCATGGATCTCAGCCTTCTGCAAATACAGGTCATACCCATCTATTTTGCTGTGCCATAGAATGTACATTCTCAATTACGTCTTTTTTCTGAAGAACTGGGTGGTTTTTTTCCATTTGCTTCTGGCAATGACATTGGTTTGATAGGGCCATGAGAAGAGGAAAGCCCACAGCAAAGCCCTGCATGTTCCCTGGTGACAGAAAAACAGCCAGACGATTGTGGGTCCTGTCAAATGACTTCCAAATGGATCATTCAAAGACAGCCTTCAGATAACTACTTTGTACTAAAGTATCAGGAGGGTGATCTTCATACGATGAGTCACACAGTCCTTATTTTTTATACTGCCACTCCTCTTTGCAGAAAAACAGGCCATTTTTCACTCCATAGTGGTTAAGCTGCAAATCTACAATGAAAACCAAAGTCTCACTTCTGGGTATGATAAAGCCAATGTGTTTTCCTATGCTTTTGTTTCTAGATACACCAAAATACAGGTGCGTGAAATTAACAAAAACAGAAAGAGTGCAAACACTACTGGCTTTTCAGGTACATTGTGCCACCAAAAACCTATCATACAAATATTCATGAAGATTCATGGTATTAAAACTTCTTGTGAAAAGCTTTTAAACACCTTGAAAGAAATCCAAAGGCAACACCAAAGTCAGAGGTGTAGAAGACTGGTAAACACCAGTAAACTATATCAGTAAGTCTGGAAGCAGATTTCATGGAGGTAGCTTTCTAATAGCATTTATAGCATGTCTAATGAAGCCTTCTGACACTCCACATCTTGTTTCCAGTTGTTATATAGTACTCAACAATACCACTATAATAAAAATAAAGAGTATGCCACCAAACTTTATGCCATTAAAAAAGAAAACAAGAAATTGTGTATTTTCCTCCTTTTCCCTGAGAGCTGGAATATGTCTCCAAATAAATACAAGAGCTGATATTTAATGCCTAGACTTAACAAACAGCTGTGGAGTGTGGGAGGCATGTCATCTACTAAATTAAGAGACCAAGTCTATGAAGTTTTCCATGCACACCCAGCCCAATGAAGTTTATTCAGTGCTTGCTGACAATCCTCACAAGCAAAACTAGTTAGACAAGTGATAGCTCCAACTACTGGTGCTATTTGTTTTGTGGTAGACAAAGAGGCTTTCTTTTGAAGTTGATTGAGGTTGGTCATTGCAGCCAAACGTCAGGCTGAAGTCAAGATGATCTGTCACTGTTGAGTTACTTGCCAAAAGAAGCTGACAAGGAGTCAATGTTCCCCCGCCCCCGCCCTCCCAACTAAAGGGACATTACCAAGATAAAAATCTGATTTAGAAAGAGATTTTTCCTTTGCTTGTCATGTTAACACCACATTTTGTCACTGAAAATATGATTTTTTCTAGATTAAGTTTCCCTGTAATTTGTTCTGGTTTTGTATGTGCTCCTGACTAAGGTCAGTCACTAAAGCAAGCTGACAAGTTTCATGTTTCACTCATTCTGTTCTGCTACCACAAACAAGTCTGTTGCCTTCAGCTTTCAATACTGAAGAAAAATAACTATTTGGGAAAAAGAACCATTTTTCAAAATTAAGACAAATATCACATGATCACAGAAAAACAGAAGAGTTGAGGTTGGCAGGGTCCTCTGGAGGTCATCTGGTCCAACCCCCCTGCTCAAGCAGGGGCACCTACAGCTGGCTGTCCAGGACCATGTTCACATGATTTTTTTAATATCTCCAAGGAGGGAGAGTCCACCACCTCTCTGGGCAACCTGTGACAGAACTCGGTCACTCTGACAGTGAAAAAGTGTTTCCTGATGTTCAGAGGGAACCTCCCGTGTTTCAGTCCGTGCCCACTGCCTCTGGTCCTGTCACTGGGCACCACTGACAAGAGCCTGGCTCCATCCTCTTGGCACTCTGCCTCATATACATTGATAAGATCCTGTCACCTAAAGGGTTACATAGCCTGTGGGTGTGTGCAGATCACAAACATGGGTTTGTGGGATTCCATAATACACAAGGACTCAGAGGCTTTTATCCTCTGGATTTCTCTGCTTTATTACAGATCACCACAAATTCTAAAAAAATCACCACTAGCAAGTATACCTATGATTATCAAGGAAAAAAAATTACATAGCAAGCTATTACAAATTACTATTGGCATTCAATAATATAGTATCAATCAATAGTATGGCAGCAGTTTATAATAGAAGCAAACCAATTGTATAGCAACAACCAGTAACAGCGACAGCCAAGTAGGTACATACTGTTACGAGTTACTACAAACTTATCATTAGTGAAGCACCTTATCAACAATACAGCAGCAGATAAAATTATGATAGATGACTTGTATGTATAATAACTGTATCAAGTGAATTAGGCAGATTTCAGAAAGAGCCAAACCATCCCAAAGGGGAGGACAAACCGATCCTGGAGGAGGACCCAGCCATCCCAAAGGTGGGAGGACAAACCAAACTGACCCCAAAACTGGGCCCAAAGGAGGACAAATAACATGAACAGGAAGACTCCCACTTGGAAGATGATCTGCGTCAGAGTCTGGCGTCAGCCAGGTGCCCCCAGTGAGAGTCTAAGGCCTCACAGAAAGTTTGTGAGGAATTCAACCTCTTCAGCAAAGGAAAAGTACACGCACCACTGGAAGTTCTCAGAGAGAGAGGCCCCATTCTGGATAAAAATTAAGGCCTCTTTATATCATAGAGACATAAGAGGGAGTAGGACATTACCATTCTGAGTAGCCAATAGATGCTGCTAATTTCCATATTTTACCTTAAACAGCCAACAAATGATGCTGTTTTCTGTTCTTTCAGACCAATTTTATTTTCCAGACTGCTTCCACTTTTTCAGACAACATGTTGCTGTTCTTTGGGGTTTTGTGCTTGTCGATGGTATCTCAGGATGTCTCTGGTTTTTAGGTACCCTGGTTGTTCTTCAAAGAGGCCAGCTGCAGTTTTCAAGGATGTTTCTGGTTCCAAGGCCCAGATCCTGGGCTCACAGCTCCCAGGCTGGCAGGCATTTTCTTTTGCTCAGTAATTTTCCCCTTCTCACCAGGCTGCCCTTATGGCTGCTCATAACAAATCCCTCTCAGCCTTCTCTTCTCCAGGCTGAACAGTCCCAGCTCTCTCAGCCTGTCCTCAGAGGAGAGATGCTCCAGCCCCTTCATCACCTAGGTGATCCTTCACTGAACTCTCACCAGTAGCTCCATAAATAAAGGGGAGTGACCTTGGAATACTTAGAATAGATCTAATTTGTCCAGTTGATTTATGTGTTACACAGGGGTTTATGTGGTACATATGGATTTGTATAGTATACTTGAAATAAGGTAGCATTTTTGAACAAGGATATAAGGTTTGGATCAATTAGTAGCTGTAAGATTCTCCACCCTTACTGTAATCTCTGATTTTGGTCTGATAAGATTTTGGTAGACAGATCATAGACAGAAAAGGATGTTTAATTTCAGCAAAAAGAGAACTACTACCCAAGCAATTCACAGAAACATTGGGGGGGGGGGGGGGTGTTGGTGCTGTTGACTCTCTTGAGGGGTAAGACACCTTGCAGAGGGACTAGATAGATTGGAGCATTGGGCAATGAATAATGGGATTAAATTCAAGGAGTCCAAGTGTCTAATTCTGCACCTGGGATGGAGTAACACTGCATAAATGTATAACTTGGGAGGGGAGTGGCTGTGGAGCAGCCCTGCAGAAAGGGATCTGGGGTGCTGGTTGACAGCAGGCTCAGCACCAGCCAGCAGTGTGCCCTGGCAGCCAAGAGGGCAAACCACGTCCCGGGGTACATCAAACACAGGATAACCAGCTGGGCAAAAGAGGGGATTATCCTGCTTTATTTAGCATTGGTGCGGCCTCACCTTGCATACTGTGTGCAGTTTGGGGCCCTGCAATTTAAGAAGGATGTGAAGGTCCTTGAATGCATCCAGAGGAGCGTGACCAAGGTGGTGGAAGGGCTGGAAGGCAAGTCCTGTGAGGAGTGGACGAGGACTTTGGGTTTGTCTAGTTTGGAGAAAAGGAGGCTGAGGGCTGACCCCATTGCTCTGTGCAGCTTCCCGAGGAGGGGAAGTGGAGAGGGAGGTGCTGAGCTCTTCTCCCTGGGATCCAGTGACAGGTCACATGGGAATGGCTCAAAGCTGTGCCAGGGGAGGTTTAGACTGGACATGAGGAAGCATTTCTTTACTGGGAGGGTGGTCAAGCACTGGAACAAGCTTCCTAGAGAGGTGGTTGATGCCCCAAGCCTGTCAGTGTTTAAGAGGCATTTGGACAATGCCCTTCAAAATATGCTTTAACTTTTGGTCAGCCCTGAAGGGGTCAGGCGGTTGGACTAGGTGATGGTTGTAGGTCCGTTCCAACTGAAATATTCTGTTCTATTCTATCTGAATCTGTCATTGAAAGACTTCTCTCATGAAGATAAAGCCTTGCCCAAAAAACAAATATCCATGGGCTGTAAACTCATCCTTTATGTTTGATCTAGTCAAAGTAAAGCTGGTTAAAATGTTCAAAGTAAATTCAGTGCCTTTCACATTGAAGTTTAGGTGCATACTAGTTTTCATTGTAATTTTCTTTCAGAAGCCCTAGCACATGACACAGAATTCCCAATCTATTTTAAGATTTTGTTAATTACTTCATAGAAGTACATAGTAAATGGACAGTAGAGAAGGCAATCCCCGTCCTTGGTTATATATATATATATATACATGTAAGGAGAGGATAATTCAATAATAAAGCATAAAATCTCAGAGAAGCACTATGAAAAGACTGATGACTTGTGTCACAGTAGCTGTGTAATGATGCCATCACTGGCCACCCTTTGCACTTCCTCTGCCACAGAAAAACCTGCTCACATCATTACATCAGTGAACAAGCCAACAGATATAGCAAAGAAACATCGTGTTCGTGGCGGACTGAGGCCAGAAACAGTCAAAAGCACAGCAGCCCAGGATCTAACATAGCACATTTTGGTACTTGGATCAAGATCTGAGTGTCAACACGGAAGTTACGGACACTGGACACAATCATTGGGATGTAAGGGAATTGTGAAAAAGCAATCTTTCAGATCAATAATTAGTAGTTTCCGATGTTCTGGAATCATAACAGGGGACGGCAGACCTGGTTGCAAAGCACCCATATCTTGCATGACCGCATTTACTGCTCGAAGGTCGTGTAGCAACCTCCATTTTCCTGATTTTTTAGGAATTCCAAAAATGGGTGTATTCCATGAACTTGTGGAAGATACAATATGTCTTGCTACCAATTGTTCATTCACTAATGTTTGTATGATTTGCAGCCTATCTTGTTTCAGCGGCCACTGATCCACCCACGCTGGTTCGTCTGTTTTCCAGGTGAGTTTTAATGCAGGCTGCTCTTCAGAGGCCGCTCCTAAAAAGGTTGTGTAACTAAACGAGCACCCATTTGGGATAAAAGATCCCGACCAATTAGAGCTATCGGTAAATGCATCACATACGGTCGAGTGGTTACCATAGTGTCCTCTGAAAAACAAAAGGAAACTGGTATTTTACTGATCATTGTTCGTTGAACGCCTCCTACTCCCACTACCCCTGTTGGCACTAGTGGCCACTCACTAGGCCATCTGCCTGCAGGGATGATGGTAAGGTCAGCTCCAGTGTCTACCAGCACTGACATTGCCAGGGATTGTCCATTAGGGTGCGATATTGTGACTTTTTCCTCAGGCTTTCCTCTAGCAATGTCAACAGCTAACAGCACTTGAGGCTGACCCGTGGGACCGAAACCCCCATGGCCTCGTTCCACGGCCTGCGCTCTGGGCACACGTGCCCAAAATGGTATTAGCTGGGCTATTTCTGATCGAGCTGGTATGGTAACAGGAAGGGTCAGCGTATAGACCATAATTCTTATCAGACCACAATAATCTGCATCAATAAGTCCTGGCACTATAAAAACGCCTTTCCGAGAAACAGAAGAACGACCTAATAGCAATGCGCTTAGCCCATGCCCCAATGGTCTTTTTTGATCAGAATCCGTAAGTTGCACTTCGGATGTTACCAGCGTAATGTCTACTGCAGCTGCCAAGTCCACCCCTGCGCTTCCGCTGGTTGCGGCTGCGCAGCGGTCCAGGCACCCTCTACTTGTGCCGTCGTGCGTGGGTGAGTCGCACTCTGAAACTTGTTTCCCGATCTCCTGCACTCTTGGGTGTTATGATTGTTTCGCTGACAGTTTACACACCTTTTTTTCTGTGAATCACTCGGGTTGGTCTCACTCGAGCCAACAGCTATTTGGCTCCAGCAATCCTTTTTTAAATGCCCCGTTTTTCCACAACAAAAACATTTTTTACCTTTTCGCACTCCTTTGCTTTTTGTTAATAGGGGTTTTACAGCCGCTCCTACCGCAGCAGCCACCACTGTTGCTTTTTCTGATTCTAGCATCCTCTCTGCAGCTTCTAACAGCTGAGCGGTGGTAGAACCTTTTGGCAGTACACTAAGAGCTTTTTTGGTTTTTTCATTTGCATTATCAAAAGCAAGCATATCCAAGAACTTGGTTTTCATTTCAGGATCTAAATCAGGGTGTGCCATGATAGCGGTATGCAATCGATCAATAAAAGCTGAAAACACTTCCGTGGGGCCTTGCTTCACCGAGGTAAAAGTATGTCCAATTTTCTCATCATGCACGCTACTCAATGCTTTGAAAGCTAAGTCCTGACTGAGTTGTAAGACTTCTGTGACAAATTGTGCTTGCCAGTCAGACCTGGTGTAAGGGCCCACACCCAGCAACATTTGAGCCTGTACACCACATAAAGGATCCCCTTGCTGTCGAGGGATAGCGGCTGCATTTTCACAGGCCGCTTGCCAGTTTTGATAAAACTGGAGCTGCTGGCATGGAAGCAATAACATTTGTACAATCATTTTAACATCGTACGGTGTCAACAAATGCGCAGAAAATACATGTTGAATAATAGATTGACTGTACGGTGATTTTAACCCATATTGAGTAACTGCTGCCTTAGCTTCCTTTAAAACTTTCCAGTCTAATGCTTCCCAAACAAGACCTCCATGTGCACCTGTCACAAACGGAATAAACTGACCTTCAACTAAAGCACCTCTAATTACCCCCTTCCATCTGTTTGCTGGATCTCCGACCCCACGCCCCGTTAACAAAGCCGTCGGAGGTGACGGCAGCAAAGGTGCCATGGCACCGATCTCACCCGATACGTCCTGTGAATTAAAGGGATTCGTTGGAGGTGGTCGCGGGAACGATGAAAATCCTGTGCTGAAAGGTGGCAGAGGTGCAGGAAAAATTGATGACACCGGCTCGGGCTTCACCAACGACTCCAGGCGGGCTTCGAGAGCCTCCAGCTTTTGTAGCATTTCCCTCAACTGCGTATCCCCCAGACCTGTCGCCCGTTCCTCCTTTTCCTCAAACAGGGATGGAGGAGTGGATGGCGGCAGCGGTGGATACAGGGACGAAGTGACTGGTTTAGGTGATGAAGAATGGGATCTAGAGACTGAGCTGTTTCCCGTCTCTTCTGCTGGTGGTGGTGGAAATTCTGCCAGGCTGTCAGCTTTTTCCAAAGTCTGGTCTCTGAGCTCTGGATCTGCTACCGCAGACTTCCTAGCTGCACAAGTCCGTGCGGAGACCCTGTTTGCCCCAGATACACGGGCTGGAACAGCAGCTGGAATTTGAGGCTGCTGAAAGAGCAGAGCTGTCAAGCAAGGCATCTTCTCCAGACCCTCCGGTCCTAATGCTGCAAAAGCAGACGCCGCAGCCGAGCACTCTCCTTCATACTTCTTAAAGTCTCTATAATTAACCTCCACATCGTGGAGAATCTGCTCGCCTCTTTTGAACCCGAACTTATGTTTTGCCAAAGTTCTTGCCCTATCTTTTCCCAAGTAGGGACGGCAAAAGCATCTCCAAATGTAGGGAGCAAGCCTTTTTCTCTCGCCCAAAGTAACAGGGCTTTCAGGGTAGACGAGTCATAACTTAACCCTTTCGTTGAGAGCATATGTTGGAGGAGCTTAACCACTGCTGCCTCTTCCTTGGACATAGTGGACCCCATCTCCTCCCTGGCCGCTTGCCTGATCAGGGCAAGATTTCCACAACACTAGCGTTTTCCCGAGTGCCGGGGCAGCACTCACCTATGGCTGGCTTCTGCACCCTCTCTCCGTCGGCTCCCGTCATAGAATCCAACACCGATCCGAGGGTCCCTGTTCGGGCGCCACTTGTCGACGCGGAAGTCACGGACACTGCACACAATCAATATGATCAAGCAGATGCCACTTTATTGCCCAAATAGCTCAGTTTATATAAGCATTTTAGTTCCTGCTCATGCATAAGCCATCTGTTGATTGGTTAGAATGTGCTGTCAATGCGCCTAAAACAATAATTTGATAGGATAAGGCCTTCTGATCATGCGAATGGTTCCCTCCGCCTGTATTCTGTCTTGTGTCCTGCTTTCAGTCACGTATGCCCAACTTTGTTCAGCTTTTTGTGCTTATTTCATCAAAATTTGTAGCAACAGTTAATTTTCGCTATGTCCTTGAGGCCTGCTGCCTGCAGAGGTCTCTGGCTCACAGAATAATCAGTTCCATTGTGTCTGGATTGTTCACTATATGTCCATTGTTTTCCAAATATCCCACATCTGAGCAAGGTTGAGCAGCCTTGTCAGTAACAGTAAATAGGACAACAGGGGCAAGAAACAGGAGCAGGAACAAGAACTTAGACCTGAGGTAGGAAGACAGGTCAGAGCAGAGCTCCAAAAGAGGCCAGAAATCTCTGTCCGACTTGCTAGTTAGAAATCTTTGCTCTGGTTGCCAGTTTGAAAGCTGTGCATGGCATGGAGTCTGTGCCCCACAAGTTCAGTAGCATTTGTCAAAGCCAGGCAATCACTCTTTACGGGTGGGCAATTGCTCTTATCCAGTGCAGACTGGAGCAGCTGAAGAGGGGTTAGGGCTGCAGATTGATTCTGCAGATCCCACTTTCTGCAGATTGATTCTTATTCATTTATAGAAGAGAAGGATCAAGGCAGCAAAGATTAGCAGTCCCAAAGATGTCATACTCTGGTTTGTCCTGATACCCAATCTCGATAGCCAGTACAAAAGATTAAGGGGAAAACAATCTGCCTTTTGCAGCTGTGCAAATTGAAGATACATGTTTGCCCACTGTAAATAAAACCATGATGTTGCTGATTCATTCCAATTTCTGTGAACTATTACATTTTGAAGATTAGTAAGAAACATGGATAGTGTATGTGCACTGTAAAGTACAGGGAGAGGAAAAAGTCGGCTGTGTAATAGTTTCTGCAAACCATCGTGGCAAATTTAGTAGCCATTAATATTTCTGCAGAGACTCTTGAATGCTTGTAATACCAGAATAAAGAACAGTCAGGCCAAGCTTTATTCCTAGTTGTTCCAGGGCGATTTAATCTTCTTCCAGTAATACTAACAATGCATCACACTGTATTTGTTTCAGTTCATCACAGGTATTCCTGTCTCGTGGTTATGGATAACAGGGGTAGGGGCATGAGAAATTGCTGGCTTCCCCTTCAGTACCACGGGAGCTGCGTAAATCGCTGCACCACTAGATGGCATTCAAAGCATGAGCCATAAATTTCACTGCAGTCTTGGCAGGATTCCGTTGACCTCTTTAATAATAAATTAAGAAAGGCCATTATGTGCCCAGAAGACCATTCAGTGAATTCTTAAATAATGATACTGATGCCTCAAGGGAATCTTGAAACAGAGAAGCACCAAAATTATCTGGCTAAAGGGCATTTCTCTCTCTACAGTACTGTAGAAAGCAGGAATTTTGAAGAAGAGGACAGTATGACCCCTGAAGTGAAATATTACATACGATATCCCACAAATGTTCCGATGAGATGAAGTAAATCATAAAAATTCTAAGAAAATTAGAGGTCTATGGAGATGGAAGCAAACTACTGTCTGCATACACATGCAAAGCATGTATACACATCTTATCCTTATGCCTTATGCCCCTTGACATGGCCAAATCTGACAGCCTAGCCTCCAAACAAAATCGAACCTGGCCAGACATACTGAGCTTAATCTTTTTCATCTATCTGAAACTACTTCATCAATTCATACAGAAAGAAAAGTTTATTTAAAAATACAGGTGCCACAGTTTAAAAGTAGAAAGAATACGGTCTTAATTACAGTGCAATGCAGAAGAATGCCTGGAAGTTTCAGTTTTCTCTCTCTTGTCACATCTCCCGTCTGTTTCTCTTCTTCAGGCTCACACAAATATGAATACACACACTTACTATTAGTTTCAAAGTTTAAGTTTAAGTTTATATGCATGCAAGAGGTGGTCAGAGGTAGCTGTTCAGAGGTTGTTTTATTCTACCTTTGCGCATTTCTTAAAAAGACCTAGCAGCGTCCTGGCAAAAACCAGGGGGACACTTCTCCTCATTCCCATTTCCCAAAAGTATTCCCAACTCAGCTTGTGCCAAGACAACATGGAAAAGGGACAGGGTCTTTATGCCAACTCTTAGAGTGCCTGGGGAATACCAGTTAGCAGGTTTGGTGTATGATCCATTATAGAAACTCTACAGCCCTTATGTTGTAGTAGTGTTAATGCAATGGAACCACCTGTAAGCAAAATAGAAACTAGTCTGTTATCCAAGACCATCGTAGATCTTCATTAGATAATGTTTTTTTGTCAATTAACAAATAAGAGGATTTCCTTTACAGGAAAAAATATTGATATGATAGAAGACTAAGAGTGTCAAGTATGTTTTTCTCTGTTTTTCAGGGAGTAAATAATGGATTGCTTGAACTACAAACTCTTGAGGGCAGAGAATTTCTCTTTGGTTTGTGCAAATTGTCACATCTGTGCTACTCCAAAACAAATCAGTAATCATCATGGTAATAATAATTAGCAGTCATAGAGAATGATTGAAGACATCATCAGTAGATAAAAGATGGCAGGCTGACAAAGACAATGTCATATGTAAAGGGATGTCATATACTTAGAGCAATGCCCAATGGAGTAATCAGAGAACATGAATAAAATTATACCAATATTCCAGAAGCCCAAACAAGACAGGGCACAAATAAGGGCATAAGCATGTGTTTCTGAAGGAGAATGAAGGCATGGCAATGGTCATTAAGGCCAGTTTTTAGTTTAGTCAGAGCAGTCTTTGACTGACTATGGAGTAAAAGGGAGATTGTTAGGAGCCGAAGAAAAAGGATGGAGTTCTAGGCTGGTGGGAACATATCAACCTCTAGAGTTTGTAGAAAAATCAAACAGGTACCAGTGTAAGTAAAGAACCAGTCAGTAAGGAAGCCAGAATCTCTCTTTTGATTTTTCAAAGGTTTAGAGTCCTTTGCCACATGAAAGACTTCAAAGGTAGCCAGAAATGTTTGCAATGACAGTGAGTTGTCTGTGTTTCTCATGTAAGTCTGACTTCACTGTGGTACATGTAACCTCTGCCCCAAAAATCAACATTCACAATTTATATTTTATAGCCTATTGGAAAGACTGCAATAGTTTGTTACATTACAAGACATAGTGGCCAAAACGTGTAAATCATTCTGGTATTTCATATGCAGCTAATTCTCTGAGCAAAGCATAACAGGAAATTCATTATGATAATAATTTTACAAATGCTAGAGGCATGTTTTTGTTATGTGGATTCCCCTTTGAAATACCTTGACTATTCCTCAACACTGAAACCTTCAGACACCTTTTGAAATGGTGTGTTGAAAAAGTAAAGATGAAACATTTGATAGAGTGTAACACAGTGTTCTTTGTAATACACCATTTATATTACCTTTCCTCATTAGCTACAGAGGCATGTGAAATTATATTGGGCTGCTGCGTTTACTTCAATAAAATGAACACAAGCAGTGGGTTGTGATGTATTTTCACTTCAAATGGATTAGCACGAGTAGAACTCACATAGCAAACCACAGTGTCTGTAAAGGAAAAACCATTTGGCTATTTTATGTAAAAAGTACCACAGAATACACAGAAACCTAATCCTACTTCTTTTTTTCATCTAGATAAAAAATGCTTTTTGTTTCCTTACAAGTAGATTTCAAGTGCAAGGTAGATTAGCTACCTGGAACATATCTGGTACGATCTGCCTAATTTATTTCTGCCCATTTTGAGGAATTTTATTACAGATGGGAAAATGAACTGAATAAAAGAAGTTTATCCGATTTTTTTGCGGGGGGAGGGGGGTATTATTAGGTCACCCTATAAAGGCACCCCAAGCTTGAAGGAACAGAAATAGCTTTCATGCTTTTTGCATGATGTAAAGTAATACCTTGAAACCCCACAGTCCTCGCTACATCTTGCTGTTTAAGACCAGGTGTGTCAGGCGTAATCCATAGAGCAGGTTCCGAGGCCCACTGTGCACTGCTTCCAAGTTGCAGAGACATTATCATTCAAGTTGTATGGCATAAAGAAGCCCAGCGTTGTTCTTCTGGCTGAGGTAATGAGTTAACTGATTGAGAGGAGGCTGCTGAATGTGTCTATTTATGAGGTTAATTTTTACTTCATAACTCAGTAGCTGTGTTTTACTTTCCCTGTTCCCTTGCCCACTTCCAAGCCTAACCTCTTTTCTTTCAGCCTTACCTCTTTGCTCTGAGAGTTTCTCTTGCTCTGCCATTTCTCCTTTCTCTGTTAAGTACTCTCTCTCCACATTCCCACATACCCTGGCTCTTCTAGAAGACTTTCACCAGGGGTCAAACAAGCCTGAACATGGAAATCCTCTGATTAATTGGCGGGGGTGGGGAGGAGGCTGCACAGGCAGCTGCAGAGATAACCCCTGAGCCACTGTAGCAGTTGCAGGCGGTTATACTGGTGCTTCTGCAGCCTGGGTGCAGCGGAGGCGAAGGGTTCTGTTCTCCTCAGCCTCAACACGTTTCAAACATGGCCGTGCTCTGATACTTCCACATGACTGGGCTCTGGCTACTTGTCAGTACCAGAAAAGATTGGGAGGAGCTGGACGTGAAAGCTGAAACGCCGCGTTCCTCCGTTTGCCCATGGTGCGGGCAAAACAGAGGATCTGGGGCAGGAGACCGCTGAGCTCTTTGATGTGCCTGCCATGGGAAGCAGGAGGATGCTGCCAGGCAGGGCAGCAGGCAGCCAGGCTTGCTGCTGCCCTGCTATTGCTACGTGCTGCTGCTTCCTCAACAGCAGCAGTACATAGATAGACTGTTTGGCTTTTCTGGTCTACAGCGTAGGCCAAAAGGGTAAGGCAATTTTCTTTCCCCCAGCAGCCTGTTGTCCTTGATGGCTGCCTTGAGTCAGCCCTGTCTCTATCTTATTCAGGCTGCAAATTTTTGAATGTCAGGAGATGCCAGAATTAAAGTTAGCTTGTACGTGCAGTCTGCGATAGCCTTTAGTTACATCTGCCTTGTCTCTGCAGAGCCCATGCTTAAGTCAACGTATAGAAAAGGCAACAGTCAATAAATTGCTATTTTTTCTACTCACTGTCAAAAGTTTAGGTTATAAACCTTGGGGTGGTTTTCTGCAAATTGTAAAGCCCCTCCTTCAAGGGAATTATTATGGGCTTTTCTATGTGGCTCCTTACAACAGTATCCAGCCACTTCACAAATACTAATAAACTGATAAAGCACTTGTGAGATGAGTGGTATTCTGCTGATACTCCACAGAGCTCAGTAGCACTTGTGGAATTTCTTAGTTCATTGCACAAGCCTCTGCCACTGGAGCTAACTAACTGATTCATGTTAGGATGCTTTGCTTTCTGCAGAAGGCGATGAAGTATATGACCACGGAATGAACGAGATGCTTTGCCTTTGAGTTTCACATACATTTTTTGTAAAGGCTGTAAAGGAATAGTGAAATTCAGGGCACATGCCATCCAACCTGGTACAGAGATCTCCACACAAGCGCTGTATGAACTAGTTCCACGTCTAGTGGCATCGATGCAGGACTTAGCAGCCCAGGAGCATCACCACACCAAGGTGGGTGCTGTTCAGGGATCCAAGCTAGTATTCTCCCAAGAGGTGCATGACAACTCATTGGCGTCACTCAAAGCTCATGTGTATCTGAGGAGGAACTGTACAATGCCAGGCAGGGCTGGGGATTTGGACAGACAGATTTGTCTGCTCTCTGTCCCTCAGGCTTAGCATCCTCTTCTCTGTTTCTTCCACTATGTTCATCCCAGTTGCATTCTTAAACCACCATTTGCTCTTTGTCCTGCTCTTGATCTCTTCTCTGACTTAGTATCCATCTTCCCTACTCAGGCCACTGGTCCCTGTCCCAGCCAAGAAATTCTGTAAGAAATTCTGAACACCAGATGTCGTTCCTGCCTCTGTTTCACCCAGATGGCTGCATGCCAACATCCTTCTCTCTGCTTAAAATGGAGCTTTAACTGCAGGCCACAAACATATTTTTATGTTTTTTCCTGCTTATGTATTACAGTATCACCCACCCTACTTTCCAGCAAGAAAGGTTCACTGAGACCAGGCGTATCCTTTATTTAAAGGTGTGATCACAGCTTAGGAAAATAACTTTCCTGTGGATACTCATAAATACATATGCACTGTTTAAAAAAAAAAAAAAAATTCTCCCAGAACTTTAAGATGCTAGAATACATGTTACTATTCTGAAAGAAAGTAAAATAAGGAGATGTCGTGGTTTAACCCCAGCCAGCAACTAAGCACCACACAGTTGCTCACTCACTCCCCCCCATCCAGTGGGATGGAGGAGAAAATCGGGAAAAGAAGCAAAACCCATGGGTTGAGATAAGAATGGTTTAATAGAACAGAAAAGAAGAAACTAATAATGATAATGATTACACTAAAAAAAATGACAACAGTAGTAATAAAAGGATTGGAATGTACAAATGATGCTCAGGGCAATTGCTCACCACCCGCCGACCGACACCCCGCCAGTCCCCGAGCGGCCATTCCCTGCCCCCACTCCCCAGTTCCTATACTAGATGGGACGTCCCATGGTATGGAATACACCGTTGGCCAGTTTGGGTCAGTGGCCCTGGCTGTGTCCTGTGCCAACTTCTTGTGCCCTGGCTGGGTATGAGAAGCTGAACAATCCTTGACTATAGTCTAAACACTACTGAGCAACAACTGAAAAAATCAGTGTTATCAACACTCTTTGCATACTGAACTCAAAACACAGCACTGTACCAGCTACTAGGAAGACAGTTAACTCTATCCCAGCTGAAACCAGGACAGGAGAGAAACAAAGTGAGCAGAGTTACAGAATCAAAGAAAGCACAATTGGAGGGGACCTTGAAAGATCACCCCAGCCTTTGTAACTCCTGCAACAAATGCCTGTCCAAGACTACTCCTACCTCTTTTGGCAGTCCCTCTCCCAGTACTTCACTTCCCATTAGAACACCTTCTCCAATATCTAGCTAAAATATCTCTTGCTCTGATTTAAGGTCATTACATTTTATCCTCCCCACTTTGCACAGTTAGCAAAGTGTTTGAGTTTATGGCAGCCGTTACTCAGCTGCAAATTATTATCTTGTCTTCCTTAGGCCAAAACCCACAAGATCCTCTGGTCTTTCCTTAGTGGTCATATTTGATCATTTTCAATGTCTTCTCCAGACTGTCTCCAATTACTTAGATCTTTCTTAAGGGCAATACCCAAGCTTGGGACAGACTCCAGCTGAGCTTTACCAAAGCTGCGTTGAGCAGACAGATTAATGCTCTATTATACCCCAAATATCCTGTTGTTGCCATGGGCAACAGCGAGCAGGAGCAGCTAGTGGCTGAACCCCCTCCCATTAGTGAGAACAGCATTTACAACCTAAGCAGAATTGAAAGAGATAAAGAAGGTTGTGGAAAATGGCCACGGGTGGATACAGAAAGGAAAACACCAGCTGAGTCCAGATAAAGGAGCAGCTGAGGTGAGCTGAAGGCAATACCATGTCCAAATGAAGAACTGGAAAACTGCAAAGTGATGGAGCAAAGAAACTGTGAATACTTGGTAGATTCATTAACTTAAAGAAGATGCTTCCAGTTGTCCCCAGATCTCTGGCATGTGCCCTCTCCAGGTTCCCAGGGCTCCAGGCTGCGTGGCCAACAACTTTGTGCCGCACACTCACATCTGTATCCATAACGTCTGTGTGCACAGGGGCAGACTGACTTAGTGGCAAGCCACTCAACTGGCTGTATTTATCACCCATTGCTATTCTCACATATACACATCTTGGAATGCTGTTTCCTGTTATCACAACAGCATTACCTTTTTTTTTTTTTTTTTAACTGAAGCTTTTCTTGTAGTCCAGTGTTCTCCAATTTCCTTTTTGAAGGACTGCCACCTTGTCACTTTTCTTCATTTTTTATTAGTAATAACACTTATCTACATTGCCCTTGTTCTTTCTGAATGCCATCCTAATTATTATTATTTGCCTTAATAATTTTGATTTCTAAACTCATCCTCCAGTGTACTCACTGTCCTTCCCACCTTCATTTCATTGCAAATTAATCAAGCTTATACTTCATTTATGCAGCTCCCTCATATTCTTTCTTTAGCATCAGAGCTTGCAACTGGTACACTTCAAGTTAGTATTTAGGACCAATTTTATTTGTTGTTTATTTAGGCTTTGATTTGCTTCCTCTAGCAGCTAAGGTTGAGAAAGGCACCTTTTCAGGAACAACACATAAATTTTTGCCCCTGCCCAATTTTTATAATATATTAAATTTTTAAACAATTTTTTATAATTCTAATCCAAATTACTAGATCTTGTTATTCATATCAAATGGCATAGCTACTAAATATGTGCCTGTTTCACAACCTTTTCAGAATTCATTAGTCATCTGAAATATTATTTCAAATCTTTTTCATTAAGAAAAACAATAAAATCCATATGTAAACTGCCTTTCATGCCTCCCTCTTATAATACATTGTGTTTAAGCTAGAATTTAAGTAATATATTAAAATCAAATGGTACAAATATATATACTAGTGTTTAATCAAAGCTATTAACTTTGAAATCAGGTTTTTTTCCCATTCCCATTTCCAATACAAAACAACAATATTGCTGCTTCTTAAACAGTTCTAGAAAACTCTCTTTTCAGTGCTCCCTCTGTGAATAAAATATACTATCTGCAGCCTCAATGCTGTGCACACGGCGTATACACGTCATTTAAATTCCCCCTGTTGGGTCACTTGCTTCAGCCTAAGCACAGGCATGAGCATTTGCCATGGTGGGATTTAAGAAATTGGTCTTGTAAATTTTCGCTTCCTCTGTGGATCTGAAGGTGTCCAGCCTCTGGCAAACACCAACTTTCTCTGCTATTGAAGTGACCAGCCCAATTGCTGTTAAAACATCCTTATTGTCCCCAGATTTCTCCCAAACTACGAAATTCCACAGCTTCTTTGATGTCTACAGTTTCAAAGATTCCTCTTAGTATTTGCTACAAAATGGAGTTTAAGGATGAAAGGAAGGTCTGCTTTCTAAAGCTGATGATCCTGAGAGAGCTAAGAAACCCCGCTCTGCAGCCACTGTGTTTCCACCGCATTGGTGCTGTGGTCAGTGCTTTCTAGGCAGCATCAGAGCAGCATTGGCTACAGTGAACAAGCATTTCCCTGAAACGTGTGCAACTGGTAGTTACCATAGTAACACAGAGATATCAAGTGAAATTACCAAAGATGTGCAGCTCAAATTACTTCACCAGCACTGGCATTAGTTAATATTCTAGATGTTTTAAGCAAACACTTTAAGAAATAAAGAGCTGGCAGAGCACTCTCAAGTTGACAAAGTAGTCTCTGGTTTTAAAGCTAGACCAAATTATTTGATAACCACACACAATCGGTTACAAATGCTTTCCTAATGACTAACTCTTGTTTGATACAGAGCACATTCAGCTACAGCCTCTGTCTAGCTTATCAAATACACAGCATATACCTTTAATAACTTGTGACATTCCTAGTGGACAGCTTCTCAAGTCTTATTCTACGTGGAGATTACTGTGAGCTGAAGAGAAAGAGGTATTCTCTAAAAGGTCATGAGTTGAATTTTCGTAAGTACCCAAATAATGTAATACAGATGTCTCCATTTCAAGAGGGCAGTAGGTCTGGAAGTTTGACTGTAGTGAGAGTCAGCTTCCTTCATACCTCTGTTTATATATCTATTTATAAAAGAAGTTCAGGTCCCAAATAATGCAGATACTTTTTGAAATTTTGCTGTTAAAGAACAACTCCTCAGCTGTAAGGAATGTGAACAGAAGGCCAGCAGTAAGTTTGTTACCTCCATTTTTGGGGGCCTATCTTTTACATTCTTTATTAATTATGGCATTGGGATACATCCTACACTGTAAAAGAAATAGCAGTATTTGAAGTGGGTGTCAAAAAAAAAAAAGCATCATACAAACTTAATACTCTTTTGGAACTTGGCAGTTCCCTTGTACAGCAATTTGTGGTGTTCAACACATGTTATAGCAAAGAATAGCTGATCTTATTACCTGACTTTACTTAGCTGCACTTCTAGAACAAGAAAAACTCTCTAGCCTTCTCTAGACCATTTGGACAACTCATCTCCACACCTTTTCAGAAAATGCTATATATAGACACAGGTAAAACAACATTCTAATAGGCATAGTATGTGAGCGGTTGTGTTGCACTGACTGGATTTAATGTGGGACTAATGTGGGAAATGGCATCTGTAACCCTCTGCTGATTCACAGCAGATCTCAACACCTTTAAAGATTAGAACACACTAAAGGGGAAACCTCCTTTAATAGCTCTGTCTTAGAGGAATAGTGACAAACTTATAAAAAGAAGTAGCAAAATACTTCCTATTGGTCAGATCCATGCGATGCGAGTTTCAAGTCCACAGGCAAAAGCAATTTCCATCATCTCTGTTCAACTTATTCAGAACACTTTCTTCCTAAAGATGTAACATTTGATTTTCTCAAACTGACATTACTTTTTGCTTCTCCATTCTCTCATAAAATGCTGTTGAGTTTCATTACTTTCACTGGATTTTGAAAATTCAGAACAATTTTCATTATAGAAATCTCTCACTTTGCTTTTTCCCATTAATAGAATCACTACATTCAGAAAGATGTACATTTTAAAAAAAAAAACACCCTAATTCAGTCCTGGTTTTTTACCTTTACTTGCATAGAATAAAGCTCAATTATTGCCAGCCAGTCTACTCTAGACTACCTTCTTCAATTTGGTTAAGAAATTAATTTGAAAGATTGCTGTTTCTGTGTTTGAAGTGTTGTGAAGGATCTTGCCAAGGCAACCTTTCTTTATTTTGCCTGAGGTTTCTCACTTAAAACTTTTTAAAAATCCATAAAAAAACAGATAATACCTTAAATATCAGTAGTGTTGTAAGTACACTGTGGTCACAACAATATAATTTTTCATTCATAAAAAGAGAACATCAAAGAGACTTTTTAAAAAAGACTATTTGGAGTGAGTTGCATGCATTTCATTTGCATTTGACTCAGGAAGTGAAGAGCAAATTCCCTATACTTAGCTGATTCTCCTCTATCTAACATAAAAAGATAGCTGCAAATCCATAAATGTGTGATACGCTGTAGAGGCATTGCTGCAATGTCATTCATTATAAAAATGCTGCAGGCATCTCCTTTTCACTTGCTCCTTTCTTCAGTATTTTTATTCCAGAAAATAAGCATAAAGAAAATCTTCAAAGCTATTTTTGTCTCTATATGTAGGAATTTAGTATGCATTAAAAACACTTAGCTAACAACTGTAGAGAGCGAGATTCCTTCTTTTAAATAGAAAGGGAGTGGCTCAAGCAGAAATCATTCAAACAGCATAAAAAAGATCTGATTCATTGTTTTCCTGATTTCTATGACTGTTACCCTAGTTATAAGCAGAAAAGTTTCCTAATAGAAGCAAATTATGAGTGAGGTCCTTGGCATTGAGCACGGGTGACTACATTGTCAAATAAATCCCAAAAAGGATTTGAAAAAGAGCTTAAATACAAAGGAGAGGAAATTTGCTGATAATACTGAACTATTCAGGATAGCCTAATCTAAAGCTGGGTTACTGGGTGATAAGATGTTAAGTGAAATTCGGTGCAATCTCCTAGCAAAACCAAATATAATTACAAATACCCAGTAATGGGCTCCAAATCACAACATCTGGGTGAAAGAGAATTTGGAGTCATTGTTCTCTGAAAATGTCAGCACCATGTTCAGTTGTGCTTATAAAGGCAGATAGGATGCTAAAGGGTAAGTAACTAGGGAATGTTAAGAAAGGAATAGAGGATAAGATAGAAAATATCATTATGTCACTGTATAAACTCTGCCATTCCCGCATTTTGAACATTACATGCAGGTCTAAAGCATGTAATGGGAGTACAAAAGGTGGAGGGTTTGGTAACAGGGATCATCAGAAGTGTACAACAGCTTTATGTTTCTATATGAGGTTAATCCAACTAGACCAGGACCCTTCAGTGTGGAAAAGGGGAAGAGAAGGCAGGAAGACGCTGAAGAGGAGACAGTTGCTTACTGTTTCTCATAGCTCAAGCGCACGGGGCACATAATGAAGTTATCAGGCAGCAAGCTTAAAACAAGTAAAAGGAGGATAAAACACAGCTAAGCCAGGGAATTAATCATCCTCAAATACCAAGTAGTCGGAGTAGGAGTGGGATTAGAAAATTTGACAGCAAACAAATTCAAGGGTAGCTGTTAAACACAACAGGGAGCATTCAATCTCCAGTTCAGGAAGTTCCTCAATCACTGATTGCCAGATACTCCTTACTTCAATACTATATTCAATATTATTACATAATTTCCTAAGTTACCTGCTACTGGACACTGTCTTGAGATGGGTTACTGGACAGTCTTTGTTTTGACCCAGTTCCAACTATGCCTCTGTATTTTTGTGCAGTATAATCTAAAATACGCTGGGTCTAGGGCTGGAACTGACACAGAACCAGCCACAGTATCAATGAGATACAAGAGATTTCAGGCATGAGGAGATTCTTGGGAGCAGTGAGGAGTCTATCCCTGCATTTCTATGACTTTGTGGACTCAAGCTGTCAACCCCCAACAGTGCCTGTTTTAAGAATGATCATTTATTAATGTAATAAGCGAGAAGCTGAAGTCCAGTGTGAATGTAACTGAGATTTCCAATTAATTTCCCACAGGCAATGTGCAGTCGCCAGATGCCAAAGACACGTGGCTATTACCCAGCTAGGATCAAACTCTAAGCAGAGTTCCTGTGGTCAATGCCTTTGTATCCATTAGCAAATTCCCCAACTCAGCCAATGCCTTTGTTTTCATATTTCTGCAATGGTGGCAAGCATTACCCTAATTTTGGATGTAAACAGTGCCATTCTTAGCATTAGGAAATACATGCCACTGACTAGGTAAGAAAATAAAAGAAAAAGTGTCAAAGGCAAAGGTTCAAATTTAAATACTATTGGAAAAATGGGAAGAGAACTAGGAGATTAAAGTAAGATAACCCCATAGGAGACTTATTTTTAGAAAGAAATACACATGTATGTTGATGTTGATCTGACAGGCTATGTCAGGTTACAGAGCTCCGCAGAAAAAGGTCACCACACTTCTTACTAATGTATTATTTCTCATGCTGCTCAGAGCAGTAATCTCTGGCAAGCAGAGATCAGCAATATTAAAAGGCTACAGATCATGAATCATGTCATATTCTGGTCTCCAGTCAACTTCAGCTCATGTCTCTCACAATATGTTTTAATTTCTTAATTTTTTTAATTAATTTTTTTCATGTTAAAAAATTAAAACATTGTAAGCAACATGAGCAGGTAGAGGAACAGGAAGATAGAGGTCATGATTAGGGCAAAATGAACAAGTAGTATAGAAAGATTATGTAAATAAATGTCTCTAATAACAGTTCTTGATAATGGCAGAGTTTTTTAAGTAGAATAACTGAATACTTTATGTAATCTGCTGTGATAAGGAATGATGATAAGGACTTTCATAAAGAAAAGGTGACACATTGAACATCTGCCAATTCCTTGCCTTTTACCTCATGACTGAGTCTTTTGTACTTTGGATGAAACAGCCGGAGCAGCAGCTGATAGAAACAAGAAAGGAACTTGTCCAAGTGTATTTTACAGGCTATGCAAACATAGTGTTTATTAGACAACCAATTACTTCAAAAGTTAGTGTGTTTACAACAATTCATGTTTCTCCTCAGAAAACAGTAGTCTACCAACATCCCCAAATATGCTTATAGTTGTAAAACAAAAAAGTCGAATGCAGAATGAAATGTTGAGCTTATATCAAAACAGAACATTCTGAATACTTTTTTTAAAGTATTTGTATAAAAATGAGGTCTTAATAGAAAATTAAAAGCTCGGACTTGATTCAGTTGAGATGAAACTAAATTTTCTAACTGTGGAATTCCCTCCCACAGAACAAAACCTACAGTTTACAATCAGCTTTTAAATAAGGCTTCTTTATTTCCATTTAAAAGTTTTCCAGCTTGTTTATCTAAGGGTGGAGGAATGAAGTGCCCTGCCATTAAACCCTAACAGTATTTTCCATTAGTTAAAAATGTAAGATGTTCTTCTGGTCATCTCCAGTCTTCAGATTTTCTCAAGTACTATCCCTTGATATTTATAATCCACCGTTCTAGGAAACCAGGTTGACTGTTAATGTTTTGGATGGTCAGCATTCCCCCTCTGGGTATCCTACTGACCTACTGAGCTTTCCTCCCAGTCTAACCTCAAATCAGGAAAATCCTTTTGCTGGTAGAATAATTCTTTCAACATGACCTAGTTGCTACTTATGGCAAGATTCATCTAATACAACGTTTAATTTAAAAGCTTTTTTACTGCTATTACTGTTCAATAGCTTGGGTTGTTTGGTTTTTTCCTTCATTTCTGTACACAATTGTGGGATAAAATGAAATCAGGTGTCCTCTCTTTGAGTGAAAAGTTTGTCTCTATTTCAAACGTACAAAAGATATTTGAATATACCCGCTTCCTAGTTAGAGTAATTTTTCTCCTTTGTTGGGTGCAAATTCTTAAAGATTTATTATTCCACTACAATCATACCCCAGACTGATGCACATCGTATGATAACCTTATTGCGGACTATCCTTTTATTGGACCGCTAATCTCAGCACAATCTTATTTGCAGCCTGAACACATAGCATATATGTCACCTTGATTCATCTGGTAATTGGATAACAACTGCATGGGAGCACATCCAAAGAGCCATCACACCCTGCAAGAGGCAGAAGTAACCTATTAGCAGAGAGACCCATGAGAACGCCAGAGCCTCAAACAACTTCTAGAACTGCTCCTTGCTGTCATTGATGGTAATAAGGTAACCTACTGCTTCACAAACAGTGACTGTTCATAGAAAAACATTCTGTTTGAGATGACAGCAGCTTTTCGTAGAGAATGAAATTACTATTGCAATAGAGGCAATGATTCACACATAACCAAAACTGACAGGCTTTTTTTCCCATGAAGCACTAGTTTGTGCCATTAACACACAAAATATTAAGGAATCTACACAGCGCCAACTTGCAATGAAACTGTTTTTAGTTTAGTGTTTCTTACCAGTTATTTTTTTTCCAGGAAGAATTCCTCCAGTGAAACAGTAGGAACTCACTGATTTGCATCAGACTGCACAATACAACATGAGCTTGCAGGGCAGGAAGATTGTCTCAATATAAGCAGGCCAGCAGTTTTATCTCTTCAGAGATGTGAAATTTTATGGCTGGCCCCAAAAATTGGACATCATCTCATCTCATTCAAATAATGGCCAATTACAGGTATTAGGAGAATGAGAAGATATGAAGGACATTCTAAATACAGACAGGGTGAAATATTCTGAATTCCACCCCGTTAGAAAATGTGGTATGATACAGAATTTTGTTTTCTGCTTTTACAGACTCTGTTGCTAGGCTTGCATCCTTCATGAGGTCTATAAGGACAGGCCTGCGCACCTTCCTTAGCAGTCCTTTGACCTTAGCGGAAATCCATTCTGCACAACTTGTTAAGAAAAAGGACCATGACGCCTTCAATCCTGTGCTGCAGTACAATGTCTACTGCAAAGAAAATTAAATCCCTAGACTACAGCTATGCTTTCTCTCTTTGCCTCATAACCTTCTTCCTTATTTTCTTTACTTCCTCTGGCTAGAAAGCTAATTGGAGAACACATTGACCCAATTTTACATATAAATTTAACATGTAGAAGGGACAAGAAATTTAAAGCTTCAGCTTTCACAGCAGTTATAATTTAAAACTGCAGGTGTTTATTCTAATATATAATAGTGGAAAACTATATTTGCATGCAGGGTAAGTTATGAAAACGAGCTTTTTATTTACACTGCAAATTACGTTAGGGTCAAATAAAATTGTATGAGTAAACCAGACAAATAAAACTAATTCCATTATGAAGAGTTTCAGAAGAAGTCCTCCTTTATGCTGGCTCCAGTGATAAGATAAAGAGTTACCAGCAGTATATCATCAGAAAAATTCATTTGCTGATCACAAGCCTGGGGGAAATACGCTGTTACCTAGCAACTAGTGAGAGTAGCCTTTTTAAAATAAATTAACCCCTTGATGAGTGTCAAATGCATAACTGGTCTGCAGGATTTCAGATTCTTGCTCCTCAGCTTATCAGTAAGACTGTTTCTGACCACATCAGAATGAAAGCCATTTTTTTTGCCATTTCAAATGGCCTACACTTGGCCTCTGAAGACATAAAATTGTTACACATCTCCCTTCATAACCAACATCTCACATAAAGATGAATCTGTCACATTACATTGTGTCATGGTGCAAAGAGCCTCAGCCCAGAAGAGACCTCTGTGTGACTGAGGTTTCTACACAGCCCAGCTTTGGTCGAGATGCCTTGGGTTCCCATACAAGGGAACTACTGTGTATCTTTACGCTCCTTTCTGCATTAACCAGTGCAAAATTTAAATGTGGTACCAAAGTAATGCTGCCACAGGGGATCTCTAAAGATCCTGTGTGCATGACACACCTTTCACTTTGTTCTAAGAAATACACAGTTTGAAGTTTTTGCTTCGCAGGTATAAGTTGAGAAATAGTTACAATTTTCTGGTAATGGATGTGAATAAAAGGCAAATACTTGGGCAGCCAGCACATCCAGTGAGCCATGAACTCCAGTTAGACCCTAGAAACTAAAGGGTTTATTATGCAAATGACAATATGTTTGAAATAAACTCTCAAATTGCATCTATTACCTAAATGCCAAGAGACCACAACAACCTATCAGCAAGCCTGAGTTATCAAATTTGTTTCCTAGGACTGTATTTGCAATGGCTGGAATACCTAAGATCAGTCAGTCCTCATGACAGACATCAAACCCGATTGGTCTCCTGCAGCAACATAAATATGGAGCAAGACCACTGAAATTAATTGAGCTGTTGTACACATGAAATCAGAGTGAGATCCTAGAGGTCACAAACTTTTGACAAGGGCAGGAAAGCCCACCGTTTTCAAGGGCTGTACTCAGAGTTTTTTAGTAGGTAAATATAGAAGCACCACTGTCTAGAGTCAAACAACCTTTTTCTGTCCTGACCTCTGCACCTGATCCAGTGAGAGCTGAGCGTGTCACATAAAGTCATACAAAGCTTAATGGAGGCAGCAGCAAAACTCAAAAGAAACAGAATGAGATTCAGGGCATGAAGGGCACTCAGGATGTGGTTGTGATCAGCAAAAGCAGCTTCTCACATGGCCAAGTGTGGCAGATGTTGAAAGCTCTGTAAAGGTAAGTGAAACTGCAATTTTTCAGAAATTTCAAATCTATTCCAGTGTAAGTATAGGCAGGTTGGACTGCAGATGATATTTTCTTTATACACCCTTTTACTACACAACAAGACCTCTTATGTACAACATAGCCTCTTTTCATGCCACAATCCTGATATGTTATGGAGGTCTTAACATTTCTGAGGAAAGATCTTGAATATACCATACAACTTTGGTGGTTGGCCAGATCTTTCTATTTGCTGATTTTGTGATCCTTCTATTAAGTCCTTCAGACAGGTGACTTTTGCTCTGCAGTATGAATACCCAACTAGCTGCAATATTAGAGAGAAGAGCACCTTCAGCAGGGAAGGTTGGAAGTGTCCCAAAAAAAAGGGGAACATCCTATGTAAAGAGAAAATATGCAGGCAAGAGAAATTATATTAAATTTAAATGGAAACTAGATAAAACATTAGAGAACTGATTACAGAAATATGTTAAAAGAAAAACTATATGGTAAAAATTCTAAGGCCAGACATTTTACAGAAAAAGATTCTGAAGTGCGTGGTGACAAGCAAAAAATAGAGATCAGAGAAATTATGCGTGTGTTAATTGGAGTGGAAAACAATTGCCAGTGAAGCGATCACCTCTTTCTTTTAACTGCAGTTTAGTATTTCTCATTCTCTACATATTCTGACCTATTGTTTTATTTTACAATGCCCTTTTTTGACAATAATTGGCTTTATTGTCTCAACACTTTCACAGATAGCCATTTTTAGTTTCACAGCTTGACTTTTAATGATGTCTTTTCTGACCTTATTTTGCTATTCCCTGTGTGTTTTTAGTAACCTTACTTTGATTTGTTGCAAATGTGCTGACACAGCACTAATTCTGGTTTCAGCTTATTAGCTATAAGTAGGAGTTACACCTGAGTCCTCTTAATGTCACAAAGAAAATCTAATTTGCCTGTCTGTGCAGCCTGAATCCTTAAAACTCAAGGATAATGCAGCAACCTGTGAAGCACATGCATTCCTACAGGCAGCGCTAAAGAAAAATGTGATAAGTAATTAGGTTTCATGATTTATACATCTGTTTCTTCTAGATCCTGCTTGCTTCAAAAGTACTAATGTTTGATTAATGTGGCCTTCCTTTTGATATCTCAGCTGAAAATACTAAGTCCTGGGTGAACAGATGGTGAATTAAATTGAATGATAAGAGGGAAGAAGTTAAAGCGCTTTGAACATGAAAAAGGCAGGCACAAAATGCATTTTCATTCCTTAAAGGCAAAATATATAAAATATCTAGCTGACCAAGGGAGGACCCTCTTAAATATTCAATTTCTTCATTTGTAGTTGTCTACATACTTAATTTTTAATATTTTTAACACAGTGTGTAACTAACCACTGAAAACTCTAGTTCTTTCTCAGAGAATTGTGTTCATATCAATGCTAAAAAGAGAGTATACTTCCTCTGCAGCACTGCCTGTTCAGTCCAGGTAAAAACTGTTCCATCCTGGGAAATACTGTTTTGGTGGGGGTACACAGCACTGCCAAGACACCTAGCCCATGGACTCCAGATGTGTACCACCAGAGAAGAAGGGACCAACCGGAGAGGCAGAGGACAGGATATCTCTGTCCCATTAGCGGAAGAGGAAGGAAGATTCTTCCTCATTGTGAAGATTTCTGTAGTAGCCTGATAGAATTCCTGTAGAGACTCTGCGTCTGTCACCACCACTGCAGGGATACAGCTGAAAAGACAGGGCAGCTCCTGAAAATGTTCTGCTTCGGCTGAGTTTCTGTTGCTTGTGTTGCTAACATTTCTAAGCTCATTGTAAGGCTATCATATTTCTGGTTTATAACATCCTGTATCTCCCACACAACATGCTACATTTTACTGATGCATCAATAAATCCAAGAGCAGATGTTTGTGTGCGTCTCATCTGTGAAGTTATGCCTGGCTGTGATAGCATTTCAATGTATCGTGTTTTCTACTGCCAGTCCACTTGAAGAGACTTTGTTCTTTCCTTTCGGCTGCTAACCTTTCTTCTCCAACTCCCATTGCTTAACATAAAACCTTTGAACGGGAAGTTTAGATAGTTTTACACACATAAAAAGCAAGCAGATGTATAGAACATTTTTTTAATTCCTCCCTGTATCTTTCTGGGCTAGTTCTTAGAAGATTAAAGAAAACTATTAAGCACATACAGATGTGTCCATTTCATGTTCTGATCATCTGCTTTTTCAAAGTGGAACTTCTGTGGAGGAGCTGCCAAGAATACAGCTTACATCAAATAAAACAAGAGTATCACAACACAAGTGGATTTGTAAACAACCACACAGAAAACTACTAAACTCCAGCCAGAGGTTAACCAGGAAAAAAAAAAAAAAAAAAAAAAAAAAAGGCTTTATTATGGAGATTGATATACCTACACTAAATGCTTATAAGATCTTCTGGTTTCATCCAGATATTCACCCCCACAATACTTGAAGCAAGATATCATACAACCATGATCTTTGCATTACTAACATCATATTGTGGGTCAAAATTTTACTTATGGTCCTCTGTCTACTGTTTTTTCTTATTGACCAGCTTGCAGGGCACCTGGCCACTAAGAAGCACTAGGTCCTGGCACTTTGGTGGGATCGAGGTTATATGAATATAGTCCTCTTCACAAAACAAATGTGGTGCAGATCCTCATCAACCATAGCTGCACCTATGTTAGGCATTCGTGTACCCCACCCTTGTTATGACTCTAATCATGGCCTTAAGAGGAATAGGTTGGATGATGCAGTTGGGAGGGCCTATAACAAAACACATTAAGAAATCTCAGAATGTGGTGAGTTAGACCTGATTTTCAGAGGTACTGAGCTTTAGAACTAAAGCAGTTTGCTATATATTTTTCAATCTTTTCTAGGCGTATACTTTACCGCTGTTACCCATAAAGAGCTAAAAAAGCATGTGTCCTTTGGATAAGTGGATTACAACGTCAGTTGCAGGAAGAAGTAGGAATTCATTATTAATGCCAGATAAAGCTAGATCCCACCACTCCAATTTCTCTGCTGTGACAATTGGAGGCTGCATGTTCTGCAGATAAGGGAAGTACATATGCTTCTAGAAAGTCTGGAAAGCAGTTGTGTGTGTGTGTGCTTCAGTTCATTGGCTAATGGGAGAACTGAACATCAGATCAGAGTATAGGTGAAGATTAATAAAAATGCTTGCAAATATACAGAATTCAAAAGGTGGCTGGGTCTTCTATACCAGATGGAAAAAGATGTGAAGAGAGACAGAGGCAACAAAAGGAATCATTACAAATATTTCCTGTTCAGTTCTGCTGGTACTAGCAACATTGGTGTGCAACACAAGCAGCTGCTTAAGCTATTTTAAAGTTGCTTAACACCTGCTGGAGATGAAGTTCCATATTTTAAGATCATGTTACTGGCCACACTGTAACATGGTGTCACTCCAAGTAATGACAATGCATGGTAGCAGGGATTTAAAGGTGTTAAATATTCTCTAATTCTATCTAAATTTAATTGCTATTTTAGCATGCAGCATATATTTGCTTCACTATTCTTTTTCCTAAACAACTAAATACAGTGTGTAAAACACAACAGCGCATAAATACTGCAGTACTCAGAAGATTTTCTTCATATTTGCTCAACCACAGGAATTACTGAGATGAGAAATGAACTGTGTAATTTAGACTTTAGAATTTATTTATGACTGAACAGCACTGCTTAAGAATCTTCTTGTTAAATCTGTAGTGATCCAAAGAATGTATTCATAATACTCCTACAATCACTGGGAGATGGCTCAGTGTCTTCAGTATCCTCTCTAAATTTATTTTTCTCCCCCCCCCCCCCCCCCCCCCCGCATTTAAAATTCTCAGATACAACTTTATCGGTACCTCTGCCTCACCTAATCATCTAGGCACCTGTTCTCTAACTGAGTCCAGGTCTCACCCCATAGGTAGGTGTCACCACAGCCAGGTCCCCTGCAGAGCCTAAGCTGGCTGGCACGCCTAGATCACAGCACCATCCGTGTGCAGGGTCAGAGAAGAGGATGTCACCTTCTGTGCAATGGGCTAATTGCTAAAAGAGCTATGCAGAAAGCAGGAGGTTTGGCTTTGTGCCCCTCCAGAGCACGAGAGAAATCAAACCCATCCTCTCTGGTTTTTGCCTGTGGTTTTACAAAAGTCCTCATGCCACCCGCAGATGAAATTTCCTCTGACACCCATCTCCCTTTCTCCTCTCTCTACCTGCCACATGGTCTTGTCCATGCCCTTTTATCTGCTCTGACGCTTGCCAGACCCTTCACAGAGATGCCTTACCTGACTGACACAGCAACACCAGAAAAAATGAAGCAAACACCCACCCTCCCTTTCCTCTGGTAATTTCTGCCATGTCAGTGAATTAAATCAGCTTATGAAGGTCTAATTAGTGTCAGGGGCAAGTGTTAAAGGAATAGCACTCAGGAGCAGAATCTGTTCTTCTTTCGGTGCCAACGGGCTATGATATTAGCTAAACCCATCTCATGCAGATGTGTTTTAAACTGGTGGCTGGTCACCAGGCTAAAGGCTAGACTGTCCTGCATAGGCTGCCTGAGAAAGTTACCTTCTGCTCTCCTTGCTGTGTGTGCCACTTAAGTGCGCCACTACATAGCCAGGAATGCAAGCCTAGGAGTTCACAAGAGAATGAGCAAATGACAAAGAGAATTGGTTTGCAATGTAATGGTGTTCAAAACAGGTCATTATTTATTTTTGCCATCTTATTGCTGATTATATGAGGAAAAAGAGAAGTTTAAGTGCTCTTCCTTGCAAATCACAAAACTTTGCAATTTTTTCTTCCTGACTTGTTAAATATCCATTTCACTTCTTTACACACGGTCTTAACAAGTAACAAAAGCATAATAGATTACCAATGACAAAATTACATGGTTTATGGCAATGCAGTGATATTTCTGATCTTTTTTCCCCATGTCTGCTTCCAAAATAGAAATGTTAATAGAATGGAATGTCCATGCATCTAACCACCATGGCATTCGCAAAGGAACACTTTTCCCATATATTTTACCTTTGATCTGAAGAATTAGTTAAATGATCCCTTTTTCATAATAGTCATTATCAGTTTTCACCTCCAAACCCAAAATCTAAATGCAAAATGAAAGACTACTTATAAACATGCTATTTTAAATCTGACAAATTTAATATGGGTTTTAATAAATGCTTCCTGTGCTCATCACAATTTTGCAATTAAACTGAAGGAAAACATTCATTTTATACTGACATTGAACTGATGATAAGACTATCTCCACTATATTCATGTTTAACTCATCCATTATTACATTACTTAATTAGGAAAAAGGAAATGAAGTAAAGTCTCCTTCTCCCTGGGTGATCAATTAGACTTCCTTATTCTCCCCCCCGCCCCCCCCCCCCCCACATTATTAGGGTTAAAATGAAATTACAGGGATTAGTTCCTATTTCCTTCTGGAAGCATGGAGCTCTGTTACAACAAATTATTGAGCTAAAATGCAAAATTTAGATTAAGAAATAAAGCCCTAGCACTGTAGTAACTACTTGGTTTAAAATGTGCATTTCAAGGGAAATATTTGTAAGCTTATTAAAGTATTGATCAGTTGATAGTCAAACAGCAGGAGGACTGAAGATCACAGTGAAGAATCTCAGTTAAAATGCTGTTCTCCTTTTGTAATTATTCAGGAGGATAGTTACCTGCTCTCATATTAGTACAAAGTTTATTTCATTTGTTACACTTTAAATGCACTTTCTGTGAAGATTAATGAAAGAGTTGATTGGAGACGCAGTCAATAATTAATAAGCCTGATCCCTATCTAGTGCATATATAATTAGGACAGGTGTGATTATTCTTTCTTTGTTAACAGTTCAAGAAGTATCTTGTGCCTAATGCATCCAATCCAGGCACCAGCATTTAGCTCCATATGAAAAATTGACTTCAAGATATGGCAAGATGTTGCCTGGCAACAGCTCTTTTATTCTGAATGGCATTTTTGGGGCAGAGAGTGAAAAGGGAAGAGCTGGAAGGGAAGTTCGACTCGAGAGGCCTGCTCTGAGCTAGATTCCCGTGTTACTACAGGACTGTGATTCTGCTCAGGATGGATGTGGATCCCACAGGGGACTGCGTTTTGTGGCTCTGTCAGTTTATAGGATTGCAGACGGCTCCACTTTCCCTTTGTGTCCAATTCAAGCTGCATAGTTTCTTTTTTGACCCGGCCAAACAAGCCTTATTTAGAGATGCAAATAAACTGTGTTTATTTTGGTGTCAGCCACATGAGGAAGAGCTGTGATGTCTGGTTCCAGAGAGGAGCACTTTTTCTTTGGAATACATGCCAGGATGGCCATAATGAAAAAAAAGGATCCTCATGCAGACCTGGGCTTACTTTGGTATCTGTACATTGCACAGCAGTCCTCCTACTCAGCCCTCCCAAATGCTACTAAAATTTCCAGCTCTGCACATGTGGCAGGAGTGGTTCATTCAGTCGTGGGACTATAAGTAGCAAATACACATTCAAAATGTCCTTTCTCAGAATACTTGGGACCTATGTCCCCATGACCCTCAGCTTGGGCTAGATAGGATAGTTCAGTCACCTTTTTAGTTTTTTGGAGGGCTTTGTTCTGACTCAGTTATAAGTTAGTTTATCTCTAACTAAAAAAATAGCCCAAAGGAAAGGAGAAGGTGGAGAAGTTTGGGGAAAAAAAAAACAAACCACCAACAAAGCAATACTCTCGGAAGGCAAGATGTGAGCTTAAAGGTATGTTAATATGCCCACAGTACCACCAAGAAAGCTGAACAGAAGCTAAAAAAGGAAAGAAAAAGACCCAACAAAACCCACAGAACTTAATACCAGATATTTTATTTTTCTATCATATGTCTGGACTATCTACAACTCCAATGTGTTTCTCTACAAAAGCAGTATTAGTTTAGAAAAAAAATTGTGTGACTGACTGCCCATGAGACTTTAATTGGGAAAAGAGATCAACTCCTGCAAAATCCCTAGATATTTTAACAGCAGCAAATCAAGAAAACAAGGTTCTGACTCTGCTGCTTATGATACCACCTTGTGAGGACTGTAATTTTCCTCCCCGCCGTGCTGCCATTCTCTTCCATCTATTCCCTCCAGGAAGAAAAAATAAAATCAATTGTTTCTTAAGTCACTTGAATCATTATCCAACAGTTTCCTTTACATCCCATTGGGTTCATATTTTAGAGTGATTTTGAAAGGGTATTGCTAACCTTTGAGCTTTTGACTGAGCTTGTCCTTGTCAAAAAATCCAATCTACCTTACTACTTCTGCTTTAGTTTTGTTTTTTAAAGTAAACATGGCATGCATGAAGAGTGTGGAGGAGACAAGTGTCTGATATGTTAGCCTCCATATTAAAAGGGGTCTTGCTTTACTTTGTGAGCTCTTTTGATATCCCAGAAAACAAATTATTGGGGAAAAATATCAACCAATTTTTTCAGGTTTTGTTCATGAATGCTGGATGCAACATGGGAGGATTTAGATCTATTTTGCTGGTTTTGTTTTGAGGTAAAATTAAAAAAAAAAAAAAAAAATTGAGATAAAAGCAAAGGGAATGACCTTACTATGAACCACATCCTCTAGGTCTGCTTTTAAGCTTACACTTTTTCTTTAGTTTTCTGCTCTTGCTTTCACTTACAGCATTATTGGTGATAAAAACAATGGGAAATACTAAAAAAAATACCACCTGCATGCAACTGACAGCCTTTTAATGCAATTATCAATTGGGCCTTCTCTGAAACACGGTAAAATCTTACCTAGACCCATGTTCCCACCATTTTATGTTTCAAAAGGAAAGGATCAGCATAGATGTGTCCTGGGGTCAGAAAGCAATTTACTGTCTGTGCTTATAAAATAAGGATTCGTGCAAATGATAATAACAGTTGTTAGTTTATTTAAACCACAACTTCCTGAACAACTGCCCCGCTATGGGTGGAGGGGTTTGGTGTTTCTCAGCCTAATGTTTGAACTAAACAAGAAAAAATGGCATACACTTTTTCTATTCAAAAAATGTTTCAAGTTTGATTTCCGATACTGCCCCTCAGAGTGACTGCAAACTTGTCATGGTGTTATCTGGAAACTGCACAAATATAGTATGTGTTCAACTATGAATGGAAATACTGTTAAGCGTAGGATTTGGGACAGTTACCTGTCAACCCAGCCTGAAATTCTTTCTCTCTTTCTAACAGCAGCTCCTTGACAGTTAGTTTCTGAGAGCAGCCTTTCAACCAGTGGTATATGAATGTACTAGTAATTTAATCCGGAACATGTTTTACTAGTTTGCTTTACAAAATGTCAAAGGCAACATCAGTAAAGCTTTTCATAAAAGGCAATAGACGTAACAGCTGTTTCCCACTTTGTCTACTATAACCATCACTCTCTCAAGAATGAAATTCAATTGATTTGACAGGATTTCTTCTTGATAAATCCATGCAGCCTCTGTCTTATTGCTTTATTATCCAAATGCTTTGAAATGGTCACATACAATTTGTTCCTACATCTTCCCTAGAAGCAGTATCAAGTGGGACTGCTCTGTAACTCTTCATGGTGTCCTTCCGCTTGACTTTTTTAAAGATAAGTATCACAGTTGCCTTTCTCCTACCCTTCCTTTTTCTTTGAAGAGATCTTGAAAATAATTGCTGAGGTTTAGAGAGTGCTGACTGGAATACACATAACTTATGTCTGTATTCTTTCAAGGCTTGCTCTTCCATTTTCTTGCCAGTTATTTAACCCTTAGTTAAAACTAGGTTTTGCTCAGGCAGCGATCATGAATAAGCTCTAATTGCCTTTCTGTGAAGAGAGAAGCAAAAGATATAGCTGAAATGCTTCAGCCTTCCCTGCTTCCTCCATTATTTCCTTTCCCCTTTGTTACATTGCTGAACTGTATTCTCCTTTGTAGCCCCCCCTACACGAGTTTACTTTCCACATTTTTTCAGTCCTTGCAACACACTGAAACTCAATTTGTGCCTTAGTATTCTTAATTTATGGTTACATGCTCATGGTAATCCTTTAAATTCATGTGCCACTTGGTTGTACTGCTTTAACAGTATAACTCAGGCGCATCACCTTTCCAGAAAGAATTCAGTTTAAGCTGAATTCAGTCCATGCCATTTCTGCATTAAAGCACAGGCTTTAGCAGTGGAAGTTTATGCGTGCTGGCATAATGGTGTCCCCATCAGCAGTTGTAAAACTAAGGCTGCAACTGGACTGTTTTTCCCGAACTCATATACTGCCTTGCCCCCAGCAATGTGTCATCTCTCTGCCTCCACTCTGCCTGCAGGTTTGCCTAAGAGGTCTTTATCAGGGATGGGTTAGAAAACACACAAGTAGTTCTTTCAGCAATTCTGACAGATGATACAGGCAAATTGGGAGAGGTTGTAGGCAGGAATCTTCTTCGCCAACATGGCTCTTCATAGACACAATGAGCGTCTGCTCCCTATTACCAGTAGGAAAGTACACTCCTAGAGAAATTTTACACCAGTATAAAATTAAGGTGTAAGCCAGATCTGTGAATTCCAGAGACAAAAGGTATCCCTTAAACTACATCAGTCAAGCACAATGTTTGCTTTCACCTTCCTTTCTGTAGGAACTGCCATTAAATGTGTAACAATCATCATGAGTATCACTTGACTGTAACAAGTGGTGTTTTCCAATCTGCCATATCTTGGCAGAATTGAACATACATTTAAGTATTGACATTGATATATTAGTTCCTTCTTCAGCTGACAGAACAGCTGAAACAATCAGTGACTTGGTCAGAAAGAACAGACATTTATTTGCACATCATCACTGGTGATTTGAGCTGTGGAAATAAAAACCGGACTTCAATAGTCACTTGCTACTTGTGCGGTTGAAAAAGAAATACCCCAACACTTGCTCTGTTATTTTCAAGACAGACATGAAAATGCTTTAGGAAAGCTGAGAATAAAAAAAGGGGACTGCAACTAAGTGGATTGATTGTTGATGGTACCATTTGCAAATGACAGTACTAATGTTAACTTTATCAACCACTCTGTTACAAAATAAGGTGAGATGAAAATGAACTTTTGCTTCCATTTAATTGCCCAGCTTACATACTGAAAAATACATTAAAGTACAGTATAGGTAAGTATAACCTGATTTTGAGGGTCGGGTAATATTTTTTCCTCACATATCAAAAGAATTTGAGAATCTTGAGTATATTTAAATTTGTAAGCCTTGGCACATACATCTGGTTAGGTACATCCCACAAATCAGTTATTTCTATATATTTTAGTTAGAAAGATCTTACTATGTTCTGCAGATTTTTAAAAATACTAGATTATTAGATTGCCCATTTGCAGTTTTTTAATTTTTGTAAGACAAATGTTAGAAAGACAAGTTATATTTCTTCTACAAATTGCTAAACCAATTTTGTGACAGTGTTAATAATGTGACTTTATAGGTGCTAAATTTTATGTCATAGTGTCCTAAATGAAAAAAAAAGCTAGAACGGTATTGGCAAATTCCTTGGTCATGAATTTCCAAAACACGTTTTAGAAAAGCATTAAAAATAGCAAGTGTTTTCATCCAGTAAAATACATAATCTTTCAAATAACTACCCTCACATTTTTGTTTCTCATTATATTTCAGTGAACAAAATTACTTCAATGACCTTTAACTCCTCTTTGGTATAAGAGGAAGTTGACCTTTTAGGAAACAGTAAGTCTTAGTGAGAAGCATCTAGCAGACATGCAAAGTTAGCATCTAAGCCTGGTGGGACTGTCCTTAGAAAAGATCACTACATAGTAGAACGCTGCTTAGCTGGCCTACTGGGTTTCACTTCTCATGTTAAATTGGTTGCAGCTAGAACATAATCTTGATTGCATGGTCTTTTTATATAATTTTGTTTAAATGCATTTTTACCTGTAACTGAGTTTCTAGCCTGGCAACTGAGAACTCAACCCTTTACTTCACTATCAGAAACTTGTATCCTTTGCTTTTATAGACAAAATAAATACAAACAAAATGGTATTGTAGACAAAATCACTTGCCACCCAGGGCAAGTTTGGGAGTACAGGTGACACAACACGTTTCTTGCTGTGTTGCCTGGGCCTATCTGGAGACTAGCATGTCTCCATACTTTTGCCTGTAGTCATATACTTAACCAATCCTACCAGATCATCTTTGAAAAGGGTATCAGTTTTTATTATGACTGTTGCCATTACACTCCATGGCAAATTAAAAGTCGTTAAAATTTTAAGCCATCTAACTAGCATTGAAGTGATGCAGATTACAATGTTATGATTTTGTTCTTTTCCATAGCAACCATTTTTCTGAACTATCATATTTCCTACCAAGAAAACAATTATCTAGTCTAAAACAAGACTTAATCATTTACATCATCTAATTTGACCCACAAAAACTTAACTGTTTCATCTTGCTCTTTATTCACATGATAAATGAAGGAAATAAGTGATATTCCTTAGAATAGGTGAGTGGTTGCTATTGTCCTTGAGGTTCTTGTTTGTTCTTTTCTTCTGATAAATGTTGGCTTTGGGAACCAAAGTTCCTGACTTACATCAATAATGAATCAAAGGTGCCTATGCTTGACTCTGAGCACTGTTACAGGTAGTGTAAATGCAGACATCTCAATTCCAGGGAGCAGCCCTGCCCTCCTGTATGCTTTCACTACTGTATCTTTCCAGCTTAAGGGCCCTTCCTACAATTCACTAACTCCTTCAAGTCTGCCAAAAACTTTATAAATAATGTAGTATGAGAAGTATTCGTTCTACATACATTTGAATAACTCCTAGCTTGCATTTTAGTTTTCCCAATAGACCATACATGGCATACCAATAATAAAGGTGGCATGTGTTTAGGGTGTCCTTTTCCTAAACTTGTTTTCCCTCCCTACAGGGTTCCATCAATTTAAGGCTCCTACTAGCACACTTGGTGTGACAGTTTCCATTTACAAGGACAGATATTATACTATTCAGTTAATTTATTTATGATACTGAACAATCATTGTATAAACCCGTTGCTTTGGACATCGACTTGTAATCAGGGGCCTCTCGGGTTGAGACTGCTTACAAGGGTAGGACTGTCATCTGCCCATCCTTTACCAGTCGCACAGATATCTGACAGCTGCATCTCCTAAACTATGGGAGCGATTATGGTTACTTTAAAATCTTGTGCTATGAACAACGGTGTTTCAAAGTCTGGCTGTTGAGAAACTGAGCTGTCTGCATAGCAGGAAGGCATGGAGCACCTCATCAGCCATCCCAAGTTAAACTTTCATTGCTTGTCAGTCTGACCCTGCAGTCTTTGATTCAAACTGATGGTTAGAAATGAAAAGATTTCAAGAGTATTATTTGGAACATTTATTTCCGCTGTATCTTTGACCGTTTATTTAATTGAAAGCAAGAAATTTTCCTTTTATAAATTTTTCATCAAAGTAAACTTTCTTTTGCCAGTAAAGAAAACTCAATACATATAATTAAAAATCATAGGTGCTAGCTGTGGCAATATAATTTCTCAATTCTGAATCTCAAAACACCTAACAAACTTCATTTACTGATAGTATTGATCCACCATTGTTATGTAGATAACTAATTGCCCACATTTACATACCCTATTTTAAAGCTAGAATTGGGCTTATTGGGCAGGAAGTAAAAATAGGCTACATTTTTGGCACAATCCAACCCAAACAAGAATATCCATGTTTCCTTTACCTAGAAATTTTTAGGCAAAAAGTCGTGTGTCATCTCTGAGACAGATGAAAGAGCTAATCATGCTGAAAGGATCTAATTCTATAGCACTCCAGCCCTGCAAAATCTGGGAATGTGGCAACATTGCAGCAAGAAGAGTCTTGCTGAGCAGCTGAACACTGCAGACTGACTGATCCGGAGCTCTGTCGGACTGGAGCTCATGTGCAGCTCTGCTGATTTGCTGAACTCTGTGGAAGCAGAGAAACAGAATCAGCAGCCTGTGATGAAACTTTTCATCTCCCTATAATTCAGAGAGCTAGCCCAGCAGGCTTTGAACTCATCAAAACTCAGATGATGCACTTGGAGCAGACCTTTTAAGATGGAGCCTATTTTATCTGAACATTATACATCTTCTGATCATGAGTAAGGAGAGCTGTTTCAGAGATGCCAAATCTTTCTATAGTTAAACAGTTTCCTTTTAAGCTTGACTTTTTATGCATGAGATATTTTTGGATCAGATAGGTTCTACAAAAGCATTAAAGATTCATTTACATTCACAGTGAAGAAAAAATATTTTCCCCTGAGGGAGCTGGAAAGCTCTGAAAAACATACGTTGTGTCACACCAAGTTTAATGGGAGGGGAATGATATCTTGTAACTGGCTTTTCATAATATCAGTATGTGCTAAGGTAAAAAATAGTACCAAGCTCCTCTGCATACAAATTAAAACCTTTCTTGGACATGTCTCCTCCCTTAGTGACTGACTAACTGGTGTTCAGGCATTTACTGTCCCTACCTCGAGTGGCACACACTTAAATGAGTGTTATTTTTTCAAGGACTAATATCCCAGCTTTAAATCTGGCTCCTTAGCCCAGAGAGTTCACTATTTTAATTGTGTCTATGTCTTGATCTCAACACTATTTATATAAATAACAACTACAAATATAAATGCACAGTTTGAGATTTATGCTAAGTGCCTACACTCCACTAGAACTGTAATCCCGTTTGCCCCTGTATGTTAGGTAACTTCATTTTGGAAATAAATGTCATAATTATCATAAGGTAAATGAGATTTAAAATGTTAAGCTACATACTTTGTTCTTTCTTCATATCTTCAGAACTGCTTGGATGTCAAAGGCTAATGACAGTGTTACATGAAGTTCAAGAAAGATTTTTGTCCTTTGAAAAATACTAACACATAGAATTATGCTTAAAAAGTGGTTAACCTTACTGAAATCATATTACAGTACATTACATTAACTATTGAACAGCCATTTATTTCACAAGACTGTTATTTGTTTATATTGAATATAGTCTCCTTTCAGCCTCATTTGGAATAATCACATGCATGTCATCTTAGAACAGTTTCACCACATGGTTGTCATCCACACATAACTCTATAAATCTTAGGTACACTGTTAAGTATGGGATTTCCAGACAGGATCACAGTGCAAAATAAGGAGTACCGGTCAGCAGACATTAACTAGATTTAAGAGTAGATGGGTTTGCAAGAATATTAAGAGAGCCTCAGGAAATGGGAGGTGAAATACATACGGATTTATAAGCTGAAGGCATCCCCCAGTTTCTTCTGTAAAACTATTAATGTCGTCATGACAGCTTTATTGTTTCCTTAGTTAAAGGAGTATCTCTGGGCTGCAATTGTCAGAAACACAGAGCCACAGCTAGCACATAATGTCCAGTGCTTCATGCACAGCTGTTCCAAATATTGAGCCTACTAGCAAATCTTGTTGCTGATGATGTGACCTCCATGGGTGATACTGATTATGGAAAAGTTGAAAAAACATTGGTTTCTGTCTATTCTCCTTTTGATTTTTACATCAGTATTTTCAGAGTAGACAATATGCTTTCCCACCTTTGCAGATCTACACTCAGGTGTAAGTGGGGACATGAAAACAAGCAGTTGTTGTGATGTGTGACCTATATTCTCTCTGTAACTTTTGGCGGGTCATTGAACATCTTTTCTTGATTTCTGCCTTGGCAAAATAAGTGCTACCATTTTAGTATAGTATGCGATATAATGATAAAAAAATAAAACAGGTTATTTCCATTACTGTATCAGCAACTTCTTTCAGAGAACTGTAGCAGAGAATTTGTTTAGTAAACTACTTCAAACTGCGACAAACTGATAGCAGAATGAATGTATACAAGTTGAACAAAACTGCTGAAGAAAGCACTAATTATAACAGTATCTCACATTAATGAGCTTTGTGTTGTTAGATAGTAGTATACTATGTGGTACTGCCGATTCTGAGAATTGAAAACTTAAAAGCCATTTCCCAAAAAACATAACACTGGCATTAACATATATTATTTTAAAAAATATAAAAATTCCTTTTTTACCTTTCAGACCACACTCAAAAAAGTCTTCAACAAATTCAAGGAACTTGTTCCTATGAGAATGGAATCTAAAGGGGAAACAAGGGTCCATCAAACCAGCATTTGAAAGAGGTAACATTAAAAATAGTGAATTATTCCAACAAGCAAGAAAACCAGGAAATATACTATAAGACTAAAATGGTGACATCAGAAGCTTGTTAATGCTCTGAAAACCAAAAAAGAGTCACAGAAACATGAAACGAATGACACATTGCTAGGGTACAGTGCAAGATAACAGCTGAAGCACGTAAGGACAAATTAGAAATTGGAAGTATTCAATGGCTTTCTTCACCCTTTCATTTAAAATAAAAAGTATTCTGACCCAATTTTTCATACATATAAAGTTTAATAATAAGGTAGTAGGAACACAGCTTTCAGAACAGGAAATGAACAGGCTAGAGGATATTTAGATGTAAATTTAAAAATGTTTTTAAAGTGTAAGTAACTGAAATCAACAGGGCTTGATGAAGGTCACCCTAAAGCAATGGTTCTCTCGTGAATTTTCGGCTCCCACATCTGACCACATTTTCTCTCTCACAAGACAAAGATAAGTAATTTAAAAAGAAGCTTTCTATTTAATTTTCTCAAGAGGAGAAAAAGCAGAGATTGAGGAATAATTATGAAATGTCATATATACAGGAAATACCCTTACTATCATATGCTTGAAGCAGTTTTAAATTTATTATCCAAGCAGCTCACATTATTAAAAAGTTTGGACAGTACTTTGACAAAATCTGTGTCCTTGACAATTCTTCTCCAATAGCAGCTAAGTAAAATAGATGCCACATTATTTGTCCTTTAACATTACTGTGACAGTTTTTTCCTACAAAATCTTATTTAAATATTGTAATTTGAAGGAGTATCAAATTCTATTACCACTCAAAGCATTTAAGAAAAACAGTAGGAAGTAATTTTTCACACTACACATACTAAACTGTAGAATTTGTTAATATGGAATGTTATGGACATCAAAACCATAAATGATTAAAGATCAGTTGGACAAGTTCATGGGCAAAAACCTCTGACATGTAGTTTCAAGGCTCTGGAAGTCCTGTAGGTCACAACTCTTTAAGTTTGGAACAGTACATTGGGAGAAATATCCCTATATACTTCCTTCAGTCTTGGAAATAAGTGGTTGCATTTTTGAAACAAAATTTAGTGTCAAATTTTGCATTCATTTAGTTCTCCAGTTATAAGTACTCAATAAGATGAAAAATACTCTTTTCTAATCTGGCACAGGCAAGCAGCAGTCAGATATCATACATAATTCATGCCTGTTGAGCCAGTCTTCAAACACTGAGTGTTTTAATAAAGAGGTAGAATTTTCATTTTTTTTAAAGACAGATATCTCTACAGATGTAGGAGACTCCAAAATGCACTGCCAAAAAATTAATATAGGTTTAATACTTAATATCATGAATTTTGCTTAAGTCACTCAGGCAGAGCAAAGAATTATCTGGTAAAACATTTACATATATAAGTATTATGTGTATGACATATTTACAGCGTAGCATGTGACTGTACAAAGCCAAAGTGGCTATAGCACTTGAAATATTTAAAGATGAGAGAGCTGTCAACCAATCTTAGCCTGTGGGGAAAAAAAATTTTTATCCAAAGCAAAAAACACAACATAGATTAGAATGAGTGATTAATAGATGGGACCCCGAAAGTAAGAGCCCTTGAGACAGAGATGTAAAAAAAACCAAGACAAGACAAGCAGGTAATATTTAAAATACTTGCTTTTAAAGAATAGTTTCTGGTGGTTTTTTAAGTTAATCACACTTATGGGTATCGGTGAAAAGAATGCAACTTTGAGGCATTCATAGTGTCAGGATGTTGTCTGGAACCCTGGATTTCCTCAAGGGAGCTGAGGTATTTTTTTAATTCTACATTCATCATACAATTTCCAATCAACCCACTTCAGCCACCTAGAAGTACATTTTGTGTCCTTTAGCATTACCACTACTACCAGCTTAACCTCAAAACTGCAGTAATCACAATTATGTGTCTGCTTGGTCAAACAGGTAGAAAGAGCTTGTATTTGTGCTAAATATCATGCAGATGTATTATTCTCCATAGCCTAGTGATTAGTACTCTTACCTTATTCTCCCAAGACTCTTTATGTGTTTTATGATGAACACTCACTCAGCATAAAACAGAAATAATACTCACAAAACGTTCAGAATAGATGATCACAATTATCCCCTCTGGCCACTCGAGCTATTAGCTTATACATCTGCAGCAAAACATTGGACATTTTTCTAATGGGATGCTCTTATGAAGAATTGAATCTCTGACCGATGCTCTGCCAATGTTGCAAGTAAACAACCTCAGGGTTCCTCAGTTGAGGCTCTTCTTTTGCTGTTATCACTCCAGATGTCTATGAAATATGACTAGATATCAGCCAAAAACCTTTTGGCTATTAATAAATGCCATTTCTGGTTAGAATTGTGTTTTAGCAAAAACATTTCAAAGGCCTGCATGCTACAAATAAGATGGTTTCATTCCTGACCTTATTATTTTTCCATTTGACAGTCAGCTCCCTGACAGATCAACCCAGCTAAAATATGTGGGTAAAATACTGCTGTAAGCAAGTTATGTATTAAATGTTTTAACCTTGAAAATAAACACAAATCTTTTTTTACCCCAGTAACTGAAAAAGTGAACAAAAAGTGAATGTTTTTTCTCAAGTTTGCCTTGACTATTCAGATCTGATTAGAAACTACAGGAATACCTGAGGCTGAATTAAAAAAGTGAACAGCAAGTATTATGACAACAGTGTCTATATGAAGTTTAACTTTTGTAATTCTGAAGTATATATAAAAGGTAATATTTCTACCACGGTTTCTAAAAATGGATCAAAACACCCCATCAAAGGAAACAGATCTATGATTTCTAGACTAAGGAGTGCAGTAACATTTCCCCTTTTCACCACCTTGAAGCTGCTTCTATTGAAGGCAAAGCTCCCAGATGGATATAGCTCAAAAGACAGAAATTAAAGCAGTGATGCTCTTGTCACTCTTTCCCTTCATTCGCGCACTGAATAAAATAATTTCCCTCATAATGCAGCTCTGTTTGTCTCCTATTTTACTTTCCTTTTCTCATGTAAAGTAGCTACATTCACTTCTATATTTTTGGAAGCTGCAGAATACCAATGACACAGAAGAAAAATACAGTGACTGTGCCAATATGCAGAGACTGATAGAAAAATACAAGATAATGAAATGCTCCCTCAGTGTCTTTGTTTTCAAGATACAGGTTTCCTAACTTTTACTTCTTTCTCTTCTTTTTTCCACGTGTTGTGTTTTCCTTTTCTTCAGTCCACCCTTCCTCCTCTTCATTTACCTAACCTTTCTCTTATTGTTTTTCTATTGAAAATAACATTCAAACTTCTGGTTTTCCTCATGAACTCCAGTAAGAGGATATAGCAAAAAATCCCTGCACTTCCTTTGCGAAATGAGTAACCACAAGCAGTGGATTTTCACTAATACTCTAACATGAACAAACGGTGGGAAAAAAGTGCCTCTCCCTCCTAGTGAGTGCGTTCAGGCTGCTCATACCACAAACGTGGCTCTGAGAGTGGTTCAGCCCCTGACCTGCTGCTCTACCTGTGAACATTCAGGTGCAGGAGGAAGCATTCATTTGGCAGAGCTGTGGCCTTTTTCCTTCAACAGTCCTCCACACCAATCAACGGAGATGGCTGGTTGCAGAGGAAGAAGCAGGCTGAAAGACCTTTGGCTGAGAAGAAAGCAGCAGGACTGAGATGTTGATGCTACCTATCTTGGCTGAGTATCTCTCCATACTCCTTTAGTCAAAGTCAAGAGGCTGACTCTGAGCACCTAATGTTGCAAAGTAGATGTGTAAAACAAGTGGGTCTGGACACATTCCTTATAATTCTTTTCCAATGATCCCTCTGTGGAAGAGGGAGGCTGTAGGTAAAACCAGAATAGACTGGACTGACTAAACCAGAAGGCTTCAGTTGACTTTCACTTCTTTTTCATTTCTATTTCCTTTACAAGAAAAGGTTGCTATACTGCCCTTGCTTGATGCCACAAAGGGCTAAATAAATTCCTTAGATTGCAGTAGTACTGCAAATTGTAATTTATGAAATATCCAAGATAAAGATTTTATGGCAGGTAATTCCATGTTCAATCCTCTGCTTACTGATGGCAAGCTGTGACCAGCAAATGTTTCTATACAATCACCCTCACTGCAGTTGTATAGTGATATTAGTTTCAGTGCTTTCTCTTAATGGTAATATTTCAAAGTGATGCCGAGTTGCATATTCATGCTTATTAGCATAATTCAGCACATTAGGAGGCATTCAGGAACTGGAAAATGTAAGGGGCAATGCATAAAGGGATATTTTCTTTTTAAAATATATACAGATGGCGAGCCATTACAAAAGGACTGAATGGCAACATAGAATAAGCAGGAGGTGTGTACTTGAGGAAAAGCTGTCAGGCGATATGCATGTATCCGTGCTGCATGGGCACAGCAATCAGCAACATCCCAGAAAGTATTGCTACACTGCCGGTAATTCTCTCAAAATCAATTGAGTCCCCTAAGGCAATGCAATATACTGGAAAACAAGATTGGTGCAACCTACATTATGATCATGGGAAATTAAAACACTAGTTCCCTTTGTTAGAAGAAAAGCAACCTGCTTTTCAGAGGAAACGTCATAGACGCAGCCCCCTCTTCATGATTTGCATATTGTGTTGCCTAAACCCTACTGGTATTCAGGAACTGAACAGTAGTTGATCCTGTAACTGGAGTATGGCAGAAACACAATTCTCTATGTTGTGCAGCCTGCCTGGTCCCCTTGCTTTAGCTTAGCACTGTCAGCACCCCCATCCATATGTAAAATCCACGCTTTGTTAGGATCTCCAGCTTGAACTCCCTGAGACTAGTGTAATATTTAATGGTTAGAATGTGGATGAAATGGCTTGTGAGTAGCTTGATGATGATCTAATTGTCGCCTAAAAGCTTAAGAGAGACCAGTGACAATGTGACAACTGTAATTTTTGTTCATTTCACATTCTTTAACACCATTGGTTACTTCACAGAAGCACCTGGCTACTTATAGAAGAGAAATAGAGACTACACAGAAACAGAGTTGTTGTATTCCGTCTTTTCCATTTAGCATAGAAAACCTCACCAACACAGGAGAGAAGGAAAAATATGATACTCATTATCCTGTATGTTTTACCAATTATTTTAAGACAACAAGAAAATAATTAACTCCAAATAATTTCTAGATTCCAGACAGGAGTCCAAAATTGAAACTACTTCTATGTGGAAAGCAGCCTTATGTTTTTATACTTAAGCTTTATCTTTTTTATTAGCTTCACTGACTTTACCATTTCCTTCCTGTACATAAAGATTTTTAGAATTTGAGGTTTATACTTAAAAAAAAACGCAACAAAAAATATTCTAATTTGTTTATTGCTATAACATTACTAAATTAAATATAATCTCCAGAAATTAAGGTACAACACCAGTGTGTAAGCAGTGGAGAGATGCAACTGAAGGAGTGATTTCCAAAGGGTAGGTTTTTATGTTTGGGAACAGAGTTACCTATTGTACTGTGGTCATTAATGATTAGTGCCACCAGAAACCACGCTGACATGACAGTAAGACTGTACTTGAGACAGAAGTCTATGTGTTAACCTAGCTTCTGACATAAACATAGCATCAATATACAGATGTGTGTTGCTGTTGTGGTTTAACCCCAGCCAGCAACTAAGCACCACACAGTCGCTCTATCACTCCCACTCCCCCTCCTCAACTGGACAGGGGAGAGAAAATATAACAAAGAGCTCGTGGGTCGAAATAAGGACAGGGACAGATCACTCACGAATTACCATCACGGGCAATACAGACTCAACTTGGGAAAAATTAACTTAATTTGTTGCCAATCAACCAGAGCAGGTTCATGAGAAATAAACCCAAATCTTAACACACATTTCCCCCACCCCTCCCTTCTTCCCAGGCACAGTTTCACTCCTGGATTCTTTACCTACCTCCACCCAGCAGCACAGGGGAACAAGGGATGTGGGTTACGGTCAACTCATCACACCTTGTCTCTGCCGCTCCTTCCTCCTCAGGGGGAGGACTCCTCACTCATCCCCTGCTCCAGCGTGGGGTTCCTCCCACGGGAGACAGTCCTCCATGAACCTCTCCAATGTGATGCCTTCCCACAGGCTGCAGTTCTTCATGAACTGCTCCAGCATGGGCCACCCATGGCATCACAAGTCCTGCCAGAAAACCTGCTCCAGAGTGGGCTCCTCTCCACGGGGCCACAGGTCCTGCCAGGATCCTGCTCCAGTGCGGGCTTCCCATGGGGTCACAGCCTCCTTTTGGGCACCCACCTGCTCTGGTGTGGGGTCCTCCCCGGGCTGCAGATGGGTATCTGCTCCATCGTGGACCTCCATGGACTGCAGGGGGACAGCCTGACTCACCATGGTCTTCCCCACGGGCTAAGGGGAATCTCTGCTCCAGCACCTGGAGCATCTCCTCCCCCTCTTTCTTCTTCACTGACTTGGGGGTCTGCAGGGCTCTTTCTCTCACATGTTCTCACTCCTCTCTCCGGCTGCAGTTTCTGTGCTGCAGCAACTTCTTCCCCTTCTTAAATCTCCATCAGACATGGGGGAAGCTTCTGGCACTTTCTCACAGAAGCCACCCCTGTAGCTGCCCCCACTACCAAAACCTTGCCACGCAGACCCAATACTGTTGCTAATCCGTAAAAAGTGGAGCAAGCTGATATCACATGGTGAGAGAAAAAGTTAATCTTGCATAGAAAAATTAACACAAAGCAAATGAAAAATAAATGTAATCATATATGCAAGCTCGGAGTTAGAAATCTTCACAAACACCTGAGCCAAAGTCAACAGGGGCAACTGATATCTCATTGCTATGACATCCCACTCATTTTTACAAGGAGAGAACATGAAGATAGCTTCTGTTTTGCTTCTTTTTTTTTTTTCTTTAATCTGCAAGAAAATACAATACTAGGTTAGAGAATAGTATAATGCATGAGGTCTTGTGATAGGATGCAGTGAAATATAGTATGTTATTCAAACTACGAGGAGCTAAAGAAGTGTGTGTGTATTATACCTCTTAGGAGATAGGAGAGAAGCATTACTTTCTTTCAAACAGTGGTTAATTTCTGAAACAGAAAATATCCTTGTTAGAATACCTACACAGAAGCACCTGTATTATATCCTTTGAAAACTTTTGTTTTACTAGATGGTTCATTTATTCTTTATTTATTTATAAAGTGACTTAACAAGGTGTTAGATGGTAAGATTTCATTTGAAAATACGTATTTATTTTACACAACCTATGTGTTCCTCCTTTTCCTTACACAGCACTGCATGATACAACAGCCCCTCATTAGAAGGAGGCATATTTTTACAGCCTTAAAAACATAAGTTTACCCCTCAAAGTAAACATGAATGAACTGCTTAGTATGAAGGGGGATTTGCTTACACTGAACTCTCAAAGAAAATACGACTGTTCCTCTCAGGTAGTGTATTGATCCCGAGCAGGAGAGCGTTCCACATTTAGGGACTAGCGATCCACATAATAGTTGACTTGTGTAGGCACAGGACTGTGCTGCATTAAGCTGCACACACAGGGTGGCTTTCAGGCCTGTGCTGTGCTGCCCAAATTGCTTGGCTGCGGAACAAATTCAGGCAGCTGACTGGAACAGAGGAGACCACAGGCAGCACCCACTGGGTACCAGCGATTATACCACTTGCCTGGCCTTGCCTTTATCTAAAAGTGCAGCAAGAAGTTCTCATTACAGCATCCTTTAGGAACAGAGTTACTTTCTTGTAAGGAAAATTTATAATAGCTCACAGGACCAAAAGGGAGAGCTTCTCTCCGTGGACAGGATCTGCTCTTAACAGTGCCATGGGAAAATCCATCTGGGCTCCACCCGATGCTACACAAGTGCAGGGTGCCCAGCAACTAAAGGGACGTAAGATCTACTCGCTACCTATATTGCTTTTCTTATTCTGGCTAATTAAAGCAGTTATCTTGTTAAGCCATTTGTTGTCAAGCCTTGCTTACCGATCCAGAAAGGGCCCTGCACTGTCTCTTTCTCACCTCACCCCTCATCTTCCACCCCAGTACAGAACATGCAAGTACATGGCATGAGGAGACAGGTATGCTTGCACAGCTTATGCTCTGCGTTTGATCTTTTGTCAGTTCTTGTTTGTACAGGAAAGTTTGTATACATTTGCCTTCTCCAGCAATAGTTTCAAGTTCAGATCTCAGAAGAATTAAATAAACTAATTCAATTGATTCTACCATGCAAGTTTCTAATCTGTAATCCATAGCCTGTAATCATGGAAATGCTTACATAAACCCATAATTGTGTACAGCATTATCCCTTCAATGAAATACACTTAAGTAAGTGCTCAATTTTTTCCATGACCAAGGCCTGAATTTCTTGCAGTACCATGTATCTGATGGTTGAATTAAGGCAAATCTGTTAGCCTGTCTTTCTCGTGTCTGTTTCCTTACCTATAGTACCAGCTGAGCAGAGCAGATTTCTGTAAAGATGGTAAGTAATCAGAGAAAATCAGAAGGACATTAGGGGATAACTGAGAGGAGAGAAGGAGATGGTGGAGATTATAGTAATATAAATGTCTTATATGCAGGAACTACTTTAAGCCCACACTTCTTTTAGTCAAAGAAAATGGTGTAAATATTTCTTTGTTAATAAGATCAACATATAAAGGTGTGGATATCGAACAGTTATTTATGAATCAACCTGATTTGCAAAAAGAAAGCTAGTAAGCTTGCAGCCAAATATTTTCAATGTCTCAAAATAAGGTCTTCTCTCAGGCCTACTTCTAATTGTTTATCATTATTTGTTAATGTTACTAACTTTTTGTCCATTGCTTTAACTTAATGTTCTGTCTCGAGAACACAGAATTTAGGCTGCTTTTTAATGAAGTTGTACATTATGAAACATTTTGAATAATATATGATAATGGATTCATTTCAGGAAGTGGCAGAGTTCCTAACAAAATCATATTAAGCTTGACTAAATAGTATTTCCAGAAATTATATACATTTTGATAATTCTGAAAGTATAAAACATTAAATGTGAATTTCCAGATTCCTAGACACAGATTTTTTCATAACTGTTAAATGAAGTTACCAGATTAGGTTTCACTTATTGCAGAGTTGAGGGCATAGTTACTTGCCCACTCTTCAAACAGGTAATATATAATCCATATATTCTGGTTATTTATTTAAGTGTCCCATATTTGCTACACAGATACAGGTAAGAAAATGGGTAAAATTGACCTCCTGTACTATTCTGTCCTTATTTATTTTCTCCATCTAATGAATAGCATAAGAAGTGAACCACAGATTTTTTTCTTCATAGGGTATCTATAGTTCAGTCAGCTAGATTATTTAATGAAATTGCATCCAGGACAGAATGTGTATGGGAGGCAACCTCTCTATTAAGATGCAGACTTCTCAGAGAAAGTATTTAAGAATGATGTAGCAGCTGTGAGAGTGACAGAGGTAATTAAACTAAGGTTCTAAAAATAAAAAAAAAGCGCATGGTGATGCATCCCATATTTGATTTTTCTTCCAGCTGCTAATTATGCAAATTTATCCTGATAATTGTTACTTAGGCTGGAATCTTCCTATTACATATTCATATCACTTACAAAGATTCAGTCAACCAACCTGTGTTTTGCCTCTGCCAATGTTTTCGTATACAGTTAAGCTTCTGACAACTTGGGCTTCAATTTCTGTACTGGTTTTATAATGGTGTTACAAACTAGGTAATGCCAAGGATGTCAATAATTAGTCACTCAGGGAGGAGGAGAAGCCAATTCTCTTTCTTACGTTGTCTCTGTGTGTTAACAGCCTCTTGGTTTCTATTTGTTTGTTTTTACATATTCAAAATCTTCAGATAAGATAGGGGACACTGTGCTTGCCCTGTAGTTTGTAGTTTTCAGGCAGCCTGAACACATAGAGGTATAGGCATATGTGTCAATATTTTGGAGCTTCTTCTCATAGGACTTTTAAGCTATAATCACGGGCAGCTGTAAAACTTGTTTTTACCAAACACTTTCACAGTGAATACAATTTCTGCTTCACTTGTAAATAACAATCCTAGTATTACAGTTAGATCCTGGTTCATTCAAAGTTCTGGTTTTTGCACTTGCTTTAAGATTTGTGTATTATCTTCTGCATCTCAAAATACACATGCTTTGTACTAGTCAGGAGGTGTTTTTATCTATCCATACAGAAAACTTCAGAAAAATATTTAAAAAGACATTATTCAGATTTTGTGCCTAATTAACTAAAGTTGACCAGGAATAGAAATCTCAGATTAGTATTATTTAGAAAATTAGACTGTGATGTAAATATTAAGCCATGTTTAAGCAAAGTTGTTTTAGCACTCTAGAAGTTATAAATATTTAAATTCAGCAGTTTCATACAAGCACATTCAAGTTTTTCAAATGGACTTGAAGTATATACTTATTAACTGTGTCCTATTGCACTACCAAGTAAGTATGCAGAAGCGTAACTTTTACAATATTCCTTAACAGGGACTTACTAACATGCAATTATACTTGGTCTATCAAGTCCTGCAAGATTTGGCTCCGTGACTTCCTTAGATTTCACAAACCTTTAGCAGTTTTTTCCTCTTGTTCTGATAACAACGTTCTTGGAAATAAAAGAAACATTTTTTTATTATTATTTTTATGTTTACAGATGGAAGATTCCCTATAATGTTATTTATTTTTAATGTAACACAGCTGCTATATAAAAAGGAATGAATACTTTTAAAGAGGTAACCAATCCTTTTTAAAATTATCAGTGTTTTCATCAGCTTAACCGCATCTTTGCTTCATCACAAGGATATTTCTCAATACATTACATGATTCATTTGTACCTAACTTGCTAGAAACATGAACATATGTTGAACTTGTCTCTGAGAATCAAGCTTTTTGAGTTACAAAAGAGGACAGGGAGGACAGGAATGCAAATCTTTCCATACAGGTAATGTGTCCAAGAAACTGCCTTAAATCCAAGTGTGAGTAGACCACATTAAGGAGAAAAACAAATGGAACAATATCAGATCGTCAGGACACAATGGCATTCACCCAAGGGCTCTAAAGAAACTGAAGGATATTGCTGGGTGACTGATTGAGCAACCTCTTTTCAATGGGCCCAAGCATCAGAGGACTGCAAAATGGTCAGTATGACACTGACTTTTAAAAGGCTTCCAAAGGAGATGCAGAAGAGGAACTACAGAGCAGTAAACCTGACTTCTGCATTGGGCAAGTTAGTGGGAAGCCATCAAACAACAAAAAAAAAAACAAAAAAAAAAAAAAAAAAAGGGGGGGGGGAGTGGGGATAAATGCTTTCAACTGGGGAAGAATCCAATAGGTATTGTATGACTTCTCTTTACACATGAATCCAATGGCATTCTTTGAAGGAATCAGTAATCATGTGCATTAGAATGGTCCTGCTGATATAGTCTACTTCAGTTTCCAAACAATGTCACTGTGTATCCCTGCATCTGGAAGGTTAGGCACAGTTGTCATGCCTCTGTGTCAAAATATAGAGTAAAACTCAAGAGGTACACAGACGGGTGTAAAAGACTTGGTACACCTTTCATATTAGGACTGACTAGCTCAACTAGCACAGTTCATCCTGGGAAAAAAGATGACTGAGAAGGCATTTCATATAAGAGAGGATTAATGGAGAAGAATTCCTTACTATCTCTCTGAACACATGAACTAAGGGGCTTCAAATAAATAAGCAGCATTCCCATTCAGAACAAACCAAACAATGTGTTCTTCACAGAGAGCATAACTAAGCCACACCGCATTCTATACATTTTTAGTAGATGTAGTTCACTGACTGATTCTTGATTCCTGTGAAAAAGATACCATGATTTTATGAGCAAGCATTGTTTCATAATATTCATATGCAAATGAAATTAATGAAGATTGCACAGGCAACCTTCAGATTTCTTAATATTTAAGTGCTTGTTTTTACAAATAATCTTTTTTAAGGTTCTCTGTACATTGTGCCTAATAGCTTTACCACTCCATGAGGCGGTACACGCTGACCCAGAAGTGATTGCCAATGACAGCTTTCTGACGCATAAGAAACATGCGTCTCTCTCCAATACTCCTGCAGCATCCCACTGCAGTTTTCAACAGTTTCAGAATTGATTTGCACTTGTGACTTTAATTCTGCATGAAAGCAGCTGTGCTGCTGCTGGAATTTAAGAGCTGATCAGCACTATTTGTGACCAAGCAGTGCCTCAAAAAAATCTATCTTGTACTAACACCTGTGAATGTGGAAATACTGTCTCCACTTCATGGTCTAGACTTAATGGGCATGTCAGAACAGCTTTGTTTTTCAAGTAACCAACTGAGCAGCTACTTAGAAATATTTATTTCTGAATCATGACTAAAACTCTTGCAGTTTATCTTCCATAAAAACATGAAATACATGAGAGCAGGACACTAGAAATCTTAGCTGAGCTCAAATATCCTGTCTCTGGAGTATAAAAATACCTCTTTTACTTCTAAACCAAGATTATGACGTATAATTCTATTAACATACCAGGAATTTTGAAAGTGGTCACGGATGTGACCTTCTGTGAGGTCTTTCCCATAATGAAGAATTCAGTAATACTACAGCCTATCTCAAGCAAAAGATATCTCTTATTTTTTCTTAGGGAATTGCTAAACTCAGCCAGCTTCTACTGCGCAAGAACTGTGATTAAGGTGTGGTCCATCACGTCGGTGCTGGCACAATTTTTTGAGCATGGCCTAATCTAAAACTATATATTTTCCCCCTTATTTTTCCTAAATCCCTACCATTTCTCAGTTCTTAACGCATGCCTTTAAGGGCCCTGAGAGCATGCTCCCTCCCGGCCAGGGCTCCGGACCAGCATGGGATAATGCAGCTGCTGCCCCTTCCAGCCAGTGACTTTGGGGTGAGGGCCCCAGGCAGGTGCCGAACCCCGTCCCACGGGAGCCGCTTTCGGCTGAGGCTTTACTGCTCAGCCCCAGCCAAGCCCCGGCTCCTGCTGCCTCGCAGCCCTGCCTGTGCCTGGCCACGCGCCCCGTTCGCCCGCTCCTGGACCCTGACCCCGGGGCCGGCTTGTCACTACGAACCTGCCCACCGGTCACGGGGCTGTGTCTGATGCTGGTTCCCCTCGCTGGCCTTCACCCTGACCCCCACCCATGGGGTAATGTCCCAGCGCAGCCTTGACCCATCCCTGTCCCCACAGAGGTGCTTGATGCTCCAGGCTGGGGACTGCCGCTGGCTGCCCCCTGGCCCACCCAGCTCCCTGCCTGTGGGTGGCAGAACGGACCCTGGCTGGCGATGCCCCTGCCCTGCGGTCCCCCGTCCTGTCCGAGGGTCTCCCTTGGCCCCCACGGAGCAGCGAACCCCCCCGGTGCCCTGAGTACGCCAGGTGTTTCAGCTGCTCTCTGAACTGCGGTAGGTCAGCATTTCTCTTTCAGCATTTCAAATAATGCTGCGATACAATGATCAGATCAATGATAACTAGATAGACTCTGCTTCCTGAAGCAAATACGCTCCTGCCTGATGAATGTCCCCTGTAAATTACTGATTATTCTATGAACTTCAGTAAATGAATCATGTAAATGAGAGAAGCTTGGATACGAGACAAAATCAAGCTTTCAAGGAAGCATCCTGACTCTCTAGCCGCTTTTTTCCTCAAAATTTGCCACTTGTGTCAGTGATGTCGTTATATTCATGAGCTTTTAATTTAGGCAGCCTTCAAAGATTTTTCCAGAATACCGTGTGGACAGAGACACTGTGCTTATCTTGAACTTTACATAAGCATTCCAAAAACTGTTGCTATCAGTGAACTATTACAGACTTTCAGAAAGAAAGAATACCTAGTGTTGAGATGGTCATGAGCACAGCCATTTGATCTCACTGATACTGACGCATCAGTTTAAATTGAGTTATATCTGACCCAGATCTGATAATTCAGGCCTCAAAGGGTTTTTTTCATGGAAACAGTAGCAGCATCTCAGATAAAGGTCACATGACTTAGGAATAGACCAATGACAGTAACAATCAAAAATGACAAAATTTCAAATTTCAAAATTGACATCTTTGACACCAAATCATCTATGTGTGTTGATTCTTACATAGCTTGCTTAAAGTATATTATTTGCACTAATTTCCTGGATTATTGTATTGTATCTTATTGTGTACTGATACAAGACAAGATTTCTATGTTTTCATTTAAGAATATAAATGCTAGACATTTAAGTCTAAATTGGTCTCTCTAGACTCCATTTATAATCAGCAGACAGAAACAGGTAACTCTAGCAGGTAATTTATCTTAACCGTCTAAAATAAGTTAGATTAATCACCCCATGTGGTATCTTCAGTGCAACTTCAGATGCCCAAGATGAATCTTACATAGGCTGTCCAAAACCATTTCCTATCCACACAGCGCACTGTATCATCTGCCATATTTACTCAAATTTCACAGAAATTAAGGCTTAATATGGAAATAATTATTATAGTATGCACTAGAGCATTAGCATGCTGAAACGAAGTACCAAGACTTTCATATAAAATGTCATATTCTGGAGAACACTGAAATGTACTGCCCCATTTCCTTCCTACAATTTCTAACTTTCTTCCTCCGAGAAAACTGCAAGTGTGGGTACTAGCAGTGTTAGTTCATTTATTCTACATAACAACCAATTGAGAAGAAAAATATGTCTAGCCCACACTTTTGCATAGTTGCTTCCCTGGTAAAGAACTCTGTCAGAAGTTGTATCTGATCATGAGCAAAAATTGAGGGAAAGAACAGATATTTGCTTCACTTGGAAGAATCCATAAAAATTGGTTCAGTAATGCTAATTCTATTGGGTTTAGGGCTTGTTTGAAATCCATATTATTCTTGCTGTTCGCAGTAATCAGTTACTCCTATACACAGAATAGAGACAGATTTTAACAAGGCTATATTTTTTTCCAGTTTTGGAAATGACCACATCAGCAAATTCATACACCTTTATTTTGTAAGTTCAGTTTTAATATCTTCACTGTGTAAACTATTTACCATTACTATTTGTTCTGTGCTGAAGTTTTAGCATGCAGCTGGCTGCCTGTCTTTACTCATAATACAATATTTGTTAATATGATTACAGTATCTTGGGGTACCATGTGTATTTCTACTGTTGATCATAGGCAATGTTTTAGATGTGATGATCAGATTCTAATTTCCCCAAAGATTCTATCACTTGTGTCCTCACCTTTGGTAGCTACAGCAGACTTTTAACTGAAACTTTCCTCAACAGAGTTTCCTTCGCACATCTGTTATGTACCCGTACTCTTTTCAGGTCTTTTGAGTAATCCAGAAAGAAATTTCTAACTCTGTTTCCTTGCTTATTGACCCCTCTTATTGTAAAGCAAGAACTATTTCACAGTCGTCTAGGCTTAATAGACTTCAGTACGTAAAGCACATGAACTGAATTTGGTCTTCAGGATTTCTCTGTCCATTCTATCTCTCAAGGGAGGTAACAGTATTATTTAAAGATGCAGACATCTGACTTTCACAAAAACCCCCACCCTTCTTTTAGAATGCTCAAGATTTAGGGTGCAAGTCCAGACCTCTTCTGATGTCTGGACTTGAGCATAACTCAAAATGATTCATTCCCTGGACTAAACTCAAAGCCATTTTTCATGAATATTCAAGACCCTCATATCTCATTTTCTTTCCCACTTCAATTCCAGCACAGGAAACTTGGACATATTCCATGCAACTATCGCTTTCCTTTAGACTGACAGGATAAAATTAACTAAAAATTACGTGGCTTTAAGAGACATCTCTATTTTTAATCCTGTAACCCCGAGATTGGATTTCTTTTCTGGCACTAGTGTCTAGTGGTTTTTTCCTTTGCTTTCCTTTAGAAGAGTGAAGCTTAACATGAACCAGACAACCCATCAATGATTTGTAACATGCTTCATTGCTCCAAGTTCTCTGATCTAATTAATTGGTGGACTGATACTTGACTACACACACACACACACACACACAAAAACCAACCAAAAAAAACCCAACAAGCTTTACAGGTATAATTACAACCTTAGGATTCTAGGGTTACAGAATATCCAAGTTTAGGACTATTTCTCCCGAGAAGCATCTTTTTTTTCCTTTGTTATACTTTGGAACCCTAGGCATAAAATGTTGTGGGTTCTTGCTTTCCCATTTCTTTCCATTGATTGCAGCTACCCTAGACAGTACATTAATGAGTGACATTTTAATATTAAACTATTAATTGCTCAAACCAAATGTAAAAAAGCAAAGTCATTCTTGTTAAAGGTCATTTGTTTTTGTGATTGGCAATTCTTAAATAGAGAAGGCTAGTCCCCCTATAGCAGACATCTGTAAAACTACTATCTAAATGGTTCTCTCTGTAGTTATACTTACTGAAGGTCCTCTGGACTGGCGTTTCTGCTGAAAGGTAAATGTTGCCAAAATGGCTCCTACAAAATCCACAACACTGCAAAGTGCCAATTGTGAGAAATGCTTTCCTTTTCAAACTATGAAGAATATAATTCTGCTTCGTAATACAGTTAACATTGTTGACAAATAATTTATTTTTCATGCATTTACTTAAAACTTAGGCCAACAGAAAAGCCTTTCACGGTGAGCTGTAGAAGTGCCCCTGCAAAAGCACTTCCAAAAATATTCCATCTTACAACAAGCATCTGAAGATATGGACCAATAGCTAGAGAACTTTTCTTGGTGGTCAAATGTCCCTTAGAACAGGCTATAACTTTTCAGAATGTATCTTCAGTATGATCATCTTGGTCATTTGTCAAACTACTGAATACAAGCTGCTGTCATTTTATGTTGCCCAGTAGGTTTTGGGGTCTTTCTGTCATATGGCCTTAGGTTTAGCAATTGAGGGCAGAAATTGACTTGTGTACATGTGTCAAACATTAGTGCAATGGGATACTAGTCTGATCATCGCCTGAAAATGCTCAGAAAAACTAAACTATAAATAGTAATAACCTTCAGATGAGTAACTGGCCAGCAGGCTGAAAAGACAGGAAAGCAGATTATTTCAAAGGCTACCTTAAGAAACATATTCTAGTCCGCTACTTTTGTGCTACCACGGTATATACCATTCACCCTTATTCAGCAAACTCCCCAGCAGGCGCACCAGAAAATCTTGTGTTTACTTCCAGAATGGGTAGACGCACCAGCACAAGGCGCAGTGGGAGGGAAAGGAGAGGTCATAGCTAGGGCAAATTCCTATTGATTGCTAATAGCATATGCTTCCTTATACCACCATTTAGAGCAGCCACAGCCAGGTCTCTTCAGAATCATAACTAGTTATTGTTTTTTTACTTCTCTTGTACCCCCTTATCCTGTAAGAGGCAGATTAGCTTTAGAGTCTGATACAGTGACTTGCTCTCCCTTTCATGGAGGCAGATGGCGTATAAGCCAAAATTTCTTTCTTCACTAGCAGTGTAGCAGCTGTTCAGCCACAGGGGCCAGGGAGGAACCAAGCTGCAAAAGCGCTGCAGCTGCTGCTTGAAATGCTCTCAGCATACCTCTGAGCTGGTCAGGCTCATGCTGCTAGGGCAGATACTCTACCTACTTTTTTCCTGTGCAGATAGTCCTGATTGCAGCACTTCAGTACAAAGGTGCAGCTCATAGTCAAAATGCATATGTTCACTTTACTACCTCAAGGAATCAAGGTACTGCAGATGGTATATGACTACTGCTGTTGTTTCATTTTCGTGAAGTTGCTTGCATTTGGCTTGTTTATCATTTCTTCAACAGAGATGCTTTAGGAAATACTGAATAAGAAAATATAAACAAGGAGTTGCTACCTCATATCTTCCTTCTGTTTTCAGTCTTCCTGAATGAGATGCACTCTAAGATTAATTTCCTTTCAACATTAGTTGCTTTTATTGTTAGAACTCTCCACCTGACACTCAAATGAATCATAGAATCACCAAATGGTTTGAGTTGAAAAGGAGCTCTAAAGATCATCTAGCCCAACCTTCCTGCCCTGGGCAGGGACATTCTTCACTAGGTTGGATTGCTGAAAGCCGCATCCAATCTGATCTTGAACGCATCCAGGGATGGGGTATCCACAACTTCTCTGGACAACCTGTTCGTGGCTCTCACCTCCCTCATCATAAAAAAATGTCTTCCTTATGTCCAATCTAAATCTGCCCTCTTTCAGTTTAAAATCATTGCCCCTTGTCCTGTCACTACAGGCCTTGGTAAAAAGTCTCTCTACATCTTTCTTATATGCAAGCCCTTTCTATATTGAAAGGGCACAATAAGGTCTTCCCAGAGCCTTCTCTTCTCCAGGCTAAACAAACCCAACTCTCTCAGCCCTTCATCATGGCAGAGGTCTTCCAGCCCTCTGACCATTTTTGTGGCCCTCCTCTGGACTCACTCTAACAGGTCCATGTCTTTCCTGTACTGGGGGCCCCAGAGCTGGATGCAGTACTCCAGGTGGGGTGTCCCAAGAGTAGAGGGGCAGAATCCCCTCCCTTGACCTGCTGGGCACACTTCTTTTGATGCAGCCCAGGATATGGTTGGCTTTCTGGGTGTCACGTCCCAATTTCTCAGGACAACGACTCAGGTGTGCTGATTCCCAGGTCAGGACTAAGGTGAAAAGACACTGGGGATCCTTTAACTCACAAAACTCAATTTTTATTTGCTCCACAACAATTGGCATGAAACTACATCAGTAAACTGTGTAACGTGCTATCCATACGTCACCAAACATATACTACAAGCCTCACCTATTTGGGGATCAGTTCAGGGAAGAAAATAAGGAAAGTTCTCCCACTGAGTCATAAGGTTCAGAGTGGACCCCCTTCCTTTCTAGACTCCCTCTCAGACAGGAGCCCAGGGGCAGCTAAGTCCACTTCTAGTCCCAGAGTTGCTCAATGGTTTATGTTTAAAAGGATGAGGTGTAGCGATTACGGAAAAAAAAGAAAGAGAAAGGTTTCACAAGTCCTGGGTCCAGCGTTAGTCCAGTCAGCCTAGAGGTCCAGTTCCAGAAGGTGTGCACATGTGGGGCTTCAATTCGTGTCGTTTTATATTCTCCTTGCCCCTCCTCTGGGTGGGCACTTGAACTCATTACGCTAATTAGGTGTCACGCACGGTTTGTGTTTCCAGAACCTTTGGGAAATGGGTCGGTGAGCTTGGCAGTCATTTGGGGAGTAACTTCTCCCTCCCTGCAGGCATGGCCATTGTTTGATCTTTGGCCATACATGGTGAGCTGCCCCACTCAGCGTATCAGAACATGGAGCTGCGCACCCTGCGGCCCCGCATACCCTTCACGCCCTGTTGCTACCCGGTTTCTCACCTGCAGTCCTGGGGTTTGTTGTTATGCAGAGTTCAATTATACAGAACTTGCCCCACTAGAATGTTTGAGACATTAACTCTTAACAGTCCCTCACAGTGGGCTGCCAGCTCATGTCCAATTTTTCATTCACCACTACCCCCAAGTCCTTCTTCTCTGCTCTCAATCCATTCATCCCTGGGTCTGTATTGAAAGTGGGGATTGCCCCGACCCAGGTGCAGGACCTTGCACCTGGCCTTGTTCAGCTTTGTGAGGTTCACATGGGCTCACTCCTCAAGCCTGTCAAGGTCCCTCTGGATGGCATCCCTTCCCTCTAGAGTATCAACTGCACCACTCAGCTTGGTGTCATCTGCAGACTTGCTGAGAGCACAATCCCAGTGTCTATGTCATCAATGAAGATAGTATTAGTCCCAGTACAGACCCTTGAGGGACACCACTCCTCACTGGTTTCCACTTAGACACTGGGCCTTGAGGGACATCACTCCTTACTGGTTTCCTCTTGGACACTGGGCCATTGGCAGTAACTCTTCGGACGTGACCATGCAGCCAGCTCCTTCTCCATCAAACAGCCCATCTGTCAAACTCTAATCTCTCCAATTTATAGGTGAGAACATTGTGGGGGACTGTATCAAAGGCCTTACAGAAGTCTGGGTAGATGACATCCATAGGTCTTCCCTTGTCCACTGACACAGTTACTCCACTGTAGAAGACCACCAGGTTAGTCAGGAGGAAATTTATTTGAAGATAGACTCTCATAAATTGGGTTCAAGAAATTTTGAAGGTTACTCTCTTTTATGAAGAGGAAGGTTACTGTGTGTACCACAGAGACATTTAAAATTGTTTTTATTTAGACTGTCATACAGCTAGACATTCTTTGATTTAATCCAAACTCCTTAGAATATTAAATTATTATGATTCTCATCTTTTAGCTTTTAGGCAATATACCAGGGAAACTAAAGGTGGCTGAATTTACAAAAATACTACCAAGAACCATTGTCTTTCAAAAAGCCATAATCAATCAGTGTGATACATCATATATAATTATGTAAAATACACCACTTGGAACAGCTAATATTAGTTCACCTCACCCATTTGCATTATATTGGTCAAACCCGTATCAGCTTGTATTTAGCTATTCATGATCACGGTTTGTAGGATACAGTTTTATGGCCCTTGAAATGGATTGGAGGATAATCAGGACACAGCAATGACAGAAATCACAACTAAAAATTTTATTCAAATTCCAGGAAAATTTCATTACTAAAATAAGCAGTACAAACAACATCAAAACATCAAATGCATAGACTCAGCTATTTATCAGTATGTGCCAGCTTTCCTAAGTATCTGTTTAACACTCACAAACACTTGCAGTTTGACAGCAGCTTGTGACAGACTCCAGTATGATCTCTGTCCAAGAGGAGTGAGAGAGGGCTTGGCAAGGCAATTCCTTTGATACTAACAAGGGGGCAGAACCTGTCTAGGCCCAAATGAGGAGAACAGAAAGCTGTAAAACACTGCACTGCAGGTCAAATCTAAGGAGGAAATGAAGAGGACTGAAAAATTATTTGAAGAGCGCCTTGCAAAGGATGCTCAAACTGGTAGTAAAAAGGCCTTTACCTACATCAAAAGGAAGAAGGTAGTTATGAAACTGGTGAGATTGCTTAACAACAAAAGTCTAAAAGGGGTATTGGGGGAGTGTGTGTCAATGATGGCAAAGCTAGCACAGAAAAGCTCAAAGCGTTGTCTGCCCTTGACTGCAGCTGGGGGTGCTGGGGATTCATAACCCCACACGGGCTTCACACTGGGGAGGCCGGAAGAACTGTATCCACCTGAAGTAACTTTACAGGAAGTATGAGCCCGAACAGGGAAGTAAAATACTGGGTGTATAAGCCTGTCACCTGGAAGTGGAAAAAGTCACCTGAACCAGGCGACATTCAGCTAAAAGTGATGAAGGACTTCATCTATGAAACTCCGTAACTACTGGTTGTGGTGTACAACCCATCCTTACAGTTGGGGCCTGGCCACCAAAGCTTGTCTGCCATCCCAGGGCATGCGAGAGCCCACCTTGAGAAGGAGAGACCGGAGACACTGACCTCTCTCGCTGTGAGGCTGAACCATTTATGTTAAAGCTCACCGAGCGCATGGACAAACATGGGCTGACAGGGAAGAACGTATCTTCTGTGAAGGGAAAGTGCCTGGCTGACTGCTGGGTGAGGGTCCCAATAAACACACAGAGAAGGGAAGGGGGTACATCCCACCTTTTCCTCCAGCTTCCACAGTTGGCTGCCCGTGGGCACACAGCTTTCTGCCAGGGCGAGTGGCGTTTCTGGCCTGCCTCTCCGACACGTGACAGCACGTTACTCTCCGCAGTCGAGCCAGGCCACACCCCTCTACACGGGAGTACCTCTGCTCTGCTGCAAGCACTCGAGCACTGCTTCGGGCTCTCACCGCCCGGCGACTTCGCCCTGTCAGCGCAACGCCGCCCCGCTCCGGGCCTCCGTGCGAGGAAAGGGCCCGAGCCCGGGCCCCGGCGCCGGCGCGAAGCCACGGAAGCGACAGGCGGCCTGGGAGGCGGCGGGGAACCGGTACCCGCCGCCCCGCCCCGCCCCCGCCGAGCCCTCCCCCCGCGGCAGGTGTGCGCCAGCGGGAGGGGTGCGGGGGAGCTCCCGCCTTCGCGCATGCGCGCCGCCCCGGCGGCTGGGACTTCCTCGACTGCGCCTGCGCGCTCTCCTCTCCCCTCGGGCAAGATGGCGGCGGGGCGATAGGTCAGGGGAAGCCAGTGAGGCGGGCGTTTGGGGGGGCTGGGCTGGCGGGGAGAGGGCCCCGGCGTCGCGGCTGAGGCGCGCCCGAGGGAGGCGGCTGCCGGGCAGGGTCTGGGCCCGCGCAGGAGCTGGGGCGGTGGCCGGGCTGTCCCGGAGCCCTCCGCGGGGATATGAGGAGCTGGGGAGACGGGGCAGAGGCCGGCCCTCGCCGGTGAGGAGGGGGAGCGGCTGTCCCCGTATGCGCGCCCGCCGGCTGCCCCTTCACGCCGCCCCGGGGAGGAGGCGCAGCTCGCGGGTCCGCGCCCGTGGCGGCAGCGGCGGGAGGCGTCGGAGGAGTCGCGGCGGCGCTGCCGGGCGGGGAGAGGAAGGCGGACAGGTGAGTGCCCGTCGGCCGAAGCGCCGGCCCCGGTGGACCCTGCCCGCTTCACCGGGCCCTTCTCGGGCAGCCCCCGCTAGCGGCAGCCCCGGGCGGGTTTGAACCAGGATTCCGTCTGGGGCAGGCTTGTGTGCGCTTCTCCCTGAAGGCGCCCGCCCCTGCCCCTCGTCCCCGGCGGCGGGTCGCCGCGCTGGCACAGGGCTGAGTCCCGTAGCTGCAGCCCCCCAGGCAGAAGGAGCCTGATCCCGTGGGTGTTACTCAAAGCCGGTAGTGGCTTGCTTGCCTTGCTTTTTGTTTGGTTTTTTTTTTTTTGAGTGTGTGGTAGTATAATGCTATTTGACTTCACTTAGTGGTTTTGTTCTTCAAAATCTGCCTTGAAGTATTCAGATATTAGGTAGCTAAAATACCACTGGAACATGAAGGCAATAGGGTTAAGGCCCAGTGACTAGGTTTTAGGAAGAGCTCAGCTGCTGTCTTGTTTGAAAAGATATTTAAAGTCCTTGACCTGCAAAAACTTTCCTCTAACTGTTAGGTGAGTCTAACTTCAAAACTTGGTATTAGCAGGGCTTATTTGTTCTGTTATGTGTCCTCTCTGACCTCTTGTATTGAGGGGTGGATCTGTACAGGTGTCTGTGACTACAGCCTCAGTTTCTGAAGTCAGTCTAGCCTCAGCTGTCATTCAGGGCTTCAGAAGTGATTGAGTGTGAAGTAGAATAGTTCAGGTTTCTGTAAATGTCGGCTTCATTGTGTAGCTGCAGAGTAATGGAGAAGTGAAGACGCAAGTTACTAAACTTTATGATGGACTTCTTTGTTGTTGCCTTGACCCCCTTCATAATAAACAATAGGATGGTAGTGACCTGTAAAACTGGAAAGACAAGCCTTTTGATAAAGCTGTCATAGAAACTTTGAACTTTCCGAAAAATAAATTAAGGTTCTGCAGAAACTGTTTTCGTGTACTTGTTCCTACCAAGTACTGATTGAACAAGAGAGATTTTTCTAAGGACCAGTGGAGAAACACAGATTGAAAGCTTTGCTTCAGGAGAACTGCTAACCTTTTGGTAAGTTAAGCCTATGGCAAGAGTTAAGTTAACATTAGGTTACTAATTGAAATGCAGAGAAACTGAACCTTTTTCCTATTCAGGTGCTGTAACCTTATATTTTTAAACTGTGTTTGAAAAAAATGGTATGCCAGATGGATTCAACCAATCCTAAGCACTCAAGAAACATTACTTTTAAAGTGAATGTCATGAGATCATTGTTATGCTTCAGCTTCAACTTCCTTTATGCATATTTTTTCCTTTAATTACGGTGAAGACTATTTATAGAATAGTTCTGTCCAGTGAGAAAGATCTTGCAAGTACTTGCTCTCCTTGGATGCTTTAGGTTTCAAAAAAAAAAAAAATAATTATTTGGTGGAAGGTGTTTATACTTAGGGGTATAAAGGAAAAAAACCCCAAAACTGTGGAAATCCAAATGGTGATATAGTTGATGAAATATTTTATTTCTAAATAATGCAATAGGAAACACTATTGAACATAAGAACATGTCTTACCATGTGTCTTATTTCCATGCAATGAAATCCATGCTCAAGTATGTTGTCCTGGCTTTGGCTGGGATAGAGTTAACTTTCTTCATAGTAGCTGGTATAGTGTTATGTTTTGCATTCAGTATGAGAAGAATGTTGATGACACATGGATGTTTTCAGTTGTTTCTAACTAGTGTTTAGACTAAGTCAAGGATTTTTCAGCTTCTCATCCTCAGCCAGCAAGAAGGCTGGAGGGGCACAAGAAGTTGGGAGGGGACATAGGCAGGATGGCTGACCCAAACTGGCCAGATGGGTACTGCATACTGTGTGACATCATGCCCAGTATATAAACTGGCGGGGGGATGGCCTGTGGGGGGATGGCCTGGGAGGGTGATCGCCGCTGGGGAACTAACTGGGCATCAGTCAATGAGTGGTGAGCAATTGCATTGTACACCACTTGTTTTTGTATATTCCAATCCTTTTATTAGTATTGCCATTTTAATATTGTTATTATTATCATTATTAGTTTCTTCATTTCTGTTCTATTAAAGTGCTTTTATCTCAACCCATGAATTTTACACCCCCCTCTCCCCCCCCCCCCCCCCCGTTCTCTCCCCCATCCTTTTGGGTGTGGGGGGGAAGTGAGTGAGCAGCTGCATGGTGCTTAGTTGCTGGCTGGAGTTAAACCATGACATATGTCAAGTTTTGATACCTAGGCATCTGTTGCAGAAAATGTTCGTCAAGTAACTAACATTATAACTACAGTTTCTTTAAAATTTACAACGAATACCATCAGCAATGTGCTGTGCCAATGTATGCACAAAGTTTTTAATACTCTGTTTTGGTCTTTATTAGTGCTACATGAATAGTCGTTGGCCCCAATGAATACCTGCATTTTGTATTTACAGTACCTTGTGTATGCTTTCAAAAATATATGTGGGGTGTGTGTGTATATATATTTACTTTTATAAAGACTTCTAGATTATTTCTAGAATCTCCTTATATCTAGATAATCTCTAGAGTAAGGGATTTATATCCCTTTATGATTGTATTTAAAACTAAATAGCATAGTTAACAATTAAACTTCCTTAATCCTGTAATGATCAAGAAAGAAGATTTTTATTTGGCTGTCTTTATTTTGGCTAGACTGAAAATTTGTTCTTTTCTTTAGTTGGGATTGTTTTATAGTAGTTAACTTGTTTGTTCAAGCAGCTCAGTAGCAATAAACGTAATCATTCACACAGGTATTTTTATATATATATGCTTTTGGAAATATTTTATGGTAGCAAGTTGTTCTGAAATATCATGAATGGCAAGTGAAAGTTTAGCACTGATTTAGGATAATGTGCATTTTGTTTCCACTTTCAAACTATGCTGTAGAAGTTGTTTCATAGCATTATACAGTAGAAATCCATTAATTCTGTGGTATTCTCTTGCACTATCTGAAACTCAGGGTAAGAATCCTTTTTTTTGTTGTACATCAACACAACAGTAGAAAGCAATGCTTCTTTTTCTTTTTTTTGTATCAAGGTACCATGTTTTCATGGTATCATTTATAGTAACTTGTAGGATAGTAATGGAATAAGCAGTGGTTTAATGGACTGGAATTATGTAGGTAGCCAGCTTGGTGAATAAAACATACACTGCTAACTTTTCATCTTTTAATGACAGTATCAGTGTTACAAATGTTAAAAGAAAAAAGTGTATCAAGATTATTTTATGAGCTTAGCTTTCAATGAAGTCTACATTGTAAGTTTAAAAATGCAGTATGACTGTACTAAATGAATGTATATGGACTCAGCTGGGAAGTAGTTGTAACTGATCTTTAAATGGATCTTTTAGTCGTTTGCTGTTCATGTTCATACTGTTTTCATCATCCATTTATTAACAGTATGAGCAAAGCAAAACCACTTCTACTGTATAGTCTTGGCTTTGAGTCCTTCAGATTCACATACATAACTTCTAATGTTATTTAATAACCCACACTGTTGGGATTTTGATCCTAATTAACTTGAATCATGGCTACAAGTATGACTTTGTTAAAACAGTGTTAAAATAACCTGTGATAGTGATTTCAATGGCAAGTAATGCTGTGCTGTTGTAGAACTTGGGTTGTATGATTGCCATTCAGTTTTAGTTGAAAGTTTTCATCATGTTGCATCAGTTGTAGCTGGGCGATAAAGCTGCTACACAGTAACCATTTGCTCAAAGTATCAGAGGTCTATATTCAGCAGGGATGCTATGTTTCAGTGACAGTTATGGGAGAGGTAGGTAGTTCCCAAAAAGGTTAAAAAGAATAATACTTATTTGGTTGGTTTTGTTATCTCCATGTGCTGCTATAGCAGTACATCTGATACTGCTTGCTGGTCATGGTCACAAGGCTAGTATACGCTAATTTGAATTGACTGCCAAAGATTAATTGGGTTCCATGAGTATGTTCATTTGTGTCTTTGTTAGAGGATGATGGCTTTAATGTTAGTCATCACTCGTGGAAATCAGAAATATTAAAAACATAAATGCTGTCTGAGATCAGAGAGAATTCATTATGCCATTACTTCCATGTGGATTTTCAGAAGGTGAGAAATAAAGTTCAATAGACAAGAGTTTCTTTCAAATTAGTAAATGCAGTTGTATTAGAGCACAAGTAGTTTGATTTCTCAATTGAAATGGTAAACTAAGACCTTGAGTTTAAGGATCAATAGCATTTTGATTTGTCTTTCATAAGCATAGTGTTATTCTTCAGGGGTGCATTTTAACTGCAAATTGATAGAATAGTAACCTCTAATGGAAACAGAGACCTTATGTAGACTTTACAGTTCAAAATAGAAAGAATTTAGGCTTGTGTTGAGATAGTATAACGATGCTTCTTTTAATGCTGTAGTTTTTTTGAAGAGATGAACTTTTTCTTATCCTGCAATAGAACTCTGGCGACACAGTAAGGCATTATGTAAGGCTTAGCTTTTCACACATAGATTAAATACTTTGAGTGAAAATTGTGTATTTTTTCTGGAAGTTGGATATCAATAAAAAGCTTTCTTATTTGTGCAGTTACTGGTATGAGTGTTGGTTGCTTTAAATAGATTCTGAAAAGTGCTGAGTTTCACAAAACTGAATTTGGCTGTTAGTAGATTGGCCTTTTTGTAGTAACTGGCATGTGGAGAGAACTGGAAGGAAACTAGGACTTCTCATTGTTGTGTAACAAGAGTGCAAAGAAATCATGAAAGCATAAATTGTGTGAGTTGGCTTTCCCTTTATTAATGCAAAAAAGTTCTCGGGATCACATGAGCTTTTTCTCCTCTCTGAAACCCCTGCTATGGAGATCTCACATTGCTGCTCTTTCATTTAAAGGGCTTCAGCTAAGAATCTCTTTAGAACTAAGCAATAATTTTTCTTATTGGGTTAAACAATCCAATAACCAAACAATTTTTATACAGAAATTTAGTTATATTGCTCAAACATGCCTAGTTTGTCTCATTGTCCTTTCACTTTGTCATGGTTTAACCCCAGCCAGCAATTAAGCACCACAAAGCTGCTCACTCACTTCCCCCCCACACCCAAAAGAATGGGGGAGAGAACGGGGGTGGGGTGGGTGTGTGGAGTAAAACTCATGGGTTGAGATAAGAGCACTTTATTATCATTATTAGTTTCTTCATTTCTGTTCTATTAATAACAATATTAAAATGGCAATACTAATAAAAGGATTGGAATATACAAAACAAGTGGTGCACAATGCAATTGCTCACCACTCATTGACTGATGCCCAGTTAGTTCCCCAGCGGCGATCACCCTCCCAGGCCATCCCCCCACAGGCCATCCCCCCACCAGTTTATATACTGGGCATGATGTCACACAGTATGCAGTACCCATCTGGCCAGTTTGGGTCAGCCATCCTGCCTATGTCCCCTCCCAACTTCTTGTGCCCCTCCAGCCTTCTTGCTGGCTGAGGATGAGAAGCTGAAAAATCCTTGACTTAGTCTAAACACTAGTTAGAAACAACTGAAAACATCCATGTATCATCAACATTCTTCTCATACTGAATGCAAAACATAACACTATACCAGCTACTAGAAAGAAAATTAACTCTACCCCAGCTGAAACCAGGACAACTTTAAGCTAATTGAGTCATAGATTGAGTTTTATGGCTTGGTTGTGCTTTGCTGGTATTTCTTTGAATAAGATTCCGACTTTTTTTCTATATACTAGAAATTGAAATTCATTTGATCAATAAGAAGCGTTCTCCTCAAGCCCCCTCTGGCTTTCTTTGTTACAGACTCTACTGGAGTTTGTCTTTGGATTGCGAACTCCCTGTTTAGTTAGCGGGGTGACTTGCGACTCAGGCCTGTCAGCCTGGCCTTGGTGCTGGGGAATGTTATGGAGTGGAACACCTTGAGTGCCATCATGCAGCATGTACAGGACAACCAGGTGATCAGGCCCAGTCAGCGTGGGTTTATGAAAGTCAGGTTCTGCTTGACTAACCTGATATCCGTCTATGACAACATGACCTGCGTAGTAGGTGAGAGGAAAGGCTGTGGATGTTGTCTACCTAGACTTCAGTAGAGCTCTTGACGCTGTTTCCCACAGCGTTCTCCTGGAGAAACTGGCTGCTCATGGCTTGGACAGGTGTACTCTTTGCTGGGTAAAAAAACTGGCGGGATGGCTAAACCCAAAGAGTTGTGTTGAATGGACTTAAATCCAGTTGGTGGCCGGTCATAAGTGGTGTTCCCCAGGGCTCAGTATTGGGGCCAGTTCTTTTTAATATCTTTATCAATGACCTGGATGAGGGGATTGATTGCACCCTCAGTAAGTTTGCAGATGACACTAAAGTGGGCAGAAGTGTTAATCTGCTTGTGGGTAGGAAGGCTCTACAGAGGCATCTGGACAGGTTGGGTCAATGGGCGAAGGCCAGTTGTATGAGATTCAACAAGGTTAGGTGCTGGGTCCTGCACTTGGGTCACAAGAACCCCATGCAGTGCTACAGGCTTGGGGAAGAGTGTCTGGAAAGCTGCCTGGCGGAAAAAGACCTGGGGCTGTTGATCAACAGCTGGCTGAATATGAGCCAGCAGTGTGTCCAGGTGGCCAGAAAGGCCAATAACATCCTGGCTTGTATCAGAAATAGTGTGACCAGCAGGACTAGGGAAGTGATAGTCCCCTGTACTCGGCCCTGGTGTGACTGCATCTCAAATACTGTCTTCTGCTGTGGGCCCCTCACTACAAGAAAGACACTGAGGTGCTGAAGCGTGTCCAAAGGAGAGCAACGAAGCTGATGAGGGGTCTTAGTAGAGCACAAGTCTTATGAGGAGTGACTGAGGAACTGGGGTCGTTTAGCCTGGAGAAAAGGAGGCTGAGTAGAGAGCAATAAGGTGTTCCCAAGTACCTGAAAGGAGGTGGTAGCAAGGTGCATGTCAGTCTCTTTTCCCAAGTAAAAAGTGACAGCACAAGAGGAAACAGCCCCTAGCTGAACTAGAGGAGGTTTAGGTTGGATATTAGGAAAAATTTCTTCACCAAAAGGATTCTCAGGCATTAGAACTGGCTGCCCAGGCAAGTGGTTGAGTCATCATCCCTGGAGGTATTTAAAAGACAGGTAGATGTGGCGCTTAGGGACATGGTTTAGCGCTGGACCTGGCAATGTTAGGTTTACTGTTGGACTTGATGATCTTAAAGGTCTTTTCCAACCTAAATGATTCTAATAAAATTATTTGAATGTCTGAATAAGTATGTCAGGATAGAACTTACAGCTGTCACTGTGTATGCAGAAGTGGATTCCTGCTCCTTATTTCAGTTTGTCTCCTGATGTTTATTTGTTTGTGTTTTGGGTTTCTTGTGTTTGGGGGATTTTTTTTTTTGTTATACAGCAGTATTTTTCTTACCTTCCCATATTCCCCCAAGTCAGTTAAGTATTAGTGTGAATAAAAATGTAGACTGAGGATGTGGTTATATAAATAAGAAATGAGATTCCAACATGGTGGTGAAAATCAGAAGTACTGTAATATTAAATGTATCCCTATGGCTTTAGTGGAAATTATGCATCAGATTGTCTTTGCAAGACTTTTTTTGACAAAAATCCTGTGAGCGTCTTTGGTCACAGACTTTATATTCAAGTATACACAGCAGAACAGATCTGAATCCATGTTACTACTTGGGTTATCCTTGGAGAAATAGAGTAATCTTCAGAGTGACAGGAGCAAAGTGTTACTACATCAGAATTATTACACAGAGTTTGTCTAACCTAGTAGTTCTATGTAATGTGGCTTTGTGTTGTAATTGTTTCCTAGAAATTGAGGGGTGTTACTAAAAACAAAGAAATATGACATGTAGTGTGCAGAGATTTTTGTTGTTGTGAAGAGTTTTTCTTGTTTGGGGGTTTTATAATTAATCGTTTTTCATAACTAGCCTTTGTAATAAATATGTGGCCTCTGCTGGGATAGAGTTGATAGGGTTCGTTCTTCCCTACAATTCAATCATTATAACGATGATTCTCCAGTTTGTTACAGGTAGCTCTTACTGTACTGTGGGTGTAAAGTTCTTGCTTACAATGTCTTACCTTGCAGCTGATCTCTGTTCTCAGAAGTGACTGATTTGCCAAGCTTGTGAAGTTTGTAATGTTGCTTTTTGTGCCAGTTGTGCTTGGATTTGAAGGAGAATATAGGAAAAGGTGTTGATGGTAGAAGAGTAGTTAGATGTTGTAATTAAGAGAAACAAAGGAGTGTGCTGTAGAGCAAGTTAAAATTGAGGTGAGTATATAGCTGTACCTGTATTTCAGTGCTTTTGTTTGAGGGAAGGAGAAGGTCTAGTTAATCCTATATTGGAATTTAGTAGTTCAGAGATTAGAGTCTTTCAGTTCCTGATTTTTCTAGAAGTGTTATTTCAGACCTGGTAACAGTACTGTCCTAGAATGTAGTAACTCTAGGAATAAGCTTTTCATGAGGCTCTGCTGTAAGATTTTGAGCAGATACATTCATGTTCTACAAGAAACAGTCATGCTACTTGTTATCCTAATAGATGCTTTAATGGTCAAGGTTTCTTCTAATAGCGTGATAAAGTAATAGCTTTTATTTTTGTTTGAATGATAATGGAAACAGTGAAACATTCAATTATCATTGCTAATTTAAACATTTAAAATGTTTCTGTATTTAAAAAAAAATTCTGGAGTAGAAAATGCCTAATTTATCTTTGATTTATTTTAGTAATGTAATCGATTCCTTGCTGGCTTGAACCATCTGAAAACAGTATGTTGGAAAGTGCAACAGGTTCTTTGTGTGTTTTTTTTTAACTGCATGAAAATGTCACTTCAGTCACAACAGTTACCTCCATTGCTTTGTGTATGTATAACATCCTTTGGAATAGGCTAAGATTCATTAAACTGTGAAACAAGACATTCCTTTTGAAAATGGAGCAAAATAGTTTCATTAAACAAGATCATAATCTTACTAAGTTTAATTTTGTGTGTACAGTATCTGAATAAAAATACTGAGATCCTCAGTTGTTCCTCTTGGATGCAGGTCATAGTAGTGCTGTCTTTGTAGATCTAAATTCAGATGTCAGTCTTGCAAAGAACTTCAACTTTGCCTCAAATTGCTGACATCTTAGTGTAATACTGCTGTTGTCCCAAAAGTGGGGTCATTTACCCGGTGTGCAAAAGGCCAATGTACACACAGAGCAGAGGTATTTTATTCCAATTCATGTCTGCGCAAAGATGGGAGCTAGGTGGTAATCCACAAAGCTAGCACACCTTATACCTGAACAGGCAAGCAGTTTATGCAGTTTAGTTTTACATATTTAGTTTCCAAAGTTCTTCCTCCGAACTCTTATTGGTAGTTGCTTATCTGCCACAGTTTCTATTGGGCTGAAGTTTTCCCCACTTCGAATTAAAGGTACAGTGTTCTTTTATTCTACAGCGCGTGCGCAGGGAGGGGTGGGGTGGGTATGACATTTTGGTCTTGAATTGAGTCGGTGGTCCTGATCTCCCCCTGCTGCCTTTACCTTCCCCCAGTTACTGAAGATCTTTGCTGACTTCATGCCCATTAGCAATTATGCAACTTTCAGTACCTTCTGGGGTAGGATGCTGCCTTCTTATCAGTCTTTTAGTTCTTCTTCAGGGGCACAGTTGTTAGCAAGGCATGCATAGTTTATACAGAGGGCATCCTGTTTCACAAGACCGTTGTTGCCTTTTTAAGGTGGCTTAAGTACATCATTTTCCCCCTTTGAGACTGAGATCTCTTCATTTGAGTCTTATAAGTCTCACTACTTTGTTTTATCATCATTATATATGCTCTAGTTGTGACTTGTAAAACCAGTCTCTTGATACAACTTAAAACAACACAAAGTACAATTGTAAAAATTACAACAGCGATCAAAGTTTTAATTAGGTTTGCCAACCATCTAGTAAGGGAGAATCCTATTCCGTGTAATATTTTATTTAACCACCCTACTTCAATTGTTGCTCAGAACTTTTTTCTAAGTCTAAAGTTAATATTCCCCAATTTAAAGGATTGTCTGCCAACTCAGGTGGAGGGAGGCAAGCGTTTACGCTGCTAACATTCTGGATTCACCTAAAGGACTGGATAAGCTGTAAAACTGAATTCTCTTGACCTAGAGCTTGTACCAAATGGGATATTATAATAATCAACTTCTTCATTCTCACAAAGTTCAACGATCTCTGATCAGCTGAAATTTAAGTTTCCCAGTCTGTGTGGCTCTCCACTTTTCTTAATCTGGTTCTGGTGCTCTTTTCACTCGCATGTAAGGAATCCAGAAGTCAATTCCTTCCACTTTGACTACAGTGTAGGTTTTAAATGAGAGTGGAAGGTCCTTTCCTTTAGAGGTTCATCTTTCCAGGTCCATATGTAAATGATGTCCCCTGGTTGGAATGGATTAACTGGTATATCCAACAGGAGGGAGAACTTCTGATTTACGTACCTGTGCAGTGAAGATAAAGTCTGTGAAAGAGGAATCAAATGTTCTTTAACATCAGCCTGCCCTTTTATATGCATTTGGTCTCTTTCGTTGTTCAAAAAAATTCATGGGATATGCTTTCCCATCCACAATCTCAAAAGGATTTACTTTCTCTTTGACCATAGGAGTTACTTGAATTCATAAAAGAGCTAAAGGTAAAATTTCTGTCCACTTAAGGTGTGTTTCTTCACACAGTTTAGCAAGTTGTTCAAGAGTTTGATTCATTCTTTCTACCTTTCCACTTGATTGTGGCCTCCAAGGGGTGTGTAATTACCACTTAATCTGTAAAAACTTAGAAATCCCTTGCACCACTTCTGCAATGAGGCACATTATCAGAGGAGATTCTTTCTGGAATACCAAATTGGAGTATTATTTCCTTCAGTAAGATTCTAATTAGCTCTCTAGCTGTGTTGGTACAGCAAGGGAAAGCCTCTGGCCAACCAGAAAAGGTATCTACCAAGACCAATAAATATTTATATTGGTTACACCTAGGTTGTAAAAAAAAAAAAAAAATCTGAAAAATCTGTTTGTTGGTATTCCCTAGGAGTTATTCCTTGTTTCACAATTCCTTTTATAACCTTTTTCCCGATTTTTTGATTATTAGCACAGCAGATGGGGCACTCTTTTACTACCATGTCTGCTACCCTTTGCATTTTTGGTCCAAAAAGATTTCTTTTGGCAGTTATTGTCAGTGCACTTCTCCTGTATGTGGCTCCTGATGTAATCTCTTGAGCAAAGTTTCTATCATTCTTTCAGGAATCAATAATTGCTTTAATGGTGTTATACACCAACCTTGTTCATTTTTGGAGCTGTCTATTTGTTCTGCTAATTGATCTTCTTTCTCAGTATATTTTGGTGCTGGTAATTCTAAACAAGGCCTTGGTATTAAAGCTTCTTCAAATTTTGGCTCCTTTAGAGCTGCCTTTTTTGCAAAACAATTAGTCTTCCATTTTTCCTTTTATAATTTCACTATTTCCCCTTTCATGGGCTTTACAGTGTATTAGTGCAACCTTCTTTGGTAGGAGAACTGCTTGCAGCAGTCTCAAAATTTCGGTCCCATATTTTGAGTTCCTTGTGAGTTTAACAGTCCTCTTTCCTTCCACATTGCCCCATGTGCATGTACCACCCTCAATGCATATTTAGAATCTGGGTATATATTAACTCTTTTTCCATGACTTTATGCCAGAACCTGGGTCAGTGCTATTCCTTCTGAGTGGAAGTGTTGCTAGGCAGTGCCTTAGTTTCTAGTGGTTGGGCATTTGTTACCTCTGCATATCCAGCTGTGGTAGGTTGACCCTGGCTAGGTGCCCATCAGAGCTGCTCTATCACTCCCCCTCCTCAACTGGACAGGGGAGAGAAAATGGGTCAAGATAATGACAGTTTAATAAAGTAAAAGCAAAGGAAAACAAAAGATTTTACTCTGAACTTCCCATCAGCAGGCAATGTCTGGCCACTTCCTGGGAAGCAGGGCTTCAGTACTCATAGCGGTTGCTCCAGAAGACGAATGTAAAATAACCAATACCTGCCCTTCCATCTCCCTCTACTTAACTTTTATAGCTGAGCTGATGTCATATGGCATGGAATATTCATTTGGTCAGTTTGGGTCAGCTGTCCTGGCTATGTCCCCTCCCAAGATCTTGCCCAGCCCCAGTCTGCTGGTGAGGGGAGGGAGGGTGCAGATGTTGGAGAGACAGCCTTGATGCTGTGCAAGCACTGCTCAGTGGCAGCGAAAACACTGATGTGTTAATCAACACCTTTCTAGCTACCAGTACAGAGGACAGCACTAGGGGGCTGCTATGGGGAGAATTAAATTCATCTCAGCCAGACCCAATACAATCTTCACCCCTTATTCTGTACCATTTGTGTTATACTTAGGTCCCACATAATTTAATACACATGTATCTTCTAACTCTTCCATTGTATTTAATTCTTATTACGGAAATCCTTCCTTACCAACACTTAACAACTGAAACTACATACTTAAACCACCTTTATACCTAACATACAGATTTATCTGTTCTTGTTAAATACTATCCCCTGTCCTTTAACAGATAGATATTCCATGGGCTTCTTCCACTCCTCTAGATGTTCATATACAGGCTATGACTTGGGCCCCATCTGTCAAGATGAGTGGTCAAGACAGAAGAAGCAGTATGTTCAGTTGTTGGGCACCAACACTGGCTTGGCTTGGGTCACTGTTGCACTTGTCTGGTTCCTTGCTAAATTCACTCTTCTGTGGTTCAGGTCATTCCCGCTACATTACTTCCTACAACATACAACTCGCATCACAGATTATTTTTCCCCCAAGGTTAAATGTCCTTGAGGCACACAGCAGGTCTCCCCATACTCCTGCGTTACCCACCAAGTACACCCAGGTCCTTGAGCAAAGCCAATCCCATGAATGGGTTTGTGTTTTCCCATGAGAGGAGCAATCCATACTGCCTTCCCCAGCCACTTCCCCATGTGCACTACGGGGACCTTATCTCCTCCCACAGTATGTAGGGGTTTTGTTTGGGCCGGACCAGGATGGTTATCAGATCCTCTGCTGTTAACTAGCCAAATGGCTTCTGTATCCCAGTACTTCCATGCCCCATTGTCTAGCGCTCTCAACATTGTCTTTAACAGTCCATTATATCTCTCAAGCTTTCCAGATGCTTGTGGGTGACAGGGGCTGTGATATACCCACTCAGTGCCATGTTTCTTTGCCCAGGAGTTTATTTCAGAAATGAGTCCTATTGATTCAATTCTTTCTGGGGTGCCATGTTCCCACAGACTTTGCTTTTCAAGGCCTAAGATGGTGTTCCAGACAGTGGCATGGTTTACAGGATATGTTTCTAGCCAACCAGTAGTTGCTTCCACCATGATGAGTATGTAGCGCTTGCCTTGGCATGTTTGAGGCAGTGGTCCAAAGTAGTCAATTTGCCAGGCCTCTCCATATTGAAAACCCAGCCACTGCCCTCTGTTCTAGGGAGACCTTACTCTTGTGGCTCGCTTGATTGCAGTACACGTTTCACGTTCATGAGTGACCTGTGTGATAGCCTCCATGGTCAGGTCCACCTCTCGATCACGAGCCCATCTATATGTTGCATCTCTCCCTACATGTCCCAATGTTTTGTGGGCCCATTGAGCTACAAGTAGCTCACCCTTCTGCTCCCAGTCCAGGTCCACCTGAGCTACTTCAATTTTGGCAGCCTTGTCTACCTCTTCATTGTTTCAGTGTTCTTCAGTGGCACGGCTTTTGGGCATGTGAGCGTCTACATAACATATCTTTAGAGCCATGTGTTCTACCTGGGCAGCAATGTCCTGCCACAATGCAGCAGCCCAGATGGGTTTACCCCTGTGCTGCCAATTGGTCATCTTCTACTGCTGTAGCCACCCCCATAGGGCATTAGCCACCATCCAGGAGTCAGTATAGAGAGAGTACTGGCAACTTTCTTCATTCTGCAATATCTAGGGCTAGTTGGATTGCTTTCACTTCTGCAAACTGACTTGACTCACTTTCTCCTTCAGTGGCCTCAATGATGTGTCATGTGGGACTCCACACAGCACCTTTGCACTTCTGATGGTTTCCTACCACAAGACAGTATCCATCAGTAAACAAAGCATAATGCCTTTCATCTTCTGATAACTCATTATATAGTGGTGCCTTTTGGGCACAAGCCACCTTCTCAGGCAGTGCTCCAAAATCTCTGCCTTCTGGCCATTCCATGATCTCTTCCAGGATTCCTGGGCAGTTGGATTTCCCCAGTTGAGCTTGTTGGGTGATCAACGCTATCGACTTATTCCTTGTAGCGCTGATTGCATGATGTGTAGAGGGGATGTTTCCTTTGAACATCCAGCACGGGCAGTTGTGGTGCCATGAGGAGATATGCTTCTGTACCAACAACTTCAGAAGTGGCTTGAGTCTACTCATATGCTACTAGTATCTCTTTTTCAGTTGGGGTATAGCGGGCTTCTGACCTTGGGTTTCTCCTGGTGTTTTCTGCCAGAGGCTCCAGGTAAGACCATGCTTCCCAGCTGCAGTGTAGAGTACATTTTGCACATCTGGTCCTGTCTGGACAGGCCCAAGAGCTACCGCACGAGCCGTTTCCTGTCTGATATGCTCAAAGGCTTGTTGTTGCTCAAGGCCCCACTCAAAATAGTTCTTTTGGGTCACTCGATAGAGGGGTCACAAACTGACTATAACCTGCAATATGCATTCTCCAGAACCCTTCAAGGCCTAGGAAAGTTTGTTTCCTTCTTGTTAACTTGTGGAGACATAGTTGCTATCTTGTTGACCACATCCACAGGCACAGGATGGTGTCCTTCCTGCCATTTTACTTCGCAAGAACTGAATCTCTTGTGCAGGTCCCTTGACCTTGCTTTTCTTTATGGTGAAACCAGCTTTCAGAAGAATCTGAATTACTCTTTTTCCCTTCTCAAACACTTCTTCTGCCTTGTTGCCCCACACGATGATGTCATCTATGTATTGTAGATGTTGAGGGGCATCACCCTGTTCCAGTGTGGTTTGGATTAGTCCGTGACAAATGGTAGGGCTGTGCTTCTACCCCTGGGGCAGTTGATTCCCAGTGTATTTGACACCTCTCCATGTGAAAGCAAACTGTGGCCTGCACTCTGCTGCTAAGGGAATTGAGAAAAACGCATTGGCAATGTCAACTGTAGCATACCACTTCGATGCCAGTTCATATTAGAGCTCTAACGTGACTGGTACAGCAGCACTCAGTGGTAGTGTCACTTTGTTCAGCTGCGATAGTCTACTGTTAACCTCCACCCTCCATCAGACTTTTGCACTGGCCATATGAGACTGTTAAAATGTGAGTGAGTCTTGCTGATGACTCCTTGGCTCTCCTGTTGATGAATCAGCTCATGGGTGGGAGCCAGGGAGTCTCCGTTTGTGCAATATTGCCGCTGGTGCACTGTCCTGGTAGCAATTGGCACCTGCTGTTCTTCAGCTCACAGCAATCCCACAATGAAGGGATCTTCCGAGTGGCCAGGGAGGGGAGATAGCTGTTTGATCTTCTTTGTGTTCACAGTGGCTACACCAAAAGCCCATCAGTGCCCCTTTGGGTCCTTGAAGTACCCTCTCCTGAGGTAGTCTATGCCAAGGATACAAGAGGCTTCTGGGCTGGTCACAATGGGGTGCTTTTCCCACTTGTGCCCTGTTAAGCTCACCTCAGCCTCCAATACAGACAATTCTTGGCATCCCTGTGTCCCCCCCAGAGATCCAGATGGGTTCTGTGCCATGAACCCTGGTGGTACGAGCGTACACTGTGCACCAGTGTCTACCAAAGCCTTATACTTCTGTGGGTCTGATGTGTCAGGCCATCACATCCACACAGTCTGATATATCTGGTCATCCCTTTACTCCTCCTGGCTGAAAGCAGGGATCCTCTACTGCTATTCCTTGTCAGACTATTTACTCTCTGACCCTTGCAGTGCCAGACCAGAAGTCCCCTCACCAGAATCAAGGGAGATGGTTTCAGTTGTTCTATGCCTGGAAGATCACTGATTGCTTTCTTGGGTCTCTACAGCAACTACACTGCCAGCCGCCTTCTTGGGTGACCCCTTCTTAACAGCTGTCTTCCCTCTCAGTTCACATACGCGGGCTTCCACCTTAAAGGTGGGTTCACCATCCCACTTCATCATATCCTCCCCTTGGTCACACAGGAAGAACCAGAGTGTACCACGTGGCATACACCTGGGACTCTCTTTCCCTCTGATCAGGTCAGGAGAGGACTGATTTCTTGGAGTGTTCCTAACAGCCAAGGCGCTGTCCCGTAGGGATGAGAAGATACAGAGATTTTCTTCAAAGTTTTGGAGCCAGGATGACACTCTCTCCACAGTTGGTGTATCCATATCCGGGCAATACATCGCTGCCAAGCTGTTAGAATATGACGCTGGGGCACCTTGAATCACCTTCCTCCATGTGGCCCACGTGCACAGGACATCCTCTGGATCTTTGAAGACCTCATCACCATCTAGATCACTGTAGGTGACTTGCAGCACTGCTAACTCTCTCAGGGACTGGATGCCTTCCTCTGCAGTAGTCCACTTTTCTGAGGAGTTCACAAGTTCTTTCTTGAATGTGCCCTCACACTTGAGAGGAGCCATCTCCAGAGACTGCAAATTGTTGCCTCTTCCAATTCCTCTCTGAATTCCCCAGTTTCTAGCAAGGGATCTCAGCTGTTGGGCTTCCTTACCTTTCAGTTGCTGACTGTCAGCCCTGTTATCCCAGCATCAGAGAAGCCAGGCAGCAAGCCGCTCACCTGACTGGCGGCTGTAATCTTTCCACATGTCTTGAAGTTCTGATGAGGTCAGGGACCAGGTAGTTTCTGCTTCCTGTCTAAGTTCTCTCACTCCTTCCTCCAATTTCTTTATGAAAGGACCAGCTTCTAGATCAAACCTTTCCTCTTCTCCTTATCCTTCTCTTACTAATTAATGATATGGACCCATTGATCTCCTTGTCCACTGTTTCTTTTTCACTACTGGGCCAATTACTGTAGTTGTTGTTGTTTGGGTCTCTATATCAAGCGTGGTGTCCCCAGGTGCAGTTTGGGTCCCTGCCTCAACCATAGTCCTCTTGAGAGTGCTGAACTGTGGCTGGATAGGCACAGGCCAGGCCCCAGTACAGTGCGAGAAGCTGCTTGTTTTCATTGGGGTAGGCAAGGCATCCCTCTATCAGGTGGTGTGTCAGTTTGCCAGGGTTGCTTGCCTGTTAAGGTGTAAAGTCCCAGGTTATAGGATGTGATAACCATCCTAGGAATCTGCCCAAATTCTTCCATACACCCTGCCACCCAGGGACTGGCTGCTTGAGGGCACATTTCAGTATTGCCTCACCCAAAAGTTGTCTTCTCTTATACCAGGATGAGACCAGATTCCACAAAACCCATAATATACCACCAGTATTAATTAGTAATATTGAACAGCTCACATAAGGGTGAACAAGGACCTCAGGAGCCTGCATAATAAAACCGTCCACATCAGTCTCAGGTAGGGAGAGGGAGGTGTATTCCCTCATCTCCTCCACAAGATAGCTCCCTCAGCACAGCAATGCCATCAGTGCCAGGGCAAAGCACATAGCCATTGTATTGGCAGGTTCCCAAGTTCCTTTATCCTCCCCACAAAATAGCTCCCCCAGCACAGTAAGGCCATCAATGCTAGGACAAAGCATGTAACTATTACTTGTATTAACACGTTCCCAAGCTCAGCAAAATAGAGATAAGCAAAGCAGCCAACAAACTCTGTGACCCACACAGGAGCGTGCCACTTAATAACTACTATAGCTATAGCACACTTAATGCAAAACTGCCATTGTCGGGTCCCTGTTTGGGTGCCAAAAAGGACTGTGGTAGGTTGACCCTGGCTGGGTGCCAGGTGCCCACTACAGCTGCTCTATCACTCCCCCTCCTCAACTGGACAGGGGAGAGAAAATGTAGCAGAAGGCTCAAGGGTCAAGATAAGGACAGTTTAATAAACTGAAAGCAAAGGTTGCATGTGAAAGCAAAGGAAACCAAAAGATTTTACTCTGAACTTCCCATCAGCAGGCAATGTCTGGCCACTTCCTGGGAAGCAGGGCTTCAGTACTCATAGCGGTTGCTCCAGAAGACGAATGTAAAATAACCAATACCTGCCCTTCCATCTCCCTCTACTTAACTTTTATAGCTGAGCTGATGTCATATGGCATGGAATATTCATTTGGTCAGTTTGGGTCAGCTGTCCTGGCTATGTCTCCTCCCAAGATCTTGCCCAGCCCCAGCCTGCTGGTGAGGGGAGGGAGGGTGCAGATGTTGGAGAGACAGCCTTGATGCTGTGCAAGCACTGCTCAGTGGCAGCGAAAACACTGATGTGTTAATCAACACCTTTCTAGCTACCAATACAGAGGACAGCACTAGGGGGCTGCTATGGGGAGAATTAAATTCATCTCAGCCAGACCCAATACACCAGCTCTTTGTTTTCCTTCCAGCATACAGCTGTTGCCATCAGTGAAGACCTCTACTTCCGCATCAGACAGGGGTTCATCCTGTAGGTCTGGTCTGCTGGAATACACTTGTTCAACAGTGGTTAGACAATAATGTTGCAATTAATTGGATTCAGAGATTGGGGGCAAGGTGGGAATATTCAAAGTGGAGATCAAAGAAAGTGTGACATCATCTTGCTCCACTAACACAGCTTGATATTTAGCTAATCTACTCAGGGAAATCCAGCGATGCCTCTTGTTCTCAAGGAGGGATGATACAGCATGAGGTACAAACACGGTAACTGGTTGGCCCAATGTCAGTTTTTGAGACTCTTCAGTCAAGGTTATGGTCAGTGCTACTGCCTTCAAGCAAGCAGGCCAACATTTGCTGATCTTACCCAATTGTTTGGAAAAGTACCCCACTGGTCTCTTTTCATTTCCCAATTTTTGTGTTAATACTCCCAGAGCCACCTGCTGTCTCTCATGTACATATAATTGAAAGGGTTTTCTTAAATTTGGTCATCCCGAAGTGGGAGCTTCCATCAACTTTCTTTTAATTTCATCAAAACTTGTACAGCATTCTGCTGTCCATTCCAAGATTCCCTCAGGTCTTTTTAGAGCAGCATGTAACTGTTTGGCAATCAGTCTAAAACTAGGAATCCGTAGTCAGCACTGTCTGCCCATTCCTAAAAATCCCTTCAATTGTTTCTTTCTTACTGGTTGGGCTCCTGGTTTTAATTTGACTTTTACTGGAGCAGCATTCTTGGCTCATCTAGGTTTCTTGGAGGCCCATACCAGAAGTATTACAGCACCTAAAATTTCCTCTGGGATTCTGGTCTCTTCTTGTTTCTCTTCAGTCAATAGACACAACTGAACTCTCCATGCTGTCTCTTCAGGCGTGTGTAGCAGAATAGACTTATCAAAAAATGTTAATTGTGCTTTCAGTTTACACAATAGGTCTCGTCCCAAAAATGGTAGAGGGCATTCTGGTTTATATAGAAATTAATGACTCAAAGTAGTATTTCCAATTGTCATTCCATGGGTTTTAAAAAAGGCCTAAAAGCTCACTTTCCTGTGACCCCAACAATTGGCATATACATTTTACTTAAAGGCCCCTTAGAGCTAATTACTACCGAAGGGATTGCTCTGCTATCTATCAGGAGATTTATAGCTTCGCTCCCCAGCTTTATGGGAACAAGGGGATTGGCTGGGGAAATCTCAATATTCTCTTCCTGTCCCCTTCATTCAGTGTCAGATATCCCTAGTGAATTAGGTTAGTACTTGATTCTGGCCCCCTTTTTCCTGAGGATTCAGCAAATAATTTTTCTTTCTGTGGGAATTCCTTCCACATTTTCTTGATAGGACCCCACTGATTGCTTCCAATTCAATAGATCTGAGGTAGTGAATGGGACATGCACAAATACTGGCTGTCCCTCCACCCTCATTGCCTGTGTTAAAGGAGCTTGCATAATGGGATGCTGTCCCCTCATTCTCCCTGAGATTGGGCTAAAATTCTCACTCCCAGCTCTTGAGCTGGAAGTGGACTGGTCTTCACTCTCACTACTATCCTGTGATTTCCTTTTCTCATCTCTTCATTCTACATTTAACCAGATTCCCCTCTGGGACAAACATCTACACATCTTAAGCCTCCCCAGTGTCCTTAACACACTTCATTTTACATTCTTTTCCAAAACAATAATTCTTTTTCTTTTCCTTTCTGTTAATAGTTGCTGCTAATACATTCCATCAGCATCATCCATCAACATTCTATGTTTTTATGTGTTTCATGATCACGTCTTAAAAACAAATCAACATGTGCAACTTCACCCCATTTATCCATCCCTCTACAAAACAACTTCAATTGTAAAATAATATTATAATTCAATAATCCATTCTCTGCCCTTTCTCCATCCTCCAATTCATACATCAGCCACCATTGTGCACAATAAGCTTTTAATTTATCTTTCTTCAGGGGATCCCCTCCAAACTTTTTCCAGTTTGTCAAGGTGCTTTCTAAGGGAGAACAAAGGGAAGTCTCCAGAGAAGTAGCATTGCCTATATCAGTACCACTTCTAACCCAGCGTTCCATACACCAAAATGAGGGGATGTCTCCCTTCATTACAAAACAACATGTAGAAATGAAATAATAACCCAGTGTTTCATACAACAAAATGAGGGATGTCTCTCTTTGTTACAAAAGCAATGCGTAGGAACGAAATTATGCTACTGCTGCGTATCTTTTGATGCGTCTTATGCAGAGCCCAAATGGGACAAAATGTCCCCCCAAATGCTTGCTACTCCCTCAAAGACTTTTTTTTTCTCTTTTCCCTTATTTATCTATCAGAAAATACCTCTTTTCCAATAGTGTTGCACTGTTGTGTCGCTTACCGCCTAACTGTAGGAGAGGAGCCAATAGAGTCCCTTAATAACAGGTTGGTGCATGCTGGAGTCCACTCGCTTCTCTCCTCCCCATCAGGTGCAGCAAGATGAACTGGGCAAGGCTGTCAGCACTGTCCCATCGTAGTGTAATGCTGCTGTTGTCCCAAAAGTGGGGTCATTTACCCGGTGTGCAAAAGGCCAATGTACACACAGAGCAGAGGTATTTTATTCCAATTCATGTCTGCGCAAAGATGGGAGCTAGGTGGTAATCCACAAAGCTAGCACACCTTATACCTGAACAGGCAAGCAGTTTATGCAGTTTAGTTTTACATATTTAGTTTCCAAAGTTCTTCCTCCGAACTCTTATTGGTAGTTGCTTATCTGCCACAGTTTCTATTGGGCTGAAGTTTTCCCCACTTCGAATTAAAGGTACAGTGTTCTTTTATTCTACAGCGCGTGCGCAGGGAGGGGTGGGGTGGGTATGACTTTTTGGTCTTGAATTGAGTCGGTGGTCCTGATCTCCCCCTGCTGCCTTTACCTTCCCCCAGTTACTGAAGATCTTTGCTGACTTCATGCCCATTAGCAATTATGCAACTTTCAGTACCTTCTGGGGTAGGATGCTGCCTTCTTATCAGTCTTTTAGTTCTTCTTCAGGGGCACAGTTGTTAGCAAGGCATGCATAGTTTATACAGAGGGCATCCTGTTTCACAAGACCGTTGTTGCCTTTTTAAGGTGGCTTAAGTACATCACTGCTACCGTCTATATATCTTTGTGCTGCTCAGATTATATATCTTTTTCTGGGGTTACTTGTTTTCAAATCACCATCCTATTATCGGATGTGTTTTGAAAACATAATGGAAAATTGTTTTTCTTGTTGCAGAGTCTTTTAGTACTCATATTCCTCTTGATGGTTGGTCACATTGGTCTAGAAGCTTGTTCTTTAGATCAGCAATTTGTCATGCCTTCATTTTTTGAACTAATTTTTGCAATTAAATGTTGACTTCTAGTTCCCAAAGCTTTGAAACATTGTCAGAAGTCTGCTTAATGCCTTGTAAGGGCCTAAGGAAGTGGGTGTCCTTCACTCTGCTCTTGCCTATTTAGTAAGAAATACCTTTCCTGTAGCTGATCCTAGTGCCTGATTTGAAATTTTAGTATCATGTTGCAACCTGCTTTTTTGGTGAAAATGCTGGCCATTTTGTTATGTTGCTATGCAGCAAAAGCTTCAAATGGATAGGTAGGAGTTTCATTTTCTTGACAAAGAAATCAGCTTCCGTTCTGAAAGAGAAGTTTGTATTTTATCAGTCCTGCTGTAGTGCCTTTCCAGTGCCCATAAAACTTGGCCCAAGAAAGGAGTGTCTCTTTTTGTCATGTTTAGGAGTTCTTCGAGTAGAAAATTCCCATTTATGGTGTGCAAAGCATAGGCCATAAAGGGCTAAGTAGCTTTCGTTCTTTTACTATAGTAGAAGGGATATAAGACAGACAAGTTGTTTTTTTGAACCCAGAACTACTTCTTTTGTTCGGGTTTTATTTTTTGTTAGGTTTTGTTTTGTTGGTTAGGCTTTTTTAGAATTCAGTTATGGGTGGGGAGTGGTGGTGGAGGTTTAGGTGTTTGAATTAGACATTCCGCAAAGGAAACACTGTACACGCTTGAATAATGGGATTTCTGGAGCTAAATGCTTGTATTGTCTCACTGAGATTGTTTTCAACTTCTGTATTTTCTGCTCAGAAAGATGTGCATTCAAAATGTCTACTCTTTCTAAGCTGTTTCCCACAGAACTTGAGATCCAAGGGCTCATGTAAAGTCTCCTTGATTACTCTGTATTAGTCATTAAAGGCTTGGCTGTGGAGTAAAATTTGGGTAAAATTGTTGGCTGTCAGCAGGTGCTATACACCAGGATCTAGACCACCAACAAAAAAAAATGCTGATTATGTTAGAATTTACTTATTTACTTACTTTTGGCATCAGAAGCCTCCTTGTCAGCAGTTTTGGAGTAAAAGCTTTGGTGCCAGTAACCTTGACGCTATAATGGGCAGCTACCGCTGCCAAGAAGACCGAGTCAGCAGGCAGTGCAGAGATACATGAGATTCTGAGGTTAGCAAAACCTAATATATGGCTATATTCCTTCCATATTGTTGCTTTTTAACACAAATCTAAATTGATTTTTTAATAATACCATGTAACAAAAATTTTGTTTATGGACTTCATCAATACTAGGGTTAAGCACAACTGTGAATACTTCCTAATTCCCTTATATGTCTATTTCTTTAATCTTCCTTGGTACCAGTCTTCCTCCTCCCCTGTATTTCAGCAGAATGGCTCTATTGGGATTTTGTTCCCTGGTATTCAAATTGTTCAACTACAAGCCTTTCATTGTATAGGACTCTAATTTTAGCTCAGTCTAGTGGAGTGGTGACTCAAACCTCTGTAAAATTCCTATTTCCGCAAAAGCAGGAAAAAAACCCACAGAGTTCCTGCCACTTGCTCTAGCATTTTTCTACATTTTATATTTTGTTGTTACTTCAGTGGAAACTGCAGATCTAAATTAGAAATACAAGCTGAAAAGTGGCATTAGCTAATGTGCATTTTCTTCTTTGGTTCCAAATGTAGCTTACTTGTTTATAGGTATTGTTATATATGTTCATAACTTCTTTAGTATTCTGTTTACTGCATATGACTTGGGGTAGAAATGCCAACATAGAATAATGGTACTTAATTCACATGTGTAAATCTCTAAATATGGTTCAGAATGAGCTCCAGAAAGGTTTAAGATCAGGACTCAGCTTGGAATCAGTGAAACAGTTTTAATTCGATCAGATCTTTTTTTCTTTTTTTTTTTTTTTTTTTTTTTTCCCCACTTGGATGTCATAATTGTATCCAGGCTACAAGGAAGCACAGAGTATGCCTGAGTACCAGTTCATACATGAATGTGGTTATTATATTTTTGTCTTAGAACATCCTTGCTAGTTTAACATGTGTACACTGTCAGTCTATGTCTTTGCGTTCAGTTAGATTAACTCCGCTGTTGTGTTAATGCATGCCAGTGCAATCAAGTAGCCAGAATATTATGAGCCTTCTTGTTAGTTAATATAAGACTAATGGGATGTTTGAATTGGCATGGAATTAGGTCTCTGACAAAAGGTTTAGATGCCAGTCCAAGTGATGGCTTGCTAATTAAATGTCTAAATGTCATTGTTAAGACCTTGAGAACTAGACTTGATTCTTAGAGCTTTTTCCAAAAAATGTTTCAAGTGCTGGAAGCTGAAAAGAGTGAATTGAATGGAGAAATAGAGCTTGTCTTCCTCTAAAACGAGTGGGTTTGTGTCTTGCTTTATTTGCATGAAAAAGTAGTTGTCTGTACATGACTGTCTTTATACTGTTCCAAATCTCTCTCTCAATTTTACTTGTGAGCAAGATGTCCAGGTCTCTTTTTTTTTTTTCTTTTTTTTTTCTCTTTTTCCACAAGTAGTGCCTTGAATGATGTAAAGGTACTGAAAAGTCCATGTAACAGTCTAGTATGCATGCAGCAAGGAAGACCTGAAGCTAGTTGTAATAACAAAGCCTGGTTGTAATTTACTGTTTTGTAAGTCTCGGGTGTTTTAGAATGTTTTAACTTTTTCAGAGAATAATGTGAAAACGTCTACCTTCAACATACTGGGGTTAAGTTTTGCATTTACTCTCTGCCAATATATTAATTCTTGTGTTTAAAATCAACTGCTCTGAATATAGATAGCGTAGGAATGTATGAATTTGTTACTTGCTCAATCAGTGTTTATTGCTTGAAAATTTTCTGACTTGTGACTTATAAGTGATAGAGTTCTTTACAAAGCCAAGTAGTTGTTCTTGGGCTATTTGCCACCTAGTTCACTGTTTGAAGGAGAATTGTTTATTTTATTCAATTCATATTCTTTTAAGTTTATTGCACCATTTGTAAACATGGATGGATAGTGCTTTTCATCATTCTTGCCTCTGTTCTGCATTTCCGAGGTTGTTATGTAATTATATTGCAGGAGTCTCTAGAAGCCCAGTAAGCATCAGAACTGCTTTGTGTTGGGCAAACCTCAAACCCATAAAAAGACGTGATTCTTGTTCTGAAGCAATTACATTGCTCATAGCCTGTGGTGTAGAATGTTACCAGGCATTTGAACTGGGGAATGAGATTTTCATAGGCTCACTACTAGCGCTTGCCAGCATTTACTCTTGGGGAAAGGAAAGGTGATAAAGAGTAAATAAAAGAATATCAGGAAAGTATCAGGCAGGTGTGGACTAGAAAGTCCCTGCTCTTGTAGCTTACTTGTTTTCAGTGAAGTCATGCTATACAGCCTTTCATGGAAGTGCTTGGACTTGATGGAGTGGCCATGCTCTATCACATGACTGAAGCATAGGTGTACCCTTCTATGTGGCGGATGCACATCTGGTTCCAGTCAAGTCACTCATCCAGACGACTTCTGTCATGTGCATGTTTGATCACATGAATAATGAGTGCCATGACATGAATGTCACATGAAATTTCCAAGACATGTCACAAGATAGGGCAAAAAATTCAGGGAAAGTGGAAAAAGTAAGAAGTGAGACTGGGGAGCAATTCATTCATAATCTTAAATAAGAAAATTTCAATTACTGCCCATTGCGTTTCTGGAGAAGGACTTTGGTTTTCTGTTCATGTGACGGAAGGGGTTTTTGCCAATGACATGGGATGTCTTCTGTTTTTTCTTCCTTGTCAGAACAAGTAGTACCCACTGTGCAGACTTTTTCTTGCCACCTGGGGTAATTAGCTTGAAAAATTAACCCATTAAGTGGTGTGGGAAATGCTTAAAATTCTTGTGATCTCAGCTTACCTTCATTTGTGGGCGCTAAGTTTGCCACCATTGGATTGGGGATTGTTTTTAAAAAAGCTCTGAGGAGTCTATAATACCTTAGGATATTTTCTCCTAATAATGAAGGTTTATCATCTGGTTTTTTTAGCAGTGACCTCTGTCAACCACAGTGTAACAAGAAACTGAATCTGATCGTGCATTTGCATGGGCATTCATCCATTTGTCATGTATAGATGTGAATACTGTAACTTCTTACGGTTGATGCTAAATATTAAGAAGAAGCAAAATAGGGCTTTGTCTTGGAACTTGGGCCACTCTAAGTATTCTAGGCATGTGCTCAGTTTCTTCTATTAGGTCTGACCCTTAATCAGTCTCTGGGCAGCTGGTGGGTATGCAGCCTTCGGTAAAAACGTAAAACAGAGCCAAGATAAGGACAAAGTATTCTACGACAGAGTGCTTTGATTACAAAAGATAGGTCTAGTGGTGACCAGGCAGATCCAGAGCCTGGCACTCTCCAAGAAACATTGGAAAACATAAAATTCTTGGTCTTTGTTTAAACATTTAATATTTTTCTACTCTGTGGCCCAGATGTGGAAAAGAGGAGAAATCTGTGTTAATTAATGAACAGTCTTCTAGGAAGAGCTTTTCCTCTGAAAAAATTTCCCCAGAGAATCCCTGAGGTACACTAGACAAGGGCTTTTATATGGAAGATGTTCAGCCTTCAATACGACTAAGAGATTACTGAAATGGCATTAAAGATGGGTAAGAAGGTGCAATTACAGTTTTCTAAAAGTGCTGAATAAGCCTTTACTTTGCTGGAGGTTTGGAATGAGTGGGTAGGCACATGCATCAATCAGTGGAGTAAACTAAACTATGCTTGAAAGTCAGCTCTTTAGTTTATCTGGTTAGTGTGAATTCACTTTCTGCACATTACAGACAGATGGTAAGTTTTCTAGATCGCATCTTTAAAATAAGCTTTCCAAATTTCTGTAAAAGTCCACTCCTTTAGAGGATTGAGTGAGCACCATCCATTTCTATTTTCTGCCTTTTTAGCTTTTTCATCTTTCTTTTATGTTGTTGCAATAGAGCTTTTTGGATAGGATTGTTTTTCCCTTTAAAAAACAGAAATCTTTGTGAAAATTAATGCCCAATGTTAATACTGGGTAAGATGAAGGTATCTGCGGTTAGCTGGGGAAAGCAAGAGCTGATGTAGGTATGTATTGAACTTCTCTGTTGCCTTTCGTCTGAGGTACTGCACAGCATTGGTCTGACTTGCTGCCTCCTCATGTCCTACAGGTGAGGCCCAGATTAAGTAACAACTTATTTTGTTATATTTGAATGGAAATATTTTTGATAAAGACTTGTACTCTAAATTAAAGTCTCTTAGAAATGAGGCCTAACAACTGTCATGCTTTGCCATAGTATTAAGAGGAGGTGGAAAAGAAAGGTAAATAAAAGGAAGTCTGAAAATACAATATGCAGCTGGTTAGAAGGGAAAGAAAACACAAGGCATGGAGGAAGTAAGAAGTGGTAATTACAGTACACAGATAACAGTAAACTACTTTACAAGCCTGAAAGAGCTGCAGTAGAGGAAACAAAGCGATGAAATACTGGGATGCTCTGTTGCTTTTAATTAGAGGACGAGGAAACCATAGGTAGCGCCACACAAAGTTTGTCAGATGGGGTTTATTATGTAGCTGAGATAGGAGTTTGCTATGCAAACTCTTCCTGTTATTTTTATACACTTTGTAGAACATAAGTGACCAATGCTACAGATTAGGCCTTAGCTCTGTACTAGATCTAACAGATTTGAGAAAGGAAGTAGTCCTTTTCCTTGAAGCTTCATTTCTTTAAGTTGCAGCAAGAAACCTGCATGCAGATGGAAAAACTCAGTGAGAGGGAAGAAAGCAGTACTTCTGGACAAAACTAAGGAATTGGCAAACAATAGAGAGCATGAGATAGTGAAGGATTTAACGAGCAGGTGATTGCTTTCTGTATGTCTGACTTATTTATGAAGTAATTAAAAGGCATGCATTTTTCTGCTTTTTCACTTAGCTTGTTTACATGACTTTCTGGTAGTTAATTGACCCCTGTGAAAGACAGATCTTTTCATTGTTTCTGGAAAAATCTCAACTTCGGGAATGTGTGTAGCACAACCTTCTGGAAAAAAAAAAGTGGAATTTTAGTATATATTAGTATAATAGAAAATCTTAACAGAACAACTTGATTTCTGGGTCTGTATTCTCAGTACAGAAATTTTCTGTTTATTTATGTAGGACTAGTGTCAGAAGAGTTGAGTGCATGTGGTCTGGATGATGCATTAGAGGAACAGTGACAGTTCTTTTCTCCATTCTTTCTGGATCTGCATGAGAAAGGTGGTCCTTTAGATTCTTGATCCTCAGGAAACCTCTTTTTCTGATGATCTTTCTAATTCTCATAGTTGGAGGTCATCTGTATGGGGAAATACTGTGCAACATTTCTGAGAGATTCCTGATGGACAAAGTAGGAATACAGCTTTTTGTGGTGAAAACACTGGCGTTACTGCTTATGGGAGCAGGTTATGAGTATTCCCAGTATGCGTATATACAAACTATCACTGATCCTAGTCACATGGTAAGGACAAGGCTCAGAGGCAACAATACACAGTCTGTGTGTGGTAGTGAGAGGTGAAAGCAACTTCACAATTTCCAAGGAAATGAGAAGCAGAGAGCATGTTCAGCTTCATAGATTTTTTTAAATAAGGTTGAAAGGCAGGAGACAATCTTTGGTTATAGCAGCTGCTAAAATATTTTATCAAGTCCTGTGTTAAGATGAAATTTGCATCTATGTAAAACAGATGTGAAATGTTTTCAGTTTATTTTGTTAATAAAATCTGTTTATAGCACCTTTCTAAAAGGTGCAGCCTGATGTAAGTCAATGTGTAAAAACACTTGTAAGCAAAGTTCTGAAGGCAAGATCTCTTAAATTGGCAACACTACACTTCACAGTTGCGTGTAATACCAACCATACAGCATGGCAACAGAGAGAGAGAATTTAACTCATTATCCAACCCACTCACTGCCCGGAGTCTCTGAGGTAAGTCGTACTGTGCATGTACAATGACTAGTAATGAAATATCAATCACTTTCATTATATTAAATAGTTAAAAGCTGCTAGGGAGAAGGGTACTGCTGCAGAGGATGAGGTTGTGAAGGCACAGAAAACTGTCCCATTTATGAGCCAGTTATCTAAAACCAGAAAACCTCTTGCATTTGCTGTTGTAATAGTCTTGATTTTATGAAGCAAATAAATATTTTGAGGAATGTCCTTTATATTTTAAAAAATGTGGATCTTAAACTGCTCAGAGCTTCTATTTAGCACTACTTAGTAGTGGTGGGGAAACAGGGTTATGATAATTTTAGTTGGTCTCAGACTGGATTTTTATAAATGCAATAACAGGTTGGGAAATACTTAGTGCATGGATTACATAAAATATTCTAGGAAAAGATTGCCAGTTCCTTTTCTGGAGCCAAATTCCCATTAGGCTGTTTAAGAATGCTGTGCTGGGTAGACTGCAGGGATCTTGTCCAAAATAATAGAAGTAATTGTATTTTGAATACTGAAACTGAGCTGATATTTTTCAGTACTAAAATGTTGTGTCCCTGAGATTCAATGGCTTCCATGCAGAGATTTCATTCTTTTGATAGATTTTTAAAGGAGTTTTTATGTAATACAGAGCAGGTATTGGTAGATCTGTCATGGTAATGGTATCTTTCAAAAAATGAAAAAGCCATCTTGTTCCTTCTGCCAGATAGAAAGTAACTAACCAAAAATAAACTTAGACTAAATAAGACTTTTCTCTGTACAATTCCTTTCTGTGTTTAATTTTTTCCTGAGAGCCTGACCTTTTTTATTCAAATACTGTTTCGTTGGTATCAGTTCTATTAGCAGAATTCCGTACTGCACAGAGAAAGCAGTTTTGAAAGAAAAAAAGAGTATGTGTAGCAATACCATTCACCTGTTTGGCTGTATATCAATGTTTTAACACCACTGGAAGGTACAGTGTGAGAAAGGTCATGTTATTACTAATAACATGCTGGTTTTTAAACGGTATTTCACTTAATGTTGGATTTTGCTTCAGAGTCAAGTGCATGGGACACAGAGACAAAACATAAGCTACCATTTTTATGAAATCATAACAGAATGGGCATTACTATAAGCAAGGAAGGGAAAGCTTTCTGCTTCCCACTCAGCTGTCATCTTGGCAGAATGTATTGGAGAATTTGTGCTGCTGCTTATGGTCTCCTTGTTCTGCAAATAAATACGGGACCTCATGCTATAGAGCAGTGAATCTAACATCGCTCATCAGCACTGAATTTACTCAGACTTATGCAGCTTGTGACTACCATGCTCAGAAAGGACTAACCAGTACCAGGACTAACAAGGATCTTTTCACAAAGTGAGAGCTATAGGTAGATTTTCAGAGTTGCAGAAAATGCAGTATGTAAATGACTGGAATACATTATGTAGCCTTCGATCTTTGATATTCCCATTTTGGATTCTAGAAAATTAACTGTATGCATTGAGCTTAGTTTTTCACTTGGAAGTATTCAATTTAGTTTTAAAGTGTATAGGATTTCAGTTTCTCTGGCACTTTCTTTGGCATCAGTTGTGTGGTATTGTCTCTGTGCAAAGTACTCATTCCAGACTGCCTTGCACTTGCAATTTCTGAACATGATTTAAAAGCATTACTGGACCAACCTGATTGGTATGTAAGCCACAACTCATATTGCAACAACTTGCTAACTGATAAGGTAGGTGTTGAGCTATGTCCATACTTATTTGACTATACACTTAGGCTAATGTAAATAATTTTATGACAGAGAGAGCTGCACAGTAAAAACCGGGAGCATTTTGGTTTGCTTTTCTGAGGGGAGGAACAGTGGTGTATATCAGTACTACATCAGTAAGGTATAAAGAAAGATGTCTTTAGGTCTAATGCCTAGCTAGCTTCTAAACTTTAAACCTGTTAAGACGCATGTGATAATTTGTTACAGCTGAATGTGAACTCAGTCTCTGTGAAATGAAATTGAATGGATCAAAAAACAGAGGGATGTCAACTATTGCTGTAATTAACAGCAGATTTGTAGCAAAAAATCATATAGCCTGAAACACTTACCTTTGAATGTGGCCCACTAAACTTTTGTTTAAAATGGTGTGCCATAACAGCTTAAGTGACAGAACCTCTATAGTTAGCCATACTGATGGAAGTCAAAAGAGGATTGTGTGTGATGCTATGCTGAAGGTAGCAGATGACATAATGTTACACATCTCTTTAATCATGAAGATGTTTGATGAAAGGTTATCTGGTAAAGAACATCTTTCCTGAGAGTGGAGCGTTGCCTTCTATGACTGGAAAAAGGAGCCATGAGAAAACTGCTGAAATTTGTAGTAGTATTTAAGTATCTGTGGTGCGATTGCTCACATGCATACACAGGTCTGTCGTGCCTTTAATTTTGTCTGGTCCCAACCATGAGGTATCATGAGCCTGCTTGTTTCATACAAATCAAAGAAATGATTATAGGAAAAATGAAATTTCCTCAGGCACGTAAAGATACATGTTTTTAATGAGCTATCTATCCTTATGTCCACTTGTATAAGTGTGTAACTTCATAATTCATGTGAAGTGCCACAGGGAAGGGCATTCATTTGCTCTAGCTGAGAAACCGTTGCACTTTTTCAGATGTTTTCCATCACACACTACTCTGTTGAGGTGGACTGCACTGCCCATAGATTCATTCTTGAATACTTCTAGAGGATTAAAAAGGCTTAATACTGTGCTGTTTCTAGAAGGCTGCCTTTTATATTAGAGGTGGATTTTTTTTTTGAACAACATCCCCATAGCACCTGTTATCTAGCTAACCTTTTTTAAAAAGTGAAAATACAGACTACAAACTCAAACAGCTGAAATATGGCTTAATTTCTGCTGTCTCTTATATTCAGTAGTGTGCTTCTGTAGGGTTTGAAGTCATCTTCATGAATACTGTTACATCCTTCTCCTTGGAGAGAGATCAGTTCTGAAAGAAGATTCTAAAATAGTTTCATTGATTTGTTTGTTTACCTGTCTTTTGGACTTTTTCCAACCCATCACTAAAACTGGTACTGACTGTTGTAATTTGGTATATTTTAAGCATATGCATTCTTGATCTGTTATTAAACTAGCAAGTAGCAGTGATAACTTTATGTCTGAAAAGCACATGAAAACAGTGTTTTTCCTGAACTGCAAATAGGTCCGATATACCCTTGAAGGATAGATACGCCTACAGGTCACCTTTTTCAGAGGCAGTGTCTGCATGTACTTTAAAAGTTAGATGAACTGTTTTAATTCTCGTACACGCAGAACCTCGTTTCATTTTCATATAAAAGCAAAGTATCTGCCTTTACATAAATGCAGAAGATCGTAGTCCAACACGGTCCTTCGTCCTCGTGTACTTTTACTGAAAGGAGAACGAACGATCATCGTCACCACCACAACCGGAGCCGCGCCGATGCCTGCGAGCCGATTTCTGCAGGCTGCGTCAGGTCTCCTGCCCAGGGCTGTACGGAGCCCCGGCGCTCGGACGCGCAGCTGCGCCTGCTTCTGCGTCGGGAAGAAGGTCCTGCTGCCTGCTCGGCGGCTCAGGCCCTCCCGGCAGCTGGCACGCCACGTGAGCCTGTGTGCGTGGACAGCAATCGCAGGCTCTGCTCTACGTCATGCGTGCGCAGCAGGTGGTAAGAGGCCGGGCACGGCTCAGGCCGCCGGCGGTGTAGCGCCGGCGGGGATGGCCGCAGGGCTGTCCAGCTTGGAGCGCGGCGCCCGAGCTCGCCTCGCCTCGCCTCCTCGCCTCCTTCCCGTTAACCTCCCGGCTCCCGGCCCCGGGCCTGGCCTGCCGCGGCAGAGCGCTCGGCCGCTCCGGGCGGCGGTGGGGCGCGGGGCAGCCCGCCGCAGTGGCCTCCCGCCGGCGCGGGCCGCGCCGGTGCCGAGAGCCGCAGCTCCCGGTCGGGCCGCCGGCGCGGCTCCGCCTGCGGCTGTGACGCGGGGCGGGGCGGGGGCGCAGCTGTTCGCCGCGGAGGGGGCGGGCGCATCCTCAGGGGCGCGCCGCCCCATTGGCCGCGCTGCCGCGCCGGGCCGCACGTGACCGGCGGGGCAGTATTGGCCGCGGCGCTGGCGCAGCCGGTGGGCGCGGGCGGAGCCGGCCGGGCCGGGCCGGGCGCGGGCGGCGGGATGGAGGCGCAGCGGCCGCGGCCATGGGGTGAGTGCGGCGGCGGCGGCGGCGGGCCGCCGCACCCGGGCGGCAGCGGCCGGCGGGGCGGCGCGGCGCGGCTCCCTGTGACAGGGAGGCGCCGGCGCCGCCAGGAAGGGAGAAGAAAACGGCTTTTGTGGCCAAAAAAGCTCCCCCCCCCCCCCGCCCCGGGCTGCGAGAAAGGGCTGTCGGCGCGGAGCGGGGGGAACCCCGCGCCCGGGGAGACGGGCGGCCAGGCACGGCGGGGAGCCACCGCGGGTGGGAGCGAGCCCCAGCCCGGCGCGCCGGCGAGAGGCACAAAGCCGCCGCGGAGCCCCGGTGCGGCCGTGCGCCCCGCAGCGCGGGCTCCGGGGCTGGGAGGAGGAGAAGGGAGGGGAGGCGGGCGCGGGGGTCTCGGGGCGGGCAGCCCCCGCCCGGCGTGCGGCGGTGCCCCTCGGGGGGCGGCAGCCCGGCTTTGTTAGTGGCGGGGGCGGCGGTGCCTCCGCTGCCGCAGCGCGTCCCTCTCGCCGGGAAGGGCGAGCCGCGCCGAGCGGGCCTGGCGGGGAGCGCTGCGGGGGGAGCGCTGCGCGTTCCCTGCGCCCGGGGATCCGCTGACTTCGTACAAATTATTTAACATCACAAAGGGATGCTTGGGTCCGCGACTTAACCTGAATGCTGTGGGAAATCTTAATAAATTATGTATGAAGCAGCGGGTCCTTTCTTTCCCTTTGTCAGATACGCAGCTTTTATTCTAGTAATTAGGTCATTGCCAGCAGAGCGCTCCTTGCTTTTGCAGGAACGTGTAGCGATTTTTTGAAGACGCATATGCTGCCTAATTGTTTCATCCTATTCGTTGTTTGGGTCGAGATTTAAAATCTTTCCTGTTGACTTACATGGAGGACCCTGGCTATGAGCTGTGAGGAGCGTTTTTCGCTTGATAGGATTTTCTTCAAGGGATCAGCGGAGCCCGGTTTTGACTTGATTTGGATAGTCATACACTGAAGGATGCCTTTTAAAGGCGTAGCAAGAAACGTACAGCTGCTTAGTTTGCGTGGAAGGCTTTTCAGTAAACTGTCGTGCCTACGTCAATAATACAATATAGATCAATTTTAGTTTTTAAAAACTACCCCCCCCCCCCGCTGTTCTGTTGAAAGCGCTCCTTAATGTTCTGCCTGCTCTCTTTTTATTACTTAGTTAATTTTTCCGTTACTTCTAATGCAGTTGATAGATTTATGAATATTTTGTCAAAATTACAGTTCTCTGAAAATACACGTAGACATATATACTGAAAGCAGTTTCCTGGTACCAGACTCTTCTCTATTTTTAAGGACACTCAAAGTAACTGGTAAAATATTCTTTTATCTTCCTCAGTTCTGTTAAATACAACAAATGATGCACAAAAAAGGTTTGAAGACAAGTCTAACTTACTGAGTTTAAATTTCTGCTTTATAGTAAACATGCCCTCAAAACATTCTCTCTATATACCATTATTTTTAGAATCACAGATTTTCTCTCTATCAGCAAGAGAGGCTTTGGATGATGTTAAATTTAAGACATCAGTTGAGGAGTAATTGGTTTCAAAAGGTAAATTGGTGATACTGGATGTTTCTTCTGTAATGTTTTGAATGTTTGTTACAGTTGCTTAAATATTAGGATACAGTAGATGCAGAGGCGCTTTCACTGCTTTTTTTTCTGAAATGAAAAAGGGTGACAGACGCATGGTAGTGATGATGATGATGATTGTTACGGTGATGCTTCTTTCTCTACCTTTTTAAATCTTAAAAAGAAACAGCCTTAGTATTGTTTTGTGTAACAAGCAGAGTGGTTCCTGTAAGAAACTGTAGTCAGGCTCTTAAAAATGGCAGCTTGAATAAAAGTTCACTTTTAAATATAATACTTTGAATTATTTATGAGTGCAGACTTTCATAAACATCATCACTCAAATGCTGTCGTACTTGCCAAAGTATTTGTACAAAATATTTGGTTATGATAAATGTACTGATACCTGTTGTCATAGTACACTATTAGTATATCATCAACATGGGATAATACAGCATAAGTTGGAAATGCGTATGGCTAAAGTTGGTTTCTTTGGTCTCTGAATTCTTACGTTGGATTTCAGTATGCGTCTTGGTTCAGTTGGTAAAATGTTTATGTTGAAGAAACATATTTAATTATTTTTTCACCAGTGTAATGAGATCCCACTTAAAATAAGCTGTACTACTAATGATGATGCTGTGACAGTAAGTTATTGTCAGTGAAGTCCAAGTCTCCACTGGTGGTTTTCCAAAATTCTTGCAGGACCTGTGTGAACGGATGCTGATACATTTCCTGCAAGACAAATGGTCTTCTGTTCCCTACAAGCACTGAAGGGAACCCTGGAAATGACCCTGATAGGTCACCTAATATGGGGAAGTACTTCTTTATTACAAAATAATTTTTTTTTTTAATTAAAGCTCATTTATTTAATGTTAGTGGGTTTAGGTTTAATTTGTGTTTTCAGTTAAAACAGGAAAATAAAGACCTGTCTCAGACTTTCTAATAGCTTATGAAGTTTCTAGAATTGAATCCTTAAAAGATTAGGAGAAATACAAAAGTAAACAGGAGCAAGTCATACGCAGTGAGGGCATACACAATTAGCCATGAATAGCAAAGACGATCATTATGAAGAATGAGTGTTCAGGCTTGTGAATCATCCCTGGTCCAATATAAGTTATGATTCAAATGATGTCTGGACTGCTTTGTGTTCAATATAGTATTTAAATGCAAATCATGTTTCGTATTTTCACAGTCGTACTCTGAATGCAGCATGACTAACCAGCTAAGGAACTTCCCAACCCAGAATTATAAAGGAAGAAGTGGGGCTTTTTTCTTGGCAGCGTAATAAAGGCTGAACTTGACTGTTCATAGCCTGAAATGTATGGCTTCTTGATTTCACTCTTTTTGTATTAACAGAAATATTTTTTTGATTGTTGGCATTCTTCAGTAAAATTCTAAACGTGGTGTCATTTCTGTTTCTCATACACACACACACACACACTTGACCCCCATCATACTTAACCTGTAATGAGGAACGCAGGCCAAGAGTTCAGACCATCATCTTCTCTTTCCTTCTCCTCCTGGTCGTTTAAGGAATGAGGAGGACATGGATCACTTATTATTTCATCAGCCAAGTTACGTTTTGGTTAGGAAGAACACATGATGCTCCTGCTTAGGGTTGGTGAGTACAGGCCAAGTATCGAACTTAAGGAAGTATCCCTAAATATAACTGGTTTGAAAGCTCTTGGCCAAGTTATGAATTCATTTATGGAAGAACAAAAAAACTCTATGCCCTACCCCCACCAGTCAAAAGGATTTAGGAAGGTCAGGTATAGGAACACTTCAGTGTTTTAGTCTGCTGTCCACAAAGATAACCTTCATGCAGAAGTGGGTAGAAAAAAACAAGAAGAAAATCCTGTCAGTGCAGCTGACGTTCAGAGAGAATTGTGTGACCTTCTTTTAAAGGGACTAACCCTTTCACACATTTTATTAGGATAACTGATAATAGTGGTGGCTTTTCATCAGGCCCCTTGTTTTTTCTACATGGCTGAAAAACCCAGGAATTCAGAGGGTACCTAATCTGGAGATTATAATTTGGTATAATTTGTTGTCAAATTTTTTCAGTGTCAGCTTTTTCAAATTATTAAAAGGGGTAGTGTTACAGAACTTGCAGTTCACTTTCTGATATCAAAGCCCTTGTTGCTAAAACAAGCTGATAAAGAGCAGTTTTCTGTGATGGCTTTTCTGTTCCTTCCTGCATCTCTCTGATGACCTGAGCATGTTAATGCAGAATGAATGAGAATGCAAACAGAAGGTACCAGATCTGCTGTTCCACCCACGGGAGATTCTCATTCTGTACCAAATACTTTCTTAATTCTTTTAAGCACACCCAAAGCCTTGCAGCACTTTCAGACTCCTCATTATATTTGTGTGCCTGCGTAGCCCAGATGAGGAAAACCCAAACAAAATAACTTCCCTTCTAGCTGCTACTGACTGGAATTTTTGTGGTTTGTTCTTAAATGCAGGTAGGGATCAGAGGATTAAATATGCTGGCAACAAAAGCCATTTTAATAAAGCATAATCTTATCACCAGGTGGAAATAACAGTTGTTTGGTGTGATGCTGGAGAAGGCAAAAATACAATTTTTCTGCTCTGTCTGGAAAGAATCAGGATAATGGGCTTTTACAATCTGAGACCAGTGGAGTGTTTTTCAGTGAGTAGAAAAGGAGGTTATTAAACAATGCCTGCGAAGGATAAACATTTTTAAATCTGCAAGCCTGGAAAGCTTGCCCCAGGCTGAAATGGGTAAGACAGTCCTTGGCCCACTGATGGTCATTTTTTATAAGTTCTTAAACATGGTACTTAGAGTGCTGATATTTTGCCAGAGAGGATATTTACATACAAACCTTTTAACCTGAAGACAGGCTTCAAGCAGAATAGTGGAAAATCTGATACAGGATTCAATGAGAAACTGAATTAATGTGACTTGGCATGCTTTGATATGTTCAAAATAAGAATGGCCAAAAAACCCCCTCACTTTATTCTCTTAGGTGTATTGATAAAGGTAACTGTATGAAATTTGTCCATGGAAGGCTGATGTTAGTAAGTGGGGCTGGCTTACCTTAGAACAGCTGTGCTGGATTTTTTTTGCCCCTGTGTGTCAGCCATACCCTTCTTTTGGAAATAGCCGTGTAACAGCTGCCAAGTGATTGTGGTCAATGGCCCAGCATAGTAAATTAAACTGACACCTATTTCACATTACCTTGGTAGTCAAGGCAGTAATCTGCAGTGGTTTAGGCAGCTGCCACTTGAGCAGCTGAGCCTTTCTCTCTTCCCTGGGTGGGAACCTTGCGGAGATGGGTAGGGCAGACAGCTGGGGGCAGGCACTGGTGCGGCTGTCCCGGCATTAGCACTAACCACTTCCAAGTCAGAGCCCCTGGACCTAACGCTTAAAAAAGTCTGGTTTCAAATGTATTTAACTTAAACTAATTGGAAAAATCTTGTGGCAGTATGACTGGTTTTTTCCCTGAATTCAGTGTGATATGCCCTTGAAGAAACAATTTCCTGTTAGTCACATGGGAATGAATGACACAAATGAACAGAATAGTAAAGAATGCTATGGACAAGATATTGAGCTTAGCACTGAAGAGTTGGGATAAAATTTGTGGATGTAGGAAGAAGTCAGAGTTGATGGTCCTTTCCAGCCTTACTGAATTATAATCTAGATATTCGTGAACTTTAGATACAACAATTACATGTTGTTGTATTAAGAACATAAGCTACATTGTGAAAAAAGTTACAGAGTGTAGGAGCACATCTGCTTACTGGTGGTGGTAGTAGAATGCTAAATTCTGTGCATAATAAATGCTTATTAGAGGGTTGAACATCTGATTTACTACTCTCAGTAAATCCAAAATCAATTACATGAACAGGAGCCTTGGTTGACATCAGTGGTTTTTGGATTGGGCCTTATTGAAGAAAGTAGTTTTGCTGTTTTTCACTGCTTTTGATGTTTGAAATAGCCATACAACTTATTTGCTAACAAAACCCAAAAATATCGCCCTCAGGCAGTTACTGTGGGTGACAGAATAATTATTCCATTGAAAATAGCTAAAATTGAAACAAATAGGCTGTGGTTGTCTAAAAATATTATCTAGCCTTACATATAGACAGTGCCAGGTCTCTGTCTTTATTGTTGAAAAAACACATGGTAAGGTTTTATAACTTAGATTATTCTATTCTGAAAAGACTACAACTAATTTGTTCTATAAAAGTTGCTTTATAAAAATAGGACACTCTGGTAACAATGATAGCTTTTATGGTTAAAAAATTAGTAATGGGAGTCTGAAATGTTTTCATAAGGAGATTTGATTAATGTATCACAAATTGTTGGGGTTCTTAAGTAGAACTTCTTTAGGGCATGTTGAGTATATCTGCTTACTGATTTCAAAGAAAAAGGCTCTGATCAATAAAAAAATTGTAAGTTTTCAGAGAGTATTGCATTTTTTTTCCTATCTCTTGAGATTTGAGACTGAAAAGAGTACATCTAAATTCCTGATTTCTGGGGAGTTGTTAACTGGTATAGATTTCTTAATGTAGAAGAATGTACATCTGAATCTTAACAGTATGTTTGCATAAATTTAGGCTTCTCATTAATTTTGATTTTAGTGTGTGAAAGAGTTATATTCAGCTTGAAATTCTTCTTTGATATGTATACTCATGCAAAATGCTGATTCAGTAAAGCATGAAATTTCTTGTCATAATTTCACCTTACTTTGATAGCAGATGGAGAAGAAGCTTCTTAATGATGAGAAATATGGGTCAGGGAAGTAGAAGACCTAGATTTTAGGTGCTTCTTACAATGAGGGAATTAAATGTAAAAGTTTCTGTATTCCAAGAGGGTTATTTCTTGGAGTAAATCTAGGGAAACGGGTATCTCCATTCATCCCTTTGAATGATGACTACTCTGTGAGGAACGAACACAGAGCGCAAAAGGGAGCTTGACAGAAGCATAATAGTGAACTTTGCAAAGGTGGGTTGTGTTGCATGCATCATGCATTTTCCCTTGGGCTGGGTAAAATGTGAAATGGGTATTGGAGGCCAGAGTGTCCGGTGTCCCCCACACCCCTTTGTGTGGGGGCAAGGAAGAGTCATCTGTTCTTGACTCGGCTGATTCTGGTCCCAGTAATCTTGAATATGTTTGTGTGAGCATGTGCAGTGGTACAGCTTCAGGCTCGTGGGCCACATGTAAGCTATTCTTTGCTTTCGTTTGGACTGGTTACTGGTTACTTCTGCTGTGAATGAGGTGATGTGGCTGTGAACCCTGTCTGGCTGAGAGGATTCAGAGTTTGACTCTTTCCCCAAGGCAAGTGTTTTGACCACTGAGAAATTACAAGAAGGGGGTGCGGTGATACAGGCAATTTCTATCTATGCCATCAATTCTGTGTTTAAAAAGTGTTTTTAAGTAATTTCTTTTCCCCACTCAAATAATTTGTAGCATAAATCCAAGGATTTGGTAAAAACCTATTTCTGGAGGAGAGGCAGATTTTAATTTTAAGGGTGTTAGCTCAATATACATGGAACAGCTTGTGTGTAATGGAGCCTTGTGATTTCACTCTGCAAAGTGCAGTGCCTGAGAGGCGTTGCGGCGTTCAGTATCAGGAAGCCTGAGCTGCTTGATGGTTATGCATTACCTGTGTCCATTTCCCTCATTATAAAATTAAATAATGGTGCCTTTTGTGAAATGCTTTGGCATTTCATTATTTCAGGACATGAAGATACAAATATCTTGGAGCTATGAAAATAAGTACAGTATTCTTCTGTACTGAAGTTTAGGAATGCAGGATTGGATTTCTGAACAGCTAAGTCCAGTTCCTTCCTGTGCAGTGAGCTAGGTGAGGATGTTGCTGAATTTACAACTTCTAATGGATGTTGCCAGCCTACGTTGATAAATGACTGATTTATACCCATTTGTTCTGTGTCAATATGGGTTTCAGCATAAGTATTTTTCTCCGTCTTGGGTGTTTTCCCTTCCCTAATAACAAAGTGTAGCTTTGTAGTGTCGTTCCAGCCTTTGTTGTGCTGAGGCAGCAAAGGCTTGCCTGTCAACGTCTCATATGGGAAAACCTCTAGTCCCCTGATCGCTTAGCATCTTTCTCTGCAACCACTTAAATTCACTTTTCTTACCCATGTCTTTGTAAAATGACTTGATAACTCTGGGGTTTGCTTTCCTTGTGCTAGTCTCATGTTGGTGGTGCCTGGGTGCCTTGCAGGCTGGCTGCCGAGAGGCTCCAAATTGCTTCTCCCTGCTTCCAGGTGACGAGATTCCTACATGAGTGACCTTACATTTTTATGCTATTTAAATCCACTCTGTTTCTACTGCTCCGTTTCTCAGTTCATCAGATTTCTTGTGTATTGCATGTAGTCCTCTGATCTTGTGAAGCCTCTTGAATTTAGGGAAGCAAGTTTTGATGCTGCTTCTTGTCCCAAGGTCAATAATGAAACATTTAAAAATACCTGTCATGGCCCAGTTTTGGGGGAACTTTGCTAACAACCTGCCTCCAGCCTCACAGTTCGGCTTTCAGTACTGCCCAGTGTCATCTTGTCTTTGAGCTACTCCTTAGCAATGTACAGTTTTTCTCCTCATCTCTCTTATAATTGTGGCTAGTTTTACATGTGGCACTGCATCAAACACCTTGGTGCAGTTGGGGTAGGTGAGATCTAGTATTTCTAAAAAGTAGTTTACTTTTCTCAAATGCATGGTAGTCCTTTATTACAGGCAGGAAAAAGGAGAATCAGAGGGCCAGGGAGGGAGGTATGCATCTGCATGCCCCCAAGAAGTCCAGGCGCTTCAGCCAGTGGGGTGGCAGGCATCGCTGGAAGCAGATGCCTGGGTGGCTCACAGCATATTGCTAACGTGAGACTGGCTGTTTTCAGTCCAGTTTTCAACATGGATATACTGACTGCAAACCCACTTTGCCCAGACCTTGCTATGCTCCCAAAAGATACGATGAGCCCTTCCTCCCCTTGCCTCCCCCTCCCCAGAGGTTCTCTTTAAAATTCTTGCCATATCCTGAGGTGCCTATGTGAATGCCCTGGTAGTAGAGAGCAGCTGCCAGGCGTTACTGCAATTCCTGCTGGTGCAGGCACCTTTGCGGCAAGGGCCTCAGCGGCCAGCAGAGCTGCAGTCAGGCAGCATGGGTCCTGCTGGATGCCAAACTGGCAGGAGTGAGTGTCTGCCTGTGGCAGTGTTGCTTATTGCCCATCTGGGCATCTATTTAACAACAACAAAAAATCTATTTAACAAAAAAATGAAGATGTTTTGGATTACCCAGCTTCTGGTAATCGCCTAACTCAATTTTTTTAATCTGAAAACCCACAGAGTAAAGTTTGACATTTGAATGAATCGGGAAGCGTCTCCTAGTCTGAGGCAGAATGCTGTCTCATGGTGGTGATGTCCTACTTCTGTGTTGTGAAAATAAAATACACAAAAGGAAGTTCGGGAACTTAGATCAGGACAGGGAGAAGACAAACAAAACCTCCCCTTCAGAAACTGGTTTCTTACTCATTTAACCTAAGTACATTTAAGCTTATTTGGCATTTAAAATTTCAGAGCTATTCAGTTGCTGTCTTTCTACTTTAGCTCCTTCCCTCATTCGGTTTTCTCCATTTTCTTTGTTGTGTGTATGTGTCTTGTTAATATGGCTAATTGTTTTAAATTGCAAATTTTGTGAGTGAAAATTGATTAGTGTGGACAGAAAATGGAAAAACTTGATATTTTTTACCATTACATGTCCTTTCATACTAATAATGAATTAAAATAATTGGAGAAAAAGGATCTTCTAGCTAGAGTCAAAATGCCTGTCAAATACATGGCACACAGCAGCCTCTGTAAATTAGATAGAGATGCATAAATGTATGATATTCTTGAGTTGAAACCAACAGATCCTATGAATATTACAATACAATACTGATTTATGACAACTAATGTGAAAATGCTTGCCGTTCTATCTACCTTTCCTTGGGCTTGTGCAGAATTGTCCCTGCGGTGTGTGTTCTGGAATGTTAACTACAGCTGTTGGTTTTATTAATAACAGTGGAAACTGTTACCTATTAAATAAAATAAAAACATACATGAAATGGAACAGAAGCAGTCTGCCTTATTATTATTATTATTATTATTATTATTATTATTATTATTTGGTTACAACTCTCTTTGACAGCTCTTTACCTTTTAAGTAAAACAGCCTGATTGTAAAAGCACAGAATTCACAGTATAGAGTAGATGTTTCAGATTGCCTTTATTTCTTTAAAATGAGGCCTCCAGTAAAGCACGACCAAATTTTGAAAAAGAAATTTGTTAGGGATTTTTTTTCTTCAGGTTATTGATAGTGTCATGGAAATCACAATTCTATAAGCGGCAGGCTTCTTTCTTCTCCTGTGTTTGATGATGACAGGTGCTTAGGGCGTGAAGACTTGCTTCTTGAAAAGGAAATAAATTCGTCCTATCAACAGCAGTACAGCTTTCGTTATTGTTCATGTCTTCAGTGGTATATATTCTTCTTTACGTTTCATTGAGTTTAAATTTAGAAAGATTAAACACAATTTTCAAAATTTGTGTTGGGGAACTAAAACCTTTGTGAATAATTTTACCTATTTTTTGGTAAGCTGGATAATTCAATTAAGATTCGTCTGGAAGAGCAAAGTTGATTACATAAGGAGTTACACAAGCAGTAAGGTCAAAGGCATAGTGAGAAGATACACAGAAAATGCTAAATAGGAACTTTTAATTCTTTCATCTTTTCTAACGTACTGCAGTAATGATGAAAAGGAATGTTGTCCCATAAGCTTTTTATATTATTTTTTTTTCCTTTGAGTTACAGGTCGCATACTTAGGAAATTCCTGCAATGACATTGGAAGGGTAATTTGTACGTGTATGAAGTGCTAGACTTCTTTCTATTCTCTTAAATGGTTGATGATAGCTTCAACTGTAAAGAGCTTCAAACATGGTTAGCCATGTTTTAGTTAACTTATGTTGTTAGATGACCAACTTTGATGGGTTTTGATTTGGAAAGTGGGAAACAATTTGGATTTTATAATTTAAATTGGAGTATTTGTTTCTTTCTCCTTTGCAATGTCTGAATAATTGTGGTGGCGTTCTAGAACTGTGTTGCAATATTACCCGAAATAATATGGGATATCTCGATATCAAGAATAGCCTTCTATCTTTTTATTCTACTGTGCAAGATGACCACTTCTTGTGTTGGAATTTTGTAAGTGTATTTGTTTTAATCTTCATACCTTGGAGGGTATTTTTACAAAAGACTTGATTACTACTACATTTGATGCTTTTTTCCCTGTTAAAATTCCTCAATATTTACTGTTTGCCTTTCATACATCTCCTTCAGTGTGTGCTATTCCTAGGAATTTTGAACATCTGTGACTATCTTTCATTTCATAAAATAAGTAGGCAGTCAGCATCTTTCACATATGGTTGAAGGTGCTTGTTGTCTATCCAAAAATTATTAAATGTGGTCTGTTATCTGCATAGTTTCTCAGTGTTAGTATTGAAATGTGAATAGTAAGGATGCTTTTGTATGATGCTATGATTTTCTTTCATGTATTCTGGCTTCCCTAATACCTAATGCAATTGTTAATGAACTTCTTTCATTTGCTTAATCATGTGTATCAAATGGAGCCCACTGAAAAAAAGTCTTTGAACTGGCATTAGTTCTAGGAATTAATAGTTTGGTTTAATGGATTTAAATGTTTAGAAAATTGAGTGGTAAATGGCAAAGAGAGAGATATAATTTTATGGTTAGATAAATTTGGAGTGTTTTTCTAAAATGTTTACTTTTTTAATTTTTTTTTTTAGGGCTGAGGGTAGCCCAGGATGGCTGCAGCTTCATATGATCAGTTGTTAAAGCAAGTGGAGGCATTAAAGATGGAGAACTCCAACCTTCGGCAAGAGCTAGAGGATAACTCAAATCACCTAACAAAACTGGAAACCGAGGCATCTAATATGAAGGTATTGCAAACTCTGTGCCTGTGCGCATCAGCGTTTCAGTTGCTGCCTTTTGTGTTATGGGCTGGTAGTTAGTTACTCAACAAGTTTTGTGTGCTTTTAGATTCCTACAGAAGTCCTCTTCCAGACGGTGTAAGGGAAAACTATCAAATCTACTTAGTGAATTTTTTTTTTAATTTGAAATATTTGAAAACAGTTTTTAGAAACAGCTTCCAGGTTTCATAGCTTCTTTTCTGGTGTGTCATGATACGTGCTACCATTTTAGCACTGCTATGCTTACCAGCAGGAAGTCCAGTCTGCTGACATAGTTTGACAAAGCAAGTATTGTTCAGCTCTTGAAAACATGGGAGGGACTAGAGGTTTTCAGTGTTTTAAGGTAAGTTTAAAAATTTGGGGGTTTACTGCAGTTACAGTATTTAACATCCTGAAAGGAAAAGTTCATTTTAAAATAAGACCACAAGTTCTCCAGCCTCTCCCAAAGCATAAAATCATACTTAATAATTTCACCCAGATCTGTCCATCTGGTGTTTATTGGCTAGGTGTAGGCCTTCAGAGCCACCTATCCAAGAGGAAACACTAGGCTCAGCTGGAATTCAGATGGATTTTGATCAGTAAGAAGATACATACACAGCTGTATCCGTGTGATCCATGACACTGAACAAGGCAGAATTTCACAAGCATTATAGCTGCATTAATGCAGTGCTCTTAAGCTGACAAATCCTGCTGCTTTTTGCTAATAGCCAGCAAAACCAGACTGCTTTTGGTACCTCAGTTAATAGGGCTCAGAAATTGTTGGTATCTCTGCATGTACTCCTGTATAGGGTAGGCATATTCTAAATATTAAACATTTGTATGTTCATCTCCTTGCTTTCTGTTCTTCATATCACAGATTTACTGTTCCTTTATAACTATTTATTTTTTTTTAAATATGGTAATCTGGTGAATATAGGAATTAAAAAGACTTTGAACTGAACCTTCTTTTCCTCCAGCATGTAGGTTGTGACCTGTATATTCACTGTAAGAAGAAATATTTTCTTGGGTTCTGAAGCACTGTCACTAGTTAGAGCACTTGAAAGAAGCACAGATTTTTCAGATGCATTTAATCCTTGCATTGCAGTGTAAAATGAAAATGCTTCTGCTAAATTGAAATGAAATTAAAATTAGTCCTTTACACCAGCTACTTGAAACAGTGGTTGGCATTAGCAGCTGTGGAAAAAAAAATTTTGTTTGCTCAGTTACGTATCTGAAAGCTAGTTCTGTCATCTACATGGTTTTTCTTAATATAAGAAATTTGTCAGTAACTCTCCTTCCCTCCTTGTCATTTCAGTCTAAAATAAGGGAGGGAAGAACAGGAGAGATGATCTTCTCATAGTTTGAGAAAGGAAGAGTGAAAATGTCTTTTTTCCTTTCTTTTTCCCCATACAGTTCTTTTTTCTTTTTTTTTTAGCAGATAATTAAATTTCCACTGACCTAGAGGCAGACCAGCTGTATAAGCTGGTCTCTAGGGCATTAATTTGGGATGTGGAACAGCTTTCTGTCCTTACTTAAAACCTGGCAGACCACCAAACGGAAAGTGGCTCTATCGCACTCCACAGAGGAGTCCTTACGAGTGTATTCAGAGTAGATGTCACATTTTTTCTCTCCTGAAATGCCATTCTAGATCCAAGGAATTTATCCTAAAAAAAAAATCAACTTAAATATCAAACCCAGTATGTTTCTTCTCGTTTTGGGGGATGGGTGGGGAGGAAATTGTTCAGATTAATTTGTTTTGTTGGTTTTTTACTCCATATTCTATGAAGAAATCCTAATCAACTGTGTTCTTTGGGGGTGCTTGCTCCTGTGCCTGAACCAAGAAGCTGTTTCTTTCGCTTGTTTGTTTCAGATGTGTTTGGAAAGGTTGAAACCTAGCTTTGACTTGAACCTGAAGGATGGTATGGGAATGATCTTGAGTCCGACTGGAGTCTGTGGGTGAAGTTTGATGGGGATCATTGCAGACTTCTCTAGTCAGGAGATAATTGCGTTTTGCAAGCTTTTGGAGGAAGTATGCGGTGGCTTTGTTCCACTGAAAGACACTGCATGGTTTGTATGCTTCCAGTGCCATAATTAGGGATAATTACAAGAAAAGTAATTAGAAGGACCAGAACAGTGGTGATTGAAAGCCCTTTGGCTACCATATAAGCAGTTGAAACTCCAAATATTTTGGAGAAATTTGCGGGAATGCAAGTGTCACAGAGCCCTAGCAGCCCCTCCCACCAAGTAAAATCCCAGGTACTAGTGGGGGAAGGGGAGTGGCAGTGGGGAGAACAGGCTGTCCTTCTGTGGCAAACATCACTGTTCTTGCACCATGAATTTTGATCTGTGGGCTAGCATAGAAACATCTTGCAGTGATTCTTCGGACTGTTAATGTATTAGCTTGTGTCTCATTTGCCTTATATTCTTTAATCAGCTGTGAAAGGCAATAGTTAGGAAGGACATTTTAAAGACAATGTTTTATCTTTAAAGAAATTGGGTTTGGAAGTAGTAGTGTTAAAATGTTGTGTAAGTGTGCCTCATCTTTGTAATCACTCAATTTCAGAAATACAAGGTAGTCATCCTGGAATTAAAAGCTTAACATGATCTCATCTTTCATCTTGCACATGTATTTATTACAAACTACTACTGACCTATATAGGAACAATGTCCGAACGCTTCGTATTTAAAGCTAAATTTCATGTTTAAATGTGGAAACTGTCCATTTGCTGGCCAGAAAATGACATGATGGGTGAACAAAGATAAATGTGATAACAGGGGTGCCAAAATGTTTAGTACAACAGTGTCCACTTTGTTTTTTAATTTGTGTTGTCCTAGGGATTAACTGTTCAAACACAATAAATCCCTCAGAGTATTATGACTAACTTGGGAAATTCAGTTGTTACTATTGGCTTACTGTCAGATGAAATACAGCAGTTTGGTAAGATAAAATGTTCTCGCTAAATCAACAAATGTGCTGTTTGATGGTCAATGAAATAATGATATTGGCCCATAAATGGAGAAAAAGGGTTTCAGTGTCTAGATGTAGATAGCAACTGCATAAAACAGACTATGGACAAATTTAGGAAAAAATAAATAGTTTTATTTCAATTCAAAACCTGTAAAATGCATGAAGAGACAAAAAGCAGTCCAATATCAGCTGTACTACTTTGTGTGTGTAAATGTAGGAGACTTTTTGTCAGACTCTTCTGCCTGGTTCTTGTAAAAGACAAGTATTTTTCTGTTAAGAATGGCTTCTTTTTTTTTTTTTTTTTAATTATGTCATAGCTAATTCATACCAGCATTTTTCCCCATGTAAAATTGGGGGGGAGATAGATATATGTAATTTCGAGTACTCAAGAAGTAGCAGAAGAATAACGTTGTGCTTGATTTCCACACTCACTCTCTGAGTGCTTGAGCAATGCGTGTTATCTTGTGTAAGAAAGCCATCTTTATTACATGTAATGCTCTGTGGGCAAAACGTTCTCTTTCATCTTTATATAGTACACTTAAAATTATATTCTATATATGATTTTCCAGCTTATTTAATGTCCTCTGTATTGTGTCCACATGTATCAATAATTAAATAGGAAGACTGAAGACTGTCAGTAGAACAGATTCAGATTTCTTGAATTTTTTTGAGAAATGTTCTAACCAGCTAAATATACACTGTAAAGAAACAAGGCAATGGTTAAACTCTTGTTCTCAGAAAATCATGAGCTGCTTATTCATGGGTTTCTTTACAGGTTGGGTTTGGGTTTTTTTTTTGTGGAGGGTGTTTTTTTGGCAGATCATTGTCCTCATATAGAGGTTTTAGTTTTAGTAATTTTCTGTGGACTTTTTTGGTTATTGCTTTGTTTGTTTGTTTTAAGGAATTCAGATTTAGAAGGCAAAGTCCTAGAGAGCTAGTTACTATCATGTCTAGTGCAGGTCCAAAGAGTGGTTTATTTTTGACATGGATAGTGTTCGTGGGTTTCTTCTGCTAATTAGACGGCAGGGTAATAAACCTTGTGATGCTGTTGTAATAGATTGGAGTGGATTTTGATTAAATAAAAAAGCAAGCGCTAAGATATTTTGAGGATTTTGATTTTAAATGTGTTTGTACAGTGTTAAGCTAAGATGATTTAATGTGGTTGCAAAAGAAATTTTAAGCCTATAGAATATAATATCCCAGATTTATTGCAGTGTTGTGCACACTCTGTGAGGTTGATTAATTAGTACTCAAATTAACAAAATTAAAGGTAAAAACTGTGCTAAAGAAGATGCCATGGTGCCTGTTTTTTGTCTTGTTTCTGTCATGATGGATTTGTGAGAGTATGAGAAAGCTTATATCTTACTAGAACTGAGTGTGATTTTACAGTTAAATATGATTAAGTTGCATTTTATTTTATCTGCAAATATAACTTCCTGTATCTTTTTATGACTATTTGAAGGGATGAATACACAAATCCTTAGCAGGAAGAGCAGACTGACTATCAAGTTAGCAACTTAACAGTTACAGTAGCTTGTTTTTTTCATTAAAAAGAGGAATCTGAAAAATGTACTTCTTCCAGGTTGGAGTTTGTTAGCATATTTTGTTAATAAGAACAGAAGATTGGTGTTCAGGGTGTTTCAGGAACTGGCTTGCAATGTTTTGACAATCTGTTACACTTTTTGGGCATGAACTTTTTGTTAGCCTGGTATGGAAGTAGCATTTTGTGACGTTTAAGCTGTGAGAGTTGAAAAAAGGAGTGCTGATCCTTTACATCATGTATACCAGGGCTGAATCACATCCTTTTTTTTTTAGAAGTTTACCGTTGTGGCAACATAGGAGTTCAGATACTATTGGTACCCTTTATCCCCCCTTGCCTAATTTTAAAGGTTTGCTTTAAAATGGCTGCCGAGGGATTCTTTCTTTTGGAATGTGTGACTACTTTTACCAGATGTCTCCTTGATTAGGTAGGCAGCTGATGACATTTTCTTTTAACTCACCAAACCCCAATTTATGGTCATACAATCTGCTTAGCTACCACGTCTTGATATTTAACCTTGAAAATCTACTTTATTCTGATCAGCTGTCTCTGATCATCAGTGTTTAATGATACTCATTGTAAAGCACAGAAGGTGCTAGGAGGTATTTTTGTAACTGGTACAAGAATTTGTAGTTCAATATATCATGGTAAGCCATGTGCTTGCAAATTAGAATTTGAAGCCTAAAATGTTCACAGAGACCTCTGATACATACAGCTTAACAATTTTGTCATGTGCTGTATACATATGGAGTGTGTATCTGTCTATCTGTATATGAGGTTCCTCAAGTAGACAGTAGATAAATACATTTAATGGATACCCATGTTTGCAATCCCATCTTCAGAAGTCTAACAGAAAAGGTTTTTATTTGGCATCACACACAGTAAAATGTTTCACCAAGGCATACAGAAATAAAAAACAAATGATTGAAAAACTATGTTAAGGTATGAAAGCAAAGCATTCAGTAGACAGAATAGAAATGCTTATGTTAAAATAGATACATTTGATCTGGGATGGCTATTAGTGAATAGACTACACATAGTAAGCAAACTGCAGTATAATTATGTTTGTATTTGAATCTTGAATTTAGTGTGATAGGCATTTCTTTGTGGATCCTGTTGCACATTAAAGTATTGACATCATTTCCAGAATTGTCACTGGAAATCTGATTTACAAGTGACCTAAGTTATCTGGTATGTTACTTCTGCTAAGAGGTCAAGTCAGGTATAACATAGTGGATTATAGTTGCTTCATGAACCAAACCCAATGTTGTGATAGCTCCACAGTAATTGCTCAGACGGAACTTAGGGGTATTTCCCTACTATGTAGAGAACATCTCAGTGCCTCTGTCTCAAATTTAGGTGTCAACAATAAAACTTCCAGAACAAAGGGATAAAACAGATACAGTGAATTGTCAGAAATAAATTATACTCACCCAAGTGTTTGAAAGCAACTTGAGTATGAAATTGCTGAACTCTAAGGTACTATGTGTTCCACCCTCTCCTCTTCAGCAGTTGGGAAGATTGAGGTATGACCCCTTTGGCTTTAAAGAAGGAGCAGATTACAGCGTAAGAAAGAGGTGAAATAATTTACTGGAGTGATTGTGGGATCTGGATGCTTAAAATTGTAGTAATGCAGATTATTTCCCATCTGTCAAAAGTCTTCATCAGTTTGTCAGCTGGTAATTTCTTGTTCATGGATTCTGAAGTTCCTCTATGGTAAGTTTCCTCCTTGCAGCAATTTGGCAGGTATGGCTTCTTAGTCAAAGCTTCTCTTTTGTGTAACACACACTATGTCAGCCTTACCTCTTAAGAGAGATCTTGTGTTAGTTAGGTAGCCCCTAGCCCCTGAGATTCTTTGCCAGCATCTTTCCACTTGCTTCTTTATGTCTTTTCCTTCATTTGTTTTCTGTTAAACTTAATGATACACTCTCAAACTGTAGAATTCAAACTGAAGGAAGTTCAGTAATCTTTTTGGTTTTTCTTGCTCTTCCACAGACAAGACATCTGAATTGCTTACCAAATTTGTGTATGCATGTCATTTTCCTGCAAGATCCTTTGCATGTTTAAGTCCTTCTGGTATAACAATCACTTGTGATTATCGAAGATCAAGATCTGTATTCTGTGTTTAAAATGGCCTCAGCATGCAAGTTATGGAAGCTGGCATGTGTGATGCCACTTTTAAAGAAGAAGTTTAGGAAAAACTGCTGATCTACTGACCTGCAAGCTTGAGTTTGTAATGGACATGTCAGAAACCACAGTAAAGAACAGACTACTAGTGGGCAAAGAGTTAACATTTCTTCCTCAGGGAGAAGCGTAGCTCACAAATACGAGTTCTCTGAAGGCATCACTGAGTAGGAGGTGAGCAATATTGGCACTGATGAATCTGCTTGGATTTCTAAAATGAGTTTAGTAATGTCCCTCACCAAAGACTCCTGAATAACCTAAGTTGATTTAGGAAGATTCTTTGATTACTATCCAACTGAAAGGTAGAAAATGAAGAGCAGAATAAATAGCCAGGGTTTGTTTTTTTTATTTTACCAGTAGTGTCCTACTGAGATTTCTGCCGTGACCTGTGTTTTTTCAAGATATTTGTAAGTTATCTGGAAAAAAAGAATGAGATTTTAAAGTTCTGTTTTTAGTGTGGTAAAAATGAACACAGAGTGTGAAGAGCTGCAGAATAATCTTGCGGTGTTGAGTGACTGAATTGAATACAGAGCAAATAAAATTCAGTGCTCCAAAGCATAAAACAATCGTGACAGAAACAGCCTTAATTTTGTATACGTAACGAGCGGTTCTGAATTAGCATACCAACAACATAGAAGAAGGTCTTAGAGATGCTGTAAATATCTGAAAATGTCAGGTTTTTTGCTAAGTGGTCAGGTTAGTGCTTGGTTTGGATCCAAAGAGTCGGTCTAATTTTGGGAATTACTGGGCATACATAGGGAAACAAAAAAAGCTGTAATTATGTCAGGCTGGACACTTGCTGCATCCAGAAGTTGAGTAGTATGTCCTGTTCTGATGAACCTTCTCAGAAAGGATCTAGTAGAATTAGTATATGTGCAAAGAAAATTAAGTGGTATGAAAAGCTTCCTTAAGTGGCATGATTGACTAGAATGGGACTTTTCAGGTAGAGTGAGCTGGAAGAAAGAGGAACAGGATGGGAAGAAGACTCTTGAGCTCTAAAAGATCATAAAATAGCATAAGGAAAGTTAATAGGGAATTACTAGTTTCCCTCAATACCAGATCTAAGGGACATCAAATAACATTATCGGATAGCAAGTGGAAAACAAAGAAAACAAGGTTCGTTTCTCATTGTAAGTCTTTGCCATGGGAGCATTTGGATGCCAGAAGAATTGATCAGGAGGTAGTGCCACTGGAGATGTGGTTTCAGGAAGTCCGCAAGTCAAGGCTGGTTGGAAGCTGAGGGGAGGACATACAAGAGAAATGAACGGTAGGTTTTGTTTTGTTCATGTATCCTCACCAGGTTCCTGCTGTGGGAGGTGGGATGCTGGTGTCGATGGGTGTTTGGTCTGTTTCAGTGTGAAGGACAGCATTTGCTCTTGGTTCTGTTTCTTTTTTTCCCAGTTGGATTATGCCCCCTTAAGAAGGGGGAGGAGGAACTTCCCTCCCTTCTAGAACTCCAGAGCATTGTGAAGGAAAGTGGCCTTCCTCTGAGGCAGTGGGGGGGTGGGGGGGTGGCTGAAGTGGGGTGAAGGAGGGAAGGTGGCAGCAGTAGCCTGTAGGAAACAGAGACCTCTGCCTAGCTGGTGATGGAGAGTGCGTTCTTGGACCAGGTGGTGCTCTGCAGTTCATATCTGCCCTGCAAGGGTACAGTAGGCAGTGGGTGGAGGTGGGGGGTGTTGCACCGAGACTCAAGAATAGGATTTGAAGTGTCTCTGCAAATAACTTTTTTTTTTTCCTATTCAGATGTTTGACATTTTTAATTAAAAGGTTAGCTAATTATTCTGGTTGATAGTTTAGCTTCTTGTTTTGTTTTAAAACTTTTTAGTCTTCTTTGGGACCTCAACAGAAGGTGTTAATGAGAAGGTCTAAGAAGATCCACCACAAAGCTCTGGCCACCTGAAACGTAGCATGGTCCCCAGTGCATTAGTTTTTATGTTCCTGGAGAACACTTTAGCAAATAATTTCAGGAAACCATTTCTGGTGAAAATTTGTACTTACGTCAGTTGGGACTAAAATGAGTGGTAACATAACTTCAGAAATCGTGTGTGAGGTGGCACTAGGATAACTTTGTCACATTAAAAAGTGGTAGGTTTTGTGTGATGGGATTTTTGTTTTGGTGGGTTTGAGTGGTTTTTTGAGGAAACCAGAGTAGTTAGATTGTTATGTAAAGGTCCAGTGAATTTGAATAATTTAAGTTGCCAATATGATCCCATAGTTTCCTTACAATTTATGAAGCAGTTGCAAAGCATCATGGTCATCCTGTGATGTCAATAATATGCTGCTATAAGGCTTTACCTCATTACCATTTTTTACTGTATCCTTTGGTTCTGGTATTTGGTTTTTTCGCATCATCCTAGTTCTGCCTGTGTATGCCTGGCTTACAGCTTTTTGGAGAAGAATCCTGTTTACCTGAATACAGATGCTAGTGAAAGAAACTTCTTATTTCCTTGCTACTAGCAGCAGTTAAACATAAATTTTCCCTCTTCAATTAGCCTGTGTGTCACCAGCTGACGAGAGCCTTCTAGCATGCTCTTTATTTGCTCATTGCCATGCAAGTAGTGTACCTTATAAAGTGGTGCCTGTGTTGAATCTGCCCTTGTTCTGGTATTGTTTCCATGCATCTTCCAGCCAACTCTAATGAATCAACGTCATTTTGTCTGTCTGATTTTTCAGCATTCTGGCTGATGTGGCCAAAGTTAAGGGGTTTTTTTTTGTACTTTGTACTCCTGGCCCTTCGGAGTTATTTGTATGGTACTGTACGCTCTGCTGACTTAACAGAGCTTGTTTTTCTTCTCTAAACTTCCATTTTTTTAAAGCTTGTTTTGATACATGCTCTGTCTAGCACACAGTAGAGGCTTTGTCTTGATTTCTTTGATACTTCACTGAATTTTGTTGTGACCCAGCTTTAGGGGAGCTTTAAGCAGGAGCATAAATTACAGCAGGCAATAAAAGGAAATGTAGAAGGAACTAGAAGTGTTTTGAAGGACAGCTCAAGGTGCAGTAGCAAATGAGTTTGTGTAATAAGTTTCCTGCTTTTGAGAAGGAAGCTATGGGAGGAACTGATGAATCAAAAGCATAAATAAGAAATTTCTGTGCGATTCTTGTCTGTATCAGTTTTCAATGCTGGGGACATTGCAATGAATCTGACCCCCAGATCTGTTCGTCGCTTGTAACGCTAACAAACCTTGTGATTGAAATAAACTACAATAAAGTAGTAATTCACACAATAGTTTATTTTTACTTTTTTTCCTCTTTAGATGAAAAAAATACTGCCAAAAAAAGACTTAAAATGCATTTTGTTTTATTTGGGTTTGCATATTCAAACATTATGGAAATGCCAGCTTTCAGATAGACAATGCCACCTTGATTTTGTCAGCTGGTGTCCTGGTTTTGGCTGGGATAGAGTTAATTTTCTTTCTAGTACCTGCTATAGTGTTATGTTTTGGATTTAGTATGAGAAGAATGTTGGTAACACACTGATAGTTGTTTCTAAGTGGTGTTTATACTAAGTTAAGTATTTTTCAGCTTCTCACGCCCAGCCAGCAAGAAGGCTGGAGAGGCACAAGAAGTTGCAAGGAGATACTGCCAGGACAGCTGACCCAAACTGGCCAAAGGGGTATTCCATACTGTGTGGTGTCGAGCCCGGTATATAAAGTGGAGGGAGTTGGCCAGGGCAGGGGCAGATCACTGCTGGGGAACTAAGTGAGCATCAGTTGGCGAGTGGCGAGCAATTGCATTGTGCATCACTTGTTTTGTATATTTAATTTCTTTTATTATTATTGTTGTTGTTATTATCATTACTATTTTCTTCCTTTCTGTAATGTTAAACTTTTCTTATCTTAACCCATGGGTTTTACCTTTTTTTTTTTTTTTTTTTTTTTTCTTCTTTCCCGATTCCCTCCCCCATTCCACTGCGTAGGGTTGAAGTGAGTGAGTGGCTGCATGGTTCTTATCTGCTGGATGGGTTAAACCATGACAACTGGTTTATACACCCTATGACACAATTTTATCTATTCTACAAAAAAAGCTTCCAAAGTTAGCATACTCAATGCTCACAGTAAGGATGAAGATATACCCTTGTATAAAATAGTGTTATTTTCTGATTTACCTCTGCAGACAAAGTCTTTAAATGCGGATTTTTGTGTATATAATTATCTGCAGAGAGTCAGGTATTTCGCTTGAAAGTTACTTCTTGACAGAAAGGCAGTTTTCAGGAAAAAACCAGAACTCTTTTTTTCCAGAAAGTATGTTTTATTGATTTTTTATTTTCTTTTACAGTATTAAACCTAAGCTAAAACTCCATCTTATTCTGGCAGCTGGATTTCTTAGCCAAACCATGTCTCCTTGAATGAGCTGTGGTCTCACTATGAACAGGTCGAATACATTGTGGAAGTTGCATGAATGCAGTCACCGTCAGAAACACTGTCTGCAGGCAGCTGAGCTAGTAGGAGAGAATTAAGTGACAATTGTGAGATACAGATCCTGTTTTAGCTTTATATTCATCCCACTCTGTACAATATGTGTGATTAAAATGGACAGAACGTGGTGACACCTAGTTTTGTTCTTTGAGTAGCCATACTAGCTTTCTACTTTTTTCCTCAAGTCTTCATATTTGCTTTGCTGAACTGCCTATATGAACAGTTTTACTGTAAATGAATAATAGCTAGCTAGTCTTGTTTGAGAGCGAGATGAGCTAGCTGTGTATAGTCTTAGAAAGGCTGTTCAACTGGAGAATAAACTCTTAGGGGCAAGTTGGCAGAGTACTAGCTACTATCTTTTTGCTGCCCAGTAGTCTTCCACTGACACTGACAATGCCTATTTTGAGGCTAAATTTCTGAAGACTGTAGTTGCTACTCATGAAAATATTATTTTTCAGTGTTTTTCAACAAATGCATTGCCTGGTGAACAAGTAGGGAGAAAATGCATTGATACAGCAGTAGAATTCCTTGCCTGTATAAATATTTGTGGAATAGGTGCTAAATTCTGAGCTTCTGTAACTTGTGCTGTGTGAATTCATCCAGTACATTCTTTCCAGTATATGCTTCATTTCCATTTAATTTCAATACATCTTTTCCCAATGTGTAAGAGCTTGAAATTCTGAAGTCTTTCAAGGGAAGATGGTTAGCATAGGAAACATGATACGCTTTTCTTTTTCTTTTTTTTTTTCCCTAGTGTAAGCTTTCATCTTCCTTCTCAAATTAAATCCCTTACTCTCAGGTGTTTGCAGAATGTTTTTGTGGTGCCCCACACACCTATGTCTTTCAGGCGGGAAGAGGTGATGTCAGTCTTAAGGCACATTAAAGGAGACTGTCACATCAGGATTGTGACATGGGGAGGAAGAATACTGGTAGTATAGTAGATCTGCAAGGGACAGTGCAATAGATAGATCCTCTAAAAATAAAAGTAATTTTGAGCATATTAATGTATGTTGGTCATTTGATAAATTCTAATGTGCGAGTGGGAGAAACTCTCATAAGCTGAACTGAGTTTTACAGATTGAGTCAAATGATGAATTCTCTTCAGTGACTGCACAACTAATATAGTCAGACATTTGCAAATAACTCTTTTTATGGTCATGTGAACTAAAAATGTGGTTATAAAAGTCATTTAGCATTTTACAAAACAGGCAATTAAAATAGCAGTGAATTTATTTAAGCAGTAAAGAAACAGCAGTTGTCATTATGTTGTGTTTGGTTTGTGTCTTTTTAAGTTTGTTGTTACGACTTCATAGTAAATAATATTTTTAGCATGATCTTAGCAATTCTAAAGATTGTTCCAGAATCCAAACTGGTTGGACAATTGAATACAAGATTTTTATTTATTTATTTATTTTTTAAAGAATTTAGGTGAAATTCAGCTGATGATTTATATAGTTACTGCTGTTATGTCAGACAGCATTGGTTTTGAGCATAAAATCAGATAACGTTAGTTGATCTGGCAGTGGGCTTGCACTAAAATCTTGGTACTGACTTCAGTATGTGGTTACAGCAAGTGACAGCTCTTGAGCATGGTAGCACCAAGCGAATTATTTTTCTTTTAGAAAATGACATTGTTTGAAATTAAAATGAACATGGTCATGTCACATAACAAATACTTTCTGCAAGGTTAAAAGTTGAGTTGCTCCAGTATTTCACCTCAGTCAGCAGTGCTGTCATCGTTATTGTCACTGGGACCTGGTTATAGGGTTGAGCAACGAAAACAATTGCTCAGCGGTTCAGGATCCCACCAAGCTTAATGGCGTAGTGGTGTAATTCACCAAAGTATATAGGAGTAAAGGGCCTCTTCCATAGCTCTCACTCAGCCCCTGTGAGTGTTATACTGTGTGTGATACAGTATTAAGGCACTTTCAAGTTCATGCAGTTACAAAGGGTCATGTAAGACCTTGAACTTAAGTTTATGCTGTCTGTAAATGCATAGAAAATAGTATTCTGCTGTCCATCTGTCCCCTACTGTTTTGACAGCTGCTTTTAGTATATGTTACCTTTTTTCTGCCCTTTTAAGCAAATAATAATTGAAACAATGTGCAACACTGGGTTGAACTTGAAAAACTGCTACCAGTTTAGAGTGCAGTTGGGTTAAAACATGAGTACAAATGCTGTCAGAAATATTCTCATTTAAAAATACTGCTGATTTTTTAAAAAATAATAGTTCTCAGTCATTCAATATGCATATTCCCATCCTATATGGTGCTAAGATAGATGTTCAATTATTGTCTGAAATTGAATCACTTTCTGTATTTGTACAGTTAAAGCTGTTTTTATACTCAAATGTTGTAAATGTAGTGGTAACCAAGATAAGCATAACATAAAAAACCTGAACTGAAGGATAACTCAATTTGGGTTTTGTTTACAAATGTTGAAAGAAACACACAGTGAAGTCTATGTGTGTGTATATATATGTAGGTGACAGGAATGTCTCTTCACACAGGCCCAAGAATAGTTCTTAGCTAAAAAGGAGGAATGGTTATGAAGAGTGTCTTACTAAAAATTGATTGATAGAATAGCTTTTGTTGGAAATCTTTTTAAATGTAGACTCATGCTTACCTTTAAAAGATCCAGTAAATTTCAAAACATCTTGTTGCCTTACTATTCCAGCTGATACTGGCCTGTGAATATATCTGGCGTAGTGCTGCCAGCAATTTCATGTATTTAATTTTCATGTTAGTTTTAATACATTTTGGCGTTTGCTGAATACACAAAACTTTTAGAAAAAGTGAATACAAATAATAAAGCTTCTTCTATTTAAAAAGGGGGGGGGGGGGGCGAGGCGGGAAGTGTTTACAGAAGACAAAAATGTATTTGATTTGTCTCAGTTGTCATCAGTGCTCCTTTTCTGCCAAAGGAAAGGTATGTGTCTAAACTAGTATGTCTTTTTACAGATACCGTCTTTTGAAATATTTCTAAATGTGAATATTAATATATATACTTACAATTCTCAAACACTGAATATACTTTAAAATCTTAATTCATTGGGATTTGAAATCTGGAATTTGTTAGCGTTGTTCCTCTGTGATTCTTTTCTTTATTAGCAGCTTGAGTAAATTCACAGCCTTTAAGCAGTTTTATTTACAACCCTTACCACTTAGATGAATGCATGTATTGTTAGTTAAGGTGCTTTTCTTCTCAGTAGTTTTCCAATTACTCACTGACAGGTCTGATCTTTTTTATTTAATTATCCATAAAATAGTTGTAAGGTCAGGACTATATTCACAGAGTCCAAAAAAAACCCCCCAAAACCAAAACTTTGTTTCTGTACTTCACAGTCCAGAGACTGTGAAGACAGAAACCTTTTTGAATGATGATGAGTCATAGGGCCAGCTCCATTTCCAAAAGCATTCTTTTGTACTTCTGCAGTAGGACGATAAACTAGGTTATATTTAAGTGACCATTAAAATAATTTGACTTTACATTCTTTAAAAGAACAGGAAAAAACTTTGCAGCCTTCCTTATAGATACACTTAGGTTTGCATATTTTTTTCAGTAAGTCACTACTAAGTCAGTAAGGAATTTGCTTAGAATTATGCTATAAACTGCTACTAATACGTTTATTCAAACTTGCATAACTAGAGGGAATATTAATCTAACTTTAGTTAAATTGATTCAGGTTTATTTGTGAAGAAGATTTTACACTATTTAGCAGACATATCAAATGTAATATAAAATTATTATGGAAAAGTACTATTTCGAAGCATTGTATTAATCTTGGGGGGGGAAAATGGGAGAACTGCATGTAAACAGCATTAGTGTTGAGTCCTGGAGTTATAGTAAGTGAATAAATAAAAATTTGCGTTATTACAGTAATAGATAACTTGTCGTATTTCCTCCAAATGGGCTATTGCAGAAACCTTCTCTGTTCCTTTATTCAAGTAAAACTGTAAATTCCCCAATTTGTCATTTTAGCACGCTGCCTCATTTTCCACCACTACCTGGCCCAGGGGCTGCATCTCCCTCTCTAACCTTTGTGTGCTTTGTCAGCCTAGATTTCAAAGCGTGCAGTGATTGAGTTTGAAACTGATGTCATAGCCTCATAATGGCATTGTTACTTTACAATGTTACTATTAAAAAGAAATGTAGAAAAATATAGAAAAGAAAGCTTTGCCTACTAATGTGAAAAAAATGCATATGCTGTTGAAAAAGAGGGTATAATTCAAAAACTAAAAGTTACAAACTAAATGAATGAGTTGTGGCAGAGAAAATTGAGAGATGCAATCCAGTATGCTAATGTTTAACTGTTGCCAATATTCAGAAAGAGCAGTCCCTAGCTGCCTGGACACCTCAGTCATGTAATTTGGCAGCACAGGAAAAGATGATAGTATTTCCGCTTAGCTGTTCATATTGGCTCTTGAAGAAGAAAGACTCATTCTGTAGGAAAGTATCCTGAACATATGATTGCTGAAATCCCAGAACTGCCACGCAGAGAGGTGGGAAAGAGGCTCTGAAGAAGAGAGTGGGAAGAGGAGCTAGACGTTTCTGTTGTTTTTTTCCCTTGCACCAAGGTGCTGTTCTCAGAGGAAAGGGATTCATTAGTTATTTCTAAATTTATCTGAGTTGACAGGTCTTTCAGAAGCCTGCAAAACTCCCAAGACCACTCCACGTACCCACATTGCCCTTTTAGGCTTTTCAGCTAAGACTGCTGTCTGCAAATGTTACCTACTGTTACGTCAGATAATGTAGGAGTCCTTCTTTGAAAAACACCAGATTACTTGTTTGTCTGACTTTGCTGACAAGGCAGATGTTACGTATAGAGATGGCTGGGCTATGCGGCTAATGAGGATGCCCTTGAATGTACTTAAAAGCACAAGCACAGTGGAGACATCTTTCTGAGAGTAGTGATTTTTATCACATCAGACTTGATCTAAAGGCTATGCCATCATTAACAGGTAGTGCAGTAAGAGTAGGGCTGTAGATGAATTATGTTGAGGACCCAGCACGCATACTATGTATGTTTCAGAGGATTTTGGTTTTGGACTAGCTCCAGCTAGTCCCATAGGAGTGAATGCCCATTAGCAGACTTGAGTGTAACTGCTGTCTTGGTTTGATCGGAAAGGAGTTTGATTCATGCTTAGAGATCACCCTGAGATGTGAAACGAAGTACAGCTGGTGGGGCAGACAGGAGTCTGGCATCAGAGTGATCCAAACTAAAATGCAAATGCGGACACACATTGACTCCATCAGTCGGGCAACATCTAAACTGGGGAATTTGGCCTGAACTCCACCTGCAGAATGATTTCCACAAAACAGTGTAAACATAATTAGCATGTCTGTACTCTTCCTAGAGTACCAGCATCTAATTACACGGTGGGTGGCTGCAGTGACTGTGCTGCTACCGTTTACTCTGAGTCTAGTGCTTGGAGATTATTTCCCCAGAACCCTGTGCAGTTCTTTACTCAAAATCCTTTTACTTTTTTTTTTTTTTCTTTGGTACAAGAAACAATACTTTGAATATAGAAAAGCTCAGTAGTGTGTCTGTTTAAAGAATACCTTGACTTCTTGTAGGTGCCGTTTTGTTTCCTTTGAAAAGAGCAAAATGCATTTAAAAGATACCTTCTATATAAGAGCCATTGAAACATTAATGTTGATAATAAGGTATGCTAGGCTCTTAAAAGAGCAAAACAGTGATGTGGAGATCTTTTAAATTGTCTAAAAGTCATTAGTTTTCAGGTCTAAACAGAAGTGCAATTCTGGGTGTAGAGGTATGTATGAAAAGTATGGAGTACCTTTTGTTATTGAAAATTGTTTTCATTTCCTGACTATTGCTGCTTCTAAAAATATTTTCTATGGCACAGCATGAAAAATGATATTTTAATTCCAGTAAGAGCTTTTTGCCTAGTGGCGAGTCTTTTCAATTTATATTTGCTATTGATGTGTCTGCCATTATGATCTAGAAAAGGTATTCACTAACTTGCATTTAATTTTCTACCTGAATTTAGGCCACTGAGCTTTAGGGACCTGGGGGCTTAGAAGGCCCTTTTAGTGTAGTTGTCATTGTTTACTGTGAATCTTTTTGTGCATTAGAAGTATGCTCCTTCAGCCATACCATTTTATCATACATAGTTTCAGCAGCACATGACAATATTCTTGGCTTTGAAGCTTCAGGTGCATGAAGGAGTCCTAAATCTCTGTCTTGTAGGTGTGGTGGTGCTAGCAGTAGTAGTAGTAATAAGCCAAATAACATGACACCATAAAGGAATCGTAAGTCTTTTCCTCATAGGTGTGGTGGTGTGTCATGGTTTAACCCCAGCCAGCAACTAAGCCCCACGCAGCCACTCACTCACCTCCCTCCCAGTGGGATGGGGGAGAGAATCAGAAGGGTAAAAGTGAGGAAACTCGTGGGCTGACATAAAGACAGTTTAACAGGTAAAGCAAAAGCCACACACACAAGCAAAGCAAAACAAGGAATTCATTCACCACCTCCCACCGGCAGGCAGGTGTTCAGCCACCTCCAGGAAAGCAGGGCTCCATCACGCGTGACGGTTACTTGGGAAGACAAACGCCATCATTCCGAATGTCCGTCCCCCCCTTCCTCCTTCTTCTCCCAGCTCTATTTGCTGAGCATGACACCATATGGAGTGGAATATCCCTGTGGTCAGCTGGGGTCAGCTGTCCCGGCCGTGTCCCCCCCAAATTCTTGTGCCCCCCAGCCTGCTGGCTGGTGGGGTGGGGTGAGAAGCAGAAAAGGCCTGGACTCTGTGTGAGCACTGCTCAGCAGTCACGACAACAGCCCTGTGCTATCAACGCTGTTCTCGGCACAAACCCAGAACAGAGCCCCATACCAGCTACTATGAAGAGAATTAACTCTATCCCAGCCCAAGCCAGCACAGTGGTAGCATTGATGGTAGTAGCTGTCGTAGTAGTAAGAATAATATGACTTTGCCGGTTTACAGTGGTGCTAAGGCCTCACAGAAAATAAGTCTTGGGGATTAGTTCTGCTCCAATATCTCTGAGGTTTAAAAAGTGTCGTATTCAAGATACTTCTGTAACTTTCAGAGGTGTCCAAATTATTTTTTTTCAAGACTAACTTCAGGTACACAGATGGAGAAATTTTAGCTAATTTCTCTGTGCTTTCAATTCTCCATCTGTAAATTCGAGATAACCAGTATTCACTTTGAGAAGAACTTTTAAATAAGCCGATGCATTGGACTATCAGAGAGGATGAGTTATTCAGGATATACTTTATATCGTGACAGTGCTTGGGGAAATACTATAGAATGTATTTGATGGCAATTAAAATTATGACACTTGATCACTGCTCACATGAAATATAGTTTACATCAGTGTCTCAGTAGCTGTTCCATAAATGTGCACTTGAGGCAGGATAAGATGTATTTACCTTGTGGTTTATTATTGTGAGGATTTCTTAATTAAGGTTACTTTCTCACAGGAGGTGCTGAAACAGCTACAAGGAAGTATTGAAGATGAGGCAATGGCGTCCTCTGGACAAATTGACTTACTGGAACGACTTAAAGGTAAATCTAGAATTATGTTTTAAGTGAGTTCATTTGTTTCTCAGTTGTTTTTTCTTCAGGATAAAATTTTCAGCTCAGCTGCGTCTGCTTTCCAGTGCTGACTGATGATTAGGCATAGTCTCAGTGCCTGTTATTGTTGCTAAGCATATTAAGACACATTCTCAAAAAAGTATGTTCCAATGCTGCTTTTATGCTTTTGCTACTGTTACCCTAAGGCTTCATACAAATTGCTTTTGATATAACTCACATTTAATTCAGTTCTTCAGAAAATATACATTTGTTTAGGCTAATGATGGATTAGTTCTACCAATTTCCTAAACTTGTTTGCATGCCCTGCCCTCTCCATGTCATATTACTGGAATTATGTCTGTTGTGCTGCAAATTGATGCCCCCTTTCCTAGAGCATGTGCTGTAATGTGCATCATCCCATTATATGGGATGTGCAAAGCAAGCCCAGACCTCTGACTCCCTGTGTACATCCATTAACCCTACCACTGAACCAGAAATTTCATAGGGGATGTCTACATTTAAAGGCTCTGTGGTGAACAAAGTTGTCATCATTTACATGACAGTGAAGCATCTGCAGGATATCTGAGAAAGAAGCTCTTAGGAAGTGGGCCACAAGAGCAATTAATATGACATTTACGCAAAACTCTGCCCATTTCTTAAGTCCTCTGGGAAAGAGGCAGGCAGGCTCATGTGGGGGATATTGTTCTGTCAGGATTGCAGTTTGACCATCTGCTCAGATGGCTAGTATTCTCCAAATGTATCATTAAGATTGGTTTTGTTCACATTACGTTATTCTGTGTATTTCCATGGAAAATGTTGCCATCAAAAAATCATGGATTTGTTTAGGAAATAAGAAATTAAGATAGAAATGATCTTTTAAATTTGTGCTGCTGAACTTCAACTCTGAAAATGTTTGCTCTTTATTATCCAGAACTGAACTTGGAAAGTACCAACTTCCCTGGAGTGAAGTTAAGGCCAAAGGTGTCTGTGCGTTCTTATGGGAGCCGGGAAGGGTCTGTGTCAAGCCGTTCAGGAGAGTGCAGTCCTGTTCCCATGGGATCATTTCCAAGAAGAGGATTTATGAATGGAAGCAGAGAAAGCACTGGTTATTTAGAAGAGCTAGAAAAAGAGAGGTAAATTTCTTTGTTTATTAATCTAGTATGGATTGACTTCTAATTTTAACATGAAATTTTACTGACACACCTAGTATTTAGCTATCATGCATATGGTTTTGATCACTGGTATATTTGTCTTGACGGGTAAGGAAACTAGGAGTTTATATTTAGGTGCACACAAAAAAATACAAAAATAATCTTAGAGCACATCAAAAGTCTCTGCTGCTTTTTCATATATGCATTTCATTGTCACTCTTTGTTTGCTGAAGGTTCTTTTGATCAGCAGATTATCAGCATCTGAAATATATTTAGAGAGAGGGGGCGGAGCATCCCAAACACCTCCATATCTCCTCACCAGTGTTGATAAGTGCTGAAACTGTAACAATGTGATGGTGCAATCTCTCCTTTTTTTCTCAAGTGGTTATAAGTACCATAGCTGGTTGATCAGTTATTTAATATTAGCAGACATTTACCTAGTGATTCTGCTCTCTCAGCAAACCTGTCAGCTAAACAAAGATATTTACTCTTATCTTCAAGATGCTGCTCCCATCTGATGGTTTATGTTGACAAAATCATGGAATTTCTTTCCTTGGAAGGTAGTGCATCCATTTAATAGGAAGAACATACTTTCAGGACATAATACAGATTTGTAGTACTTTATGAATCGCTTATAAAGAAAATGGAAAGAGCATGCAGCTGTTTCCGCTGAAGACATCTTTCTATTTTAACATGAACCTGACTGAAATCCCAGATGCTTTCAGAAGCCTGTCCATAAGACAGGGTTTCCTAAAGGTTTGGTCATTGACTGCTACTTAATGGATGGGATGTCAAGCTGGGGGCTGCAAAAGGGCTGCAAACCCAAATAAACAGCAACACAATATTTTTATGCCTAGTAGTCATTAGCAAGCAAAAAGATCCACTTCGGAGTCTTAATACAAAAGTTTGGTGGGTGGGTAATAAGTGGTTTGTGGGCAGCCCTTCAGAAACCCTTCCTCTAAAGGGCCTTTCCTGGTATTCAGTGAAATTTTTGCAGTCAAGAGCTGAGAGGAGTACACTTTTCTTCCAAGGTACTATTTCTAGCTCCCTTTCTTTTGGTCCTATCAGTAGAATGAAAGTAACTTCCCACGGGTCCATACTGAGCCTCTTTGAGCAGCCACTCTATTCTACTCAGGATGACTAATCATATTTGTTCTGTTGCATAAAATCTAGATTCCTGAGGGGCTGCATAGGAATATTTAGGAATTTGGGAATCTCTTCCCACTTGCTCATCCCAGTTTTCAAGAATCTAATGTGTTTGTCATTTTCCATCTTGAAAAAACAGTGTACTTGTTTGAATTCTTCCAGGGCTGTTTTTTACCACATGTGATGCTAAAATCTTTAAGTGTAGTTAGGACTTTCAGTTACGATTCAAGCGAACTCTGGGTACCTTCAAACAAAGAGTATTAATTTATAGCAGCTGGAGTTCTTCAGGGTCGTTAGCGCATCTGATTTATGATCTGTGATCCTTTCCCACTCTTACGGATTCTAAGGTGATAGTTCTTTGGACTTTTTTCTTGGCAATAAAAACAGTTTAGGCAGTGAACTGGTCTTTGTTGCAAATAATGCTGAAAAAAAGGGATAAGGATATTTTAATTTCAGATGAGCTTAGGCAGTGTTACTGTCACAGCTGATGGGGTAAGATTTATGCTGTGGAGAAGATCTGTAGAGGCATGGCCAGATCACATCTGGCTTCATTAATAGTGAAATGATGGATAATGCAAACTGCCCTATTCTTTATGCTGTTTCAGGGGACACGTAGGAATGCATGGGGCATTGATGCAGACCCTGGGTAGCCAAATGAATCAGAACTTGGGGTGGGGGGTGTAGGACCATGCGTGTGAAATCACTACAATTTCTGAAAGAAGATTAACCACTTGTTTTCCTATGCTTTGTGTCTGAACTTGTTTGGCATAACTTACTAAGTATAAACGTGTTATTTGCTAGTGGAATTTTATTTGGCACTTAAACAGATTTTCAAAGAACTCATGGAACTTGACAAGCCTCAAAATATTAAAATTATTTAGAAGAAACTAACATTTTTTGGAAACCTGCACCAGGGTAACATTGCCAGTCAGTATCTTAACACACTGGCACAATATATGCTGCTCATGGGCTACAGTGTTCGGGCAAGGACCAAATCATGTACTAACTGTGTGTGAACTTGGCAAATTCCCAAGATGTTTATTAATAAACTAATTCACTAGATGTTTATTAAAGTAAACAAGTAAGAAAAAAATTGCTAATATTTGTTTTTTATTGAAAAAATTATTTAGCTTGGCTAAAAGTGATCTTCTGAGGGGAAGATTAATTGATTCACTTGCCAGAATTAAGTTGAAATTATCTGCCTGTTTCTCATTTGCTTGGCTCTCCTCTAATTTCAAAGTCAAAAAAAGGAAAAGAGAAAAAAGTGCGGGGATGTATGTTTTTTGGTTGCCAATTTAGAATATGCTGTTCATTAAAAAAACCCTTACCAAGGTTTATTTGGTAAGACACTGTATTAACAACAAAACATTTCAGAGTACGCTGCAGGTTACTTTTTCTGTTGCTTTGCCTTTTGCAATTTAGGAGATTTAATAATCTCAACTTTGTAAATTCTGTAATTTACCACTAAAGATGATAATGTTGTGGTGAATATTTTACAAAAATGTATGCCTTGTTATTCCTTCTGGTTTATACCACCCTTTTATTTTCTTAAACTTGATTTTGAGCATTTTCTCTGTCTCATGACTGCTTTCTCCCTCTACTCTTCTCTCCCTTTGTCTGACTGTTACGGCTTACCTAAGTCTTTACAGCATCTATCAGGAGTGTGTCATTTTTGAGATTTTATTACCTGCCAATTTAAGTGAAAGTATTAATTATAATTGTAATTTACATAATGCAAGTAGAGTAGCATATAGGTTGTTTCCCTTCTCCCTTTTAACTGGGAATAACATTGACATAGTTATGCAGAAAAGATTTCCAAAAGAAGAAACCCGTTTTCTGCATTCATTTAGCTTCATATATTGTTGGGAGCTTCAAAAATACCACATTAGAGAAGTGTTTCAAAATACCCACCCTTCAGAAAAGCAGTTCAAGTTGGAAACTTCTTTTTGTTAACTCATAAAAGTAGTGTGAAGTTCCAAAAGCTTGCTTCATTTGCCTTGCTGCACTCTCACTGAACTTGACAGTGTATGACAGAGAACAGAATTTTCTCTGGTACTGTGAAAGTGTTGTTGTAAACAATTCTGGCATATAAAAAGGTGGATTAACTGCACTGTGTTTTTCTATGGTTTTTTTTTCCATGATTAGTAACAGCTCTTCTACCTTAAATGCTCTCCTAACCTCAGGAGGTTCCAGAAGGCTGAGAAGGAGCTGTACTTCTGGTTGGTGTAGTATCTGACAGTAATGTTAAGTGTGGGGAGCAGCTTATCACAGGCATATCTACAGAGACTTGCTTATTTCAAGGAAATTGAAGTGCAACCTGCTATAGTTGTACCAACCCTTCAGGCTTTGTGCTGAGCGACCTTAAAGACATTGTTAAAACCTCAATTCTGTGGAGCAGTGATACCAAACTAGTAATCCCAAATAAAGCATTACTCAAAAGCTAAAATGACACTGTTAAGTTAAAGGAGTTGCCCTCAGGTCATGCATTATGTTGTTTATGCAGCATTTATGGTTCCTAAGTTCTTTTCTTGCTTCTAGCATCCATTGTGCATGTCAAAACAGATTGAATGACACAGTGTCTCACAAACTGAATACTTTACATTTTACAAGAGAAACTTAATCACATGTTCACTTAGCTGAAAGTAATGCCTCCCATTTCTACTACCACTTCTTTGACATCCAGAGGCAGAACTAGTCAGTCCTTTAACATTTTCAAATCCTCATATGGTAAAAATACTTTTTATAAGGATTGCATTAATTTTGCTTTTGCAAATTTGATTTCACAAACTGGACACAACTGGTGCAAGGGCACACAAGGTGCTAAGAAGGGAAGCCATGCAGAATGCCTGCATGCGCAGAGATCAGGCACCCGGGGTATGTGTTAAGAAGATGGGCAGGTGGGAGGCTGAAAAAAATTACTTTCCGCACAGGCTTTCCCTGAGCACCATCCATTAGCTTTTCCTTCAGTCTGTCTAAAGGATTTAAGGAATTCCTGCCAGCCCCATCCTTGTGGCTGAAGAATTACTGTTTTCCTGTAATCCTGCTACAGTTACCTGCAGTGGTATGGTAATTGGTGTTTATTGCTTCTTTTCACTGATTTTGACTGTAAACCTGTCTGATGTAAAACCTGCCCAGTAAAAGACTTAATGGGTAGTCTTGACATCTTAAAACAGTTCTGTTTCAACGTAACTGTTGAATCAAATCTGGAAATTTATGTCATTGTTCATGTTTAAAAACATTCAGCACACTTAGATGTGTGTAGTTTTTCAGTCTTTTGCAGCTGAAGTGAGGGATCCTGTAAAGTTTAATTTTCCATTTGAACACTAGTCAAGTCACTTGCATTGGGTATGGAGTATAAACGTTAAGTCATTAAAACTAGTTTGAAACATTTTAAAAGCAGGAACTAAGTCAAACAGATCCTTCAAAATACATATTTTTAAATTCTTTCTTCTAGATAAAGTTCTGTCCTGTGGAAGTTAGATTATCTCCTATCTCAAACCATGGGTGGGATGCATTATCAAAGTAATCAGGGGAAATTTGTATTTTTGTTGTATGCTGTGGTTTTGTTCCTTAATGACTTACAGTAGTTATCCATAATGTGTTTGTGTGCTTTGTAAAGGTTCATGTGGCTATTGCTCAGAAAGATCACAACCTGAGTTCAGAGAGGAATGCAGAAGTTAAGGCATGGGAAATAATACTGGGCAAACTTATATGCAGCTTTCTGTCTTCTGGCTAAGTGTTGACGTTAGCATTTCCATTAATGTTAATGAGCAATATTAAAATGTCAGAAGGAAGAAGAGTGCTCACAGAAAGCATTTATAAGAAACTAATAAAACTTGTATTTGGGGGGGGGGGGAGAAAAGGGAAAAAAAACCCCAACAAAAAAACAAGAGTGGATTTTCTGTATACTCCTACTTGGTCAGATTTTGCCTGAAAATTTTAATACATATTTTGAAAAGTGCTGTAACAATGAACGCTATATAACGATAAAATTTACAACTATATAAAGGTAGTTCATGAAGGATTGATAAAATAGTACGTAAAACTTCTAACAGATTATTTTCTTGGTAGTCTGCGTATAGTAATCTTACCTTTCTCATCTTCTACTCAGGTATGCAGCATGCTTATGATACCCATTTAAAACGTTTTAAGCAGCTGCAAATGTATCCTGTCTATAACATTTGATGGAAAATACTCTTTTAAAGTATTTTTAATACTCATAAAAATAGCTTGATTTTTGTGTGCTTTACCCATAGTTTGGTATGGGTGACAAAGTTAGTAAGGAGACACTGTGTTGCGGTTTAACCCCAGCCAGAAACTAAGCCCCACACAGCCACTTGCTCACTTCCCCCCTCCACCCAGTGGGATGGGGGAGAGAATCAGAAGGGTAAAAGTGAGGAAACTCGTGGGCTGACATAAAGACAGTTTAACAGGTAAAGCAAAAGCCACACACACAAGCAAAGCACGACAAGGAATTCATTCACCACTTCCCACTGGCAGGCAGGTGTTCAGCCACCTCCAGGAAAGCAGTGCTCCATCACTTGTAATGGTCACTTGGGAAGACAAACGCCATCATTCCGAATGTCCGTCCCCCCCTTCCTCCTTCTTCTCCCAGCTCTATTTGCTGAGCATGACACCATATGGAGTGGAATATCCCTGTGGTCAGCTGGGGTCAGCTGTCCCGGCCGTGTCCCCCCCAAATTCTTGTGCCCCCCAGCCTGCTGGCTGGTGGGGTGGGGTGAGAAGCAGAAAAGGCCTGGACTCTGTGTGAGCACTGCTCAGCAGTCACGACAACAGCCCTGTGCTATCAACACTGTTCTCGGCACAAACCCAAAACAGAGCCCCATAGCCGCTACTATGAAGAAAATTAACTCTATCCCAGCCCAAACCAGGACACACTGCGAAGGCAGATGAGATAATTTAATTTAGTAATGTAATTCAGGGATGTATACGCTCCTTTAACATCCAGGCCTTTTCTTACATGTAGTTTGATGCATTGTACAAACCATATTGTCTAAAAGAAGCAGAATACAAGTTAGCACATGACTAATAACTTGTTTTTGCTTTCACAAAATGCCTCTTAGCTTTAGATTTCAAAGTGGTTTTGTAGAGAAGTGTAGGTATTTTGCTCTTTTATAGATGGGGACCCAATATACAAGAAGCTCTTGACTTGTTTAGCACAGAGGAATGGATAGGTTGATTAGCTAGGGCCAGGGAACTGCACCCACCTTCTCAAATGTCCTTAGTGCCCTCTTCAAGCCTTGTTTCTCATTTAACTTTTTTTATGGGTTTCAATGCCTATTTCTGTACCTACGTATGGTAATGAGGTCTTAACAGTGAGACATTTTCCACTTCTGTTTTTAATAGATCCCTTCTGCTTGCGGAGCTTGAGAAGGAAGAGAAAGAAAAGGACTGGTATTATGCCCAGCTTCAGAACCTGACTAAAAGGATTGATAGTCTTCCCCTTACTGAAAATGTAAGTACCTTCAGTATGTTTGGTCATGTATCTGGTGCTATGATCTCTGTTTAAATGCTCTGTGTATTTTGCGAAGTTGGTGACTATCTCTACTATTATTTTAATTTAAAGCATTATTTATTCACTATGTAAAACTAGCTTAGTCTAAACAATGCATTTTTCATGTATAATTTTACACATTTATACTGATAGGTATGAATTTTGTCAGTGATAGAGAGGAGCACTGCAAAGTCATTATGACAAATGAATTACATGTCAGTATGCTGCTTCCTTAACTCTATCCTCCAAAGGTCTTTTCTCTATCCATTCTATTATTTAGTGGATTCTTTTCTTTTTGAGAGCAATATTAGTCTAAGAGGCAATTAAGGAGCTCTTAATTCGTAACAGCAAGAAAGTGGTGCTGTAGCCTGTACATGTATTGTTGCTCCAAGCTTTTACCTTGGCATCTCCAAACTATTTATAGTCAAGTCACCATTATCTGAGATAATGAAGATGTCTAATATGCCAGATAGCACAGGTTTTCATGTTGTCAGACCTCAGCAACTTAGATATATTTGCACTGCATTCCTTCACACATACAGTGTTGGGAAGACCTGGTTACACGTCTTTACAGTCATACCTGATCAGGAATCAGTCAGTCACTTGGAAATGGGAACAGAGAATGGAAACGCTTCCGTGACTGGGGTGGAGCAGCTGCACTTCAGCAAACCTAACACTGAGTCACGGCTGAGCTTATCAGAGCACGAGAAGCAAGGGGAGAAGGTCTGAAAAGGATCTTGAGGAAGCGCAACCCATTCCCAAGGACACAGCTGTGTCTGTGTTACACTATTGCAGGTTTTAAGATTGTCTCCCCAGTTTCATAGGTAATGAATTAACTTAGGCGTTCTTATGATTAGAATGTCTTACTTAACATCTACACTAAATCTCTTTTATGATAATTTATATCCATTACTACTTACTCCAACCTCAACAAAATGACAGATCCCATTCTTTTTAGTAGCATTTTATGTATTTGTAGATGATTGTCTCTTTTTGACTCTCTGAATTGATCTTGGTGCAGTCTTCTGGAAGGACTGCTCTTGAAGACTCATTCATTTGCAAACTGAGTAATTGTCCAAAACCAGTCAACTGCTTTGCTCCTCCCTTGAAAAATCTGTATCAGTTGGAATGTCTTCCCTTAAGCTGTGTTGTTGTTCCTGAATTGAACACTTGTGCTTTTAGTTAGGATAGTTAAAAATAGGGTAGGTGGCAGATGAATACTATCACTATGTGCAGTAGTTTGATACCCCTGAATACTTTTGAAAATACTGATTCAGATGGCATGAATAACAGTTTTATTGGTATGCTGACATACATTAGTAGCCAGATATTATAGGCTTGTAAGAATGGTACTGTCTCAAATGTTTATCTATTACATTTAGTCATTTGGCAGAACTTACAGGTAGTTTGTTGGTTAAAAACAAGAACACATAATATTGTTTAATAATGCAGTCATTTTTTAAGGATCTATTACTATGTTTTGCTTGTTTATGAAGTTTGGTGTGGAAAAGTAATTGTTCTGCTTTTGTTCAGAGAAATACGTCATTTACATAAACTTTATTTACTAAAATGCCTTCTCTGTACTTCAATTTCAGTTCTCCTTGCAAACGGATATGACCAGAAGGCAGCTGGAGTATGAGGCAAGACAAATCAGAGCTGCAATGGAAGAACAACTAGGTACTTGTCAGGACATGGAGAAGCGAGCACAGGTATAGTTTGTCTTTCATAATGAGAAGGAAGGGGAAAAGTTTTCCTGCATTTTTATTCAATTATTGGTAGTTGTATCTTTAAACTGTGTGTAAACACAGTGATACCTTAGAGCATTTAGTTGGCCTTTCAAACACAGAAATAGGAATCAGAACATAGGAAATAACTACTCAGCAAAAAGTACCCTCCTCTGCCTGTTCAAAAGAAGACTTATGAGTAGGCAGAGGTAGGCAATTTCTTCAAAAGAAAATACTTTTCAATGATTATTTGTTTATAATTTATTACCATTTTTGCTTCAAACAATCATATATTTGCTCTAGTTTGCATCAGTCATGCTGGGTTTTTTCATGCTTTTTAGTTTAGAATAAAGTCCAGATACTTTTGTTAAGTTTCCTTAACCAGAAACCATGTATCAAGGAATAATCTTTGAAAACAAGGTATTCAAGTGAGTGAGTGAGTGGGTGTGTGGTGCTTAGTTGCTGGCTGGATTTAAACCATGACAGTAATTCACATACATATCTGGAATTTGTTTGCTCTCATGAAGAGCTGTTTTGCATTTGTGATGAAGACATGTACAATTCTGTATGCAAATCATGTTACACACATTTGGAAGTATAACTCAGAATGTAATTGTGTGGAACCTGTAAATGGATAATCAGTTTATAACCAGCTTGCTTGTTATAAAAACCATTCCCCCATGGTAGTAGAACAACAGTTTGTATTATTTCCTACCATTCATTTCCAGAGATGTTAAATAACCAGCTTGGTAAGATAGTCTGTTTTGTGGGGTTTTTTTTTATGGTGAATGTTACAAAAATAAGTCCTTTCAATAAAAATAGGCTGTTTAGGCTCTATTTTTCTTGCTAGGTTTACTCAACACAAAATTTTGCTACATAAGAAACATTTCTGGTTAATTTTGTTTGTAATTAGAAAAGCTGCTTTAAATTTTAAAGTAATTCAGTAGGACTTTTCAGAAAATTCTTATGGTTACGAGTATTAAGCAAAACAGATATCCTGCGATTGTCAGGTGTGTACATAAAGGCTGTGTAGGGATTTGTCTATATAGATGTACTCAGAGCCAAGTTTAATCTGCCTGGATAATAACTGGCTCCAATGTGGAAGCTGTATGGCTGTGTTATCAAGGTTTATCAGCACTGGTGATGCCCTGCATGAATTCAGCTGTGCAACTTGTGTCAGCCAGTCCTGAGTGAAGGCAGAACAGACTCGGGATTGTCTGCAGACAACTGGTTACCCCTATTACAGAAGAAAGTGTTAACAGCATTGACACTAGAACTTCTGGGAAGGTTTTTTTGCTGCTAACAAGCTTAAGCTAGAGTAAGGTGAATTAAGCTAAATAGGTACGGTAGGCTTCTAGCAAAATTCTGAATGCCCTCAGGCAGAGAATAAATGCTACCCAGAGATGTTGAAACATTTTATGGTTTTCTGAATTAATGTTTGCCCATGGGCTTATCACAACTGTTTATGTGTAACACTTACATATTTACAGAAATTGCAGTGTCTATTGTGATTATATGAAGATTATAAAGTAGGAAGTTACTTGTGCATGTGCTTCTTGTGAATTTGACTGGTAATTCCCCTTGGTTTCATTTCATCAAGGACAGGTGCCAAAACTGTGCAGAAGTTCATTGGTGTACAAATACATAAAAGCAAATTCTGGATTATTTCACTGTGATGTTTAAATATGCAAACTGAAATAGTCATATTTGGCAAGTATAGTGAAGTTGCTACTTTTTCAGCTTTCTTTCTCCTCTGTATTTTCTTTCCACCCTAACTGATTGTGACACACAGTACAATGCAAAACGTAGATTTAAGGGAGAGAACGGTTCAGCTGTATAAAGGCTGACATTGCATACATCTCTGTATTAAGAGTGCCAAAGATTATTCTGTGAGAGAGCTGATAACCTGCTGTTGCCCAAGCAATTGATGCACTAGCCACCCTTTCTTGTGGACGTTAAGATAATGGCCATCTTCTTTCATCTGTCATGATTGGGCTTTGCTTCCTTTAACCTCTTCTTTCTGAAGCAAGTTAGCTCACAGCAACTCACTGTTGATGTTATCTTTTATGAAGATTATATACAAGCACATGCCTCAGCAACAGTTACTCAGAAAGATGCACTAGAATACTGTTAGCAATTTATTTTAGTGTTTAATTATTTACACTAACTTGTACTATTCCCTGAAGCTTATAATTTCATGTGGTAGTTATTAACGTGAAAAAAAGCATACTTAACATGTTTTATTTTGAGTATTCAAATGTTGTAGCCTATATACCTAGTAATAAGTAGAAGCAAACTTAATTTCTGTAAAATATAAAAAATAAAAATTCCAATTGCAAGACTGAAATCATGTTCACATAGAATTTTATTTTTCCTTCATGCCAGAACAAGAAGGATCTCATTTTTTTTTAGGCTTAGAGTTCCTTAAAAGCTCACAAGAAGTGTTTATTGTCATAAGAATTTATGCCAAAATCCTTAAAAGTTTGCTAAAACAGCAGACCACTAAAGATATAAGAAAATTTGGATCCTGGAGTCTCACACACTCTTTTTTTCTGTTTGTACAGTGTTTGGTACAAACTTATGCTCCTGGTTAATGGAACTCCTCGATTTCCCTCTAATACAAATAATGAGTTAGTAGAAAGAAGAATGGTCTGGTGTTTAAATCTCTGCACTAAAATTGGGAAGGGTGGATTGAATTCCTGTTCTTCTTGAGGACTCCATCAATGATACTGGGCAAATCATGCAATTTTTTAAATATTTTTTTTTTTCCACCTGCAGAAAAATACTTCCCCATGTTTAGGTGTGTATATATGGATATTCAGATTCTCTTGATGGATTTATGGAATAAATTGCTGTTTACACAGAAAAAAACTCAATTAAGGGGAAATTTAAGTTGCTCTTAAAGACAATGAGAGACATATTCTGCATGCATCACGTCACTAATGCACAATTATTTCCAGGAATATATTCTTTCTAATACTTAAGAATTTCTTGATCCAGGAGCAAAGGCGGGATGAATTATCTGTTTACCTCATGTTGTGCTGAAGCTTCTATGTATGCAGCTTTCAAATTTTTATTGGCATTTTTTCTGACACTTTGCTTTACAAATCACATTAAATTTATAGTTTAATGTTCATAGCTTTGCATCTCTACTAAATCTTGAAGTTTATGCTGCTTTAGTTAATGCATCCTTTGCTTCACAATACAACTTGTGTAGGGTATATGTTATCCTGTAACATTTGGGTTTTTTAACATTCCCTTCACTAAACACAGAATGGTTGCAGTGGGAAATGAGTAGCCATATGGCTGTAAAAGACTCTGATTCAGAGATGTCTATAAAATCCCAGACAAACCAAAGAAGCAGTATGTAGTTTTCTTCATACTTAGCCTGTTAAATTCTTTGAGATTTGTAGGAGCAGAAAATATTCAGAGGCTGTGCATAACCAAAACTCCCAAATAATTATAGTAACTGAATATGATAGAAGTCATTCAGGATTTCATACCTTCCAGACACTCTGCAAATATAAATCTCTCTCAAATCTCTGTAAGGCAAGTAGAATTCTAACATTTGAGACGAAAGTCAAATAATTTGCTAAAGATCTGCACAAAGTATCAGTTTCAGAAACAGGAAAATTGTGTAAGTTACTGGAGCATTTTTTTTATACCTGAATGTGTACTGTATGATGACCTATTACATCCAAATGAGTATCAGTTTTATTAAAAACCCAACTACTCACTATGTTTTAAATGTTTGCAATCATGCCTGTGTTTTATTACAAAGAACACTTGAATTACCACATGAATGAAGTAGTTTTGTAGTCAGCTGTATTGGAACAGAACTCTTCATATTGCCATTCTATACAGTAAGTAAAAGAAGTTTTGAACAAAATCAAACAAAAATGCATTCATTTCAGGTGAGGGTGGCGAGAATTCAACAAATAGAGAAGGACATTCTTCGTATACGGCAGCTTCTGCAATCACAAGCAGTTGAAGCGGAGGTTAGTGAGCAAATATTTGCCTTCTTTTTATTATGGTATGTATCTTTTTCTAAAAAAACCCCTGAATTATGTAAATAAAGTGATAGGCAAGATTACTTCCATCAGCTAGTGATGTCACAGTCAATCAGTAGTTTATATGTAGGGTGTTACTTGCTCTCTTAACAGTGAACTGAGGGTAGAATACTTGGATTAGTCTTCATGCTACTATTGAACTTTAATCACTAATGATATATCAGAAGTTTAGTTTGAAATTTCAGTAAGAATGGCAAAGTGCAATGTATTATAAAGGCTGAGTCTTGGTTTTAGCAAATAGTTATAACAAACAGTTGTACATGCCTTTCTAAATATGAATCTCTGATAAGCACCTTTGTGGTTTGCTTGTCTTTTGAGAGAGATAAGATTAAAAAAAGGGTGAGTACAGCTTCTGTCAGACTTCATTGTAGAAGCCTGGCATATTTTTAGTATTTAAGTGTTGGGTTCTGTATTAAGAAATACAAGATAATGTTTTCTGTAAATTACAAAGTCTGTAGTAGTAATTGCCAATAGCAAAAACTGCTGTCACAGTGGAAATTCACTTACAAGGTCAACTCCATTTCTCGTACTGGTAAATTAAATATAAATTTTATGTTGGACCTGAATATTTTATGGTTTATCTTCACCCAGAGTAACTACTATGAAAGCACAGAGTAGCATTTTGGTTACTAAGGAATGTATATTTTTCCATTTTGAAAAATAATGATTTCATATTTCCAGGATTTTGGGGAAAATCTGGTTTTGTAAGTGAAGCAGACAACAGTATGTTGTGGTGGGTTGACCCTGGTTGGATGCCAGGTGCCCACCAAAACCGCTCTATCACTCCCCCTCCTCAGCTGGATGGGGGAGAGAAAATATAACAAAAGGCTCGTGGGTCAAGATAAGGACAGTTTAATAAAGTGAAAGCAAAGGTCGCGCGCGAAAGCAAGGAAAAAACAAATGATGTTATTCTCTACTTCCCATCAGCAGGCGATGTCTAGCCACTTCTCGGGAAGCAGGGCTTCAGTACGCGTAGTGGTTGCTCCGGAAGACAAAATGCCCCCCCGTTCCGTCTCCCTTCACTTAGCTTTTATATCTGAGCTGACGTCATATGGTATGGAATATCTGTCTGGTTAGTTCAGGTCAGCTGTCCTGGCTATGTCCCCTCCCGAGATCTTGTCCTGCCCCAGCCTGCCATAGAGGGGGCAAAAATGTTGGAGAGGCAGCCTCGATGCTGTGCCAGCACTGCTCAGCAGTAGCCAAAACACTGGTGTGTTATCAACACCTTTCTGGCTACTGATGCACAGTGCTATGAGGGCTGCTATGGGGAGTATTAACTCCATCTCAGCCAGACCCAATACATATGTATAATCAAAGTTGCCTGGTCTTTTGACATATTAGCCAATCCAGGTGTTTATACACATTGATGAGATCCCCCCCGAGCCTTCTCTTCTCCAGGCTGAATAGTCCCAGCTGTGCTTGCTCCAGTAAGTCCATATCTTTATTGTACTGGGGAGGCTGGAACAGGACACAGTACTCCAGATGCAGCTTCACCCGCTGAGTAGAGGAAGGATCACCTCCCTCAGCCTGCTGGCAACACACTTCTTCATGCAGCCCAGGATATTGTTAGACTTTTTGCCACAAGGGTCCATTGCTAGCCTATTCAGCTCGCCCACCAGGACCCCCAGTTCTTTTCTGCCAGGCTGCTTTCCAGCTGGGCGGCCCCCAGCACGTACTGGTGCCTGGGGTTGTTCCTCCCCAGGTGCAGGACTTTGCGCTTCCCCTTGTGGAACTGCGTGAGGTTCCTGTTGGCCCATTTCTCCAACCTGTCCAGGTCCCTCTGGATGGCAGTGGGACCCACTGGTGTATCGGCCCCTCCTCCCAGTTTGGTGTTATCTGCAGACTGGCTGAGAGTGCACTCTGCCCCATCATCCAGCTCACTAATGAAGCTGTTAAACAGGACTGGACTCAGTACTGACCCTGGGGTACACTGCTAGTTACTGGCCTCCCACTAGACTTTGTGCTACTGATCACAATTCTCTGGTGCTCAGCTGTTCTGCCAGTTTTCAATCCACTGTCCACTGATCTAACCCATACTGTCAGCTTGTCTATGATGATGTTATGTGAGACAATGTCTGAAGGCTTACTAAAGTTGATGTAAATAACATCATCTGCTCTTCCTTCACCCACCAAGCTAGTGACCTCATTGCAGAAGGGTCAAGCCTGTGACCTTTGTAAAACCCTGCAGACTGCTCCCAGTCACCTTCTTGTCTTTCATGTGTTTGGGAATGCTTTCTAGGAGGATTTCCTCCATCACCTTCAATTGCCAGGGACTGAAGTGAGGCTGACAAGCCTGTAGTTTCCTTGATTTTCCTTCTTGTTATTCTTGAAGATAGTGACATTTGCTTTACTCCAGTCTTAAGGAACCTCTCCCTGTTGCCATGACCATTCAAGAGTGGCCTCGCAATGACATCGTCCCTCTCCCTCAGCACCCATGGGTGCAACCCATGAGGCCATTAGGACTTGCATATGTCCAGTTTGTTTAAGCTCTCCCTATCCTGGTCCTCCCCACCAAAGGTAAGTCTTCGTTGCTCCAGACTTTCCTTCTGGTCTCAAGGACCTGGATTTCTGAAGGGTGGTTTTACTGGTAAAGACTGAGGCAAAGAAGGCATTGCGTACTTTGGCCTTTTCTGTGTCCTGTGTCACCAGGTCCCCTTCCCCATTCAGCGGAAGGCCCACATTTTCCCTACTCTTCCTTTTGCTGTCTACATACCTGTAGAATACTTTCTTCTTGCCCTTCACTTCTGTGCATGACTGGACAGCAACTCTTTACTCCTGGATTACCTGACCCCACTTCTGCCTCTTGTATTCTTCCTTTTAATGCCCAGGTTCAGTTACGAGCCTCTTGCTCATCCATACAAACCTCCTGCTGCCCTTACTTTGTTTCCTGCTTGTTGGGATGGACCTTTCTTGAGCTTGGAGGAGGTGATCCTTGAATATCAGCCAGTAGTCCTGGACCAGTCTTCTCTGCAGGGCTGTATCTCATGGGATTCTTCCAAGCAGAGACCCGAAGAGGCTGCAATCTGCTCTCCTGCAGTGCAGGTCTGTGGTCCTGGTTTTTGCCCTTCTCCCTCCTCTTAGGATCCTGAACCCTACCATCTCATGGTCACTGCAGCCAAGGCTGCTTCTAACTTTCACATCCTTGACCAGTTCTTCCTTTTTTGTAAGTATCAGATCCAGCACAGTACCTCTCCTTGTTGACTCTTCAATCACCTGCGTCAGGAAGTTGTCATCAGAGCAGTCAAGAAATTAGAATGTTCCATCCTGCTATTGCCCCTCCAGCAGATACCAGTGTGGGTGAAGTTCCCCATGAGGCCTAGGGCCTGTACGTGTGGGGCTTCCTCCAGTTTTTTGGAAAAGGTCTCATCTGTTTGTTTTTCCTAATCAGGAAGTCTTTGGGAGATGACCACTACAACAGCACCTGTTTTGGTCTGCCTGCTAATCTTCATCCCTAAGCTCTTGACTGACTCCTGACCCATCCCTAGGCAGAGCTCTATGCACTCTAGCTGCTTTCTTGCATAAAGGACAACTCCTCCTTGTTACCTTAGAATCATGGAATCATTTAGGTTGGAAAAGATCTTTAAGATCATTGAGACTGACTTAAATCTTGACACTGCCAAGTCCCACTAAACTGTGTCCCTAAAGTGCTACATCTGCACGTCTTTTAAATACTGCCAGGGATGGTGACTCAACCACTTCCCTGGGCAGCCTGTTCCAGTGCTTGGTAACCCTTTAGGCAAAGAGATTTTTCCTAATATCCAATGTAAATCTCCCCTGGTGCAAGCCTAGGCCGTTTCCTCGTGTCCTGTCACTTGTTACTTGGGAAGAGAGACTGACACCCACATCACTACAACCTCCTTTCAGGTAGCTGTAGAGAGCAGTAAGATCTCCCGTGAGCCTTCGCAGCCTGTCCTTCCTAAAATGTCTGTATTCCTCAATTGCAGCCTTCCAGTCATAGGAGCTGTCCCACCATGTCTTCATGTTCCCAGTGAGGTTGTAGCCCTATGGCTGTACACGCTTTAACTCCTCCTGTTTGTTCCCCATGCAGTGCACCTTAGTGTAGAGGCATGCCAGAGAGGCACCCAGCTGTGTCAGTTACCCAGCTCTCCCCACAAGGCTGTACTGCTGCACCTCCTTCCTTACATGCCTATGCTCAAGGGGATTCCACTTCATCTGAGTTGTATGGATTGCCCTTAGGTTCCCGTCAGCCAGGGCCCTTGCCTTGCCTGCCCTACCCCCAGCTTCCTTACTTATTTGTTGAGGAATTGCTCTGTCCCCTGTTGTTTTTAGCTTAAAGGTCTCCCTACCTGGCTGGCCAGCCTCTCGACGGATACTTTAGTCCCATTTAGTCAGATCCTGTCCCCAGAGTGTTTCTCTCTGGTAAAAAAAAAAAAAAAGCACTGTATTTTGGACTTCCTTAAGCTGAAGGACTCAAACGGCATTGAGATGCGACTACAGAATTAAGGAAGTTTTTCTCTTAATTCTTCACTCCTTTCACTACATTATTTGGGTGCTGAATGCATGGAAATTCTAATTTATTGAATTTTTATTCTGGTATGTCTTATCCTTAAAGTGTCTGGATGACTAGTTGTATAGTTACAAGTTTTAGGACAGAGTTACCGGGATGTTTGTGACAAAGGTGGCAGTCACTACACACTTAGTAACACTTTATAGTGTATTTTAATAATTTCCAAAGGATGGCCATCTTTTATGGAAAGCAACTGGATCTAATTCTTAAATTGCCTGGTGGTAAAGAGGAACGTAGTAGCAGTCAAACTGCAGAGTCCATATAGCTGAAAAATTAAAACATGAGACATTTATTGTCTTTTTATACTGTGCCTGATATAGTGATACCCAAATTGAACGTGTTCCTTATGTTTATAAAGGTTTAGTAACAACAATAGTAAATACCATAGCTTGTCTACTTACACAGTGGGCACCTGTGGTGATGCCAGTCACTGTGGAGCTCAAGTGCAATATATCTTTGTAGACCAAGACCAAATATAATACTGCACCATAAAAACAGCTTTTGGAAATCAATGAGCAGAGAAAATTCTGGCTCACATTTTTACAGTTTGGCAGATTACTTAGTCTTGTAAATGCTACTAGAAAAAGTTGAAGTAATTTTCCTGTGAGTGGTGATACCTTCAAATTTTGTGAGACTTTGTTAGATATTTTGCAAGATTTTCAGAACAAGGTTTGAAATCCACTGTAGAGTTAGACCACTCCAAAGAGAATTTTTGGCTGTCAGGTACAAATCTGAAATTATTGAAAAGAAAAAAGCAAATTCTTGGCAAGTGTTTAATATAGAGTATTCAATTTGTTATAGTGGTACAGGCATTTCTTTCATAATATCTGTCATTTGAAACATATGAAATATTTCCACTGGGCAGTGTTGCTGTAGATAAAATGTAAAGGATTTATTCCATACAGAACTCTGCAAACTTTAAACTGTTTGGACTGTGATGGACAGGGGTTCTCTCAAGTATTTCACTCAGCAGACTTTCTTTTTTTCTTTGGCTCAACTGTAGCAAAATTGTTTCAATCTTACGGTTTCTTATTTTTGTTTGTTGCATTGTTCTTTGTCATACCTTTTTACTTATAGCTGTATGTGTATTGTGTTTAATATGAAGTAATGGCAAAATAAACATTTTCTGGTACCTAGAAAACAATGGTATATATGTAGGTTTTCAATACACAGAAAATAATAGGGTGAGTATTGGGGAAAAAACAGTGATTTAGGCATGGAAAGATCTTCTGTCCTAATAAATACACAAGAGGCTGCTTTGGCAGCTCATGTTGACAAAGTATTAGGTAAAATTATTTGTAATTGATTGACTTAGCAAAAATTATCAAGGCCTGCTATGCTTGCAAATGTCATAAAATAGCTAGAGATTTATCATTTTTCTACTAGTAAATACAGGGAAATTAATAATTGACAAGTGATAGCTATTGTTGACTTCAGAAGCACTTGGAAAATAGTGGCAAACAAGATGGAGGGAGCGACTCTTATCTTCCTGTAATAGGCACCTGTGGTCTTCCACCATTTTGCTGCAAGAGCAAACAAGCATACTGTGTTAAAGTGACTTTTGTAGTGTGATGCCAGAATTCAGAAATTGCAAAGGGTTATAAACCCAGTTTATTCCTCTTCAAAAATTATGCTTCAAAATAGGTGGTACTGTTTAACCCAGGGGACACGTGTGCCATTTTCTAGCTGCTGTACCTCATGTACAGGTTACAGTGTCTGCGGCTGTTTACATGCTCTGGTTCTTTGCTGATGTGGTTTGTAGTTTATATAATTTTCATCCACAGGTCCTGTGTTCCGTGTTAAAAGGTAATGCAAAGAGGGGACATACTTGCAGTGGTTATACTGTCTTTATAACCACTAATCCACAGTCTGGCAGATGAATATTGGTTTATTTACAGTAATACTATATCCATAAAAATATATTTTAATAATCCTTTTGTGTGTATACATATTATTTTTATATAATATCAATATATAATAAATATATGTTGGTACTTAAATATATATTAACACATCTATAATACATATCTATTTATATTTATGTAAAGAATCAGTTTTCAATAAATACCTGCTATCTGCTGCCTGTGTTACTGTTAACTCCTTTGGGCCAGTCTGCATGAAGGGAACAGCTTCATACTGCAGATTATTTCTGTAGCTGAACTGGTAAAAACTCTTTGCTGTGAACTTGCAGACTTGACATTCAAGCCCAGCCAGTGACTCATCTGACAATAATGTGTGTGCATGTTGTGAGTGCATACTGCATTTAAAGTTATATAAGCCCCACTAGTAACTGTTAAAAATTGCCTTATAAATTAATTTGGGTGTTATTTTGACTACTTTTTGTAGCAGCATATATTTGAGAGCGCTTGAGTGGGAGCGGGAAGCCACCTCATTCATAAATAGCATGTAGCAAACAAAACGTGTGTGAATGGGAGAAGGACAGAATGTGGAGAAGAGTGGAAACTCTTCTTGTCAGGGAATGAAATATCTCTGTGTTTGTGCTCTGGATGCATCAAAACTATTTAAGAGATATGCTATCCTTACCACCGCAAAAAAAAATCACCCCAAACCCAGGAGTGGTCTTGAAAGAGTAGTAGTATTCCCCCTCAGGTGACCCAGTGGATCAGAGCCTGGCTAATGAACAGTTCAGCTTTTTGCCTCTAGGCACTTTGAATACTATTTCCTTCATGGGATTGAAAACTACTGTCACCTAATGACTGGAAAGTTCTGTCCTGAGTTATACCGGACACTTAGATGTAGATTTTGTGAAACTCATCATTTATCTTTTATTCAAGACTGAAAGTACTGTGAGACAGGGATTCAGCATATAATACATTATACTGTATTCAGCACATAGTACGGCAAAGCCTGATCTTCACTGCGTCCTCACTCTTACATAGGGAACCCAATTTCTTTAGTTGTTGTATGAGCATGGACAACAGTATTATTTCATACACAACAATAGAGATGGTGAATTTTAAAATTAGAGATAAGATTTAAAAGAATAGTAACTTTGTGTCTCATTTTGTGAGTTTTGCTTTGTGGGTTACTCATTTTCTGTAACTGAACATACAACGTTAAGAAAATGTTACCTATCATTGTTTTCAATTTTCTCATGTTATTAATTTGTCTAATACTGCCATGTTCTTTGACATACCTTATTCCTTTAGTTAAACTGTATAGATTTAATTTTTTTATGTTTATCCCTAAATTATCACTTCACACATATTTAGTTAGTTACTGGTTTCTGAAATTCTGTTCAACGTTAAATACTTTAAATGTTTGAGAATCTAATGTCTGTATGTGAACAAAATAGTTAGTATGCTAGTGATACTGTATGATTTTGATCACCAGGTAACTAAAGAAGTTTCAGTGAATGTACATTGAAGAGAAGTATGTTTCTGCTAAAAGTGAAAGAGAAATTTACATAAAGCAAGATGAGGCAGACTGCTATCATGGGCTGTACTGCTCAAGAACATTGCAGAGCCACATAGAAACTGAATTTAATATACCAAGAGTAGTTAAATTAACTGAGAGGGATAGAAGAGTGTTGTCTGTTAAGGTAGTAGCCTCTGAGTCTGAAAAAGGAGGTTTGGCATCAAAACTAATACTTTTGAGAATAATCATGCTTCAGAGGTAAGGGGATACATTTTCAACTCCAGATTTCAAGCCAGTTCCATGGACAGCATTATTTATGTCTTTCTGAAAACCTGAAACATTTTAAATGTTGGATAGATAATGTAGTGTGACAACAATAGAAAATGTTGGATACTTCACAGCTGCTCAGTTATTCTATTTACTTTATCAAGAAACTGTATTCAAAGGCCTGATTTTCGTGTTGATCTCATGATCCCTGTCAGTGGCAGGGACACCAGTTCAATTTTCATGTAGCTGTATAGAAAATTGGGTCTCTTGAAGGAACTGAAACGTGTCTGTACCAGCTTGCCAGATCAGTTGAAATTATTTTGATAAAATATTAAATGGATCAGCATCAGGTTATATAAATTTTACTTGCATCAAAGTGGTGATTCCTGCACTGTTTGTCCTTAAAATTTAGAAGGATTCTTACAGTACAGGTATCCTTCTGTTGACGCAGAAATTACTCATCTTTGAATGCGAAGCTTAATTGAACTATGCTAGCTGTAGTCTCCAGTAAATGTATAGATCACGTGACAGTGCAGAGAAGACAGTTGTTTGCTCCAATTCTGTTACATTTCTGATAGTGATGTGAGCACAGCTGGTGGAAAATGGTGTTCCTGTGTGTCACAGCAAATCCTTTGTCTTGCAGGGCTATAATCCTCAGAGGACATGCTTCACTTTCATCTTGCAGTTTTTCGAAGACACTCGGTCTAGCTGTTAATTTTTGAGGCTAAGGTTATGAAATACAAAGTACTGTTCACTGGCTTTATGAAGATGCAGCATTGATGCATTCACAGTCTAGAAAGCTTTGAATGGTAAAGTGTACTTCATTTCTGTATGTAATTTCATAAACTCTTATATTAACAGAGAGCACCTCAAAGCAAGCACGATGCAGGTTCCCATGATACAGAGAGGCAGAATGAAGGTCAAGGAGCAGCAGAAATCAGCGTGGCAACTAGCAGTACTGGGCAGGTAAATTGATTATTTTGTTTGTTGATAGTATAAATAAATACTCAAAATGTACAATGCTTATATATTGGTATATACCTTACGATGTTTGTGTGCCTGCTTATTTTAAAAAGATATATATTTTTCTTCTTTACATCTATACATGCATGAGAAATTTCTTGTATTTATTGGAAAGAAATGTTCTAATAAGATGAAGTATAAATATTCAATAATGCAGGGAACATTTCTCTTTTGTTTAAATGATTAATGAGCCTAATGCTATGAAGGAGATAACAAGAACGACAACAGAAAATGTATTTTATTGTGGGTGAACTGTAATATTGGAAGTATGATTTAATTATGGAAAATGTTTCAAATTTTCACTTTAGTGATTTTTAAAAAAGAGGAGAACCAAATGGTTTGTCATTAATGTTTCTTTAATACTGTTTTAGATAAAGCTTTGAAACAGTAGTCTCAATGAGTTAATCTCCTGGAGGTGGACTGAAGGGTTATTTACATTCTTCTAAATAATCTTTCATTGCTTTTCCTTTTATTAGTGAAATACATTAGTGGAATACTTTGAGGCGTACATTAAATTCTTTATTTGTCTTTCAAAACAAATATTTATCAAAATTTATGACTTCCTTCTTTGGCTAAAAATGCTTTGATTTATTTACTATGTGCTAATGATCATGCCCTTCATGATTTCCAACCATAGCTGAGACATACCCACTAGTGATATAAGTTCTTAAAACTTCACACTACAAATTTAATAGTTGAATTCATATGCAAAATATTTTTGCTACTCCAGGGAAGTAGAATTATTTCAATACTTCTGAAAGTGTCTTGTACAAGAAGATTTATCAGAAAGAATTGTGGTTTGGCTAGAATATTTCACTTGATTAAATATTAAGCACAACCCAGTTTTGCTTTCAAAGTATGTTTGATTACCATTTGGAATTAAGTTCTGTCAGCCATATCCAAGCAATTGCTTGAGGCTCTGACTCTAATTCTTATGACAGCTTTATCGTCTGGGAAGAAAATAGTTCAGTGCTGCTTTGGGGCTGAAAGCGTAATGTACTTAAATAATTGATGTATTGTGGCTGTATCTCCATCTTCGGTGTGTGAATCAGGATATTTTCTGGACAGAATTTTACAGGGAAGGAAGGAAGAATTGTCATGTCTTGGCAGACCTATGCAAGTGGGAGATTCACTCAATAGTTCATTTGACGTCTTATGTTGAGGATTTGTGCAGTTTTGAACTTTGCCTCATAAAAATGTATAAAACATGCATATTCCTTCCTCCTGGAGGTGGATAGAGCTGGGGCACTGAATCTGTGTTAAAACAGACATCTGGAGATTATTTACTTTCAGTGCAAGTCCAGACAGAGGAGGTTTAATGGATTGGGCATAACATTTATTTCTGATAAACCAGCTCAAAATATACTTGGAGCAATCACTATTCAGTGGAGTGCAAAAACATTTTAACCAAATCATTTAGTTCTAATTGGTTTCGTTGTCACATAATCAATGTTAATTGAAACACTGCCAATTGAATCTAGGATTTTTCAGGATTCAGTTATGTCCATTTCTGCAGCATCTTTCAGCTGTCTTCTCTTTTCCATTACACTCACTATCCTGCTGCTGAAGTAAAATTTTTTTCATACCTTTGTTTTGCAAGTTTTATAAAGGAATGCAATGAGATTGTCTATTTTGTTAAGAAAATATGCCACAAAATAGGGAAAATTACATAATTGACAGAGTAAATAGCAAGCATAGTAAAACAACGAGTGAAGGATGGTAAAATATGGAAGGAGAAAACAAGATGAAGTAGACAGACAGGAGAAGATTTTGAAAGAGCAGGTTCTACACAAGAAGAGTCCACTTAACATATCCTTGCCATTTCTTGTTTTCTCAGATGAATGGCTACACTACACTAGTTTTTTCACGTCAGCCTTTAGGAGCCAGTAAGAAATGTAGTTACACTTCATTTGGGCATCCTGGCATCCTCAAAGTAGCAAGGCCACGTGATGTCTCTGAACGGAACAGTTAGCTGAATCACAGTTGATACAGTTTTGGGGAAATGATAGGAAGATTACGCTATTTCTGTCTACACCATGGTGAATTTGAATAGGTAGTGCTCCAAACTTAAGTACTTTTTACCTTCTTGGATTAAACAATCATACTGAACTTAATGATGGAGAATTCCGGCAAGTACCTCATGTTGAACCTGTAGTCGTCTGAATGTAGTTTGAGGTGAAGATGGTATGAAGGCATTGCTTGGTGTAAAAACCTGGGAATTCATTCCTATATTCCTAGCACTGCAGATTATTTAAGTGAATAATTGAGAAAATCCAATAGAATTTTCATTTTAAGCTTTAAGGTTTTTAATTTCTCCTATAGTCAACAGAGAAAATAAGGGCTTGTTTACATAGGAAATATATATTCAAATAAATTGTGTGAATTTAAATAATTCTAGTTATACTCTTTCAGCATATTACTTATTCTGGAACATGTATGAAATGTTCTGGATTCAAATGGGAGAGTGAAATGAGTATAATATTGTGTGTTTAAATATTCCAGTAGAGCTAGGATTTTTTTCTGTCTAGTCAAACACTACATAAAGTTATTCCTACCTTTTACTTATAGTCACTTTCAACTTCAAATTTAAGATGTTGAACTGCATGAACAGCAAATACTCTGAGAGGAATATTCTTATTCTTTCTTTATTATGCACCTAGGAAAAACATAGAAATTATTTCAAAGTGTCTTTCATACAGTTTTCTTCAGTGTGTTACATATTTTTATTAAAAAAAATTCATTCTCATTGATCCGGATAATTTGCAAAACAACATTTGCAATCTAAGCTAATGATTTCATGAACAGATTTTTGCTTTTGTAGAGGATCAACAAAAGACTGGTGACTACCTCAGTAAAACAGTGTTCTGATACTGAAAGTATTCGCTAGTCAAATGTATTTTTAAGTTCCCCAAAGTGAATGGGAAGGGAGGGACATAGTAAGGGGAACTTCATAGATAGATAGGAAGCAGAGAAAAAGAAAACAACAACAAAGAAAAAAAAAAAGGCAAATAGTGTGAATGGATAAAAGGTGATAAAAAGAGGAAAAACATAAGTACACAAAATGGATTAAAAGAGGACAAAGATGCTAATAACGGAGTCTTGCTAGTACAGTTAGCTATTTACAGTAATTTCTAGGAAAATTACAGCAAATAGTGTCAGCATTATTTTATAGCTTTTCATTAAAAAATGAAATGGATTCATCCACTCATAATTTGCTTTTGATATGGACAAATTCAAGTAGGGTTACTCCTTGTCCAGATGAATTTCTTTTTACTTGTCAGTTCTTGCATACCTGCTTGTGTTCTGAAGAAGTACAGACTTACTCCTCTGCACTACATAATCTGACACAAAAGTTGAGGCTGTTTTTTTCTCTCCCTGTAAAAACTGTAGTTCGGTTTGTTGCAAAGTCCACTTCTTCTTGGTGAAAATAGTAATTATAAAAGGAATTCCATTGAAAATACAACTCTATTGAGACTTAATTTCAGGAAAAGTGGTTAATAAAACCCAGTTGAACTGTGACCCCTAAGTTGTGTCAGGGCAGAGAGGACCTAACTTAACAAAAGTAAGTTGACAGTTCATTACCATCAATATGATTTCATGATCCAGTGCTGAAACTGAATTGGGCAATAGTTATTTTTTCACTCAGACTTTTTTTTATACTGAATTGTTGTTTAAATTTATAGGGTTCTGCTGCTCGAATGGACCACGAGACAGCCAGTGTTATGAGCTCTAGTAATAACTATTCTGTTCCTCGCAGACTGACAAGTCATCTGGGTACCAAGGTAACCGAAGATTACAAACCACAGGTCGCTAATGCTACATTTTTACTAATACAATAACCTCATTGTTTCTGCCAATAGTACTAATATTAGCTGAAAGATCTATCCACACAGTGATTTTACTGAGTTAAAGTTTTACAATATTTTTTCAACTTTTAAACTATATGCACAGAAATCCTTTTTTTTACTTGCTGATGATCAGTTAAGTGTTGCTACAGCAAGGAAAAAATGAAAATACTAGAATGTCTAAAAAGCTTGTGATGTTGATTTATAATCCATGATGAAAACGAATCCTTTTAAGAGCAGTTCTTCGAATACTTTTCAAGAGTCCAAATCCATAAAGCAGATGCAGCTGCTAAGAAACTGAATGAAAAAACCCCCACCAAAAAACAGTTATGTAAGCCCTTCACAGTGACACATGTCTGTTCACAAAAGACTGTGCTCAAACTATATGTGCAGTATGAAAAGAGATGGGGAAAAAAGGGGCAAATCTGTAATACAAAACTGAGTTCATGAACCACTGGAGTTTATACTGCCTCTGGAATCAGCAGCAGTATAGATATTATCGGTGGTGTGCTGGCTGAGTGCAGTCTTCTGGGAATCGGAGCTTATTAGCTCAACATAGTATTAATTACTTTGGGCCTTAAAACAGTGTTATAATATTGTCATTTTGGTCCTGCACGGTATGCATATACCAAATGGAGGTGACATCAGCTAGTCTATCTGTGAGTTTTCCTTACAAATTATAGAATTCTCAAAAGCTGCAAACAGCGGGAGAGGCCTGAAGGCAGGGAAAGGGACTGAGTGTGGAAGGATACAGGCAAAGAAACAGTTTGAACTGAGTGTGCTGTGGGATAGGAAAAGCTTAACATTAATGCCTGAGAAGAAGGGAAAGTGGTAGAGGGTGTAAATAGAGGAATGCATCTACAGATGCAGAAAGAGATGTTTCAGTGGGCAGTGTGTATATACAGAGGGAGAGACAGACAAATTTTTTTTTTATTTTTTATTTTTTCAGTTTTTCCTGTACTATTATTTGCCACAAGCTGGAGGCCAGATTGTGGTGGCTTCTTCAGCTGTATTCTCTGACAAAAACTTTACCTTCTAAATCCAAATAACACTGGATTAAAGCTGCCACTTGAAATATCTGTCAAGAGGCATGCATAAAGCAGATTAAATTCACTCTCCCTTAGGAATCCAAGTGGTTTGTTTTAATACTACATTTGATTTTTCCCAGACCAAGAAAACAGCATCTCCAAACTGGGATGCTAGGCTGTCATAAAATTGGCTCCAAGATTATTTCAATGGATTTTGCATGTGATCATACAGTTTCACAGATTCTGTTTTCTACTGCTTCAGCAATCCTATAGTATTTAGAGAAGTACATGTTAACAGACTTGCTGCTTGATCTACCCCCTGCTATCCAATTTTTTTATAACTTGGTATTTGTACTTATCTTCAGGCACATTTGAATTGTCCCTGAAGAAACCAATTAAATAATTCATTGGTCTGGTAACCAGTGCAAGTATCTAGTTATTAGAAAACTTCGTCTAACAGTCCAAAGTCTCATTTCTTTCTTAATTGTTCTATTCTAAAGAAACACACAGTCTGCTACTTCACAGTTCCCTTTGATAGTTTCTTTATGTTGTGCTTTGATTTTGAATGTTCCTGTTTATCTTGGCTTTAGGAGTTTGGAGTTTCTAGGTAGTATCTAACACCATCCTCTACATCCTGTTACTCTACTAAAAGTTCATTAGAAGAACCAAATGCATTTCTTGATCTAAAGCTATTGAAGAAAACAGAATGGGAAGGACAAACCAAATAGTGTGTTGACCACTGTATTACATGACAGCCAAGGGAATCCCTCAAAAATTGCTATTTTTTGATAAGAAATTTGGTTACTCCAAGGTAAATGTGTAACGCTGGGTTTTCATGGCTTGATTTGATTTGACAAATGCTCAGGATTTTATGTATATTAAGTGAGCATTTGTTTGCTTTACTGGTTTTATCCCTGTAAACTTGAAAAGGTGTTAATTTAACTCTTCCATTTAGCATTTGCTGTAAATAATCTGGTCCATATGCAAGTCAGTCATCATAACAAAAAATGGTTAGTTAATTTGAAGTAGTTTTAAAGGAAAACTTTAAAATACATGGATATCACATTTTTTTAGCATGATGTAAGCTAAAAATGCATGTAATCATTCTTATCCTTTGTCTAAAATAATGGCTTTTAGTTCCACATAACATAGTTTTTCACTGAAGAGCATCTTTACATGTAAGTGTGATTCATACAGAACATATTTTTTTGAGACAGAATTAATTTTATATATATTTTAGATTTCTCAAACTGAAACACTTTCATTAGTATGTTTATTTAATCTTTTTGTACAATGGAAGTTTAGAAGTCTTTGCCATTGGTCTTGTAAGTTAATACAGTTACATCCAGCTGCCACCCACTTCTTCTAGCCACTTAACTACTAAGTGAAATTTATTAAGATTATGAATTCTGAATTCTAAATAGCACAGATGTTTGCACCATTAAATAAGGTTATCTTGTTGGTGTACTATTCAAATTTAATTTTAGTTTAATTTAATGTGTATCTTTTAAATGTAACTGTATTTTTAAAATCATTTGACCTGCAGGTGGAAATGGTGTATTCGTTGTTATCAATGCTCGGTACTCATGATAAAGATGACATGTCAAGAACATTGCTAGCAATGTCTAGCTCCCAAGACAGCTGCATAGCCATGCGTCAGTCTGGATGTCTTCCTCTCCTCATCCAGCTTTTACATGGCAACGATAAAGACTCTGTCTTGTTAGGAAACTCTCGTGGTAGTAAAGAGGCCCGTGCCAGAGCCAGCGCAGCACTGCATAACATCATTCACTCCCAGCCTGATGATAAGCGAGGCAGACGGGAAATCCGCGTGCTCCATCTTTTGGAGCAGATCCGTGCTTACTGTGAAACATGTTGGGAATGGCAGGAAGCACATGAACAAGGCATGGACCAAGACAAAAACCCAAGTAGGTTCTGCAAGCTGTATAAAAATGTTGCAAGGATGTATTGAAAACAGTGAATTTACAGAAAGTACAACGTTAATCTGACTTCTTGTTGAATGTATGTGAGTGTGTGTGTGTTGTTTTGTTAAGCTGAGGTAGTGTTAGGAAATAGTATCTATTACAAATATGATACCCTATTTATAAACTTGTTATTTAAATCATAAACCTTGCTGTGCTTTCCAGATAATAGTTCTAGTGTTCTGTATTTATAATCTGTAAATTAATATTGAATATGTACTCATTCTGTTTTACATTTTAGTGGATAGTGAAACATACCTACATAAATAATCCCAAATTGCTTTTCATGGAGATGTATTCAGGAGATAGTACATTTCATTTAAGAGAGGAACAGAGAGCACAAATTTCTCAGGGGACAGTTAGAAGAAAGATTTAATCTTCTGGATTGCTTAGCTGCTTTTCTGAATTGAGGGCATTTTGTAAATACGGTCTGCAGGTGTCTGTGACAGATGTAGTACTAAAATCAGTGGGCTGCATCATGGGTGTTGGAGTTTAACACAAGAACCATTTAGCAGGAGTGGGGATCTGAACAAGATGTACCAATACCATTTGTGCATTAGCCAGAATCTAGCTCACAAAAATATGAGCTTAAAAATGTCTCAGTTATGTAGCAAAGGGTTTAATTAACCATTTGTAAGGATTTAACACCCAAAGAAGCAGCTTCACGTTAGGTGGCACCAGAATATTTAACCTTATTAATTTGTTTCACTAAGATTATTAATTTTTAAAAGTAATAAGATAGTTCTTTTGTACTGGGAGTCATATTTCTTACTTAATATGTACATTTAGGATTCTGCCTAATTTCTTTTTCAGCATCAAGTGTATTTATAGTACACACATTTGTAAGTAACAGTCTTAACTAATTGTCTGTTCGTGGATTACTGGGAAGATACAAACCCTGAACAAAACTGCAACTGATTTATTTTAAGATTAGATTCACTTTGGAAAACTTAGGATCTAGACAAAATCATCTAGGAAATACTAATTGTTACCTATTTCTGGATCAGTGCCTGCTCCAGTGGACCATCAAATCTGTCCTGCAGTATGTGTTTTGATGAAACTTTCGTTTGATGAAGAACACAGGCATGCAATGAATGAGCTTGGTAAGACCAAATGTATTTCCCTGACTTCCTTTGAGAAGCTTGCTGGGAATGCTGACACTTGTGTACCTCACTGAATAGAATATATGGCTTGTTTTTACTACTAGTTTAAACAGATCATCAGTTCATTCGTGTCAATTGCCCTCTAAAGTGATGAATGCAGTTTAAATTAACCAGACCATTAGTAGATAAATTACTATGTCAGTTACTCTTTTTTCTGGCATGAATTGTGAATTTTGGAAGAGTAGTAGTATTATGCAAATATTTGCAATTTTAGAAGTGTTGGACTTACAATGGAGACTACTTTCCAGGGTGGGACGTTTTTTATTGGTGTTTTGTTGTTTTTTTTTGTCCTGAGTTGGTTCTTGTCTTGACAGCCTGAACTTTTTTAGTCCATGCTCAGTTAATTCTGTGCATGCAATTTTCCTTAATTTGCTACATTTCATTATCAATTAAAATATTCTATGTATTTTTCTCTGAAACTAACATTCAGTGATAATAATTAAATCAGTAATTTTTCAGATTTACTAAATAGCCTTTTATGTAACTGGTGTGAGTTCATTGGTCAGACATGATTTTGGCTGGGTAGAATTAAAAGATGAGTGTGCTTCTTAGTTCCTCATAATTCGTCCTGTTCCCATTTTCCCCTGAAATCTCAATGTTGTGCTGTCATACCTTGCAGCTGCTACTAAGCACAGGGTTAATATCCAGAGTCAGTATTTAACAATTCATTTACTTTTCTGAGCCTTTGGATTTTAAGATGTGATATTTGTTCTCTACATATAAATCCAATTTTCTCCTTGGTATATATGTATGGTACTCATGATATTAGAGTACAGATACTACTTACTGTCTTGTTTGTTTTTAAAGGAGGTTTGCAGGCCATTGCTGAACTGTTGCAAGTGGATTGTGAAATGTATGGACTTACAAATGATCACTACAGCGTTACCTTAAGGAGGTACGCTGGAATGGCTCTGACAAACTTGACTTTTGGAGATGTGGCAAACAAGGTAAGAGTAAAATTTTAAACATAGAGTAATTTCAGTTCATAGCTATGTTTGAATTGTAGTTCTCAAGACAGGTGATGAAAATCTCCAGGATAGGATATTGAGTTTGAGCTCAAGACAGAGGTTCAAAATACCTGTCTTTCCCATCCTGTTCCTGACAGAGAGCGCCACAAACTGGATGTTTTATCATGCAAGTATAGTATCAACTCTCAAATTAAATCACTTTTAATTTGTCACTGAAAGTAAGGTTTTTATCTATTGGCTTAATTTTTTAATGAGCATTAGTTTCGCACATAATGATTTTGGACCAATGATTACGGATAGTGACTGATTTTTCTGAGGATGTTGAACTAGAATCGTTAATTGAGTCAAATTTTGTAAAGTTGCCGGTTATTTAATGATACTATTACTGTCTGATGAAATTTTGTAAACCTCTTCAGGCTGGAGCTTGCTTTTAAATATCTGGAGCATATCTGGCTCATAATGGGCACTACTTCAAATTAGTATAAGAGAAAATAGGTTCCCTAATTTCCCACAAGGACTTTGCTTTCAAGACATAGAAAGTTTCAATAATGTCTTGTCCCAGAGTTTGCCAAGCCATGGATCTTAAAATAATTTTGTACTGAGAAGACTTTTATCTTCTGCTCTAAAGGAAGATGTTTCAGGACTGAATGGAAATAACAGGCTTCATATAACTTGGGTTTTGTTCCAAGTTTTAGACAAGAGTAAAGCATAAATCCTTGCTGCAAATGAATAGCTTCACAAAATATTGTCTCTTTACATCATCCAATGAGTAACCACAACAGGGCTGCAGTTACTGAGTTTATAGCATAAACTTAAACACTCAGATATAAATGTATATGCTCCCTAGCAGATGAGTAGTACAGTTCTAACACATACTTTGTTTTTGAATAATTTTTAGTTGTGCTTTGTCACAATTTCCAACTTAAGCCTTACATTTTTTCAATTGCTATTGTATTCTTAAAAAGTTATTCTTCAAATGTCAGAAATATTTGTGTCAGTCTTAAATATTCATATTATTTTGCATACTATGTTTATATATTAAAAAAATATGATTATATATAAAAAAATATGATTGTGAGACTCAGTAGATAGTAGGTAACAAAACATTGCCAGCTCACAGGTGATTTTTGTCTGGCACGTAGTAAAGAAGGCTTCTAAGGTAGTAAAGTTCCAGATCAAGTCCTAGACCTGTTGTAAAAAATAAAAAAATTAGCACAATTTTACCACTTATCTATTGTCCAGAATAGAAATTTACAGTTATGCTTAACTTTTTAGTAGCTGTAGACCAAATATTTATTGTTGGCAAGATATTTTATTAAGCTTTTATTGAACTTCAGATACAATTAGCTTAAAATATCAAAACATTGTGCAGAAGCAAGCCACCTAACCTGTTATTTGATACTATTCACTTTATTTTTTCTTCTGGTTACTTACAGGCTACATTATGTTCTATGAAGGGCTGCATGAGAGCTCTTGTAGCCCAATTGAAATCTGAAAGTGAAGACTTACAGCAGGTAATGTCCTTTTGAGATGAAGTATTTCTTTAGCTTGGACATTTCCATCACTTTGCATCCCATGAATTACATTGCATTGTAATAAAATACTGTATTTCTGCTTTCCTTTCCTAATACTTTCCTTTGTTCTACTCATTTGGCCTCACCACCAGTTATTTTTATGCTTGGATTCTATCATCTTCATGAAGTTTCTAATGTGCTGTCCACAGCCAGCCTTCTCTTTTTTTAATTAGGCTTTCTCTTTGAAATATGCTTCATTCATCCCAGGCTTGTTTTTTGTTGTTGTTGTTTTTATTGTTATTGTCATGTTGTATTGTCTCCCTTAACTTTGATGCAAAGTTTGTATCTGTACTCATTCCACAAATTATGAAGCAGAACTTTCTTCTTGTAAAAATGCTTATCTCTGGGTCATATTCTGTTTTTTTTACCAAAGCACATATAACACATGGGCTATAAAACTCACTTTTATGACACTGATCTGTTAGTGGAAGTCCAGTTTTAAAGATGAGTTTGAGTGATCTTAGATTCTCTAATTTAGTCTGCTAGTGATGGTGTTAATGGACTGGTATTACCTGGAGAATTAATACAGTATTGTGGCTTCTCCTACAATTGCAGCAAGTAAATAATAGGGGAATAATAGTAGAGAAACCTGTATTTCAAAAGAGAATCTGAATGTGATTTGACAAGTCATACATAACTACTCTTGACACCAGCACCACCCGAAGAAGCTTTCCAAGTATGAGCAAATGGTGTGACACCTGAGTGTCTCTTCCGATGGCTCCTGCTGTGTAAAGAAAACAGCCTGAAAATAAAGTCTGTAGGAAGTGCTTAGGGTGATCCTGAGAGTTGAGAGTGCAGAACTGTTCTTCGTTGGTGTGGAACTTGTTTAAAATTATTAAATATTAACTTATAATCCATTCTAATTAATATATACTGTAAACAAGCCGGAACAGCTTTTGGAAGGGAAAACCCTGTTTTCCTTGCAGTTTGAGTCAGCAATTTTAAGTAAAATTGACTTTATCTCTTAAAACACTTTTCGCAGAAAATTTTCTCCACTAGAGGAGGAGCTAACTAGTTACGACCGAGAAAATAATTAGGAATACAATAGAAGTTACTGGGTAAACTCTGATTTGGTATTAGGGCAGATATTAAGTACATTTAGTATTCTTGGAAGGGAAGTCAGAGACACGTGGGTCCTCTGACCCATGGTGTGTCTTCAGCCACTAGCATGTAGACCCCCATACACGTGCACACACGCACACACAGAGCAGGAAGTCCCTCACTCGGGAAGAGTTAGAAATGGAGTTTAATAAGAATATGGGACGGACTGTGCTCATCAGGCAAAGGGCACGGCGATACAAGCATATCAACCAGCTGACTATTGAGATGCAACTGTGCCTTTCTGTCCCCTTTATCCCTGTGTTTTCCCATGCCTGTGCCTCCCCAAATCACATAGATCCATTCCATTTCCTGCCTTCGGAACGTCTGGGTTCCCATCCCATAATAAGTCTTCTACAGTCCCAGAATGTTCTTCCCCTGGATCCCAGAAAGTGTCCCACATCCCTAGGCCAGGATTTCTAGGCTGACCTGCCTCAGTCTAAAAGGGGCAGAGAGCTGTTCCCATCGACTTTTCGTGATGGGTCTCCTGAGAGAGCCCTGGAAAGAGCCCGGACAGGGTGCCCCCTCCTCTGAGCCCTTAGTTTGGGTTCCCACCCGCCTTTGGGCCCCTGTGCTCCTCTCTGCGTGCTGAGATGGGCCCCTGATGGGCCGATGGCTCCTCTGGTGGGACTGGGAGCAGCCAGGGCAGGGGATTACTGGGCTCTTCCATCCGCCACTGCCTCCCTCTGCTCCCTTGCGGGTGTGAGCAGGGGAGCATTCATCACATAATCTAACAAGCTTATTGCACTTCTGTGACAACGAGAGCATCGATAGGTAAAAGTTTTCTGTCAGATTTCATGAGGGATATACATGCTTACTGCAGCCCATAATGGATGGAGTTTAATACTGCCCACTGTAGTGACAGCCTATCTCAGTCTGGCTACTAGCAAGGACAAGGACATAGGCTGAATGGCTACTCATCTTCTATAGAAAACTATTCTGGTTGTAAAAGACACAACGTATTTTTAAAAGATTTCGAAGAGCTTTATAAACATTAATCAAAGTAATCATACCATCTGAGAGACAGGCAAGTCTTACTGTTCTATTTTACAAGCAGAAAGGCTGAGGAAAAGATTATATAAATCTCTCCTGAGATTACATAAGTAGTGTGGACATTGGAGTAAAGCACAAATCTGGATTATTTGGACCGATTTTTCAACATGTGTGGAAAGCAGGGAACTTGATTTCAAATCTTTGTTTTAGGTACCCACACAGAAAAACCAGTACTTCTGATCAAACTTCATGCTGAAATGTTAGAACAGTCTAGCAGGCAACAAAACAAAAAGCACATTTCAGCAAATTTTAGTTCAGTAGCTGAACATGACCACTGTTAATGAATCCACAGCATTCCAGAAATCCAGGAGGAAATCTGATAACCTGCTCTAGAAGTAGCTATATTGAGATACATTATTTTTCTTTCACATTTTGTAGGTCATTGCGAGTGTGTTGAGAAACTTGTCCTGGCGAGCAGATGTAAACAGTAAAAAGACTCTAAGAGAAGTTGGAAGTGTGAAAGCACTAATGGAATGTGCTTTAGAAGTTAAGAAGGTATTCTGTATAAATGATTGAGATAAATTTTGGAGAGATTGCATTTATTTTACACAAAACACAAATATTGTTGTCCTTTTTGATAAAAGCGGTTGGTCAAATATTTGGGGTGGTTTAGGTAACTTGCTTTGAAGAGAGTTGCTTTGAGTTAACATAGCAGCAGCCCACAATGTAGCAATGACACCTCAAAACTACTAGTATTTCTGTACTTTTATTTATGAGGGTTGACAGCTTTTGCTCTTCAGTTTCATGAACTGTGCTGTTGAAATAGCTTTTTTTATAATTTTGCAATTTAATAAAACCTCTTTTGAGTTAGTGAATAGATAACTACCACTTCTGTAATTTTCTACATATATTTTTGGTATCCAGACAGAGTCTGGATTCCATCAGAGTCTCCTGCCAGCTAGTATTCAAGCCATTTTTACCATTATGGCAGCTAACAAATATTGTAGCACATATTTCTGAAAACTTTGGTGCAAGTAATACCAAATCCATAGCTGAAGGAAGGAGAGAAGCAAACAAAAGTATTAACGTGTGCACTGCTGCCTGCATCTAACTTATCAGCCCAGAAAGCAGCAATTGGAACATACATAACTCCTTGAAGCTAACTTAGGTATTTCTGAGAGCTTGTGATCAATAGTTGAAAACTTCTCTAATTCTGTCATTTTGTTATTTACTTAGGAATCCACCCTAAAAAGTGTTCTGAGTGCCTTATGGAATTTGTCAGCACACTGCACTGAGAACAAAGCTGATATATGTGCTGTTGATGGTGCTCTTGCATTTCTAGTCGGCACACTGACATACCGGAGCCAAACAAACACTTTAGCCATCATAGAAAGTGGAGGAGGAATATTAAGAAATGTTTCTAGCTTAATTGCTACTAATGAGGACCATAGGTGGGTGTACTTTTTATGACAATCTTTAGCAGTTCCGCATATGTATTTAGTAAACAGTTTCTATGACTGAGTCTTAATATGTATGCATGTATTAAGTATATTAATTAAGTACAGTTAATTTTTAATGCATTTGATAAGGCAAGTATTTCACTTACATAACAGGAATATGCGGATTAATACCTGCTGCTTGTTAATGATGAATTCTACTAAAAGCGAACTATTTATATTTGTAATAGGATTTGATTAGCATTCAGATGAAAGCTAGAGGAAATATGAGATAGATTTGCACTGGAGAATTCATGATTATCCTTTCTAAGGGCAAAACTTGCCTCTAGCATAATAGGTTTGTGTTTTGCTTTGGTTTTTATCCTTTTGAAACGCCACTTACTGGTATTTGCTTTCCATTACTCAACACCAGGCAAATCTTGCGAGAGAACAGCTGCTTACAAACCTTGTTACAACACTTGAAGTCACACAGTTTGACAATAGTCAGTAATGCATGTGGGACCCTGTGGAATCTTTCTGCACGAAATGCAAAGGATCAGGAGGCGCTCTGGGACATGGGAGCAGTCAGCATGCTGAAAAATCTCATTCACTCAAAACACAAAATGATAGCCATGGGTAGCGCTGCAGCTCTAAGAAACCTCATGGCAAACAGGCCAGCAAAATATAAGGATGCCAACATTATGTCTCCAGGATCAAGCTTACCTTCTCTTCATGTCAGAAAACAAAAGGCACTGGAAGCAGAATTAGATGCTCAGCATTTATCAGAGACTTTTGACAACATTGATAACTTAAGCCCGAAAGCATCTCACCGTAATAAGCAGAGGCATAAGCAAAATATATACAGTGAGTATGTCTTGGACTCCAGTCGGCATGATGATGGTATATGCAGATCAGAGAGTTTTAATGCTGGTAATATGACTGTACTTTCACCATATTTAAATACTACGGTGTTGCCTGGCTCTTCCTCTTCCAGTAGAGGAAATATAGAAAATTCTCGATCTGAGAAAGACAGAAATCTTGATAGGGATCGAGCAGTAGGTTTAACTACCTATCATCCAGCTGCAGAGAATACCGGGAACTCCTCTAAGAGAATAGGAATGCAGATTTCTACTGCTGCAGCTCAGATTGCCAAAGTTATGGAGGAAGTAACAAGCATGCATATTCCCCAAGAAGACAGAAGTTCTGGTTCCACTTCTGAAATGCACTGTTTGACAGAAGACAGAAATGCCCAGAGGAGATCAGCCACTGCCCATACTCATTCCAATACGTACTTTCCTAAATCTGAGAATTCAAACAGGACATGTCCTGTGCCTTACACAAAAATGGAATACAAGAGAGCTTCAAATGATAGTTTAAATAGTGTTAGCAGCACTGATGGCTATGGTAAAAGAGGCCAAATGAAACCTTCCATTGAGTCTTACTCCGAAGATGATGAAAGTAAATTTTGTAGTTATGGTCAATATCCAGCTGACTTGGCACATAAGATTCATAGTGCAAATCATATGGATGACAATGATGGAGAGCTAGACACTCCTATTAATTATAGCCTTAAATACTCAGATGAACAGTTAAATTCTGGAAGGCAGAGTCCCTCTCAGAATGAAAGATGGGCAAGGCCTAAGCATATAATAGATGATGAAATGAAACAAAATGAACAAAGGCAGTCAAGGAGCCAAAATGTAACCTACCCTGTGTATACTGAAAGTGGAGATGATAAACACATGAAATATCAGTCACCTTTTGGACAGCAAGAGTGTGTTTCTTCCTTTAGATCGAGGGGATCCAGTGGTTCAGATCAGAACAGAGTAGGCTCAACTCTTGGAATGAATCAGAAAGTAAACCAGTCCTTGTGCCACATTGATGATTATGATGATGATAAGCCAACCAACTATAGTGAACGTTATTCTGAGGAGGAACAACATGAAGAGGAAGACAGGCCAACTAATTATAGTATAAAGTACAATGAAGAGGAACATCATGTTGATCAGCCTATTGATTATAGTTTAAAATACTCAACAGAAGTTCCTCCTTCTCAGAAGCCATCTTTTACTTTTCCAAAGACTTCTTCAGTGCAAAGCACTAAAACTGACCATATTTCCTCAAGCAGTGGGAGCACATCAGCCCCCTCAGCTGGTTCAAAGAGACAGAATCAGCTTCACCCAAATTCTGCACAGAGCAGAGGTGGTCATGCGCAAAAGAGTGCCTCCTGTAAAACTCCTTCTATTAATCAGGAAACTATACAAACTTACTGTGTGGAAGATACCCCAATATGTTTTTCAAGGTGTAGCTCTTTGTCATCTTTGTCATCAGCTGAAGATGAAATAGGACGTGATCAATCCACACGTGTGACAGATGCTAACAACACACTACAGATAGCAGAACTAAAGGAAAACAGTGGGGCTCTATCTACAGAAGGTGCAGTAAGTGAAATCACATCAACATCGCAGCACATCAGAACAAAATCCAGTAGACTTCAGACTTCTAGTTTGTCTCCTTCTGATTCCTCTAGACATAAAGCTGTTGAATTTTCTTCAGGTGCCAAATCTCCCTCAAAGAGTGGTGCACAAACTCCTAAAAGCCCACCAGAACATTATGTGCAGGAAACACCGCTCATGTTCAGCAGATGTACTTCTGTAAGTTCCCTGGATAGTTTTGAAAGCCGTTCAATTGCTAGTTCGGTTCAAAGTGAGCCTTGCAGTGGAATGGTAAGTGGTATTATAAGTCCCAGTGACCTTCCAGACAGCCCTGGACAAACAATGCCTCCAAGCAGAAGTAAAACACCACCCCCTGCCCAAGCAGTTCAAGTAAAAAGAGATGTAGCTAAAGGTAAAGTACCTAGTGGAGAAAAGAGAGAGCCTGGTCCTAGACAGGCAGCTGTAAATGCAGCTGTTCAAAGAGTTCAGGTACTGCCAGATGCTGATACACTATTACATTTTGCCACAGAAAGCACACCGGATGGGTTTTCTTGCTCTTCTAGTCTGAGTGCTCTGAGTCTTGATGAGCCGTTTATACAGAAAGATGTAGAGTTAAGAATAATGCCTCCAGTTCATGAAAATGAACATGGAAATGAAGCAGAAACTGAACAGTCAGGTGATACGAAGGATAAGCAAGACAAGAAAGCGGAGAAGCCTACTGAAGCAGAAAAAGACATTCTGGATGATTCTGATGATGATGATATTGAAATATTGGAGGCATGTATTATTTCTGCAATGCCAACAAAGTCTTCACGTAAAGCCAAAAAGCCTTCTCAAGCATCTGCTCCAAAAGTACCTCCTCCTGTAGCCAGAAAGCCCAGCCAGTTGCCAGTTTACAAACTTTTGCCTTCACAAAGCAGATTACAATCCCAAAAGCATGTGAGTTTTACACCAGGAGATGATATGCCACGGGTATATTGTGTTGAGGGTACACCAATAAATTTTTCAACAGCTACATCTCTGAGTGATCTCACAATAGAATCGCCCCCGAGTGAGTTGGCCAATGTAGACAGCGTGGGTACGGGAGCAGAGTCGGGGGAATTTGAAAAGCGAGACACCATTCCTACAGAAGGTAGAAGCACTGACGACTCTCAGAGAGCAAAAAGCTCAACTCTGACTCCCCCAGGCCTGGATGATGACAAAACAGAAGAGGGTGATATTCTGGCTGAGTGCATTAACTCAGCTATGCCGAAAGGAAAAAGTCACAAACCTTTCAGAGTGAAGAAGATAATGGATCAAATTCAACAAGCATCTTCATCTCTAAGTAATAAAAACCAACCAGAAGGTGAGAAGAAGAAGCCAACATCACCAGTAAAGCCTGTTCCCCAAAATAATGAATACAGAGCACGTATAAGAAAAACCACAGAGCCTAAAAGCAATATTAATAATGAAAGAAGCTATGCAGAGAACAGAGACACAAAGAAACAGAGTCTTAAAAATAATTCAAGAGAGTTTAATGACAAATTGCCAAATAATGAAGAGCGTGTAAGAGGAAGCTTTGCATTTGATTCCCCTCATCATTACACACCTATTGAAGGAACTCCCTATTGTTTTTCACGGAATGATTCCCTAAGTTCTTTAGACTTTGATGATGATGATGATGTTGACCTTTCAAGGGAGAAGGCAGAATTAAGAAAAGGAAAAGAAGCAAAAGAAACAGAAACTAAAGACTGCACTAATGCAGAACAGTCTTCAAATCAGCAATCAAGTAACAGGACACAAGTTTGTCAAAAACACCCAACAGGCAGAAGCCAGCCTAAAACTTTGTCTCAGTCAAATAAAGATATTCCAGACAGAGGAGCGGCTACAGATGAGAAAATGCAGAAATTCGCTATTGAAAACACACCTGTTTGTTTTTCTTGCAATTCATCTCTTAGTTCCCTCAGTGATATTGATCAAGAAAACAATAACAACAAAGAAGGAGAACCTGCGAAACACTGTGAGGCTACTGATTCACAGATGGAACCAAACAGACCACAGACTTCTGGTTATGCACCTAAATCATTTCATGTTGAAGATACTCCTGTATGTTTCTCTAGAAACAGCTCTCTGAGTTCTCTTAGTATTGACTCAGAAGATGATCTTTTGCAGGAATGCATTAGTTCTGCTATGCCTAAAAAGAAAAAACCCTCAAGAATAAAGAGTGAAAGTGAGAAAAATAATTCCAGAAATACAGGTGGTATATTAGCAGAAGATTTAACACTGGATTTGAGAGAGATACAGAGGCCAGATTCAGAACATGGTTTCTCACCTGATTCAGAGAACTTTGATTGGAAAGCTATACAAGAAGGTGCAAATTCTATAGTTAGTAGCTTGCATCAAGCTGCGGCTGCTGCATCGCTATCTAGACAAGCTTCATCAGACTCTGATTCTATCCTTTCATTAAAATCTGGTATTTCTCTAGGGTCACCATTTCATCTTACCCCAGACCAAGAAGAAAAACCTTTCACTAGTAGTAAAGGTCCAAGAATTCTGAAGCCAGGAGAGAAGAGTACACTGGAGTCTAAAAAAGTAGAATCTGAATGTAGGGGAATCAAAGGAGGGAAGAAAGTGTATAAAAGTATAATTACAGGAAAAGCTCGCTCCAATTCAGAAGTTTCAAGCCAGTTGAAGCAACCACAACAGACAAGTGTGCCTTCAATTTCACGTGGTAGGACAATGATCCATATTCCAGGAGTTCGAAATAGTTCTTCAAGTACTAGTCCTGTTTCCAAAAAAGGTCCCCCGCTCAAAAACACAAACTCCAAGAGTCCCAGTGAAGGCCAAAGTTTGACTAGTTCTCCAAGAGGAGTCAAGTCATCAGTGAAACCTGAGCCAGCTCCTGTAACTAGGCAGCCATCAGGGCTGAACCAGAGTGGATCAAGTAAAGGACCTTCTAGATCAGGATCTAGAGACTCCACTCCTTCTAGACCTCAACAGCAGCCATTAAGTAGGCCGCTGCAATCTCCAGGCCGAAACTCAATTTCCCCGGGAAGAAATGGTATAAGTCCTCCAAACAAACTGTCACAGTTGCCAAGGACATCATCTCCTAGCACAGCTTCAACTAAATCTTCAGGTTCAGGTAGAATGTCATATACGTCACCAGGCAGGCAGATGAGCCAGCAAAACCTTACAAAGCAAACTGCCTTACCCAAGAGTACCAGTAGTATTCCACGAAGTGAGTCTGCTTCAAAAGGGTTAAACCAGGCTCTCAGCAGTGGTGGATCAAACAAAAAGACTGAACTATCCAGAATGTCATCTGCAAAATCTAGTGGAAGTGAATCTGACAGATCTGAGAGACCTGTTCTCGTTCGTCAGTCAACTTTCATTAAGGAAGCTCCGAGCCCGACTCTAAGACGGAAATTAGAAGAGTCAGCTTCATTTGAATCTCTGTCTCCTTCCAGACCGGATTCTCCCACAAGGTCTCAACTACAGACCCCAGTTTTAAGTCCATCTCTTCCTGATATGTCTTTATCCACTCATTCAACTGCCCAGACTAGTGGTTGGCGAAAATTACCCCCTAATCTCAGCCCTTCTGTAGAATATGATGGGAGACCAGCAAAACGTCATGATATAGCTCGTTCTCATTCTGAGAGTCCATCTAGATTGCTGATCAACAGATCAGGAACATGGAAGCGTGAGCACAGTAAGCATTCCTCATCCCTTCCTCGTGTAAGCACTTGGCGAAGAACTGGAAGTTCCTCGTCAATTCTATCCGCTTCTTCAGAATCAAGTGAAAAGGCGAAAAGTGAAGATGAAAAGCAACACGGAAGTTCTCTTTCTGGACCCAAGCAAAGTAAAGAAAGCCAAGCACCAGCAAAAGGTACTTGGAGAAAAATAAAAGAAAATGAAATTCCTCAGATAATGAATGATCCTCAGCATTCTTCCTCAGGTGCCGCAAATGGTTCTGATTCCAAAACTCTCATCTATCAGATGGCACCAGCTGTCTCTAAGACAGAGGACGTGTGGGTGAGGATAGAGGACTGCCCAATTAACAATCCTCGATCTGGAAGGTCACCAACTGGAAATACTCCCCCTGTTATTGACAGTGTTTCAGAGAAAGGGGGTGTGAATGGTAAAGATTCTAAAGAGATTCAAGAAAAACAAACCCCAGGGAATGGAGGTGTTCCTGTTCGTACCATTGGTTTAGAAAACCGTCTGAACTCTTTCTTTCAAATAGACAGTCCAGACAAGAAAGGCACTGAAACAAAGCCTCTGCAGAATAATCCTGTTCCTGCACCAGAAAATAATGAAAGTACTGTAAGTGAGCGTACACCATTTAGTTCCAGTAGCTCAAGCAAACATAGCTCCCCCATTGGTGCTGTTGCAGCAAGAGTGACTCCTTTCAACTACAATCCAAGCCGCAGGAAGAGTAGTGTGGACAATAGTTCTGCTCGGCCATCACAGATACCAACACCGGTAAATAACAGCACGAAGAAACGTGACTCCAAGTCTGAAAATCCAGACTCCAGTGGAACTCAGAGTCCTAAACGTCACTCTGGCTCTTACCTGGTAACCTCTGTTTAAGTGCAACAAAAAATAAATAAAACTGATGTATTATATACAGCAGCTATTTAGAAATTTTGTTTCAAATGAAACTTTAAAAGATTGGGGATTGATTCTTTTGTTTTTTTTATTTGTTGTAAATAGTTTTGATTCTTGTTAGAGGGTCCTTGTTCTGGAAGCCATATTTGATAGTATACTTTGTCTTCACTGGTAATATTTTGGAGGAATACCTGATGGACAGTTTGGAATAAAATTGCTAACGCAAGTATATTTGTACAGTATGTTTAACATATATTTAATTAGCATCCCATCCCATAATCCTTTAAATATTGCTTGTCGTTGAAGTCATGGAACACTGCAGATAGAGATGATACAGTCATGTTGCTTTATCAATTATTTCTAGATTACAGACTGACTAAACTACATCAGGGAAGAATTGGTATTATTTATGCAAAAAAGTATACTCCGTTTTAGTATTTGTGAGTCCATCTAACCCAATAATTAATCATGTGGCTGTGAAATTCACAGTAATATGGTTTCTGCTGAACAAGCCTTCCCAGCCTGCTTTTCTGCATGAATGGAACTGATGGTTCATTTTCTGAAGTAATGATTAACATTTCTGTGGTCACATAATGTGCATAGATAGTTATGGTGTAACAATTTACACTTTCTTTGTGCTCTGGAAAAAAAAAAAAAGGAAAACTGTGTAACTGTAAAACCTTGAACAAAATTATTTTACCTGAATTAGAGTTTATCTTAAAGTAGGTAGAATTTTTTTGCTATGCTGTAACTTGTTGTATATTCTGGTATTTGAGGTGAGATGGCTGCTCTTTTATTAATGAGACATGGGTGATGTCTCAACAGAGACTAAAATGAACATTTCAGAATAAATTATTACTATATGTAAATTGTGTGTGTTACTTCTGCATTACCTAAAAATACGGTATTTTGTTTTGAGATGTCACCATATAATGTGTTATATAATGCACTTAAACTTGAGGCCTGATCCAGCAGAATCTTGCACCTCCAATATTTGTTCTTCCTTATCACTGATAAATGGCTGTTGTAGGATGCTTATAACAGTTGCAGGATCAGGCCCTAGGTCTTCTGTAATATATTTGTAATTGAGACAGTTTCACACATCTCAGGTGCATAACAAGGCTAAAAGGCAGGGTTTTTCCAGTAGCCAAGCAGTATAGTTGTTTTCGTGACTGCAAGCCTGAAACAATATTGTATCTATAAAAATAATATTTGTAAAACAAAAGATTTTTTTAATTGGGGGAAATAAGGTAGAATGTGAAATAGTGACTGTAAGATGAAATTTTAATTCTATTTGAAATCTTCATGCATTTTTTAGATTTATTTTTTAAAAACTATGAAGGGGAAAATATCGCAAGAATGCCATGGCAGCAAGAAATTTGTTACCGTAGTAGAAAAACAATTTTATACGCAAACCAGGACATTTGCTGCCCTAAGCTTTTTGGATGCAAATACGGTTTGTGCTACACCAATGCTGAAAAGACAGATTTATACTTTAAAAATATAAATATAGTATGAATTTAGATGAGAATTGGTTTGAAGTAGAAACATGAGAGAGCAGAACATTACCCATTCTGTGCATGATTGAACAAACCATGAAACAGTATGTCAGTTTTGTTGTATCTCAACTGGACTATTCTAAAATTAGCATTCTAAATAAATGATATTCAGGATTCAAAATGCCCTGATTTCAGGAAGCCCTGAAATGGAGCAATTTACCTTTATGGTAGCTTTAACACAGTTGCAGAGTGTATCACATCTGTGGTTTTTGTACTTCACCTGATATTGAAATGAATCAATTTTTGTCTTGAATTCACCATAAGACATGAGCTGTTTATAAACAGAATTGAGATACTATGAGCCGACAGAAGTCAGCATAGATAAAGTCAAAAGCCAATACCAAAAATATCTGTTTGGCAAAATCGGTATCTTATTTGCTCTTTTGTTCTTTGCTTCCTGTCAGATTGGCTTAGAGACATGCCGTGTTTCTATATCATCCAGTAGATCTGTTAAAAAGCAGTGCTCCTCATTGTTAGCATTTGAAATATTTTGCATATAGTATCTTCACAAAGCTTTTAATGGGAATATTAGTGTCCTTTTAAAGATGAAATAGGAGGCAGAGATTATCTGATGTGCTCAAAGTCAGAACTTCCTGTTGGAGTAGGATACAGAACTCCGTCCTTGAGCTTAAAATGCAAGACCACTTTCGTTAAAAATGATGTGATACTTTTTTTGTGCTGGGCTTTTAACTACTGATATGAAGATAATACCACACAATCCAGGATAGCTGTTCAACACTGGCTTTACATCTATGACATGTTGATATAAGAATTTAAAGGTAAACTCAATCTCAGTAGAGAAATTCTGATTTTAGTTTTATAACTGAGGGAATCAGAAGAAGATGAGGTGAAACAATAAATAATTGTATATGTATCAAACACCAGAATGTCTTTGAAAATTGTAGTAGCTTCTCTAGATAGTCTTGGAGGTACTTCATGATCATTATAATTGGGAAGTTTCTCTTAATATTGTCATAAGTAACCTATATTTATAGCAAAGACAGATGAGAGAAGCTTTCCAGCTATAAGGGTAGTGATACACTAAGATATGCTTCCCATGGGAGTTGTTAAATTTCCATTATAGAAGATATAAGAAGAGGTTTATGAAACATCTCATAGGGATGGACTGTAGTATATTTCGTATTGCCTCTGTGCAGAGATGGGCTTAGGTGATCTTTTGAAATCCCTTCCAGATCTACATTTCTCTGATTCTTTATCTGAAATATTTAGTATCCACTAAGAGCCTTTTAGAATATTTAAGGACATCCATGCTGTTCGATTTATGTTAGGGATGAGGATACAAAGTTATATTCTAAGCTTAACTATAAAAACAGATCCCGGAAATACAAAACTCAAAAAAAAAGAAACATGGCTGTAGTAAGTATAATTGGTCTTGGATTTTGTTAGTGATGTCTTAATTAATGATAGTCAAATTTGATGTATGCTGCTAAATATTTACTCTTTCTTGGTTTTATGTTTATGAAGTTGCCACAGCAGGTGCAAGGACATTCTTTACGTCAAGACAAAACAAAGGAAAGCAAGGAGCTAAGGAAACCAAGACTCATTTTACTGTTCTTCTGGGAGGCACTGCCTTTCTTTCTGCAGATCTTGATAGAACTTTTGTGACTTATGCTCAGACCTTCAGTTGTCCTTGAATTAGCTTACCATATCCAGAACATATAAAACTTGTACTTAAAAATCATTTTATACTGAAAATACACTCATAAAGCTCATTTCAGACTTAGAGCTTTGTCCTCTTGATGTGAAAAGCAGAAACATGACCTCTCCACAAATTGTAATTGGTTCACTTTTTAAAACATACATTCATTTTAGTTTCCTGCTGTGTGCCACAGTTAAGGTTATTGCTCATTTTCTGTGAAAGCTCTTCTGATTAAATATTGCAGACTTTAAAGGGGAACTAATCTATTTCTGTTTTTCATGTGCAGTTCTCTATCAGAGTATTTTCCCCTGAAAGCTTTAAGGTAATTCTCAAAACTCTGTCAGAGATGACAGCTTAAAAATTGAAAGCCTTGCCAGGATTTCCTGATGAGATTGGAATATTGTTTCAAGCAGGATTTGGCTGCAGAATGCAAGTATATATGTGCTATAAACTTCAGTAAGCAACAGTATTCCTCAACATAGACTAGTATCTTTGATGGTTTTGGGAAGTTAGTTGCTGTGTCTTGGGTCAAGGGGGAGGGCAAAACAAGGGGCAATTTCGGAGACTCTCAGCCATATTGTCCCAGGGATGTACTTTCATATCTTCCCCAGTAAATTATATAAGCTGCACAGGAGAGAGATAACATTTTGTCCCACAAATTAATGAGTGTTTATTCTGAAAGTGTACGAGTAGACCATGAAACTGCAACACTTTTGTTTGATAATCTGACAGTTGAATTCTTTGATGGTCGCTTTGGAGGACTTCCTAACTGTCTATCCCCCCATCGCCTGTAACAGAAATTGAGATAGAAATAGAGATTACCAAGAAGATAAGAATGTATTAGTGTCTTCATTTTCTTAAGGATAAAGATCCATATTATTGCTAGAATCAAAGAAACAGAATGCACTGTTGAAAGAAGTTTCCTTCTCCCTTCTGTGCTCCTGGCTGTGAATCCTGGCTCTCATCTGACCTTTCAGTGGACTAGCTCACCTCTTACTTAGCAGAACTGATGGAGGGCGTAGGATTAGTGCTGCATTTAGTATGCTGAATTTGCTTAGTGCAGAGTTTGACAAACACTGCCTGAGCCAGCAGAAAAGAAAATAAACAGCTAGGGCTGGTAGAAAGAGGTTGGGATAATTTCCTTTATGGCTGGTCAGTGGGTTGGATCAAGCCATTGCAGGCAATTTTAAGCTGATATGCCAAGTTTCAGACCTGTTCTTTGCCCCTTTTGAGACAGCAAAAGCAAACTAAAGTGTGTGGGGGGGTGGGGTGGGTGGGGGTACTTCTAACTATTTTTCACTTTGAACTTCTGCTTTGCATTTAAATACATTATGTTCGGGTAAGTCCTTTATCCTGGAAATTATGACAGCTAACTTCAGAAATATTACATCAGTCTATAGTTTGCGCTTGTGGAAAAGAAGTATTTCTTCATCAAAAATACTCCAAGAACAAATTTTTCTACCATACATAAACTTCTAGGCGACAATTTTTAAATTTACAATATTGAATTCAATGCAGTAAATCCTTCCAGTAAAAAGGATTGTTACGAGATGCCTCCCAAACCATCTTTTCTCATCTAGCTTTCATTAAATAGTATGAACAGCCATAAGTGTGTGGCTAACAATCCCATGTAGACTTCCACCTAAACATAACTTCACATATCTACTCTAATGCCTTGCAAAGTCGCATCCACCTGCCTGACAGCTCTGTTCTTGTTGAGATGTGTGATTTGGATGAAGCTGCGTATCAGAAGTGAAGTGTCAGTTAATATGAAGCGTGACTTCCTTCATATGCTTAAAACTTTGGGGACCTTCTTAATACCAAATTGCCCAAACGTATTCACCCTCTGGTTCCACAGCCATCTCCTTTGCACTTTTACATTTAACCAGAAGAGATGCCCATGCTTTTATTTTCAATTCAGATGACATTGTAGAAATATGGTTGCTGCTTCATAGTTTCCTATATGCAGAATAACAGATTGTATCTGTAAATGTGTTATAGAGAATGTTACGTAGTTATGGTTGAGTTTGTAGTCAGAATGGTAAGTTAACTGGTTACGTGTTGTGTTTGGTTACATATTGGAAGTGCAAGGGAATTAGTTGTGGTGCAGAAGAGCTTAAGAGTTCACAACAGTAATTAATGTAGGTGTCAATTAATTTGCGATGCCAAGATGAATACAGAGTATGTATTTAATACATAGGTTTTCTGCTGTCAACTTTCAGTTTACCAGATGTGCTGTTTACTTACTTTAAGACTGGGTAATGCCTCCCTAGCATAGTTTTGCAAATTACCTTTCTTAGGAAATTTCCACATAGTTAGAGGCTTATGTATTTATGAATTGCTGCCACTTCAAGATTTCAGGAAATTATTCTAATTCTGCTGTTTGTGAAAACATCCTTTGCTTGAGTGGCTGTGGAATTGAGTTAGGACATCAGGAAGATGTAGAGGGAGCTTGTTCACTCAGTAAAACGCACTTCTGCCCAGACCTCAAGCCATATGTACAAAGAGTATCTCTAATGCCCTACTTCTTGGTGGGATTTAACATGCATAAAGCTTGTGCTGGTTCTCTGCAAGTAATTAAATTGTCATCCTCTGAGATCAGATGCATTTTCCCACCTGTAAATGTTGTTTCTCTTGAACAAACTCGGCCCACAATCATCCTTCCTTCAGTTCTGTTGTTTGCTTCTGCCTGAGATGCATTACTGTTTATACCCTAAAGCTGTAATTAATTCTTTCTTCAACTATTCTAATGTATTTTGTTTCACAGTATACTTATTCTGAATTTAGTCTTGCTATGCATAATTTATTTATTACTTGCAGCGTTATATAAAATTTCCTCCTGATTGCACCTTGTCAGAGTGGAATTGTTTTCTTGGCTACTACTGAAAGTTGGGTGTCTGCTGTATTAGAAATATGATTTAATTTAAAAAGGAAGTTGCTGTTAAGACACTTCCGCAATGATTCAGCATATCAGAACAAATGCTCTAAAAAACCATGCAATTTTGTTTTGGTGGTAGTCACGCTTCAGGTAAATAACAAGTGGAAAAAAGCAGCTCAGAGACGTGTGGTTCACCAGTAAAGCTCTGTTTTCTTCCATGCTTCATTTTAGAACAAACTGCACAAAACAAAAAATCTAGGTCCAGCAGAGTGTAATTCCATAATCTCTCTGTTACTGACAAGAGGTTTGCAAGAAGGTTTATTTCATTATGACTCATAAGCACAGCAAAGACTGGGTTAATTCCAAAGTCTGTCTTTTCCATAATGAATGCATTCTTTAGTCCCTGATTAGAGACTATTAAGAAACCTAGGTTGATTAATTCCCAACACACACACAAACCTGTATTTATATATACATGCATATTTTGCACTCTTACATTCACTTCAGGCTTTGACTGAGTTAGAAGCATTTAAACTATAAAAAAAAAAAAAAGGCATTGTTGCTGAGTTACTAAGATCCTTTGTTTTCTAGTATTTGTAGTAGCACTGTGTTTCATAGTCGAGAAGATGAATTCTAATTTTAGGACTGATTAGCTGGTACCTTATTTTTGAAGTGTTCTAGAGAAATAAGCACTTACGTCTCAATTTATATGCAGAAAAGGAAATTGCCTTGCTGGTAATATACACAATTCTATTCAGAATTTAAAAAGAGCATTGTTACTATCACCTGCAGTTTAAAGTCAGTAGGGATTGTGAAAACAAGGGAGATTTTGAGTGATTACATTGACTACAAATGAAGGTATGGCTAATTCTGTCCCTTCTTCTACTAATTGTTTGTACAAAAAGAATATTGTTGGGGCGGGGCGGGGGGGTGGAGGCAGTTTGAATACACCATTACAGAATTCAGATTTGCTTGTGTATCTTACTTAGATTATTGGTAAGGTCTGTGATGGCACACATTTAGAGTGCAAGTAGCTATGAAAGAGCAGGCAGGTAGATGTAAAAACTAAGCCATAATATGAATGGTGAGAAAACTCACATTTAAAAAAAATCGTTTTTTATTATTATTATTCCATTGTGTAATGAAAGGGAGTTGACATCTTTTTTTCTTCCTACAATTGAGCAGTTGAACAACCACAATGGATTGATACTTTTAAGTGTTTTAAGTCATTTGGAGTTCTTACAAATAGAAGTCCCCTAGCTTAAGTGAAAGCTATGGATTCAGTGCAAATACTGTATTACTCTGTCACACACAGATGATTGATGGCTCCTTTTGATCTTAGAAACTGACTGTACACAGCTGTGACTTTACACAGCTGTCAGCTGTTCTACAAGGCTAAAACAGAAGGCCAAGGAATGACTGGGTGTAAAATCTGAGGTCTGTACTTCAGAGACATAGTCTTTGCAAATATGAAGGAATGAGAGAGAGGTAGAAATCCCTGTTTTTCTATTTCCACTTTGCTGGTTCTCCTGTTGCCAGCTAAATAGGGATTTGGATAAGAGTCTTGGCAATGTGGTGAACGACAGTCTCCCCGTATCTTAGTGAAGTACTGTATATATTGGCTGCTGTGCTTTCTAAATTAATTCATGTAAGTCAAGGCTTGGGTCTAGGTGGCATAATCCAAAAGATTTTTAGCTCTGAACAGCCTACAAGTCAGGATGACAGTTTCAAGGCCACTTTGTGATTCTCAGCTGCTCTTGTGATGCAGCACTTACACAGATTGAAACAAGTAAGCCCAATGTGGCTTTAGAACATCCCACATGCCTTAAAAAGGCACAAACATCAAGATTGTTTATAGGCCTCTACCATTGAGATGAACAAAAGTGATGTTTCTGATTAATAAAGCTGTGTAGCTGTTGTCTTTGTAGGATAGGCATGAGGTAGTGCGGCTCCAGAAAACACTTACGTAGAAGATATGATTTTGGATTGTTAAGACTGAAAGAACTGGGGTAGTCTGGATTTAAAATAACCACTTCTTTAGGGAAAATGGTATATACAGTCTTTTCAAAGTGGCACATACCAGGAGTGGTACAGTTAATTCTGCATGTTGAAGTTCCATGATAAGTAAATACCAGTTTTATGAAAATAAATGAAGGGCAGCATTATTTTCTCTCTTCTCTATGCTGTTTAGCTCCCTATGCTCTGTTGGACAGACTTAGTTCACACCTGTCTATTACTTCCACCTTAAGAGTCATATTTCATGAAGTATGTTTCCATTTCAAACAGTTTCTTTTTTTTTAGTCCAGCCCCTGTATTTTACTTAAAAAGGTATTTTTTGAATCCTTGCTTACAAAGATTGTGGAGAAGATCCTTCTCAGCTTGACCCCTTCCCTTCAATGTCTACTGAACCAACCACAATTTCACTCTATGTCCCCTTTCTTTGTTCTGCATTTTATCTGCAGTCCACTATGGAGCTCTTTCACCAATCTAGCTGAAAATACACCTCCTCCCAAATGACCTCACTAGTCCAATTATTATATAGGCATTTCTAGCATGTTTAGACTATGCAGTGTAACATCAAGTTAAAGAAAACTAAACATGTAAGCTAGGTCTGAATAAATTGGCACCTGTACACGACACTTCCCAGTAAAACACAGAGAAACTGTGTCTCCTCAAACCATCTACATTTTCTTGGGCTCCCACTTCTAGTTAGGACACCTGCATTTATCCCAGGTGAAATGTACCAGCCTGTACCACAACTGCTTTGAATTTCTGTTTCACAGTTGTACAGGGCTCTTGTTGCTGGGTTGTTTTGTTTGGGGTTTTTTTGCTATTTTTCTTCCCCAGACACCCCAAACAGTAAAAAAATAGAGTCTGACTAAGAATGCCTGACTTGCTGCTGACAGTTTATGCGCTGAGGGAATTCTCTGCTTGAGATGCTTGTAGCGCAGTGGTTATTCCCTGCGACTTCCCCTTCCACTGCAGTTACAGCAAATGAATAACCTCACGAAGTTACATGCAGCTTTCAGACACCAGTATGCCTGCTACTAACCAAAGGCATTATTTGCAGTCTTGAAATTTTGCTGTAGATGTACACAAGTCTTACCCTCACCAGCAATTATACTTTCTCTTCATACTGCTTTAAAATGTTTAAAAAGTGTCAGCTTTTGATTCCTTCATCATTCAATTTTTGAGGTCAGGGACAGCAGATACTTGGGAAGCACATGCACCTACAACGTGCCTGAGCTAGTGTGCTTTGTGACCTACTTCTGTCTCTGAATTCCTCAGGCTAGAAATAATGCAGAATTCCAGTCTGAAATGTATTTCTTATGGCACTAGAACAAATGCAGTGACTGGATACCATGTACTCAATGAAGTCATTCTACAGTGATGATGAGGATTAAATTGACATATCTGTAGCCAGTGCTTCATTTTAGGCATGCTAGTTTCAAGATACTGTGAATTCTAGCACCAATAAAGGAGACTGGTATGTAATAATAGCATCTGCAGAAAAGAAGACATGCTTCCCCTGTTGTGGTCAGTCATGTATGCCATATGATCCAATCTGTAACTCCACAAACTCCATTTCCAACAATTTTTGAATTATTTTTCCATCTGAAAAAGATGCAGAAAATAATTTTTATCATTGCCACAAATACTGATACAGGCTATGTAGCTTTTGTTCTGTTACAGTAAGTTTAAATATTGTTTTAAAAGAGAAGCCATTAATCTAATATGTTGGTATTAAGAAGTTTTATGAATTCAAAGGAAAAAAAACCCATGCAATTGTCAAATACAACAGCATTAAACAAATAAGATCTTTCTCAGTGTCCTCACTAAGTGGACTGAGAGCAATATTGATATGCAACAATGGTACTGTTCCACTCACAAACTGTAGCTGTATTTAATGCCTTCTTTAACCTGATGTTGGAGCAGTGTTTCTCAAGGTGATGTTCAGTGGTAGCCCGTTATGGACCAGAAATTGCTTTACAAAGTAACTGAGAAACTAAAATCCTTGCAGAAATCTAAGGGAGGGGGAAAGAAGTAAAATTTAATTAAGTTTTAGCCTGTTTTTTATTTAATTGTATGTGAAGCTGTGGTAATACCAAATAAATATTTCTTAGCATTTTTTTCCTAAAAGCATTAGATTGTTCTTCAGTTTAAACTCTGCTACAGCACTGTCCTTCAGAGGGAGATTTGTGTTGGTACCCTTTTTGTGGGTTCAAACCTATGTGTCCGAGAAGGAAAGGGCTATGCATATTATTTGAAAAAACCAAACGGCAATAAGCTTGATTTGTAACGTGGTTTAGCAATGACCATGTTTCATGCAATGGTCAGATCATAAATACGCCCTGCACACTGCATGCCTGCAGAGAGACACAATCAACATGTAATGAAATCCAGCCTGTCCACAGTTCACGTTTGTATGTATGGTCACAGAGGATTAAATGGTGTTAATATTCTTGAAGCCTTTTTTAGCTTTAAGACCTTCTTCTCCCCAGTCACAAGGACAGGGACCACAGCCTGGTGTTTGAGGAGCACAACCCCACCACTGTGGGATGTGGTTGCCATGCAGGGGCCATGCAGGTGAAACACTTGTAGGCCAAGGCTACAAATGCTGCTGACCTGCCCACCTCCCTCCTTCCCGCCCCTACAGCCTACCTCTGTCTGGCTGAATGCAGGTGACAACAGTTGACAAGTTTCTGCCACTGTGGCTGATGTGCAGTTGTAAGCACTGACAACATGGACAGTAGGACGACAGCACCCAAGGTAATGGCAGCTCTAACACTTTTTTAGGTGGTGCAGATCTCAATGGAAAGTCGTTTAATAGACACATGAATGTGTGTATGCAATGGAGATTTAAAAGAAAAACTCTGTGCAAAGAAGGAACAACACAGGAGATCCATTACCAAGCTGGTGTTAACAAGATGAGAACATTTTGTTGTTAAGAAAAAAAATATGTCTAAGTAATTGTTTTTAATAGATTCTCTCTTAGAGGGGTACACTTAACTCTGTATCAGCCAGCTTGATGGTAATTGGGAGATAATCCTCCAAAACTCTGTCTTTAGCACTGGACAACTATTGCATCAAAAGCTTCCTTCATAACTTGACACACCTTGTTCACATAATTTTTTATTTTTTTTTAGCTGAGGAGCTTGCAGAGTCATGTTTGTGAGGCACTGCCAAATTGCAGACTTGCTACCAGACAGCTGTAGTTACATTTTCAAAAGCTGCTACTGCTGAGGCCCCACATTTGTACTCTTCGTATTTTCTGCAGTACTTTTCTACAGTGTATTCACTTCTGACACAATGAAAGCAAAGACAGAAGACAACAAAACTGACCATCATTCAAAAGACTGAATAGACAAATAACTTATTAATCAGTGCCAAATGCCACCCTGATTCTTTCTGAAGCTTCTCCGTAACTCTTAACTCTTCCACGTTTTCATGAACTGTACTTGCAGTTCTTACCTGGGTATATCACTGTGCTGCACTGGGTCTCAGCACGCTCCTCTTCTGTATTTCATCATGGGGAGCTACATGCTTTGGTGGAGCAGAAAAAAAACATAAGAACGTGGATAAATATTGAATAAATACCTTCAGTTCTTTGGTCTGCTACACAGCTGCTGCATGCAGTTTAACTGGTGAGTGCAACAGTGAACAAAATGTGCCATGTGAAATTCACAGAGTGACCAGATGGCTGAGGTTGTCAGGGACCTCTGGCTGTCATCTGGTCCAACCTCCCTGCAACACTCCCCCTAATGCAGCCGAGGACACCGTTAGACCGCTTTGCAGCAAGAGCATGTTGCTGGCTCACGTTCAACTTGGTGTCCACCAGGACCCTCAGTTCTTTTCTGCCAGGCTGCTTTCCAGCTGGGCGGCCCCCAGCACGTACTGGTGCCTGGGGTTGTTCCTCCCCAGGTGCAGGACTTTGCGCTTCCCCTTGTGGAACTGCGTGAGGTTCCTGTTGGCCCATTTCTCCAACCTGTCCAGGTCCCTCTGGATGGCAGTGGGACCCACCGGTGTATCGGCCCCTCCTCCCAGTTTGGTGTTATCTGCAGACTGGCTGAGGGTGCACTCTGCCCCACCATCCAGCTCACTAATGAAGCTGAGAAGCAGGACTGGACCCAGTACTGACCCCTGGGGTACGCCCCTCGTCACCGACCTCCCACCAGACTTTGTGCCCCGATCACCACGCTCTGGGCTCATCTTCGATTAGCGCTCGTAGCCCGTTCCGGGCGCGTATCACCGCTCCGCCGCCACCATTATTCACAGGCGTGCCAGGCAGAGGTGGCTGCGGCCGCCAGGCCTCCCGCCCCCTTCCCCCGGCGGAGCACTGCACAGGGCCCCGAGCGGGAACGGCGCTCCCCGGGGCGCAGTGCGGCCCCCCGGCCGTCTGCCGGTGGTGGGGTCTGCCGGTGGTGGGGCTCGCCAGCCCCCCCCCCCCGCCGGCTTGAGCCGGGTGCTGGCTGGCTCTGCGCGCTGCAGCCTGGACGCGGTCTCTGCGGGTTTGCAGGGGCGGGCTGGCGGCGCGGCTCACGCACCCCGACGTGCCGCCGCAGCGACTCCGCTCTCGCACGACGCTTCCGGCGACGGAGACGCGGCCGCCCTCGCAGCCCGAGGCGCCGCGGGGCGCCTTCCCCAGCCCGGCCCGGCCCGGCCCGGCCGGACCCCTTCTCCTCAGCCTGCCCCGCACCCACGCGCCGCGAGGGCGCATGCGCGGCAGCGCGCGGGGCCTACCAGCAGCGCTGCGGGGCCTCGTTCGAGGGTGACGCGCTTTAGAGGCAGCAGCACCGGCCAATGGGATTCCAGGATGGGGAGGGGCGGGGGCGGGGGCGGGATTTCCTCGCGAAGGGAAAGACCGGCGAGGCCGGTGCGGGTCGGCGGCGGTGGCAGCAGTGGTGTTGGTGTTGGTGTTATGGCCGGTGCTACCACCGCCGCGTCTCCGGCCGACAAGGAGAGGTAACGTGGTCTGTGCCCTCCCAGGCAGCGGCGTGCCCAGCTGCTGCCCTCCCGCCGGGGGCTGCCGGCGCCCTTCCTCGGCGTGGGACACGGTCGGCGGCGCCTGAGGGCTGCAGCCGGCCGTGAGGGGCTAGGGCTGGGGCTGGGGCTGGGTCTGGGTCTGGGTCTGGCTGAGGGGGGATGGCGAGTGGCTGGCGCCGGGCTGGCGGGCCGGGTGGCCAAGGTGCACGTCGGCTCGGGACGGCGGGAGGTGGGTCCGGCTTGCAGCTGTAACAGCGTTTGCAAGTACGTGCGGTAGTCTGTTGCAATAACACGTCACGTAAGATGGCTGCACGCTGAATCGGATACGGGCTGGCACGCTGTCTTTCGGTCGGACAGCCCGCGTCGCGGTGAAGCAGGGCCGGTTCCCGGAGGCGGCGGTCGGGTTTGCAGCCCCGCGTGCAGGGCAGCGGGCAAGTGTCCCCGCCGCCGGCGTTCCCGGCGGCCAGGTCGACGTTGTCCTCGGGGAGGGGGCGTATTGCAGTGCGGGCTGAGGTTTGGCGGTGTCCCCTCGGGGGGCGCCCGGAGCTGTGCTGCGCTGCCGCTCCGTCCGCGTGTGGCGTCGCTCAGAACGGCTGAGGCGAGCAGGGGCAGGGGCAGGGGGCGGGCGGCGGAGCGTGTCGGTGGCTGGGAGCGTCGGTACCGGGACCGAAAATCTCCTGCGCAGAACTCTGCCGCTTTTCGCAGAAGTCGTAGTGGGCGCGGGAGGAGGGCTGCAGCTAAGAGGGGAAAATACCAGTGGAAAGATATCTGGGAGAAAAAGAGTAGCAAGAGTCGGGACGACCGAGCCTAGCTTTACAGGCAGCAAGAAGTGTTTTCGGGGGGGGGCAGTAAGGATCAGTGGTCCTCGTCAGTCTCCAGCTAACTGAACATTAGCCTGCTCTGAATTACTTGATCGCTTTCCACTTCCCTGTTTTCTTACGCTGTCATGGCTCCTCATTAAACATCGGTGCTCTTCAGCCTCTCCTTGTAAGCCTCAGCTAGTTGCTTTTTTTTCATTCTCTAATAAGAAGAACAGTTGAGGTTTTGCCCCTCTTGCCCCCTGTATGTGCTTGACAGGTTTAAATCTACTGAAAAATCGTTTCCGTTTCTAAGCATAGTTTTACAGAGGCTTTATAACTTACCCAAATCTGGGTTGTTCTGTGTGTCGGGGGGGGGGGAGGCAAATCCATAGCAAAAATAACCCGCTGCTTGCTTCTGTTAAGAACTTGTGTACTTGGTGTACTACAGCCTTTTCAGGAAAACTTTTTTTAATTCTTTTCAGGGAAACATATGCTTCTTTCTGGGTTTCAGGGGTTTAAGAAATGGGTCAAAACATTCTCTTTCAGCCTTCTTATCAAGATAGATAGCACCATCCTTTGTACACACTGTGCCCCAAAAAGTGGTGTCGCAGAAGAAATATTTCTGACAAATGGTCGTGCAGTGTCCTGGTTAACTTAAAATGGGGTTTTGCAACAGCCTGCTAATTGGTCTAGGGAAAAGTAATGGTTGTTCTAAGCTGCTGTGGGAACTTTTGTGTTACAGCTGTGAGATTTATTTTTTGTTTTACTAGGAAAATACTGCATAAGCAATTAAGGAGTTTATATTACTTACTGAAACTCACTGTTTTCTCTTTTTAGATTCATCTGTATTTATCCAGCATATTTGAATAACAAGAAGACAATAGCAGAAGGAAGAAGGATACCTATAGACAAAGTAATTTTGTGGGTGGCAGGGAAATATGATGTTTTGTTTTGCTACGCAGTAGTGTGTAGAGAGTTGGAAAATAAATCTCAAGCTGTTGATCTTTCCTATCCCCCATGGCAAGTAGCTCGATAACTGGAAATTATAGTGTATTTGAAGATAACCTAGAGTCAGCATGCTAATTTGGTAGAAGAGCGCTGGGTTTAAGTGTCTACTTTCATGTGAGCAGCACCTTTGGCAAGCAGGTGAAGTAATGAGAAATTTAATGCACTCATCCTCCTACATAAGTAGTTTGCCAAATTAGAAAGTGATGCAGAAAAGAATAGCTAGCTAATGATTGTTCTTTGGTGACTGACTATATATGCCTGTACTCTATGCCCTGTCCCCTTTGCCTCTCTCAAAGATGGAACTTAACAATTGCATTTGGCACATAGCCTTGGTAGTTGTTCTTGCTTTTAATCTGTCCAGAAATAGCTTTTGATCATCTCACTCCTTTGTAACATTTTCAGTGAACAGTGCTGGGAATATAAAAAGGGCTTTTCTCACTGCTTAGTAGTTGTTTGTTTGGGTTTTTTTCTGATAATGGTTAAAGTCTTTCTTGACCATGCAAGTTTGCCAGTCAAAGATCTCTCTATGGGAGGAATCTGTTGCCCTGTGCCTGGAAAGTTTCCATTCTTTTCTCCTTCAGTCCTTGCTATATGTTTGCTGTTGCTGATTTATGGCTTATGGGGTTTTTTTGTAAATATAATGAATGTTATTTCATTTCAGTTACTTTTCCTAAGCAATGTTTCTACTTGCTCCCCTGTCCTAATTAATTCTCTCATCTGTTTCCTGCTTTAATGATGTCTTACCTCTTCTTTTTTCTTTTTTTTTTTTTATGTTTTCTAGACCATAGGAGCACTCACAGGTGACTTCTGCAGTAGATTTGTCATTATTTCAAGTGCCCTCTCTTTCCTCACTGCTTTTTCTAGTTACAGAGTACAGGGTGGGAAACAGCTAACTGTTGCTTTATAGGTAGTTCATAATTGAAAAGTAATTAACTGTAATACATTGTTTTAACAGGCCGTTGAAAATCCTACATCTACAGAAATCCAAGATGTATGTGCAGCCGTTGGATTCAATGTGCTTTTAGAGGTAATTTAAAAAAAACAAAACAAAAAAAAAAAAAACCAAAAACCACAAACTTGTTATGTGTGTCTGTTCTTCTTTCACTATGACTTTTCCTATGGACAGGATAAATTATAATTGAGAAGTTTTTTGTTACTAGCCAAGATATTTGCTTGCTTTGAGTAGAAGCTGACCATAATGATGAAGTAAGTGTTGGAAAACCCAGATCTCTGAGACAGTGCTACTTTTAAGCTTATAAAAAGATTACTGTTAGTTAACTGTCTTTCTGAGAAGACTATCCTAGATGCTTAGAAGTGTGTCAGAATAAAAGCTAATTTTTCAAGCTGCAACTCTGCAAATTAAACTTTTAAAAAGGCATATTTTTAATGAAGGGTGGTTACCTTTTGGAATGAGCATCCTATAGGAATAGGATTCTGATGCTTGAAATCTTCAGAGTCCTTTGGAGTTAAGTTTTAGGCAGAGAATGTAATTTTTTTAATTTTTTTTTTTTTTTTTAGTGTAATACCTGCTTGCTCTTTAAATAGTTTAAGTTGGTTATTTTTTTCTTAGGGAATGAGTCTGGGTTTCTAGAGAAGTAACTTTTAGCAGTTTGTTTTCTGAGGTAATTATTAATTTAAAATACTGTTAAATTTTCTAAGAATAATTTAGATCCTTATCTAAGAGTGTGACTGGTATCCAAAACTGAGCACAAAATCACTTTGTTTTTTTAGAAGAGCTCAAATATATTCCTGTTAGTGCACACCAGCCTGTGAAATAGCCCATACCAGTAAGAAACCTGTAACATTTTAATCATAAAGAAGGCTGTGAGTATCCAAAAGCAGGGGTCCTCAGACTGTGACCTATGACTTACTGTCTCTAGGTGTCCAGGAGGGTTTGTGGCTGTGGAGATGAAACAAAAACTTGTGTCACTGCAGTCCAGACTGGTGGGGAAGTAGAACAGTCCCTGTAGCAGGTTGCTCACTAAGTTGTTCAGTACCAGTAGCTGGTTGCAGCAATGCTTCTGAAAAAGTTGTGCTATAGCTTTGGATACTACTGCAGTGGCTAAACGGTGGATGACACTGTTGGAGAGCTATGGTTATGGTTTACATCTGTTCAGAATTCCAGGCTGCTATGACTTAGATCAATTGCCTGCCAAATTTTGCAGAAAATATTCCAGTACTGATTACAGTAAGTTTCTCCTTTTGTATAACAGAAAAATAAGATGTATCCTAGAGAGTGGAACAGAGATGTTCAGTACAGAGGTAGAGTACGAATCCAGCTCAAACAAGATGATGGCAACCCATGTTTACCTCAGTTTCCAACACGTGAGTAGAGCACCTGGGTTAGGCACTTTATCAGTTAACAAAACAGAAAGACTTTGTTTATTTTATGTTACCATGTTGTTTAATTAGTTGTACTATTACAAATTTTACAAGTTTACATTAAATCTCTTTGCCTTTGTAAGTCAACCAAATCAATCTCTTTGCCTGTAGAAGTGAACCAAATCAAGTTGGCCTGTGAGCATTGAGTGGAGTTTGTAGAATGTTGTTGTCTTTGATTCTGCTGTTTCTTCAGCGGTTGCATTGGAGGGGATTGGGAGGAGCGTTGTGTGATTGCCATGTAGAGCAAAGCAGCTATTGAGTTCTGGCTTACTGTTTTGTTGACAGTTAAAACAGAGGATTTGGTATTAAAATGGCTCAATTCCACCTTTATCTGAGGGTTACATGCATCAGCTAGGTGTCAGTATGGATGCCAAATCGATAAAACACAATACTGAGTTCAGCTGAGCTTTCTGCTGGCCATTGTCATAAGTTAACAAAGGTGCAGCTCCCTTTAATTAACAGGAGTAGTTCATCTTGAATGACAAGTAATACAGTCTTCTGCATTTTTCCTGAAAATGAACCAGTGTGTAAAAGGGAAGCAAATATATATCTGAAGTATATATCGTAAGAGCAAGAAGAATACTGAATCTAGCATAAGAGTGCTGTTGGTCAGAAAGAGACAATCTAAACCCGTATTCCTGCTGGAGGACAGCAGTGCCTCTCTAAAAATGCTTGCAGCTTTTGCCTGGTCATTCTGTCCGAGGTATTTTAGGCCGTTAAGAGGTGAAGGGAAAGAGTAACAGGAAGGGTGTAGATGCTTTGGAGATTGTCCAGTTATGTGCCTGTTGCAGTCTGCTATCACATTTATTGGTCCTGTGCTTTTTTTAAATTTGAGGGTGGGGGGCGGGGAGGGAAGGTTGAGAAGAGTTTTTCACAAACTTATAGCTGTACGAAGGAAGGAAGCAGGACTCCTAGGCTTTATACCTAGTTTAACAGAAATCTAAAGTGGGGCTAAAGTTTCTGACTTTGAAAATGATGCAAACGTTCTTAACATAGAAGGTGTGCATTGATCTCTGCCTGTATTTTTAGGTAAATCGGTGATGCTGTATGCTGCGGAAACCATTCCCAAACTGAAAACAAGAACCCAAAAAATAGGAAGTAACGATCAAAGTCTTCAGCAAGGAGAGGGAGGCAAGAAAGGTAAAGGGAAGAAAAAGAAATGACCTCATGTCTGGAATAATTGTTACGTCACATAGTTGTACTTAAGGAAAACATGGATGGACACTCACTTGCTGCAACTTTGAAGTGAAATACATGAGGAAAAAATGAATAGGTGAAGCCGAATAGAACTGCCTGCTTTTCTTGAACTGGAATGCATGAAGCTGCCTCACATATGTGTAACAATAAATCTGTCTTCACACACAATCTGCAAGCCTGAAGCTAGCATCCACTTTTAAAAGTGGAAAACCATAAGGAAATGGGGTGGGTGGGAGAAGAAATATGCAGCCTTTGATAAATAATTAAATATTCTTATGCAGACTAGATATCTGAAAACTGGTTGCCTTAGTAAACCATTTATCTATGCTAGTGAGGTGATAGTCTTAATTCTGGAGGGTCTTTGCCACTAAAAGAAAATGTAGATCGATGAAGTTGATGGCTCTGTAAACTTCCCTTGCTAATAATCTTTCACAATTGTCAAGTGTACTAATAAAGGTGACATGTTAATTTTTAAAAAAAATGTAATTTTATAGAATACTTTTTCCAAAAGTGTTAGTTTTTCCTCCACAGCCTGTTGTAAAGAAGTTGGTGAAATACATTGTAAGGATAATATTGTAAAGTTTTAAGATAATTTGAAAAAAAATCTCCCTTTTATCTCTTGTATAATATGGGATACTACATTATCCTATTTTAGGTGGTTGTTTGAGAGCTTAGGAAATGTGGATGTGTTTTCTACCAGTCAAATTCTACTTCTGATATCTGAGGCTTGCAATATCGGGTAACCTAAAATATTATTTTTTTTATGTAGTACACAGACAGGGACAGAAGGTTATTTGGAGCAGATGAGTTGGTCAGAACAGCTGTCCAGTAGCAAGGCTTCTTCAAAGTAATTAAGAAATGTACTGTGCAAATTAAGTGAGGGGTAGTTTACTATAAGGAGACTGAAAAAGAAGCAGCAGTACCTGTTTTGGTTTAAAAACAAAAATCCTGCATGAGTTTTCTAATCCTTACTATATGAAAACAAAGTCAGTTGAATGCTTTCACAGGTGACTGCTGGAAACAAGTTATTGAATTATTTTTGATAAATTTTTTATGTGGCAGTATTCTTTTTCAGGATTTGTCTTGTTCGTCTATCAGGTATACTATTCTATGGCATCAATTTTTTCCCACTTTAAATATAAACAGCATTCAAAATGTATCTAGACATTTAATGACTTTTCTAAAGAAATGAAACTTGGTAAAGCTCTTGACAATGTCTCTGCTGAAGTTACTTGTGATTGTAATTTGAGTTTTCTTATGTTCTTACATTTCTTGTTCCACTCAACTGCATCTTTTTCAAATAGATGGTGAGTTACCAGTGCCCCTTAAAGGTGATGCTGATAGGTACCGATAGTGCAACTGCATAGAGGCCTTGACTTGTGAATAATTCAAAGTCAATTGTATTTCCTGTCTGTAGTAGTTGGTAAGCGTGGTTCTTGTGTTGCATTATTTAATGAAGGAGGAGGAAGTGTTCTCATTCTCATGACGAAGTTCCTCAAGCCAAGCCCTGTACCAGTGTGAGAGCAGCAGTATGTAGGCACTCTAAAATAGAATGGCTTAGGAGAAGAAATTCTGTGTTCTAAGGCTGTAATTGACAGTGGTCACACACAGATGTCTTCAGTTTTTTTCTGCGGATGTAACAGTTTACATGAGCTACATTTGGAGTGTCTGGCCTTGAAAACATGCTGAAATTTTGAGAAGTTGAAGAAGTGGTATTTCTGTGAGTTGATGAAATGATATGGGGTAGGAACAGCAGGAACAGGTGTATCTGAAAAGTTTTTTTGTTACAGAAGACAACTGGACATGGTTGGAGGTTGTTAGTTAAGTCCACTCTGTTATAGAGTTAGGGAGGTGCTACAGGTTAGTTGCAACATGGGGAAAAATACAAACTGAGGCATGTGAGCAAGAGTGGAAGATAGACTTGTAATATAAAAGACCACAACTGCCCATGGATGGTGGGGCTGAAGTTATTCCTGGCTTTTCCTGACTGCTGAGGAACTTTTGTGGACCTTTATTTATGAGAGCTCTGTGAAAATTATTTGGTACAAGATAACTTTGTGGTGTTAAATGGAGAGGAATGACTCCGGCCAAGTCATGATCCTGTTATGCCTAAGTATTTTAAGTCAGAGCTTTAGACTACAGACAGCTGAAAAATGTGGAGGTCAAGTCTGAGGGGGTATGTGTTTACAGTGGCCAGAAATTAAATACCTTAAGAACTTGTCTATGCTATGGTATGTATGTTGAGAAAGAACCTTGGTGGCATTGCTTACCAAAATTTCTCAATCAAAGACCCAAAATAGTAAGGCTATTAAAGTGTAAGGATCTTACAAAAGAGACTGAGAAGGACTTCTGAAGAGAGTAATACTGAGCTCAAATATATAAAACTGTCATTCAATCAAATGAAAAAAGAAAGCTCTACAGGTGTTTTGGGTAAAGCTGGCTTTTTTTTAAGCAAATTGTGCACTGCTAGGAAATCGGATGATTGCTACCATTAGGGAGATGAAGTCTGATTCCTCCAACCCCTGCCCGCTTATCCCCCATCTCTAAATGTGTTCATTGTTTTGTTTGTTTTGATTTCTGTCTGGCTTTATAGTAAGTACACTGTGTGAGCAATATTTGCTCTTAAATGAGGCATCACAAACACAACTCCCCTCTTTCTGCCTGGGTTAAGCTTATAAACCAGACTTTGATTTCTGTATTTCCTGTTTTTTATTAACCTGGGCTCCTTAGAGGGTTAAAACCAAGCAGGTCAAGATAGTAAGTCAGGTTCTTCTGCAGGTCTTTTCCCCCTTCTTCAGCACCCTTCCCCTCCCGCCTTCACTCCCTCAGTTCCTGGGAACAGGGAAGATGGTCAGAGGCAGTTGTGGGACCGGGAGCGGAGACAAGACTGCTGTCACAATACAGAAATCCTGCAACTGTTGGTCTCAATGCTATCAAGAAAAAATCTTTTTAAGATAAAAACTGGGTGATAATGGATGTCTTTTTATTTCAACTCTCTTAAGCAGTAACTAAAGACACTGATGGTCTGTGGTTTCCTGTAGGTGGCAGTATTAACAAAGGCATGCATTGCTGAGTGGGCATTTACTCTGCGTCTAAGATGGGAAGAATATGTATATTGAGCTTGTGTCCTGTCAGAAGATACTAGTCTAGCTATTTAAAAGTATATCCTTGTACTGTTTTTTGGGTACCTAGACAAAGATTAATCATTCAAAATTCACATGTGAGCTCAGAATCCTTATAACAGTTTCTGTGTTGGCAACAGATCGGAACATTGATGTTGGGCATTAAGCAGATCTGAAGACAGGCAATCAACAAAGGAATTACTAAAAATGAAAATTCAGCACTGTTGAGATAGGTGTTTTATTCTTATAGATGTATGGAAGAAGGCACATAGCCACTGTAGTGGAAGCACAACCATCATTATTCAGTTCTTAATGCAAAGAAAGTGAGTTCCAGAAGGTCGTTTTGGAATGTGTTTTAACTTGGGAAGTGACAATAATGTATGCTTGTATGTCGTTCCCCACCTTCAGCCATGAAGTAAATTTCTCAAAGACCAGCTCTGTGGAAACTCTTGCAAAACTTGCCTGTGTGTATACCCTGTTCCTTGTGTGCACCTAATGGTTACAGCCTTTTAGCCAGAACTCCCTTTTGGGGCAGCATCTACATCTGGGATGTTTGTATGTGCTGTACTGAGAGCGTGAAAGATGGTGTGGCTCCTTTGTTTCCTTCTCTGTAGCTGCAGATGTAGTTGTGTTGGAATGGAATGGACGAGACTATTTCAGTTGGAAGGGACCTACAACGATCATCTAGTCCAATTGCCTGACCCCTTCAGGGCTAACTGAAAGTTAAATTATTAAGGGCATTGATCAAATGCCTTCAACACTGACAGGCTTGGGGCATCGACCACCGCTCTAGGAAGCCTCTTCCAGTGTTTGACCACCTCTCAGTAAGGAAATGATTCCTAATGCCTGAACCTCCCCTGGCACAGCTTTGAGCCATTCCTAGGTGTTCTGTCACTGCATACCAGTTATTTAGCTTCCTGTTACAGATTGGCCTTTATGGGGTTATTTTAGCTCTTAGGACAAGATAACCTCACTTTTCAGAGAGGGTTTTTTTCCCCTAAAGAAAAAAGATTTAATACAGATACTCTCTTCATCTATTGCTTTATAATTTTTGAGCCTGTCAAGTCATTTGGTTGACACGATAAAAAAAGCAAAGGTCTCAAAGATAGTAAATTCCTGTAAGTCATGAAGCTAAGTGATCAGATTAGGAGATAAGACTATGTTAATGCATCATTCAGTGAAGAAACTTTCTATGCCCCAGATGGGACAAGGAGAGGCAAGGAGAATGAGGGTTCATTCTTTCTGGTTGGCAGTTTGCTCAGATGAAACTGCATTTAATATGTTGGGTGTTCAGTCAGCACATGTGAAGCTGCAGATGAAGTGCAGATTATATCTAGTAAAATCGCTACCAGGCCCTGAAAAGATGGGAGAATTGAGCATACTGTAGTGGCTGGTGTAAGGGAGATGGGAGGAGGCTGACAGTCACTGGGAGTATGGGACCTGGGAGAGAGCAGGGAACGCTCCAGGCAGGAATTGAGTAGGCTACACTGTAGTGCTATTTCTTGTGAAACAGTATGTATGTCTCTTTTATTCTCTATCAAAGGTTTGCTGGTTTTTGGGGGGTGTGGGATTTTTGTTTTGTGGTTGTGTGGGGGTTTTTTCCAGAGAACAGAACTTTGACGAAGTTAGACTATGTCTAACTGAAGGCTTTAGGAATTCTCCTCCTGCAAAGATGCAGTAATAGAAAATGGTAGGTATATGAAGTGTTGTTTTGTGCAATCCCATAGCCTCAGCAAAGGCGTCAACTACATGGCCTTCCAGAAGATGCTAAATTCAAAGCCATTAATCTTCAGTTATTTTTTACTTTACTAGTTCATGAGCTCATGTGGTCATCTGAGGATTTTTTGCTCCGAATATCTTAATCTTTTATATACCTGGAGGAAGTCTGTTTTTCAGAAAGTTACGTCAGCTTGGTTGTACAACTGAGGACTCCCTTAGTGGTCCTAGGTTGTTACTCAAGTACCATTTCATTCCGTCACACTGGATGTAGAAGTTCTCTGGAAAGACAAGACTGATGTTCACTATAGTTGCATGGCTGCCACACATGGAGTTTACAGGAAATACTGACAGTGTCTTATGACCTACAAGAACTTGCACTTTCTTTTAAAAACTCTGTTCTTCCTTCTTTGCATAAGGAAGTTATTGTTGCTCAAGTCTGAAATGGGGGTGGGAGGTGACTAAGGAATTAGTCATGTTATTTTTGTGCTGATTCTCAGGCTATTTCAACAGACTTGACAAGACCAGAATGCAGAATCAAGACACATACTTGAATTTGTCAAATTAAAAAAAAAGTTGTAAGGGTTTGACCTGACAAGCATCTGTCACATCTTCCACTACTTAGAAGAATTTCCATTTTGTTAACTATCTTGCCTTGGTTTGAAGAATTCAGTTTCATTTTAGTATTACTAGTGGTGATGTTATCATTGTGGGGCTTTTTAAATGTTTTTTTCTGAACTTTTTTTTTCTTTTTGCTAAGTTTAGAAATGTGTACGATAAAGCAGAACAGATGTCCTACTTAACAGTGGTAGCAGAAAGAACTCCTAAGTGTAACCCCCCACCCCACGCCTGCCAATAACTATGCATCATTATTTTTTTAGGTCATTTACAGAATACTAGAAAATCCATGGGCAAGGAAAAAACTTTGAAGTCCCTGTAGCGTACCATTTGTCCCCTCTACATTTCTAAAGAACACTAGACCTTGATGATTCCTTAGGTAAGCAAGGCCATGAAGTCTGGAAAGCTGTGCTGCACAGGCAGCTGCTTGTGGTGCTCACTGTTGAGAACAGATTTGTACTGCAAACTCTTCTTTTAAGGCCTGATGCTCTAAACCAGCTCCGTTGCACTCCAAGATCCAGTCATGAGGCAGAAGTACTTCCTTCAGGCTTTTAGAGAGGTTTTTGCTAGTTCCACAGTAATGAAGTTTGGGTAAAAAAAGTTAATATCCTATAAGGACCTTCTGCCTTTTTAAAGTAATCAAGTTTTCAGTGTTGAGGTATAAGGTTCTTAAGAACTACTGAAGCATCATATCAGTCCTGTAAGAATCTCTTTATTTGTGTCCATTTTTATTTAGCACATTACAACTTCAGCACAGACATGGAGTAGATGTGTGTACCAACATTTGCACATACAGGTTGTGAAGAAGACTTTGAGAAGAGCACTGATCTGTGGGGCCAGCCCAGTGGAGTTACTTGCAGGAAAGGGTAACTTGCTGCAGAAATTCAGTCATTTCTACTTGCATCAAGGCAAACAGGAAGATCAAGTTCTTTTAACAACAAATGGTAGTTCTACTTCAAGTAGAAATCTGACAAAGGAACAATGAATTTAGCTGCTGGTCAAGAATCAAGTTGTAAAGACAGGAAGTTGACTAAAAGCCTAACTGTTCAGTTCTAAGAGAGATGTAAGCAAGCAAATGTTTTCACATTTAACCTAAAACTGTTTTATCCCCATTGTAACAGTGGAAGAACTGTTGAGTAGTATGAGAAATGAAAAATAAGTTCTGTCTACTACAACCCTTGTCAGGCTTGGAAAGTCTAAGATTTATCAGCAGCTTTTAGAGAAGTAAGTTATGTAGTACTTTTGTACCTAAATCAAATAGACTATTAACTATCTTTATTTCTTACTTATTTCAAGAGGTGAAACTAAATTACACTGGCCACGCGACTGCTATGTACACAGTTTGTAGTGTTTAAAACACAGCACTAGGATTTAGTATGGCTGTTACAAAAAAGTTCAGTGGGTTTAAGACAGAGGAAGATATAAACCACTTAAATGGCGAGTCACTTCAATCTTTTAACTTGCTTACATCTACAGCTTTGCTGTAAACTTTATTCTCTTCAGCACATCCACTCATAACAGAAGGTTGTCATGGAATGATTAACTGTGGTATTTTACCTTTTTTCCTTCAAATGACAAACTGCATGCTGTCCTACAGAAAATGATGCACAGTGGGTCTCATGCTTCCCTATCCAAGTTGAAAGCCGTAAGGGCTGTGTTTTCCAGCTTAAAATGCTTTCTCTTAAGACACTTACATCTCTTCTTACAATACATAGCTCTCATTTAAAACTGACTTGCTGAGTTGCACTGTGTGCTTCATTCCCTTGCAGTTCTTGCAAAATTTACAGTGAATGTGTATACACCAACTTGTTGCAGAAAGCCAAAAGTCTTCAAAAGTCTATTTTATGATTAAATCTTTTGAATCTTAAGATTGTGGATCACAAATCACTTTTTATTGTATAAAAAAGCTTAAGCTTACCTTCTGTGAGTTAAGAACTATTATAGCATTACTGTAGGCTTTAAAGAAATGTCAGCATGGAGATGAGAACAGGGAGATTCAGTAGTTCATGCTTAATTTGTTGAAAATACTGAAAAGTGTGGAAGAGTAAATACAGATTCAGATTAGAAAAAAAAAATAATCCTTTCCACTACTTGCAAAAAAGCCTTTATTCTCTTAATAACTTTGTTTGCATTCTTACTGACTGGTCAGGAATATATTATGTATGACACCAGCATCTCTATTCAGTAAGTTTCAGGGCTCATGCAAAGTTCTTCTTAGTACTGTCAGAAGAGACTGCACATTTTTATGAGCAGAAAAAGCTCACGGAGGATGTAGTCCATTCCCTTAATGATGTAGTTCTGGGACTGACACCCAAGACAGTTAGTTAATATTTCATTCAACAGGACTTTAGGAAAAAGTGTTTGTAATGGTATCACACCTTAGTGAAAGGTGGTTTGTGCTTTTGAGTGTGATCTTAAAAGGCACTCTATTAACAATTTTAGATGACAACTTTATTTAGCAAGAAGAGGCAAGGAGCTGTACTTCAGTCATCTTGTGCTAATATCTTGTGCAATTTAATGCATCCATTTCCAGCTCATATAAGCTTGATCACTTGAATGAAGTTACTCTTTCCTATATTTAGTATCTATCCATTTAAGAATATACACACAGTACCAAATATTGTGTTACAACAAAACATGCAACAGTGAATAAACTCTCTCATCAGGTGCCCAGAACATGTAGTTTCATCATTTACAACTTCATTGGTGGGGAATACATCTGTTATGCCATCTCTCACAGTAATTCCCTGTATATTCAAGAAAATCCCTCAGACTAGTACTTTCCTTATACAATAGCTTCATGTCACCAGATGAACCACAGTCAAAATGTTAAGAGTAATTACATACACAAAGAGACAACTAAAGTGCAGAGGCTGTGGGATATATACTTTTTATTTAAGTTACTGCAGAAAGAGATTACTGAAAGATTTCTTCTGCATGAAGATGAATAAAATATTTTCATTAAGCTTCAGATGCTGTCCACTGCATTGCTGTTAAATAAAAATGCTTATTTTCTATCATCAGACACAGCAAAGTAGTAAGCAAACTTAAAACACATTCCTTTAATATATCAAAATGTTTCCAAGGCAGTATTATTAAAATTATACCACAGTTCCCAGTAACATCAAGCTTCATAAAGAGGTGGTAGGGAAACTTTATCCAGTTAACAGTTTAAGTGCTCTTCTTTTCTTCACCCAGTAAGTTCACTGTTGCTTTCTTGGCTGCAGGAAAATAAAAGCAAGTTTAATCTTAGAGGCCTACAGACTAAGTGGCTTATTCAGTGTTCTTGAGCTGCATAAAAAAATAATTTTCATTTTAGTCACAAAAGAAGTATCACAAAAGAAGATCATAGCTTTTGTATACACATACAGTCATAAGACTGATCATATAAAGATTTTAAAGAATAAACCATAAGCAAGGAGCAGCACAATATACAGCACAGACTGACTTACAGCTATTATTACCAATAAAATAGAGCTGCTCACAGTTTAGGACATACAGGTTTACAGCAAGAAATATACTACCGAGCTGATGAAATAGGGCTGGAATAACGCTAATATGTGTGTGTGTATACATACGTTCATGTGCATGACTTCTTAAAAAATACATGTATGTGGAAATCTTTATATGTAAAAATAGGAAAAAGAAAGAATAAGCAATAGCATGAGAACAGAAAAATCCCCTGTGCAACATGGAAGAACATTACTAAGATACCTGTCTAACAATTCAGGAAGGGTCATGCAGCAAAATCTCCAAGCATAGTTGAGAAAGGCAGGTCAGTTAAATACTGACAGGAAAACTGCTTAAGCTGGTAAGAGGAAATGAGACTGCATACGTTGTATGGGGGAAGGGAGACTTAAGGTGCTTTGAAATATCTTACAAATAAATTTCCTTTCAAATAAAATTTAAATAAACCTTCATTTCAGCTACTTAATACATTTCTTTCTCTTATTCATAAAATGATCATCACACATTCTAGAGTATGAGGGTCCACAATAGAATGCAAGGAAATAAAAGTAAAAATCAAGCAATCTACAGGCTGTTGTAATATTCATTCTAACTAAAGAAAAACCTAAAGTAATTTCTTTAAGAGTGGGCTCAGAATCCTTTGTTCTCCAGAGAAGGAAAAATACAAACACTTTTAGATGGGAAAACTTCATTTCACATGTTGCTGTTTATAAAGGATTTGCTTTACTACACAACTGGCAGCCCTTCTATACTACCAGGTATTTGAGATGTTATTTTAGGAGATACAAGAATATACTGAAACAATAACTCTATTTATGGAAGGGATCTTGTGAGGATGTGTGGACCTGCCTCTACACAGAATGCTCATAGTGATATGTATGGTGGGAAGACAAACAAACTAATTAGCCATTTCTTCCACTCATAGCTTATACTCATTCTCACATAACTGTACTCCTAGAGAGTGAGATCCACTGCAACCCTCTTTTCCTGGCATCTTCATCCAAATTTAACTTCTCCATTATAATTTACATAGTCTTCTTACAATTTTTTTCCCCGCAAATGATGAATATTAACTGTATTATTGGAGTTGCTCAGCGAAATTCCTCCTACTTGATGGGAACAGTCTTTTCCTCACCTTCTTTAGTGATGGTATCTGCAGTCTCTGCAGCCTTGTCTTTCAGGTCTTTAACAACACTGTCGAGCTGAGCTTCATGCTTCAGGAAGAAAGGCCGGATAATTCGATGATAGAGAAACTCTGCCCCATTAGAAGGACTTGGAGCCATGCACCACAACAGGAAGCCACACTACAAGGAACAAGAACATCTGCCTAAGTAGAAGAAATGAGCAGGAGACAAGATGTAGCATGCCTTCCTAACTCTGCTAGACTTCAGCATATTTAAAACAGTACATCACCCCCTTCATTTTGTGTAGTCACAGTCCAGTAAGTATGCACATCAATATAGTTATATACAGAGAATCTTTATATTGGAATAATTTCATGGACACTGACAGGATAAAGGATAAGGGCTTTAACAGGAAAGCTAATCTGCTAACAGGTGTATCAAGACTGCATAGAATCATACAATTCTTTAGGTTGGAAAAGACCTTCAAGATCATTGAGTCCAACCATCATCCATGCCCACTAAACCATGTTCTGGAGTACCTTGTCTATGCTTTTTGAATACCTCCAGGGATGGTGACTCAACCACTTCCCTAGGCAGCCCACTCCAATGTTTGACAACCCTCTCAGTAAAGAAATTTTTCCTAATATCCAACCTAAACCTCCCTTGCTGCAACTTGACGCCATTTCCTCTCGTCCTATCTCCAGCCACCTGACAGAAGAGACCAGCACCCACCTCACTACAACCCCCTTTGAGGTAGTTGTAGAGAGCGATAAGGTGTCCCCTCAGCCTCCTTTTCTCCAAACTAAACAGCCCCAGTTCCCTCAGCCACTCCTTGTAAGGCTTGTGCTCCAGGCCCCTCACCAACTTGGTTGCCCTTCTCTGGACACATTCTAGCAACTCAATGTCTTTTCTGTAGTGAGGGGCCCATGTACTTGGTTTTTTTCTTTTAAAGGCAGAAGTATAAAACCTGATTAGACAAAACTTTAGTCCCTCTGGCTAATTCTAAACTATGTGGCACAAGCCGGACTGAAGGTCTAGGTCCCTAAATCACTTAAATCCAGCCAAAACATATCCCTGTCCCCTCTGCTTCCCTGCTTTGCAAATGCAGTGAGGGAAAGAATGGAATTGTGTGCATCCCAGAGCTGAAGTAACAAAGAGGAAAGGTATATCCAAGCTACACATAGTGTACAGATAAGGGTAGTGCTTTTGGATTGCACAGTTTAGGTATAGCTTTTATAGCACAATCTGCTCTCTGGTAAAAAACCCCAAGCACCAGAATGTGTGGGGTAACATTTCTGCATCTTACAAAGGGGATTGAAAGACAGCTATTAACATGCATTACAAGTATCTGTCTTTACTACTGAAGCACCTTTGTTTGGTTTCAGTTCCACTGTCATACACAATACAAAGATAGCTATGCAATACAAGATCAAAACATCTAAGGGACAGGAAGTGCCTAACTAAATTTGCTTGAGCTCTGAAAGTATATATAAAAAGATTTTAGAGGATAAAACTGCAACAAAATTCAGCAAATTTTCTCAGCAACTGTATAGTTCTTTCCAGACACGAATAGTACAATATTATTCCATGTCAAAAGCCTCTCCATGTTGCGCAGGATCCACAGGGGACATCACACACAGACCAATGTGATCAAGTGAAGTCCATTTACTACAACTTTTAGCACAGTTATATACCTTATGTGCTTGTGCACACGCCTTATACAATACTCTAATTGGTACAATACCCCGGTTCATGCAACGCTATCTTATCCTCTATTGGCTGTGCAAGCTTCTTCACGAGGTGTCCAGCAGTTACTCATCTCATTCTTCGGCATCCAGGAGTTGCTTGTCAGGCTCTTCTTATCTTCCTTTTTCCCAGCATACAGGGACACAGCATCCTTGTCTGCTCCGGCACTTTGTAAACTTATGCTTCGTTCCCACCGAACGGCTGGATTGCTCACATGCCCTTGCCCAGCCAAGAAATCCTCAACATCTCCAGAAAATAAAGACAGAACAGCTTCTGACAGACCACCTTTTCTTAAAACACAAACCAAAACCACCTCAGCCTTAGCCAAAATGTGCTTTGTTTTGATGTTAGACATGATTAAATGTTTGAGGATTTCCAAACATTTTGGGGAGGAGAGGGAGAAAACACAACAACAAACACTCAACTCTTCCTCCTGAAAAAATAACCCCTCCAAACAATTAGCTAAGTTAGGCAGCAAAAATCAAACTAAGAATTTAAACTACTATAAAACCATATGCAACTTAAAAGTCTGCATTTAAATGCAGTAGCACTTATTTAAATAGCTTAGATTTCAGAAGTTTTCCAGTTTTCACAAAGTGTCTACAGCAGCCAAAGAGATGTTTCAATGCATGTGCTAGCTTCTTTAAGTAATTTAAAAAATATAAGCAGCCATATTTATTTACGAGGTTTCCAGTACAGTCCATAGCCAGACATTTCTGTCTTCTCTCCTTCCCCTCATACTTTTGATTTCCCACTGTAAAACTGCAAAGGCAGAACTACATCCAGATATTTGTTTTGGTATTACGTGAGAAACTCCTAAGTAACAATTTGACTGTTACAAGGTGACTGACGTCAAGAGAGGTTATTTTAAAAGAAAGGCTCAGAGTTTAACAGAAAAAAAAAAAAAAGATAACCCTTTTTCAATTATGAAACCCACATAGTCTTCTTCAGGGAAGCCTTCCGAGTATTTCTGAGTATCTCCCCCCTCTATTCTTTCTCAGATAAGGGATATTGAGATTGAATGTTCTATATGTTCTGCTCTTCATACCTGTAAATTTTTTGCTTTGTCTTCACTGCAGTGCACACCACAGTAAAATTGATCCCCCTGACACACATCAGTTGAAGAAAACACCTACTGGTTTTGGAGGAGATTGCTACTCCTTGTTTCTTTAAGGCCACTTGTCATTCCCCTTGCCCTAGACAAAATGAGTTATATTTGGAGCTGGAGAGGTTTCTTTACAGGCTGTCTCTTTGAAAAGGATCACTGATTCCTGGGGATAACAACTGCCTTCTACAGAAGATTTCACCAAACCAATTTACCATCCTTTTAGGGAAGCTTAAGCTTTCTCCTTTAAACTATTTGATCATGGTGTCAGAACAGAATGATTTGAAGGACTGTTTGCCCAGAAGACAAAGAAAGGTTTTTCTAAGTAAAGTGTCCACCAGTGAGAATGCCTACCAGGAACATTTCAATGAATTAAAAGAAATAATTCAACATGCAATAAAATCTGGCACTAGTAAGCGGCAACTGATGCAGTATCATTAAGCATGGTCAGAGAAAATAAAGGCAAAAAGTGATGGAATATCAATTTTCAAAAGCTTCTACTATTTGGAACTTAATGTAAGAGAAAGAATAAATTGTACTATCTTATGTTGTTACCTTTCATTAAAAGCTGAGAAGTATATTGATTTTATTTCCTGTTAAAGAATACCTGGCCAATTACTGATAGTTATTTTACCTGTACCAATATACAAAGGTGTTACTTATTTCTCCTTCGTTTCAGGAAATCTCTCACTTGTTAAGTCCAACTTCCTCTGAAACTGAAAGAAATTGAAATTTCCCTTTTCTCGCCTAAGAACAAAATTAGTAATTTGGATTTTACAACTTTGTCTCAGTCTAGTCTAGCAAAAAAATCAAATCTTTTACAGTTATAGATATGTTCTCAAATGCCTATTACTTTTCAAGTGTACTGAAACAGATGTTTATATACATTTTCTAGAGGCCACATACCAAAGTTGCAAATCTGGCTTTCCAAAGCTTAAGAATGTCAGACTGCTAACTTAGTTTATTTTTCCCTTGTCTCTCACGAAACTGAACTAACACAGACTATTAAAAATAAAGTAATTTGTAGAAAGGCCCAGAAAGCTCAGTGTGATAAAATTGTTAACTAGGGAAAAAAACCCCAAACAACCCACTATATTCTTTGTGACCCTCCAGACCAGCCAGAGGAGGGAATGGGATTCATGCAATCAAGTGACTTCCTTAGGCAGACACCTGATCTGGGTCTAACCCACTTGGACCTGGTGCTAGCAGCTGTTCTTGCCCTGGCAGCACGAGGCTGAATACGGCTGGGTTTGCCACTACAGCAGAGGAAATGACTGCAGCTGAGAAACACAGCAAGCGTGCCCATGGCCAGTTCCAAGCTTCTACAGACAGAATACTATCAAAACCCAAGGCACGCCTCATATGACCATAAATATGAACACACTCCTAATAGACAACTGCATTCATTAAAGCAAGGTGTTAATTTTAATGGCAGTGAAGTACTCTTTAGTTGAAATCAATAATTAATTGCATGGAGTGCATGGGTGAGAGGAGGGGATCTCTGTCTTGAAGCAGAGTTGCTACACTCATGTTGCTACACTCACAATGACAACTCCTCCTGCTTCATTTGGCTGAGTGCCTCGTAGCAGCAGTTTGCATAATGCACCCAGTGTGACGTGCCTGCTAGGAATTCTGTTCAGAAATAGTATTCTATTATTTCAAGACAGAACTGTTAATAGAGTCAGTAGTCTCCTCTCCCTCCCACTACCAAGAATACTCCTAGGATGATAACCTACTTTCACTGGCTACAGTATTTTAATACCTGAATGCCAAAGAAATCTTTAAATAACAGAAGTATTGAGAAACAGATCACATACACATGAAATCATGAGTTGCATGCATGTCCTGTGCTTCAGATCAAAAAAGCAGATAAATAAATAAAAAACCCACAAAACCCAAGAAATCTCAAAACAGTTTTCAACTGGAGAACAAAAGTATATGCAAATATCATAAAATATTCAAAGAAGTTTTTGAACATGCCTTTCTCCCACCTGTATAAACTCCCAGTGTGCTGAAAGCTTTGAGCTGACAGAGCCTAGGCTCTGGACTTAGGGGAATACGGGAACAGCTATGATCAACGTCTCAAACCTGCACATCAAAGTGTATAGAAATATCGAACAGCTAAAACTCAGTTTGGAGTGGAAGCTATGAGCTGTATCAAATAAATGTGAATATGCAAATTTAGCATATTTGGAGAACAAAAGCAAGCTTGAAATCGCATGAATGACATTTCTGGGCTTCTATTTTGTAACATCATAAAAGAGACATGGAGACATCACAAACTACATTCAAGAGGTTTTATTTGTGGAGGGGCTGAAAGTTGGAAGCTGCCTGCTTCCTGCTTTTCCCCACATGGAGTAACTTCCATCCTTCCACCCAGTCAGCAATATGTTCTGATCCTCAGCCAACACTTTCTGTCTGCCTTTGTACCACAAAAGTAAACCTCTCCTACTACCTACCCACTACTGACAGTAAATACGTGACTTCTGTGTGCCTTCGGCAGCTATCGTAGAAAGCTGTGCATTGACCATAATTGCTTCCTTGTGTTTGCTTTTGCTGAATTGAGAAAAGTACCTTTCTGTTGATATCACCACTACATGTAAATGTGGCACTTCTGATACAGTATTATCAGAGCCAACTGTGGTTGGTCTTTATTTGCTAGGTCAACCTGAATTTCAACGGCACGTTCTTCAGAAAGAGTGCTGTGCTGGCATGAAGAAATCACTGCTGCATCTTTTACCACCAAGAAGTTAGAAAAGAAGCTCTGAAAACACACTGTATGAATTCAGAACTGTGAGTATACATTACTGCAGACAATGGGTAAAGTCATAATCCTGCTGAATTGTAAGGTGAAGTTGGAGATGTGAAGTAACTGCGTAAGTGGTTAAGAACAGATTCTTCCAGTGCCATAAGCAATCCTTCTGGATCTTATTCAGATCAGATCAACTTGCACTTTGATCACTATTTGGCTTGGTGTTAATATATTAAAAAAGTGAAACTTTCACATATCTCTTACCCATGCTAAACTTCAAAAATTAGCAGATTCTTCTTAAAAACTTTGCAAAACCATTAAGCTTGAAATGGAAAACATATCTTCATTTTTGATTAGGGGAAAAAAATAAAGGGGGGTGTCGTGGTTTCAGCCCGGCCGGTAACAAAGGACCACGCAGCCGCTCGCTCACTCCTCCGCCCCCCTCCGGTGGGATGCGGAGGAGACGGAGGAGAGAAAAGAAAAAGAAACTGGAACCTCGAGGGTTGAGATAAAGGCAGTTTACTGGGACAAACACAAAAAGATTACAACAACAACAACAACAACGGCACTAATGAAAAAGTATACAAAAAGAGTGATGCACAGTGCAACTGCTCACCACCCGGGACCCGACGCTCCGCCACTTCCCCCACCGAAAACAGAGACCACCCCCCGGCCCGCTCCCCATTTATATACTGGGCAGGATGTCCCATGGTATGGAATAGCTCCTTGGCTAGTCCAGGTCAGCTGCCCCGGCTATGCCCCCACCTCCCAGGTTCCTGTAAAAATTAACTCTATCCCAGCTGAACCCAGGACAGGGGGTGAGAGAGAAAGAACTTTGTGTGACAGGCCGGAATATTTTTAGTTTGAAGCAGTAGGTTAAATATGTGCTTTTTCTTAGGGAGCTAGGGAAATAAATGTCCAAATGGTTGTACAGTTGATGCCTATTAAAGATTCAAAAGGAACAATGCAGAAGTGTAACCGAGCTATCGAAGTCAATTTTTGTCTTTAAAATATGGCATTTCCTGGAAAAAGCATTTGGCAACATCAGACTTTACTGTCAAAGTTTTAAATGACTACACCACAATAGCTAGCAAGCAAATCCTTTCAAGCACTTTGGTGGGGCTAAACCAGGCTAGCAAAGCAAAAGAGAAGGAATAGAACAGGCCATTGAAACAGAAAATAGGTAACAGTTCTTTAAACTAAACAACTGACTCTCCAACAAGCTAGAATGTCTTCTACCCAACAGCATACATGGTAATTGGCTATCTCCTGGAATAATTTAACATATTGAAGTTGATTGACAATACACTTACACCTTAGTTGACAAACAAAGCTTGGAACATTTTAAGCAAGTCATTGCTGGTAGTCAACCCACGCTAACAAACGCACATTAGCAACAAGCTCCTCTGATACCTGCCATTTCCTTTCAGAAAGTGGGCTTAATTAAAAATGAAGTCTGTATGATTCAAACTATTCATACGTTGCAAGTTTCTTCTTTGCTTCCAATAGCATGGACGTTAATACTTCCTTTTGCTGTCTTTGTAATTTTACTCTCCACTTTCACTACTGCGCTTAAAGCAAAATTACAGCCACTCTGTAGAGTTTACCATGTGCTGTCTTCTATCCCAAATTTACCTGAACACCAAGACAAAGAACTGTCTTTCCACAGTACAGCTTTCCCTGCCACCCATCCCAACTTCCCCTCTTGCCTCCCAAAACCATCAGCCATAAACAGATCACTTACATAGTGGTAAACTATGTTTACCAGCATGTAACCAGCATCTAAAAATAAGGTGTGACTGAGGAGTGATTCCGAGGGAATCTGTTGTCATCTATCCATTCTTGAAGACATTAAATCAGTTATATCAAAGGTCTCAGTTTAGGAGAGGGGTCACATAATCTAACATACCTTTAGCATGTAGTAGAAAGGGAACCAGGACAGAAAGATATCAGAGAAGAATTCCACTATGCTGAAAACACCATACACAACCCAGTAAGTCAGCCACTGTGTGTCATCATCTTTGTTGGGACTTTCAATGGCCTTGATTCTGCAAGGGAAACAAAACAAGTGAGCAGATCAGTAGCATCAGTCTCCTCTATAAAGGTGAAGTTTTTATGACTCAGATTTGTTGTTACATATGAATCCTCATAATTTAATTACTCTGTAAATCATACTATTAATGTTAGTAAATCATACTATTACTGTGATAGTATCTATCATACGGACAATGTGTCCAAGATCGTTGAAGAGCAAAGCTTTTCCCTACATGTCAGACTTCAGAAAGAAAAGGTAGTCAAGCTATTTCTAGCTCCGTGATTACAAAAAAGGAACAAAAATAATTGTGAGCATCCTGACCTCGTTCATGAGACAGATCACGGGACAGGGAAGAAAAGGGATAATCTTTGGCCAGTTCCAGTTCTGGATGCATTGTGGTAATCCTGACCAGAAGACTATTGTACATCGAAGCATTAGTGATCCACGTAACAGTTAACCTGAGTGAGCCCAGGCCTGTGCTACACATACAGCCTGGCTTTCAGGGCTGGGCTGTGCCATGCTGCACAAATTCCCTTTTCACAGATACACTCAGCATGCTCACTGAAACAGAGGATCCCACAGGCAGCTCCCACCAGGTACCAGTTATTACACCACCTGCCTGGCCTTGCCTGCATCAAACAGTGAACATCCTCCCTCTCTGACAGTAGGAATGAATTGAGTTGTCTTCAAAGAAAAATCCTACAATAGCTTAAATTATCAAAATGGGGTAACCTTGTCTACAAATAAGGTCTGCCTAGTGTGCTGCGTGTGGATCGCAGGCCCTTTCAGTGCTGCACAACTTGGGGTTCCCAGCATCTACAGGGATGTAAGATTGTCTATACCATTCTCTGTTTCTTTACAGTGTTAGCTCTAATAAATAGCATTTCAAATGAAGCTTTAAAGAATCTGAATGCCCTTCTTACTGGGATAACAGACCAGCACTTCCCAGTGTAAACAGCATCTAGGTAAAAATTTTAAATCTAGTTCAGGATTTAGAGTGAATCTCAAATATCTTTACTCATAACGTAGATGCACTAGATTCCTCTTTGAAAAGGTAAACCGTTAAGATTTGCTCTAACTACTAACAAGCAGTTGTTCTACAGAAGCAGAGGAGATCCAGTACTCCCCGCCCCATACAGCGAGGACTACGCATCTGCATCACCAATTGTTCTGCTCTGTAGATCCATTCCTACAGGATTTGCAAATCCTGATGTAGACTAAGGTATTAAAAACAGAGCGGAGCAACCTCTAGTAAAGTCTCGGGCTTCCTGCACAATGACTAACCAGGTTTTTGTTCTCCAGCTGGGAGGAGAATGGCAGTTTAAATTTACACAGTTCTAACAGCAGGAAGTTGAAAGAAAGACTCACATGTGCTTCCTTCAGTAAAAGCAGTAACGTGGAGACTCTGGACTTGCTAAATTCCAGATTAGCACTGTAAGAACTTTTAGAAGGCAGCAACTGTGAGCCTGGTAATATGAAGCTTGAATATTATAAAGCATTTGTCCTCTTCACTCATGCCGTAGGATTAAAATCCACAGACTCAGTTTAATGAATTTAGTTTTAATTCTTTTATAGCTTATTCCTTTAATATCAGCTATATTGTTGCTGAAGCAGCATCTGTGGGATATATCAAAGGTGCAAAGTTTTCTTTTAGTCCATAAAAAAGTATTGCGAGTTAGGGAGGTTTACAAAATAGAAAACAGATAAATGGCTAGCTGCAAGTACATTTCCTGGTTTGAGAATCGAGAAACCCTTTGGACTCTGTCACTTCCTAGTTCTGTAAATTAAGAAAAAGAAAAAAAGAAAAAAAAATCCATCATGTGATATGCCATATGTTTTAGCAAAAGCACTAGCAAACCCACCACACACAGAATTGGCATAGCTACTGGACTGAATTACTTTGAAATGCAATACAAAGATCTGATGGCTTAATTTATGCGGTTTCCATCAGAGTTTGTGGCTGGCCACCAGGGTCCTGCAATGGGAAGAGCAACAGCCCTTGCCATACCCCATCATGCACAATAAGGCACTGTTATCGAAGTACTGCATCAGCATAACTGGAAGAACCGGTTTTCCACAGGTGGACAGCAGCAGGTCTGCCTACTGCTGCTCTTAACAACACAGTGTTAGGAAACAGTTGTCCAGGCAGTCTGCTCAAAGGCAGTGCCAACCTCCCATGATAAACCACATTTTTTCTATGCCCCTACTTCTCAGGTATTCTAACACAGGTGGGTGAGAAGGCCCTTCAAAAAAAATTCCCAAACAACACAGGAGGTAAGGGAGAGGGATACTGTTCTATTTTTAAGGTGTGAAAGTGTACTTCTGGAGGGAAAGAAAAAACACAAGTGACTAGTAGGGAAGTCAGAGTGGTGGATAAACAGAGTAGAGAAAAGAACTAATTGCAAAGTTTCTCAGTGTTAAGGAAAACTTCCTGTAGAGGTTCATTGTGTGAGTTTCTCTGGTTCTGCTGACAACTTCTCCATTAGAAGCACACAGGTAAAGACTTATTTCACCACAGTAAGCATGATAGCTTGGTATTTGTGAGAACACTTTGCAGTGAAACTGCTAACAGTCTTGCTGTTTTCACCGTCTGAAGCCATCCTTGGATTTAAGGAAGAATTGTTTAATTTTTTTTAACATTATTAAAGTCATCTTAGTAATCATGACAATCAGTTTTCATAAAAAAAGCCTAGAATCCCCAATTTTGTGGCAAAGAGCAGATGGCATATCACTGTGTTAGTGAAGCATGCTCTATTATCTTCTCTCCTGTAAAAACGGATGGCCTTTGAGAGCTTCTAAATGCCATGCCATGGGTGTGCTCCCTTTGAACGTTCACCATCTGCTGCTGTAGTTCCTTAAGGCGATATCTTGAAGGGAATACATGAAAAAGACACTTTCATGTCAGACAGTCACAAGCAGCAGTACTACAAGTAGTCAAAAACCCATCTGATTTAACCAGCTGACATGCAGCATTACATCCATGTGTGGTATTTTCTTGCACACTGTAGGAAACAACGCATTTCCCCTCCTTCTCTAATGAATGGTCTGAACTAGGTAGGCACCACGGGACAAGCTCAGGTGGCAGAACCCTACCACACCCACTAAGGCGACAGCCACGTCAGCTCCGAAGGAAGGGCAGAAACTGCATCTGTTAGCAGTGACTCCAGTCCCAATCCCATTTACTGGGAGGCAAGGAAGGAAAAAGCAGGATATAGCAGAGCTGTCAGTTAATTGAAGTTTTAACTGAAGTTAAGGAAAGGCAAGTATTTTATAAATATTCTGCTTCTGAATGGGAAATATGTCCCTCAGCTGAGACTGTCAGTGGAAATCCAGTCTATCTCCGTCCTTTGCTACTTACATACTCCTGAATTAGCAGTGGCATAACAAATCATTGTTAAGAGTTAATTCACACATGCTGTACTCAAAGAATAAGCATATTATAGGTACAGAAGTTATCAGTTTGGGGTGGGTTTTTTTGAGTCCAGATGTGGGAACCAGAAAGAGAGAAAGACATGCCACATTTTATTCCTGTAGTCTCACGTGAAATGATCACTCAGATCCCTGCAACTTACAAGGTGTACCTGATGACTCTTGTATAAATAAAGTTACAAGTTTAAGACAAAAGATAAGCCTTTAAGCCCAGTGCTTATGTTGTAGTTAGGGAAGACTGGACCATTTTGTGCATCCTTTCTTCAGTTTTCTAATTAGTGCTATACTAAATGAGTAGGTGGGCGTATTTGTGACCCTCTTAGCCAAGCGTAACTTTTTTTTCCTGTTTAACTTAAAAAAAAACCTGAAATGACCTATACTTCTAGAGCTTATACTTACAGGTTTGCCTCAACTCTTTACAGCCGGTTGCAGTGAGTCAAAACTTACTTCTAGCTAGCTACCCAGACATACCTGTGGGATCAGCACTCCACTGCACCACAGACTGCCTCAGTTTGGTGCCTCCCTGTCATCCTCATTTCAGACTCATCTTGGCAGGCTGCCTCAACGACATCTCACATCATTTCAGTGAAACAAGCACCTACATAGTTGTATTTGCTTTATCATTTTGTCTTCTACATTTTCATCCATCGGTTAAAAGCCTTCTGTCTTCCATCTTTCTTCCTCCTTACTGACTTCAATGGCAGAGTCATGCATTTGCAGATACTGAAAACATCTTCCTGCCAAATGCACTTACACAACGGCTACAGTGCAAGTCTACCATCTCCTCTCTCAAAATCTTCTGTATCCAGAAGATGGCAGCAGACAAATTCATGAAGGATAGGAAGGGGAGCTCACTGTCCATGCAGGGACAGACACCATTAGAAGACAACAACAAACAACATGACAGTAGTATAAAGGGTTCTACCTTCATTCCTTCAAAGGAAATGCAGACTGAGGCAACAAAAGGAGCATGTGCCATTTTGCCCACCAGTGAAGCAAGTCCTACAGACTACATATTAACACGACACAAAGCTAGATTCCTGAAAAAAAGCAGCAATCCTCTCATTTCATTGCCCTCTGCTCATTCCTGGCCAGCTCTCTTCCAGAAATTTGTAGGGCCACATGATGAGTCATTTCCCCAGTTCTGACTCAGGTTAAAACCAGCTTCCCCCAAACACCCACCCACACACATGCAGGCTTTTTTTACTGGGATTAACATGCATCAGTGCCTCAGTCCAGCCTGCCAAACCATTTGGTTACTGCTTGTTCTGCCACACAGGCCAGGTGATGCAGGTAGTGCTGTGCAGCAGGAGCTCTGGCAGGCTTCAGCTCTCTACTCCCAGGGAAGCTGTCCACACACTCTCTCTAGAAGGGGGATTTCCTCCACTTCTACCCTTAACACAGACAAGGAGAGTCACTGCGGCCTTCAGCATGGCTCACCTGTGTATGCAGTCTCAGGCTAAGCTTTACCAGCTTCACTGTTGGCTGTACTTTTTTACCTGTGTAGTGCAGAGATGCCAGATCCCACCAGACGAAGCCACTTACTAAGGATCCACAACACAATGCTTCTCTACTTTTGACGGCCGATTTTGTTTGAGAGAAAAAAAAAACATTCCACATGCTTTGGTTTCTTCTCCACAGCTGTAACTGTTTAGGGTGGAGGCACAGAGATCAAAAAGTACTGTTGTGACCAAATGGAGAACTGGGCCCCTGCTACGCACTTACAACAATACAGAAAGAATAAAAGTTACATTTTCCTGTCAACCTATGCTGCACTGTGGAGGCTATATTTCAAGTGTAATTTTGTTAGAGATCTACTACGGTTTTTCAGTTCTGTTTACTGCAATATTGGCAGAAGAATTCTAGTACGGCCTTAATTTATACAAATGTAGAGTAAAGCATGACATCATGGTGCAACATTTTCAGACTTGTATTAGTTGGTAAAATGTTGCTGTTTCAAGGTAATCACTGTGTAAGGAATTTTTAAACTAAAAACAAAAATCCTGCAGTTTTAATTACTGAATCTAATTTTAAAAGTGACTCATCAAGGAGGGGAAAGGGATTCAAGTCTTAGGCTGAGGACTAACTTCTGGGTTGAGGCTGGTTTACAGAGACCTTAAGAATCTCCTTTATGAGTACAGCGCTAGTTGCTAAGCTGTGTAGCAACAAAATTTTGTTATTTTTCTTTTTAAAAAACATTTAAGTGCACAGACCCTCACATGAAAGTTTGCATTTCTATTCCTAACAGCCAAAGACAGCCTCATTATCCTCATCTAAAAATTGTGTTATCTTGCTCATTGGATACATAGTTGGCAAGTAGGCATCCTTCTTTTTGGGATAGCAAGATCTTGCCAGCTCTCCCGTGTCAGTCTCACAGCTGTGAAGAAAGACTTTTAAAATGTAACTAGAGTACATCACACAACAAAACAAACAGGAAAACAAGAAAAGCAACTAACAATAATCAAATTTTTTTAATCTTTTTGACTCCAGCTCACTTTTTCAGCATTTAGTATTGGCCATGCTACACATTAAATGTTAGAAGCATTGTGACTCACCAGGAGGAAGGGTAGTTTAAAAATATATTCCAGCAAACCCCACTGACGTAAGTCTATTCCTTCAACATCTGTAGGCCTACATCAACCAAGTCACTAGCAGTCAGCACAGTAAGAGGGAGGACTGCATACCAGCTGTAGTACTGCAGTGCATCTTGACCAAGAAGGTCTGGTAAAATGCCTTCATTTATGCCTCAAACATATCTGCAGTCCTTAAAAATAGTATCTATATCAATTATAAACTGGAAATCTTCCCATGAGCTTAATTCTGATTGTGGACCCATTTGCATAACAAAGACCTTTTTCTTTCTAACCTAAATTTAAGGCATGGATGGTAAGTTCAAGTTTTCCTACAATTATCACAGTACTACACTCTTTCTTGCATCTAACCACTTGCCATCTCTAGAAAGAAAAGCACATAATTTATCCAACCAGCGGAAAAGACAGCTTTTATTTTAAACATGGCACTCTAAAACCTAAAAAACAAAAGGCAAGTATGTTTGGAGGAACTGCTTTGGGAGAACATACATAACGAAGTCAAAATACACTTTTTAGTGTTTGAAGGCCCATGTAAAGAGTATCAGCTGGGAGAGGAAACAGCATTAAGTGCAGACAAATTTGGAAGCTTTCTGCTTATATTTGTACTGAGCATTGTGAATCTGGCTAGATACACCAGGTCTCTCAAATCACTTTTATAAATAAAGCAGCAGCAGAGCATTACTTGTGAACATTAGCATATCATTCAGTGCCTTCCATGAAGGAAAAAAGTAAGCATTCTCCTCAAAACCTGTTAAGAGAAAGCAAATTTGCTGCCCTAGCTCTCAACAAATACAGGAACAGTTTTACATTCTCTAAAGAACTGTGACCAAAGCAGGGTTCCTGTTTTAGAGGTAGAGAAGAGGCAAAGGAACTAGGAGACAAGCTCAAGACCCATGACAATATTCAAATTAAGACTTGAATTGCATGTTTATACTTCTCTATAATTAATCTAGATTGTTTCCTGTTTGTAAAATGCCATGAGCAGCACTTACATAGTAAAAACAGCTGAACTGAAGTAACAGCATAAAATCAGCCAAAGCAGAGAGGGGCATGATTGTACTTTATTGCTTTTCTCCCTTGAAGACACCAGTAGTTAAGTTCAGACATTTTACTGCCCAAAGCTATTTCCACCTTTGCAATTTTTAAACCCAACGTGATAGCACCTCTGAAATTGCCAATCCTTTGCATGATTTCTTAGTCATCAAATGCTTCCTTCCTGCTTGCACTCTCTCTCGAATTTTTTTGAGGCAGTTAACCACCACTGGCTATGGGTGGAGCTACATTTAAACAGGCTAGCTCTAGAAAGTTTACAGCAGCAGTGAAAATACTGGCAATGTTATTCTTCCATCTACTAGTCTAAATATTGCCTTGTGCAGTTAAAGCTTGCTAGAAGTAAAAAAAGTTGCTTCTTACCTTTGTGGTAAACTTTTCAATGCTGGTTTACTGCAAACACAAAAGCCTGCAAACTAATATTAGATTTCAACTTAAAATGAATTATTCTATTTCATCACATAGCACTTAACAGAACTTTAGGGAATAAGACTAGGGTTTTATGACAAACTTTAATCCAGATTGTCTGACTTACTGGCAAACAGCCAGATAACGTTTACTTCGAAAACTACTCCTTAATTTTGCCTATGTTAAGAGCCTCGGGTAAGTCCTTGCCAGTGACAGAGCACAGAAGACTTGGATTTTCAGGAAGATTTTGTATTGCTACAGAAGAAACTCATCCATGTATAAAACCACTAAAGACTTACACAAAGAAAAACTGAAGGTGAACATGAACAAGGGGGGAGAAGAAGTAAAACAGCTGTGCCTGCCTGAAACTGTAACAGGCATTAACTAGGGAGCTGCCCCCTCCCCTCATGTTGGCTTTCAGCCTTGGCCGAGGCCAGCACCGCAGTGATGTGAAAGCAGGCAGCAGCGCAGCTGCAGCTGTACCGCTTCATGCTGACGGCCAGGCACACCCCATCTGCTAGGTCTAACCCAGCGGCTACAGCCTCCAGCACTTCACTGAAATTTGCACCTGCTGCACAGCACACACTGACAATGAATACAGATAACGATGTAAATGAAAGAAAATAAGCTACAGAATTATACAAGGCCTGACAGGCAGATACCTGCACATCCGTCAAACTGTCTTGGTTTCACATGTGAGCAGACCGAAATCTGAGCTGAGCATCCTTCTCCGGGGTTGGTTTTTTTTCCAATGTATTTTCTTTCAGGCAAGCAGAGATGAACTGTAACTACCATTACTAAGGTAACCTGTAACTAAAATCCTACTAAAACAGATCTGGAACATGCCTAATGGGTCACTCACCCGGTAGTGCATTTGCCATTTTAAACAACTGTAAGGACAGGAGGCGATCTCCCTAGCAGAACACAGACATTTGTCGGTCCCACTCCTTCATGACTGTCTTTTCTGCTGAGCAGGAGCCTGACCCAGTACTTCGCTGTTTTTCACTTTAAACAATTCAGTCACTGGCAATGCAGAAATGATAACGCTGATCGGCTTTGCAACAGAATAAAGTAAGTTTACTGGGGAAAAGTAATCTGCTTTTTCTCTTTCAGTACCTTTCTAAGACCTTTCAGGCTTAGATCCATTGTTGAAACGCCTGCGCAAACATCAGACTAACACACCCTGTACAATACATTCTGTTCACAGCTCCTGAACTTTTCCAGAAGCCACCACCACTTTTACAGCAAAAGCCATTTCAGGGTGTTTGCAGCTGATGAAAACAGCCGAAACCTGTTTTCTGCCCAATGCTAGGAAGCAAATATCACTACTGTTAGTTCATATAGCAGGCTCTTCAGCTGTCTTTTCAAGGGGGACAGACCAAATAGAAGAGAGCAATAAACAAACCACCCTGACTAGTGTTCTTTGTGCTTTGGGTCTTTGTGCTTTATGAGCATGGGGGACAGCACTTAGCAGCACCCTGACTGCAGTACAAGGATCCAGAGCAGCAAAAATGAAAGCAAGGATCACTCCAGTAATTCAGCTTTATCTTCTCACAGCTTAGCCCTGCATTAGGATAGAGATCCTACGGTAGATATGGAGAGTGGCATGCTAGCACCAAGAAGAAACCCTTATGGTGGAAGAAGGGTAATCACCAAAGAGCATTCTTGCTTTTTCACTGTCAGGCAGCCCATGTTTGACTGAAAGCTATCTCGGGACATAGCACAGATGTCCCGGTGTATTGCTGTCAGACTGATCCCATAACACGGTATGGGCTAGCAAGGGCAATGTGGCCCATCCTGAGTTCACACACTGCACTCCCCAAAAAGGGGAAACTGAATGGGACCGTGAAAACGCATGCGCTAGTGCATGTCCACCCATGTCTGCTCTGCACCCACACTGCTGGCTCTGCAGGCTTGCAGGCAGAGCAACACGTGTGGGAAAATGCTACGTACCAGTTCTGTACTTGGGAAGGCAGGAAAGGGGAAGGGATCAAGCCTACCTGTGCTGTCAGCAGGCTGCTTTATGAGCTGGAAGCTGTCTGCAGGCTGCCACTGAAAGACACTGGGCACACAGCACATCACATACGTTTTAAATTAGATTTTCACCCAAGACTATAATTTTCTCCTGAAAATGTTTCAGCATTAGAAAGCGAGCTAAAGGGAAAGCATTAACTGAGCACGAATTGGAAAAAACAGAACTGGCATTGTATTCATGTGCATGTTATTCATCATGTTTTTTTAAGTAAAATTTGTAGCCAAGGACAATGACATATGCACCCATTGCTGAAAAAAACCCCAAATCCAAAATCAAACAAAACCAGAACACTCCACGGTACTAACATCCTGAAGGTAACTTTTCACATTAAGATAAATTTAAAACCACCTTAAAACATGAAAAACAGTAGACACTCTACACAAAGATTTTTAAAAAAGTAATTTTCTAGATTTGGAATAAAAAAAATTGGAAGAGAAAACCCCATTATTCATATTTGATTTGCTACTCTTGCCTCCGCAGTTCTAAAAGCTTTTATTATCAATTTATTCACCACAGTGCATGACAGCAGATTTAAAATATAATCCCAAACCAGTTTTAAAACATATTTTAAAATTTAAGTATGATTTTAGAAACTAATTATGTAAGTTTAATAGTGACTTGTCAGACACAAAATATTACATAACCATAATTCCTACACAACTATTTTAAGGTTTTGAAGCTTTGTTGGCTGATATTTTTCACTTTCAGATTTTAATGAAAAAATACCTTTTAACTGATCTTTTCACTAAACATTGCCTTATAGAAAAAAAAAAAAACCCCAAGGTTCTCCAGAGTTCGTGGCCTATAATCTCCTAAATCAGTGCTCATCAAAAACAGCAGTTACGGAAGTGTTGCTTAGTTTTAAGCATCACAACCATAAGATGTTTCAAAAGAGTCTAAAACTAAGTCAATCTCCCACATCTTTGAAAAAAGCAAAAGGATCCTGTTTTGTATTGCCCAGGAACTAATTACAGAGAACGTATTTTTATAAGTTGCTGGCTGTATTTAAACAGTTACATAAAAGGCAAGCCCTGTGTTTCAATGATATAGCAGTATAGCTGGGAAGGACTTCCATTTTATGGATGTATTAGGCTACAAAGAATGTTTATTTAGTACATTTCTGAAGTCACTTGGAACATACTGCACTGTGGCCTTAACTAACAGGAACTCAATTTTGGTCTAGTAGCAATATTGTGCCCGTGAAAGACACCCGATATTGCCAAACCCAAAACATCTAAGGAGGCTTTCATTTGAAAAACTTAGTATTTTTAAGTATTCTACATCTAAGAGGAGCTCCAGTGTCTCCCCTTTCCCTCTTCTCATCGGCTAGGTGGTTTTGGAGTAAAGAGCTGTCCTTAATGCATCTGTGTCTCTGGCCCGTTACATTAGCTAGTGCTTCGTATCAAATATATGCTGGCACTGCACCAGTGCCTTCCTGCGTATCTGGGAGCGTCCTCAGCTAAAAATATCAGTGTGGGGTTTAGCAAATACTGTTACCACAGCGATTCTCCCTCCTGTTAGCGGCAGCAGGTAAGACACTTCAATGCAGCTTCTCGCTGAAGATGACGAAGCTGGGAACCTGCAGCCGAAATGTAACTCTCTACAAGGAACCGGTTTCCGAGTGTGGAAATTACCCAGCGTCTCCCATTTGTTACGTAGCACTTGCCAGGTGGAAGAAACCCCATTCTCCACTTAGCACGCTGCGCCTATACATGCTAAGGGAAAAGGGTGGGCGGGAAAAACGACATTTTGGAGCGCGGTCCTGCCGTGCCACCGTGACAGACTGTGCACCGGCACAGGGCTGTGATTTTGCAACCGTGTTGCCGCCTCCGCGGGTAAAACACGTGCCATCATCGCGGTGAGAGGGGGAGAAGTCGCGACACTCACGAGACGTAGGCGGGGTAGCCGAAGCCGATGATGTTGCAGAGCAGGGACGCGCCGTAGCCCACCACCAGGTACACGGCCACCGCCCCGACGATGGCTGCGCGGGGAGAGAGCAGAGAGCCGTGAGCGCGGGCGGCCCCTCACCCCGCGGCGCTGCAGGGGGAGGTGTCGCCGCCCGCCGCCCGGGGAGGACGAGGAGGAGCGGGAAGGGCGCGGCCGCCGCCATGGGCCGTTCCGCCCCCGCCCTCCAGCCCCGCCGTGCGAGGTGCGCCCCCGGCCCCCCTCGAGCGCCTGAGGGGACGCGGGCGGGGACGGGGACGCGGCAGCTGGCGCTCACCGGTGGCTATGTACGTGCGGTTGACGCCGGTCTTGCTCTCGATCCGCTCGAGCACGGCGGTCATGCAGTTCTTCTCGTGCAGGAACCGGTCAAACCTCTGCCTCATCGCCGCGCTCATGGCGAGGCCGCCGCCGGCGCCGGCTCCTCAGCCTCCGCAGCCCCGGGCGCACGGCGGCCGAGCGGCAGGCTCTGCCTGTGGCGCCGCCCCGCACCCGCCCACCGACCCACAGCCGCGGCGGGGGGAGGCACCGCGCCCGGCCCCGCCGCCGCCGCCGCCGCCGCCGCCGCCGCCCTGGGCCGCCGGGAAGCGGCGTGGCGGGGGTGGAGGGGCGCCGCTCCGCCGCGGGGAGGCGGTAGCGGGGAGGCGGCAGCAGGGAGCCATCTTCCGCCGGCCCTCGGACGTGCGCCCGCGCCGCGAAATGGAGGTCGGGGGGCCGCCGCCTGGCCTGGGCAAGGCTGCCCCCTCCTTGTTTCTGGGCAGCCCCGGGCGCGGGCCGTGCTGCAGCGCAGGGGAAGGGGTGAACCGGCCTACGGCCTGCGGCCTACTGCCGCCCTCCAGCAGGCGGGGCGGGCCGGCTGCGGCAGTGTCCCTGCCGAGGCGCCGGGACAGAGGGGCGACCAGGGACAGGCCTGCAAGGAAGGTGCTCTTTGTTGGAGTGAGCAGGTAGTGAATCCCCCGTGTAAACGAAGCTAAGGAGGCGGGGAGGGGGGGGGTGGGGGGGGGCACACATAGCCAGCCCTAAAATTGCTCAGAAGGCTTTAAAAAAAAAAAAAAAAAAGGCAGCAGTATGCGTTATCACTAATTTCAGATGTGCTGAGCAAATGTCAGAGATGGATGGTAGGAATTGACGTGATGTAGAAGAAGGGTTATGGTGACAACATTGCACGGCTACCCAGAAGGTGTGTGACAAGACCGAGGGCAGTGGCTGCTAGCAGTAATTACCCTAGAATTTGTGGTGTGCACAGTGTTCTTGCCAACTAAATATAATTTATTGGCTATGATGTAGTCCTGGAAACTTCCATGGCTGGGCTGACCGTTCCCAGCAGCTCCTCTGCATTTGACTCAGCATTACCACTAGTAACACAGCCTTTCTGTGCCTTCTTCAAACCTGCGTCACTCATAAGCATGGCAGAAAATAAAAATCAGACTTTAAAGATTTTGTGTGTCTTATCATCACCTAGAAGAAGAAATTAAAATTTAAATGTAAAAAGCACACTGTGTGTTCCAGCTGTCATTGTTTTGGGGGAAGGCATCTTGCAAAGAATTTAAAACAACTTTGTTTAACTCCTGAAATATGTTTTCTTCTTTCAAGTACCTTATTAAAGGCAGAGGTGAGGAGAAGAGGGAGACTAATACCTAGTTACCCTGGTTAAAAGGTTTGTCCCGTAATTTCAACCTTTTTTTGGTGACTGAAGGTTTAATCTTGTTTAATGGAATCATAAAATACAGTTAAAAGGTATTTCTGGACGTTATGTAGTCCAGTCTTTCGCTCAAAGCGGAGCTAATGCGAAAGCTAGACCATGGTGCTCAGGGTTTGGAGCACTGGGGTCTGAAAATGTTCATGGATGGAAATTCTGCAACCTGCTTGGACAGCCCATTGCTATGCCTAAGTGCAATCACAGAGAAGATTTTTTTTTTTCCTCGTGTTTGAAATTGAAATTTCCCTTGATGTCACATGTGACTCTTTCATCTTGTCCTTTGCCCTGGTCCTCTGTACCTCTGAGGAGGGTCAAGGTCTCTTTAACCTCCAAACAGACAGCTGAAGGTAGCAATCCGATGTCCCCATTTACCCTTCATTTTTGAGAACAAGCACAACAACCCCAGATCCCTGAGCCTCCTCCTATGCCATGTCTTCCAGCCCCCTTCCTTTCCTTTTCTTTGCCATATCCATCTGATGTGTCTTGGCCTTTACAGAGAATGTGGGGGACTGTTGGGACAGGGGTTACATAGCATGAAGGGTGCTGCTGCTTTTAAATGAATAATGACTAGTAACCGTGCCAGATATCCTTAAGAAATGGTCCTTAACAAGATGTGCGTGAGATTTAATTCTCAGCTGCAGACAGAACAAAATTCTATACCTGAATTCAAAATACAGCAATATTAAGAATGTTAGCAACTTCACTGAGATTCGCTTTTTTGTCAAGGACATTGCTGTGTAGCAATCCCCCATTCTTAGAAGAATACTTCGCTATTCTGATGTACCTAAGGGTTAAAAGTGACATAAGGTAAGCATCACCAAAGGATGCAGAAAGCAGTGTGACCCTTATTTTGCTTATGGGTATGCTGGGATGTGGAGAAATTATAGGACCTGCTAAGTTCTAAACGAGCAATTCTCAAACTGAAAAGGGATCTGCGACTCAGATCATGTTTTGCAGGAGTGCAACAAGCCCCATGGAAGCTTACTTTGGTCTTTTGGGTTTTGTTTTCTCTACCATGCTCTCTTTCCTTATGCTTAATATTGTCCCTCTAAAAATCCTGATTTTTTTCATCATGCCTGTAAGACTGAGGGACTGAGGAGAGCAGATACAACACAAAACTATTCTAGAAAAGGGAATCTAATAAAAATGTTAAACACAACTGAATTCCAGCTGAGTTTTCATAGTAACTGTTTGCATTTTTGTTCTTTTATTCAAAAACATACTTTTAAATGTGGCATTAATATCTCCCCCCAGTTAATCTGTGCTAGACAAACATTTTCAGTGTACTGCAATGTGCTGGGTAAATTCCTTTTAGCAGTAACAAGCATAACTGTTTTGTTTATGATGCTTTTATTGTTACGGAGCGAGAGAAAAATGGGTTAGAAGAAACAAACTGGAAAAGCAAATAGAAACAAAGGTAGCGTACTGTACTAGAAAATAACAATGCTCTTCCAAGACAATACAGAGAACACACAATATAGGGTAGTGCTCCTTCTTGTTCGCAGAAAAGCCTTGAATTAAGAACAAGGAAGGAATACTTGAAGGAGCTAGCCTGGAGAGGAAAGGTAAAGGAGGATTGTGTGACCTGCTCAAGGAGCTTCTGCTGGAGATGAGGAAAAGCCGAAAGAAGCAGCAGGACTAGCCTGTGGAGGACCAAGAGATGAGTGCCTTCCTGTTGGAGCGGCGGAGGAATGCACATAAGTCGACCCAATATGAGTGATAGAAGTGATTCAACTTTATTTGCACGGATAGCTCATATTTATACAGTTTGCGATAATTATGCCTACTAGTCCTAATATGATTGGTACATTGCTAATGTTTATTCATTACTAAAACACACCCACTTGTGATTTGCAGCTATGCGTGTTCCGTAACTTTCTCATGGGAACTTCTTCAAGAGTTACTTATGAAGTTATACCAAGGTCACACCGTCCCTGTCTTTCTCCTGATAACAGCGAGACCAGCTGTTGTTTTTCTCCCAATATCAGTAAAGCCAGCTATTTTCGGCCAAGGCCTAGTCTTGCTGCTCAAACTGACATTCTTTCACACAGAACTCTGCTCGCACAACTTTTCCACGGGCCCATGTCCTTTTTCAGCAAGCCACTCCCCAACAATTCCCCCTTTTTCTTTTTGTGCGAGTAGAGCTTGGTGTGTCAGCTTTGAGACTCCTTTTTTCATGCACCCATAAGCAATTTTAAGTATTACACAGATTAATATCAATATACCCAACCATCGTAAGGCTTCCTTAATCAATGACATTAGCCATGGTGTTATCCCACCAAATATTGAGTCTAACACCCCATCAAACCAACTAGTTTCTTGCTGGATCTTTGTGTATGTTTCTTCAGCCAATCTATTTGTTTGTGTATAGCTTGAGGTAAAATTTTAACACCTGCTGTATTGCCCTTTGCAAAGATCTGTGAACACAATTAATTAAGCACAGTCAAAACAACATTATACCTAATAAAATACATAAGCACACAAAACCAGATTTGATTAATAGCTTTAGCTAGTGACACCCAAACATTCTTACTGTCCCATGGCGTTAACCGATGTGGATCAATCACCGGTGTCACTGTCATGCTGCTTACTACAGTCAGTGTGTTCCATATCAATCTCAGCATAAGGTTTCAAATCTATGGGTAAATCAGGAACGTATCTGCCAGACATGGATGATGTGATTTTTTGTCCAATTGCTGTCAAGGCTTGCCATCCCGGTGCACTTAGTTGTCTTGTAGAAGTTAGGCTATCGCTGCCCCTCAATAAATCCAGCAGCGGCTGTAAGTCTGTATTTGTAATACCACAACAAGGTCGAATCCACTGTAGGTCTCCGTTTAAATCTTTCTCCCTCTTTTTGTTTTTGAGCAATCCAGGCTTGCTTAATAACTTGGGGTGCCATTTTCCTTAATAAGCTGAACAAGGTAAAACTATTACAATAGCTACAATCACAGTAACTACAATAATGCCCATAATTCTTTGAGCCAACCTGTTACCCCTAATGACCCAGACCATGAGGACTATGAGGAAAATGAACCATCCATACATTCTTGTGCCATCTTGCTCCACGAACTCAGCCCAGCAATCGGTAGGTGCCAGCTTTCCGTGGGCGTCCCCACAGAGGCAACGACGGCCTCACCGTACACCAGCCCGATGCTCTTCGGAAAATCCCGGTATTTATACATTTGCAGAGGAACGGGTTTTAGCACACGTGGCCAGCGGGTGCCAAAAGTCCGCCTCAGTTGCAATCTATGACGCATGCGCTCGCTGGCCAGGCACGCTGCACGAGTCATAGCCATCTTGTCAATTGGTTCATGGGCTTTACGATACAGTTGCGATGCACAAAGAATCTTGACCTGTTACGTTAGCCAAGGTGACCTATACATTAGTTTTCGGCTGAGGTAGTATTCATATTGTCACATCATCTATGATGCTCCAGATGATGATGGTCGTGCAAATCGAACAGGAGTCCATCGTGGGCCTGTATCTGTGGAAACACAATCAACCTCGTTCCCAGGTTATTAATGGAAATAGACCTTACCCCTAATTTTGGCTTTAACTAACTTTTACATTTACCCCACACTGTCTTCCCGTAATCACGCTATGTTTAATCAAATTATGCTTAACACACTTTTTACCTAAAGCAAGTTCTATATACAATAAGGCACGCTGTTCTAAAAACCTGTCTGAAGGACTCGGTGTCCGCTAGTAATACTCTATTATTAGAATCTGTCGGATCAGTGGCTTCAGCACCCACCGGTGCCGTGCCAGTTGCCATTGGGACAATTCCGGGTCCAGCATCAGTGCGAAGCCATGGCTTGACCCACTTAGCCAGGATCTCCCAGTAAGTTTTACTTCTGCTGATCCGCACCATTTCCTGGATTCTGGGTCCTTATACATTACCATGATTCCTGTACTTTGTTGCGTCCTTTCTGCCTGTAAAAGAACATGATGCACTACCATTGGTGGGTCTTTGTGATCACCTGTCAATCTAAGATAATTTAGCACAAATAAGGCTTTGGCCAATCGTTCCTCTGGGAGTAAGCCCTGGGTTCCCCCCTTTTTGTTTTTGCAGCATGTTCTTTTAGGGTTTGGTTGGCCCATTCGACAATAGCCTGTCCTGTGGGAAGATGTGGAATACCGGTACCGTGGTGAATTCCCCACAAATTACAAAATTGAGCAAATCGTGTAGAACCGTAGGCTGGGCCGTTGTCCGTCTTAATTTCTTTAGGCACACCCAGTACTGCAAAAGAAGCGTGAAGATGTCATTCAATATGTAAGGCCTTTTCTCCAGTTCATGCCGTGGCCCACATGGCAGCAGGATAGGTATCAATACACACGTGCACAGAACGCTTTGCACCAAACCACATGACATGGGTGACATCCATTTGCCACAACTGCAATGGCAAAAGACCTCATCGGTTAACCCCACGGCCCAAGCCCAGCCCTTCCTTTTGACAGTCGGGGCATGCTTTAAAGATACCTTGGGCGTCAGTAAGTGGTAAGTCAAATTGCTTTGTTAACATCCTAGCGGGTTGGTGCAAGAACGCATGTGATTGCCGTGCTTTGTTGAAAACGATTCCCTGGAGGAGGCTCCCGTGGCGCTGCAACCAATTGGTCAGCTCTGTCATTTCCCGTTTCTCATCTGCACAGTATTCTCATACCCAAGAGTTCTACCAGAGGGGTCATATCGCCATTAGTGATACCGCAAAGATTCCACACCCACTGGATATCTCCCACAAGCTTCTGGACATCATGTAACGTTGAAATTTCTCATGTTATTTGAACCTTCTGAGGTTTAACATTGCTAGCATTTATGTGCCACCCCAAATACTTCCAAGGTGCTGCCTCTTGCACCTTTACAGGAGTGATTATTACTCCACGATGGCTTAAGATGCCCTGCAATTGAGTTAAAATCTCATCCTGTGGCAAGTTACTGAGGAAACTGCTTTCTTACAGGCTCTGATGCCCAGGCCACATACACCTGACACATCATGGGGGAATTGCGCATTCATTGCGGTAACACGACCCAATGGTATCTCTTATAGGGATCTGCCTTGTTAATTGATGGTACCGAAAAGGCGAACCGTTCAGCGCCATCTGGGTGCAATCTTTTAAATTTATAATTAACAAATCCCATTCTTCTGGAAGCATAACTGGAGACGGCAAACCTGGCTGCAGGGCTCCCATACTGTCCATCACCGCATTCACAGCTCTGAGATCATGTAACAGTCTCCATTTCCCACTTTTCTTGGGAATGGTAAATATTGATGTATTCCATGGACTAGTAGAAGGGACAACATGTCCCGCTCTCAATTGGTCTTCAACTAACCCTTGTATTTTTAGCAACCTTTCAGAATTTAGCAGCTACTGATCAATCCAAACAGGCTCATCTGTTTTCCAGTTAATTTTCAAAATTGGCTACCCCTCAGTGACCGCTCCTAAAAAGGATGTGTCACTAACATTGCCTTCATTTGGCTCAATAAATCATGGCCTACGAGGCCAAACAATTCAGTTGGGGTAGTCATGACATATGGACACGTCGTAATGTGTTCACCATCGGGGAACACAAATGTAATCGGTAGCTGACTTACTAAGGTGGCTTGTGTGCCCCCTATCCCAGCAATACCAAAATTTGGATTGATCGATGGCCGTGATGGAGGCCAAATGCATCATAAAATAATCGTAACATCAGCTCCTGTATTGATTGTCGTCGGTTTCTTGACGACAACTCCATTGGGCCCTTCCAATTGCACTACCTTTTCTGGTTTACCTCTTGTTGTGTCCATGGCAAAGTATACCTGCGGTTTCCCTGTGGAGCCAAATCCACCATCTCCACGTTGTACTTCACCCGGGTTCGGAACGCACGACCTGAATGGAACTAATTGTGCTATTCTGGTACCTTTAGGAATAGAAACAGGAGGGATTACAACATGAATCATAATTTTCACAGTCCCACTATAATCTGCATCAATAAGCCCTGGGAGCACCAGAATTCCTTCTAGAGCTGTTGAAGATTGCCCCATTAAAAATGCACTAAGTCCAAACCCCAATGGTCCCTTTATGTTGACTGCGGTTTCCACATCCACTCCGGAGCTTCCTGTGGTGGCGGATCTGGTGGTTGCGAGGCTGCCTGAGGGCTGGCAGCTCAAGCCCCTTGCATTCGTGTCGCCGCGCGAGGGGCCTTCGCAGTCGGTGTAAAGTTTCCCTTCTTCCTGTATTCTTGGTGGTATGGTTATCTTTCTTACACTTGTTGCAGCACTTACTGTTAACAGTACCTGTACATTTGCTCCTAATGTGTCCACGTTTGCCACAGTTAGAACACTTGACCAAGGGTGTCTTACTGGCCTTGTGTTTCTTTGTAGCTCCTTGGAGAGCTGTGGCAGCATAGGCAACTTTCTGTGAGTCCACTGATCGATCCGTGTATTCTATCATATCAACGACGTCTGCATTTTTCGGCAAATTACACAATGCTTTGCGTGTCTTTTCAGTAGCATTTTCAAAAGCGAGTATTGAGGTATCAGCGTATCAGCAGAAAAAATGAATTGCAGTATTTGGTGAGTTAACGCAAATTTGATTCCGTACTGACTCACAGCATTCCTTAATTTCTCAATGACCTTCCAGTCAAACACCTCCCATTTTTTCTGTCCATTTGATGCAATAACTGGGAATGCTTGGAGCATAGTCCCTTCTATAATGGCATCTTTTATTACACTCCTCCAATGTCTCTGCCTTTCTTCTGCAGCGGCTATTACAAGCGGCTATTACAGGCGGCTCCGCGTCTATTACGGGTGCGGTTGGTTTCCCCGTCTCTTTTCTGCATTTCCTTTAACAATTCTAACATTGTCTCTTTTTGTTCTATTATTAGAGTAGCCAAGTCCTTGTTTGCATTACTTGAATCAGGGTATATGCTAGGTATAATTTGTTCATGTTGAACGGTGGTATCTGAGGGCTGGTTTTTCGTAGGCAGATTTTTACTCACTCCCTGATTCTGTAGGGTTTCCTTTAATCGTACGGTTAGGGAGGCTTAGGAACTGTCAGATGTCTGATTAATATCGGCAGTCCCAGGGAGTGGAGCAGAAGTCAAGGGCACAAGAGTAGGCGAACAAGCTCCAAAAAGTCTCTCTCGCTGCATTATGTTTTTCTCCCCGCTTTTCCCTTTCGCTTGCGGTTGGAGAGAGAGAGCAGCAAAAGCAGACGCAGACGCTTTACGATCTGCTTTCATTTTTTACAGAGTTGTCTTAATCAATTTCCATAAAGTTGCAAGATCTTTAACTTCTTTAGACCTGTCACTGATTTCATCCCATAGGGAGGTTCCGATAGCATTCCAGGTACTAAGCTCAAAAGCTGTACCCACACTAATTGAAAGGTTTCTGTCCTTGCTTCATTAGTTTTTTAGCTGATTTATCATCGTCAATTACCATATCCCATAATACGTCTCCTAATCTACGCCATTCACTCTCCTTAAATAATAAATCCGGATTCTTAAAGCATCCCTTAACACGACCTAAAGCAACTAATCCCAAAACTTGCTTAATGCAATTTACCCCCCGCTTTTCTAAAAAGCAATGTAATAATTTTAGGGCTACCTCTTGATCCATTGCCGGCCGGCTTCTTGATACTCCTTGGTGCTACCTTGATTAAGGCACCTCGGTTAAAAAGTCTTTGCAGCCTTTTTCCAGTAGCCCTCACTGACGGCGAACCCCTTTTGGACGGTCCAGGCACGAGAGTTAACACACCAACCAAGACGATCAGCGTTCGGTTAATCTTTTGCCCCCCGGTCGCTGCTCCCGGTGCTTCTCAGTGTCCGTCGCTCCAATTCCCCTTTCTTCGGTCCCCGTTCGGGCGCCATTTGTTGGAGCGGCGGAGGAATGCACATAAGTCGACCCAATATGAGTGATAGAAGTGATTCAACTTTATTTGCACGGATAGCTCATATTTATACAGTTTGCGATAATTATGCCTACTAGTCCTAATATGATTGGTACATTGCTAATGTTTATTCATTACTAAAACACACCCACTTGTGATTTGCAGCTATGCGTGTTCCGTAACTTTCTCATGGGAACTTCTTCAAGAGTTACTTATGAAGTTATGCCAAGGTCACACCGTCCCTGTCTTTCTCCTGATAACAGCGAGACCAGCTGTTGTTTTTCTCCCAATATCAGTAAAGCCAGCTATTTTCGGCCAAGGCCTAGTCTTGCTGCTCAAACTGACATTCTTTCACACAGAACTCTGCTTGCACAACTTTTCCACAGGCCCATGTCCTTTTTCAGCAAGCCACTTCCCAACACCTTCCCACCTTGCAAGTTTTGAAAGTAGCAATGTCCTAGATATCAGAACCAAAGCACATGCAGTAGTAGCCTGTTTGTCCAGGCTACTCTGCTTATAGCTGTAGATTATCACGAAATACCAGAGCTGACATCTAAAGTCACAGGCTACAGGACACACCTGGGCTGGAAAGAGGAATTGCACCCTTATACCACATGCAGACTGGCTGGCTGCATATTCTGCCTGCTGAGGGTTGCATTCTGAAAAGAACTGAAAGAAAACAGCATGTAACAGAGTTATTTCCTTTCGATTGTCCTCCATTTTTCATTTGCCCTTTTTGTACCCTGTTTTTTCGTCTCCCTTTGTTTTCCAGTTAATGCAAATTAGTATCTTTGCTTCTCCACTTTGATGTTTTAAGCTATTTAGTCTGATTTTAGGATCAGAATGGCCTAGGGACTAGATGTACTCACTGACTTCTTTATCTGCCTTCCACACTACATGTCTTTTCACTCTGAGGTGTGGTCTGCTATCATCCATCCAGAGTCAAAGGCTAGCTTCTGGCTTTAGCACAGGTCCATACTCCTCCAACAATCTGCTTTAACTTGGAGTTTGGCTGGATCGTAATGCCCAAAGGATGTGTAAATGTGTTACCTGTATCAGCTGGTTGAGCCTGTTTGAGTTCAGTGTTGCCTTAAGTAAACCATGCAGTCATGCCCTATAGCCTGCCCTGTGCTTTACTGCATGCTTGTCCTGTATGTATAAGAATGCACATGTTATTGCCATTAAATTAATGATTACCTGCAAAGTCTTAAATCAGAAAACTCTTTGAGTGAATGTTAGGAAAAGCCTAATGCAGATTTTTCTGTGCAGGCTTATCACAGCTCTCTATACATAAAGTAAACATGGGATCGCTGACTCTTCTTCTTCCACAGGTTTCCTACCTCCTCTGCAGGGTTCAGAGAACCTCACCAGGGTTTAGTTACCATACTTCATCCAAATCTTCTACTGAACGCATCTTATTATTATAATTTCTTGTGCATCACTAAACATGCAGCCCCCTCTACGGTGCTTCTCATTTAATAAAAAAATCACAAACCCTGCCAGATTATTTTCAGCAGATCTTTGTGGTTGTCTTTCCTTAACAATCAGGGAACTGAGACAAACATGGATTTAAGCCTGAATTTTCATTAACTTTGTGTGGGTGATTTGCTATACTTAAACCTTGCTTCAAAATATTTTAACTATTTATGTTTCTCAGCATGGGTTATATAGCATTGGTTATATAGTATGTCCACCATCCACCTAAGATATCGGTCTGTGTGAGCTCTCCCACTCACCTTGTTTTCCATGTAACACACCAACTGAGCAGAGCAGGGGAGTAGTGCTTGCGTTGTCTCCTTGTAGCTTTCATGGAAATTTGACCCAAAATACCAGCTTGCAGCAGCTGGCGTTGCTGAGCTCATATTGCTTATGAAAGTTAAGTCAGTGCTTTTTGGCCCTCTTCCCTGCTACATCCATTAGCTATCCTCTGTTGGAGATTTTAGTACAGAAACCATTTATTGAAGGGCTTAGCAGAATTGATGCATTTTTGTGATGACCTAGGCAAGCCTCAGACCAGCTCACTTGTTTGCAGACTTGCCGGGATCCACCTCAGTCTTATTCTAATTAACATAAGCTGCAAACACATGTTTATTAAGATCTGGGTTTGGCTGGTTCTTGATTTCTTAGAGTATCCTCCTAGTCAATGCAATTCTATCTTCCACTTTGGTCAGCTTCTCCAAGCAAAACATTCTCCACCCTTAACTGTCGCTTTTCCTGTGCAACCTAGCTCCTCTTCTGGTACTCCTTTCTGACTGTGCCAACAGCTGACCCTTTTTTTTAATTATTATGATTTTCTGCTACCTTCTCTCCTTGTCCCAGTGCAAACAGACAATAAACATTATTTTCCAAATATCCTATTGTTGCCTTTCTGACTGACTGCCCAGGTTAACCGGTAAGCAAAGATTAAAAACCCGCTTGACTACATCACTGGGTGATGCTGCAGGTTGCTTGGACCTCTAAGGTGTTGTAGGTGACAGGTGAACCTGCAATGGTATACCTGGCCCTCCTACTATCCTAACTGCCCTTGCAGCTTGACAAGAGGCATTGCCAACTTTGCCCTCAACACATCTGTGCATGGAAGTTCCCTGGAGGGGCCTAGGTATAGATTTATCTCTGGGGAAATATTACAACCTGAACATGTCAGCTTTAAACTTTCTTTGTGTAGGCTAATGGATGAAAGGAGTGCACGTTATTTTAGCAAAGGAATTAGAAAATGCACAACAACATTCTAAGTGAGGAAAAGAAACCACAACGATACACAGTTCCAAATCCCACTTAGGAACACATTTTTTCTTACATTTGTGTGCTGGCTAGCCTAAAGTCTTACGGCAATGTCTCAAAAATGGAACAAGCAGGAATGTTCAAATGCGTCTTTTCTCGCTTTTCTGTCCTAGCAGCTTGGGAGCACTGTCTATAAACTTTCATTATGTTCCTCAGTTAGTACATTTCTCCTATGTTAAGTAGCTTATTATCCAAGAGTGTTTTATAACTTAGGTACCATTTGACACATTTACTTCTTCATTTTATCAGGGTTTTTTTTCAGAAACCACGAATACGCTAATAGTAGCAGAGATAACATAAGGTGTCAAAGTGCATTTTCTAAAACACTGTTTTTTCTCCAGTTGTAGGAGCTCCTGGTACCACATCCACATGGATGGGGTGGGGGGGGAAGTAGTAGAGCATGGAAATACACTAGCAGGAAGAGTCCTCTGATACCTGAAAGGGATGCAGGTCATGTAACTTTTACAGAACCTCATACGTCTACCCTTTCTGGTAGAAACTGAACTCACTAGAACCCTGAGCAAGGAGATTTACCAATTTGCAGTCATACGTCTACCCTTTCTGGTAGAAACTGAACTCACTAGAATCCTGAGCAAGGATGTAGGGTTCAGTTATATGGAAGTTAGTTATTGGACCTGAAAATAGCTCATGGTCACAAGATTGTTCCAGGCGCCTTTAGAAGGCCTTGAACAGAATAAATAAGAAGATAGAAGAAGAAAGATCCCAATTAGGAAAACACAGGTGCACATTCCACGATAAAGAGAACTTGGCACAAACAACCTCAATTCAGGGGCTTATCTTGACCAATTGGACTAAGACAAGTCTTGTATGCTTTAATTAACACAACCAATTATGTCTTATGTTTGTGCGCGTGGACAGTACCGATGTAACCAATCACCGCTTATGCTTATGCGCGTGGACAGTACCGATGTAACCAATCACCGCTTATGCTTGTGCGTGTGGACACCAAGTGCTTGCATGTAGTAGCCAATCAAAGTCTCTCAACAACTTAGAGAATTGTATAAAAATGATTAGCTAAGCTCAATAAACTGGCGACTTTAATCATCACATTGGTGTTCCGTCGTCCGGGCCCCGCACGGATTAATCCCTAAACCCTACATTTGGCGACCTCCGACGTGATCCGAAGAGGAACAAGAGGCAACGCTACTGAAAAGGCGGGGGAATTGCCGCGGACCACGGTGGCTTGAAAGACAGCACCGGCACTGCTCGAGAGAGGCAGGACACTGCTTGGGAAAAGCAGGTAAAATCGTAAGCTTACGTTGATAAAAAGGGCGGCAAGGGTTTCGCAGCATCTGCGAGGGAAAAGACAGCCGGAAAGATATTTATGAGGCTGGTTGAAAAAACAGAGAAAAATATTAAAAAGGACAGAAACCTTTCAATTAGTGTGTGTACAGCTTTTGAGCTTAGTACCTGGAAAGCTATCGGAACCTCCCTATGGGATGAAATTAGTGACAGGTCTAAAGAAGTTAAAGGTCTTGCAACTTTAGGGAAATTGATTAAGATAACTTTGCAAGAAATGAAAGCAGATCATAAAGCATCTGCATCTGCTTTTGCTGCTCTCTCTCTCCAACCGCAAGCGAAAGGGAAAAGCGGGGAGAAAAACATAATGCAGCGAGAGAGACTTTTTGGAGCTTGTCCGCCTGCTCCTGTGCTCTTGACTTCTGCTCCACTCCCTGGGACTGCCGATATTAATCAGACATCTGACAGTTCCCAAGCCTCCCTAACTGTACAATTAAAGGAAACTCTACAGAATCAGGGAGTGAGTAAAAATCCGCCTATGAGAAAACAGCCCCCAGATACCACCGTTCAACATGAACAAATTATACCTAGCATATACCCTGATTCAAATAATGCAAACGAGGATTTGGCTACTATAATACAAGAACAAGAGAAAGCTAAAATACATGCTGAAGCTCACGCTGTAGCACTCGCGGTAGCATTACGACTGATGGTGCGACAGGGAAAAGGAGACTACGGCCCATACAAAGACCCCCCCGTGTGTCACCAGTGCGGTCAACCAGGGCATTTGAGACGTGCGTACCCTCAACACATAGCAACGCAGCCTCGATCTGTGCCGGCACGGACTAACAGCAGCCGGTCAAACTTTCCTGGGGTCTGTGAGAGGTTGCAGAAGCCTCTGTACATCCACAAAAGCTATCGCTACACAAAGACATATGAAATGTACATGATGTACAAAAAACTTGTCGGAGACCTGCAGTGGATCCGGCCTTATTGTGGTATCACCAATACAGACTTACAACCACTGTTGGACTTATTGCGGGGCAGCAATAGCCTAACTTCTGTACTACATGTAAGTGCGCCCGGGTGGCAAGCCTTGACAGCAATTGAGCAGAAAATCACATCATCTATGTCTGGCAGATATATCCCTGATTTGCCCATAAATTTGTATGTATATAACTCAGACAAGGAAGTTGCGGGAATTCTGGGTCAGTGGGATGAGCAACAAAACCAAAACCCATTGGTAATACTAGAATGGATATTCTTGCCTGCTAGCATGTCAAAAACGGTAGTCACTAGAATTGAAGCTCTGGGGATGTGCATTCAAAAAGCAGGGGTAAGGGCGATACAAATTTCAGGGAAGCAAATGGACAAAATCATTTTACCTGTATCACTTGATATTGTGAGTAATGCCATGACGAAAAATGACTGCCTTGCAGTAGCTCTGCTGGACTTCAAGGGGGAAGTAGATAATCACTACCCCCCCCCCCCCATTATTTAAAACAATGTTAACAATGGAACCACACTCTATCTGCAGCAATAAGCCGCTGGAAGCCATTACCATTTTTACTGATGCTAGCAGCAAGACAGGTAAAGCAGGATTTGTATATTTACAGGATGCATCCTGGAAATCCGAAGTCATTCTGTCAGAGGGGTCAGTACAAGTGCTCGAGCTATTAGCCGTATGCTCTGTTTTTAAAAAATGGGATAAAACACCTGTCAACCTTATTTCAGATTCTCAATATGTCGTGGGGATAGTCAAACGTATGCATAGGTCCCTACTAAAAACTGTAAACAATAAGCAGCTGTTTATGACACTTTTAAAATTATGGATGTTACTAGAAAAACGGACAGACTTATTTTTTATCGATCATGTTCGTAGCCATGCAACGCTGCCGGGATTCATTGTGGAAGGTAATGCGTGCGCGGATCAACTGGTAGTAGCCAATGCAAACATCTATTTTAATACACCCAAACCTGATTTGTTTGGACAAGCACTGCTATCCCATAAATTTTATCATCAGTCGGCAAAAGCGCTGAGTAAACAATTTAATCTTCCATTGCAGCAAACCAGAGCTATTCTTGCTGCTTGCCCAGACTGTGCGAATATTCCAAACTTACAACCACAGGGGGTGAACCCCCAGGGATTATCACCATTGCAAATTTGGCAAACAGATGTTACGGAATATCCCAGTTTTGGGAGATATAAATTTATTCATGTATCTATTGACACATATTCGAACCTTATGTGGGCTACTGTTCATATATCAACCAATGCTAAAGCCGTAATTAAGCACCTTTTGGCAGCATTTGCTGCCATGGGAGTGCCAACAGAAATTAAAACAGACAATGGCCCGGGATATCGCTCACAGTCATTAGAAACATTTTTACAGATGGTGGGGGTAGCTCATAATTTTGGCGTACCCCACAATTCCACTGGTCAAGCTATTGTTGAACGTGCACATTGGACCTTAAAGGATCGTTTAAACATTTTAAAAACGGGGGAAGATATGCGGCACTGTACTCCCCAAGAGTTAATAAGCAAAGCACTGTATGTTTTGAATTGGCTACAGCCACGTGGTACTGAGGATCAGATCCCAACTAATAGGCATATGTGTGGGAACAAAAATGTTGATAAAAATCAGCCGCAAGTTTCAGTATTCGATCCGGTTTTACAGCAATGGCAAGGACCTTGCAAATTATTTACGTGGGGAAGAGGGTATGCTTGTGTTTCCACAGGTAATGAACAACCCCATTGGATACCGGCAAAATGGGTCAAGCCGTGGATTGAGCGACCAGATGCCACAGACAACTCAGAAGAGCAAGAGGCAGCGGAGACGTCAGCAGGTCCTGAAGCCCTAGATAGACCGACTAGACAAATCACGACGGAGACCGGCAGTCAATGTGGAGATTAAGAATGCGTGTAAAAAACATGGAGTATGATATCGTTTTTGAATATGTATTTTAGTGCGAGTGGGTAGAAAAGAGAGTAAATCATCAAAAAAAAAAAAAAAAATTTTTTTTTTTTAACCACTGTAACAGACATTCAACTAATCATAATCAACTAACCTACTAACCTATAACTAATTGTATAGAGGCTAAGCAGTTTAGAGTAAGTGCTGTAGAGAATAAGTAAATATATATATATATATAGTTTAATGTTAATCAGTCCTCGGCGAAACATTACTCACAGAAGCCGAGTGTGGAAGTAGTTTTAAGATACCTGATATGTAGTCATTCATTAAAAAAAAAAAAAAAAAAAAAAAAAAAAAATTTTGCTAAACAGTTAGTTAAAACTGAAATTAGAAGTAAGGTCATAGACTCAGTTAACAATCTAGAAATAGGGTGATGGGAGAGTCCATTTTTCATTAATAACCTCAGGGCGAGATTATGCTTATGTTTTCACAGGTGCAAGCCCACAATGGACTTCCGTTTGATTTATGCGACCATCATCATCCGAAGCATCATAGATGGTACGGCAATACGAATACCACCTCAGCCAAAAACTAATGCGTAGGTCATCTTAGCTAACATAGATTAAAATTCTCAGTGCATTACGGCCGCATCACAAAGCCCATGAACGAATTGATAAGATAACTATGACTTGTGCAGTGCGCCTGGCCAGCGAGTGCATGCGTCATAGGTTTTCAATTGAGGTGGATTTTGGCACCCGCCGGCCACGTGTGCTAAAATCCATTCCTCTGCAAATGTATAAATATCGGGATTTTCCGAAGAGCATCAGGCTGGTGTGCAGCAAAACCATAGTTGCCTCCGTAGGGACACCCACATAAAACTGACACCTACTGATTGCTGGGCTAAGTTTGCGGAACAAGACAGCAATATGGTATCCAAAAAAAAAAAAAAAAAAAAAAAAGTGAGAGAGGGGGAGATGTAGGGTTCAGTTATATGGAAGTTAGTTATTGGACCTGAAGATAGCTCATGGTCACAAGATTGTTCCAGGCGCCTTTAGAAGGCCTTGAACAGAATAAATAAGAAGATAGAAGAAGAAAGATCCCAATTAGGAAAACACAGGTGCACATTCCACGATAAAGGGAACTTGGCACAAACAACCTCAATTCAGGAGCTTATCTTGACCAATTGGACTAAGACAAGTCTTGTATGCTTTAATTAACACAACCAATTATGTCTTATGTTTGTGCGCGTGGACAGTACCGATGTAACCAGTCACCGCTTATGCTTGTGCGTGTGGACACCAAGTGCTTGCATGTAGTAGCCAATCAAAGTCTCTCAACAACTTAGAGAATTGTATAAAAATGATTAGCTAAGCTCAATAAACTGGCGACTTTAATCATCACATTGGTGTTCCGTCGTCCAGGCCCTGCACGGATTAATCCCTAAACCCTACAAATGAGATTTACCAATTTGCACTCAGACCCTTCCGCCTGTCCCTCTGCCTAGCCATATTGATAGTATTGTTAGTGCTTGGCTTCCCTCCCTCTGCCAAAGTACTTCTGTACGTCAACATTGATGTGAGCCACCCATCACCTCAAATATCCGATAGCCATAAAGGTAGTGGGGCAAAAGTAATTGTCAAATACCACTGTGTGGAGTTTGCATATGTCAATGTGTTGCTTCTACTAAGATTGTGCTCTAAAGTCTTCTTATGATATTGCTCGTTCTATAGGTGGTTGAACGTCCTTCCTTTGTACTTCTGCAGCTATCGTGGAGTCTCCTGTTCTTTAACTTTGGAAAGGAAGCAAAGGATACATTTCTCGCTTTCTGTCCTTAACAGTTAAGAAATGAGTTATGAATATACATATGTGTTGGGTCTTCAGGGTAACACAGGCCTGGTGTCTTTTTTAGGTCCTCTCTTTATCCAACTGACCCTGTGAGCACGCTGATTTTAATATTATGTGCTTAATTTCATAGCACAGCCAGAGCCAAAATTTCTCTAGATCATATTTCTCTTTGTTGTATTTCTCTAGATTTTTTTCTTTGCTAGTGATCTTTTTCTTCTAAAAAAAGATTGCAGTTTGAACTGGGGAGTTGAGTTGGCTCAGTACAAGGCCCGGTGGAATGAGAGAAGTAGAGCGGCAGAGGTAAGCCTAAAATGCGCCATCCTCCTGTCGGTGCTTTCAGGAAGTTAGACTGTGTGAACTCACTACAAACAGTTTAGAGGCTCCAGGCTGTCGCAGGTTATCATCCCATCATCCTTCCGATCATCCGTTCTTATCCTCTCTCCTCTGCTGATACCGACCAAGCTGGTTTTGGTAGCTGAAGTGGAAAACTACGCAGTGCTTTACACATCAATTTTTCTACCGGTTCTGTCCCCGCTATCTCCCTGCGAGCCAGTGCAGAGGAGGATGGGACCGCAGCAGTGACAACCTCAATGAAATTGCCGTGGCAGTGCGGTCTGAGGCAGCTGAGGCACCTTGATGAGGAAGGGGCGGGGAGGGGACACGGCGAGGAGGGGACACGGCCAGAAATGCTTTAAAAAGCCACTTCTAGCCGAAATCAAACGCGGCCTCAAGAGACCGGCCCGCGGCGGCTGAGGCAGCGCCGGCTCAACAAGGGAGCGCAGCGATACCCTCTGCCGGCTGCGGCGGAGCGGCTTCCCCACAAATGCCGCCCCGCCGGAAGCGTTGTTCGCCCGGGCATTCTCCTCGTCTCTGTACCGCAGGTAAAAGTGTCTTCTGTACCTGGTTACTTGCACTGCGAGGTTTAAATATCTCCAAGCGTTGAACTTCGGGACTCCAGCCCAAAGCCTGGATGCTAACGGAAGTGAATTAACGGAAATACGGTGCTAGAGGCTTCGTATTTCTCTTCAAAGCCTGTGAATTTCAAAATGCCCCCCCCGGTCCAAAGTGAATTTAACGCGTGGATGAGGAGGGTGAAGGAAAGTCTGATCCAGAGGACGCGGACCACCTCACGCCCAACTGCGGCACTCGCCGAGGATGGGAAAACCATGTTAACCCGGCCGGGGGCTGCGAGGAGCCGAAGGGCAAACGCAGGGCCCTCGCCTCGCCTCAGCGGCGGCAGCGCCCGCTCTCCCGCCCGCCACCGCCGGCGGCCGCGGCCTGCGCGGGCCGGCAGTAAGCGGCCGCCGCCGCCGCCGCCAGCGGCTGAGATGGGCGGGACGGGCGCGCTACGGCTGGCGTGACGTGCCGTGCCGACGCGTGACGCACCTCGCGGCTCTGGCGGGCGGCCTCCCCGCCGCGCACGCGACGATGACGCCCCGGGCTGGCCGCAGCGCCCATTGGCTGCCTCCCGCGATCACCTGAGGGACCCGTTCCCTCAGCAGCTCTCCAGCGGATTGGCTGGCCGCGTCAGGCCGCGCCGCCAGGCGGGAGGCCCCCCCGGCCGCCGGCGCCAGGCGGTTGGCGGAGGAAGCCGCCGCTCTCCCGCCGCCCCGCCCCGCGCCCCGCGGGCACCAAGGAGTCCCGCCCCTCCCCTCCCCCCGCTGTGCCGCGCTTCGGGCTTCGCCGCGTCGGGATGAGCCGCGTTTTCCCATGGACACCAAACGGGCCGAGATCCCCAGCAGCGTCTTGGACGACCTGTGCAGGTAAGCCGCGGGGCGGAGGCGTTCCCGGGCGCGCCTCACGCCCGCCGGCCCCGGCCGGCCGGCCGGCGCCTCCCCCTTCCCCCGCGCGGCGGCGCCCCCGTCCCGCGGTGCCGCGGCTGGCCGCGGCGGGGGGGCGGGGTGGGCGCCGCCTCCCCGGCCTGCCCCTTATTCCCCCGCGCCGCCGGGTCTGCTGGGCCTTGCTGGGCAGGCGTGGCGGAGGGCGCTCCGAGGCTGCTCGCTGCTGCGGCGGGAAGCGCTGCGTGGGCTGGCGGGACTCCCAGGGCGGAGCGCGGCGGCCCCGGGAAACGAGGGCGGCGGCAGTCCCGCTGCGGGCCGGGAGGCGGAAGGAAGGGGCTCGGGGCGGCTTTCCCCATGCCCTTCTGGCGTTGCGTCCGCCGCCCTTGCGGCTTCCTGGTCGGAGGTCCGGCCACCCCGTGGCAGGTGCTCTGGCGGGGCGGCGCTTTCCTCTGCTGTCAGCAGGACCTGAGGTAGGGCTGAACTGGCGGCGGGGCAGGAGCCGAGCGCGGAAGGGGGTGCAGGGAGCGCGGTCTGCGGGCTTTTCGTGCGGGGTTGAGCTCCTCGTGCTGTCCGGCCGAGGAGGGCAGAGCTGGGTGGGCGGTCTGGGCGCGGGTGGGAGCTGGAAGCGCGAGGCTGGTACGGCGGGCGAGCTGGCGTGGTGAGCCCCCCCCCCCCGCTCGGAAGCCTGGCCTCGTTGAGGAGGGCTGGCGGGAAGCCCCTTCTGCTGGTCTGCCGCTGCCGGAGGAGAGTGTTCCTGTGAGGAAAAAAGCGGGACGAGCCAGAGGAATACCCTTCGCTCTGAAACTGTCCTCTCCTGCTTGCCGGTCCTTTTCAGAGTAAAACGGTTAGCTTTTCATATCCCGAAGGCTACATGTTTAAATTCTCATGAAACATGGATTCTCTGCTCTTGGAGAGGGGAGAGGCATGCTTTCCCCATATGATCTCAACCTCTGATCATCTGTGGTGCGGCCCTTTGGACGTCTGAATTCACCTGTTGTCCCCAGAATCTGATGCCCCAAGCTGGGTGTGATATTTGACATGAAATAATCGTTCTGTCTTACCACCTCAGAAGGACTCTTTCTGAAGTACTTATGTACAAGAGGGGAAGGTTGCTAGAGAGGAATTCCACTTACTGGAATTGCTGTGCTCAAATGAGTGAAAACGCGTAAATGTGCGCATACCATAGGAAGCTAGAACCTCTTTGCTCTGTAGCGTTTTGTCGTGTATCTAAGGCAAGAGTCGGAGTTTGCAATACGCAAGTAAATTTTCCGTTCCCTAAGTCTGGCCTCTGAAGCATGTTTGTGTTTCCATCGTGTCTTCTTTGGGCTCCCTACAGAGAGATGGGACTTGTCGTTTAGGTCCCTGCTGACATATGAAACGGGGCTTAAAACTTCTTCAGAAAATTCAGAGAGGAATCGCAAAGCTTGCAAAACTGAAATAGCCTGTTAGTGTCACTCCTGTGGGGTGACTGATAGAAGGGCGCGTGAGTATTCGTATCTTATGTTGTTACAGAGTCAGTCCCGCTGTCTTACTGTGTTCCTCTGAGCTGCTGTTGTTGTCTACCTTTGAAATGGAGTTTTGTTTTATAATTCTATGAATGTAGTTGTGTGGCTTTAATTTAAAAAAAAAAAAAAGGCCTTAGAATGGTAGATCAGGGGCTTGTAGTTACCCTGTGTCTTGCTCTTCGTCTTTTCCTGATTCACCTTGTTGACTTTCATTAGTGCTAACAGATAAGCCCTGCTTCAAATACGTTGCCTTGCTTAGATAGGGACAGAAGAACTGAAAGGAGCAGAGGAGTCAGGCTTTCCCGTGGGAAAGAGAGAGGACTCCGGTGTGCATGGGGAGAGTGACAGGGCCTGATAGGCCTTGGCTCAAGGGAGAAGATAAACTGTTAAATAAGTGGAAGACCAGTGGTGCTGTGCTGCAGGTGGTTGGCTATAAAGGCGTTATTAAAATACCTGTTGCTTCCCACCTTCTTCAATCCACATATGGTATTAGTGGAAGTTTTGGTAGAAAGAGTCAAGCAATGTTTCATACTTGGTTTTTGAGAAGATTCAAAATATTTTCTAGCACAACCTATACTTTGTTTTTCTTTTTTTTTAATACTGTCAGCAAATAAAACTTCAGTACTAAAATAATTATAATTTCAGTATAACATGTTTGGAAAGTGACAGGACGCGTACGAATTCTCTAGTATCATTTCGCATGAACTGTAGCAGTGTGAGCTGCAAATCTAAATAACTGTTAGTAAATTTTTAGGAGATGAGGAGCATTCATGTTACTCTTACTAAGCTAAGCAATTAAATCTACTTTCAAGTCAAGTTTGCCTAGTATGTATGACATTTTTATGTTCTGTTTTTCTGTGTGTGTGTATTTGAAAACCAAAAGGTAAGTTAGATGTCCACAAAACAGAACTATTGGTTTTATTTGTTTCTTGAGAGTGCTGGAATATCTCTGACTTCTACATTTCATCTTTGGTCAGGAATATTCTCCTTTGTCCTGAAGCCGAAGGCCTGGATTCTCTGCAGAAAACTCTTAGTTGTTAAGAACTTCTGTACGCAGGAGATGGGATCATCAGTAATTCTCACTGTATCAGCCATTTTACCTGCTCGATACATTTTCTTGTGACAGAAGGATCACTGTGAGCTGGTGCTAATTCTATCAGCTGAACTAAAATGTGTTTGGATTTTACTTTAAGCTGAACCACTTTCTCTAGATTCCTCACAGGGGCTCCTGTCTAGGCAGAGGCTCAGGGAGGTTCCACGCAGAGCCTACTTCAAAGAGGCTCATTCTGGGTCCTCAGATCACCTGTAGCTGTTCCAACTAATTCAGCCAATTAGTTTAAATAACAGTTACACTGTTTGGGGCAGCTACAGCTGCTTTAATGCCTGCAGGTAATTCTCATGGCTGTTGCTAACTCCAAAGGCACACAAAGATGCCTTAGCTGGTATCTTAATTTGTATATCTTGAGGGGAGGGTGTGGTGGTTCTTTTGTTTGCTTGTTTTTGTTGCGCCTGGTGGGTTAAAAGACCATGGGTAACCTTCACCATGTCAACTATTTTAGTTTTGCAATTGTGAGTCAAAGCTTCCAAGTTTACAGGTACTGTGCAGGATGAGTGGATTTCTTTTTGTAGTAATCAATTTTGATCTTAAGTTGACAAATACTGTTCAGTTGTGTAGTTAATTGGGTTAAGACTCCACATTTTTATTCTCTGCAACTCAGTTTTGAGATATATCAACTTCTAGGAGGGTCTGGATTATGTTCTTAGGCTGGGTTCGTGGCTTGATGTTACTTCTGCAAAGTTTTGCTTGCAGTATTTGTATGATCATGTATTTTGCTGAGGTTGAAGTTCAGCTATTTAGTAGCAACTGCAGCATTCAGCATCAAATTAAATTCTAATTGGATAAAAGAAACTTAGTGTACCTATTTATTCTGTGGAAGGAAAAAAAAAAACCCAACAAACCCTGCAGGCTCAATATGTACTTGTAGATGTTCTCTCTGATACTAACCTTAGTGTTTTTCCATGCTGTGAGCAGTGGAATACATAATACTTTCATATAGGTTATAGCTAAGCTTAGATGTAGAATTTTTAATGCACGTTACTAAAAATTCTCTTGCATGTTGGTTTTATTAAGTACATTGGGTGAATCTCAGGCCCTGGGCTTTGTTTGTCCTGTGAAGCTCAACATACGAAGTTACCTGCTGTAATGGGTATGTTCAGAGTCAAATGTTCATAGCTGACTTTACAGAATCTAATACTGAAATATACAGCACTGAAACCTGTATTAGAGAATCAGTATAAGCTAGCTCTTTAAAAAAAACCAAAACAACAACAACAAAACCCCAATAACACAAAACCAAAACAAAACATACAGCTTTTTCCAACAGTGTAAAATAATAAGTAGGCTTTTATATTCAGCTGTAGAGATCTGTGTGAGAATTGAGTGTAAGTGATAATGGTGGTGGTGATTACTGTTATATTCTTTTATTGCAAAACCATTCTCCTAAGGATAACAAAAATAAGATTAAAAACACTAGTCCAATGCACTTTCATTTAACGTTGTTGTTGTTGTTTGGTTGGGTTTTTTTTTTCCCCCCAAGCTGTCACAGTTTTTCCCTGCTGGTAAACTAAATTAAGAGACTTCTACACTTAGAATTTGTATTCAGAGAGTAAAATGTTACTTGCCAGCATCTGAAAACAAGTTGAAAGCTAAAGCCAGGTACATAATGTCTTCAAACATCTGTTGAGTTCCTAGGCTGTTTTAGAATCACACAATGCCAGGGTACAATTTATTCTAGTTCTGGTAAGTTATTGTTTGTTTAAGCTTCAGTAGTAGGACTGCTCTGACCCATTCTGTTAAATAACAAGTCACAGGTATCCACGTCATTTCTTTGTCATGCTGTCTTGTGCTACTAAGTTGTTCTTTACTGAATAAATAAGTGGAGATACAGAGTCTTAATGTAGGTTTTGGGGCTTCTTGGTGTTCCCTTTCTCCTATAAGAAAGTGCTGTTACCCATCTTTTGACTTCAGGACTGTGGTGGGGTTAACCTTGGCCAGCAGCCAGAGCCCACCCAGCTACTTGCTCCCCCTCTTCAAGAGGATGGGGGTAGAAAATAGCATGGAAAAGCTTGCGGCTTAGGATGACGCAGGAAGGTTGCTTACCAGTTACCATCATGGGCAAAACAGACCTGACTTGGGGAAAATCAATTTATTTTCTTGCCAGTTAAAATTCCTGCCTTCAGGAATTTTAAATTTTAAAATTGCCTTCATTCCTGACTCTTCCACCTCTTCCACCCTCAGCAGCGCAGGGGGATGGGGAGTGGGGGTTGTGGTGAGTTCGTAACGCTTCATCTCTGCCTCTCCTTCCTCTTCATGCTTTGCCCCTGCTGCAGCGTGGGTCAGTCCTGTGGGCTGAATTTTCTTCAGGACATACCCATCTGCTCTGGCATGGGATCCTCCACAGGCTGCAGTGTGGATATCTGCTCTGCCGTGCAGCACCTCCTTCCCCTCCTTCTACTCTGACCTTGGTGTTTGCACTGCTATTTCACGCTCTTTTTCTCTCTTCCTCTGCCTGTCTGGCATTTTTGTCCTTTCTTAAATGCACTTTCCTAGAGTTGCCACCGTCTTGGCTGCTGGCTTCAGCTGTACCCTGTAGTGGGTCTGTTGGAGCCAGCTGTGTCCAGCATGGGCAGCCCCAGCCTCTTCTCAACGGAGGCCATCCTGCAGCCCCCTGCTGCCAGTACCCCGGCACCCGCACCTAGTACAACCTAGAGATAGATGCCTGTTGTTAGTACTTAGTCACAAGAGTGACTGAGGAGTTAACTTTTTGATTAATAAGTAGTGTTCTAATTGGCTTTGCTCTTGTTACTCTAAGCCTAATGCTGGCATGTTCTTATTCCTCTTTGGTATTACATCTACATATTGTAATCTTCAGATTTACATGCAGCTGCAGTGCTGGGGCAAGAAACCATCATCAACTAGTTATAAAATAAAATGGACTTCTACTTTTTTTTTACCTTTAATCTACAGCAGCTTTATATGTAAGGGCTATTTTCCACAGTAATAGAGCCTTCAAAAAGAAAGGAACAGTCGGGGGGGTGGTATTGTGAATTGAAAATTGGCAAGTAGGAAAACGTTGTTGAAGCGAATATGGTTATTTATGTAAGGGAGAGTGCTGTCTGGTCAAGGACCTTCTTCAGTGCAAAAACAAGATAGTAAGAAAAGGAGGAAGCCATAAACAAAACGTACAGGGACACAAATCTGAGGGAGGCAGTGATGAGAACCGAACCTGGCTGCTGATTGATGAGGGTGGGTGGGAGTGTTCATTCCAGCAAACTTATCTGAGTGGGGACCTGCTCCTGGGAAACGAAGGGAAAAAGGGGAACCAAAAATACACAGACACAGACCTAAGAAAACAAAAGTGGAGACAATGACAAGAAACAAACCAGCCAGGCACAGTAATTGATGGGCTAGCCAGAAACCACAGGCACCACTTCCAGGAAGATCAGCCTGGTTTTTGCATCTGATGAGGCTGTAAACCAGGGGGGACCCCACACACTGGGCTGGGAGGGGTGCGGCGGGGGAAGGGTAGCAGCGGGGGCCACAGTGGGGGTAGGCAGAAAGGGGTATAAGAGGGGCTGGTTGTGTGTAAAACTGGGCTGGTCTGTACTGTTGTCTGGCTGAGCCTTTCACCGGATTGCCACGGTCTGTCCTGTCTTCTTACATCTTCCTATTAAATCTTTTCTTAACGTTCTCTCTGCATAATCTCACTCTCTACCCCACGTACATGTGTGCTGCAAGGATGAAGTGCCAGGTACTGATGAGCACTGTGTGTGTGAGTGGACAGGGCCGCAGCTACTGGAGTGAGAGGGGATGTCAGCTAGTCGCGTGGGTGGGGGTCTTGGCTTCCAGCTGCGGGGTGGGGGCAGAGATGGTGAGTGTCCTGCTGCTGCAGGGGAACTGTGTGAGTGAGGGGCAGAGTGCCGGTGGCTGGAATAGGACCGTGGGTCACAGCCCATGTGCCTGGTGGTGCCAGCTGCTGGGCTTGGGGGGGGGGAGGGGGGGAAGGCGGCGAGTGTCTTATCTTCCTCAAACCTGTCGTGCACATGTACTGACTGGCAAACTTCAGGCTGGGCCAGCCGGTGTGGCAGGGACCTGTGTGAGGGGTATGAGGGCCTGGGGTCTGGGCAGGGGTGTTGGGTGGACAAAGGGAGCCGTGCTGGTACTTGAGGGAGCCATGAATGTGTGTGTACTTGTGAACCTGGAGAGTGCCAAGTGTGTGCCTGCGCTAGCGACCTTCTGCCTCTGCCAGCCGAAGAAGAGAAGGGGACTTGGCGCTCTGCTTGAATTTTGTGTGAGTCCTCCGTGTAGGTGCTGTTGAGGGCAGCACCTTGTCTGTGGCAGGCTGTGTGACCCGCTGTGTTAGTGTTCTGTGTGTGTGCCACTGGAATATATGCTGGGCTCTCCTACTGGTTGAACCTGCCAAAGGGAAAGCGGCAGCCATGTCTGTCAGCCTGAGCAGAGACCCCGGGGCTGGGCTCCAACAGCCAGGCCAGGGACAGTCCTTGCCAGAGTGGCTGGGAGAGGCAACCACTTCGGACATCCCTCAACAATTTATACTTTGTCAAATTTTAAGTAAAGATGTCTTAAGTATTTCTGGTTGTGGCAGTGATACTACGTGCTTTTAGAACTTGGCTCATGGTACTCAGGAGCAGAATGTGAGAGATCTCTGTCAAATGGTTTAAGTTCAATGGGGTGGACGTCCTTAAATTTCTAAAAAGAAAATTCTATTGTTCTTGATCTTACAAATAAATAAATAAGTAAAGCTTCTTCTGCTTAAGTAAAATATGCTATCACACAGTGTTGCTTACACTTAATATGTCTCTGGGACTCTATATTTGTGTGCCAGTACCTGAGCTAAAGCGTAAAGGAGACTTGAAAAATAAACCAATTGTCAATGTTCTGTTTCAGACTGAGAAAATTAATGGGATCCTATTGAATTTTAAAATCTACATAAATTAATAGGTCACTGTGGTTTTAAGTGGAAATACACAGCTGTGTTTAATTTGTGTCCGGAAAAAAAGTGTTGATATCTGTTACCAGAGTTTGCAGGTGTTCTTTGCTGGACATGTAAAAATGCCTTCATTCTTGTAATGTAGCCATTCAGGTAGAATGTCCTTGTCCTCCCTGTTTTCACAACAGTTAATTTACTTAGTTTATTGTAATTGACTTTTGTGAAAGAACGTCATGATCCATTCTCCTTCTTGACATTAAAGGTTGTATTTTACTTTGATCTGAAAACCTTTTTCTGTCCAGACCACCAGGAAGATCTGGTGGTGTGTTGCTCTGCGCTAATTTATCGGGAATTCACTGTTGCAATGCATTTTTGTTGTTAGATTTAAATAAATTGATAGATTGGGCTAACCTTACTTTTAATTCATTCCTTGCAGCCGATTTATTTTGCACATTCCAAGTGAAGAAAGAGACAATGCAATCAGAGTGTGTTTTCAGATTGAACTTGCCCATTGGTTTTACTTGGATTTCTACATGCAGAACACACCAGGATTACCTCAGTGTGGGATAAGAGATTTTGCTAAGGCTGATATCCTTTTTATTACTGTGATTGTTTTCTGTCTTGGTAGATAAAGTGCAAACTGAATATTGTTAATGAAATTTCATACTTGCAGCAGGAAAATGTCAGTTCATGTGTTGGTAATTAAAAGTTAGTATTGCTAGGTATGTGATTTTTATCTGTTCATTGCTTCCACAGTTTGTGGCATCCACAAAAGAGATGTTTCTCACACTGCTAAAGAACTATGGAAAAAGGGTAGTTTCTGATCTCTGAGGATTTTTTCTCATGATTGTGCTTTGGCAGACTAGGTGGGTTGTCAAAGATGAGCTGTTGGAGCTTGTGCTGATTTTGGCTGGGATAGAGTTCATTCTCTTCATAGTAGCTGGTATGGGGCTCTGTTTTGGGTTTGTGCCGAGAACAGCGTTGATAGCACAGGGCTGTTGTCGTGACTGCTGAGCAGTGCTCACACAGAGTCCAGGCCTTTTCTGCTTCTCACCCCACCCCACCAGCCAGCAGGCTGGGGGGGGCACAAGGAGTTGGGGGGGGACACGGCCGGGACAGCTGACCCCAGCTGACCACAGGGATATTCCACACCATACGGTGTCATGCTCAGCAAATAGAGCTGGGAGAAGAAGGAGGAAGGGGGGAAGGGGGGGGATGTCCAGACTGATGGCGTTTGTCTTCCCAAGGCCTTCCCAGAGATGGCTGAACACCTGCCTGCCAATGGGAAGTGGTGAATGAATTCCTTGTTTTGCCTTGCTTGTGTGCGTGGCTTTTGCATTACCTACTAAACTGTCTTTATCTCAGCCCACGAGTTTTCTCACTTTTACCTTTCCAATTCTCTCCCCCATTCCATTGGGCTTAGTTGCCAGCTGGGGTTAAACTATGGCATAACTCTTCATGGTGTTTTATCTCCTTAATTTAATCCCTTTCCAAGGATTAATTAGTGGCATAAACGTTAATGTAGCTGAAGGTGGTATGTGTTCCCCCATGGGCTGTGCCATGTATTTCTTAGAAGTACTGAAAGTTGCTCCTAGAAACAGTTCTGTTTGTAAGGGAGAGGATGCATTTTTACTGAATTCATATGGTTGGCCTCTGTTTTTTTTCATTGCTTACAAGGGCTGCTGGAATGTACACTATCTAGTCCTTGCTGGAGGAAAAACTTGTGACTTTCATCCAGCAAGTGTTTTATTTGTAACCTTTTCCTATATGTTCTTGGTGTGGGATTAGAGTATTGCTTCTAATTTTCATGATAATACTGGTTTCACTACACAACATACTTCTCTGTTAGTTGATTACATTAACTTGAAATGCTACAGCTTTTAACACTAAAGTGTTAGAATATGATAATTTTCTGTTGCTTGATATTATGTAGTTATATTTTATTTATTTTGGCTATGTTTTTAATTATAAATGTATTTTCAGACCAACAGAATTCTTCTAGTAATTGTAGGCAGTGCAGGAAAAATACAATGCAATAGATGTTACTTGTTCATTACATCTGTCCCTCTCCAGCTCACATTCGCCAGAAAAATTAGGTTTGCTGCAATGTGGTATTTTTAAGTACTCTGCTACAGAATATTTTTTTATTGGTAGTGTAATTTTATATATAATACATAATATTAATACTTTTATTAAGGACTTGCATATTTGCTTTCAAAGTTTTAGAGTTATAAATGTTGTTCATGTTTTCTCTGCATGGTGAGTTTTGGTAAAGTGTGTTAGAACTTAGATCTCTGTAATTTGATGTCATTAAAACTAACTGTTTTGCACAGTAAATACTTAAGTACAGATTCTGTACTGTAGTCTAACAAATGATTTTGGGAAATATATATCTCCAAGCAGGAGATGAAACTGTATTTTTGTCTGTCTCATTTCAAAATGAAAAAAATGTGTTTAAGAATAACATATATTCAAAGTAACTGTTATGTGAATACGTTTTCTTTAGAATTAGGGGAGACCTTCCTTGAAACAAGCAGTGTTGCACTGTCTCCCCCCCCCCCCCCCCCCCCCCCCCCCCCAAATAGGCTTGTATGAGAATTACCAAATTACGTGATGCTTTGTGACATTTGGAGTTTGGTAATGGATTATTCATAATATTTTTACTTCCAAGAGAATATGTCTTGAAAGCACTTAGGGGGAGGGAGTGTGGTTATTGTAAATGTTAAGTGGGTATCTTCTGTATGTCTGTGTGTGATCTGAAACTGGATGCTTAAGTTTATCTTCCTTAACATGCTGTTGTACTCTTCAGTCACTGTCCTTTTTTACTGCCTCAAGGTGAAGATGTACAAAAGGTTTTAGATGAGTGGAAAGAATACAAAATGGGAGTGCCAACCTATGGTGCAATTATTCTTGATGAGACACTTGAAAATGTAAGTACGGAAATAGTTGTGAAGGGCTAGAGCTAAGGATGGCATAATGTTGGCAGAAGTAATCTTTTTGTTGTTTATGTTTTTCATCTGGAGGAAAAAAAAGTGCTTCACATTCACAAAGACCTTGCAGGTACTTGACACTGTTGAGTATGTACAGAAATATAATATGGGAGACAGTACACAGACTTCCACTTGCTTTCCTACTCAGTTTTGGTTTTTTATTCTAAGTTGCATGATCCCATAAAAAATTTCACAGTTCTTGCTGGAACACAGAAAACCTAATGAGTTCCTTCCTCCAGGCTGAAGTATCTTTTGGGAGAAGCAAGGGAAGGTGAAGGGAAGACGTTAATAGAAATTGGTTACAATAGTGGGTGTTTGACAGTTGCATTCCCTTGTGTTTTGCAGGTTCTTTTGGTTCAGGGCTATTTAGCAAAGTCTGGCTGGGGATTTCCAAAAGGGAAAGTAAATAAAGAAGAGGCTCCTCATGACTGTGCTGCTAGAGAGGTAAGTTATATTTGATTCCCTTAAATTTAAGCTAAAGAAATTTTTCTGAGAGCTGGATATATGCGTTAGATGAAAAGACATTTTGCTTTGGTATCTCTTTATTGAAATCATGTAAATAAAAAGTCTATTCTCGTAGGAGTTGTCTGCTGTAGCTTTTCAGTGCTTTTCTGAGTTCCAGAGTGATAATAAGGGTGTGATTATATAATTTAAAATTAATGTTCAATGTTTTTAACTTTTTGCACTAACTTGCTAAGTTAAGTACTATTTTTAAAGTTCTCTGCTGAACTATCAATTTACTTCTAAGTATTTTTGGTGTTTGGGAAATCTTATATACTTTGTGGTTTTGGAATATTAATTTCAAGGGCCACTGTAACTGTAAAAAGGTAGAAGAATAGGAATTTAGCTTACGTATACTTGGCTATGTAAACAGGCTAAAGAGTTGAGTTGGAGGTTGTAGAATATTACGTAAAAATTATGAAGAGCTCTACTTTTCTATTTTTTTAGTGATGCAGGAACAAGGAGCAGTGTATATAGCAAGGAAAATCTGAAAACTAAAATCTATGGGATTTGTTGCTGATGGAGACCTAGATATATAGTGAAGCTACATATTAAAAATAGCTTGTAAAAGACTATTATTGGTATAAATTCAATGTTCATGTAACATAATAAATGCAGAATTTTTTAGAGGGAAAATTAGGATGAGTGAAAGTAGTAAGATGCGTTAGTTTTCTTCATGGTTGGACTGAATGAGTATCTGAGAAACCATGGATATTTTTTTTAAATATACCTATCAAAGATGCATGAATGAAAAAAATCCGTATTTCTGATTCCATGATGGTGCTTTCCGTACCACTCATATTTAATATGGACTTGGAATAGCAAAATAAGGTGCTAGATCTTGACATTGCACTATTATGTGATGGACACACATGAAATACACTTTCATGTTAGCAGGTACTGATTTCTGAGCGTAGAACATTATTTATATAAGTGACTTGCCAAAGAGTGAAACACCTGAGCTACAGATGCAGTGGGCTGTCAATGTGGAACTTAAGGGCTGGGAAGGATGAGCAGAGACTTAGTAAGGTTAACTTGATTATTCAATGCATGTCTCTTTCCCCCTTCCCCATAAATAACTTGTTCAGATAAACATTTACTAGTAAGGTGCTTTTAGGGTTGGTCTAAAGAACTGACTGAAGGGAGAGGAGACTATAAAAATACATGGACCACAACAGAGTGGACAGGACAAACTAGGTGTTAACTGCTTCAGGAAGGAATGATGTGAAGTATGACTTCCTCTTTACTTCAGGTTATGCTAGCAAAAGCATTCAAGTGAGCACAGTTATAACTGGGAAAAAACATTCTCTCTCTTTTTTTTTTTTAAATTTTATTTGGAGAATTGATTTAGATTACACTAGTGAACAAAACTGTTGCTATGATCTTTTCCATCAAGGTAAATTGTCATTGTGGGTAAACTGGCAAATTCTTCAATGCTTACATGTGGCTGGAATCAGGATGTCCGTAATATCTGTGCATAAATCTATAAATCTTTTAACTGCCTTTGCTGGAGTCAGCACAGGTCTAAAACCATAAACTGCATTTGTGTAAGGTCTAATTGAAGAGGTCTTCACTGGGTAGTGCTTGTATGGTTCAGTAGTATTTTAGAAGCTGATGAGAGCAAAAATGAAATGGATGATTCTCTTGGTACAAGGAGTTTCTACAATGAATTCACCTGAATCATCTGGAAAGATCATTTAGGAAGGGAAAACATTAGTGTTAGTAGCAAGAATAAGTATAGCAGAAAAGTGTATCTTCTCTTAATTGAGATTGTGTGGTGGGTTTTTATGTGGGTGTCGTGGTTTAACCCCAGCCAGCAACTAAGCACCACGCAGCCGCTCACTCACTCCCCCCATCCAGTGGGATGAGGGAGAAAATCAGGAAAAAAAATAATAAAACTCCTGGGTTGAGATAAGAACGGTTCAATAGAACAGAAAAGAAGAAACTAATAATGATAACACTAATAAAATGACAAGGGTAGTAATAAAAGGATTGGAATGTACAAATGATGCTCAGGGCAATTGCTCACCACCCGCCGACCGACACCCCGCCAGTCCCCGAGCAGCCATTCCCTGCCCCCACTCCCCAGTTCCTATACTAGGTGGGACGTCCCATGGTATGGAATACACCGTTGGCCAGTTTGGGTCAGGTGCCCTGGCTGTGTCCTGTGCCAACTTCTTGTGCCCTGGCTGGGCATGAGAAGCTGAAAAATCCTTGACTTGAGACTAAACACTACTGAGCAACAACTGAAAACATCAGTGTTATCAACATTCTTCTCATACTGGACTCAAAACACAGCAATGTACCAGCTACTAGGAAGACAGTTAACTCTATCCCAGCTGAAACCAGGACAGTGGGGTTTTTTGGTTGGTTGGGCAGGGGGTTGGTTTTTCCCCTAAACTCTGCTATTCTTAATGTAGTTAGATGGGAAGATGGCTTGCTTTTTATTTTGATAGAAGAGGAGTTGTATGTGCTAATGTGAAGAATAACTGGTCAGTTACTTGCTTTGAATTAAAGACTTCTTTTTTTTCATATTTGTGCTTAATTTCCTCTGGGTTTTCAAAAATTGAACAACCATTTTGCTGATGCCAGTATATACATCAGTATTTTGCATAACATACTTTGAGTATTTCCTGCTCTTACTATTTTATATGCAGTTATTTGATTCTGTTTTTTATTATATGTACCCACAGGAGATGGGGTCGTAGAGGAGGTTTTACTGAAGATCCTGTCCCTCTTTTTAATCCTAAATCTGTTTTTAAAAAATTTAGCTAAGGACTTCTGCCTTTGGATTTTTGGCAGTGGGGCTTAATAGCCCTGGAGTTAATATCCAGTTCTATGAGTGATTAATTGTTCACATGCATGTTCCACTCTCTGGGCAGAAATGTTTTGGACAGTGGGATCAATCCTGCATGTTTTCTGAGTACTTGTATTTCCTGTGGAGACTTTGAGGACTAGGAAGTTTCTAAAAATAAGTATTTACTTAGTAAGCTTAGAGGCATGATCTGATTTAAGCTATTAGGTGTGTTTGACATGAATCTTTTTATATTATAAATTTTGTATATTTGAGAATGTTGTCACAAGTAAATATTTCAATGTAAGGCTTTGAGTAACCTGATCTAGTGAAAGGTGTCCCTGCTCATGGCAGAGGGGTTGGACTAGATGATCTTTGAAGGTCCCTTGCAACCCAAACCATTCTGTGGTTCTATGATACTTCACGGCAAGACCATAAAATATGCAAAGAAAATGCTCTTTTAAAATATCATTGTCTTTCTAGTAATCTCCAGCAGGTATAACATTCCTGTTTTTTTCTTTAAAGTAGCTGACAATGCAGTTTTAAATTTCTTTGTTAGCGTGAATATGCAGTTTGAATTTTGTAATTAGAGTTTTGCTACGCTATTGCTGGGTTTTGTTACTAACGTAAAAATGATTATATGTATTGGGGGTAGAAGGTTTTTGAAGTAGAAGGACTGTTGAAAGAGAAGAAAAAATGAGATGCAAGTAAAAGTTGCTAGAATTTGAAGATGTCTTTGCTCCCCAAATAGTAGTTTTTGCTGTGAATAAGATTTCCATGCATCCAGCAGCATGGAGGAGCAGCTAGAGACTCCTCATCCATATTAATAAATTGCTACATGAAGGTGTAATAGAGGTGTTTCAATTTTTTTTTACAGGTCTGTCTTAGAGAAATATAAAGCACATAGGATCTTAGATACTTTTTCCATTATTGAGCATATATCTATGTGTAAAGGCTTGTCTTTCCCAGTAGTGGCCTGCTTTAATGGATAGATCTGAAAAATAGTCATTCCTTCCCTTGTGATGATAGGTTCTGAAAGGATAAATCTGAATACACACACTGATTTAATCTATATGCTTCTCAGGTGTTTGAAGAAACTGGGTTTGACATAAAAGAGTATATTTGCAAAGAAGAATACATTGAGCTACATATTAATGATCAATTAGCACGGCTGTACATCATTCCAGGAGTTCCCAAGAACACAAAATTCAACCCCAAAACTAGAAGGGAAATTCGGGTATGTGTTGTTTGAATCTATAGGAACCTTGTTGTGGAGCTTGGTTTTTTAAAGCTAATGGTCTGTAAAATAATGAAACTACCAAGGATGATGAATACCTCAAATACTAGGTACAAATGGCATCTCTGCACTGTAGGGTCTTGTCAACTTCTTGCAACTCTTCTGCAGACTGATTCTTGACCATCTGTCTGATGTCTCTATCCTGAAAACAACATTAGAGCATACTGTCAAAGTATAATTCTCCCCTTCTTTTCTCTTAGGTGGTGTATGTGTTAAATCATTTCATGTTATTCCTAGTTATAACTGCCTATATAACTATATATTCTTCTGAATATATAGTAATTATTAATTGGTGATATATAAAAGCCTAGATATCAGAAGGAGAAACTAAGGATTGTGTTCTCTCTTTCATGGCTGATACCATCCAGACTTAGAGAATAGTGTATTTTAAGGAGGAGGTTGGGAAGGGGACACAATGGGAACTGTTTTGGATGGTTTGTGTACCATTAGGCTTTTAAAAGGTATCGTGAAAGGGAGAAGCAAAGACTCAGGTAGTAGACTGTTGGAAACTTTGTTCCTGATATCCATAATCTTTGAAGTTTGAATATGTATCTTGTATTGCAATTCAGTTTGAAACAGCTATCCCCATATTTTTCATGTAGATGGTGCTACTGGACAGGGCATCTGGTTTTCTAAATAGGAAAAGATACTTCCAGTTGACTAGACAGGAGTCTCTTAATTTCTTGCATGAGAGACCTGTTTTTCAAAATATGAAGTAAAAGATTATGAACTTTGAGGTTTTTTTAAAATGTACAGTAAATACCGCCCTTTGTATAATGGTGACAATCTGCATGGGGGTGATGAAGAGTTCTTACAATGACAGATTTCTGTCTCCCTGCTGAAACAATCTTCATCTGATCTAATACAACTAGGTGTGCTGTTTGTGTATTCCCTGTAGAACTATACTGAAAACCTGTTCAGTTTGTAACTTATTTCCATAATATGCATCTTATCTGGACTTGGGGCTTTGAGGCTAGGTTCTGCAATAGAAAAGCTCATGTGGATTCTTCTATGTGTGTATATTCAGAATTCCTGATTTTGTTCTCATTCTGCAAAGCATACAGCTTTAACAATTAAAACTATAATATATAAATTATAACACATGTTCTGTCCTTTACCCGTAGGTTGTTTTATAACAAACTGAAACTTGCTCTGCAAACTAAATCCCCTTCTTTCTGATAATTTTTGAACTAGTATTGGTGGTCTAGTTTTGATGGCATTTTAAATAAAAATAGCAAGAATAGAGTAACTCTGAAAGTTAGTTAAAGCCTCTACCTTTATTTATGGCACTAAGTGTGCAGTGGTTTAATTTGGTTTTTGAGACCCTTATTCACAATTTAGTTGCTGGATAATACCTTTCATATTTTAGGTGCCATATCTTGCAATGAGTATGTGCTGTGCCATCTCTTACTCTGCAGCTGCAGTCAGAAGAATGACCCCATTGTTAATTAACCTTTAGTGAAAAACCCTGTTGTGGTCTGTTAATTAAAGTCTTCCATTGTCATTTTTTTAATTGAGGGAAATAATTGTGGTTGAAACACATTTGTAACATTCTGTAAGGCTATAGTAGTGGGTGTTTTGATTTTATTTCTTGTTTTTCTAGAATATTGAGTGGTTTTCCATCAACAAATTACCTTGCCACAGAAATGACATGACCCCGAAGTCCAAGCTGGGTTTGGCACCTAACAAATTTTTTATGGCAATTCCCTTCATCAGGTATGTCTGAGATGAGACAAATGCTAGGCCAGTGCCTTTCAGACATGTTTAATTCCTTTAGATTTGTTTTAGTAAGCAGATCTTGTTGCACTTCTTGCTCACAGGCCATTGAAGGAATGGATTTCCCGAAAGAGTGGAGATTCCTCAGATAGCGACAATGGATTTTCATCTGCATTGAACACACCCTCTAAGCCCAACTGGGAAAAAGCTAGGTAAGAAGCAGGTCAGTTTAACACCTCTATATTCTTTCTATAAAACACTGGTCATGCAAAGCTGTTTGTCCTTTCTCTTGGTCTGAGTATTTGTGTTCCAGTAATAGAATGGGTTAAGAAAAAAAAAGTTGTGTCCATATCTCATGGGACTGTAAATAGGATGAGAAGTTAATTAGTGTCATGATACACTTTTTTGGTAAGTTCTGACATGTGTCAGAACTGAGATTATTTCCTGAGTCCTGTCTATAGGAATCCAAAAAACAGAAGCTAAAACAAGTAGGTAACTTACAATGCTTCAAGTTCAATGCTTTTGTTACTTCCACAGAGGAAAAACAGGACTCTCTAAAGTAGGACTGTAAGGTACTATCAGAAGTAGCTAGCTAGATAAAACCTGTGGGGGTTAATAGGGGAACAAGTGCTCCGGCTTTTGATTCAGCTGAGCTAAAAGCAGAAGAGCAAACTTTAAAACCTGTAGTCCCAAAGAGAAGAACATGCTCCAGTAATTCGAGTCAGGTCAGAACTAACACTGAGAACAACAGGACAAATGCTAATGTGGACCTAGCTTGCTGTCTATGCAGAGCATAGGTTTCATACCAGCAGGCAAAACAAAGCTGGGTGAATGCAGTGAGCATTATTAATTTCCACACTAGGTTACTTAAGCTTGTCTTCCAGGTTTTTCTCAAAAAGCAGAAAATTCATTCGTATTTCTCTTCTGCTATCAATAGGTTTGAAGTTGTGTTGTAAAACGTTTGTTTTCCTGTACTAGATCCAAACTCCGCTGTAGTCATCATGTGCTTACAGATGGCTTTTCAGGAGAGCAGTGGGTGAAGCCAAAACAGCCACAGAAGCCATATAATCATCCTGAGATGTCTGAAGTTTTGAAAATAAAGGTATGTTGTTTCTTAGGCAAACATATGCATCTAAGCTATTTAACATATGTCTTTGTTCATAAGAGTTCCTCTCTGGAATGAAAATAGTGGATTTTATCACCATAGCATGCAAAAATAAAAATGTGGGGGGGGGGGGGGCAAAATCTTGGGGATTTTCAGATTTATCTGGCATTAGAGGTGGTGGGTATCAGGTGGCAGTTGTGTTGTTTCAGGTATAGATAGTAATTACTACTCACCATTTTGGTGTCCTCCGTGTACCATTTTGAAATATTTTGGGTACTATTAATATATATGCATCAGTGTATGGGAACTCACTGAACTGAATTTATTTTGTGATACAGTGTCTGTGATAGCACAAGAGAGACTGAGTAACAGCTGATGACTCTTTGTAATTTGAGAATATGTTTGGTTAATTTCAGTGTGTTTCAGTTTGTCTACAGAAGATACTGTTCATGTGTTTTGAGGTTATTTGGAGGTTACTTTAAGTAGGAAGAGTCAGTGCAGTGATGTTCAATGCTGCCATTTAAATTCTTCTCTTTGCTACATTTTGCACTTTATGGCAGGGTCAGACCTTGAAGACCAATGGCAGAAAGCAGTATCAAGACACTTTTAGCCAAAAGAAGCGAACAAATGGAGTCCACAATCAACCAGTTAAGCAAAACTATACCTTGGTAAGAAACATGCAATGATTAACAGGTTCCAGTAATGCTTAACAAATCTTCAGGCCGATGTCCTGCTGAAACAAAAGTAGAGTGCATATCTAACAAAAGTATATTTGATCAGAATATTTGGTATGTATTTGTACAAATATGACATTTCTTACCTTGTATGCATATACATCTATAGACAAGCATACTAAACTTCAAAGTTTGCATTTTGGAAGGAAGTCTTATTTTAGCAGTTGAAAATGTCATCTGTTTTCAGTAGACAATCTTGCAGCTTTCCAGGTACCTGTCAGGTAATAGCCTACTGTAGTGTGTCATTAATAATAATTCAGTGTAGTACCTGTCTTATTTATGTATGGTATATTATTGTAAGCATGGAGTTCTGTTATGCAGCAGTTAGATACAAAGTGGTAATGCATACGCTTATTATTTCCCTTCTCTCTAGTGAAAATATTGAGATGCAGACTTGACTTGAACACCAGAATCTCATATGGTTTTTTAATCATACAGTAGAACTGCAGCGGTCTGTAAATTCCAGTATGATATTCTTGGTTTGTTACCTTTTCCTTGCAGTAACTGATTGTCTTTGTCCCCACCATTCTGCTGGCTGGGAGAAGGCTCACTGAGATACCTCTCTCTTTTTAATACAATGTCTTTTTGATTCCTCCCCTCCCCACCTCCCCCATTCTTTACGGCTCTCCAATTCTACTTTGTTGGCTCTTGTGCAGCAGTGAGCCCCAGTTCTCCATGCAGCTCAGCTGGCTTGTCCAGGCTTCAGTTTTTCTTGTTTACTGCCTCTAAGCTAGATGTTTCCCATTCTGGCTTGTGATTATTATCTTCTCTCTGTTTTTCATGTGAAAGTGCAGAACCATTTACTCCTGTAAAATCCTCAGTATAGCAAGAAATGGTTAGCATTTGGGTCTAAGTGTAGAAAAATGAAAAGTTGAAGAATTGACTGCCCAGAAATTTTGACTGTGTAGAAAAAACTATAATGGGAATCTGTAGGATCTTGATGGAAACAAGTAGAACTGTTAATACTCCACAGTTACTTTGTAGGCTTTTTACAGACTTTGTGAAATACTTCTGTGGTATTTCATATGCATTTTCATGATTGTCAGTCTTTTGAAGTTTAAATATTTCATGTCCCAGTGATAATTTTGTAATACAATTTGGAGGCCAGGGAACTCTTAATTCTCACAGAGTGCAAAGGGCAATACTTTTCTCTGTATTTATACTTACAGCAGCATACCTGGGGCTAAAACTTAACTCTTCCCTGGAGAGTTCTAAGTTTGTGTCTCTAATGCATGCTAATTTAATTGGCAGTAGCAGTGTGTTTGCAAATACATTCCCCTTGCCTTTTGGGACAAGCCGACTGAAGAACGGGCTTATGCATGTGCAACTTTTGATTCCACACCATCATATGAAGACCTTTCCAGCTTAAAACATTTATAAAGTACTCAAAATTTTTCCCTAAAAGCCCGCATTTTAAAAATTATTTGTTGACTGTTAAAAGGTTGCATGCTTCTGAAAGACTTCTGGACTTGAAGCATGATTACTAGATAAAATAACATGACAGAATTCATGCTGAATTACAAGTAAAATAATTCACACATCAGGAGGTGTGTTAAAGCAAATACAACCAGCATGCCTGTTAGCTGATGCTTAAGCTATGCCCCTAAGAAATGGAAGCCATTTTTAATGAATTGTGTAACATATGGTCATTCTCTTAAACAGAAATGTGAAAAAAGGCTTCATCCAAGAAGACTTCAAGATAATTTTGAAACAGGCAAGTACGGTCTGAATTTTCATCCACTGTCATGCATTACAGGCTGAAGGCACCTGAATAATGGTGGTCTTTCCTTGTATGCTAACCTACCAAATGTTATAAAGCTGTATTTTCTAAGGCAGTCTGAGGGGCTTGGGGTGGGGAGTTTGGGGGGTTAACTTCCTGTGCTGCTTCATGTTGGTTTTGCAGTTCTCCTTAATTAAGACTGTCAGATTATACCAGGTGGCTGAGTAAAAAGTAACTGAAAGCTTGTTTAGGAAAATAGCATCTGAGTCAACACAATGCTGGTAACTGAGTGTTGGTTCAAGGCTTTCTGTCCAGCTAGCAATAAGCTGCAGTTGATATTGGACTACTCTGGAGAGTGCACACAGTTCTTTACTTACTGCTCAGAAAATCAGCCGTATTTCTTTCCTCCTTATTAAGAAATAACTTGCAAAACAGCACCTGTGGGTAAAACTGGCTATTGACAGTGTCTTCAGATTGCTGTGACTTTTAAGATTTGTTCTAGCCACTAGATGACTTCTAAATATGGCTGTTTGAGTTACCGTTTTCTGTTTATGACCAGACATACACATTTTGTCATAAATATTAATTGAATATATATTTGAGGTATGGCTTTTTATTGATACTCTTATCGATAACCATCTATTTAAAATTTTTTATGCTTGTTTCTCTTTAAGCAGATGCAGCATACGACATGTATTGCTTCAGTGAAGACCCACTGCCAGAACATGTAGAGGGACATTCTGTGGCATGGAATGGCCATTACAAATTTGCTTTCTCATCAAGAGCTTTCTTGAGTTTCAAGTTTGACCATGATGCCATAATGAAAAGTTTTGACCTCTGACAGCAAACTTAATGGGAACAAAAATCAGACTTGCCTGTTGCAATTGAGGGGGTTTCTTATCCAGCCTTACTCTTTCTCAGGAGTTTTGTTTTTTTGTTTTTTTGTCTTTTTTTTTAAATGCAATGCAGGGACTGACTGGTGGTTTGGAAGGGTTTGTTCTTTTTGCAGTATGGCAGTGGCACAGTCAAGTGTTGCACTTTAAATGCAGTACAGCCTTTTTCCACAAAAGTACCTTTCCAGTGTTCAGTTCACTTGTTCCTAGCTGTGCATTAGAGGGCATTCTTTTTCCTTTGGTTTTTTTATTAACTTGCTGTGTGTTTTGTAGAATGTCATTGACTTTTTTTTTAACTGTTGAGTATACCTGCTTGCTAAACTTCAACTGCTCTGATGTAAATTATTGGACTTGTTAGTCATTATTGCATAGTACATTGCAATATTACAGCAGTGGCAATGAAACTGATACTCAGAGGACTCCTCTGTCCTAGTGATTTTGAAACCAAGTTGCACATTTCAAACCTAGCCTCAGCCTGTCATCCTTTGTGTGTCCTGGTTGCTTCCCCAAAATACCTTCCCTCCTTCACATTGATAGTTTCTGTTGGCTGGCAATCAGTAGTACTTGGAGTCAAATCTATAGCATGTTGACTTCTTGTACCTACTCTGCCTCTGTCTTCAGTTAGGATACACAAACTGGGTAGGACTTAGCCATTCAAAGTGTCTAGCTTCAACTCTTATGCAGTGTCCCCAGCTGCATAAGAAGGAAGTTGCAAAGTTTTGTGTTATCCCAGCTGCAGCTGCTTTCAGAAAGGAAAAGCTTAAACTTGCCTGTGAGAGGTTACTTGTGTAGAATTTATACTGAATGTAAATAGGCCTCGAGATCTTGCTGAGGAGGAAGGCAGGTGCATGGATAATAGAGTCATTGTGTGACACTAAACGGCTTAATCAGGCTTGCAATAACTATTCTAAGGGTGTCCAGTATTGTATTCTGTGCTGTTGTCCTCAAATCTCTTGTGTAGTGTATGCTCTGTATATATCCAGTAGTACTGAATTGCACTTGCAGTTAGCATTTAAATGATGTAGCCTCAGTTGTTTTCAGCTACAATGCTTTCTTAGTAAAAATATAAAAAATTTGGGGGGGGGCGGGGGGGGTGGGGAGTAAGAGTTGAGGTGACAAACTGTTAAATCACCTTCATGTTTCACATTAAGGGGTTTTGAACACGTGCTTTGCAGTTAAGAGAAATGCACTGAAATAACTTGTCACAGCAGCTTGTGGCAGCAAGAATGTTGTCCCAGATTTAAAAATGGACTTTTCTCTAAAGTAAAGGCAATTGGTAATTTCATAGGTTGAATGAACTATGCTATGCCCTTGTCTCATCACAGTGTATGGTCATGCACTGGGTCTTTATGCAACTCGTGTCATCCAAAACCAAAATCCTGGTCTTCCTTCAACCACCCTACTTCATCTACCCTACCTGATGTGTTACTTAGTGCTTTTCCTCAGAAATAGCTTTAGAACCATCTCCTGGTTTATTTATCTGTCTGGCACCAGGTGATTTGGGACTATAATGCTGTAATAGTCTTGGTGATGGGAACGCTGGACTTATCAGTCAACAGGAGAAACAGACTGCAGCATTTCCTCCTTCTGGAGGGCAAGAGTCCTGAGGGCCTTGTCTTTCAAGACCAAATTATGAAATAGCTCTTGCTTTGTCTCACTTTGTTGTTTTTTTTTTTAAAAAAAAGGTATCCAAAGGCTGTTCAAAACAGTAAATGGTGAAGAACAGTAATTGAGAAGGTGGGATAATGCTGGAGGAGGTTGTTACTCAGCTTCAGGTGAAAACTAATCTTTAGTTACTTCTTTAGTGTAAGTAGTTGATTTCCCAGCAAAAGTGCCTTTACTCATGGTGAGGCAGAATCTTGTATTTGGATCTTGAGGCTGCTACTGCCGGTGGAGTTAACAAGACTCTCCTAAGGCATGATTAAATACCAGGCTGTGGAAATCTTTAAGTTGATGTTTCAAATAAATTACAGTTATATTTCATCTATATTTCATGTGAAGTAAGGGGGATACTGATGAAACAGTGAACTTGCAGCTTCTGTCAACTGTTTGGGAAATCATGTCCCAGACAGAGGAAGTCTTTAGAATGAAGCAAGTGTGTCCTATGAATAGGAGGTGCTAGCTGCCCTCTGTATTCACTGGGTCATTTTTTTCTTTAGTGAAAGGTTGGTTCAGCATAAGAGAAATTGGTTCCTTCATTAAGCAACCCAAAGTGGGGCTTATACATATGTCATTTTAGTAAACCTAGCCTTAATGTGAGTTGCAAATAAATGTGATAAATATGCAATAACTTACTTCTATGTATAAGGGTACTGTTTCTTGTAGTAGCATTGCTTTCTGCTTTCTCAGTAAGGTTTCTAGAACAATGTACGTGTGGTGGCATGTGATCTATCTACCTTATGGGTTCCACCGTGCCCTGCACTGTGAACATTTTGAATCGTTTACTATTGTTTATGTTCTTATTTCACCATTCTTTTATAATTAAGTATATTTCTAAGTTTAGAAGTACAGTTTACATTATCTTCTGTAAAACAGTGAAGAAATAACAAGTGAGATACAGAATTTAGTTCCCTGAATTTTTATTTTATGGGAGCTAGACACAGAGAAACAAGTAACTGTTTGCATGTCAGACTCAAGAGCTGATGTTAAGATACTTGAAAAACAAACATTGCTCAATTTGAGAATGCTTGCCTGTAAGGGGTTATTCAGATTATGAATGGTCATTCAATGTTCTTGAAATTTAAGAACTCATGGAATAAGTGAACATTTAACAAAGAAACCTACAAATATTTGGGTGCTGGGAATCTAGTACAAGTCTGCAGTTTCTAGTACTACATAAACTCCCTGCTTCAGTGTGAAATTTTTAGTATCTCTCCTTTACAGAATGCTCTGAACTTTGAACTCTGAAGAGTGATCTGCCTAATTGAATGATGTATGTTCTGTGCTGAAATGCAATTAACATCAACTCCTTGTACATGCATGCTTTTCAAAGTAGCTGTGTCTTACATAGTTTGAAGTCTGGAAACGGTACTGGGAATAAGAGGGGAAATGGCTTTATTTATTGCACAATCAAAGTATTTTCTTTAACACAATATAAGTTGTTTAGACAAACCTTGCATAAATAGTTTCTAACAAAATTTTGGGCCTAGTGACTGTTCCAGGCTTCTGTGCTGTGCTCCAGCCTTCCTGATTTAATTTGGTGATTTGAGAACAATATTTACTGTGTTTTTCCTTCACCTACCTGTTAGAAAGGAATTTACATTTATAAAACAAGGCAGGCTTTGCGTCTGGCTATTCCTAACAGACTTGCTTTCAGATTGTAATTTCAGATACAAAATTATTTTTTCCAATTTTTACTTTCTGTAGTAGAGTTGCTTTTGTTGACTTGCAGTTTATAGCAGCACTCATGTCATTCTGGTATGAAGAGCAAGAGTCTACATGAAGAATCCAAGCTCTAATATCCTGTGGTGCAAGACAGCACTGCTGCTCCATGGGTGACTGGCTGTCCAGTTGTTGGTCAGTGGGCTGTTTAGTCCTCAGCTATCCATTTTTTTATAAATTCTGAGCAAGAGAGGTTTTTTTCCAGAGGTAAAGTCGGGTGCCTTCATCTTTTAAATCCGAAGTTATACTCAAAATGTGTTAGGAAGCTCAAAATTATTGAGAACTGGTAGAATAACCTCTCTTGTTGATTTAAAATAATTTTATTTACAGAAATTGTCTTGCACTGTAAATGTTAAATAATCTGGTGCTTATATATGACTTCATAATTTCAGATTGTTTTTGTTATTACAATGTTTCAGCTTTTGAAGCAACCAAAATTATTAAAATATGGTCAATTTCTACAGACTAACTGAAGGTGCTTTTACAGTAAATTAGGCTTGGAAATGTCACTACTCTTGCATAATAGGTTTTTGTTCTTACGCATTTATAGCAATAGTGTAGTTCAAGAATGAAAGTAGGCTAAATGCTAGTATTTGCACTGTTCTTAATCCTGTATATAAGCACTGATAGATGCAGTAGGATTTGTGCTGTGTGTGCATTTCACAGTAGATCATGAACCTATAAGGAAGACAACATATGTAGCAATTACATTGGCCATATTCAAGATCATACAAGAGGAAGTATTCTGGATTAGTAATCATCAAAATTTCACAGGGTACAGAATGTTTAAATTTGAATAGGTCCACTATGAAATTTATTGAAAACACTGAGTATTTTGTCATTGTTAAGGATTTATATTGTTGATCAGAAGAACTAGCTTCTAGTTTCGATTATGGGTTACAGTTCAGTGCCTTTAAGAAAATGATTACAGCTCATGGAGAATTAACCATTTTAAAACAAGGCACTTAGAGCTTTTAAAGAATATAGATCCTGGAAACTCAGTTCTCTACAACACACTTTCCACTGTGAGAAAAAACTTACTTTGCAAATTTTTTTAAGCATGTTTGAGCAAAATTACTGAGCTAGGGAGATGAACCATTTGTATCTTGCTGGTTGGGTATGTATTTTTGTTATGCAGGAAAAGTATGCAAAACTGCATGATTAAGAGCTCTCAGCAAATACTTCTCCAGCCTATACTTAAAACGGGATCCTTAAGTAACTTTACTATGTCTGCATGGCACTGCAGTATATGGAAGCTGTAGCTCAGCCCTGAGCAGCAGTTTAGCTGGGTTTGCAAGGCACTTTAACATTAAAAAACAAAACAGACGAAGGTGGGTTCATTAGTTTTGGCATAATGCTAGATTGCTGTAGGTGTTCCAGGACCCAGGCTGACTCAGGTATTGCTGCCCAAAGATAACACTTTTCTGTGCAGCATTGCATGCCTCGCAGAAAATAGGGAGCTGGTGTTCTATTATATGGCTCATGCATGAAGGGTTATGTCTTCCTCCTGTTTGTTTAAACCTCAAGAACTTGATCTGTTTTCCTCACTGGTATGTAAGTGGCATATCAGTGCTAATTAAGCAGGAAGTATGTACAGCTAATAGGGTTAAAACCATGTAAAGTTACAGATTTTGTTCAATTTCCATTATGTTATCTTGAAGAAAGTTTGCATTGGTCAGCTCTTCAATTTTAGTAAATAAAATCTGTAACTACCTGTAACATGCTGTACTGATGATTGTGATTTTGTTATTCACTGATGCAGAAACTGAAGCACACCATTTAAGAGGCTATGACTAAACTGACATTATCTTCTATACTGTAATTTTTCTCTGTAAAATTAAATGACTTGTGTATAAACTTACTGAAGTACTGAAGTATGAATATAAGCATTGCTGATCAGTGTGAAATGTAAAGCCTGTGCTGTGGGTACAGGTTATTCATTCACTGTAGCATGTTTAAATGTTGCCTTAAGCCAATGAGCAGCACTGATTATATATAGTTCCAAGAACAGAAGTATTATTTTTTCAAGTCAATTGTAAAGGTGGACAACGGGCCCACTGAACACAATGGAAAGCAAAAAATTTTTTTTCTAAAAGGTGTTAGATGTACTGGAGAAAGGAAGTATGTGAACTTCAATCAGTGCTCTTGAAGTATTTATGAAATAGCAATTTTTTTTTTGTCCATGTAACTTCTTATTAAAAGAACTGGATGTGTGGAAACGGTTTCATATGTGCCCTTCCATTTCTATAAAGTGCTTGCTGAAGCTGTAGAGGGTTTGGGGCAAGTACTAATGTTCTTGATCTCAGCTCAAACCTGTGATCAGATCTCCAGTGAGTTCTTGCCAACTTTTTATGTCCCTATTATGGGAACTTCCCTGATAGTGTCACACCATCTCCCTCAGTAACTTACCTTGGAGAAGGTCTTTGTGGTACCTTTTAAGTAGATCCATTTAACAATAAGATGGCAAGGTATCGTAAAGCAACCCCCGAGGCAAAGAAACAGCATTAGAAATTTATTCAGAATATAAGAACATTTGTAAAATAAGTATTATAAATGTCTCTGTATAAATAAATGCAGTTTTTACAATTCTATATCAAATAAACACAAAATAGCTATTTTACAGCAGCTAGGAAACTAAAAAGCAGCAGCACATTTAAAGCTAATTCAGTAATGTGAAAAGTTTCTAAAATTACAATGCATGGTACAGTATTAAAGGAGGAGAAAATCCTAATAAAACCAGTGGAACAATACTGACATTAATGCAAGTGTAGTCACATGTGCTTTGCAATAGCTAACAGTACATTCAAGCTGGTGAAGATTTATACATTTGATTAGGGAAAAAAAGTACTTTTTTTCTGAACACATTGTGAAAGACAAAGTTTCATGCATTCTGATGACTTAAAAAAAACACCCTAAGATTAACAAGTGAACAACTTGGGTTCTTTGGCAAGAACCACCTCTTTTTCTTGCTTTGCAAATGTACTGTTTCTGCACCAAGTGTTAAGTGAGTTAGGTTGCTGTGACTCAAGGTGATTTGTGCACTTGTCTAGAGGCTGGTATTTTGGTATTTCAAACAGTTGCGTAAAAGAAGGTGATTCTTTTGGTATTTATCTTCAGGGTTGGTGCCATTTTAACAGGTACATTGGAACTGCAGCTAATTGTTAATATTAAACACTTTTCACAGTAAGAATAAACTTTTTGCCACTTCCCTATTAGTCTTTTCCATTATGCCAACAAATGAAGCAGTAGCCGCTTGTTTAGGCAAAATAACTGGTGGTCTGGTGAACTATAGCTACTGCTGAGGCTGTATGATACCAGTCTAGATTTTTCATCTACAAGCCCTATGGGAAGAGAGGGGGAGTGGCTTACATTTACTGATGATTTATAATTTATTCTAAAACACTTTTAGAGCACAGTTGCCAGGGAACATATGCAGAGATGTAGTAAAACAGCATTCAGTTTATGCAGAATCAGCAACTTGTTAGGCCTGAAAAAGGCACCGAGGGACACTGCAGCTTTTTATGCCTTTAAACCCAGGTGCATTTTATGCTTTCTTAATTTGTATCTTTCCTTTGAAGACAGGTTTCAATTCAAATGCTTTAAGCTTCATTGTATTATGTTTAGCAGCTTCTCTAGCTACCAAGAAATAGAAAAAAATGAACACAAGAGGAAAGCCAGTGCAGCAGTGGTTTCTAGTCACCTTAAGCAAAAGGTATTTCACATGGACAGTCTGAGATGACCTCAAGTTACATGGGTATTTCAGATGCAAGAAGGCAAACCTGCAACTGCATTTTTGCCACAGTCCACAGTGGATAATTTTCTTTGTGTTTCTTCAGAAACAAGTGTGACCAGCTGTGAAGCTTACAGCAAAACCCCACATTCCTGTTGGTGAGAAACTTGGTGGCCAGAAAAGGGAAACACCATAGACTGATACTTGGCAAAACCATAAAGACCGTAAGAAATCAGTGTGCCTGCTCCCTCAACAGATTGGTTTGCAAAATTTTCCATTTGCATTATAAATTAAGAAGTGCAATTATCTTGAGAAAGAGGACTGATCAAAACTAATCCCAGGGCATCACTACCTACAACTTAATTTTGAAATCAGCATTGTTTTCATTTGCTATTGCAACCAGTCACTTACGATGCTGGCTTTGCAGCTGATGTGTTAGACTCCAGAGTAGGAATCACTACCCTAAGAAAGAGGAAAATAGCAGCTACAGTAATAAGAGATGTCATGAACACCAGCTGCTACAGTTTCAGATGTAACCAAGACTCAACAGTAATGCCATATTCTGAACACAAATTCCCACAACACTTTTGGCTGCCTGGCCTAACCCAAGAGTAGACAAAAATGGTTCAAGTCCTCTAAAAATATTTCCTTAGTAGTAGTAATTGGAGGAATAAATGAGAGAAGTTATCCTAATTCTAAATACACTAATAAAACTTGAGGTGCAACACAACAGGTAAAGCAAAAACAATAAACAACTCCTGAAATCAGATTCACTTGAAAATAGAGCCTAAAAAAATACAGATTAGAGGTGTAAGACCATAACAGGCTAATGAAGTTAATGGACTCTAACTTGGCATGTTAAAACAAATGTGGAAGCTTTTTACATACTTGGTCACAAAGAAGCAAATTCTGAATGAAAGGTGGTATGGCAGACTCCTGTCTTTTGCTCCCTAGAGAAATCAGCTTGATTGATTGCCATGCTTTGCTTAGTGTTCATTACTGTAATAGGCCAACATTTTCAATTTATTCAGTTTGATAATACAGTAACATGATGTGACTTAAACAAAAGACGAGAATGTTAGCAGTAACAAAAACTAACCTAAGAAGCCGTATGAAGACTTCACCATTCACATTCTGTTTGTGGCTGTATATCCATACACCTACACATTTATAGTTTTGTGCCTATGTATTCAATATTAAATAGGTACATTTCTAGTAAGTACCTTTTTTGGTCAAAACAAGTATAAAAAGAAGACAGTCTACCTCTCGATCACAGAAAGCCATAATAAGCACTATACACATGACAAAAATGGCCCAGCTTCTTAAAGAAAACCTTGGCTATAATGTATTAACAAGAAAAACGAACTGTTTCACAACATAATTGCAAACACCATGCAATATAAATACCAGGAGGTCTCCTGTAACTTCTTACCCAACCTTGGCACAATCTATATCTGGCATGGTGAAACTCACAGCCTTTTGTCCTCTTACAAACTGTAAGAAGTACACTGTTAACATAGTTTTCAGAGATGCAACTAGGGTTCCTTTTTTTTTTCCCAAATCGACAGGAATTTTCCTACCTGATCTGCACTATGAGTGACAGTACTGCAAGTACGGTGCAAAAAATAAAGCAAGCCTATCATCTCCCCACTCTGCAAGTCTTGAGGGTACAATACAGAGCTGTGTGCTGAGGGAGCTGAGGGATGGGGAAAACTCTAATCTCCAAACTTCCCAAATTAAACCCTCTTAACATGAATTATTTTGCTATATGACACTGTCACCCATGGGACAAACATAAAGTTTAATAGAAGCTGTATGAATATAGACATAATGACACAGACAACGTGCATAATTATAGCATGATAATTCAGGCACTGCCATTTTACATTATGAAACAGTCCTTAAGGTTAACACTTACATTATCCCCATGGCACCTCTCTGGGATCCCAGAGAAGGTGCTTAAGTACGTCAGCATTGACAGTCAGAGCTTTTAGTGTTTGAAGCTACCTAAAAGTCAGCCTCCAAAAGAAAGAAATTTGTAATGGCACTAAGCATCTTTGAAAGAGATGCATTTAAAGTGAAGTTTCATTGGTGTGTGGTCTAGAGTTCTCCTCTTCTAGTAAAGCTATTCTTTGTTTGAGCATCCTTACTTGTGTTTCATGTCTCTCCACCATGGCCATCATTTGCGATTCCAGTTTCTTCAGCTTATTTTGATGCTTCTTCTTTGCTTTTTCATAAGCTGCTACCAAGTTGCTGTTAGAAATACATGGCAATACAAGGTCATTCAAAAAGGCTTGTTCATAGCAAGTAAGTAAGTGCTACAAAAATCCACACCAAACCCCCACCTTCAGGACACTCCAAAATTTGGGTACCAATCATCTTCCTAAAATACTAATACTTTAAAACGCGTTAGATCAAAACCTCATTGATCCAAACCCAGATCAATGCTAATCTCTGTATCTTTTTTGGGGCAAGTACACACCTTTACCAGTAAACTGGTTACTGAAAACATTTTTAAACATGGTTCAAAAAACCAGCTAGACAGAGGTTACTGATGATGACCTCGCAAAGCACTGTTTGTGAGTCGGTACCACAACATTAAATGTGTAATGATTTACAAAAACATGGCACAGCCAGAATCTGCTTACAAAATCCAGCACTGATTTTGCATTTTCCATGTAAAAAGTAAGTTCTATTCGGAGGATAGCATCTTGTGCTAATTTGGCAGCTGCTAAGCATCTTTTGTGCCTCCACCCTGACTCAGAAGGAAAGCTCGAGATGGGTACTCTTCCTCACCACAAGGGCTTTCAGGTATAATTTATTAATGAAAACTACATTGTAAGCAATAGGTTCCTTGCAGTACGGGCAGCTACAGTCCTCCATACTCTCAGTCCACCCAAACACAGTGCCAGAAAAATCTATGTAGAGTGAGCAGTAAAATTTAAGCGTGATTATTGAAGCCAGTTGATTAATAAAGAGGTGGGAGCCAAAGAAAAGGGAGCAATTTTAAACAAAATAACATTCATAAATCTGGCTAAGTGGAGGATTTTGTTTGTTTCAGTAAGAATGCATTTACTAGTAACTCAGTTAAGATTAACCTATTTCCCCCACTCTGTTCTTAGCTGTGTCCTACATGGGAGGTTTGCACTTCCCCCATCTCTAACTATAACCTTAAAGAAAGAGCCAACCGTGTGAATGCAAGGATCCAGAAATGGCTCATTACGGTAGGGGGAGGATTACCGGGACACAGCAAAAAAAATCAATGGTGCAGCCATCTGCTGGTAGATCCTTTACCTGTTTGCCCTTTTAAGGTCATTAACAAATTCTGCAGACTGCTGATGTCTGATTTCACTGCTCTTCGTGAGTCTCTCCAAAGCACTCACTAACTCTTGCACTCTAGCTTTCAGTTTCTTCTCCCTGGATCAGGAGAAAAGGAGGGAGAAAACTATTTTCAAAACAGAAATAACACTTCAGCTTGCAAGTGCATGATCCTTGTCCTGTGCTGGGTTGACAGGCTGAAAATATTTTCCTTACTATCACTTGGGTAATACAGGAGGTAGTTCCTACATTAAACTTTTCCACAGATTGATTTTTATAATATTCACCATTTTAGAATATAGGATCAGAGATGCAGCAGACAGAAAACAAAACAAACTTCTCTGGTGGATCATGGTCTTGTATGAATCACACTAAGAAATAATCACAAAGATACATAAATAAAAATTTAAGAATAACCTGGCACATACCACCTACTGTGTCTTGAATGAGATACCAAAGAGAACTACCAAGGGAAATCAAACATCATGGTAATCATATAGGAATTTTAATTAAAAATACCATACCAGGATTGCTCTTAAGGAGCAATCACAGCAAGGCCAGTCCATGTACCAGCAGGAAACAAAAAGTTAAGAACAAGAGAGGGGAGTAGAGACAGAAAAGGGCAAGCACAAGAAATACAGAAGAAGAGAGAGCACAGGCATTTTCTGTTATAAGGTACTCTTCTTCTTTCAAATAAGCCACAGTAGTGAGGTTTAAAATGCCAATTATGAACCAAAAACTAATTACATGAAGTGTGCCAAAATGGAAGTACGGTACCTTATAATTATTTTTACATTACAAACATCTCTGTGAGGGAAAGAAAAAGTGAACAAGGCAGAAGTTCTGTGGAGGAGTAAGCATTACAGCTTGGGGTTCAAGCTGGCTTTAAAAAGCGCTTCCAGCACAGGCGAGCGTGTTTCATGAGGGGGGGTGCCTCTTCCTGGGGAGCTCCCTGCTGCAGAGGCAATGTCTGCCCACAGCCTGCTCCTGTACAGACATGGGACTGTCCCACCTCTTGTGCAAGGATGCCGATGTGGAGACCCAGGAGCCTTTCTCTGTGACCCATCCTCACAGCATAGACAGCCCAGAGAGAAAAACATTAGATAGGAAAATAAAAACAGGGGGATAAGAGTGATGTAGAGCTGGGCTAAACTGGGACAAAGTTAGATTTTCCAGTGTCGAACCTTACACTTTGGGACCTTTGCATGTATGAAGACAGTTGTCTGTGCTTTGCTGCCTAGAACCGCTTTGCAGTGATTTGCCTTTTCCTCCTGCTTTTGTTGCAGTTGCTGCTGAATAGACTGGATTTTGTCTCAGTAACAAGACTACCACTAGCTCGCACATAAGCCCACTGAGCCTCAGGGGAACGAATACCCTGAAGTTTGTGAAAGCTTCCCCAGCTCTGCACAGACAACACGGATGCTCCTTGAAACCCAGCTCACCAGCCTGCAGTTCCGAGGCTGGCCCGGCAATGGCAGCATTTTATAACTAGAGGCAAGGACGGCATATGTGGCATGTTCCACTGTGCCCGGCTTCAGCAACAGAAGGGCTTTCACAGTCAGCCAGGGAAATATTCCAAGTTAGCAGTTTATCCCAACACACTGCAGACGCTGGTTTACTGGCCAAATTAAAAAGGACATAAGAGGGGCCTTGTTGATGAAGAATCACCAGTATTCTTTATGTGTCCTTTCACTGAAGTAACATACGCAGAGTTTTCGAATTACACAATCTTTTCCCCCAGCAGTCAGAAAGACTCAGCAGAGTCTACAGTCAAAATCTGCGTTCTGCAAAGAAAACAGGAACACACACCCCCACCCCGAGGCCAGACCTATTACCTAACATGTGTGTGGCACTACTAATATGACAGAACAGAGTAGGGTAATTTGCTGCTTGTCTGCTCCGAAGTACACCAACAGCCAGAGGCTCTGGGAAGGCTTGGTAGCACCGTGCCCAGCACTGCGACCTAGTGTGGACAGCAAGTCCAGTGGAATAAACATTCACAGTATTTGGATAGGGAGAGAAAACAAAATCATGTGAGGCTGATTTAACATTACATGCAAGAAAAGGTATAGCTGGGAAAACACTGCACACAGTCCCATGGGGAAGAACCCTGTGGAGCCACAGGTTTACTGCAGCTGAAGTCCTTAACACACCTGCTCTAACAAAAGCTGCACGGAAAAGAAACACAGTGGAAAGACTTGGAGGAACTTGTCATGCACTGTAAAGCTTGGTTGCTATGGTGACTGTTACCTGATTATTATATCACCTTTTGTCTGGTTTTGCACTTACACCTTGCAACCAGTCATGTTCAGTCCGAACTCAGCTAAACATCAAGCGGTATTTCTTTACGTTTGGCCTGTAACATCCTTGTCTTGCTGCTTGCCAAAGATACAGAGCCAGTGGAGTGGTAAGCACCCTGGGCCTCCCTCCACAGGCTAGCTCAACAACTTTCAGATGCTAGTTCTGAACCACCTAGCTAAATAGTTAGCAGTGGGTAATCCTTCAAATCTAAAGATGCCTCAGATTTACATTCATACTAGTAAAACACATGTATTCCCTGAGCACTGATCCACAACAGTTCTTTTGGCTTTTCTTCATGTCTTGAAGTCAGTGAAAACAGCACTAGCTAGTGCCTACTCCCACTTTAATCGCAGGGAAAGCAATGGACAGTTTGATTGCATGTGCTGAAACGTCCCAAAATCTTACAGAAACAACACATAGGGATCTACTTCTACACTTACTGTTCCTGATTTAAAACATGCCTATCTAAATATCTTCACTTCAAGTGGCATTTCATAGACAAGGAACAGCTGAGTAGACAGACACAGCAGCAACAGTAAAGGCACAGTAAATACCTTGCTTTAGTCTGGGAAATGGAGATGCATATACACTTGGTTAATGACTATTACATGCAAAAAACCCACGTAAGGTTTTCCCTGGAGTGCTGCATGTTCTATTTTAGTAGCAGATGAGAGACCTCAGAGCTGTACCTAACTGGCTGGCCAGCAAATGCTCTATCCCTTTGTAAAAATATCATGCCTCATAATGCTAACTCTTCCTACTTCTCTCCATTTCTATCAAAAATTACCTCAGTTTGGACAGAAAAAATTGTCCTTATCTGTGTCTCTCCAAAACTGATTGCTTAGTTGGGCAGTGAATGGGAGTAATAATGAATCCTGAGGTGCTATTTGTATTCCTTTAACGCATTACAGGGTTAGCTGTCTTCATGGGATTTCTAGCACCACTTCGCTTTCCTGATAGCTATTATAAATCAGCAGGATATGAAGAATCAGCCATAATAAGGCGTAATAAGACAGAATATTTTAAAACAATAGTCCTGGTCATATGCAGCATTTTTCCAGGATGAGAACGTGTCAAAGCTGCGAACCAGGGATGGAATTGCATTTGATGCGACAACCATAGGAACATCCTCCTGATAGGAATCACTGTATGGCTGTGGCACAGCCTTCTGCTGCTGGACGGTCTTCCAGAGTCTGAAGAGCAAACTTGCAGAGAAGCTTACATGCCAAATTCACACTGCTATTATGCCCCAGGGCTGTAATACGGACCAGCATAGATCCTGAGAAAGCATTCATGTGTGTATTTTGATGGGAAGAGGGAAGCAGAAGCAAGTATTTTTATGAGAACACAGTTTCTGTGAGCCCCAAGTCAATTGGGCCACAAAAGTCAGCACAGCTTTTGCTCCTAACAGTTCCTCTTCCAACTGGCTACTGCTGCTGGAGCTGCAGAAAACACAGCCGCCGCACCTTGTGCACACCGAGGAAACGAGCATGTATTCTCAAAAGGGGGAACAAGCTTATGATCTAAGGGCATGGTTCGCTTCCTACACAAGGGCTCTCTGCTCTGGGGCACTTGAGAATTCAGCTGGGGAAATCCCTGACTGCTCCCTTTCCAACGAAAAGCTCAGAATAAGTGTATTTGGAGGCCTACAGCCTACTCCAACATGGCTAAACCCACTATTTTCAGTGAAATGCCTAATATGCCAGTAACAAAGGCTTTTGTTTTGTATTTTCACAATCAAAACACTCAGTAGGCAGTTGCTAAGTGGTTTTCAGGGTTTTTTTGTTTCAGACTTACAAGACGGTTTGAATAGGAAGGCAAGCGGACAGGGCCTAATGTTTTCTCTGGTTTGAAGGCTACCGCTGCAGAGCGCAGGGAATTCTGCCAGAGCTGTAAAGGAAACTATCTAACATCGGGTACGTTTCTGCAGTTTCTGTGAGTTTGGCCTCTGCACAACGACACCATGTTTGGCCCAGAATAATGTAAGCAAGATCTTGCGCACCTTATATTTTCCCTTCTGTCTGGGCTTTTCCAGACATGTTCAGGTTTCATATGCCAGAAGTCTTCCCAGGCAGATTTTCTGCCCTTGCTCATTTCATTGAGAATTCCCCAGTGCTGCAAACAAGGAGCTGCTCTTTCCTGGCACACAGAAAGGTGATTTTTCTGCCCCTGGCCTGGAGTGTACCCAGCTAACTCCCCGCCTTGTGAAAGCACAAGCCATCACCCCTCTGCCCTGGGGTCAGGAGCACCCACAGCTCTTGCTAAATCTGGAGCGAAAGAGGAGTAATGAGATCTCTCCAAATCAGGAGGCAAAGTTTCCCACAGCCGGGCAGAAGAGTCAGGGGCCTTTGGGGCCTGATTATCCTACGTCTTGCCGTCCCTAGGAACATCCTTTTACCCACCCAGGGAGCACTGCCTGCTACAAGCAGACCCCTTTCAAAGTCTGTCTCCCCTGTTGGAGTGGCACCATTAGCTTCAGCCCAGCATCTGCTCCCGAGCTTCACATGCACAAAGCCCTGGTACAGCAGCCAGGGGCGCAGGGGCCTGAGGTTTCCTGCGTGTAGGTACCTGTGCAGGCTGGCCAGCCCCCAGGCACATGGGGTTTGGGAAGGGGAGGGAAGAAAAGCACCTCCTGCGTGGCCCCTAGCTTTCTGCATGGTCCCTGCTTTGAAAAGGAAGCACACACGTCCCTCCCACCCTTCGCTCCTAGTCCTTTCCTAATATCCTCCTGTTAATTTTAAGCCTGGCGTGTTCCCTCACTCCCCTCTCTGCCTTTTCCAGTTCCAGCTGAACAGGGTGACACATGATTGTTTTTTTAGGCATTTGACTCCTCTTCTCTCAGGATGTAACAGCTGGACATTTAAAAGGAACGCAGACAAATTCTCTTTTCATCAGCAGTTTAAACCAACCTCTTAACATCAGACTGGCATACAGAATCCCCAAGCCAATTCAAATGCATGCCTGCCTCACTGGACTGGGTTGGCCTGCTAAGTAAAACAACTAATATGTAATAGAACTTTTTCCAAAAGGCAACAAAACAACACTACACAAATGCCAAATGAGTCTTAAAATCACCCTCTTCAAATGCCTCATCTTCCTGTCTCACCTCCTTAGGCATCAGTGGGCTTAAGAATACCTGTGCTGCCTGCTACCTGTGCAAAGGTAGCCCTTTCTGATCACAGAGAAGACAGAGAGTGCTTTAAAAAATGCTTTGCTGGTGTTAAGATACTGTACTGTTTTTTTTGCTGATTGTCAGATGCTTAGAGCAGATCTCAAAAACCAGACAGTACCACAGGCATGTGTTACACCACCGGCAGTGGGGAGACAGGCCAGGTGTGGTCCTGGAAACAATAGACTGGCAGCAAAAAGGGAGAACAGGCCTGGAGGGAGACAGCAGCATGCCTGCCACACTCACGCCTCAAACCTCCCAGCCAGCTTTGCTTTTTTTCCAGCCTGGAAGCTCTCCAAACCTGGAGCTATTTGGAGCTCTCTGTGATGATTATATCCAAGTGTACAGCAGCTCAGATATCCATGCAGTGGTAAGGAGAACTACTTATTCCATGTCAAAATCGGAGGAGAAGAAAAATGACAGTTATCTGTGATGCATGTAGAAAAAATAGCTACCCGAGGCGCTTCTGAGGAATCTGTCCCTTGTATCACCATGAGTCACTTCTGTTCCCGCATGAAGGTTTCTCTCAGTGGGGCTCCTGGTGGTGGGGATTTCCAGAGGCAGGCCATGCCTCCTGAACCCCTCAGGCAGCCAAGGGAAATCACAGCAGGAGACTGCACAGTCATAAAAAAGAGAGATCCCTGAAATTTGCAATGACTGCAATCCATGCCAGTCTCTGGCTTTCAAATGTCCCAGAGTTTCGTTATGTCCCTATTTAATGGACGTGATAATGAGAGAACAGAAATAAGCAAATGTAACTGACAAAAAGCAGTGAACAATGCACTGGAAAAACTCATCAGTAGCTCCTGAATACCAACCCCCACCTCCCTCCCCCCACTTTTATCCAGTGTATGTTCATCCTGTACTTTGGCCAGAGAGAGGATTTTACTAATTCATTCTTAAGAGCCATTTTAAACCTGAATCATTACAATTTGATGTGTTTTAGGTGCTTCTCTTTCATTTCCAAGACTTAGCCTTACTGACAGTCAAGATAGGCCTGAATTTCTACCTACTCCTTGATCCTGCTATCATGAAAGTAAGGGTGGCCCTTGAAAACACGCTAAGCTAAGATGTCGTCACATAAAGTTTGTGGAAATTTAAAATAAAGGAGGTGGCTTGATTCATCTCTGGCTGACATAGTTTCAGGAAATAGTCACTGCCATGCGTTGGCGCAGCTTTCTGTTGAAACAGTTACTCTCTCAAAACAAGCAGTTTTGGCACAACAGAAGGTTGCAGTCTTTGGACACATATAAGGACTTAAGACTGGCAAAGAACATTACCGTGTCTCAAAAGACACACAGAAGCTATTGCAATAGCATGAATTTTCTATGTTCTACTAGAAATACCTGCAGTTTTCACTTCCGGAGAGGCAGGACCATAGCGCTGTGCAAAATATACTTTAAGAGGAAAAGAATTTTGCCAGTCTACTGATTACCACCCTTTTCCCTCTCCATGGTGACTTCTCCATTAGTAGCATCACTTACTAGGTTATCTCTCAGTTCAAAAGTCATCAGATGTGGTAAATATATAGCTGCTTTGTTGTGCTGCCAGATGGAATGTCGCCCTTTTGTGAGGGAGATACTGAAACACATCTAGACCGACACAATTCATGTAACCCTGCACAGCCACCAGAGATCATAATTTTGTGCCAACTGATGACCTGTCTGAGGTCTGAACAGTCAGTCTAGTTACAAAGTGTTTTGTCTGCCATGGCCCTTACCTAGTATGTCAGATCCTTCCTGCCCAAATATTATAAAGGATTGTCTTAAATACATACACAAAATACAACCCTATGCAGACAGAAGAGCTATCAGCAACTGCAAATACAAGGAGAGACTGCAGGAGGACCTCAACAATCAAAGCATTTCTAATAAGGCCTGGGGAGAGGAAGAAGTTTCAGTCTTGCCAGCTTGGCCATTTCTCGCAGAATGAAAGAATTTAGCAGGGAAAAAACCCTTAGTTGTACCACCATTACTATCACCCTGCTAAAGCAAGAGCACTTCCTGTCTGGCATTATTCTTACTGTCTCCTTCCTACCATCTCTAATGCACTTATAACCTGGTATGTGCCTGCTAAGTTATCAACTCGTACAAGTCATCTACAGTGCTCCCTTCCCCTGCTGCAACAGAGCACAACACACCAGCAAGGAAGATGTCATTTTAAGGTCTCCCTCAGGGACTGTGTAATGTGCCTGATTTTGGGGTATTCAACCAGATCCTCTCTCATAAAACTGGCCTCTGGCACAATCATTGAGGTATCAGTGCCAGGCCCAGGTCATGAGGCTGCTGGGAATACATTTTTGCCTTCCCAAGAATAAAGTATTTTGTGCCAACAAGCTCATTTATGGATGTGTCAAACTCAAGAAAAAAACTCAAGACGCTTCATGTCCATTGAAATATTCCATCATTCCATCAAGAAAGGAGAGAGGTGAAAACAAAATTGCAAAAGACCATGGCAGAAAGTATTTATGCTTGGCTGGAACAGGATGTCTCTCTAAATTAGTGGCCTTAGCCTGCAATACCAAAGTTTGGTAACCTAGATGTAACTTTGACAACATGGAACTTGCAGATAATTTACATTTCTCCTAGTTAGCATAGTGGTCATGGAAAACAAAAGCGACTTCTGTGGAAAGTCCCTAAGATGGGTTTTAATGCTGAACACTGCTACAGGAAGCCGCGCGTCCTACTGGAACAAATACATTATCAAACAATAAATGAAGACTTGCTCCTGCCTTGAATTTCTGCTGATAGGCAGTACCAATGACAACTTGGGGAGCTTCACAACACACTGCTGGATTCCAGATTTATGAGAAAATCACATCTGCAGAGAGAAGACAGGCTACCTCTGTGTATGAGACTGTTCTGCTGCAAAGCCATTTGCAGACTATGAACAAATAAATGCTTCCAAACCACACCAAAATCCAAACCGTAACTGCATCCTGCTGTTTTATTGGGGTTTCACTCTATTTCAATTAACTGAGAAGAACCTGACAGTTCTGCAGCAACAGAAGGACAGTTAATGGGAAAGCAGCAGAGGGGAGAGCTGCCAGGGCTTTCGTTTCTGTGAAGACAGGATGGGGAGGGGGCAGCCAGGGCTGTTGAGTGATATGACATTCCCCGACAAACAGAAGGACCCAAAAGCAAATTCATTTTTGTTCCTATCCTTGCAGCTACTGTCCCCTGCACCAATGTCTACTGCCTGGAGTAACAACACACAGGTCCAATTGCTGGATGTGTGCACAAACTGCAACCAGCACTGAAATACTCTTGAACATTGGTATTTAAATATTGCCTCTAGACCACAGATTCAGTGTGTGATATTTTCACTTGTTTCACATCACCCTCCTGCACCCCAGCAAACATGGTTACCGGGCAAAATACTTTTTATTTTGAATTCTGGTCCTACTACTTTGGTGGGTGAGGAGGGTGCTAGTGGGAGTCACCAGGATTGAATGTTTCTCTCCTGGTTCACTCACAGTGCCAGGACTTGTTTTCCCATGCAAGTGGGAATAGCTCTGAGAGATTGGCACACGCTAAGCACAAAGAGTTAAATTCACTTTGTCCCCAGAGATATCACAGTCACTTCAGACCATTCTGCATTGATGTAGCACTTGCAGGGAGGAAAATGCACTTTGATTATTTTAAAAATTCTTTTGTGGATCCACAATGGTATAAGTTTCATTGTGATATCTGAGGCTTCATTCATCCAGGACAGCAGTTAGGAACTGCTGGTATTTTTTAGCATAGCTGTGGCTAAAAAGGTTGCAGTGAGCTTTCTCTATGTGCTAGACAGACCTTCTACAGACTTTCAGAGAGAAGACTTCAGGATAAGGAGACTAAGCACTCAGCCTGATTTGGCTGGCACACCGATTAGGGAGAAAAATACCCTGTCCACATAGCTCACTGCAACTGTGCTTGAGCCCCAATGGCAGTAGCAATCACATTTAGTACAGTCGTATTCCCATTACACAGAGAGTCTTCACTCCAAAATTTATGTACAGTTTAATCCGATTATTTTTCTTCCCCATTTCTGCCTGACAAACTGTACTTGCTAGGCCCCTGGCTAGAAATCCATGCTAATCAACTTAAGGCCTAGTAGATAGAGCAAAGTTTTTTTCTCTGTGTTGTCAGCAAACCACATTTCATGACTGTACTCAAGCCTCCGCTAACTAAGGTCACTGGCATCTTCTTGAAATCCAGGAGCAAATAACAAGAACAAGAAAAAGCTGCAGCTTGAGTGAAGACAGAAAATGCCAGCAAAGCTGCTCACACAGGGACTGGAGTGTGGGGGGTATGGAGGAGGCCAATGGCTCTATGCGATGTTTATGCAAATGACTTTGTTGATGGGTTTTATCCTCCCACACACAAATGACAGTTTTGATTATTCTAACCACAGAATATTGTTTCCTGCATCAAGCAAACTAAATACTCAGCAACTGCCAGACTATTAAGCAAATGGTATGAGATGTATTGATTCTGCAGTGGTAATGATCTTACATTTTTACATAATGCCTTTCAGGCTTAAGTGTCCCTAGGCACACTACAAAGTTGCACCTATGAAAAAAGCACTTCAGGAATGAAACACCACAGCTGGCTAAAAGGACGTTCCACCATTAAAAAGGGTGCAAACACCAGAAAAGGAAAATACACTCTTCCCAGACAAAATTCTTAGTAGCATTTTGGACAGGTTCTAAATACAATAATCAGATTAGATATTAGATAGCCATGTCTTAGAAAAGGTGGAACAAGTACTGAAGCAACTACTGAAACAGTGAATATCTTTGTAATGACGTTTACCACATAGCTGGTGCAGCAAAAACTGCTGCACAAACAAATACCTAGTTAATGTATAACTGTACTGAAAGCTTTGGCTTAAAACCTGGCTGTTGATAAAAGCAGTTTGTCAAGACATCAATTTTCTCTCTCGTTAGAAAGCTAATGCTTGACACAACAATGTCATTTGTTATTGAACTGTGGCTCTACTTACATACTCAGGAGGCAAATGCAGCATCTGAGTCATCAAAATCACTGCAATTCCTACTCCTGTAACTCCTACCCAAGTTCTAATCTGTGACCAGCCTTCTTACTAAAGATCACACTTCAGCTCCTGTCTTCGCTAAAGGTTTTCTGCATGCTCTCAAGCAAGTCATGTCACTGTTTTGTGTCTCATATTCTTTCCTGAATATGGACATTCTTGACATTTTCAGCGTTTCTTAGAGATACAGTTAATCTGAATTTTAGAGAACCTCAAGGAGAATGGTGCTCAGCTCCATTCAGCTCCAGGACTCTCATCAGCTGACGAACAACAGCAAAAGAGAGGGAAAGGTTAGAAGAACTTCGATACTTTTCCTTCTCACAGGAAACATCTGTGATGGCTCGTAAAATCACTTTAGGGTAAGAGTGAAGGCTCAGAGCTAAACTGTGCCCTGGGCCTACAGAACAAGTCATGTCTCTGGTGAAGGAAGCCGCTTACCGCCTGAGTGCATTTGTCAGTTCAGCAGTCAGTTCACTCTCGTTGTATGGTCTCAGCTCAGCTAGTGTTAACGGTGTTGTGGTGCCATCACTGCATTCCTGAGAAATGAGGAAAGGCCATCTAAGTTGAAGTTACTTACCATCTTAATTAGAAAACTCTGAAAACCTCTTAGTTTGCAGTTACTTTAAAATGGAGGGAAAATAAACATCACAATGTCACAACAACATGGCAGTGTACCAACATACCAAGAAATGGACTAACGGATTAACACTTTGCAAATCCTTCTAAATGTTTCCTAAACCACCACAGCTCACTGATCTGCAGAATTCTGCTGTAGTGTGCGGAACTGCTGGTGCCTTATATTACTTTGACACCACACTTGAAACAAAGAAGCACTGGATCAAACAACTCAGATGAGGCTTTGCCAGAAACAAATAAGAAAGACGCAGTTGATACACTAGCTCTGGATTTTGTTTTTAAAGGTATTACTGAGGTTTTCTGGGGACACAGTACTAAAATAACAGGACTAAAGTTTTTCTAGGTATCACTATTTCTTAATGCAAATTATTAATGTAAATGCAGAAATTTGTTTATTTTGCATTATACTAAGGAGAGGAGTGTCTTCATTATCAAATAATTACAAACTGTCTGACTGCAACAAAGAGACTGTCATTACAATGCTCTAACTGCTCTGTTTTTTCATATTTTGTGTTTGGAGTAGGGGGAGGATGGTGTTTTGCTTAGACTCTCTTCCACTGCTTCCAGTGAGTGGCAACAGGCAAGACACAACATGTTCAACCACAGTAGTTTGTATGTTTGACAAGAATGCCTTTGTTGTACTCCTCCCCAAAATTACAACCTTATTTTAGACCAGACTTAAAAGTAATTCTGCAAAGTCCTCATAAGTCACAGCATGGAAAGAACCACCTAAAAACTGGAGAAGAGAGAAGAAGACATACATATAGACAAAACAGGAGAATGATTAACATCCTAAAGACTGCTATCGGGAGGGGAAGGATACGATAAATCGTGTTTACACCAAGTTTGGAAACTTGTTTCACTCCTGACCTTGCCCAATTTGTCTTTGCTTCCGCTGCTGGTTGAGCTGAGAGACCTCATTCTCTGCTCTTTTTGCTCTTCCACTTCAGACTTCAAGTGCTCAATATGGACAAGGTAGGCCTGCTCCTGGGCCTCTCGAGTGCTCAGTTTCAATTCCAATGCCTTCTTCTCCTTCTCCAGCAGGTAAAGCTGTGCCTTGAGCTCAGCCATCTCCTCCTGTTGAAGAAACATTATCAGCATGCTGTTTCATGGGACTACATACCTAAAGAAAGATGAGGTTAAACAAGGTTTTCATCCACCATACACAACTGGAGGTTGAAAAAATTGCATCTGCTTATATTCTTCCATAAACATGATCCACAGAAGATAGACACTGGTACTTCACAGAAAGCAGCTCAATTCTGAGAGCTAGTTCTTGTGTGTAAGTCTTCTGCCACTCTGGTATTTATGACAGGACTGTCAACTCCTGTAACACAACAACTGCTATGTGGGGACAGACCTCCGCTTTAACATCTGCTCTGACAGTGGCTGGGCAGAAATGTAAGAACAAGGCATAAGTGCAGTGACCCTCCTTTCAGCACTTGCTCCCAGCCTCCCATGAGAAGAAAGCTGATGGGTATCCTGAACCAGAAGGCTCTTTGTGTTTAACACCACTTCAGAAAAGTTTCTTCCACAAAATGTCTAGTTATTTTCTGAACTCAGGAAAACCTAGCATCCACAAAACTTTTAAAGAGATAGTCCTAAAACATAATTTACATTATAGGTTTAAAAAAACACCATCAAACAAAAGACTGCCAAAACAAAAAAAAAAACCACCCCGCCCATCCCAGAATCACATTCTCACTGTTGAGCTGTCCATGCCCTAGGTCACCTCATGGGTGAATACTGAGCTTATGCAGCCATCTTCTGGTATTACAATTCAGTTCTAAACTTGTTCACTGTGTAAACATCTCTGAAAGGTGGAAGTTTCTTGTTGTGTGGCCAGCCTAGGAACAGATCACTTTTTTTTAGTTATTTTTTTAAACAAAAAACCATATTCTAGTCACAAAAATATCAGAGGTATCTTACCTTATCCTTCAAAAATAATGTTCTTTGTATTATATCCAGTATCAACAAAGATTATACAAACACAAACCTTGGCACATATTTAGGCTAACTTTTTCTGTAGAAGAGAAGCTACATTCCTACCAAAGATTTGCTGTCTGGGTTAAGTGTAAGCAATGCACACAGGTGTAGCACAGTTACAACCAGCATATAGTAATCACAGGTAATCACTGGCTTATTCAGAATCACCAACCAAGCAAAAATAAAATCTATATCCTAAAAACCCTCTGGCTTGGAAAGGGTTTTATGAGCTTTAAATCATTCATTTATTCAACTAGTTGTTTGTGAACTGAAGTTTAGAAGCACAATCAGTTTCATTCAATGTTGTTTACAGAAATTTAGTTGTTAGGCAGACTTATCACTAATCACCTTTGTCAACAGTAAAAATGTAAATAATACTGGTAAATAATGATGGGGAAATTTAGTTATAGGAGTTGAACTGGATTGTCTGGTATACTTAAGTGTATGCATTTAGCTTCTTAAGTCTCTATTTCTAAAGCCATTAATCTACTTAGCCTGCTTAGTCAAGGCTGAGAAGTAATTTGAGCAGAGTATTTTGGCACTTATGTGAATAAAAGATACTCTTGACAGAAGGCTATCTATGTGGGAGGGTCATAACAAGATCTTCCCAGGCTGGAAGTCGAAGCTAGGCAAGTTCAGTCTAGAAATAAGGGACATTTATTTAAAAAAAAAAAAAAAAAAAAGAAAGACAAAAAAAAGAAAAAGAAGGGTGAATTTAACCACCGCAACAATGAATTTGTGGAACTGATTTTCCCACCACTTGGAAGTTTTAACTTAAAGGCTGGATGTTTCTTTGTACTATGTATCCTAGCTCAAAATAAATTTGAGTATCAATGGTTAACTCCTTTGTTTATGAAGACAGTAAGCTTAGATCATCATATGAATTCACAAGTTTGCATCCGGTCCCAGAAGACATATCATAGACTCTAAAAGCATCCCCCCCCCCCCCCCATATGTTAGTTTTCTCATGTCGAGACAACGTGACTTTGAAGTAGAGAAGCAAAGACAAAGCAGGGGAAAAGTGGAACAACTGTCATCCAGTGTATTACAGAGGCTCCCAGGGAATGAACAGGAAGGAATCGAAAGGCTGAAGTTAGAAATTAAAAACTACAGTTGAGGATTCTGGTATGGACACATACAATCTGTAAAGCGAAGTGGCAACAGTAACATTTCATGTGGGAAAATTTAAGTAGCTCAAGTTTACTTAGAGAGTTAACTAGTCTTTTACATATGCAGTAATTTTTTCCATGAAAATATGTTTTCTACAGATAGTGTCTGAATTTAATTTCTATGACAACGTCACCTTTGTATATTTACTGTCCCCTTTTTTTCTAATTACAGGATGCTGGTGAAACATTTTGCAGCTTAACATACCTGCTTCTTCAGAGTGTGGGCCTAAAGCACAAGTGCATTTACAAAATAAAACCCTGAAGGAGGAGGTAGAGGTAGGAAGCAGTCACTCTTCCAGTTGACTTCTAAAACCCATGCAAATTCACAAGCTTCAAGCACCAAATCTAGCTGTCATTTCAAGACTAATTCACTCAATATCGAGGAATATTTTATACTTGCAGTCATACTGTAATTCTGAATTTCGGTGAAAGTTTGAATGAAAATTAACTACTGATGCAATGTAATCAGAAACACCACAGCATCCTCAAAATTAAAATTTGTGTTGGACATGGTCATGTCAGAAGAGTAAAACAGCAAGGACTTCTATGTGGCAAAAAGTTCTAAAAGTCATAAAAATGGATGCCAGAAGGACTACAGTACACAAGGTGGAATATACCAGCCTTCAGAAGTAAAACAAGTCTCAGAGCAGATAAATGCTAGTTAACTGTATTTTACTATATACATCTGTAAGAACATGAAATGCTATAACAACGGTGGACAACAGGATTCTTAACATCTTCTGCAAAGAGACTGTAGTCTCAAAGCACATTATGAGCAACATTATCACCACCTGCACACAAAAGAGGAAAAATTATCAGTGTAGAAAGCTGAGACTTCTTATCTAGATTAAGTCCTTTGAAATGCAAAAAGGCTGTAAACCAAGAATTATTTACATCCATCAGAAGTAATCTCCTTGCTAACTGGGGCATGACAACAACTGACCTCAAAGCAAGACCACTGAATGATGACAAACCACAGACGAGAATATATTTGGAAACATGGTTAATTATTGCTTGAAGCAAAGAATTGGATTTTACAGAAGTATTGGTGGACCACTACGTCTTACACCCTGGATCAGTAAAAAAAAACCACAACAAAACAAAACAGGGCAACAGATAGACCATCCCCAAACCATCTTTTTATGGATCATTTTCATCAATAATGAAGAACTGGTGTAAAGGCATTTTCAGAACATTATCAGCATAATGCATAGATGCAAGAAGTAATACGACTGATGTGGTGATGAGTTTTTACTGGGAGTCACAAATGAAAGATGCCAAAAGATGCAGCAGAGATTCCAACACAGATACAAGTTTCAGGAAGACAGCAGCAGGTTGTAAGACCCAGCAATGCAGGAAATCCTTGAGCAGCTCAATCAACCTGTATCATCCTTGCTAAGAATGTGGAAGGGAGGGAACAAATTAAGAGCTGCTACATGATGAGGTCCTCTGCAGCACAGATGAGTCCACCTGCTTCAAGTTAAATAAAATACCGTAAGGAAATTTAAATTCTCCAGTTGTCTCAGAAGGCAGATGCATATGCTATTCTGTATGAGGTACATGTTCCAAATAATAGATACAAAAAATGCACTCAGAAAGCCAAGACATCCATGAGTCCCACCCATAAGTTCAGCTATGTTATAGTTTGCTGAATGTAAAAGCAAGCTGTAACGCAGACCTGAGCAACAACCATGGATGCTAATAAGGTAGCACATTCTCTTGGGACCAAAGCACGCAGAGTGTCACTGTGCCTTTTGTAATGCTTTATGCATAGAAAACAGGCAGGAATTTTCAATTTCTGTAGCAGGAGAGCACTTACCAACAAATCCATTCCAAGCTTTGACAAACTTGAGTATTCACCATATCCCCTTTCAGAAACCTAGGAATTTCCTGCAGTTGTGAATTCCAGCAAAGTACAACAAATTATAAACAGTAACAGTACTGCCAGTTTCTCTGCACCAGAAAGGACCGAAGGTGACTTCAGCCACCTATGTAAAATGTGTGTCTATTCCAGAATGCACTGCACACAAACCAACCAAGAAGAAAGATTTCTTCTTCTAGGGACAATTCCTGCAGTGAAAACTCAACATGCTAGGTCCAGCCAAAAGTTATGAGTGGACACCACACGTCAAAAACAAGTTAGACTATCATTTAGTGAACAAAAGTATTACCAGCACTCAAAACTGTGCCAGAAATTAGGACATGCAACTGTTGATGTTCCTGCCAGTTCAGGGAATGCAAAGGCACTAATCACAAGGGATAGCTCTGCAGTTTGGCTTTACCAATCAATTTAAAGATAGAGGTAAGAATGGTGTACAAGAGATTTCAGGGAAAGTCTGGATGCAAAAGAGGAGAAGGAAGTGTGATATCTGAAATACACAACTAATTATCTATAAATGTCTTCCAGTACATCTTGCACGCTTTAATTATGGGGAGTATATTGCTGTTAGCCACAATATATTCAAACAACTAACATAATTTAAAATCTTCTGACTGGTAGCAGGCAATCTTTTTTTCTGAACTGCAAATGTTGAGTGCATTATTGCAAAACTGTATTTGTCATTATGGAAAGGCAGCACCACTAAGAACATAATTATAATTACTAACCTACCAGTTAGCCAGCAGCAGCACATCTGAACAAAAATCTATAGCTTGAGAAGCTTACAAAAGTATTAGGATTTGCTGTCCCATATGATACCATCATTTGACAGATCTGCCATTAGTTGACTAAAACAGGAAACTTACACGAACTGAACCAAAACTAGACAATTTCTAAAAGCAGACATGTGTTTGTATTGCCTTTAGTATGTTCCTATGTTTTAGTTCACCTCTCTCAAAGTCAATACAGAAGCCAGATTTAAAATGATATAAACTCTATACCTGGCCAATAAAGGCCAGTTTTTCTAGATCACATCTTCAGAACTGGATGGGTAAACCAGGCCTGAGGGACCAGAGTTTTCTCTGAAAACCTCTGTTACTGCATGTCATTATATACTGCAGTCTTTGCTTGGGCTCTGAACTGAGCTACCGACTGCAAGACAGTGCCTAGAACAGCTCTGGAGATGTGACCGACTGCTGGAGAGCATTAGGGATGATAGCTTCTGACAGACCATTCCTCCTCCCACGGCACTATTAAAAAGAGGTGAATTTTTTCTGCTTCAGTTCACAAATATTCAACATGCACATTTGCAAGCTTGTAAGGAAAGTAATGAACTGTCTCTTGGGAAGTGCTGTATCATGCTTTTGGTCACCCTCAAGCAACTCAGCTGCCGTATCTCTCAGAGAGAGCATCTGGTTTGTCAAGGAGAGCATTCCAAGTTTAGAGCCACGGATGAAGTCCTTGCCTAATTCAAAACACACATAGCTCGTCACTGTTAATGCACTGCCTTCTGTCACTTTCTGACTACTGGATTTTTATCCCTGATTATGTGTTTCAACAAAGTTACCCTTTATTATCCAGTGATCACTATCAAATCCTCCTGTATGTGTGACTGAGCATGTTTTTGTAGCACAGGCGCATTGTCAGCAGTGCAGTTAGCCTGTTGGATATTAAAAAAATACCTTCATTGCCATAAGTTCCTGCATCAAGACTGCATTTTCCAGGTCTAGCCTCTGGCTGTCTCCACGAGGTTTAACGTCATAACTAAGGGGATCAATGTGGATGCTTTCCAGCTCCAGCATTGTCAGTTTCACTGCTGCCCTGTCGTTTTTCAACTGCTGGATGTAATCCTTCAGCCGCTGCTCATCCTCCTTTGTAAATTCCGTATCACAACTGCTTGCAGTGGAGCTGGTAGTACTGGAAAGAGAAAAGAACCTTATTAAAAAAACATTTGGAATAAAATCTCTATTTTTACATCAAACACTCTCCCTATACTTCATCAACACATCTAAGTCTTACTTAAAAGTTCATAGAAAGGACACACGCAGCACGGACTGGACGTTGCCATGTTCAGAAGATGCAAAAGGGTGTGACGAATTCAGAGAAGAAATTAATTCTCTAAGCTGCATGAGAAAATTGGATCATGTGACAAGTTCTCTGCAAAGCCAGATACTCTGTGACATGTAACTGAATTACTTTTTCTGGAATGGTGTCTTCTGAAACAAGTTTTTAATTTTTTATTTTTTTTTTAAAGCTACTCAAGATTTCTTAGCAATACCCTAGCAGGGAAAGCTTCTCTCTGCTGCTCAGACATTGGTTCTTCATGTTGTCTGGGAAGAAGCATCTGCTAAGAAAAAAGAATCAGCCCAAACCTCATTTATTTCTGCTGATGGCAATACCAGTTATCATCTCGGATATTTTTAATGGATACTTGCAGGAAAAAAACTGAGCAGAACTCCACTGCCAGATGCCAGGAGGTAGCATCTTTCAATTCATGTTAAGGTGTGTTCCTCAGTATACTGACACTCCTTCAGGGATGGAGGGGCTTAAAACCAACCCATAAGTTAGCAGGATTTTTAATAAAAAGTCATCATCAGACTTGGTGAAACTTCTCCTATCTACAGGCATCAAGCAAATGACTGCCCAACAGTCTGCCCCACAAATGATTACACAGAGATTGCAGAAAGGGAGAACTAATGTCTTAGAGCAAGGGTGGCTCAGTGCTGCCTAGCCACCTACTGCACGCCAGTACTGCAGGGGGCCAAGACTGATACAGACGCAGCATTCCAGGGCTGAATATAGTTGCAATAACACTAAAAAGAAAATAAAATGCCATGTTGTTTCTGTAACCTCACTCAAAGCTGCCTGCTGTCTCCTGAGGTCCTGTAATCAGCTGTCGGGTGAGGGATAAGTCATCCATTAACTGTGCTTGTCTGGAATGCTAGATGATCTCAGTTATCAGCAGGGGAATAAATCACTTTCTGTATCAAATTGCACTGCTGTTCAACATTTTTGTAGGAAGAAAAAAAGCCCCACCCGCTACATGCTGTGAGAGTCAGGATGATGTCCTAAAATATATTATGCATGTGAAAATGGGGAAGCCTACCAAGATAGGCTTAATTTTGCTCTTTTCTTTTGGTTCTATCTCAGCTAAAGCTACATTGATTTTTAAGTGCCTCAAATAATTGCAAATGTTCCCACAAATTCCAAGCACAGACTTGGAGATGGAGAATTGGCAGGTCTACAAAGATTTCCTTCCCTCTCATGAAGTATCACATTACAGTTCTCTACTACAGTTCTCTGTCAATTTCCCATTATTCCCTCCTTTTCTTAGGGATAATAGGTGCCATATTTACCGCAAGTGTAAAGTGGTCTTTGCTTTTGTTTTCATCCATTTCCATCTGCAGGGAAGCTAAAAACACCCAGTACCTACATCACACTGAAACTCGGATTGAAACAAAGTTTTGTTCATACTGAGTTCTTCATTAGAGAATCTCGAAACACTTAATAAAATTTCCTTATACAGAGTCTAAAGATACCTCTCTGAAGCAGATATTGATATAAAAATTATGGGGATAGACAATGTGAGAAATACTTAATTCTGTACTGAAGTCATGTTGCAAGTTTCCTCAGCACCCAAAGACAGCAATTGCACAGCTTTTCTGGATTAAATGTAAAACAGCTGTTGTTGAAGGAAGGACAGCTTTTAAAGCCTACACAGGCTTCAAATCCTGGGACACAAATGGCTCATCTCAGTTTTTGCTTGCAAAAGAAAGAAAACCTAGCTCTCCTGCAGGGAATGAAACCTGAGCAAAAATGCTGAAAGTCTATTGTTAAGTTGTGTTGGATCTCATACTCACTGGATACTCACAGATACTTGCCCTTAAAGATCCATGGCTATGCACGTATATTTTAGGGGAGAGCAGTCCAAACTAAGGAAGGCAGTTTGGGTTGTTGCCAGTGATACTCAGGCTGCTTTTACTTCAGTCCTGGCTGCCCGCCTGCCTGTCTGCAGCTGAGTTGGCTCCTCTGGTGAATTGCTAGCAAGCTGCTCCTCTTCTTCTTCTTCTTTTTTTTTTTAAGAAACAAGGGGAGCTTAGCAAGGAACCTGTCTCAGCCAGCACATAAAGGGACAAGAATCTTCCCTCTCCACCCACATTTAGCAGCAAGCCACCACCCAGAAGACTGGAAGGAGTATGGGTTGCAGAAAGCCGGGGTACAAAGCCCACTTTGCACTGTTGTAAAAATGAGGCTGCATGATGAGGGACAGAAGCAACGCCACAGCGTTTCTGAACTCTCACAGCACAGATCTGCTAGGGTGTGTTCCCCCCAAAGCCCCACCATACAGCTCCCCACAGCCATAATGAGAGTTCCTCTATTTAAGGGCCCACAGCTGGTGAGCATATGATCCTGAATTTCAGATACTGCTTTCCCTTCTAACAGCAATCAGGACAAAGGAAAACAGACTGACAGAATGCATATGTAACATAATGCATTCTTCCAAGAAACCACATGAAACTGTTGCAAAAGATGTGCAGTTTCTCATTTCTCAAGCATGTAAGTAAGGATAGAGAAAGGATCACAATTTCATCACACCTGGAGGGAATACAACATCAATCTACTCATTCTCACTCCTGTTGTAGTCACAACAAGCAAAGAGAAATGTTCTTCCCATCCTCTTCATCCCTCAAGTCTTTTACAATGACGTTATGCCTGGATGATGTAAATTAATTTTCATATACACCCTGTGGAAAATATGCAGGTTGGTATAGTATAACATGCAGTTTTATTTGCTGCATGTGTGTGTTTGCATGTACATGTGTGTGTATAAAATGCAGTAGATGGATATAAATGAGGCTTCCAACAGTGCCTCTGTGTAACTTCTCTATGCTACAAAATTCTGTCCCTAAAACCCTGTATAAACTTCAGTTCATCTGTTAAAAATCAAGTCAGTAAATAAATCTGCAATTCAGCAAGCTGCACATAATACAAAAGTTGATAGAACTAAAACAACGCTGTCAGAACTGAATTCAGGAAACTTGTTTGAATGTCTGCATGTAACTTTACACTTTAAAAAATGCATTTGATACACAGTATACATGGGCCAACCTCTTCTAGGTGAACATTGTGGCTTGAGATCTGAAACAGCACAATGCTGAAAGACAGTAACTTCCTGAGAAACTAAAAAATACTCCAACCAGCCAAAAGATAAACAACAGTGTATTTGGCTGAAATCAGAACCTTTGGTGAAACTACCCTGCTTCCTTCTGCGACTAGTTTAGTCCAGCAATGAAGTGTTATGCAGATAACATTAAGATACCTGTTGGGATATTTCTAAATAACTTATTTTCACGCTTCAGCCAAGATAACTGTCTGTCAGCAACTTATCTGAAACCTGAGGTGATTCTGATGAGAGATATAGTCCTACATTTGGCTGAGTTCAGATATTTCATGACACTGTGTAATACTGAAAAGAATTTCCTTTGCATGTAAGAGACCAGATCTTCCCCCCCATTAATCCAGATGTAAGATTGGGCTTACTACCACTGTAAGGAACAAAATCCACCATTTTCAGTCAGTGTTACAACTGGAGTACTTCTCTTTTGTTTCCTTCTTTTCCAGGTACAATCAAACCTTGCTGGCAATTTATGTTCTATAGTTAGCTTCTGTCCATTAAAATAATTATGACTTCTAACTACACTGCAGACCTATTTCTAGTTTCAAAAAATGAATTGGCAACATTATTGTGTTGCTGCCAGCCAAATGAGTTGCTATTATTTTTATTCACTTCACCAGTAACAAGCTCTGCAATGCTCTTTCATTGCATTTAATTTCTTTTCATTTCAGTTGCTCCCTTTCACAGTCTTTAACCACTTGTCACTAGTGGCTCACCAAGCATTTATTCTCAGTAATGTGTTCAGTGATTTGACATTCAGAATCTCATTTGAAATGCCAAAGCTAAAGATGGGTCAACAATTCCATTATAAGTCTCTATTCTACAGGATTTCAAACAGCAGGGCAAATTACTCATTTGTCACAAGTCTCAGCAAAGGAGAGTTTTCATCATTCCACTACCTCTTTACTCAGTTGGTTTCAAAGGGAAAAGGTAGCAATATGAATCTGCAACTAAAAGCCTGCAACGCTAGAGCAGTTATGGCAAAAGATCAGTCTTGCAGATTCAGCGTATGCTTGAACCACGTAATGTAAAAATGTTTTTATTTCAGTGCAGTGGTCCCCAAATGGTGGTTCACACAGCACTCACTAGTGATGTGGGCTTGTTCTACTCCCCAGTTTTATAGACTGCCAAGTTCTTCAAGACAAATAAAAAAAAAATTAAGCCTGCAGGAACAGCTAGAAATCCACAGTCTGCTATCCTATCTCTGCTTGGATTGCTATTGTAATGGAAAAGAAAGGAAAATGGAAACCATCAACATCAAAGAATAATACAAGGCTGGAGGTCTGTGGCAATGGGACCTCAGTCTAGAGCAGCAGGGAGCCAAGTCACAAGGGAACACACATTAATGGGTTGAGAAAGCTAGCAACACAGGCAGGATAACTCCAAAAAGCAGGAGCAGTGTCCTGGAGAGAAACAAAAAAGATCCAGAATGATAACGAAAGGAGACTTAAAGACAAAATCTTCAATTTTTTAAACCTGAAATAGAACATTTACTGATATAAATATAGAAAAGTGTGTGCCCTTTGAATCAACACAGATTTTCCATCTACAGCCTGGCACAGTGTCATGTGTCTGTAAGCTGAAGAAGGGATGCCTCTATTTTGAGACAGGGTCCACAGGAAGGAGAAATCTGAAAACACCTCTACCACATACCACTTGAACACAACATAAGGAAAGAACAGAAGATTTGTATTTCATGGAGAGGGTAAAAAAAATATTTTCACTGATATGTATGTTTAGACAGAGACAAATTACATTGGAGGGGTGGGAAGCGAGGACAATATGTAAGTGATGATCTGATCAGGATGCCCCTATGACACGTTCCTTACTTGCTGTGTGCCCTTCAGCTGAGTGAGAGAAGCTTTTCGCTCTAATGTTGCACATATATCAAAGCAGATTATAATAGTTACCTTATTCAGTACAATATCTTGCTTCATGCCAGAAGAAATTACCCTACAATGACAATGACTCAAGCTAAAACACCTCTCTTGCACACACAAGCATTTACATTTGCCTTTTTTCACATTTCATGACAGTTTATACTGATGAAATTTGAAAACCTATGCCATTTTAATCATACTCTGCTGAAACTTTATCTACTCAGCCAACACGTTACGTGCACACATACACACATTGCCAGCTGACCACCAAAAGTTCACAGTAAACAATGAGCATGAGGGATGATTTTCCTCCCCAAACACGCACACCTTACTCCCTTAACCTCCCCCTCAAATAACCAAATATGATGTTCAACAAAGCAAGGACTGTAGAGACTATATTCCTACCAAACACTTTCAGTGAAAGGTTAGGAGAACAAACACTAAAACAGAACCACTATCACCACCCCCCACCTCCCCTGCCAATTTCCCTTGTCAAAACTGGGAAAGATTTAAATTGTTTTCAAGAAAAAAAAAATTATGCCCTGAACAATACCAGGTATCTCAGAAGGAAGGAAAACACTGGGCTAGTTATGAACAACTGAAAATGACCCTTCCAAATAACAGAAAGGAAAAACAAGCTCAGCCGAGGTAGTGGTGTTGCTACATGTGGCCACTTACAACATACTCACATGCAGGTGCAGATATGCCGTAAGTGCATGCAGACTGAGGCAAGTCAAGTATTTGAAACAGCTTTGTATAACTTCTTTCCAAGGTCAGTAAATACTTTCGGTACAATAAGCGATCAATGTGTTAACAAGCGCAGATGCTACCACATTAATTTCTATATAAAGATACAGCCTTCTTGGACTGAAAGTGCACCATAAAAATTCTTTGAATAAAATGTTAAAATTACCTCACATTTGGACCCTGTTCCCTCAGGTTACCCTTTTGCTCACTTTTTAGCTATTCCATGCTAGTCACATGGCAGGAAACAAGATCTTTTGGAGGAGGCATCAGCAAGAAGAGGAAATGATATAGTACTAAAATAAACTTCTAAAAGTGTCAAAAAATGACAGCATTTGAATAAAGAACTGGCTCAAAGACTGAATTAAAATGAAGTTTTAGAGTGAATCTGAGAAACCAAAATAACTTTTAAAAAGAAGAATGTTAATCTATATTTATCCAGGATGCTTGCCAAATTCGTATCCAGACACAAGCACACATTCACTGCACACAGTACAATTACACTGCAGGCAGGCAACAACTCAAAATGAAGCTGCTAGCAGATGTATTTGAACTGGAACACTTCTGCAATAATAGCTCATTTAGGTTTCATTATTTTATAGGTCTTCAGAAAAACTGCAATATCCAGCCTTTCCTGGAAGAATCCACTCTGTCTGTCATGATGTTCGTCACTCCATGTGCAAAAGAATAGCATGGAAGGGAAGAATTTGGAGGGGGGCAAAGCAGAATGAGAAGGGAAAGGAAATGGTTTAAAATAAAATGGCTGGATTTGCAACATTTAGAAAAACAATTCCTGAGGACTCCAAAACGCTGATGGAAGCATACTTCTGATCTCTGGTTCTCTGTATGTCTGTGCTGTCTGCATACAATAGATATGAGTAAGAAGTATGTGATTTGAGTTCCAATAAAACAGCAAGAAAGTCATTTAAGTAAAATAAACATAATGGGTTTGCCCTTTATGAGGAAGATCAAAGTTCAGAGTCACTCATTTGCAACAAATTTATGCAAAATCCTTCTTGGCTGGAGTTGCTCAAAGCCTGAAGACAATTAGACCACTGAGGCATGGTGACTTACAAATCAAAGCAAAGAAGCCAGTGGACTGAGGTGAGGGAGGTAGGTCAGCAAACACAATACAACATAACTTCTGGTCTAAAATCAAACCCTTGGGAATTAGAGGAGCAGAAGAGTTGCAGTTACCTTGTGTGGCTGTTGGATGACAGGCTTTCCCATGGCTGCACGCTACAGCCTGTGATTGCATAGGCTCCCCCACAGCTCCCATCTAGTTTCATCAGCAAGGCTTTTGCTGCGTTCTCAGCTGTCTTCCTGCAGTCATGAGCTCTCTTAAGCATCTGGGTGATGTTTTCGTCACCTGTCTGGTCTCCTAGTTTTCAAGCAAACAATCTGTTTCAGAGCTTTGAGGAGGGTGATAGAAATTAAGCCAAGAGTAGAGATGCTTCTATGCGCTCTCAGTTTATACCAAAACGATGACAATAAATTACCGATCTGTGATGTAAAAGTAACTTCATTTCTGTGTGAGCATCAGTGGCAACTGGGCTAATGGCCTCAATGCATCTCCCTCCCAGCTACAAGCTCCAGGTACTTGTTGCTCCAGGTACATGTCTTAAGTGATGTTTTATCTTCACTAGCTTGTCTGTTTGTAAGGGTGTACATTGTGCATTAGGATTAGGTTAGGATGTTCAAATTAATAATACACTGGAAAAGCCTCAGCCTAAATTACAACTCTTAGTCCAATCAGTCCAGTGCTGTTTCACAGTGCGGTCACTTCCAGTGCTTTTTCTCACAAGCACCTTTATCTCAAGCCTAATGGTTTGCAGAACACCTTCTTACAGATTACCTTTCCAGCTGGAAGAATTCCCTTACTGCTTACATACAGCCTTTCAGAGTTTATAGTCATGCATACTAAAACAAAAGAAAACTACCACTGGTGTTTATTAATTTCCTATAATTTTTAGTGGTTATGCAGCATCTATACAGCTGGTAAGCCATCCCTTCAGCAGAGGCAGGACAGAAACCACCAGTGTCACTATTCTTATAGTCCTAACTCCAGATGGAGTCAAGTCATTAAAGTAAGACACATTAGTGGCTACCCTGAAAGTCTCAACAAAGTGACAATATATTCATATTTTACCACACACAATGCAAAGATGTTAGAGAGTATTAAAAAAAAAACCAGTTCACTCTAAGTCAGATTTTAATTTCATCCTTATTTGAGTCAAAGACCAATTACCCACACTTCACGCTTGCTGAGTGAAGTGCATGCACTAGAGATAACATTAATGCAGAAAAAAGGAAGGGACAATATTCTGTTACGAGCAGCTGGATATGCTCAGCTCTAAGTGATGCAGAAGCAACTCCCATGAATTTTCCACTCACAGACGCTGATATAAAACTTGACTGATCTTCAAACCAAAAGTCTGCTATGTTATCTAGGTGTTTTAATCAAATTTCACAGTGAAGTAAAGGTACATAAACCAAACACAACTTCCTCCAAGCTGTGTTATGTAACGGGAAATTGGCACTATTTCTACCACGGGGCTGTAACTGGTAATACCATAATTAAGAGCTGTAGACAGACACCTATATAAAAACTAAACTACACGCTCTTTCATAAAATGCACATGAGATGAAACCCTACTCAAACCCAAAGTATTTCTCCCTTCTAAGCTCTTTTTCTGCCACCTATGTGAACAGAAAATCCAAGACTAAATTAATTCACTTCTTCTGGCCACTGATCTCTGCCAGCAGGGAAAGCTTAGTAGCACATTGTGGAAAGGAATGACCAGAGGCTGGAAGAAAGGTGGATAAAAATCTCAGGCATCCACTCTAATGTTTAGCATATGGCACACACTGCACAGGCCAAGACAGGTAGACAAGGGCCTGCTTCTAGCACTGGGAGAGATACAAACTAAGGGCCATGGTTAGCAGCACAGCAACTGTGGGCTGAGTGCACCTAGTCATCTGAAACAAGCAGCTGATCATGTCAGTCCTGTGGCTCTAAAGCCAGATGGTCACTCTGTCTCTAAAAGCTTTCCATTTACATTTCAGTGATTCCTGAGAAGCTAGCACTATAATACTGTCTCAACCAGGTAGTTACTACATCTTAGCACAGCATGAAGAGCGATTCTTCTCCCTCTGAAGGCTTCCCCTCTTTCTACTTGAAGATTACTATGGCTACCTTCTCCTATCAGTAAAAGGGATGGGACTATAAAACATAGGTTAACATTTATTGTGTAAACACCTCTTTCTATCAGAAAAGTGGAGCCAGCAGCAAAGTCAACCTCCAAACACTTCTGAACTGTACCTATCATAGCAGCTCATTCATTACTTAGTGAGCAGCATATTTAAAAACAACATCTAGCCACAAGATTAACTATGCACAAAATATGAAAAACCGAGTACCTATAGGCTAATAACCCCAACAACACAGTAAAACAAGATACAATGTTTTAAAATTTCAGAGTAGAGGTAAAATGTGGGGTGAAAAACTAGAGCAAATTTATTTTTTTTTTGGTAACTACTCAACCCTACCTTTGTATTGTCTTAATCCCATTTTTTCATAAGACTACACTCAGTTTCTAGGGGGTCAATGTTGCTGCTTCAAATAAAATCCGTACTTGCAGTTACCACAGCTGTATGGCCCCAAGCCACATATGCTCATACTGTTCAGTAATTCTACTCTCTACAGTTGCATGGCTGTAGCAGCCTCACCACTGCCAGAACAGGCATCCCCTTGTGATAGTACAGGTAGGTTAATTTAAATTGCTGGTGAATTTTATGATTTAATTCCTGTCTCTCTTTTCCTTTTCCTCTGTTTTTAGGTGTGTGAAATGGTTTACTTAGTTAAAAACAAGAAAAGACTGGAGACCATTCTTAAGTGATGGGTCATGAGATGATTCACTGTTACAACTAACTCTAATGCTAACTGACATGCAAAAAAACCATTAAATAAAGTGATCGTTTGACATCTTACCAACAGAACCAACACCTGCAGCTCTGAACTGCCCAAGAATGAGACTCTGCTCACTTTCTGCCAATGCCAACAGCAGCTCGTATGCTTCTATGCACTGTTCACTAAAAGAGGAAACAAAATACAGAAAACAAAAATCACACAAAATAGATCTGCAATTTAGAGGGGAAGAATACCTGCAATAGCACCAAGAAAAAGAGGTAGCTTATGAACTGCATGATTCCCTACTACTTGCCTAACAGTAGGGATATTAAATGGCATAACACACATAGTTGCTATCAGAAGCATTCAACAGTCTTTCCTTCCTTATGATGGTCCCAGGTTGGCCTCAACTAAGGTAACAAGTTAAAATAGAACCGAATGACCTGATGCGAAGTAAGCTCCAGAAGCGTGTTTGAAACAGTCAACAATATGAATGGTGGTCGACGTGATCCCTTTGAGAAACTTTTTGCTTGCCTTCTTATTATACAAAATATAGTATTCTATACTCTACTGTGTAACTATACTATACAAAGTATAGTAAGAAGAAAAGAAAAATACTTGTTGCACTGTCCTGTCTCTAAGATTTTTCTCTTTACAACACAATGGCTTCTAAATACAGTTCTGAGTCACTCATTCCTGTTGCATTCTAATGTTTTTGAAAATATATATATATTAATAAACATATTTGCAATTTATATTTCCTTGTAATCTGCTCAAGGCTGATAGTAACAGAATACATTCTTTAAAAGGCACACAATTTATCTTAAGACCAGAACTGCCTGTTCCAAATTAGTTGCAGCTGAAGAAGTTAAATGACACCATCTTTTTACATATAGTTTAAAGCAAATTTAGATACTTGTAACCAGATACCAAGCAATTCATCCACATTTCCAACTGACATAACATAAAGTCGCTCTGAATTATGTGGAGTACAATACTACCCTTTGGTCCACTGGTCTTGTGAAAGGTGCTAACGTAATACAGAGAACCTGTATCTTAAGACTGGATACAGCAGGGACAGTTTGAACCTGCACACAACCCCTAATTCAATGTTAATTCAGTATTTAAAAATTAAAAGATAAATCTGTATATTTCTATTAGATTGAGTTCACTACTGCTGGTGAACTACAGCTGAAACACACTTGTATCAGTAACTTCAGTTCTGTAGTTTGTCAAGTAGTTTAACCAAAGGGCCATTTTTTCAGGGAGGAAACAAAAAGAAACAGTATTACTATGGCACACCAACAATTTCCCCATCAAAGACTTCTATCAAGTCTCCCCCACTCCCTCTTTTTCTGTCTGAGACACCCTCTGCATAGGCACATACCTGTATTGCAATGCAAGCCTGAGGGCTGTGGCATTGGACTCATACTTCCCAACAAGCATGCTCATCCTCTCCGCATTGCTCTTGCACTCCTCCAGTGTTATAGTTAACAAGTCATTCTGTGATTTCAAGTGCTCAATACGGCTGTAGAAAAGAAAGGAATTTGCAACCTTCAAGCTTAGCTTCCAGACACTGTCCTGTAAACTCTACAACAACAGTAATTTGAAACAACACATACCATTTGGTCTACACAGGTTTTTAATGAAGATGGCAAATCTGTGTCCCATATCAAGAGCCAAGAGAACAGCAATTTCTCTTAGAACAGCTTCTTCTTCTCCTCTCCTTCCCATAAAATGTAATCACAAACCTGTGCAACAGCAGCAAGCAGGAAGCTGTACCCTTATTTTGTAGCCACAAGACTGAGTAGGAGAGTTTCATATTAACCTTTTGCTTAGTTTTTCTGCCTCCATTCCTCACTTCCTGCTGCCACATTTGTGTCTTGTTTTAAGTGGCATACTCATTAGTGCAATGTGTGGGTGTGTGTAGGGGTCATGCAGCTGCATAAATGCTCCCTTTCCTTGGAACATCCAGAATAAGTGTTTCACTTGAAGTAATATTTTGGCTGTGATTAGAGAGGTAACTTTCAAAATACGAAGTTTCAATGAGGCAATGAAATCTTCGAAAGTTCTGGCAATAGCTAAACAGAAGCTCATATCAGAACTTAACTGTAATATTCTGCTCAATGAGGTTGGCTCTGAATCTGAAAATGACACTTCAGAATATCAGTATTATTGTTTATTCTCACTGCTGATAACTGCACTACACATAAATGTACTATGCCTAATCTTCAGAGTTGGACATACACTGAAAACAGGCAAATTATTTCAAAATTTGGACAGGTAGCTAATGAAGAAATCAGTGCCATCTAGAACTCTAAAATCACTGACTTCCTAACAAACACAAGAAGAAGAAGGGCTAGTATACCATTTATTCAGCAATCAGAATAAAGCCCTGACTTTCGTAGCTGCTAGAACTCTCAGATGCTTCACCTTCTATAACTTCTTTGAAACCTCCTATGAGGATACATGTTGTCAAAGTGTAATTGTGCAGTGCACAGAAAAAAAGAGAAAAAAAAAGAAAAAAAAGAAAAAAAGAAAAGAAAGAGTGTATTTTGCAGCACTACAAAAACATGAGCTACTAATAAAAGATATATTGTACTGATCAGACTAAATTTGAGATAGCTGTGGGGAAGGGAGAACTTGAAAGGAAACATGCTGAGACACAATTCTCATGCTCCTGATCCACAGTTTTATGTGCTGAAGAGGACATGAAGCATTGGTTTTTATAGAGCTTATTGAAGGTTAACATCAGCAGTATTTTAAGTGCAACCAGAAAGCTGCAACCTTTCTTCTGCAGACATGTCTATTTACTGGTGTATGTACTACACTACCATATATTGGTACATTCACTGATAAAGTTAATGCTGTAATTTTGTTTCATCAGGACAAAACCAAGAAAGCTAATTCCAGAATGACGGAGAATAAGTTAGGGGAATCTGTATTTCTAGCAGTGATGTGTCTTATGAAAAAAGATGCCATGTCTACTTGGTCAGTCATAGAGAAGGACACTCTACAGTGCGAATTGTCACAGGTGAAGGTGCCATGCTGATCTAATAATGCGTGACCAAACTGTCATACTAATGGAAAGAATCCTTAGCATACAATTCAATCTTCTCTTCATCAACTACATTCCATGTTTATCTGCAGCTGCCACAGTTGAGCTGGGACTGAACCAAGAAATGTTCAGAAAGGATAAACAAGTAGTAACTTTAACAAAGCTAATAGCAGACAACACATTTGAGCATATCTAACTTTCAACCTTACCTATTTAATCTCTCTGTCTCCACTTCAAACTCTCTGATTTTGCTTTCAGAGATAGCAGATCCATGTGAATAAAGAGTCTGGAAGATTTCCTGGATGTTTGAGCAGTCTTGGAGGGAATGTGCCAAATGTTCAGCCACAGTACTAGACACCTGCACAGGGCAGTTAATAGATCATTGTGAAGAGATAACCACTGGATTCCTCCCACAGGCAGTCTGCATTGAGAACTGCATTTGCTTGCATGCACTCACTTCAAGGCATTCATTATTCAGTTTTTTCCTATGAATTTTATATTGACTAGAACACTTACAAGTTTTCACTTTAAGAAACAACTATTTTGTTTTAAAATTCTACTAACCAAAGGGTGAAGTCCACTATTTCATCATACATTTAAAAAGCCTAGTATGCAAGTTATTTTTACTTTCTTGAAAGCTTAGCAAAAGGTCAGAGCTAAGTTCTTCAGTGAAACAAGTATTAACACACAGTAACAACAGCACTACAGATTTACACTGGCATTACAAAGCAGAACTCAGTTTTCTGTTGATTCAAGTTGTGAAATGCAACTGTACAGTCTTTTCTTTAAGAACAGTAATTTGGAGGAATTTACTCCAAAATTACCCTCTTGAAGTCACTCAGAGAGTGTTTTCTAGCCATCAGTTATCAGATCTTAATACTGGGTGAAATATTCTCTGTTGAAATATTTTTCTCAAAATAACTTTTAAAGTATTTTCAGTTAGCTCATATATTAATCTAGTAAGAAAACAATGCTGTTTTTCACGGAACACAGGTCATCTTCAGAAGGTATCATGCATGCACATAATTACTAGTCCTTACCCCTATGCTGCTGATTTCTGATCCTAAGACAGGTCTATCAGATGATGAAGACTCTGATCTTGTCTTTGACAACTTCACTCTTTCAGCAATCTGTAAGTCAGAATGCTGCATAGGTTACACAGGAACCCACACTCCATAACGATTACACAAAATGCATTTGTTCACTGACTACACTTGCAAACCCAAAGTAAACTGCTGTAAAATTGACACCTGTGCTCCGGGAGAATTACAATCATTAGCGCTTAATTAACTAGCGCTTTTCTGCGGCTCAAGTTCATGCGCCTGCTTAGGACCCCAGAAAACTCTGGGGATTCTAGCTATCTCCCAGTTAATCACACACTTGCACAGCAGCTGTGCAAAATGAAGCCTGCTTCTCCCAGATAATGAGGAGTGTTACTGCAACACACAATAGCTCACCTTGGCTATCGGAATGTCATTGCTACTGCTGCTTGTGCTCAGCTCTCCGGTGCTGGGATTGATGGGTCGATTGGCAGAAGTGAGACGACTTGGGCTGGATGGGCCTGTGGCCTGCACACTTTGCAAACGTGTTTGCAGTTCCCGAACCTACAATAAAACACAACATTCTGTTTTTTCCACTTTTATGGTTTAATAGTTTGGAGGTTTTCTCATTGTCTAGCCAGGCCTAATTGCTTCTGGCTTTAGCAGAGAAGTTGTATTTTGTCCTGTGGTGGAGACAAAGGTTTCATGTGGGGAGCAGATGAATGGAGGTTGTCTTAAAATGCCATTGTTTTCAGTTTTTTGAACTATTTGAATGTGGAAATATGCAGATGTCATACTGTAGAGTAATTACTCAAAGTTTCAGCTTGTTTTATACAACCCCTTCAGTGCAGCTGTATGACGTGTATAGAAATTATTCTCTCTGGGGTGAAGCTAATGCTCCAGCCTAAGATTATGATGGCTAAACAAATCAAATTAAGATCCTGCTATTAATGGAAAGCTCCAGTATTGAAAAAACTCTTGACATAAATGTATCACAGAGTGACTTCATCATATTTAAAGGTCAAAGAATTCAACTGTTAATCACGCTTTCAAAACTACAGTTAAGTAAAGCTACCATATAGTGAGTAATGTACAGACAAGAAAATACCAGCAAAGTACCCAACCAACAGTCTGCAGCAGCTCTCTGTAAACATACACTGCAAACACTGCATGGTCCTCGTAACACATCAGATACTTCTAGATCTGACGTCAAAAGATTTGCAGGACTAAAGGGTAAAAAAAAAAAAAAAAGTCAGCAGAAGCCAAACTAGCTGAGCTAAAGATTATAGTGTTTACCTTGGAATAATTCTTAACAGACAAAGAATAAATGGTCTGCTCAACACCGGAACTATGCCACAAGGTAAAGTGACAGAGTTCATTTTTCCCACAGAATCTCAGACAAAAAGTGTGAGATGAGAGAAGAGGGAGGAAACCATCTGAAGAGGAAATTTCCCCAAATATAGTGTTTACTTTAGTACTCAAGTTTCTATGCTGATTTTGCTGGAACAGTCCACCTACAAAACAGAACTGGTGAAACTTTACCAGAAGTCCAGTCCATTTGATATCCCCCTGTAGCATGAAACACAACTCGTGATTCCTACTCTCTAAAACAAGGTGGGATTTTATACTAAATACAATACATTTACACAAAGAACTGATTAAGGAAGCTGAAATCCCCTAGTCAAAAAATATCAAAGTTGCATTAAAGCTTAGGCTTTCTTCAGCTATAGGCTCACCAAGTGCACGGTCAGTGCTTTAGCAATCTCCGTTTGAAGAAGCAGCAGTCAGCATATTCTCTGCACGACACATACAGATCTCTTCAACATACTTCGCTGAGGAAAAAGCTCAAGATGGAACTCTCTCCAGTCACCAAAGCAGTTATCTTATGCCTCCTATGATGCCCTACAGTCTGCTTCTGCTTCCCTGAAGAGCACCCCTGCCTCTCCCTCAGCTGTATGCAAACTGAAGGTCAGATTGCCTGAGGACTTACTGTCAAAGTAACAGAGTTTTTAGGTATGTGCAAATTACAAAAAAGAAAAAAAAATCCATGTTTTACGTAACAGAGCAGAGTAATTGCATGTTACTAATAATAAGATGTAGGTGGCTACAATAAGAGCACATAAAGGCTAACTGCATTTATAACTTCCCTGTTCAGTCATGGAGGAGTGCTACACCTTAAACAAAATGAATCCAAACCACTCCATTGGGTCTCTCTGTTAAAAAAAAGATAAAAGTACACAAAACCTCAAATCCAATCCCCAATGTTTAAAGTAACTTGCTGAAAAATGGATATGGGTGCTTGTCCCAGAATTATACATCTTAACCACAATTACATCATGAAGTTAACTGAACAGAGTGTATAAAGTGCACATTTGTAGCACGTTATCTTCTACATATTTTCAGCTGAGGCCTCCTTTGTACATATAGACATACATAATTTCAACATGGGTACAGCTGCAGTAACGCGAACCTTAAGGACAGAAGTGCTCTACTGATGCAAACCAATCATTTCAGCCTGCTGATATGCATGAAACTGAAATGAACCATGTATGCATGTTTCTGCTTGCAGAAGTGGAATGCCAGTGCAGATAGGATTTGTACTGTGGCATTAACACTGTGGAAAAAAAAAGCAACCCCCAAACTTCATTAAATCAAAATCATATTTATTACTATTTCTTTTAAAACCTGGGCTGTTTCAAACTAAATTCCCCAAGTAATTAAGTTACAGCATTGTTTAAAAGCGAACTGTACTGGGTTTGTGTGGCAAGGTTTTGGCAGGGGGTGGTTACAGGGGTGGCTTCTGTGAGAAGCTGCCAGAAGCTCCCCCCATGTCCAACAGAGCCAATGCCAGCCAGCTCCAAGTCGGACCCACTGCCAGCCAAGGCTGAGCCCACCAGTGACAGTGGTAGCACCTCTGGGATAACAGATTTAAGAAGGAAAAAAGTTGCTGCAGCACAGAAACGGCAGCCGGAGAGAGGAATTAGAACACGTAAGAGAAAGAACCCTGCAGACCCCCAGGTCAGTGAAGAAGGAGGGGGAGGAGATGCTCCATGCACCGGAGCAGAGATTCCCCTGCAGCCCGTGGGGAAGACCATGGTGAGGCAGGCTGTTCCCCTGCATCCCAGGGAGGTCCACAGTGGAGCAGATCTCCACCTGCAGCCCGAGCAGAACCCCACGCCGGAGCAGGTGGGTTCCCAAAGGAGGCTGTGACCCCATGGGAACCCCACGCTGGAGCAGGGTCGTGGCAGGACCTGTGGCCCCATGGAGAGAGGAGCTCACGGAGCAGGTTTTCTGGCAGGACTTGTGACCCCATGGGGGACCCATGCTGGAGCATTCTGTGCCTGAAGGACTGTAGCCCGCAGAAGGGACCCACACTGGAGAAGTCCATGGAGGACTGTCTCCCATGGGAGGGACCCCATGGCGGAGCAGGGGATAAGTGAGGAGTCCTCCCCCTGAAGAGGATGAAGCTGCAGAGACAACATGTGATGAACTGACCCCAACCACCATTCCCTGTCCCCCTGTGCCGCTGGGGGAGAGGAGGTGGAGAATCCAGGAGTGAAGCTGTGCCCAGGAAGAAGGGAGGGGTGGAGGGAAGGTGTTTTGAGATTTGGTTTTATTTCCCATTACCCTACTCTGGTTGATTGGCAATAAATTAAGTTAATTTTCCACAAGTTGAGTCTGTTTTGCCTGTGACGGTTAATTGGTTGAGTGATCACTCCCTGTCCTTATCTCAACCCTTGAGAGCTTTGTTATATTTTCTCTCCCCTGTCCAGCTGAGGAGGGGCAGTGATAGAACGGCTTTGGTGGGCACCTGGTGTCCAGCCAGGGTTAACCCACCACAAAAACAGGAAAACCACTAGGGATATATTCTTCATAAAATCAAATCCCTGCCTCAATTGACTTAAAAATTGCTAAAATATTCACCTATGCCCAGAACCCAGTCCTGCAAGATTTCAGCCTCAAAACAAGTACCATGCTAAATTTAAGGGCAATCAGGAAACAGAGTGTTAAAGTTGCTTAAAATGCTAAGTATTCATTGACTCCAAAGTTTAAAACCACCTTAGGTAAGGACAATATTACACAAAACTTTAAGGCAGATAGGTTTCCTTTAGTCTATGTTTTATTACTGAGCGGCAACTATTGGCCATGATCACAAAGCCAATTATTCTTAAGGATCTGTAAAACAATGTTAGCAACAGAAAGAAAAATGAACACAGCTAAGTCTGTAGCCAGGCAAAGCTTTGCTCAGGAAAGCATTTATAAAAGAAAACTTAGAGCGCAGCACAGTTATCACTCTATGTGAGTCACTGCTTTAACACTGTATCGTAGAAGCAACTACAACTTAAAGAAACTGCCTGCTTATTCATGTTTCTTGATGTATTTACTGATTCAGGACTTCATTTGAGAAATTACATGCTGAATTAATTGCACTAACTTTAGCAACGCTGAGTACTGGATGGTAATTCTGAGTAGGATAACAGGGCAAGTTTGTCTGACCTGTAAAATCACCAATCTCACAATTCACACGTTCACCAAGCCAGAATCTCACGACTGGGTTGCCCACCCACCAGATTGCCCAGAGACAGCTTAGGTAACTATTTCTGGTCACTGAAACCTCCACCGTAAATACAGCAGCATGCACCACCTCCTCAGAACGTACTTTTCACACTAGTAGTAATTCTACAGGAAAAATAAAGAAGACTAAAGAATGGGAATAATGAAAAAAAAAAAAGTTCAGAAGAGCCAGTTTCTTCTCTGGATTGGTGAATGCACGAGTTATGAAAAGACTAGTTTAAAAAGTATGATTAAAAATTATCTGACTACCCCTGCTCAATACTTCTACCAGTCTCAAGTGTCATTACCAATGTAATATAAGTTATTCTGAAGGTTATGTTTATTAGTAGAAAGAAGGTAATTGCAGTACTGCACATGAGACACAATAAACAATTGGAAATTGGAGACAGAGGAAGGGCAGATCTCACTGGAAATGGATGACAAAATTGGCAAAATCCAATGGGTGAAGACAAGTAAAGAAACAAAACCAAAAAAAGTTCAACTGAAAGACAGAAAAGTGTGGATTTTTGAGTTGGGGAGGAATAACAAGGAAGGATTTAAAGAAAAGATTTCTTCAGCCCTTGCATCATACTAGTTTACAGACAGACATATCCAGAAGGATATAAAAATTGCCAAAGTTCTAGAACTCTAAATTGAGAGAGAAAGTGGCTGACAGGCAGGTCTAATTATATGATCAGAAAAAAAAAAAAAAAAGGAGGCGAGAACAGAGGAAAAAGGAGAAATCCAGGGAAACATCTGTGAAATCCACATTGAAAAAAAAGAAAGAGCAAAGATCTTCTAAACAGCTGGAGGAAGTCCAAAGAATTACAGAAATAAAGAAGTGCTGGAACTTTGGAAAGAGCAGCAGCGGGGCATTAAGTGAGGCACAAGGCAACAGAGCCATTAGACTTCTGAGCAATGGACAGCCTAGATACCAAGATAAGACATGTGCAAACAGATGTTCTCAAGTTATTAATATAAATTTAAGTAACTGGAAATTTTATTTATTAATATTTAATCTTTAGCAATATGAACCAATTGTTTAGCTGCATTTCTGATTTTTTCCTTTGAATGCTGAGAATTGGAGTAAGAAATAGGGGAAAATAAAGCATAATTTCTTCTGGATACCTTAAGAACTAAATAAAGAGACAGCAAGGGTAGAGAAAAGAGGCTGACACACTACAGTAATGTTGGATTTATGAAAGACTTCATAAGTGATTAACAGGCATCACGGACATGTTTGCAGAAATGCATAGTGGGTTACAGAAAATACTTTGGTATCTGTAATCATGAATCTAAGAAAGATGTTTTTACTCTTTGTACTTTACACATGCATACTCACAACTACATGATTGGTTAACATATCCCAAATAAAAAATGACAGCTACAAACTGCATATTTTTGTCACTGATTTCCACATTCAAAGGACACCTGCTGCTTTTGTTTCTAAACCAGTTTCAAATAAGGGGCATGCCTGTGATTGTTTTCTTTCTACCCTACTTATGACCTGTGTCATCATGCAGTATCTTTGAACCCTTCAACTAATAACATTTTTTTCCTCAGCATTTTAATACCACTTTAATTTTTTCTCCCTGTTATATAGCAGAGAAACATGAGGTGTAACAAAGCACAGGAAGTGAATATATCTCTCCCAGTTTCTAATTTATTCATGAATACTGCAAATCTGTGGAGGAGAAGATGGAAAATGAAATAGTGGTGTGACAATTCAAGCTGCTTTCAGCAGTGAGGGCCCTTCCCAGCCTAAAGCACCGCTAACCTTTCCATCAGGGCTAGTGTGATTATTTCCAGCCAGATAATTTTCAGCCCCTCTTAAATCGCGAGCACCACAGCTAACAAGGTCTGATTTCCTATAGGTTGTCTGTTGTAGTTGACCGCGTATGGTGAAGAAGTCTTTCCTGGTATTTGTAAGGGCCATCTCCTCAGTGAATTCTCTGGAGTTCTTACCAGTTCAAAGGGGGCTTTTACAGAATCTCAAAGATGTCTACTTTCAAGAAATATGTAAGAACTTAACTGTCACTAGGAGCCCTAGTCCTCTGGCAGATCTGAAAATTAGTCTGCAGTCTGAACAATTATCTTGAGGAACAGAGAAAAGGAACAACACACAGACACAACAAGCTGCAGGAGAACAGGCACACTGCTACGGTTTATACATATGACTTTTTTAAGCAGCAGGAGAGACTACAGGGTGCTGGGGGATACAAATATGTCACCAAGCAAGCGCTCCTCTGCATTTGACACCTTTCAGACAAAACTCCCTCATGCAGTGCTCCATGAGGAAAGATCTGCGTGCCGCACCTCTACAAAGGAAGCACAGCAACAAAAACCAAGGACATGGCAGGACATGACATGGGAGGTGAAGGGTGGATTTCCTAAAAGCTCTGAGCACAGCTTAAGTGTTCTGATCCAGGCTGGCACACAGTGGCACAAATGAGGGCAGTAAGCCTATCTCAGGCTTCTTCTCATTTCATTTCAGATTAATCACTGATCCATTTGCATACAAGCTTGAAAACAGAAGCAAAGCTCTAGTTTGTTAACAGCTAAGTGGAGATACTGCTGCATAAGCAAATACCATGCAACTGAAGGAGGCAGAGAATGGAAATAGCTTTTGGCTGCTACCTCAGGTTTCTGGTGCGCACCAAAAGACAAGAAGACAACAGTTCAAGGATCACGTTAAGCTGTGCAAGCTGGTAATAATCTCTAAATGTTCGTAACGTACCAGTGCTCTCTAGCAACCTAAACAATACTTTCTGATCCCAACACAAATGACGCCAAAACATGGACAGCTGAGCAGTTTGTGCCAGCTTTGTGTCATCCGAGAACAGTGCCTGTGAGGCCAAGGATCTGACTCCTGCTGTGGTTTGGGTAGGTTTCAACTCCTCGCAAGAACAAGGCATTTTGGGACAGCCCTCGTGCTAAAATTAAGTTTCTTGGAGTGGGAGCAATCTGGGCAGCTGGAGGGATCACGTATTAAAACAGCACTTTTCTACTTCTCTGCTGATTATGTTTTCATTAAGGTCTTAAGTCAAAGATAGCTAAAATACTAACTCTGTTCTTATTATCGTCAGTTTGGCGAATTCAGCAGAGTTTGGAGGAGATACAGAACAATCCTCACAACTAAGAGCATTTGATTAACTGAACAAGTTGACATCTGGCTTTTGCAGAGAATAGACTTAAGATACCTCCTGAGCTGGAACCGCCTTTTCTCTTTAGACTTACTTCTTCAGAACAGACTCAGAGAAGCCTGAAGACTGCCCACACCTACTGCTTCTCATGTCAACAGGCTGCTTTTGGGACTGTGCTGAGGCACTACTCATCTGGCAACTTTCATGGGCAGTAATTAAAAACCCCACAACTTTTACTTGGCAGTCAGGATGGAATTTATATGCTGTATCAGTGCTGCTCATCTGACTCCCCTGGTGGATACAAGAGATTTTGTGTAAGAACACAAATATTACTTTTTCTAGTATTATTTAAGTCTGTTACTACATATAGCAGTCATAAATAGTGCTGATCTGATTACAACCTTATTCTCATGTAGTAATAACATCAGTCCCATGAACTGGTACAGAAGTTCCCCGGCATCTTATCTGTATTACCGGATTCAGGATTATGGTCAGCTATATGTGAACAGTTTTCTAGGCCATTGACTGGCCCAGATTTAAATCGATTTTATTTTTAATATGGCAATATCATACAGAGGTAAAATAAACCTCTATGTTATGACATTAGTCACTACATTGCAGGAACCCTACAGAAAAAAGTGATTACCTCATTTACTAATGAGCTGTGAGAAATAAATTCCATATGTATATTGTTTCTTAGCCACTGTTCTAGAAAGAGGCTCAATCTGTTAACTGAGCACAGTAAATACCTAATTAAATTAAGTCTCCAACAAGCCTGAGAAAAATGTATTGAAAGCACTCTGCTTGATTACAGACATTGGTCTAAAGCAACAGACCTATTGATCTGGTCAACTTCAAGCTTATTCACTTCACCCAATTTAATTTGAGAAAAACAATAACTAAATTTTAGTTGGATCTCCCTTCCCAGTCTCCAGGGAAATAATCTGAAGTGACTCTGAGTTCAGGTGGTATGCAGAAAATATTTAATAGGTCAAAGAAAACCATGTACACCATTACATTAAAAATGCAAATACGGTTTCCAGTGCAAGTTATATACTGTTGCTGACAGGGTCATATGCCATGGACAAACTTCTCTGGTGGGGGCAATAAACCAGTTGTTCTGCAAATTCAGGATGATATTAAAAACCATATTTCAATAAAGTGCTCTATAGGCGCAAACTAAATGAAAACAACTGAAAAAAACCCCTGCCAGCTGTGCCTGAGTATGGAGGCTGCTTGATTTTGTTACACTCTGTGACAATCCGACATTAACCCTTCCTCTACTGGGCAAGACATCTATCCAATCTGTCCAAGAAGAATTTCCTTAATTAAAGAGGAATGAACATTTAAACTGGCTTGCTGTACACGAGACAGCTCACAGTCTCTACAGAGCAATTCAAGACTTACCCTCTCCAGGGTCAGTGGTGTGAACATACCTCAGGTCAGTAACATCCCACTGCTGCTATCATCTGACAATTGCTCTAGCCACTTACACGAAACAATTTGATGACCTAGTTCTGTTTCCATCAGAGATGCTTCCATAACAAAGAGGCATCAGTAACACATGCAGCATCCCTGCCAGCAGTTCCAAGAGACAGGCCAGCAACTACTAGATCAGCATGATTAACACACCATCCTTTCAGTGCTAGGCCCTGCCTATACTAAGGAAATTGTGAAATACTCAATAACATAGCCAGTACTTGTGTGGCTCCACAAATGCTTGGTTCACTAGGGATTCCAATACAGATTGACCAAGTCAAGCAGTATCTGCATACACAGAACTAAACAGCATTTTCCCCATCATCTGATCCAACCCTCTGCTGTTGCTGGCAGCCAGGCAAAACGTAACAGTTTTGTGCAGAGATACTAAGGCTAGCGCTAGGATTAATGCAGCTGTATTAACTGGGCCAATTTAAAGTACGCTTTTTTGCCTTCCTTTGGATACAATCCTCATGTAACCATCCTGGGTTTAATAGGTATCCCTGCATAGTCACACATTTCATTATACAAACATAACTTTAGTATTTTAAAGCTCCATTTTCAAAGTGGCCTATTAGTCAGTAGCCTTACTCCTTACTGTTTCTCCAAAAGCACAATCCTCTTGTCTGTTAAACACCTCACAGTCCGATTTCTGGCCTAATACAACCTTGAGTGGTTTACACTAATCTGTTCTCACTCCAGTTTGGTCTCCATTAGCTCCCATTCTTACTTGCTTTCTCCAGCGCTTGTGAAAAGAAATCAAATTCAGATTTTGCTGATCTCTGGTGATTGCTGGTGATCACAAACACCAATTCTTTCCCCCATTTTCTGTTTTTTAACCGAGGAGCTCCCGGCTGTTGGCATAAACTCTTGTTACCAATCTTCTAAGCACCTTAACTTGCATTCTGTACCTCTCAAAATTTAAATATTTTCTATTAATTCTATCCTCAAGGCCACCTATTTTTTTTCTTGTTTGATATCCCAATATTGATCCATATCACCTGTACTATCAATATCTGCATTTTTGTAAGCAAATTTCACAAGCACATGCTTCTATTCTCTGCTCGCTTGCCACCCCCATCCCCCCGTCCCAATCCTGCAATAATTCACCGGGTGTATAAATGCTGCTTCTGTAGCTCAAGGCATAGTACTGCCTCTGCTTAAAAAGAAGTGCAAATATAAAACCAGTCCAAAAACTTCAGGACTGAAACCAACTTACACTTATGTTATATAATAAAACTAAATTTTACTAAGGAAAAGTTGAAGTGGTCTTGTTTTACATGATAGCAGATTACTCTTCTTCCCTTGTTGCACACACCTTTTTTTTAGTGTTAAGAGAGGATAGTTAGTTTTGCAAAGTGGTATCTGAAGATTGGAAGTCTCACAAAACGCCCCTTCATGCTAAAATGATACACTCGCTACAAAACAATGTTGTTTTAGAAGCACAGTATTTGCATAAAAGGTTGATCTGCTGCCAGTAGGTGAAGAGCAACACTTCCAATAATTCTACCAAGATACAGTTGTCTCAGTTGTCACTCAAATTGAATAGAAACTTGAAACTGCCTGTTTTGAAAACAAAATTATTTCATATCTAGTCAAAACTCTGCAGATTTAAGAGGGACAAAGTCAACAAATTTTAAAAGTAACAGAGACTGAGGTCACGTTCTCTTGGATCTTTCACCTTTTTCGTGAACAAATATCCAGGCTTTTTTAGTTTCGATTCCATACAAAGCACAAGGCCTTTATCTGACCTTGCAGCATCATAAAACGTAGACAGGGAAGCAGGACATGGCTGGGACTACTCATTGTTCAGTTCTGAGAATTATTACCCACTGACAGGAGTCCTGCTCTTTTTCTTTCTCCTAATCGCAAATTGAATTCCCGTTAAAAACAAAGAAATATTTGTTGTTTACAGGAAAACTCACTAAATGAACATCTGCTTTTTCTATAGACAAGTTACATATGCTTCCTTAGAGATGAGTATCAGGTTTTCTGTTAACACATGATTTCTGACATCAGCTTGTTGTACACCTTGGCTGTTCATCACACGTGCTTTTTCAATTATGTTCAGTTTTGTCCCAGTTCTGTAACTTGTATAGCTCAGCTTTAACAACAAAAAGCCCTACAGCCAGTACAGGAAGCAAGATTAAAGAGAAGCTTGTTCTGGTGACAAAATTATGCAGGCTAGGAGGAACAAGAAACCATCATCTATGCAGCACTCTTACCCTTCTACGCAGTCTGTCCCTTTCTTCACGAATAGCATTCATGGTGGCCTTGGTCCTGTTCAGCTCCTCCTCTTTGCTACACAGCATGGCCGTGAGGCTCTCATTCTCTTCCCGCAAGCCAGCTAGCTCCTTTTCCCATCGAGATCTCTCTTCAGATAGATTTGGATAAAGGTCACGTCCCAGCACACCCTCAATCTCTTCCACGGTCTGCAAAAATACAGTCATCAAAAAACAGAAAGAGGCAGAGAAAGATCACTGAACAAGAGTAATGGTACACAGGACATGTGTGTAACAGGCAACTATATATACTTGCATGTACACACCCAGCCCCGCAACACCATCAGTTTGCTCTTTTGTTTGATAAGTAATGTCAAACAACACTATTGCTTATTTTGTTTGATAGTTTGACCATTTTCTTAAAATATTTCATACTGACCAACAGCAAAGCAGATGGATGTTTTACATTCAAATAAAACATGTCACCCACGAGTGACAGAAGTCCCAGTAGTTTCACCTCAGAACACTTTAAAGCAAATTAATGACTCCTTGTCATGGGTGAGCATGGTGTTTGTTGTTTCCCTGCCTCAGTAACAGGGCAGAAAAGTAGAAGCCTGTGAACGTGCATGGCATGGGGCCTTTTTTGGTTTTAGGCCAACTCCGCAAAAGGGCAAGGAAAAGAGTGGGACAGTAAAAAAACAGGACTCTTCTTTCCCATGTTCCTGAACATGTTTTCCTCGAGGTGACAGAGAGATGAAAGAAATAGAACTCGCCTTGGCTAGGCTTACGTTATACCAGAAGACATTACAGCCTTTGTAGTGCCTAAAAAAAGAGCTGGGTTCCTCTGGGACATATAATGCCATTCAGCATTTCCCACCCCATCCCCTTATTCAGAACTGTGTCTTGTAGGCACCATTCAGCACAAAGGATATTCAGCAACTTCCACTGGGTGAAACTAAATACACACACACACACCACCAGCAAGGTAATACTGCCATGCCTGAACTTATCTACCGTCAGACTGGTCATTCAACATGTTGAAACACAGCATAATGCTCAATGTGTCAGGTAACTACGTGCAGTTCTGATTCTACTACACAGTGTATGCTGTGCCTGTATCCATTTTTTTCACTTATGGAAGACTTTTGCAACATGCAAAACCCCTCCAGATGTTGCTTATAAGCTTTTGAATCTCTCTGAAGGCAGCCTGCATTAAAACGGTAGGAAAACGACCAGCCTGGCTGAATGGGGAGCTTTTGCTAGGACTCAAGGAAAAAAGGAGAGTTTATCATCTCTGGAGGAAAGGGTGGGCAACTTGGGAGGAGTACAGGGATCTTGTTAGATCGTACAGAGAGAAAATTAGAAAGGCAAAAGCTCAGCTAGAACTAAAGCTGGCCACTATGGTAAGGGACAACGAAAAATGTTTTTACAAATATGTTAACAGTAAAAAGAATCCCAAGGAGAATATCTTTCCTTTAATGGATACAGAAGGGAACGTAGCAACCAGTGATGAGGAAAAGGCCGAGGTACTTAATGCCTTCTTTGCCTCAGTCTTTAATAGTGAGTCCAGTTATCCCCAGGGTACTCCAACCCTTGAGCTGGAAGGTAAGGATGAAGAACATAACATACCATCCTTAATCCAGGAGGAAATAGTTAGGGACCTACTACACCATCTGGACACTCAGAAATCTATGGGACCTGATGGGATCCATCCAAGAGTAGTGAGGGAACGGGCAGAGGTCCTTGCCAAGCCACTCTCTATCATCTATCAGCGTTCCTGGTCAATGGGGGAGGTCCCAGAGGACTAGAGGCTTGCCAATGTGACACCCATTTACAAGACGGGTCAGAGGGAGGATCCGGGGAACTACAGGCCTGTCAGCCTGACCTCGGTGCCGAGGAAGAGTATGGAACAGTTTGTCTTGAGAGCACTCGCATGGCAAGTCCAGGATAAGAAGGGGATCAGGCCCCGTCAGCATGGGTTTACAAAAGGCAGGTCCTGCTTGACCAACCTGATCCCCTCTTATGGCCAGGTGACCCGCCTAGTGGATGAGGGAAAGGCTGTGGACGTTATCTACCTTGACTTCAGCAAGGCCTTTGACACTGTCTCTCATGGCATACTCCTTGAGAAGCTGGCGTCTCGTGGCCTGGATAAGTGTACTCTTCACTGGGTGAAAAACTGGCTGGATGGCCAAGCCCACAGGGTTGTGGTGAATGGGGTGAAATCCAGTTGGCGGTGGGTCACAAGCGGTGTTCCCCAGGGCTCGGTGTTGGGCCCCGTTCTGTTTAATATCTTTATCGGTGATTTGGATGAGGGGATTGAGTGCACCCTCAGCAAGTTTGCAGTTGACACCAAGCTGGGAGGCAGGGTCGATCTGCTGGAGGGTAGGGAGGCTCTACAGAGGGACCTGGACAGGCTGGATCGATGGGCTGAGGCCAGTCGTATGAAGCTCAACAAGGCCAAGTGCCGGGTCCTGCACTTGGGTCACGGCAACCCCATGCAGCGCTACAGGCTTGGGGAAGAGTGGCTGGAAAGCTGCCCGGCAGAAAAGGACCTGGGGTTGATGGCTGACAGCCGGCTGAATAGGAGCCAGCAGTGTGCCCAGGTGGCCAAGAAGGCCAATGGCATCCTGGCCTGCATCAGAAATAGTGTGGCCAGCAGGAGCAGGGCAGTGATCACCTCCCTGTACTTGGCACTGGTGAGGCTGCACCTCGAGTGCTGTGTTCAGTTTTGGGCCCCTCACTACAGGAAAGACATTGAGGTGCTGGAGCGTGTTCAGAGAAGGGCAACCAAGTTGGTGTGGGGCCTGGAGCACAAGTCTTACGAGGAGCGGCTGAGGGAACTAGGGCTGTTTAGTTTGGAGAAAAGTGGAGGCTGAGGGGACACCTTATCGCTCTCTACAACTACCTCAAAGGGGGTTGTAGTGAGGTGGGTGCTGGTCTCTTCTGTCAGGTGGCTGGAGATAGGACAAGACGAAATGGCCTTAAGTTGCAGCAAGGGAGATTTAAGTTAGATATTAGGAAAAATTTTTTTACTGAGAGGGTTGTCAAACATTGTAATGGGTTGCCCAGGGAAGTGGTTGAGTCACCATCCCTGGAGGTATTCAAAAAGCACATAGACAAGGTACTCCAGAACATGGTTTAGTGGGCATGGATGTTGGTTGGACTCAATGGTCTTGAAGGTCTTTTCCAACCTAAATGATTCTACGATTCTATGAAGAAACATGGGAAATAAGTGAATATATGATATAACTAGCAACCTAGAAAGTTTCATTTCATTGGATAATCCAAGAACAAGTTACAGCTGAAGCCTATATTTTTAAGTTTAATATGGAAGATAAGTAACATGTACCAAAGTTAAAAATAGTCTGCTTAGTTGTATTATTGAAAAGGGCTTATTTTTTATATATAACAAAAATTACTAACCGAAGTTTGGCTCCTTAATTTGGGGGACACTAAAAGAACCAACCAGAGTACTGCTGAAAATGACAAACCAAGTTGGAAACACAACTCCACTTTTTTTTCTGCTAGAAATCTTCCCACTGTCTGACACTGATGTGTCAGTGAAATTTTATTGTATGTCTATTATAATGGAAAGTTGGTTATTTACTGTTATCCATTAATTAATCTTAAAGAATAAATCTTGGCTACAGCAAGACTCCTTAGTGAGGAGGAAAAGACACTTGTACAAAAGGAAAAAAACTATTTTTAACAACTAGTTTAAGACGCCTCTATGGAAAAAAGCAGGGACAAAACTTTTGCAGTCAGGTTCAGTTTATCCTTTTAAATTGTATTTCATGTCTCTCTTGCATAAAACTGCCATACATTTAGAGTCATAAATATAAAACTCCATTGACAGAGTATCTACAGTATAATTCTGCTTACTTATTTGGTAGTAAGCTTAAATTACTTTTCTAAATGAGCAATGCCTTGCAACATCTCTGTAAGATGAAAGAAGCCGCAGCTCTCCCTTACATTAGTTTCACTTGGACCTAATAGGTCTCAAACTATGACAAGGTAAGTTATTTCAACACAACTTAAGGATGAGTTCAAGTTCTGAATAAGCACAGGGCGGTTACTCTTACAATGTGAAGAAAAGCTCTGTAATGGCAGGAGCATTCTCTCTTGATGATGCTAGCTTTATTTTAAACTGTCCCTCTTCGCTGCTGTCTTCTCTCCCTTCTTCCCCCAAACACCCTCTCCTCTTTCACGCACTTCCCCTGCTGTTCCTCACCCCTCTAATGCCAAGTTCTGCTGCTGCCTCCTTCCTCCCCATACTCCTAGTGTTGCTGTTTTTCCAACCCCTCCCTTTCCTAAGCCTCTTCTCCTCCTCAGAGCCTCCTGGAGCAACACGGAAAGAGGAAGGGCTGTCATGAGGAAGCAGCGGCAGTGGCTCAACACCAAGGAAGTATCTTCAGACAGAGAGGCTGCTGCTCCTTTTTCCAGACTCCACTGCTACTGTTTGCCCACACAAGTACAAAGTTCACGCAGTGACAGCATCAGCATGCTCTGACAGTTGTACTAAGGGCTGCCCTACAGTCCTTACAAAGCTGAGGGACCTTTCTGCTTGCTTGTATGCTCCTTCATTTTGATGTGATCAGTATCGTTTTGCTGACTGAACTTTTACTACAATTCTCTGGTTTGACGACCAACATACTACCATCCTCCATGGTAAATAAAACATGAATATTGTACATGGATATATCTACATAAACTACGGGGTTGTTTATTTTTCTTCAAAGCAGTATTACAGAGCAGTTTCATCTGGCACGCTGCTGTACAGCAGATAAATTCAGGTATAATTTCATGGATTACAGGATTGAATTACAATATATAGTTCTGAGCACAGGGCAGGATGTCATACCATGGTAATTCCAGTCTTGTCTCTGACACTGCCATCAGTACTCTCTGCCTTCGTTTCCTTTCAAGAGGAGTTGTGTTACAAACATGGTATTAAATTAAATCAGCAAGTGTCAGGTTTAAAAGAAGCAAAAAGCAGCACTTTTTCACAAGGCATAACTCAACAGTAGATTTTATTCCTAATAGAATTTATGGAGGCCAAAAACTTAGGCAGTTAAAAAACAGATTAGATAGAAACACGGAAGAAAGTTCCATCCATGACTATTAAACACAAAGATATCATCTCTGGCTCAAGAAGTTCCTAAACCCACCTTGCCGGAGGCATTTTTGAAGGAGGCAGAGGAAGGACATACTATGCATGTACTTTTTGATGCAGTCTTTCTGTTGGCATCTGCCACTAGACAGATGGACTTTTGGTCCGACCCAGTGCAACTGTTTTCATGTTCTAAATGGTCCATGTTTGGAAATATTTACATCTTTTTTTTAATTGGTAGAGTTTTAGTGGTAGGTATCTGTTACTGATAGTTATTTACTCTTCAAAATACAAGAAGCATTAACCAGCCTACTCTATGGAAATTTTCTTAAACAAAGGATAGTTTTGTAACTGTTCAGTTATCAGACAATCTGATAAATGTCATTTCAAGGTCTTTTCATTCTTTGTGGGACAGAAACAGTTGAGCTAGCTAGGGTCACATGACTTGTATAAAAGAAGCAAAAAAATTATAAATTTACCAGCAACAGCATTAAAAGAAACCCAGTAAAATTTAACCACCAAAGCAGAAGGATTCAAAACATCTAAATGCATTAGTTCATCAGTGAAGAAAAAAGCCAACACTCAAAGCAAAAGACAGTCAGAATTTCAGGCTTCTGTTCATGATTCCACCTGTTTTAAAAATCTCTCAGTTCTCTGTCTGAGTAAGCAGGAAAGCAGAAATGACCTGCAGCCATGGGTGGAAATGTGGAGAGGGGCTCCACGTGTAGGTTTTGCTATATTAAACACATTGATGACACCCTTCCCTAGCACATAACTGGAGCATCTCAGAGATTCATATCTTCCTGAAAGGCTAATAACCTTTGCATGCTATCACTTGTCAAACACAAACAATCCCAGGCTCTACAGCACAGGCACTGGAGAAAAGCTTTCCCAAAAAATGGCTACACATGTAGAGATCACCTGAAAATAAAAGGCCTGCATTTCTGAAGCAGGAAGAAGCTGCTGACAGTTACTTGTCATTACAAAGTTAGACTGTAGTTCATTTGAATCAACAGTAAATAATGGGGTTAAAATAAAAAGCTTTAGAATTAAGCTTATGGCAGCTATTTTGACATTTTATTGAATCCACCTCCTGCTGAGGTTCTCATCTCACCTCACTTCAGAGACCTCCGTGGACCTCACACAGACCAATCTCTACCTGTTTTCCACAATCTACAATCTCTCTTGGTGAATACTCATTTCTGAGAACACTTAACCCTAAAACTCCAGATAATACTGGGTAACATTCAAAGTATTGATCCTAATCCTCCAACACACTCAAATAAACTGCTTCAAGACCGTTCCCAAGAACCCAGAAGTCAGTCTGTGTCTCTCTCAAATATACCCACATTCTTCAAACTACTACTCAACATTAATTTCTTTATAGGCCATTATATTTCTCGGGCACCACCAGGCACAGAGGGGACCATTCCCAAAGGGCTAAGCTGTCTAGAATGGTCACAGACCTCCCCACTTCAAGAGCAACCTGTCAATATATTTGTTCTTATGTAAATGAGTCAGTGACACCTTTCCATTTGACGCAAAAAACTTGTTCAGCTCTTTCCCTGTATGTAGTAAGAGACTCTATGGTTCCATCGCTTTCAGGTTCTGAATTGCAATCCCTTCATTACATGTGCTACCTGGCATCCCTCTTCTTGTTCTGTTACACACACAATAAAACCAAGACATATAAATATCAGCTGAATTACCTGTGCATGTGTCTGGCTTCTCTCATTAGAATTAATATACCCCATATGTTTTGTGTTAAATACTAGCTTCGTATTTTAACACAGCAAAGGCACAACTTAGACATAATATATGGCATTTTATCTTCAAATTTCAGCAAGTATGACATATTGTAATTTTTGTACATGTCTATACAAAATGTACATTTTTGTACATTGTTGTAACATTTTCTGTTACTGGTCAATGACTAGCTGTGTGACCTTGGGCAAGCAACAACTTGTTTGCTGGATAACCTGCAGAAAGTAAATTAACTGCTGAGTGTCCCCATTTCTCTTATCTCTGCAATGAGTGTAAGACAAATACATTTCTGATTTGAGATCAAAAGTCTGTAGGTAGCTCCTCCTGTGCCTTGGAGAATTCAGTGTAAAACAGGCGTATTACTGCCTACCCAACACATCCCATGAGCTGGGGTTGATTTCTGTGAAGTACTCTGACACCTTTGGAAGAAGGTGCTATTAGTACAGAATGCTATCAGGTGTCTCAAGCAATGTACGTGCTGCATTTAGAGCCTAATGTTACTGTTACCTTAATGGCTAAATCACAGTGTTCACTGGCGGTAGTGAGTTGTTCAATATGTCTATCCACTTCTGCGACCGATAAACTGCAGCTGCTTTTCTTCCTCCCACAGACAACATTTTCCAGACCTGTCAGCACTCTTTGGAGTTCTGAATTCAAGTCACTACAGTTATCTAAAAGAAAGCAAAACAAAACAAAACAAATATTGCAACAATTAGTGACTCAGTGAAAAAACCCTCTAATCCAGGAAGTGCCTGCTGCAGAACAGCTAGGACTGACACCATTCAAGGAATGTCCTTGCAATCTGCTGCTTTTTCCTCACCAACTGATAGGCTTAAATACCATAACCACATCAACTGAAATAACGAATTACCTCCCATCTGACAAATAACACTCCCCCTACTTATTTGAAGTGTTCATTCTTTCTTCAAAAAACTCTCTTTTCTGAAGGACGTTTTAAGACACCGCATGCTTACATCCTCTGCCATTTCTTTTTTTGTTATTCTTTTTGCCATTCAGCAGCTACTATCCTGATTTTATTACCCTCAGAGGGTTTTCTCTGTATATTCAACATTTTTTCTGCCTGGTATATTCACTGACCTTACGATTTAACATTTCTCAGAAGAATTTTTTAGGCACTACTTGATTTAAAAAAAACAAACTGGTGTTTACAGAAATAATCCCTACTGACTATCTCAGCACCTATGTTTCATTTTTATAACTATTTCTTCTTGAAATGCAACTGCAGAATATAAAAGAATCATAAAAGCACACCTTGTTCTCTGCTATGTTCCATAGTAGAAACATATTGGCACTACATACAACAACACTATTTAATTATAAAATCACTTTAATAAGGAGGGAATCACTTTCTTTTCTGTCTTTAGGCAAAGCTCTTCTAGTGCCTTTGGCACCACCACAGCATCCTCCTTTTCTGTGAAAACAAGTGGGTCTCAGTACCCTGCTAGCTCACTTCATAAATTATTTTCGTTTTTCTTAGGCTCACATCTGGCAACAGACAGTGGCAGTTCCTAAGGCAGAGACATGGTAGAATTCACTCTTGTGCTGTCTCTCAGATGTGCTAGTTAGTATTTCTGGCTTACTAGTTAACAGTTTGCAGTAACTACCAACGCTACAGCACACAAGTGGTGCACTATGATACAGCAGTGTGCTGGCAGTTCCTATACCTTACTAAAAACAGTGGCAAGCATTCTTGCTGGAGGGTGTTATTTCTATACTACTGCTACAAGCGTTTCACCATGGTCAGGATTCCCTAGTAGCCTCCTGGCTGTGGTTCTTAGAGGGGACTAAAGTAGCGGGCATTGAACTGTGTCTGAAATTTAACCAACATGAGACACCAGATGACTGTACACTGCCTTGAAATCTCTCTGTGCAAGAGAGGACTGAGACCGGTTGGATGAAGGGATGAGATGATCAGAAAGTAAAAAATTGTGAACTCGTTACAACAAATCTAACTCCACAGCCTAACGCACATAAACATGAACCTATTGCTGACCAAAAAGAAGAGTTTAAAATGATGTCACAATATTGTATGAAAAATGTGAATGGGCAACACACATAAAACTTTACTCTTGAAGTCATATTCACTAGTTCTTGACTAGCAGCCACCCATCTGTTGTAATAATAGCAAAAAATCCCTTTATAATAACAACTCACTTATGACCAGTATATACCATGCAGGACGCTTAATTGTAAAAACCTCTATTTTGTTTGTTTGAATTTGTTTGTTTCCATAACATCTTCTATAACAGACATTTTGTCTATTTAAACAACCTTCACGAGACCTGTATGCTGAGTTTTGTTCCTACAATAACATTTTCCCCAGAAAATAAGGGTTTTCAACAATGAGAACCCCACTTCTCACAGAAAACCAGTACAACCCAATCACAAGCTCTGCAAGATGTACTGGAGAGCATTCATAGTTTTAACTCTTGGTGTTTTATTTCCTGTAGCAATGGAGCAGCATATCCACATGCATTAGTGTATCATGACATATTACTGTTTTTAGTAAGTCACTGATGCTCATTCCATTAGGGCAATAACCAAGGTCATGCACATGGTTATTAAGTCATAATTTTTTATCCTTACATACCTGCATCTAGAAGGATAAAAAAATACATATTTGTGTGTATATACATGTGTGTACACACACACACACACACACACACACACATATACACACAAAAGGATTTATTTTCACAGGAATATGGAAACAAAACCCCAAAAGGACAGAGTCTATGTATAGAAGAAAAACCTGGAAAAAAAGGCAAGAATCCCTGGAGTTAACATTCTTATTTTGTCCATTGCTATATTTCATTTTATTGCCATGTTTCCCACTGTTAGCAGAAACTTAAATGGATAACTTGCTGTTAATATACACAAACCCTGCTTCAGCTCCACTCCATGAAGAACAAAATCAAAGCCCTAGCCCCAAAATAAATGCTGAAAAGTAAATTAGTTTGAATTTTTTGTCAAAAGAAAGGAAAAAAAAAAGGAAAGAAAATTAAAGGAAAAAGAAGTCCTCATGTTACAATCTATTCAAGTAGGAACTTAATACTAAGCATTAACTTTTGACAGCAAAACCACTCATTTTTTAAGAATATAAAAACCTCTACTTAAAATATCTTGACTCCATGCAATATTTTGTTAAGAATACTTTGAATTCTGTATGTTAGACACTTTGCAATTACATTATTATTAATATTATTCTACCAATGTTTCTAGAAATTAAAGACACTGAAATACAAATGTGCTGTGGCAGGTCTTGCATTTATAAACAAATACAGCTCCAGAGCTGGTGTATTCATTACAATTTCAGAAATCATAAAGAAAATCTCTTTTATACAGTTGCTTACAATAACAACTTGTTTTCTAAATTATTAAACTCCACTTGAGGGCAATGAATACTATGCCCAAAAGTCAGCCTGCACTCAGGTCCATTCCTCTAAAAGGCACTGTACTGGAAAAAGCAGCAGAAAGTTCTCAATAATGAAGTGCACTGCTCCAAACAAGTGGAAAATGTTTTAATACAGTTTCTTATGTATGGCAGCAAATATTGCATGTTGCACTATAACCATCAAAGCCTCATGTAGAGGTAACAGCTTAACAAATTTAAGGATCACAAGCTTTGCAACAGGGCTTAAGACTGCTATTTCAACGATTTCCTGAAACAGTGCTTGTGTACGGTATCACCCGAAGAAGCTCCCAGCCACCCAGCTAGTTTACCTAGGGAAGAAAATGGAGACCAACTATTTGGTTTTAAATATAAATTAAGAGAAATAGTATTCTGAAGAGAATTCTGAAAGTAAGTCATAGTGAGGATTACATCAGACTTGTGTTCATCTACAGCTATAGTCCTCAGTTACCGTGCCCAAACACTTAAAACATTATCATACTGAAGGCCTAGTAACTGCTCATGCTTATGTTGCAAACTTTATGGAGTTAATTATTCCATACTTGGAGGTTCTTCAAATGATCAGTAACTGTGCTTGGATGACAAAATGGATGGAATTCTGAAAGAAAGATGCTTGCCCTCTTAGTTCTTAATCAGAAAAAACTAGTTACAGACTGTCTGGAGGTGCTCCCTACTTGCACTGTATTTGAACGTCTTGTGTCAGATTTATCCTTGTCTAAATCCATTTTGGCAAGCTATTCCACACTTTAAAAACTTTAAAACGCTCTCAATTTTCAGAAAGTGCAGACATCCTTTACAGTTAAAGCTGTAAAAGAACTGGACAGACAGTTCCATTCCCCATGCTTTCTCCCTCAACTTTTACTCTGTCTGCAATTCTTTTCTAGAGTTAGACTACTTTACAGGCACATGTAAAGTATGTGAACAGCTTTTTTCTCCCTCTTCTTTCCTATAAGTCATGAGCTCTCCTGAACAATCATTCCATTTTAGATTCCATAGCTATTCTACATCAAGGCAAAGAGGTTACTTTACATCTAAGTTCATAGTCATGGGGAAGTTCAGCATTTGTTGTCATTAACATAGCCTAGATTCATTTATTTCCTCACCAAATGTTTGGATTTGCATTTCAAAGGCTATTATGCCTTTCTGCTGCGAGAAGGCATCACGTCTACTAAGAAGCATAACTCACCCATGTCTGCAGTGACCATGGTGGACTGATTCTCTGGTACTGAAACAGAATTCTGGTCCATGCTGCGTGAGTCTTCGTTAACCTCATGCTGGCTGTGGCTGAGCTCTGACCGCAGCTCTGAATACTCATCTTCCTCCCTGGGGGAGAGAGGGAGAGCAAAGGCAGAAATAAAATCCTCTGAGAAAATACATATCTCCGTGACACTTATTTCAGACCTGTAAGCTGAGCCACAGGATACAGTCCACACAAGTGCAAGTGTTCTGCCCCACTGGCGGAGAAGGGTTTATACCCTTCATGGCAAAGCAACTGTGCTATGCCCGTAACACCCACTTGCAGCAGCCAGTGCCCGGTTCCCACTTCTTTATTCCCAAGTTCACTGTTACTCCAGACCACTGTACAAGGAAACAATGGGTGGAACTAAGTGCAAGCAAGCATGTGTGCAAGAAGGACATACAAGGCCCTGCAGTAACTCTCCAACCAACAATTCTTAATCAGCACAAGTGGTTTTTTATCCCAAAGTGGATTAGCAACAACAATTTTGGTCTCTTTCTCAGTTTCAGGATGCCACTGGCTTGTGCGCGAAGCAAGTGTGCACACACACATACCTGCATATGTGTATCAAAATGTTCTTGGGGACAGGTAGGTTTTTCATCTCTTCTCAAAAGGAAGCGAACAGATAAGCGAGTATGGTGCTGAACTGCTGGAGTTAGTGGAAAATAAAAAGCCTCAATTACCTAGGTTTTAACTTATTTGTCAAGCTGGTTCTACTAAAATAATTGAGGACAAGGAATACTTTAGCTAAAGCTAAGGAGCTTAAAAAATTAGGGCTTTTCCCTCCTGTCTCCACACAAAGAGTTCAAAGCACTGGGAAAGAAGATAAGTAAATGAATAATAGCTTTGCCTAAGAGCATTTGTAAACATTTTTTCTTTTGATCCACTTGCTGATTCGACTCAGGATTTTTTTTATTTTTTTTTTACTTCCATAGTGACTGTTTTGACATTAGAGTATATATCTTACACCTGAGAAAAATGCCAGCTTATCCAGGTGCAGAGCCGCTCTGATAAGTAAGCAAACAGCCATCATTTTGTTACAGACTAAATCAGAGATTCATTTTGCTGCACATTCAGCAGAAAAGTGTGAGAATGGAACTGTCTGGATTTGGAAACAATAAGATGTAGCAAAGAGCTATCTGGTGATCTGCATCTGGGAGGGGCACCTGTAAAGTCAAGTCTGCTGTGCGTAGCTACATGGTGATGAGTGTTTCTCCCAGAAATACTGCAGCATTTAGCCTAGAGGTGTGTCTGGATTTGCCAGGCAAAATAGCAGAGAAGATGGCCCATCCACACAGGGAACAATGACAGAAGTAACGTCTGCTCCCAAAGTAGCAGAGGTGACAATTTATGAACCCGGCCAACTCAGAAAAAGAATTTCAGCTTGCTTGCCAAGCAGGGTTTCCCAAAGTACTGAGATGTAATCTACAAGAACTATTATGCTCTTTTACCCCTTACATTTGCTTCAGTGCAAAGAAAGTCTGACTTTATCAGAAGCACTTAGTGACTATTATTAAACAAAAATGCAGGTAAGCTGGTTAAAATTGAGATTTAGATCAAAGAAAGGTCTTTCAGGTACCATGCAATACATGTTTAAGAAAGTGTGAGAACTAAATCATGAACAGCAGGAATTAAAACAGGGTAGTGAAGACACATAAGCGTGAGTTAATATTCCACAAACTCCTTTATTATTAGCCACAGCACAAGCCAGTACTAATTAGCTTTAGACAAAAACAATTACCAAGCATTCAAACAGTTGCATGTTTTTGATCTGAAGGTAATTTATTTTGACATTGATGAAACAATTAGTCCCACATTTTTAAGACATGAATTACTTCTACAAATGTACAAGAGGCTGTATTGATCATAAAACAATGCCACACAATAATAATTTCTCACCACTTCTTTTGTTGGCTCTTGTTGCATAGATTTTCTGTTTAAAATCCAACACAGCTTCATCTAGCTAGCAGTAGTGCTGTTTTTTCAGTTTAAGCACCCTCAGTATCTTGGGGCAGTTGAAAAGTATGTCATACGGCAGGACTCACACCCTTCTGACGGCTCAAGCCAGAAGTCAGTTTCTGAATGAACTAATGCTTCTAAAACCCAACCAGAGAGATCAGAAATCCATTTCTGGTAAAGCAACAGCCAGGTCAATCGGTTTCTCCACCACCAGCCTGATGGGGAGCAGACCGAGGGCTAAAAACAGAAGGGGGAATTTGAGGGGAGCGGTGCAGCACAAATACAAATTCTGCCTTTAAAGCTGAAGCTGGCAGTAACAGAAGGTGCTGTTTGAGACTCCCCCTTCCCTAAAACAGAAGAGTCCTCCAGTGGCACTGGAATGCAAGGCGCTCAACAGCTGACGACGACTAGCCACAGAATTCCTCCCACACCACCCAAAAGGTGGAGCCATTAAAACTTCCTTGTTGCTGCCATCACCTAGGGCCTTGCTGGAGAAAGCATGTATTTGTTCTCCTATGGGTCCCCCCCTGCCCAGTGGTTCCCAGTTGCTGGAATGTCATGGTGAGTTGGAAGCAATTAAGATGCAGATCAAGCTGTTCTAAACACAGACCTGCCTGGGATCAATGCCGGAGCAAAAAAGTGTGTTTTACAGCTATGTCTGCACTTATTGCTTTCCTCACGTTCGCGTGCAACTGAGAGGATCACAACTGCTGCACAGACACTGAGAAAAACTTGATTAAGTAGTGAGCAAAACAGCGTGCTTTCAGCATCCTTTCACACCGCTGACGAGTTCTGCCAGGACGCTGGCAAGGTGCACATTTTCTTCATGGCTGCAAACAGTGCCTAGTTTCACACTTCAGGTGCCAGCAGTTTTTCAACAATCATTTTACTTGAGCAGGGATTTTTAAAGCATTCTAAGCCCCTTCAGATAGAAAACACTACAGGTGTTATGCGCACTGCAACCCAGAGATTGACTGCTCCCTGTGGATATACACTTAAGGTCCCTCTGAACTAGTTCACCTGTTAACAAATAATGACACACTTGAGACAACATGGGAATTAATCACTGAAAGTGTGTGGGGCTGGGCATTGTATGCTGAAGCCAATGCTATCACACCCACACTGCCATTTCAATTGCATCCAAGTAGCTTCCACCTGGCAAATATTTAAAAGCTAGAATCAGACCTCCAGGTCATTGTGAAAATATAAGTGCCATGTGTTGTTTCTCGTGATGCTGTAGTCTATTCATTCTCCTTCCACATTAACTCCAACACAACCTACTTTCTGGATATATTTCAGAATAAAAGCTTTAAGTCTGAACAAATGGTTTTACAACAATGGGTTACAAGCTTCTTGACAACTGTTTCAAATAATCCTTAGCAGGCACCAATATTCAACAGAGTATATTTCTGTTTGGTATTGCTAAAGTTGCCTACTATTTTTAGAGATGCACAGATGTACCCAAACAGCCACTGGTTTAGAACTAAAAGCAATTTGATCTCTTCCTTTTTCCTTTTGCTGAACCTCAATTCGACATGTAAGAAAGACTGTCAGTCAAAGTTGTTTTTGCACAGCCAAATTACAGATGATTTTGTCAGCCAAAGACATGATTGAGAAAAAGAGTTGAGTTTGAATGAATCTAAGGCAATATTAGTAATTTCTGAAGTCAGGAATATTCACCTTTAACCTAGATGTAATTCCCTTTTAGTACACAGAATATTCACCTTTAACCTAGATGTAATTCCCTTTTAGTACACTACTGTGTAATCTGTAAATCCTTTCCGTGCTTCAGAGTTATCAGTTGTATCCTTTATGTCCAAGTATTTACAATATGACTCTACAACTGGGAAGATCCATTTGATTGGCTTTGCTGTCTTCTAAGTTGTACACACTTGGGGAGAAAATGGGAGTAGGCATACACCTTCTCAAAGGACAGAGAACCGTTGCAATGCAAAAAAAAAAAAAAAAAAATCTCTTCTACAAATTGAAACAGCAGAAGTAGGGGTAACAATGCCACTGGCATCCATTCCACATGCTAGCAGGAACCCCAAGCTACTAGCATTGCTCAGTGAAAGCTGTTCACTCTGCAAGAAGCTGACAAAATGTGCTCCGCACAATCATCATAGGCTCTTCTGCCCAACAGTCTTGAAGAGTTTGATGAAATCCTGTGGCTTGACTTTTATAATGAATTTAAGCAAAATACTAGCCACCTCCTCCCACTCTCTCCCTAATAATGTAGACAAGAACAGTGAGACACTGTCACACAATTACAATTTTCCAAGAAAAAAACCAAAGCCAAGGTTTATGTTTCCAGACTGCTCAAATAAAAAAAGCATCCTTATCCTAGTGCACCACTTCTTTAGTGGTTTTTTGCTCCCAAATTGCTACCTTCTTCAGCTGGTAGTGGGTAAATTCTGCACTGTCACATATAAAGAACTAGGCAAGCAAGAGGCTTGTCTACTTGCACAGTATGAATAGAGGCAGCTCTCTTTTTACCCTTAGTATCAAATCAGTCACAGCTGTATTTCAGGGGTTTTTTTTTGGGTGAGGTTGGGCTTCCAAACCAGCTGGGCTGTCCAGAGCAGCAGCAGCAGGGAGATGAGACAATTGCAGATGAATGTTGGCTTGCTCACACAACCACGGTGACCTCATTTTCCTTAAGGAATACTTGAAAAACGTAGCACAAGAGCAGCAGCTAACTTCATGTGGCCACACACATGGAACTTGTTGTACCCAAGAAATGGCTAGCAAACCTAGAACAACCCTAGAAACTTCTAAAAATACTCCTGTAAGATTACTAAGATCAACTTATCAGATATACCTGGGAAGAGGCACAGACATTGGCATGTGACTAAAGCTCTCTTCCTAGAGCTGGCATTACTAAACCACATGAGCAAAAGCCATTACACTTCAAGCTGTGTAAAACCCCTGACACTGCAAGGGCAAAAAAAAAACCCATCAAAAAACAAAGAAAGAAAAATTCTCGGAATGGAGAATATTAACTAGCTTATACAGCCTGCCAACACTCCTCAAACTGTTGCAATACCTTACTCAGATTTAACCGCTCTTTCTGCTTACTTTCTGCCCTACTTTCTGAGGGTACTACTCACATTCAAACAAAGAGCTACAAATTTAAAGATAATACAGCTCAAGGAGGAGAGTCAAATACCCTCCATGAAACTCCAGTTTCTTCTAATTGTTTCCAGAATATTTTTGGGTTTTGGAAAGAACCATGAAGCATGTCATAAAGCGGCAGTACATCAAGCTACATGTTAGTTTATTTTTACAGCCTAAAAATGATACATGACAGTACTGAACAATTTCCGTGTCAGCACTGGGGAAACATTTATCTGTTCTGCAATTAAAGTAAACTCAAGAAAACTGTTTCCACATAGACAGCCTAAATTTTGTGATAGCACAAGTAAAGCCTCCACTCAGCATTACTTGCAAGTATCCAAGAGTCAAATCAAAACTAAAATTCCTCCTGTGTTCTAGTTTAAAGGAAAGTATAAATGCTGAGGCGCTAGCACGGCTGTGCTCCCAGAATCCTTTCTCTAAGGACTGTTTTGTTCCAGCTCCCGGGCTCACAGTCCCCATAGCCAAGGGTGGGGTGCTGTGAGTCACACCTGTCCCAGGGAGCACCGCAATTACACCTCCCTTGCTCCATGGGATGCAACAGCTTCTCAAGAGTGACGCAAGTAGATACCAGAGCGGATTTACAGAAAGTCACAGCAGGAAGTATCAGTTTTCCTTCTTTCAATTGTCTTTACAAACCCTACGGAATCCCTCCAATTCTACCTCTGCTTGCCGTTTTTAGGAGGAATATTACTCCTCTGTTCCCCAGACACCAAATTATTGGCCTACCAGAGAAAACACGCTATTCCCATCAATAAAGGAAATAAAAAAATCCACTAACTTAATGAACGTTTTTGTTCTTAGTAATAAAACCAGAACAAATAGAACCAGAGGAGGCATCCTAGCTGTCTGAGCAAAACAAGCTCTCATGCAGTACGACCAAACAGGTGGGGCATGGCGCTGGTGTGGTGTGTGTTGCAGCAGTGTTGTTCTGAAGCCTTCAGAAGCCTGCATCCCCCCCTGAAAGGGGCAGCCAAACTGCACTTTTCATGAGAAGCAGCACGCGCTTCCCATCAAGCTTGGTTCTTACGTCTCGCTTTCCTGTGCATGCTACAGCTGACTGGTTTATGGACATGGTTAAACATTCACAGTATCTACCTGATCCCAGTATTTTGTAACTGAACACCACTTGGTGTTTACCTTGCCACAGGGACTCCCAAAAAACCAATTTTTATGGATTCTATGTAGTATTTTTCTTAAATGTCACAGAGTTCTTCTGCCATTCAAGAAAAAAATATCAATGCAGCTCTCGTGCTTCTCAGATTTTGCTTTCAAACTAGTCTTTTCAATTGGTAGAGCTTTACCAGAGAGAAGGGCGGGATGGGCTGCCAGTATCATGCTGTAAAGAAAGGTGACTTGAAACAAGGCTAATGGAAAGTTTGTCTGCAGAGGTATCAAGCATGAGTGAACATGGCAGTCACAGGGATTTTTTCAGGTAAGTACTACCAGTTTAGAAAACACTTACCTGAAAAATCTCACCATGATCATCACTAGTTATGATCATCTCAGAGATGGAAATAGTTCTCTTCTTAAATAACATCAACATAATGTGGTATATATGTGTGAAGACACTTTCTCTTATTTACGGTACACCAAACCTTTTTCCTTTTTTATACAAATAGATTCATGAAAGGTTAAGTAAGTAGTTGTAACAACATTGCCTGGTGCTAGGAGAGACATTTACAAGGGAGAACAAATGAAGCAGTTATCAAAAAACCTTGCAGCTAATAGGCAAGGAAAACTGAAAATTTGCTACACGGGCAGAACACCGTGCCAACACTACCTATAAAAGTGTGAAATCTAATTTGATGTCCTCTAGAAAATCCATAGATTTGAGTAGTTTAGTTACATCCTCATAAGCTAAACTTTTAAGAGCTCCTCCTCATTCTAGTCCAACTTCCTCTATGTTGAGAATGGGTAAGAGCAAGTGAGGAAAAATAAAGTGTTTTCCTGTAGTCAAATGTAAAGCTTACTTTAAGACAGTAACAAGTAATGAACTAATGTAATCGTCCAAGCTTTGCTGCTCCAAAGACAGGCAACAGCATGATTTGTACCATTGTGTTTTGTCACAAATACCAGTACAAGTAGATGGAAAACCTACTGAAATCCATTTGAGCCATATTCCTCTCCGCAAGTGACTTGGCCTAGGTGATCTATAGGATGCCACAAAATAAAGTTAAAAGTAGAGGTGCAGGCTGGATGGCTACATCTTCCTTTATCCACCATTACTATCACTCATCCGGTACCTTGGCATGTATGTTACGCTAAAGGAATATTTAGATGGCACAGTGCAGTTCTTCACAGTGCTCATTAAGCTTTGTGAAGTGTGATTTTGCCATAGAGAATGTACCGCTTCTGAGCCTCGGGATGATACTCTGCAGAACACATACCTTAACTATGGGCAGCTACACAATACCAGTCATAACAAGCCTAACTACCTTAAAGTCATCATCAAATTATATTTAAAGTATAATTCCCACCATGTTTTGCACCATTCTTACATTGGCCCAGAATATCAAGGAAGTTGCTGTACCTTATTGTTGTTCCCTGTAGTCGATCAATTTTCTTATTTAATTCGGCAATGATACTGTGCAGCTCTGTGATTCGTTCCTCATAGCGTAGTGTTGTTCGCTCCTGCACGTCTTCATGCTCTCTCATTAGGTGGGATTGTTCACACTGAAGCAGAGAAGCAAGGAACAGAAAGGGTCTTTATGAATAATCGCATAGAGATCAGATACAAGGCAAAAGTGCACACTGTTAATGGTTTTCTTACTCATCAAACCAATACTGCCTTAGCAAGAGAAAAGGACAGACGCAAAATATTGACGTACACAAAGGTATGCAATTACAAGATTTTAGGAACTGAAAGACTATGCAGTGTACTTTTATTACTATTTTTTTCTAAAGGCCAGAAGTTGCCCTTCTTGCTTGAACAAAAAAATGCCATTTGCAACTCAAAATAGCTATAAATGTCTCATCTTTGAATCCGTGAACTTAATGACGCATCATGAATCTTCAAGGACCTTCCCACCGTGGCCTGAATTAGAACAAGTCCTAAGGCAGAAACCTCATTATTGTAAAGAAAAGTAACCACACTTAGAGGATATGACTTCTTCTCTAGTATGAGTACTTGTTTTTATTAGCCTTTAGCGATAACATAGCATATTTTTTATTATTTTAATCCTCTACAATAAAATGCTTATTATTGGAACAATTAAAAGGCTACATGGCTGCTTGTTTTTTTATACCCATCATGAAATCCTCCTTTTTCTTTCCAATAGAATTTTAAAATCCAGCCTCGCTGGCTTACTCTTCACGCCAGCAAACAACTCTACTTCAATTACAGCAAACAATTACAGTCTACTGCAATTACAATGCAACAGTGCATGCTGATTGAAGTTATGCTTGGTAGTGGCTGGAAAGAGCAAGACTCCTAACTTTTTGTCTCTGGCCCCCTGCAGGAAAACAGTCAAGCCTCCTTGCAACCACAGAATGGTATGTACTATGCTGTCAATAAAAGAAAAGTCACAAGCCAACTGACAGTATAAAAATCACTCTTGTTAACCGAAGACCTGCAATGTAACATCCTAGTAGCATTTCTAAAGGCTACAATTTATAGTATTGGATGAGGTCCTCCAACATTACTGTATCAAAACTTATTTTTTCAAATCAAGTAAACACTCTATACAGAGGTAACTGCCTCAGCCCTTTGTATCATAAATATGAAAATTATACCCAAACTACCGGTATGCCAGCATTTTCATAGTTTGCCCTTATACTTTTTGGCCACTCACATTCACAGCTTAGGAACATCATCTACATAAAAGGATGCCTGAAAACTAGAATTTATGTTGACTTTCAATAACATTTTTATTTTAAATTTTAAATAAAATTTCTTTCAATATTTTTAAATTCCAGGAATATGCACATTGAAAGGTAGCCCAGACATTAGAGCACCCTTCCACAGACTACAACAAAATGGTTTCTTACTCCAGCTGGAGTCAAAATCATTTTCACCTACACTAAGACAAACAGATCATATCTTCACACTGAAGACGAGAGCAAAGGGTCACATTTTAGAAGACTGATAATGTTCACCTGGCTTTTAAGACTTCATGTTGGCAATTGACATGGTTATACATGTGTATTATAATGATTTTTTATTGTAGGATCATTCCGCAACTTATTTATCACGTTCCCGTATCTTAACATTGTATCTGGCTGAAGAACTACCATGGCTCTCAGAGTGCAGAATTAACACAGAGAAAATGTTTAACAAAAGCTTTAGAACAGCTTTAAGTGCAATAAAGAGTTGCTTATTCTGCCCTTCTAAACCTGAATTTCCTCCAACACACATTGATACCCACAAATGCTACCTAAGCATTATTCAGATCAATTACGTGCACTGTTTTTTTTCTTTTAAACCAAAGGATGTTTCAGATGGAGTGTGTAATAATTATTTTCAGACAATAAATAAAAACTCTACCACAACAATTTTTGTCTTTCTAAGCAGTGCACTGAAAAGCAGGATTTGTTTATCTTAAGTGAAGATATATGGACTCTTGCTAATGGACCTCAGCCACATTACCAGTCTTGCTTTCTGTTTTCTCCAGCCATTTCTCAGTCACCATTTTTCAGGATAACCATAATCTAGTTAACAGACATACTTTGTGAACAACCAGCAGTCTGGCAACAGAAGTCAACAGCTTCACACTGGTTCTTTAAAAGGGCTCTTGGATTATCTTGGGCAAAAGTAACTGGAAAAAGGCAGAAAGGAAACCTCTGTGAAAGACAGGACAAGATGCTAAGATGTACTGCTGTGCCTTGGAGGTGGGTACAGAGTTATGTCTCATACGTTCTAGTCAGCCATGACAAGTCTCAACTAAAAAAAGGAAAAAGCATCCAAACAATAGAAACATAGTTCAGTATGAATCCCAAAATGCAGCAATGGAAAATTCTTCTGGTTATACAGGATTGCTCCTTATTATGGCACATTCAACTCAAAGCTTAAGAGGGAAAAGAAACAAATGCATTTTTTTGGTACCCGTTGCTAAAGTGTTTTTCTGGGACACTGAACCTGTTCATCATCCTCTTTAGTTTGTGTCCTTTGAGTCTCTGAACAATGATATGACACCAGTTCCTATTTATTTCCAAGGTGTACACATTCAGCTCTTGCAACTTATTTGCATGTCACTCACATAAACTTTTTAAGATAAATACCTTACACCCTTTTCCTCATCCCTGTTCCAGGCTCATACTGCAGTTCTGATCAAAACCATTAAGAGTTCTAATTCTCTGAGGAAGCAAACACAGGGGTAATCCACTGAGAGGATGCAAAAGATGAGCAATTGTTGAGGTTGGGGAAAAAGTTTCCAGCACAGCTCTCGGTGTAAGTGACCCTTAACTCGTTTTTGATACAGACTAAAAAGGTTATTTCAATTACAGTATAAATTAACAATGCCTGGAAACACCTTTTTCTGACATCTTGATGCTGGGAAACAACCACAAGAGCAAGAAGACTATGAGGGAGAAGGATGATAAGAGAAAATATTTTAACCCAAGGATATTGTCTCAACACATGATTCTACTGCCTATTAATGTACACAAATTCCTAGCACAGTACATACTACCAGTGCAAACCTTTATGTTAAATATGCAGTATTCAGTCAGAGGACAAAGAAGGAACCACCAGCAGCAGTGCTGGGTAAGAGATCCCCCAGTGCCTCAGGCCCTGTGGAGACAAACACTGGCAATGGCATTGTTCACCAAGAATACAAGTCATCACCTGAATGAGCCACAATGATAAACCTGTTTAACAGGCTCGCAGAGGCTGAAAATCTTTGCTCAACTAATACAGTATTTTAATTTAAGGGGAGTGGCAGATTTTAAAGTGGCAATCCATTCACCTAATTTTAAGTATAAACGCAAGTCCATTGTGCCAAATCCTCAATCACGAAAACATGCATGGTCAGAATTAATTGTTTGGTTGTATATTGTGTGTATACTTGATGTGGAAGAAGAATACAAGTACACAGGAGTAATCCATGCGAGATAAGGACATCACACAACAGAATGAGTAATTTCAACATACATCTGAACACCATGCATTTGTATTTCGAGTTACTTTGTTAAATGAGAAACTGAAGCCTTCCCGTAAAGTTCACACATCCTTATATGACTACAGAGTGTTAGTTTTATTCTTATACTGAAATTCTGTTGTGCCCCTCTAAATTCTGAATAATTGAGAGGATGGTAAAGAATTTTTACTGCAGTAATGGGACTTACTGCTGTGTCATACAGGATCCAGAATAATGCAGCACAGTCTTTGTTACCCTGTGTTTAAAGCTATTGTAAAATTCCAGAATTACAAGGACTACCTTGTGAAAGGAGATGAAACGACAAGAAAGATGTGGTAAGTGAATTGTCTATTCTTGTATTTCCTGAAACGTTCAGCATGTCGTTAAATCCCATGTTCTATCACAAAACTGCAGAACTCAGCATCACAGGATGTAAGAGATGTGAAGAATGTGGATGGCTTAGGAAGAAGACTAGATAAATCCATGGAGGATAGGACCATGGAGGACTATTAAATGTGATGCAGCCTCCTGCTCACAGATGTTTGCGGAAAGGTGGGGGCTATGAAGGAGCACAACTCCCCACATGCGTTTCTTATGTTCTCCCTTCAGACATCCACTATTTATCATTATCAAAGCCAGGATATCGTGACAGACAGAAATACTAGAAAGCACTACTTTTCTTCTCACAACTACAGGAACATTTTTGGAAGAAGACATTAGTTGTGGTTGACCAGTACTTCACAGTAAATTTCATTCAAGAGATAACTCCATTGCCAAATTGTACACCGATACTAACATAGCAACAAGGAGACCTGCTGTCTTACTGAAATAATAAAAGGGTGTAGGCAAATGTTGTAACAGGTCTCCACAGACTGCAGTTTTGGAAATGAGCACGATACAACAACCAGTAACCAATTACATCCTTTCACAAAATTTTAAGCACAGGCTATCCAACTATCTTTCTTCACCATTTGTCACCTATTACCTGAATTGCTGTTCCCCAAATCACCTCTGCTCTGCACATCACTAATCCTTTCTTCCAAAGTGTCTCACATGCCTCAAGAAATGATGGGAAGGGTAATATCAAAAATGTGTTTTAAGAGCTCTTTGTTCCAGAGAGTATTTACCATGCTAGCTGAAATGAAGCATGCACTGCCTTTGTAAGTATAGTCCAAATGCAGAACAGAGATTTAATACTGACCCACTAGCATCCAAATATGGTCATGCAGAACCTCAAACACCTCTCATTTAATGCCTTCTGAACCTCTGATTCGCATTAGTGAGGAAGAAATGCATCAGAAAGAGGTTGTAGAGGAAACAATTACATGATATGATACATGATATTAATTTGGATGAATCTCTGTGGAGTGGGAGAAAAAGTTCAAAAAATTATGTTAAGTGGAGCATCTACTTGGAAGTGATGCATTTGGAAAAAGAAGAAAAGATACAGTGATTTCACCAGAGCCTGTCTAGTACTCAAACGCAGCCAACACACTGAATATATGAGTTGTGCTTGTTTAATGGCTTATTCCTTAAGGAAGGTTGTATTTTATTTAGTACACACCCCAAAAATTTTCTATCCACTTGAGGGCTTTAAAAAAACCCAACAAACAAAACTTGAAAAGAAAAAAATATTAAAACTTCATAGAAATTGTTCATTCAAAAGGAATTTTTTAATCTGAAAGCTAGCTAGCATGCTGGCTTTCAGATATTGTGATTTTATGTTATGCACAGTTTGGGTAGCCATCATCACTACGTATGTGTTCACAGGTACACAGCCCAAGATCACGTAAAAACCCTCAGCATTACAAACTGAGCACTACATACGCATGCATAATTGATAACCCATCAAAGAAAACACCAAACAATCTTGTGCTGACAGAGCACACGTTAATTGGGATTAAGGACTGATCCTTAATCCCAGTCACCATCAAGAGGGATTCATTACTGTATGGGAGCACCTACAAGGCATTCTTCATTGGCTGAGAGATGATACATGTATTTTTAAACAAAGATCTGGAAATAAAACTAAAACACTAACAAAAACCTGTGGTTAGCACAAGACCCTGCAGAGTTGTAATAAATAACAAAGTCAGTGTAGTCACGCAGAATGATGTGGATCATTTGGACACAGTGGATCCATCCGACTGTTTAATGATTGTCAAATGCAGCCTCATATCAAACTGCATGTCAGAAAGAGGACTCTATCTCAGAGTGCAGCAGAAATTAGAAAAGGCTCTCAGGATTATAGCTGATAAACAATGTTAACTCCCAGCATGGCTCTGGCTCACATAACGAGGGAAATAAAAACACAAAAGTGTTTTTTATTTCTGGATGTTGCATTAACAGTCTGCATTAAGAGTATCACTTACAAGCCCCAAAACCTTAAAGATAGCTGAAAAAACATCAGAGAATGCAGACAAGGGCCAAAATATGGTTGGAGGACTGAAGGAAGAGCCTTAAAATCTAGACTGCTTAAACATTTCTACATTTGGCTTGAGTTTAAGTAGCACACAGTTACAAGACCCTACCAAAATGCACTGCATACTGAAGACTCTAAATTCACAAAATCACAGAATGGCTGAGGTTGACAGGGACCTCTGGAGCTCATTCATCCAACCTCTTACCCAACTCAGGGAGGGTCACCTAGAGCAGGTTGCCCAAGACCAGGTCCAGGTGGCCTGAGGACTTCCAAGGCTTAAGTTTCCACAGCCTCCCTTGGGCAACAAATAAGATGCTATACTTTACAGGGCAAAATGCTTTGACTGTCTCTAGTATAAATGATTATATATTTTGAATTAGTTTTGAAATGTAAGTACTTATAAAAGGTACTGGCCAGAATGACAGTATCTGAAAAAAAGGTTTTGTTTATAGAAGAGAGAAATATTAAGAACAATAGCTCAGTTTTCCCTGTTTGCATTTGCCTCTCTGCATACACCTTGATCTGAGAAGATTTTTTTAATTTATTTTTTTTTAGAGCTGTGAAACCATTAGAGTTCTGACCTTATTCTTATTTAATCCCTTGGCTTTCCACTGACGGTGTTTTCCACCACAGGTACATACAAACTGGCTTACTAGAAGCTAGACTTGAGATCACAAATAATTTCTCACAAACCACCAAACCATTGCCAATTGGCAATAGCTTTTGATCAGTGTTAACGTGTGCCGTGTTTGAACCTGACCCAGGAGTGAAAGGCTCTGCAATCAGTTACCTAATCGACTGAGAGTATGCTGCAATTTTTATATTCTAAAATATGTCTAAGCAGTTGCTGTTTATATTGGCTTCAAAACAAAACTAATTCTTTCTTGGTGTTTTTTAGAAGAATGTCATCAGCACATAAAACTTAAAATCCACAGCATCTGTTTCTTGCAGTCTTAAAATTCCTTTCACTTGTGACATTGTCCAGATATTTTATCCTCTCCCCACGCACGATATTCCTCTCTGAAGAACAAGGACAACAGAAAACCAAGGACCATCTTCAGAATCTTGAACTATTGCTCACCTGTGCCTTTGCCAATTTCTTTTCCAGTAGGTCACGCTCCCTTTCTGTTTGTTGTAGACGTTTATTAAGCTCCACTATGTCTCCCTTTAATGAAGCCAGGGCTGCCAAATGAAGCTAGAAAACAAAAGGAAAGAAACAAATTAACCAACTCACAAGCCATGTAACAGTAGCATTTGAAAGAAGATACAGTATTATATAGCACCTATGATATCTGTGGATTTCTGCAGTAGTTAATAGGAACTTTACTGTAACAAGAGTCTGAAGGAAAACCACATGCTACTAAATACTTTTTACATGGAATTCTCCTCTCCAGACAGCACACACATTCCTTCACCAGAAAACACATTATAAGGATAAATACAATGAAGTATAGTCCAGTTGGATACATGTAGATTAGTTCTAACATTAGTTTAATAGGAAGCAGCTCGAGTCTGGTATTATAAAACCTTACATTCAATGTTGACTCAGATTTGTATTATGAAAGAAGGTCTATCATGTTTTGATGCCTTCAGACATATATAGGTGATAGGTTTGGTGAAGGGAGTAACTCCATGCATAGGATTTAGTTTTATTTTGCAACTAAAGCTTACTCCACTTTGAGCTACTACTCTGTACTTGTTGTTCTCCTTGGTCCCACGTCAGTGAGTTTCAGTGATTCTCATCTACTGAAGCCAAACGTGAAGAACCTGAACTGGTTTTCTTTCTGCAGCAGATCCTTCTGATGGAAGACATGTTCCACATTTCTGATAGCATGGGGAAATACATAGCAGACTGGGATAACTAACATAATTTAAATTATGTTAGCTACACAACTTAGAAATCAAGAACAATTCCCAAAAGAATCCTGTACTTGTAACTCATTCACACTCTCTTCCTGTCCTTAAATATCCCATTCATCATTACACCGAAGGCATCAGCTAGAATTCAACACTTAGTATTGACAACTAGAACCGAAAAGGCCAGGAGGGAAACTAGCCACTAATACTGAAGTCTTTCTTTGTAGTAGTAAGGAAACAACTCCCAAGTTATACTGGGTGAGAAAACAAAAGTGACCTTTCACACTGGACCAAGTAACACAGAAAACAGCGCACTGCGGCCAAGATTCAGACTGAAACACAAACCCTGTTTCTAGTCCTCCGGCCAGTTTCAGTCCTTCACGCCGACATTTTATTTGGCAGGTCACTTTTGAGTTATTTTTCTTGTTCCATTTCCAGTCAATCTGCTAACACATCCTATTTTGGTATCAGTTTTACCTTTACAGTACTGGAAGCCAGCAAAACCATAGGTGTTTCCATGTACTGATGTGTGAAAGTAGCTGTATGACAGGTATGGCAGCAGAGAGACTAGATCATTTAGCAACAGCTCCTTCACATACGGTATTCCCATTGTTACAGAAAAGGCTTCAAGACAGAAAACATAATTTCATAAAGACTTTTAGATGTGAATTCTGCAGTTTTAAGTGCAGTGTAACTAGTTATGCTAGAAGCTCTGGACATCCTCATTTGTGAGTTCAGTTGAAAGCATTTTTATTACGTCAGCTCCACAAACGTCTTACGCACGTGCAGCTATTCATTTCAGTACAAATATACATGCACTCATTTTTATGTTGCAGCAGGTTTAAGATTCTCAAGGCAGCTTCATTTTTCAAGTGAAAAAAACAGTACTTCAGGCTTGGTACAGGCTTATGCTACACAGCTGCTTTCAAGAATGTACGCTGAAGTCTCTTAATAAACCAGAGACACCCTGAATATCTGTAAGTATTTTTGGCCTTCAGCAGAGGCCTTCCTTCCTACCACAGGAAACTATGCACTGGTTTTACAGTGTGGAGAAACAAGAACCAGCCTAATTATACCAATCTGTTCATAATTGACTTCCAATTTTCAGGAAAGCTGGTGAATTTATCTCTTTCTGTTATCTGGCCACTGTTTCACCTTATTCCCTTAACAGAGGGGAAGTGTTGCAATGAAGCTCACCAGTTTGTTCGTGAGATATTGCATTCTTCACCACAGCCTTCAAATAATACAGGAAAAATGGCTGCAATTCTCTAAATTTAATAAAACAATGCTACATAGTCAAGGAAGTATCATTCCCTTTCGTACACGATAATCAAATAATCACCAGCTGTGGTTTTAATTAAATACCAGACCAATAATGTCCATACACATGGCGCTGTAATATAAAAGGACACTGTTGATCTAAAAATCTCAAAGAAAAACAACTTGTTCTCTGAACAGTGGAACTAACGAGGCGGATCTTCTATGGATAACCTTTAAGCAACAGGTCCCACAGAGAACTACGTCATGCAGAGAAAACAGTTCATTAACAAAGCCTCCACTATGCATAAATATTATACTGATCCAATACAGCTACTGTTGAATTCCACCAGGAAAAAAACCCACTACGTGATGCTGATGCACCCAAACTGTCCAACAGGACAGGCAAGGTCAACACATGTGAGAGCAGTGATTGAAAAGGGATCAGACAAGCCAACCAACTTGCTTCTCTACCATCATCCAAGGAAATACGAATTCCTTCAGAAACGAAATCAGATGCATAGTATTAATAAAAAAATGCATCACCTATCTTAACTTAGAAGCTACAATTTCTGTGAATTTTTCTGCAAAGACAACAGTAGGTTGTTTACTGGAACACATAGACACCACATATTATACCCAATACTATCCCACCAGATTCTTATATATTAAATATATAATGGCAGTTACTATATTCTTATTAATATAGCATGCTATCTTTAAAATGCAAACCACTGTACAGCTAAGTTTTGAAAAATACAATAATTGGAAAAAAATAAGAACAAGCTTACGAAAAGTAACCTCCTGACCTTTCTTCCAGCCTCCTTTATGACTGCAGTCTCTTCCCCATTATACCTGCTTCTACAAACATCTCATAGAACACTGCAGACATGATTTAATGATGTATATTTTGCACAGTGCTTTAAACACTGCTTTTGGTGCTCAGCTTTGTGAAATATTCTATGCGGGTACAGTTAAAAACACTATTTGCTGGCAGTGAGATTTCTCAGGAATTTTGTGGGGAAAAGAATACAGAAGTGGATGGGATAGTCGTATCAACTGAATGCCAAGGAAGTGGGGGACTACCGACAGGTCTGTAGTACATATTGCTGGAAGCATTCTGAGGCCATGAATAAAACAAGAGAAAGATGCAAAGGGCAACGAAGGAGGGTGCTGAAAAAATGACAGGTTAAGGTTAAAGCACTCCAAAGTAGTACAATTACTCTTATAGTCAGCATTTTCACATGCCAATGTGAACTGTGATACTCACCAGGAAGTTCGATCCACATTTTTCTTTCCCTCAGCCTGGAACCAGACTAATTAAACCATATCGCTGCAACCAGTTGTACTCACTGCTTATGTTTGCTATTTTCAACAGTGAAATCACAAAAAGGACCTAAGCACACCCTTCTCTCTGATATTAAACAGCTAATGTTATCTTTTTCCTCATTTCCTTCCTTCCTCAGCTACAGCACTGCTGCACATCAGCTTGGGAACAGATGTCCAGAAACATAACCTCTGACATAACAAGGGAGCCATAAAAGCATCAAGATCACCGTAAGGAGATAACAACCCACATAGCAATACGAAGCAGCCAAACACCAAAGGATCCATTTATTTGTTCTATGTGTGTCCTCTATGACTGACTGGTAAACCCCGACCATGGAAGAAGCTGTCACATCCCAGTTTCTCAGGACGACGCCTCAGGTTTGCTGATTCCCGGGTCAGGATTAAGGTGAAACAACACCAGGGATCCTTTAAGTCACAAAATTCAATTTTTATGTGCTCACAACAAGAATCGGCATGCTCACCATAAAATCGGTATGCTCACCACAAAATCGGCATGAAACCATGTCAGTAAGCGATGTAAGGTGTGCTAACCTTGCATCACCAGACATATACCGCAGGCCTGGCTTATCTGGGAATCAGTTCAGGGAGGACCATAAGGAGAGCCCTCCCATTGAGTCAGGACGTTCAGAGCGGACCCCCTGGCTTTCTAGACTCCGTCTCAGAGAGAAGCCCAGGGGCTGCTGGATCCGCTCGGTTTTGGGGAATAATGGGGAATAATGCAGTGTTTTTACTGATCACAGTTGTTACAAAGAAGCTGACTTGATCTCAACACCAAGGGGACTTGAGGGTGTTCTTTTTAGATAAAGAGCTATCAACAGCTGAGTGTATCAGCTGGTGGTGGAAAGGTTTCTCCCTATGTTAATTAAAAAGAGTGTGAATGTCTCCCTGCATTAGCCAGGCCAACAAGGGGCAGGTGTGTATGTGGCTCAGCTCAACATAGTGTATAAAACCCAGAAAACTAGCAAAAGAATTTCAAAGGCAGCAATGGACTTGAGCTGGCTTCAACCCATGGATGTCTTCCTAGCGAGACTGGGGACACCCAGCACTGTGACAGTGAGGGTATTACAGATACCAGTAATGGGAATCACCCTGGCATCGTGACTGAACCGTGTATTGCAATGCTACACTCTCCCACGTGTAACTCACATTTGTATTGTGTTTTCAGTGTCTTTTGTATCACTCTGCTAAATCAGAAATCCCATGTAACATCAACTATCTTCAAATGAGTAAATCTGATGTTAAACATGACACCCAGCACGTGTGGAATATCTAAAAGAACCTGGTCAAACAGTACAGGGCTCCGACCTCCTCTCCTCTCTTTTGTTTCCCATTTGCATTTCGCATGGTTTAGTGCAAATAGCCCACAGTACAGACATTTTCTGTGTATTGCTACTCTTATCTTAATGACAGGCAGTATACACAAAAACACCTGATCAAATATTCAGAACACTGCCTCACCTCTGAAAACCTCCCCATTTTTTTTGTTATCAAGTGACACTGGACACCACAATGGATTTGAAAACCCAAGCTGCTTTGTAAGATGAAAGATGGGAGGTATAGAGGATAGCATGGGAAATAGTCAGAGTCCCAGCTAAAACTGCAGACAAGGCAAAACAACAACCAATGCCTATACATGGTATTTTCTGATACCCTTCTCCTTCAAGGGAAAGAGGGAAATATGACTAAAACCTGCAATTGCTGTCAAGGAAGCAAGAAGGTTGGTAATGGAAGTTCATAATAAAAAACACATTTTAAGCCACAGAACAATAAAACCTTGCCTGGATTTTGACTTCAGGAATCTCAGGGCCGTGATGGTGCTGTGCATTGCTAACTTTCACTAATGGCAGTAGAGAACAGTATCAGGGTTTGCCCAGGAAAAGCTTAGACAAGGCTGGCACTCATCTGCCGCAGTGAATGAGAACCTGTCACGCTAACACATGGCAGATATACTTAAGATGGGTAATAAAGGTGCAAGAGGAAAAACTTACACAGAACAAAAAATATGTAAGACATTATGGCATCAGTTCACATGACCAGGAAACATCTTAAAATTTTCAAAACAAAGGAAAATCTAGGCAAAGCTTAAAAAATCTTCTAAGACAGAAGTTAAAGATACGAAACTTGTGTTACAGACATTTGCTGTACATAAAAACGGAAAGGCATTGACAATTTTACATTTTATCAAGAGCACAGATCAGCACTACTTGCAAATAATATGCTTACTTAAAGTGATCGTTATATAAATATGTAGCTGCTCTCAACCATTTTTCTTCTCAGTCCTACACAATTTTCATGCCACCTTTTCCTGGACATGCTTCATGAATGGTGCATTTTTATGGTCCAAGTGATGAAATAAATGTAATCAAAGTAAATTTCTATGGATGTACTGACAAGATGGAGTGGAAAGACTTAAAAGAACAACCATCTCCCAGAAGCAGTGACAGGACAGCTCAGTATTACCTAGACAATTTCAGTTGTATGATCTCTAGAGCATAGCCCTGAAGTACCACTATCATCACCCCTTCAAGTAATTACCTGAGACAAAGTCAAGATATCTAAAAAAGAGGTACCAGTGAATTGTTGGATGTGCCTACAAACATGTCCAGAAACTATGTTTAAAACAACTGTGCTAATAAAAAGCCTACAAATTTTTGGAGTGATGTACAAAATGGACATTTTGTGACTATGTTGCAGAAGCAATTATTGTCATATTAGACAGTTACTTCATATTCTTGTGCAATACTAAACAAATAACGTGCCAACACAAGCCGGGATGGAGCCATCCAAATTCTAGAAAAACAAAGACCAAGTGTTTGTAAGACATACTTTGTTTTAATTTGAAAAATCTGCAGAAGATGTGTTCAATCTGTTTGCATTACTTATAAACAATTTCAACTGCAAGTTTGTTTTTTTTTTTTTAACTGGAAATTAATATTTGCAGGCACTTGTGAATATTTCAAACCATTTCTTTAAAGAAAACAAAAATTCCCACATTATCACAGTAAAAAGTATTTGATAAAGAAAATATACTACAAGATTGTTCCAAAAATGTCATGGAACAGGTAATCTAATGTTATTCCAGTGAGTAGGATCAGTTTTAGAACACATTTTTGTTTGTTTGTTTTTAGAAAAGGATGTAATCACGGAAAAGATCTTCCTTTGAAAAATTAACCTGACACAGTTCACACTTGATGAATGGAGCACAGTGCTAATTTGTACTTCAGAGTGTGCCTGAGGGCTAGACTAACAGCTCTACTTCTATTACAACAGGTTTTTACACCTTCATGGAAGATTAAATTGTAGGTGACATGAAAAGAAAAGCCTGAAAATAAGACCTAAAAGTAACCAAAAGAGACAAATCTCTGAATCTGGAGACTGCGCAAAACAGCTGTACTTTGCAAAGTTTACTCTTTTGGGATTCTTAAGAAACTTAACTGTCCCATTGCAGGGCAGCCCACACATCCAAACCGATAGCCTCTTACCTGGCTTTTGCACCATGTATGAAGGCTCAGCCTTCCTTTTGCCCTCCCCAAAGGAGGAACCTGTTGCCACTTCCACTCCCAGTGACAGAGAAAAGCAACAGTAATGCAGGGGATGGAAATGTGGTGGTGGGGAGACCGTGGTTAGGACAAAATACTGTCATTTCAATTCAGTCTCAACACTTTGTCTGCAACCACAGCTTTTCTTGAAGTAAAAATTTAAAAATTGATATTAATAAACCATTATGAGCTAGGGAGGGCTTGGTATGCCCATACTAATAAGCATTTGATCCTACTTCAGTGAACTGACTTAGCATTCCTACCCTCCTTACAATTACTCTCAATATAATTTAAGTAAGGCAAATTGCCTCTTTTTTTATCACTGAATTGATGGAAAGAGGAAACAGACCTGCTTTTTTTCCTATCACTGCTTCTGCCCAACACAATTGAAGAAAATGAGCCAAGAAGGGAGAAAAACAGTGAGGTTCAGTGCAGGTCCTTATCCCTTGTAAATCTCGGGATGCAAAACCACTTTTCCCTCTCCTTTTCCAGTTCACAACAACTGCCGCAGAGGTGAGGAGCATATCATTCTCCCCTCAGGAAAGAAAGGAGTGGAAAACTAATCCCAAGAATGCGCCTCACTCAATTCTCTGCATTTAGCATTAAGGTGACCCACATTTAAGTGCCGGATACAACAAAGACACAGAGCGGGTGTGAGCTCATCCACATCACCTTGGTTTCCAACAGCCCCAGCGTTCTTTACACCACCTTAACTTGCTCCTTCAACGTCAGTCTCTTCTGACTGAGAACAATCCAGATCTTTCAAAACAGAGATCACCATTCAAGAGCCACTCAAAAATTAGACACTACTTATTATGCTAATTTAATAATAATTTTTAAAAGCATCCCATGGCTCTTGTGCTCTTTTTAAAACTTCTCTACTGGAAAATTATTTCTGATTTCCAAAGATAAGACTGTGGACTACCAACAAAGCTGCACTTACAGTGATACAAGGATCTTTGTCTCCAGCATGACGAACATGATCTGCTATCATCATGAATTTAGAGAAACAAAATTTGTATTGCCAGGTCAAATCAGTGATTCACCATGTCCAGCATTCCGTCTCCCCCATAAGCCAAAATCTGATGCTTCAGCAACGACAAAAAAAACACCAAACCAAACAAAAAAAACCCCAACCCAAAACACAAACCCATCAGCTAAACCCCCTAGAATGTACTTGTCCAATTGTTTGAAATTCATAGAAAGCAAACATCTTCCCAGCTTTTCTTAGTCAGCTCATGCCCTAAAGTGCTTTATTAGAATGTCCATTATGTAGCTTCCAAAAACTACCGCTCTAAAATCGTTTTCAGAAGTGGCTGAACAATTTTAGAGCCCGCAGCTGTGGCAGAAAAATTCCCCGGATGAGCACATGCTTGCTTAACAAAATACATTCAGTTCCGTTCTTAATTACTTCATCGTTCCAAGGTTAGCTGCATCTCGGAGACCTTCATATTCCCCTCCCTGCTTCTTTAACCTCAGGCCACCAGCCAGCCCGTCCCCGTAGGGCTTCAGATGGCCGCTCCTCCCAGAAGTCCCTGCACCCGTAGTTGCACCCACCACTTACATGTTTTCCAGAGTAAGTGGAGAACAGGCGGAGAACAAGTTGAGGTCTCCAGTGACCTCCTGGCTTACAAGAAAGTAGTGGTTTTTAAAATGTTTTTAGAAAGGTAACATACTATGAACAACACTCAAGTTGTGCATGGTCGGCCAAGTATCATCCCACCTTTACACTCCTGGCTGTAAATCTCAGACCTCTCCATGCTATGGTCCCCGGTCAGTGTCTCACTGTTGCGGGTCAATTTGTAGCACAAGCGACTGTCCCCTAGGTCATACCTGCCGTTTTAATCAGATCTCAGTTCTTTCTGCCTAGCAAGCTTTACCAGCCAACCAGTTCAAAACTGGATGTGCAATTTCCCCAAGGGGAATTAACTTCTTCAACCTTAATACAAATCCCTAGGCAAGAAAATTACCTATGCTACTGTAATATATCTTCAGGTCCTGCAGGAAGCTTCCACAATTTCCCTCTTGCAACACGCCATAAACCTTTGTAAAAGTTATCTTTGGGTACTCCATTCATGAGCAAGATCCAGTGCATTTTGGCACTTCCAGACTTCTCAAGTCCTGCCTCTTTCATTGCCTCCTCTTTCTTATTACCTCATCAATACACCAGGGAAAAGCTGACTGATTCTACTGAAAGCTTTGCAAATGGATGGCAAACTGTGGGAGGCTTTGCATTACTTCCAGTTGAGTTTTCCCACTGCACTGGATGTTATTACTGAAACTGTAATTTTAACAAATTGGATAGAAAACAATCACCGTTGCAAAATGCAGCCCTGATAAGGCTCTGGGGTGAATCAGATTTAATGTTCAAAAAGAGAGTTACTACAACACTGTTAGAGGAGTTTGTTTGCAACAGGAAAAGCTAAAAAAGCATCTGTTTAGCTGGGCTTTAGTACATCAGTAACTAGTATTTGGTTTTTTATATTTAGATAAACAATTAAGCTCAAATCTTGATAAAAGCATGTTAAATAAAGAAAAATCTCGAGCACAGTTTCTACATTCTACCCCAACAAACTCCCCTCCTTCTAAAAACAGTCCATAGGTCTACCCAAATAAGTTCTTGCTCTCTGTGGTGTAACTCATATGAAATAAATCTCATATTGAAGAATTCCACTTAAAACCTCTACCTCTTTCTTGAAAAACATGAAAAAAAAAATTGCATTAGTGAAAACCACTAGTTTTTTACCTGCGAGACCAAAGCAGTGAGTCTGAGGACTGAGAAACTGAAAATGCCCTCCACCACCTTGTCGTACTCCAACTGGTACCAGTTATTTGCATGTTCATATCTGGTGCTAACCATCAGAAAATCTTAAGCAAGATTTCTGCATGATGCCTCAAACTCCTTCCTGATGTCAACTACCTTTAGAAGGAAGCAGGCAGCGCAGAGATACACCATTTGTGAACCAGACGTTTTGAAAGAAATTAAATTGCATGAATGAATTTTTCTTTTCAAGTCATTATATGGCTTATATTTTGAGCAATGGAACCTCCAGCGCACAAACAACTGAAACAGTCAAAATAAACATTTATAAATATTTATTATCAATTGCACTAGCACAGGTAAGTCTGCACAGCTGGCACACTTCAATCTGTTTACTGAATAGGGATTTATGTAGACAGGTTTTTTAGTATTTCAGAAACACCTGGATATATTATTCCATTCAGGAGAACTATTTTCTTTTGTTGTGCACTGGACCAATAATCTAAAATGGTATCTTTGTCCGTAGCATCAGGCATAGCATTTTGTTCAAGTGGCTTCATACTTTTTCAACCATTTATTTAGCAGGCTTCTCCAAATACAAAAGCAAGTAGCTGTAAAATCTGCAGAGAATCAAGTGTCTGTAGCGTGACAAAACCCTACTAGTACATTTGAGTCAACTGGTGATAGCAATTTGTAAAGATAGCATCAAAAGTAATTCAAGAGTACAAGTAGCCAATAATTACAAACATGAAGCTAATTGAACTGTCATCCATGAATGTAACGGTTAGAATTTCAGCCCAGTTCACAACTCGGTCTGCACAACTCGTGGGTGGGAAAAGGTGTCTCATAAATCCTAGTAGAAGATTAAATCTGTTTCTCATAACCTCCCCTCCCACAATGAGCTCATTTTTGTTCTTTTGTATCATAAGTTCAGATGCAAGGACTTGACCAATGAGCTTTAGTTCTTCTTCAAGTGAGGAGGCCTCTATTTTCTTTTTCAATTGACGTTCAAAAAATTCCCTTGTTCATCAGGAAAAAGTGCTTAACAATTTTCTTAAATGTCAAAAATTTCTGCAAATGGAAAAGCCATTTTCTAGCCAGACTACTATGTACTTTGGTTCAGACTACTCATTTTATATGACCTTTTCCCTGCAATTTCTCTGAAAAAGAATAAAAGTTAAGATTTAAACGTTTTAGAGTGTCTACTGGAAAAAATTAATCTTCACTGGTATATACATGCACTCAAAATTTAACTGCACTGAATGAAATTACAGATGCTGATAACTAACAAAGCTGAAAGCTTCAGTCAAACAAAAAATTAAAAATAGCAATTGCTCTAACATTTTGAGATTAATTTACATAGTATTTCCACCATTATGTGCCTGCCTCTACCAAGCCAAGGCAGGTTCATTCCTTATCTTGGACTCTGAATGCCAAAATCTACCCCATATTTCACCCATGCAATCCTATTAAATAAACAGGAGTCGCATTGATATTTATGAGTCCAGAGCACAGTTCCATGGAAAGTGCACATCCCATGAGACTGTCATTCTCTCCTCGAGTGTAATTTTCTTTGCTTTAAATCATCAAATAATAACACAAAAAAACATTACTGATTCTCTAAGGAAGTCAGCACAGCACAGGAAGTTACTTCTAACGCATTTAATAAAATACATTTTTTATGTTTATATCATACAAATGCACGCTCACATATGCACATATATAAAAGAAAATCAGGGGTCATGACAAGACAAAATTTATAATTTAAAGGCATTGTACATGTCACACAGCCCATTTAACACTTCAAAATGTCTGCATCCTTCTTTTGACCACTTTCACTAACATACACAAAAAAAGACTCGCCGTGAACATGGCTCATAAAGAGCTTTCAAGCAGTAACTGGCACAGCTATACATCTACATAAGGTTCAGGAAATAAATCTTGTGCTCTCTGCTGCCCATACAGGAACATTAATCTTAAGAGGAACACAATACAGTCCCTCCTTATCTGTTTAAAGTAGGGCAAAGATTTTACTCATGTTAATTGTCCTGACAGAAGAGGATCAACACTGCATTAATCCATTTAACACATGGCTTATTTTTCACCCCTGCATACTACATAGGCCCAAATGCCTGCCGATACCAAAGCCAAAGCTATTCTGCATTAATTCCTCATAGAGCATGTTCCTCACTCATATAGCACTCTTGTTTGTATCTTTATACAGCATGCAGCATATTACTCACATAATTTGGTAGAATGAAAGTGAAAGTTACTTTTTTCATATTCCATGGCTTTATTGTTTATGTAACATGATACTTCACAATTCAGGTGAAGTTACATTGTTGCATTATTATATTTTTAATTTACATTCTCAAAAATGGTTTCTATGGGCTCTATAATCTTCACATATTAAGAAGTATTATCTTTAATGTAATTTTAATAATGAAACAGTAACCACTCCAATCTAACTGAAGAAACATCAGCGAAAAAAAGCCAGGATTGTATTTTTCCCGCCTTAAAGCAAGTTTCCTGGTTCAAAGAGCATACTTAAGAAGTGCTGTATCAGGCCAGACCACAGGCTGACAGTCCAGCATCCTTCCTCTGAGAGTAGTGAATCATAGAAGTTGAAGAAAAAGTGTTAAGAACGGGGTACACATTTGTAATGCTTCCCTGGTATTGCTTTGTATGTTCTGCACATCAAGAATAACTTTCATCCCTTTTGATCTTCTTCATATCACTCATGAATTTATAATGCTCTCTCAAAACATATACCCCTTTTTATCCCTTATCACCTGAGGCTGACATGCCCTAATCTATTTAACAGAAGGTGCTCTTACAGTTTTGATCCTCCCTTTTGCCCTTCTTTGGAACACTCTGGTTTTACAGTTCTGGTGCTTGACATATTACAGCCCTGTGGGACAGTGCCTGGCCACAGAGTTGACAATGCTAACCATTTTTTGCTGTCAGCAACCTAAATCTATGCATATATTACATCACTGGCCTCTGCTATATTAACATTTGGGTCAATCTAGCCTGTATATAAGCAATCTTTGTGTTCTCAAGTATATCTCTGGGGTATATTCCATGGTTCTTTGTGCTGAGAAGTTCGAAGTTGGTTTCCCCCCCTGCTCCTCAGCTAACTGTATCAACTGCAGGAAAAAAATGTTTGTCTTCAGGAAAAAGCAGTGGGAAAGGCATTAGCAGTTTCCTTTTTATGAAGTGGGTTGGCTCCGGCTTAAGCTAAAGCATTTCTGGGGCTTTAATGAGTATCCTCAGGCACAGAAGCAAGCATCAGTTCAAAAGGCGGACACAGGCATATGCTGCAAGGTTTTGTGTGTGAATAGTGATAACAACTACTGCTATGTAAGTAGGAACACAAGACATGACTATGCACATGACAGCTGTAGAAAGAGCAAGAAGCCAGCTTTCAGGTGACAACACCGTGGTATGTATTCGAGACGACAGTTACCTGAATTATTCATATCCCACAGAGCTGTGGATAACTTGACTTGTGTTGCTGACATTAGTGAACCAAACTCCTGTTTTCATTCATATTTCAACAAATGCCATCAGAAGTATGCAGTTCTGCTGAATCACCACCACATATACCCAGCATCCATCCTGAGAAACATTCCCCCACTTTCTAACAGAGCCAGCTAGCTCGGCTAACCATACCATTAACACAGTGTGCTGTTTTAATACCCAAGCTACACCTCCATTATACCATGTGGACTTAATTGTAGGCCTTGACATTCGCCCATGGAGGTCAAGAATAACTAACCATGCAAGTGGCTGCATCCCTGCCTCCAGTCTGCAGTTCCAGCCTGAACTCTCTCTTCCTTCCCTCCTGCCTGTTACGATTTCTTCTCTCTCAGGGATCCAGGCGTAGGACACTTTTCCATGTCCTTTCTTTGCTGGATTGTTTATTGTCTTCCCTATGTACCGTTCTTCTGTTCCCTCTCTTCACCAAAGCTGCCAGGCTCACCACAGCATGGCCTTGTGCAGCCTAGAGCCTGCAGTACAGCAGCTGTTTGCAATCAGCCCTGTGGTCCCTCTGAGGACGGAATTAGCCCCTCATTAACTCTCTCCCTCCTGCTGTTATGCACCGATGCAGCTATTTACCTAATTGCAGTGAGCAATTAACATGGCCTCTGTTTGCAGGCACCATTTTTGCCTATTTCAGCTGCAATGCTGAATATGCAGCAGAAGCAGCAATCTCAGGTGCCACAGGTATCTAAGCCCCAGAGAGCATAAAACCTCAAAGCCTCTTTCTAGAAATTCAACTTGATAAACAGGTATTTTAAAAGAGACTTCGTGACACGGATCAGATTTACAACAGCAAGGGCCGAGTCTAAAATGTGTTATTGCTGGAAAAGAGCAGCAACATTAAGAAGAAACCTGTCATTTTTTTTCCCCCCTAACCTGCTCAAAATTGTGCAACGCTTCATGATTTAACTTAGCTGAAATGCACCTAACTGCTAAATCACATGCCAGAATATCTTGGAATATGTATTGAAAAACAAGCTTTTAAAACCCTGCTGAGATAAATCTGCTCTTTAAAAAAAAGTGATAGTTGTAGAAAACTAACATTAATTAAGCTGTCATTAATCCTTCACAAGGATATTCTTACTCTGCAACAAGAAGGTGCTTGTTCCTCCTCCTCCCAACCCCGTCCCTCCATCTTTCTCAGTCCACTTTCAAGTAACATGAAAGCACTCTGTCTGTTCAAAGAACCTACACAAGAAGGTACTGCTGGCTACCTTTCATACATAGCTACACTCAGGCATCTCATCTGATTTTTAGAAGTGGAATTTGCCATTAGATGGACCCAGACTGAATTTTACACAAAACCATTATTAAAAAATAGCCAAGCTTGAAACGAGTTGCACAGCTCTTACAGAAGTACAAGCTGCAAAGCTGGAAGTGACTACCCAGGTAGAAGGAGCAACCACTCAGTGCCTGCAAACCAAACCCTGATCAGCCAAATACGCACATCCCTCCTCCCACTCTCCCTGCACTCCTGGGAACAATCACAGGATAGCATTCTGCACTTGGTATAAGGCTTGCTGTCCTAGAAACAGACCTTCACCATCACTGTTTTACTCTTCCTCTAATCCCACCAGAGGCCTTACTATTTCCATGTTGAAAGAAATCTCACTGCAGAACCTGGGACTCACAGAGCAAACTCTTAGCATCACAGAACTGACTCTGAAACATATGTTTAACTGTTTACTCAAGTGAACCTAAGACTGCATTTGGGACTCTTTCTTCTAGCCATGCAGATGCTGAAATTTCTGAGGGGGTTAAGACTGGGGAACAAACTAAAAGCAAGCCAACAGTTTCCATCTGAAGGAAGAATCCTTACCTTGTGATCTCAACTTAATGCTCTGGACACAGTTCAATTTCAGTCACTGAGCATATCTCAAAGCACTCTGCAAAGCACTCTTGCAGTCTCAACAACTGGCAGGTAAAAGAGCTACAGATGCCACCGTGAATTTGCTCTTAACTGAGCCACACAACAGCATACCTTCCTGCCAGCTTAGTTGCTCTAACATCACTGTAAGGCAATTTAATCAGCGGCAATCCAAACCTCCACTACAACAAAGAGGAAAAAGTAAAATTGGATTTGACCCAGAAAAAGGGGAAAAGTAGGTTTTTTTCCTCTTGTTCTAAGGTTCCAGAGCCAGACAATGTATTTAAAAGTCTGTGCCACTCTAAATAAAGACCTACTGATAAACACTGTATGTTACCAGAGCAAAAAGGTGTCAACCTCTGTCAGGACACACTTTTGAAAGAACTATTTCTAGGTCCTGGACTGAGACAGAAAGTTTATAAAAAACATATTCCACCAAACTTCCACAGTGGAGATAAAATAAGCCTCAGTCCTAGTGTTCCCTTCCACTTCAAAGAAACTGTAATCACAAAAGCGTAACTGCATATACAGTGTCATAGGATATGTAAATTTTAGTGCAATTTTTTGTGTTCCTAACATACCATATATCTACATCCAGTCAAATTTAAGTGCAGGTATTTCTTGAAGGAAGGGAGGTGAAGGGCTGGAAGGGAAGAAATATTTCCTCAGCTTGTGTCCACCAACTGTATGAGATTCTCAAATTTATCTTCTCAAATACCTCCAGTGGAGTATTTTTGTAAACATAATTTGTAGTGCTCTTTAATCCTGAGATTTCCCATTTGTGCAGTCTCAACAACAGAGAACCAGAGAAATTTATAATCTGCTTCTCTGAGCTCTGATCATGCACGGTTCATATATACTCAAAATCTCCACTGAAGCTCCATTTACATACATATTATGAGACTGGAACAGTCCCCCTGCACCATCAGAACATTACGCAGTCTCCTCAAGGTGCTGTGGGTCAGAACTGAATTAATATTAACCTGGTTAAAACTTTTTGCTGAGGTCAGTTCCACTGCCTGGCAAAAGCATGAGATTCAAGAGTAAGCCTACAAGAGTGCAACATGTGGGATACCACAGGAGCCCTTATCTCCCCAGTCTTTCCCCCTTTTCCACATTTGGCTAAGAATAAATGCCAGTTTGGGCTGCTGTTAGAAAACAGAGCAGGAATGCTTAGGCACCCTGACTAGCAGAGCTTTTTCTGAGTCACAGTGGTCCAAACTCTCCAGCGGTGAGAGAAGGTTCATAACGCCTATTTCATGGCCCTCCTTGCAGGTAGAAGCAGCTGGCTGTGTAATTCAGTGCTGCCCACCAGCCACACGCAGGAATTGTCATTTCTGCCTTCTCTTCCTTTTCGTACAAGGACACAGCAACAGCAGCTCAAAGTTTCCTTCTCAGGCTGTGTACGAGCGCCTAGGGAGACACTCAGCTGTAGGGTTTACGTATGCTTCCCCTGTAGTCACCCTCCCTTTTCACAAAGGCTGTGATGGCAGACTGTGTGGACTTGGTCTGTAAATTGTGCTGTGTAAATTAGACCACCCTGCTCTGAATTGATATACTGGAGTTTTCTGAGATTTAAGTTAGCTGCTTTTCTTGAGTAAGGACATTAAGGACTTTTCTAATTAATAGCAAATGTTCCACTACATTACAAAATCAGAAAAGACAAAGATCTGGAAAAGAATTCAAGGACAGTATAAACCAGATGGCTCTAGGCAAGAACATTACGTTTAAACATAAACATCTTTCTGCTCAAGTCATGCACATTTTTGCAGTGTTACTGACTTAACAGTTCCAGCATTATCCTATATCCCAGAACTATACATTGCAGGAGATACAAATGCAGCACAATCAGCCAAGGGAAAATTAGGTTTTGTTGTACATCCTCAGCTATGTAACTATCAATAGACAGATTTGAACTGCCAACAAAAATTATGGAAACTCTGAGAGTCAACCACTCCATCTGCACCACCAACTCAGCCACAGGCAGAATGTACACAGAAGGGTATGGCCCAGCCCTCTAAAATCCCAGCAGGCCTTACACATTGTAGCTTAATTTCCATCGGAGCTGATTTTGCGATTTCTAATCCATGTGGGATGGAGCAGTTTCTCCCACCAGTCTGAATCATCCACTTTAAAACTATTACATCCTCCTTCTCCACACTCGCCACAGACCGTGGGAAGAGTGGGGACTCTTCTATGCCCAGTGTGACAGAACTACACTATGATCTTTCAAACAATTTGAAAAATTATTGCATGGGCAGAGATTTAAGAAGAAGTTCTCAACAGCCCTTCCCTTAAGTCTTTTCAGCTAGGTAAAACCATAATAGCATTGTGGAATTTAACTGATACAGTTTACATGTAAACTAAAAAAACCCGACGACAAATGAAACAACACTCCCCTATCCCATCCCCCCAAAACAACAACAACAACAAAAAAACCCAGATAATTTCATATTCTTGGAGTCCAAGCCATTTAGGCTGACCTTCCAAATAACACCAACAATAGCATTACATCCAGATACTCCTGTATCACATTTAAAGACAGAGCTAGGAGACTTATTACGGTCAACTCTTCTGAATTAAAGCCTGCAAACACCACATGCTACTGGTTAAGGATCCCTGGGATTTCCTAAGCTGAGTCAAAAAGTAAAATTAATAATACTTAAAAGTCTTTGAGTGAGAAGTACCATATAAACCCTTTGCAGAAAAGGGTAATGGTATATCTCTCCATAGACAAGAATAAATGAGATTGCTTTTCTTTTGCACACATTATACAGGGAAGGGCAGACCTGGCACTGGAAGCCAGGTGTTTCATTTCCCAGACCAGTGCTCTAATCATTCAACCATCTTGGCCCCCAATGAATTTTATAAATATATTTTGGCAGGCACAACATAGTGTTAACACTGCTTACTATCCTATTCTACTGTGCATGAATTATACACTACAGAACTGACATAAAAATGGTTAGTTCTTAGAAACTAATAAAACTCTGAAGTCAATACTCTTTTTTTAAAAAATGAAAACTGAGGTGACATTGCCAGGTTCTTGGTGGCAAATAATGGATCTTTTAGATTAGGACAATGGGAATTAGCAAGCTTGTTTTGAAATAGTAATTGAGAAGAGACATTTCATTCACATAAAACCACAATTGCACCAGTGATTTTATCTGTCTGAAGCAAAACCATGGAGCGAATGAAAGAAAAGCTTGTACTGTTGCACTAGAATGAATATGGAAATGAGGGTTTTTTTCCATTGTAGATGTTAAAATTTGGTTAACACTTTTTTGGAAACCGTGTAGTAGGTATTAAAATCAAGATATTTCAATTTGTCTTTGCTGAGCAGAGAAACAAGAAAAGCATACACTGCCCCCCTGTACCAGAAACGAACAAAAAAGACTTCATAGATCATCATCCTACACCTTAAAATATTTTAATGCAGCAGCTATAATACAGAGGAGAAAGTAAACTAAAAAGGAACAAAGATATACAGAAGCTACACTGGGCACTAGTGTCCAGAACAGAGTATGTAAACGGGGCTGTCCATTATTTATAGTTAAGAAAGCAGGACCTCAGATGGGAACTGAAATAATAGATACAGCTTATGTTAGTTCCAACTTGTTCCCATTTCATGGAAGCCCTGCGGTCATTTCAGAACTCCCCGTTTTCTTTTATAAATTAATCATAGCAATGCGCTCTGTTGTCAGACATCATGGAAATACACGACCAGTTGACAAACAGAGTCCTTACCCTCATTTTACAAGATGACCAAATTAGTTCTTTACAAAGGACCTATCAGTAGATAAAAATACATCCGTCAGCGCACATAAGCGGTATGTTTGGAAATTCAACCTGGATTTTAAAAGACTTATGAAACTAGAGCCAATGCAACGTATTTACTGTTATTTAAACAGGGAAGCAAAACCTGAGACATGAGCAGTCTGAAAGATCAGCCGTGGTGTAAGGCTGATGAATGGTACAGAACTGTACAATGATTCACATTGGAGGGTAGGTCTCTATCCCGATCTCCTGCTCACAGCAGAGTCAAGGTTGCTCAGGACTTTTAGTACAGCTGGGTCTTGAAAACCTCCATGGGTGGAGACTGCACAGCCTCTCTGAGCGACCAGTTCCCTTGCTTGACTGTCCTCACAGGGAAAATTTTTTCCCATATATTCAGTTAACTCTCGTTTCAATTTATGCAGATTGTCTATGCACCCTCCCACTGTGCACCTCAGCAAGAGCCTGACTCCCTCTCCATGATAGCCACCCTGCAGGTCCAGGGGGCTTTTGTTAGACCAACCTGAAGCCATCCTTTCTTCAGATGGAACAAGCCCAGATCCCTCAGCCCCTCCTCCCACAGCACATGCTCCAGACCCTGAGCATCTTTGCAGCCCTCCACTGGACGCCTCATCTTTATGGTACTGGCAGGCCTCACAGTGGATGGATGCATAGCCATAATGGGCACAGAAAAGAATGGATCTAGAGTACAAGGCACAATGCGTTTAAAAACACAATGGCTTTTATTTGTTAGCTAAACAGCTTCACCAGTAACGCCCAGCTGCTAAGAGGCAAAAAAAATAATTGCAAGTTTATAATGAAAACCTCTTCCCAAGCACCCTTACAGAAATGCAATAAGGCTACTGCAGGAAGTGGCTTCACTTCCATTCTGCCACCACTACTTTATTAAAAAACAAAACAAGAAAACCCAGTCAAGCACCCAAAGCAAAAAGCCCTAGATGATGTAACCACAGAATACATTCAATTTAAGTAGAAACTGCAAGCATCTCAGGAACACTTCATTTCAGATTTAATTAACTAATACTTGGACATAAACAATGCCACAATGCAGTAAACAAACAAGGTACTAAGCTGTGCAGCGGTATTAACTGGCGAGTCCCACCTTACCTAACTTCTTCAATACCTGTAAAAGGGAACTAAAAATGAACTAATGACATCTGCAAATGAGAGTAAACAAGGCGGTGCTGGAAACATCAGTGAAGATGAGAAACAATACAAAAGACCCACAAAGATGGTTTGGAAATTAAAGTGAATTTGGAAGAAGCCCAGATAATGTTAAGACGAGGGGATATTACACTAAGAGCGAGTTAACAGGTAGGAGGGCCCTGAGAGGGCACAGAGGGGAAGTGAAGCAGCAGGAGAACAAACTGTGTCTTTATGGAAGGGGTCTTGTCAGGGAGTCAAGAAGATGACAGCTCTTGCCCGTGCCGCTCAGGTAAGAAGCCATCTGGAATAATCCATTCGGTCCTGAGAAACTGAACACCAAGCACAGACTGAGGTACTGAGGGAAATTCAGAAAAAAAGCCAACAATAAGAAGCATAAAGCCACTGACCTGATTGCTTTGTGTGTCCATCTACCTACTCTCAGCTGCCATCTTCATCACAACAGTTCTGTACTTGCATGAGGCATGTGAAGTTGAGACGCATAATCTGGGTAAATGGCAAGGAGCACGAGCAGCTAATTCCAGGGTATGGACCCGAGGAGGAAATGCATTTTGGCCCACGAGAATTTAGATATGGAAGAATAAGAAAGGGATGTATATCGTTATTTTTTTCCAACTATATGATTTTGTTCAATTCCAACAATCTCCCAAAAGACATTTTGAGTTTCCGTTATTTACAACATGTTGAAGAGTCGGAAAAGGTTCTACACAGTAGTAGCAGACAAAGATACACACAAGGTACGTTGAGTACTAGTGTTAGGAACAGAACAGAGAGAAATCTTGCATTTGGTCCTCTTAATCTCTTGTCTTTAGAACATAAAAGTATATGTGAGAACAAAAAAAGGAAAAAAAGCCCAAGAAGAAATGAAAGTATAGAATTATTCTTACTCTAAAGCCTTAAAAAAAATATAACTTACATTTAGAACAAAGAAAACTTAACACCATAACTAGATTTATACCAACAGATCTTTATTACTGTATTACACCTCCTGCGCACAAGCTAATAGCTTCTCTTAAAATGTGTGTCTGGTAGGGATCCAAGAATTGTGCCTGAATTCCTTTGAAGAGTCATACTTGTCATAAACGCGAAACACTGTGGGAAAGCATGTAAACGCATTAACTGGATAGCCCAGTACAGTTTTGACTGGCATTCTTCTAATCTTGCTTTGGGTCAGCGTTATTTCTGGCTTGCCACAGAAGACACGGTCAGAACGCCTGCCTTTCTGATTCTCCCCCTCACGCCGCTGCAGGACAGCGAGTGAGTGACCGGCTGGGGGCTTGGCTGCCAGAGGGGGTCAACCCACCACAGTACTCTACAGCACTGAGCAACCCAGCAAGTTCCCAGCTGGGAGAATCTGTATCAGTCGCAGCACCTTGATCCTCGCCTTTCTTCCAGACACACCCCAAAGACTAATTGCATTTCGGTACATGACTACAATTAGAACAAAGAGGGCAAATGAGTAAGTAGAAGCAGAAAGTAACTAAGTCTAGCAACGTTTTTTTTAAATCTACCTAAATTTAAGAACCTAAAAGATGCGCTAATCCAGCCTGCTAAAATGAACTTTCCAAAATCTAAGTGAGATGTTATATAACTCACTGAAACACAGAAAAAAGTACTCTGTGCCAGAGGAGGAGACTTAACAATTGCCTAAAAATAGCTTTTAAAAAACGAGGGAGTTCACTTCCAAATGAGAGATTCTGACTTTGCTGCTTTCATGCTGGCTGTAATCCAACTCAGCAAGAAAGAGGTTTGCCTCTGCAGGTCTGACTAACGCGGAACTTATGTCAGAGAGAAGCAACTTGGAAAATAATCAAATACCGATCTGTTCCTTATTCTACAATGGCCAGAAAATGACTTATGGGTATAGCAGATGGGGGTCACGTGCACTGTAGCTTTTCAGAACTTGTCTGAAATGAGTTTCAGCACATCCAGAAAGTTCCTTCTGTTGGAGTGAAAACTGACAAAAGGCCACGGCCATAAAACTTCCTCCAGATTCTCTACAATTAAACCTCTGTTTTTTTATGGAAGCTCTAATGGAAGAAAAAACTGGACAAAAACAATAGCAAAGCTAACTGTCAAATCACAGAGGAAGCCAAGCAAACTCTGCTTAGGAAGCAAGCCCAGGAGATTCTGTGACCACAAACCTTGGTTCTTAGTCAAGAGCATGGAACTAGCCTGCAACAGTGGAACAAATTACCAGCATGAAGATCAAGGGGGCAAATGCTGTCTCCGTTGTCAGAGCACGGCATCCCTTTCTCCTCCTGAAAGGCTCCTCCAGAACAGAACAAGACTCTCTCAGCTGAGCTACTTCAAGGAAACACCTTTTTTCTCAGTCCTCACGACCATCCTTTTAGGAGTTGCTAGGAAAATCAATGGGCCACAGCTCCGGCCGAGTCCCTTGTCATCACCGTCTCTTCAAAGTGCATCTGCACCTTCATGTGCAGCATGCACAGATCTATGCTGCTACTCCGCACCCGCACTGTGTTTGAAGTCGCTCGTGCACCCTGCTATGTGCCTTCTGTCCACACCGCTAATAAGGAATGTATCAGCGACCTCTCTCTCTCTGCCAGATCTCCATCTCCCCTGCACTGGGACCGCTAGCACCATCCTTTGGGCAACGCTCATCAGCAAGACAGAAGGGCTAACTCTGCTTGCTTCACACTGAGATTCCTCCTGAAGCCTGTCATCTCCTGCTCTCCAGTGCTTTTCTTCATCGTTAAAGACCTGCTCTGTGCTTTGGTCATCTTGACTGTTCCCATAATTCCCCCAGCATACTTAAAATGCCATGGAAAAATGCTGCTGTCTTCCCAACCTGGCCTGTACCACCTCTCAAAACATCTCTGCTGTCTCTGTGGTGAATTTTTGACCCTGTCTTCACACAGGTGTTTTATGCAGGTGTTTATAGAGGTCCATGGGGAAAGGCTCACTTTTGCCTGTTTTTTGAATTACTGAAGCCATCCCCTAGAGGGGGAAACAAAGCTGTCGGGTAAGCAGGACTGTGACAGATTTCCCGAAATTTAAATCTGAAAATTAATAGTGCAAGAATAAATACGACATGCCCGAATTCTGAAAAGCGGAATGGCGACCCTAGTGAGAAATAAGCAAGTCTGCTACTTGGGCTGCCATCTCTCACTCTCGGCCTCTATGCTTATGCTTACCAGAGCACCCTGTCCACAGGGAGGCGAAATCTATCCCCTCTCTGAGTGACAGACGGTGTGAACAACTGGGTTGGGGATGTTAATAACAGACAGTCAGAGCATGTGAGCAAGTGAGAGCGTCAAGATGTGCACGCCTGCCTCTCCAGGCACGGACCAGCGTCCCACTGACAGCTGTAAAGCACACGATGAGTTCGGACAAGGAAGAGGAAGAATGCACAAGAGGAAGGTCTGTGGACACGGCTGAACATTTAGACCGCACACACTAGCCCTTGCTGTTCACTCTGCTATAATGTTACACAATGACAAAGGGATGGGAAGGGAGGTCTCCAATAGCAACAATAATGTGTGTATTTTGGCTGGAAACAGAGGATTTACCACACTGGATCAGAAAAGCAACCCATCTGAGGTGTTGTCTTCTGCACTGATTAAAATCCTGCATTTTGGAGGAAACAAGGACAGTAAAATGTATGTAGTTAATGAAATACTCTGCATGGAAGATTAAAACTATTCCTTATTCCCTACTGTATTTGGGCTGAGGTAATCTGTGCCACATCATCTTCTAACACTGAGCAAGATTAGACAATGTACTGGTAAAAACAAAACCTCCAGAGTCCTGTCTATGCAACAGCTGCCCTTGTGATAGCAATGAAGGAAGTGAATAATGCATTTGAACTTCTGTCGCAATAGTAAGTGGCAAATGGTGAATGTGACTTCTTTAAGTACAGAGCGGCGAAAGGCACTGTATCCATCATACCTCCCATTCTTACTCAAAGCTTGGAAAGACCCTCCTTTAACAGGAGGAAAAGGAACGTAGCAAAAAGACAGGTGGTGGCTTCTTCTCTAGGTGTAAAGTTTTGGTGTATACCGATTTGTACAGGATGGATACAGTGCTAATCTAATGTAAACCAGCCCAAGCACCTCCAAAAGGAAGTGGAAAAAAGAAAACAAGCAAACAAGGTTGGACACTTTGAAAGGCCTACACCAACAAAATAACAAGCTAGGCACAAAACAAAACAAGAACTGTTTGCAATGTTACTTGGACAATGCCAGAGAAACGTACAGCGAAAGGGAAGGCTGCTGTAGATCTTTCTCTTATTGTAACTGCTAAAAAGCCTTTAAACCTGAGAACCAGGCGGGGGGGGGGGGGGGGGGGGGGGAAGTGGGTTTTTTTTTAAAGCATAGATATCTTTGGAAAAGAAAGATTCTTTGGATTTCCCAAGAGCATGTTTTAGAACACAGCTCCCTCCCAACTTCCTCAACAACAGGAAAGTAGCTAAGCCACAGGGAAGTAAATGGAGAAGAGGATCCTGTACTATAAATCCTTTCTGCCTTGTCTCAGCCTCCCAAAGCAAGTAACGACTATTTAACAAAGCAGAGGCAGCGCCTGCAGCACTCTTCAGAAGCACTGGCCAACTCAAAGTGAAAACTGAGGTTTAGAAGCAGTCCTGGATGTAGCACAGGCAAGTTCATTACTCCTAACACACAGACAGAGGGAAAGAGTAGAATGGACTGCCCTTTTCTACCTTCTTTATTGTGGACTTGGTAGCAAGAACTTTTCCTGTTTGAGCAAATCATGTACAACTCCTCCCCTTCCTACACCTGCTCCGGTTCTCGTGGGCTCTGTGGCTGTCACAACAGCACTAAATTTGAGAGGGTTCCAGGAATTTTCGCCATTGCCCTTTACGCCCTTTCTCATAAGATGGAAATAAAGAAAATATATTACGGGCTGCTAGGGCTTACCTGTACTAGCATGCACAAGAGCTGACTGGCAAGGTTCGCTTTGTTTTCTAGTAAAAGAATGTAATGTATGCAAAGATGTGGAAGCAGGTTAAGGCTGTAACAATAGCTGTTATACGATGATTGAGATTAAAGGGAAATGCTTATTGAAAAATAAATGCTATGGTTTTTATCAGGAAACTTTATTACCGTTATCTGTTGCAACAGACCATTTCGCATAGGCCCTGCTACACACAAGAAAGTACCTATGCAGTCTGGTCCAAAAGAGTTTATGCTCTGGATAAGAATGTGCAGAAATTAAATTTCCCTCAAATGCAGTGTATTCAGCTGTGTGGTCTAAATGCTAACGATAACTGTAATTAAGTATTATCTCGTATTTTTTTATTTGTCTCTAGCTCTTCTGTACTGCCAGGTAGGTTCACATCAAAACACCATTTACAACCAACCCGCATCTGGCATTCCAGTAAATGTACTGACGTGAATTAAAAGGCCTAACAACTGAAAACAGGTTTATTCTTGCAGCCGACCTCTGCCACGTTTCCAGCTGGCAATGCAAGTACAATGCCGATCAAAATATAACGGTATAAATTCTTTATACTTAGGTAGAATTTGGTAAAAAGCCATTTTAAAACATTGTCAACACCATAGTCACTGCAATGGGTACACAAGTGCAGGCAGACTTTGTTAACAAATTACTTTAGAAAAAAGACATTTTTAGTGAAGGAGTTCAGGATGCTGTATATATTTCCACTACATAAGCGCTGCAAATATTTTGTGAACATTTTATATAAAATAAGCTTGTTAATTGTTTCTCTTGTATTAGTTGTGGGGATGGAGGCAATTAAAAGCTATGGAGAAGCTTTCAGACCAAAGGAACGAACACGCTTACTATGACATGAGGTTTTGTTTGGTTTGTGTTCTGAGAACACAAAGCTTCCCCGTAACTCTCTAGACCCTTCGCTGACACAAGCTTCCTCGTGAGTCAAAATTCTTCCTCATCTTTTTTAAGTTTCAACGGTCAGCTCAGTCACGCAATTCATCTCACCTGTATGTCCAACACAGGACCTCCTTCCGTTCTTTTGCTGGAGCTCCCATTCCCAACATCTCACCTGTCTGGTATCCTCATATCCGGGCCGCTTAATTACCACCCAGCGCCACCTCTCCCTGGAACCTACCTCCACCTCTGAAATGCACGGCCGCGATCCCCGCACGCAACTCAGGCAGGGAGTTTGCAGGACCGCTCCCAATCCTTCCTGAGGTACTCGGTGAGCTCATTACTCACCCCCACGTTCACGCGAACATATTTACAGCGCAGAAAAAGACGAGAATCGTGTTTTAAGTCGCTGCTCCTGCCAGTTAAGATCACGCAGGGATTAAACACGCCCGACGGGTACGCACTTACTATCCACAGCCCGACGCTTTTGTGTCCAAACTCAGATTCAAAAGTTTCGTTCACGCAGGCTGGCCCCTGCCCGAGGTGCCCCGAGTCACCTGTCCCGCTATAAACCAGGGGGAAAACAGCTTCAGCTGCAGGAAAGCGGGGGGCCGGCCACGGAACCCGCGCCCACTCGCCGCCCACCTTCTCTCTTGCTGCCTCCCCCGGGTCTCTCATCCTCAGCGCTGCGGCGGACGCAGCCGCCGGACGAGCGCCCCGCGGCCGACAGCCCACAAGCACGCCGCCCGCCCCCCAGGCTGGCCCAGCGCCCCGCGGCCCCAGAGGAGAAGCGGCGGGTCAGGAAGAGCGCTCCGCGGCGCCCCGTGATGTCACCGCAGCACGACGCTGAAGCTAAGTGAAGTTGTGCGGGGGGACCGACCGGTGGAAATAAGGATGCCTCGGCATGCTGCCCTCGTGTCCGCAGAGCCGCCACACGACACGGCGGCTGCCCCGTCCTAGGTTTCAGGGGAGAAATAAATCTGTAGTAAACTCACCCAGAACACACAGTTCGCTGGGGCTTGGTTGGGTTTTTTTTCCTCTTCTTTACCGCGAGCTGTGTTTCTGGCAGCGGGTCTCCTCCTGTCCCCTGCACGACCTGAAGGTGACTGACCGAAGCCCCAGGGAGGCAGGCAGCACCACCCCCCCCCGAGCCCTGCCTGCCGCGCACAACTCCCCCCCAGTCCTCTCCAGAAAAAACCCTATGCACAGCTAGTTGTTGTTTCAGCAGCTGTGTGCTTCCTCTGGAAAGGCTTTCTTCTTCATGTGCGCGGGCACGTATGCGTATACATGCTCGGGAGAGGAAGGGGCAAGAGCGAAATGCCCTGGAAGAGAGGAGTGGCCAGTCCAGCAGCAACTGCTCCTTCAAGCGCACCCCGAGTAAGTGCCACGCTGCCCAAACGGCAGCGGAGTTGCCTCCTTCAAACAGGACGAAAACCTCCTCGCGCTCTACCCCCTCCTTCGGCTACAAACCTCTGGCTACCCCGTACCCAGTATGGACCAGCTTGAACACCCATCAACACATCTCTCACCAAGGACCTGCAAAAGCACGTCAAGTCCAACACCAGAGAGGCGCTTCACGTAATCCTGCGGTTTTGGCCATTCTTTTCCCGCAGTGCCTTCCGGCGTGGCCTTCCGTATTCTGCAGATACTTATTCCTGCTTCGTTTACAATTTGTACAGAATGTCACAAAATGCAAAGGAATACTGATTATTTGTGAGAATTTCTGCTTTCCTGTTTCTTTATGAAAGCTCCTTAGCCGCATGAACAGGAAACCTTGTGGTAATCAGCCTCCTCCCTTTTGTTAAAAACACTGATGCTGACTGCCTGGGAAGCAAAAACAAAGCCATCCTGAGTTCAAAGGCATTTCTGCGTTCCTGTTGTTTCTCTGACAATGCTATGTTACGGGAGCAGCCAGGTTTTTTTCCAATAGCAAAGCAGCAAACTGCACTTTAAAAAAAAAACCACATACACAACGAACAAAGCTCCTCACATCTGCTTCTGAAGAACAATGCCCTTACCTTAATAATGAACTGCTTACTTGTCCCATTAGCAGTGAACAGAGCACCTTACATCTAACAAACTCTGCAATTTTTTAATCAGTGCAGCTTAGTGAAGCACTAGCTGCTTTCCCACCCTCGGTCTCTGCAGCATAGGAAGCATCTCAGCTTCAGTCTTCTCTCTGAGTCGATCCCCCTGCTCTCAATCAGTATATGATGAACATGTGACAGCAGGACTTCTCCATCGAGACTCATCCTCATATCAATAAGAGCTTTCAGGATGTCCCAAACCACAGATTACTTCACGTCTCAATGGTACTTTGCAGACCTTGTCTGGAGGCTGGAGAGTGTTCCCCTTGCATATCACATTTCCAGCTTAGCAGCTGATTTATTTGCAGGTGCTCACATTTGTAGTAAATTTCCGAGTAACAAACCTACAATAAAGCATGCATATACACCAACAGAGGACAAAACACTCTACAATTCAACCCAAGATTAGAAATCACAGGTCAGAAACAGAGGAGAAAGGGAAACTTACTATTTTACTCTAAAGACATGCATATTCATCTGGTTTTGCAGCGCTAAATACCACTTCGACAAAACACTACTACATTATTTAATAAGCCAAACTAAAACACACAATCTTTCCATATAAGGGGCATCCAGAAAGTACTATAAGAAGTGTAAAAGCACACAGGAAGATACTCTCCTTTTCTGTCAAGTGTTTGAGTTCTTAAACCCAAATATATAATTGTCATCATCATTAATGAAAAAATAAGAAACCATGAAAACATGACGTATACAAGATGATCCTAAAGCTCAGCAGAAGATGAATAAAACAAATATATATCATTGTCAATACTCAGCTTACAAATGTCACCACGCTAAAATTCCTTCCAAATAAAGTTCTGGGTTGCAGATCCTAACAACACAGCCAACTTCAGTACATTGCAATGTAGACTGTCATATTACTATCCACATATGATCCTTTGCATTTGAAAATGCACATGTTATTTGTCACTGGTGCTTGCAAGCCATTTCTAGAAAGGCAACTAACCAGTGGTCAGACTAGTATTTTTTGTCTCTTTCCCTATGGTTTAGCACAAAAACATCACAAAGCACTTTCTTATGGAAGGAAGCCACTCCAAAAGAGTTGGTGATTTGCAAGAGAACGCCCATCTCTTGCACAAATCATCACCCAAAAAAATCTGCATTAATTGGCACTACGTGGCTGGATGATAAATTTCATCACAAGTTTGGTTTGAATATGAATGACAAATTTCAGTTCTGAGCTATTTTACTGAAAACTGAATTCCCTAAATACATACACTTGCATATACGAAAGTTAGAACGCTGGAATACGTGAATACTTTTGTACAGATACATGCTCCTTTTTATAAGCAGTAATTTGGAAATTTGATTGAACATCCTGACGAAAATTAAATTTTGTTCACTACTGCAAGATTAGCAACATATTTAAACAAAACTGAATTATTTGACAATACTTCCATAACTAATGGCTGTTAGCTGTCTTGAGTGACATGGAGCTTCCTTGGACAGACTGTTTTCAGAGCTTCTAACCTCACCTACCAGGTGAATGGCACTGGCAGTCATTCTAGGTTTATCTCTCCGAGTCATTGTCTGCATATACATTCTACAACAGTCTTGCCTTGCAAGCTTTTACCATTACATGATTTAAAAAAAAAATAAATATGGCTCATGTTATCCATGTAATCCTGCTGTTCTACTGTGCCGGTATTACGGGCACAGGTATATCTCCATTCTATTCTTCATAATTTCTCTGTAATTGCTCTGTTCCAAAGCTGTTTCAGACTCTGCCCCTGCCCCAAGTGCCATACCACCATTGAGCTGTGCATTTGTGATGCATGCCAACTTGTGCTTCCAATTCCCTTCATCATAACTGATACCAGCATGCCTCTGCAACCCTGAGGAGCATTTCTGGATTCATCATCAAACTGTGATATTTTAAAAGGTGTGCAACTTCTAAGGATTTATTTGCTTCATGCACTTGTGTGCTAAAAAGCTTCCTTCCATTTCCTCCCCTCCCGTCTTTTGTGCTATAAATAAATAATAAAAAACCCAACTGAAATCAGCTGGATAAAGTTGCTTAAACTGCTTCCTAGTAACTAAAGTGAAAAACTCTCTGATATCCTCATTTAAATGTATCCTCAAAGACACAAGGTGCTCTGACCAACACGTTGACATCATCAAAGCCCTTTCATAAAACTGTTTTGCAAGAATCTTCAGACCAGCAGTAGGTGCTTCTGACAATGGTTTATGCCACCAGGAACAACCAATTCTCATACTATCAAAAGGAACTTCTGAAGGAAAATGGTAAAAACTTCGCACTTACAATACAATGAAACGGCCAAAGCCAATGAGCGCGCAAGCGTGTGGGTTATGGCAGACCAGCCTCTGAAGCACTCATATTTGGAAAATACTTGACATGAGACACAGACAGGCATCCTGCCAAACAGTAATGATAACCCTAAAAGCTGTAAGTAGCTATAACCACCTCCTCACTTACCCAAAATATATCCGTTTACAGCTAACAAATACGTAAAATAGTAATACCAGAGTAATCCGTGGGCACCTTGCAGATATGGTAAGCTCAAAAACAGCCTCTCTAGCAAATCTTTTTTACTTTCAGCCTTTAAACCTCCTTCCTGTTCTTCTAAAAGCAAACTGGGATTCAAAAAGATTTTTTAATCCTTACTTTTTAAATCTGTATTTTTGTTTCAGAGAAACTAAATCAATATCCAGCCAAACCACACCAAATACCCAGCCAAACCATATAAACAAAACCAGCAAGGGGTGTCAGAGAAAAATACAATAAAAGCAGCAGTTCTATACATAAATTTCCTTTGGAAAGGTTGCAACATATTCCTCAGACAATAATCAGAAAGATGTGCTGTTGTACCAAAAGCTGGTGTTATGCCCAGTGCTCCTGAATTACATTAGAACAGTTAGCAGCTTCATCTGACCTATTTATGTTCCCTCTTTTAATGGGCATAGCTGATTCCAGAGAAGAGCTATGCAGACCATCTGTCAGAAAGACATTTAAAAAAATGTTTGGAACATATAAAAGACAACAGTGAGTGCAGTATTTATTAATTCTTCCATTAAAAATAAGACTTCTCAGTAATTTTTTAATGAGCTTTGTTGAGTAAAATTTATATATCATCTCAAATGCAGTATTTGTCTGACTGACAGACTCATCATCCTATCCCAGACCCTGCAAAGAAAGGAGGGAAATCTACAGTTACCAGCAAACTAATTAATATTACATGACAATCTCTCTATCCATAGCAACTCTACCATTTGAATTGCTCCAAATAAAACCAAGTATTCTAACAGACAGATAAATTGGGTCAGGGCAGTAAGTACAAAGAGTGGTGCTGACTGAAACATTATTAAAATGGGAGAACTGCTCTGACATACATCCCAGTCTTGTCCTTCTTTGAAAATCATGACTTCCCTTCCCTTCTTCAGAAAGCCTGGCAAAACAATTATTTCTGGGAAGCAGTGAACTCAGAGAAAGGAGAACTTTATATCTCACTAACACAACCGACAGCACTGCAGTAACATTAACCAGTTCAATACAACCAACAGATTTTAATCTGCAGAACTAAAAATTTATTTATATTTATGTAAGCTAAAAAAACCAAACCACCTCCCCCCCAACTTTTTCAACAATTAGTTTCTTCTTTTGTATTTTTATATATGTACATTTATGTAACAGCATTTACATATTTCATGCATACAAATTCTGTGTCAAAACCTAGCCTTTTATCTCTCAGTAATTCTCATGCAAAGAGTGTTAAACTTTTGCTACCCAGGCCTTCAGATTTGCCCTAAGATTGCATGCACAGGTAAATTCATGCCTGTAACCAGCACTTGTGAAAATGAAGGGAGAGGTGAAGATTTACCAGAACAAGTAAAGGGCTGCTTACAGATATCTGAAGTGCAAAAAGGCATTATTTTCAAGAATACCAAATACATCCGGTTGAACCAATCTTTTGGCCAATCCTGACCTGTACTTTGAAATCCCAATGCTGGAAACAGACTAAATGTTCATTTGAACGCAGCCAACATCATACAAAAGGCTGTCAAGCAACAGCAGTTTACTGCGAGCTGACCCATCTACTTTGTCCGTAATTCTGCACTGATAACATAATAATATATAATAACATGTTATATAATATACATAATATATAACATACAGAATAATAACATAACTCCGCATAACACACAATTCTGCATTGTGTGTTTTATTATTCCTGTTTCTAAACCTGAGCGATGTGCTGCCTCAGTTTAAAACAGGTTCTATCGATTTAGCTGAAGTTAGCCAAGAATGCCTGAATTTCTAATTCAAAACTCCTTAATTTTCAATTCCCCTCTCTCCCCCTGAATTAACTCCATGTCACCCAAGTATATAATTTTTAAAGATCCATTTTGCTTACCACATTGACCTGTGGGAAAGCTCTTCATGCCCTGGAAAACTGGCAGCTCTGTTACAGTGTGAGCCACATACGGATGCAAGCCGATTTGGGTGTGTCGGTGATAAACAAGTATGGACAGTGATCGCATGGAACAACTGGTTGCATTACAGCCACAGAATTTAAAACCAGAAGAAACAGTGATGATCTAATCTGACCTCCTGCATAACACAGGTTGTCTCACCCCACCTAGCAATTACCTGCCTCTGTGACAAGCTTGATATGGTAACTCACCAACACTGGTTTTGCCAGATCCGTTTTGAAACAGTCACCTACAATGCTAATTTGAAGCATGCTGCGTCAGGCAGGTTCTGCACCTCCCAAACACGCTTCCCAGAAGACGGAGGGGGTGTCCTCTGCTGGATCCAGAGATACTGCCCTATGTTACCACCCCACAGTTGTGCTGACAGAGCAGTCCTTTGCTAACTTGCACAAAGCAGCCGAATTAGCTCACCCTCCAGAAGAGCAGTCATCTGTCTAGCGTCTCATGGAGTACATGCACTGGATGCAACACCCAGGCATTAGCACCAACAGCTGCGACTGTCCGGCCAGCAGCTGTCCAGACAGCAGATAAGGCCAAATGCACTGTTTTAGCTCAAGGACTTGCACCCCACCTTAGGGTGAGCACCTGGAGATGACCCAAGGCAGATCTGTTGCATGACTTCAGTGGCTTCCACAAGCCTTGTGAGAGCAAGGTATCCCACAGCTGTAACACCTAAATGAAAACAACCTGAGCAAAACATTTATTCAACTTCTAATTGGTTTTGGCATTGTCAAATAAATTATTCAGACATGCTAGCAGACACCTACTCTTTCAATACAAACATTTTAGTAAGATTTATGTTGCAGGTATGTTTTCTAAGTACAAAGACATTTTTGTGTCACAGAGACAAAACCAATTAGATTGACGAGATAAAATTATTTCAGGTTTTCATATTCTTCATTAAATTAGGTTTTGTACATACCTAATATCTTGTATGATTATTTCAACCAATTTGTTTGACAGCCTGAGCCCATATACAGAAATATATTTAAAATTGAGTTTCAAACTCTTGCTTTCTTTAGAACACAGGATTTTCCAGTGAATCAATTTAGTTGTTATATTTTACAAAGCTAGAAGATTTTAAAAGCTTTTTTTTAAAAAAAAAAAAAAAAAAAAAAAGTCATACATTCCTTATACACATGGGCATTCAATTGCTGAGAAAACTCTCCCACAAAAACATTTGCCTTCTGACTGCAACCTACACTTTTTCTCTGCTCAGGATTCGCTCCTCAGTATTTATCATGAGTCAAAACAAAGGAAGATAACCAAAGTAGACTACCTCAGAAATCTGTCTTGAAGTTAACTATCTCTCCTGCCCTTTCAAGTGCAGTAGTGATCAGCATATCAAGCATTAGACAGAAAGGTTTTGCGTACTGTATCTATCTTCCTAGTCATTTCACAAAATAAAAACTGTTTGGAAGAGCTGCAGCACTACAACTTGCTTGGACTACAACAGCTGAAGCACAATTAGAGTTAGAAAACCCACAGTGCTGTAACTGCACCTTTCAGCTCTGTGCACCTTCTCCTTCTGCCTCCTCAGGTAACAACAGCTTAACTGTACTGTTACAGAAAAGAGGTTTTTCTGATTGTTTTTTCTTCTGTTGCTATATGAACTAGTGAGTTAGCTAGTATATTCAATTCTGCTTCATTTATCACTAACAAAACCGCCAATCAAGTTCTAAAAGCAGAATTATTTCCACAAGATACAGAACGAAACTACCATCTGCCTTTTACATTCCACATTTTCTTTTTTGAGTTATGCACATGGTCTAGATGTTTAATACCAATGCAAAGATAAAATCCTTAACAAAATACAAGGGCTTTTCTGTTTTACTGATGTGTAGGTATTTTTTTTGGCAGCTTCCAACCTGACACCCGTCATACTGAGGGACACAGTGTTTCAGGTCTCTGTATTCTGGAGATGCTTCTGCCTAATCCCTGTTCAACATCGGACTCAGTCCACCATAACTTTTCGAAGAACATTTTCAGCGTTTATCAGAGACACAGTCAACTCCTAAGTGTATAATATAATTGCAAGTGTATAAACTAAAGACAACTGCTGTGTTTGTTCTTTCCCAAATACAGTAATCCTTTAGGGAAAACACTCAGCATAAAATATTTTACGCATGAATACAATTTTCATGCTTTCAATTTTTATATAAAAATACAGAGACAGAGAGCGCGAGAGCACGTAATCCTTCAGCAAACAGAGATGTGGTTTTATGGGCCAACAGGCAATATGGCTTGAGGGAGAAGTTTCCAGCAGAATGCTCTGATCACAGGTCAGTGATTTAGTTGTAAAAAGTTATCCAAGTATTCTTCTGGCTTCTCATTTTTAAAATCCTATTAAGTTATACTGACTCCATACTTCCATGATATCACACTGTTTTCCACATTTCAGATGAGGAAATAGTTTTAAATAGATGCACAGTTGAAAAAGCAAGGTTGTGTGGATGTCGGTATCGCCATCCTAACCAGAAAAAAGATGTGGTTTAGTGTTCAGAAAACTTGGCATATCACAACTCTCGCACTGAAGTTTTTATTTATCACTGGATAAACCAGGTAAAGTGGATTATAGCAGATGATTTCAGGGGTTTAGCTCAGCTGTTGTGAAAACAACCTTGTGTCCTCTCCATTAGGAATTCATAATGAAATACAAAAACATTTCTTGTTGTAACAAAAACTGCAGCTGTATCCTTTCCGAACTGTGAAAGGAGGGCAGGAGGCATGGCCAATGGCACTGACTCACGCTGCCAGGAAGAGTTAGACAGTGCAGCTGAAGCAGTTCTTCCCTCTAGCCGACCTCTCCGATTACCTCCAGAATACATACTTCTTCCTGAGCCATTGCAGCTCACAGCCATCACCACCAAGTATGAACCATTCGCGGCTTCTGGCTGCATCACTGTGTAACAATGCAAACGATGTGGCTGAGAAGCCCAACTGACGTCCAGCTGAGCCAGACCGCTTACGGACAACAGCAACCTCAGAAAGGCAGTTAACAGCAGCTGGACAATCTCAGCCCAAAAGCATGACTGAGAGCTCAGAATAATTTCTTTTAAAAATGCTTTTGACTTTCCCCCAAGAGGTTTGCATACTCTGTGTGCAGATATATATCCACTATATGCATATATATTAAGAACAGATCAATTGGTCTGCTCAGGTGTGAGATAAAATAGTAATGAAGTAAATTTTACACTTGCATTTTTCAGTATCAGATGTGATGCTTACACTCCTACGGTTACTGAAAAGTGCAATCCTCATAGCTTCTGTACCTGTTTCAGATCAGTTATACTTCTGTTGTGTAAGCGTCACAGAGGTAACGGATTTTAGGCTAAATTTAATCCTAGATCAAAACCATTAATGTGTCACCCAAAACTATTATTGCAAAAATATTTCCTTATTACAGATAGCCCCATTTTAAAGTCAATTTCTCAGTGGTGTCACAAAATTATTCCCTATTACACTGTTACGTGAGTACAATTACTGTTACAGAGAGATCTCCCCACCAATTTTCTTATGTTCTCTCAAAACTTTCCCAGAATTATTTCAGTACTTCCATCCACGTAAAACAGATTTGTCTGCACATGCACTAAACACTTAGACACACCCTGGCTCCTGAACACATTTCCTCCAATTAGTAGTCATATTAACCTTACTTCAGAATATTTTAATAAGCAAGTATTTAGAGAGTCATGTCCCCCTCTATCACTAGCCTTCATCTAAAAACCCATCGTGGTAACCTCTCCTCAGCTCAACAGGGGGGGAAAAATGTAACAAAGGGCTCGTGGGTTGAGATAAGGACAGGGAGAGATCACTCAACAATTACTGTCACAGGCAAAACAGACATGACTTGGGGAAAATTAATTTACTGCCAATCAGAGTAGGATAATGAGAAATAAAAATAAATCTAAAAAACACCTTCCTCCCTCTTCCCAGCTCAACTCCACTCCTGGTTTTCTCTGCCTCCTCCTCCCAGCGGCACAGGGGGACGGGAATGGGGGTTGGGGTCAGTTCATCACACGTTGTCTTTGCCGCTCCTTCCTCCTCAGGGGGAGGACTCCTCACTTGTCCCCTGCTCCCGTGTGGGTTCCCTTCCACAGGAGACAGTCATCCACGAACCTCTCCAGCATGGGTCCTTCCCATGGGCTGCAGTTCTTCACAAACTGCTCCAGCATGGGTCCCTCCCATGGGCTGCAGTCCTTCAGGCACAGACTGCTCCAGCATGGGTCCCCCATGGGGTCACAAGTCCTGCCAAAAAACTTGCTCCAGAGCGGGCTCCTCTCTCCAGGGGGCCACAGGTCCTGCCAGGAGCCTGCTCCAGCGTGGGCTTCCCACGGGGTCACAGCCTTCTTCAGGCACCCACCTGCTCCGGTGTGGGGTCCTCCCCAGGCTGCAGGTGGAGATCTGCTCCACCGTGGAGTTCCATGGGCTGCAGGGGGACAGCCTGCCTCACCAGGGTCTTCCCCATGGGCTGCAGGGGAATCTCTGCTCCGGCACCAGGAGCACCTCCTCCCCCTCCTTCTTCACCGACCTGGGGGTCTGCACGGTTCTTTCTCTCACAGGTTCTCGTTCCTCTCTCTGGCTGCTGTTTCTGTACCCGCTGCAACTTTTTTCCCTTCTTAAATCTCTTATCCCAGAGGTGCTACCACTGTCACTGACGGGCTCAGCCTTGGCCAGCGGCGGGTTCATCTTGGAGCTGGCCGGTATTGGCTCTGTCGGACATAGGGGGAGCTTCTGGCAGCTTCTCACAGAACCCACCCCTGTAACCCCCCCTGCTACCAAAACCTTGCCACGCAGACCTAATACACACCCTCACAGGGAAAAAGTGTTTCCTGATGTTCGGCAGGAACCTCCTGTGTTTCAGTGTGTGCCAAAGCTGTCAGGAAGAATGCTGAGGTAATGCAGTATGGTCTCCAGTGAACTACAGACGTGCAATATTGCAAAGCTGTATCTGAGTAATATCATAGCTTACAAAAAAGGGGGGAATTAACATTAAAAACTCCAATGTTAATAACTGGTTCTGGTTAGAGGCTTTTGGCCATCACCATATACAGACTGCAGATACTGCAGATGCAGCAAATAATTTTCCACCTTTTAAAAATCTTTAGAGTGAAAAGGTGTGTTCTTTTTATTCTGTTTTAATGAAAGTGACAGTGAAGCACTTGCAAGTCCAACCCATAACCCCTTTTTATGCCTCTATCTGTAGAGTCAGAACACAGACATGCTCTGTTCCCCCAAAAGGTGGAACGAAACACATTTTATTAAACAGGAAAACGTCTATCGGGTTGTTGTGGTTTAACTCTGGTAGGCAGCTAAGCACCACACAGGTGCTTGCTCATGGGACACGGTAAGAGAAAGGAAGAGTAAAAGCAAGAAAACTTCTGGGTCAAGATAAGAATTGTTCAATAAGTGAAGAAGTGGAAGAAGAGAGAAAGAAAACAGAACTAAACTAAGTGATGCAAAGGCATTTGCTCACCATCTCCCACAGGTAGACCAACGCCCAGCCAGTTCCCAAGCAAGAGATGGCTAACCCCCTCAAATCCCCTTCTCTTTCTTCTTACTGATGAGCATGATGGTATATGGCATGGAATCTCTCTTCGGTTAGTTCAGGTCACTTGCCTGGTTGTGTCGCCTCCCAACTTCTTGTGCACCCCCCCCAATCAATTCACTGGGGGCGGGCAGAGTGAAAAACAGAAAACCCCTTGACTCTGTGCAAGCGCTGTTCAGCAACAGTTAAAACATTACTGTGCTATCTGCACTGCTTTGGTTAGAAATCTAAACCAGCACCATATGAGCTGCTATGAAGAAAATTAACTCCATCCCAGCCAGGCCTAGTATAAGAATGAAAAATTAATGCGGATGAATCACATGCTAAGACAAGAAAAAATACCTCTAACTGTAAAATAAAATAAGGAGGAAATGTTAAGAAAATCTGTTTCAAAAATGTTTCTGGTAAAAATGATTGAACAAACACAAAACCCAGTGTGCTAATCTGAGGGTGAGGCTATTACATGATAACTAACTCAGGTCTGCAAAGATGTTAGTGAGCTAAAAATAAAACAAAGATGGGTGGCAAGGACAATCTACAGCTGCAACAAGAAAAGTAATTAGACTATAAAAGAGCTTACTGTTAAGGAAATCCTGACTCTTAAGGAAAAAGAAAATCAAGGACTGACTCTTCACTGTCTCATAATACAAAAATAAAGTTGTGACACCGGAAACGACCAGATGCCAGGTTCAATACAAACAAAAAGGTACCTTCACACAATGTGCCACCGGGCTTTGGGACCACTGCTCTGACATGTTGTTGATATTTTCAGTTTACATGGATGCAAAGAACTAACAATTCCATTAATACACAAAAAATCCTTCAAAAACCATTAAGCAGAACGGCCTACCCCTAAAACAGAAAGTCCCATGCTGAACACAGTTGGCGGGACACGGCAGTACCTCACTGCCTTACTTTTGAACAAGCATCTATTCTCAACCACCATCTGAAGCCAGACCACGGGGTAGGTGGACTCCTGGTCTGATGTCATACGGGCTTCTCGCTTACATATGGCTTAAGAAATTATCTTCTCATTTATCAATTTAAATTTTACAACTCCCCAAAGCTTGTTTTCCTTTAAAGATTTTCCATTTCAACATGGAGCTGTTTGGTCCCACTCCCACAAGGTTGTTTCCAGACCCTCACAGTGTGTGCAGCTGATTGATTCAGCCCAGATAGGACCCAGTGCCTTGCAGGCAGAAGAGCATAAGCCTTCAGAAGCAGAGCAGCCACTAGTGAAACAGAACTCTCCTCTCAGGACAGGAAAGTGCTAGCCCTGCTCCTGCTTTCTGCCCAGAGCACTCCACCTCCTCACCCATGCCAAATCGTTCGGCTTGTACGCCAGCTTGTTTTGCTGCTGCCTGAGTGCGCAAGAACAATTTATTTACTTCACTTCCCCTCAAATTCATTGCTGCTTGTTTTCACTAACACCAACAAACACCAGGGAGATAGTGGCTGAAAAGGAAAAGAATCTGGAAGAGCACGAAGCATAATAGGAAAAGGAGAGGAAAACAGATGGAGAGAGGTTATTTGGGAAATTGAAGCTGAGGACTGGAAGTGCAAGTCCAACACAGTACAGCAGAAGAAGCAGGTGATGAGATCAGTGATCAATCAGCAAGGAGCACTTTAAGCATATACACTGAGGTTTTACCAAGGTATTTGGGGGATTTAGGTAGCCAAACAGCACATAAGTTTAGTAGTAAACACTAAGGGAATGGCAAAAAAAGTAGTTTTAAAAGGAGGATTTTCCTTCAGGAGAATGCAATACAGAGCAGTTAGCAGAGACTGCAAAACATGGAGGACAAGATTAGGATTTCTGACAAGTTTAAAATCCTTGAAGCTGGGATCACATCATCATACAGGTTTCATACATCAAATCAGCCAAGAATGCAGTGTGTCTAGGAAGAAAGGACAGCTTATTTTAAACAACCTGCATTTGAGACAATGCAGAAAACACTGTGGGAGCAAAGAGAGGACACATGAGCAGCAGAGGTATTTCCATATAGCTGCAGTCTCAACTACCACTTCGGTGATGGTATCAGATTAAACCATCCAGTGAACATTACAGGAGAGGGAGCTTTGTGCCTACAGAAGCAAAGTGTTCACTGGTATGCCAAGAATGGTACCGCTTATTTCCACTGCCAAAGAAGCCAGGGTTGCAAAGGAGAACCTAATCTAAAGAGGTAAAGGACAAATTCTGCGCGGGGCTCTCTCTAGAGCAGCTCAGCAGCATAAGCAGAGGTATGAAGGCTAGTGAATAGGAGTACAATGCCCTTCACTCCCAGTTAACGAACAAGGCCGCCAGGACTACTGCTCCTGCTATCAGCAACATTTGGTTGTTCTCTGTTTATATCACGCCCTGATGAGATCAGTATTGTTAGAACTACTCCTATAAGAAAGGATTAGGGCTGAAATGTGAGACTTGATTAGCATGGACAGGTAAGCTATGTAACAGCACTGTGAATCCATACAGTTTAGACCCCAGTCAAAATTCAGCCCAAAGAGCATTTACTGAAAGCTAGATCTCTACACTATTAAACATACAAGACCTAGACAATTTATCTCTACCAAAAAAATTAAAGTCAATTTTTCTTCATGTGTGTAGCAGTGCATCAGTAGAATTTTAAACATTGCATGAACGCTATGTCATTAAAAGAGTTTCCACCCTGTGACAGCAGCAGTGATCCACTAACACTAAACAACAGCACTCAAGTGAGAACAGAAGGATCCTTCAATCAGTGGCCAGCAGCATGAGATACCAGAAGTGTGAATGCCTTTGTTTCCATTTATCTAGTTATCCATTTCTCTCTGCACATCCTTCCCAAATAAAGCAAAGGACAATGTCTTCAAAATGACTCAAAGAAGACAATATGCTACCAACTTTTATTCAGAAACATTCAAAATGTGGAGGATTGAGCCAGACATGCTGGCAGAACCCTCTGTCGGCAATGAAGGTTTTCAAGCAGAAACAGAATGAAGTCTCTTTCAAAAGAAGGAAATACTTGTCCATAACGACAATCTGTAAAGCTCAAGGGAAAAACAAAACTAGCACAGAGATTTTTGCTGATGGTCTCATGTGATAACTCAAGACCACAGGCATAATTTACCAGCCTTAATATAGCTAACAATTAAAAGCATTTTGTGTATGAAATACTATCATCTGTTGCCATCCGACACTGAGGGGACAGACCGGTTCTTTTAGGGATCCTTGGCAGAATGATGATGGCACTAAATTGTAACAATATTATGATTAGTATAGCACAGAACTTGTGGTTAGAATGGTACAGGACTTCTACAAGTAGAATCAGTACACTATAATCTACATGTAGCGTAATACAGAATTTATAATACAGCTTATAACTTTTAGTCACCTAAATAATACAGAATTTATAATACAACTTAACTTGTAATTTCTAATCACCTGGACCCTCCGCAGATTGGGTCAGATCTTAATACATGATTGGCCATATCAATGTAACAATCACAATCTAGACTCAAAAATCATATAAAAGAATACGAGTCACTCACTCAGTCCTCGGAGGAAGCAGATGACGATCGAGGCATCCCTGGCCGCCGGAGGGTCCCTGTCTCACTCTCCAGCAGCAGCTCCGGCCCAGGTTCCCCACTTAGGGCTTGTTACTGCTTGATTTTATGGTCAGTGTTCTGGGTGGCGTTACGCTTCCCTGTTCTGTGATAGGGTCATCATGACCACGGGGTTGGCTGGGTGCCTGGGACCTTCAAGGCCAGTAAAGAAGGAGTGGTTGCCCTGGCGCCTAGGAACCTTGAGGCTGGTACGGACGGGGAAAAGGAATTTGTTTAGTTTGTCTGCTTGCTTCACAGGACCTTCAGGGCCTGATATCGAGGGGAAAGGAATGAATATGTGACCCCCCCTCGGTCACCGAGAATGGCGGCTTGCCTTAAAAAATGGCATTAGTTATGCTAACCACATTACCAGGGGTCAGGAGCAGGGGGTACCAGTCACACCTGTGCACCGAGATGTCAGCAGACAAATGATGATACATTTGAGCACATATCCGCATAGAATTCAAGTGTAACCAGGCTTCATGATCTTTCCCTTACCAAAGCCAAATAAATCACTTCGACGTTTCCCAGAGTATTCAGGAGCATGGCACTCCCCATGAATACTTAAACAGAGGGCAATACCCATCAGAGCAACCCTGCCACAGCAGAGAACAATCTTGACTCCCACAAAGCCATGATGAAGCCATACACTGCCAAAGCACTAGTGTGTACTCATGCCTAACACAGACCCTCTGGACATGCCCAGTAAATTGAACAAAGCTCAGAAGAGGTTTTCAGTGCATATACCTACATTTCCTGACCACCTCCCAGCATCTGAAATTGGACTGACACAAGAACAATTCACACAGCTTTCTTCTAGCTACTGTTCTTCCTAGGGACATGTAAATGTGAGCTGGGAGTAAAGCAAGGCAAACTGTTCTGCTGGGTGACACAACAGTCCCCAGGAGCCTACAATACCAACCTCTCATCAACAGTGAGATGTACAGTTTTTCAGTGACTGGGATGTCTGCATTTCAGTCATCCAAAAGGAAAGGATTATTCACATGCAGATCACAAAACATAATGAGCAATACAAGAACAATTTGCAATATCAATCAATAAAACACTAAATGATAAAATTTCTACCCATATTCCATCTCTGAAACATTCTGTGGAAATAGTAGCTATGTGAATTTGGCTAAATTTAGGAGAGAGGTTTTTTTGTTGTTTTTTTAAGCTCCTAATATTATTATTAAGGTGATTTTCAGTGACAAGCTTTATGCACACTACCATATGCATGTATAAAACAACTAGATGAAGAGGAACAAATCAGCAAATGTGCAAGCTTTGTGAAATCTACCCATGTATATGCATTTTGCAACTACCAGGGAAATCATCTGAAGAAAAAACATCACAAGAAGGTATGAAAAGAAGCGCAAAAGGATTCTTTTGAATGCTGAACAATCCTCAATCATTGCGTCAGGTATGTTTAAAACCTTTCAAACTTGTAGCAAGGCCTCCCTTCAACCCGGCCCACCTTAGCCTTTCACATAAGCAATTCCAAATAATGTCCATTTTGAATACAAAATACCTAACCATTCCAAAAACAAGCTAGCATGCAAATCACCAGTAAACTGAAATACGCAACACAGTACTACTCCTTAATTTTGTTCAGGTACATCCAAAGTTTAAAGTGGCAGGAGGAGAATGATATTATCCAAGTGGAAGTAGAGAAGACATACTATCACTGATTTTCCACAGGAAACATTTTGGAAAAAAAAAAAAAGACCTTTCGCAGTAGCAAGTATTAACCATCAGATTTCTGCTTAGATGTTGCTTGGGGTTTTTTTGTTCACAAAACCAGCTTATTGTCCCAGCTCCCCAGCTCCTTTTAAAATAAACCTAAGAAAATCGTAAGACTTGGCAGCACATCTGACAAACTTTTTAAATTACTTAATTTTTCATCTGTGAGAGCATCTGTTCTCTTTGCAGTTTAAGAAGAAAGTCTGTTTGTTAAATCGGCAGTTTGGACAGCAATATCTAAAGCAGGCATTTCTTCAGCTTTCACAGTTGTTAACATGAGTGAGTAAGCATGCAAACACACATATATATACAACAGGTAACACACAATCATACACAGCCAGCAATTCTTGTATTACAGCAGGATTAAGTGCCCAAAACATCGCAGTAATCCAATGCAACACTCCTGAATTATTAAACCTCAACCTTGGTACTAGTTGAGTGCACAATTAATTACTGCTTTTGATAAATTCTCACTACGGTTTCTTTATGCAAATGTTTTCTACATATGCATGGAACCAAAGAAAGAGAAAAAGTAGAAGACTAAGCTATAAACACAATGGCACCACTGTCATCACACTCCACAGATAAGTGTCTCTGCAATTGTGCATGTATTTGAAGGGTATCTGATAAGTGTTCTGTTTGACGTAGTCTTTAGTCAAAGTAGTCTATCTTTAAGATAAAAAAAGGTTCCAGCTGAAACTGGAGAATACTGTGGGTACTAATGATATCACAACAAAAAGTCTAAGGTCAATCAAAAGAGACTGGTAAAAAAACTAGACTGGTAAAAAAAATTCAGGATCACAACCAGTGTTTCCTCAACCCTCCCAATAATAGGGAAAGACTTTGGGAGTAAAAGGCAAGCCCTAGATACCAATACCTGGCTCCAGGACTGATGCCTCTGCACCGAAGAGTCTTTGAGCACAAGGTATGCTGGGGCCTGACAGGATCCACCTGTGCAGATGCGCAAAAAGTGTCTTTGGACATAAGCTGGTGGGACTGATTGAGAGGGCTTTAAACTAGAATCAATGGGGGAAAGGGATACCAACAGGATTGCCAAAGGTTAGCCGAGGATTGGCATGGCATTGCCAGAGGGTGGCAATACTAGCGGGAACATTTACGCTGCTCTTGGGAGCACAGAAGGCTGAGGAGCATATCTAAAATTCTTGTACACCAATGCAGGCAGTATGAGAAATAAACAGGATGAACTGGAAGCGTTGGTTGGTTCCCACGACTATGATATCATTGGCATTAGTGAGACTTGGTGGAATGAGCCCCACGACTGGAGTGCTGGGATGGAGGGCTATAGGCTGTTCAGGAGGGATTGGCAGGGCAGGCGAGGTGGAAGTGTTGCACTGTATGTAAGGGAGAGGTTTGATTGTACAACCCTTACAGTTAGTGGTGATGTGGTCAAGAGCCTCTGGGTAAGGATTAGGGGGATGGAAAACAAAGATGACGTTGTAGTGGGTGTCTACTACCCATCGCCCAGCCAGGCTGTGAGCACTGATGAGTTATTCTATAGACAATTAGGAAAAATTTCTGTATTGATAGCCCTTGTTCTTAGGGGAGATTTCAACTTCCCAGACATCAGCTGGGAATAGCATACTGCTGTGATGAGCAGGTCTTGGAAATTCTTTAAGTTTGTGGGAGATAACTTCTTGTCAGAAGTACTCAGTGAGCAAACTAGGAAAGATACCCTCCTAGACTTGCTATTTGTGAATAGAGGAGGAGTCATGGGGGATGTGATGATACATGGCTGCCTTGGGCACAGCGATCATGGAATGGTTGAGTTTAAAATTTTCAGTATAATGAGAAAAAAGGACAGCAGAATTGCTACCCTGGACTTCAAGAGACCAAACTTTAAGCTATTTAGGGAGCCACGTAGCAGACTGCCCTGGGAATCTGCTTTTGAAGGCCTAGGAGTCCACAAGTGCTGGCCAGTTTTCAAGAACCACCTTTTAGAAGCACAGGAGCAGGCAGTTCCACTGTCTCATAAGTCAAGCAAGGGGGAGAGAAGACCAGCTTGGCTGAACAGGGAACTCCTTGTGGAGCTCAAGAGGAAAAAGGAATTGTACAATCCCAGGAAGCAAGATCAGGCTTTGCAGGAAGATTACAGAGCCATGGTTCATATATGCAGGGAGAAAACATGAAAGGCCAAAGCTCAATTAGAGCTGCACCTGGACAGTGCTGTGTCAGACAAGAAGAAAGGCTTTTTAAAGTACATTAATAGCAAGAAGACATCTAAGAAAACACTGGACTCATACTTTTTGAAGATGGTCATCTGACTAACAGGGATGAAGAAAAAGAGGAGGCATTCAATGCTTTTTTTGCCTCAGTCTTTTATAATATGGATACCTGGGGCTGACTGATCCCCAGAGTAGAAGGACCATGACTGCAGGAACAATGACTTTCCATTCATGGACACTGAAATTGGAAGGGACCAGCTGTATCAGCTGAAAGTCCATGGAGCCCAGTGGGATTCATCCCAGGGTACTGAAGGAGCTAGCAGATGTTACAGCAGGATCCCCCTCTATCATCTACCAAGGTCTCGGGAGTCTGGGGAGGCCCCTGCTGACTGGAAGGTAGCCAGTGTTAGTCCTGTTTATAAGAAGGGCATGAGGGATGACACAGGAAACTGCAGACCTGGTAGTCTAACCCCAGTACCTGGAAAAAATTATGGAGAAGATCACACTGGATACTACTGAACGGCATTTAAAGAACAATGCAATCATCAGGCACAGTCAACATGGGTTCACAAAGGGGAAGTCCTGTATAACTAATCTGATATCTTTCTACAATAAGGTCACCCACCCAGTGGATGAAGGGCAAGCGGTGGATGTAGTTTTTCTGGATTTTAGTATGGCTTTTGATGCTGTCCCTCACAGCATCCTTCTGGACAAGCTGTCCATGTGTGGGATAAGCAGGTACCTGCTGTGCTGGGTGAAGAACGGGCTGGAGGGCAGAGCTCAAAGGGTTGCCATGAGTACTTCCTTTACACTGGGTAATAAACTAAAGTAATGCCTAAATTACAATTCTAACAGAACGGCAGGTTCAGAAAACACCCTACTATCTTAGGGACTTTGATCTTACACTCAAGCTCTACCCATAAAATGCAACTTGAAGATGTTATTCCTGCACAAAAATTAACACTCAGAAACCAGTATTGTGAGCTCCAATGTGACATCAGCTCCTTTTCAAAGCTGCCTTCTCACCTCTACGTTGCAAATTTAAAAAATAGTAACTAGTCGTCAGCTGTTACTATCACAGTGAGAACTACAAAAGGTAATGGGAATGTAATTGATGCAGAGGCAAGTCTGGAGACTGACAAGTTCAAGTTTTGAAAGATGTGAGCAACTGACCTCTGACAGTAAGTAGCTTAGGTGCTCGTGATAGTAGTGATTTATAGTGTGAATCACTAACTCCTGCACTGCCTCTTTGACTGGGGGATGATCAGCAGCCTTCCGGGCACACTGTGAATGGCAATGAAGGGGGCAGGAGAAAGCAAGCAGCATCAGATATCAACTTTTATTTTTATTCTCTGTTTGAAAGGGGAGGGACTCCATTTCTCTTTTTGCAATAGAGCATGACATTATTTTAAGTTTCACTGAGATGGAGAGAGCATAAAGAGACCCAGCAGAGTGCACACACTCATACTGCTTGAGATATTTCTCTTTTCTTAGATGTTTATCTTAGAAAGACTCTTCTGAGGGTCTCGTTTAGAACTGTATCTGTACTTTACTTTCTCTTTGTGATACTGATCAGCAATATTGTTCTAGTGAGTGTACTCAAGATCACGCCCTCAAGAGTATGGCCTGCATAGCTTGCTTTGGTTCTGGTCTGCAGAATCCTACTCAATTTTAAATAATTTCTGAATCAATCTTCTCCCAAGAGCCAAAAAGGGGAAAAAACAATTGTAACAGAAACAAGATGTATAAAAACTACAGAAATATTAAGCGACAACAGAATGATTCTCAGAAAAATGTAAAACCTGTCTTTAATCCAAAAGCATATTTTTTCCTTCATAAATCATGCTTCCCTTATAGACAGCTGATGTTTGTTTTACTACCCCTTGTATTTTACCCACTATTTTTATAGGCAAATAGACTTCAGTTCACAAAAAACTAGTCTTGCCAGCAGCCTCCTGAAGTCCGCAACCCAGAAAAGGCATCAGCCTAGCAACTGCTAGCACTCGCAAAGGTCAGGGCAGCCGGTTATCTCTTCCTTCCTGGGAGATAATGGCTTAGCTGGGTGTCCTTCCCAGAGAAGATTTTAAGCTTTCAACCTGGCTGTGCTCTGAGAGACTGTGGGGAACTGATGATTAAAGAGGTTGACTTTTTCCAGTTGCCTATGCCATTTGTGTACAGTGGCACAAACTTCTAGAGCTAAATGCCACAGGGTTCCAGTATATATCTATGTCATGAGAGAAGAAATCTGGCTTTGCTCCAGTAGCTAGGAGTAAATAAACAGATTAAGAGCAACAAGGAGTTACAAAATCAAAAGGTTTATTGTCTACTCTGCGTAAATTTGTATTAGATGCATCCATCTGACATATTCATGATATGAAAGTGCCCATCAGTATAGTATTTGCTCTTTAAAATTCAATTCTGAAGGAACTTCAATATAACTTAATTCTAAATTGACTAATTTAACTTCTAACCCAACTTTCAAAAGAATTTTTCTATCCATATATGAGCAGGTCTCTGAAATTCCTTTATTTTCAAGGGAAAAACAAGTGAAGGGAAAAATCACTGGATTTACCTTGTCAAAACAAACAAAATGCTGTTCTCTGAAGCAATACACTGAGATTTTCCTTTTTTTCCCTTTTTTCTTAAAGTAATAGTGATTAAAACCAATACATTTTGTACACCCAGAAATGAAAGAGAGCAAAACATGACTTCCTCTCATACAAAGCATCAGAGACCAGCACCCCACACTTACCTCCTGTATCTTTCCAGTGGGTCCTAAATGAGATGGTTTGGGGAGTAAATGGGTGAATCATTCTACACTTTTTCACCAGCAGTTCCACTCATTATGGAGGCATTCTGTTAAACAGCAGGTCCAGAGCTGTGCATAGACCAAATTCACTTGATTGTGACAATGCTGTGGCACTGCTGTTGAAGAGATTTTAATTATCTTAGAAACACAGAAAATATCCTGGATTTTTGTAGTGTCTTCCATCAGTGTCTTCGTGGGCACGCTAGTATTTGCTTAAATCCAGCCTAATTTTCTGTAAGAAGCAAAAAACTGTCTGACCTGCCCATATTAATGCTCAAACTACGTGGCACAATCAAGACCAGTGCTATTTATCTAATTGTAAGAGATGAAGAGTCTTCATGTTTCCATATTCTAGTCCAAGACTTCTAAATGTTTTTGTGTAAGCACTACAGAATTCAATTAATCCACTAAAATCTTATCTTAAAATTCCACATTAAACCACATTGCATGCTGTGTCTGGTCACAATTTGTTAACTACTGGTAAGTGAGAAATGAGAGCTTCGTTTACAGGATATGACCTTTTACCTGTTACATTCCTTCTGTGCAGCCAAGTCCGTTACAAAACATCGTTTAACCACTTTTGCTACTTCCTTGTTAGCCTAATTTCCAGAAGGAAATCCTGCTCCAATTCAGGCAAATTTTCTTGACAGCTGTGAAACTTTAAACAGCGTAGGTACAGTCTATCCTTGCCAACTTGTCAGTAACTCTGAAAGGAATGGCTTGAGATGTTGTGATTTAGAAGTGGAGTTTAATCAGTAATCAAGAAGGTTTTAGTATATGTTCTGATCTAAATTTGCTTTGAGATTTTTTAACCTGGTCAGCATATCTTAAGATGTCCAAGCTACTTCTTGACTACACTACAAGTCAACTCTATTTGCACTACCGTCTGGTCTCTTCTATGATGAACAACTCATTAATTGGCAATATGTTTTGCAAAGCCTGTTCAAATTTGAAATTTAAAGAGGCAAACTCTTCATTCATTCTAAGTGGCTTAATAAACTACAGTTGTGTTGATATTTTATTTTCACTGGTAGCACCAGGAACTGCATGTCATTTACTGCATCTTTCATTCTTCAGAAAACAAGAAAACACTCCCCCCTCTTCTGCCACATCAATGACACAGAAAAAGCTTATGATGCCCTGTAAAATAGACAAAATTTAAAAAGGCATCCAGGCATGAAAAGCCATAGCCAAGCTTTGGCATTCTGCCGTATTCTCCTTCACATCAACAAATACTGCATCCAATTCCTCAATTACTCTGGCAAACTCCAGGTGACTACCATAGTTTCAAAATTAGTCCCTAATCTGATCTGAAGTTAACATGGCTAGAACTGCAATAGTGTAGTGCAACTACAGCATCCAATCACCCAACTTCAAATGACGCTCAGGTAGACTTTCTTTTCAGTGAGGTTCAGCTTCAGTATTTTTTCCTGTAGTTTAAAAAACAGGGATTTTAATTGGATTATGTATGTAACCTCTGCCATGAGTTGACTTTTGAAATTTATTTGTTCCCTATCACCTCTGTGATCTGCTAAAAAAACCACAGGAAATAAAGTGTCAGAAAAGCTGGCGTTATTTACATATTTTGGCAAAATCTTTACCAAATGAAACCTGAAATGATACTTTAATCCAGTTGACCAAAGCCAGTTTATTTTGCAAAAGGTATTTCACATAGTGCTTTTTGAAAATAATTTCTGGACACTGCATCTTCCAATCAAAGGTAAAAATAGTATCTGGAAAATAGGCACCCTACCAGGAACAATCTAGAGTGGTCACCAAAGACCACGAAAGTTACAAGAGCAATTCAAGTAAAAGCAGTTTTTCTGTTACTCTGGAAATTCCCCAAACCAGAAGATTCCCTTCCCATTTGAATAAAACATTCTTTATTATTTATTAGCAATAGCCAACTACACAACATTTACACTTATGCAGTGCTTAATACTGGGACATTAACTTGCTCATTTCTAAAGTCATATTTCTATTAGTGAGCAAACTAAATTAAGTGGTAAGCAAGCCATTTCAAAGCTAATTAACCAAGGCAGCATGCCATAACAACCAAGTAATGCTACACTAAGATGTCAAAATGAGAACTTATAATGAAATCAAAAGTTTTACTGAAACTTAACCAGTAAAGAAAAAGATTCATTACAGGAGGTTATAAAGAAAATCCTACAACACATCTCTGGACCCTACACAGAACTGATCCCTACATGCACCACTAACTCATTTCCTGTGCAAGAGAATTCAAGTCCTGTGAATTTCACAGAAGGTATGACAAAAGGGGGCAAATACAGCATGGGGAAATTACAGAAGGAATACAGACCATATTAGAGGAGAAAAGAGGTTTTATGCAAAAAGATCCATATAATCAAAGATTTTAAAAAACCTTCTAAAAGAAATAACAGCAGCAACAAAAGCCTCCTAACCACTTTTCCCCCCACTTAAATATGTGTCAATAACTTGAATATACTTCAGGCACTCACTGAAGACAATTACTAACTTTGATTTTCCCGAGACTCCTTATTTTTCAGAATTACTTTAAACTATACTTGAACCATACTTTCAATACTCCACCCATAACAAGGTTTTAATTTACTTCTAAGTACACCTTTGTTTCCTAGGTATCTTTATAAACACCCAGGCTACATGCATAAAAAAAGCTTCTTCTTAAATCCTTTTCTTTTCTATTTTCTTTCCTTTTTTTTTTTTTTAAATCTTAGTTTCCCATTGGCACAAGTGGTTCATCTTTACTAGAAGTATTCCCAGAAATATTTCCCATTATCTATAAAAGTTTATGAGATCTTTGACTCCAGACAAGTGTGCTCAAAATACACTTCACAGTAGCTGGTAACTAAGCTATGTATTTCTGACAGTATAGCTTATTATTTAGTACCAATATGGGACATTTCTCTGGAAGGTTTATGGAGCCCATCCAAGATTTTTTCATTCTCTCTACTTTTCTCAATTTCTCATTACATTTTGTAACTTCCTATTTCAGACAGGGAAAGCAGACATTAAATAAAACTTTGATGACACATAAATACATACCACACTGGGAGTTAAAAAACAGGCTTATCTTCCAGCCCATTCCATTAATAATAATGTAGGAACCTGCACTCAAGTTCTCCTACATAGCAGTATACTCTACATATATGAACTGATGGTTGAAAATAAAAACGGTAACTAACAGAAGCCAACAGCAAAGTATGTTCAGTGCTAACACAGAAGCACAGACAATGGATAAGTATCTACGGATCTCAACGTAACCATGTGTTTTCTCTCAGTAGAGAAAACAGAGGTATGTCCACTTCCCTCCAGTTTACCATTCACGGCTGCTTGATGCATGGTTGCATTGTGCCTGAAAATGGCTATATTTTAATGGAGAAGGGATCATACAAAGATTATGGTATATTTTGTTCCCTCTTTGATTAAACTTTGGTTATCATTATTAATGATCTCTCTCAGCCTCCCTTTCAATGATACACTCAAGGGCAGGCTTGCCACTGAGAGGGACATGAACACACTGGAGGAACGAGCCAGCAGCAATATCATTAAATTCAACAAGGACAAAGGCAATGTCTGGCAGACGAGACGAACTAAACTCTGCAACAGGGCATGCTGGGAACTGCCTGCCTGGGCAACAGCTCTGCTGAAAACGGGCTGGGGGTGCTGGTGGAGAGCCAGCTAAACAGGAGCCAGCAGTACACGATGGCAGCAATGAAGACTAACAGACAGCATCCTGGATTGAACCAATGTGAATGCAGACAGGATATTAAGCTAGGTGAGTACTCCCATCTACTCTACACTCTTGAGACCACGTCCAGAAGTGGGGGTTTGGTTTTGGGCCTCACAGTACCTGAAAAACGTTAATGAACTTGAACAAGCCCAGCCAAGGGCCAACAAGATAGTCAGGGGGCTGGAGCACTTGAGGAAATGCTCTGAGAACTTGGCTTGTTCAGACTCAGCATGACGCAGCTTTGGGGAACCCCATGGAGCCTGCCAATACCTATGAAGATGTTATCAAGAAGATATAGCCATGCTCTCTACTGAGATGCATGGTGGGACGACCAGAGAGAATGGAAATAAATTGAAACAGAGGACATTCCAGATGGATGTATGGAACAACCTTTTCCCTGTGAGGACAGCCAAGCAGCAGAAGGGGTTGCCAAGAGATGCTGTTAGAGGTAATCGTAAAAGGTTTCCAGTCCTAACTGAATAAAGCCTTGAGTTGCCTGGTCTGAATTCAGTGTTGACTTTGCTGTGAGCAATAAGTTGGTTTACAGATATCCTGAGGTCCCTCCCAGCTTGGATAATTCTGATACACAACTTCTGCTCTGTGAAACAGAACCTGGCAGAATTTAGTCAGAGACAAACCACCAGCTATTACAGGCTCAATATTACAACACCATTAGAAGTTAGACCGTATCTATAACCACTCATCTCTTCATTGTTCAAGCAAGTAAGTATTCAAAACCCTGAGTGGCACAGAAGAGTTGAAAAGGACAGTTATTTACTTTGTCTTCCGACTTGTTTGGAAGCATGGGATAAGCAGAAACCACTTCCAGTCTCACCTCGGGCTGGATTCACAACAGCCTATGAGCCCTCGTGGAAACCATGGTTGAGAACACGGCAGTCCCAAATCTGAACATGGCCTGAACACCAGGCCAGGAATCCAATATTCCCAATTATTTGTAGTCCAGCTGCCATGCAGAGGCACTGTTGAATCCTTAGTCCAGTTATTTGCTACAGCTGTACAGATCGCAACAGACAGTTACACAGGTCTCAGGGAAACCATGTCAGTAAATCAAGTCCCCAAAAGCTCCCTCTGCACGCAGCTTCTCTCCATGCTACAGATCTGACCCACTATCGGTGGTGGCCAATGCTCCATCTTCACCTAATTCTAGAACAGCATTTGTCACTGACTGCAGCTGTTCAATAGAAACATTATCTTCTGCAAAACACAAAGCATATTATCACTGTGAACAGCTGAACTGAATATGAGAAACACTTTTAGATAGTTGTATTTGCATAAATAGATTTTATTAAACATCCTCCAACATTTATGGATTGCCAGAGTAAGTTTTATTTACTGCTCCCACTGTGTACTATTTGTAAAACAATTAAAAATTATTTTTGGCATGATTTTTCATCTTACAGAAAGGGCCAGCTTCTACTCAAGAAAGCCAGAAAAAGAAAGGGTAGAATCCTTGTCAGAGTGAAATGGCTTTAGGTCCCTAGATTACTGGAAAGGAACATAAACTGATTTTAAGGTCTATATATATGACTGCGTTAGGGTTATTTTACTACAGACTATGATCTCAACATAGGAGATCAGAGGCTGAATAAAATGATCTAGATCCAGACCTGTCATTGAGGCAAAGTAACAGCTATAATATACATACAAACACAGCCACATATAAGTAGTATATAATTTGAGAAAACCATTTCTCTCACTGACCTTTCCTTTCTCATGAAGTATACTGATTTAGGAAAGCTAAAGAAGAGATGTAGATGCAAGCAGGAAATAAAGTGGCATATACCACCTGTGTCTTAAGGGGGATAAAGAAAAACCTGAAAAATTCTTAGACAGTTGAATGGAATGGAAGTCTTATTGCAGTTGCCCCGCATTCTGTATCTGCATTACACCCTTCAGCAACAGCCACAAAATCAAATGAACTAGGAGAATAAAAGTTCATTTCAGCATTTCCTGTTCTTCCTGTCCAGTATCATCAGTGCTAAACTATTTCTGGCTAGATTAATATAAGAAGTCAAGAAATAAAAATTCTGCTCAAATCATTGCATGGGGTTATCATGAGTCAAGGCAACATGTGAGTGTGCACACCCTGAGCAATGAGATTTCAAAAAAAAAAAAAAGAAAAAAAATAAATCCATCTATAAATAACATCATATTCGATTATCCATCCAGGATTTTGCATTTTAACAATGATACAAAACTAAAAAGGTAACAAGTGGTAGGATGAGAGGAAACAGGCTCAAGTTGCGCCAGGGGAGGTTTAGATTGGATATTAGGAAAAGTTTCTTCACTGCAAGGGTTGTCAAGCACTGGAACAGGCTGTCCAGGGAAGTGGTTGAACCACCATCCCTGGAGGTATTTAAAAGATGTGTAGATGTGGCACTTAGGGACATGGTTCAGTGCTAGACTTGGCAGTGTTAGGTTCATAGTTGGACTCAATGATCTTAAGGGTCTTTTCCAGTCTAAATAATTCTATGATTCTATGAAATCAATGACATGCACAAATGCTCATCACAGTGTAGTTAAATCTAATTTTAGGCATGTTAAATGCTCAAAACGGAACAATCCTCTTCTCCAACACATCATGTTTTGTAATACAACACAAAGTATTTGAATGCTAAAATGGGAAAACTAACTACAATCATATCGGTTAATTCAAGACATGCTAAGACAATTTTCTCCTTCAAAAAATGTGAACATGTCAAAAATACTTTTCAGTCACTGGTCTCAACAACATAATGAAGAAAATGTAGTTTGATTCACAAAGTTAATGCATCAGTTATCATCCATTGTTCTACCCTTTAAACAAGCAACTCTTCAAACCAGCACTAACCAGTAATGAGTTTCAAAAATTAAAGGGTTTGCACTTTCACATAACTGGAAGATTACATAAATGCTGATGAAAGTGCAACCTACCAGCCAACCCTGCTGGACTTCAGTCTTAAAGTCCCATATGGGTCAGGATGGGATTATGGGGTGTAACTGGTGTGGTGAAATGGGAAGATTCTACAAATGAAAGAGTTTTGAGATTCAACAAATGCTATGTTTCCAATGAGAACCGCTTGCTTACATAATTCTCCAACAAACGTTTTTGGCATCTTTTCTCTTGTGTCTGCATTGCTGGCTACCCAATGATATTTCTTGAAAGGACCAGGAATATTCAATGACTCTTTGCAGCTTTAGGTTGGAAATCTTCACCAATGGGTCAGAAACACAAGACAAGTAATGATGAAGTAGTAACAAGCCAAGTGCTGACAAACAGCACACAAATCTGTGTGCTAACACAGACTTTATTTCACCATTTTTAAAAAAGAAAAAAACCCCCCACAACCACCAAAACCCTCAGCTCTTTGAACCCCAAGTTAACAAATAGACTTCTCCCTCACATAGCTTTCTGTTCTCTCTTCTTTCAGCCTGCCAGCACCTCAGGGGGTAAATACTTCATCTTAAAATGATCATAGATAAATGTTCATACCAATTACTACCCCTGGGATAAGACAGTCACTAGAAGTTATTTTTTTAAAAAGGGGGGGGGACACGGGATGGGACTCAAATATACAGAATATGTAGCAAAAGATGAGATAGTTTCTGGCTTATATCTTGGAACAACTTTCCAACTGTGAAATCACAGTGAGTGCAATTCAAGAGTTGTAAGTGCTCTTCATAAGAAAGACTTCTGGTCTAATGCCTTCTCTTATTTTCTTACGTTGTAAATGCAAGACTGTTAAAGACCTCTTCAACAGCATCCAGATGTAAAGATGTAGACAGCCACACACAAATACAGAAAAAAAAAGAGCACTTGCCTTGTGAAACAGGACTCTTACTAAGAGGTGAAAGAAATAACTTCAACTTTCCTCACTTCACTGGGAGGAGAAGAGGCCACTTTGCTCATTCTCTTACAAGTGAGAGACTTGACCAATTCATTAATGATGTGGTAGTTAATATTAACCAACAAGCAAATGAAGAAAAAATATGTCCACAAGCATTTTTAAACAATGGGAAATCTCACTGAAATGCAAGAAAATAATTATGATTTTGAGAGACAAAGGTTACTCTGCTGAATAGTACTTGGTTTACCACTAATTTAGTATTACAAGGTGTTACTAGGTACAGGAACCAATCTAAGCAACCATGTAATTTAACTATATTAAGGGTGGAAAGAAGAAAAGAAATTAATGAGCAAAATCAGTTTAAAGATGGGGAATGAATGATTGTCCAGGAGGATCTATTTTGCAGCTGAATTTTCAAGTTCTTACCTTGAAAATTGGGCTAGTGCACTCACACTATCATCACAATTAAAAAAATCACAACTCTCTTGTGCAGTGGAAAAGACAGAAATGCAGAAAGAGAGTTTAAAAAAAAAAAAGGTATACCTAAGAATGTTGAAGTAAAACAAAGAATACTCAGACAAAGTTTAAAAAAGGGCGACCCTGACAACAACATTCAGAAGAGTTGTATAATGACCTCTCAAGGGAAATGCTAAAGACTCCATGACTTGGGAAGCATACACCCAGACTGGATAACAAAATACACATAAGGAAGCACTCTTACACTGGCAGAGATGTGGAATAGATGATTTTATGGATCTTTCCATCTCTAACTTGTATAGTTTTCCAGTTGACATAATTTCAAAGGTCATCAAGAAACCATAAAAAACCCCAAAACCTGCATCATTTAAAAAAAACAAAGGCAAAAATACCAGATTGCAGACAAGAACATTTGAAGTGACTTAACCCAGCCATATGAGCAACATACCCAAAGGAATACAGAAAAATAGATTAAGACACAATTCCTGCTGCATTTACTGTTTTCTCTTTTTCCACTTTATTCGCAGTTCTGTATCATCAGCAAGAATTAGCTCAGTCTGCAGTGGACTTTTTAGCTTCCTGGGAGTAGGTTTGATCTAACAGGTTGGACTTGAGTTGCAGAGCTTGCCACATGGATATTTTTCATATCAGCTAAATGTTAATAGGATTGTATTTAACATCTAACACTAATACAAATAAATTTTATCCACCCTGTAATAAAGGCGATACAGGTCTAAATACTGCCCTTAGTCCTGCTTTTGCACTACTTCCGTACACATGAACTCTTCTGCAAAAGAAACCCTCTAGGCCAAGCAAAAGATCTCCAATGTACGTAGAAATGACACATGGAGAAGACAGCGGACACAAGGAAACAGTAATACAATATTAACAAGCAGACCGAAGAGTGACAGAAGCACATTGCTAACCTACTCAAGGCTTGTCTAGCCAGGAAAGCTATACAGGATTAGGGAAATGTTTAAAACACCATAGTTGCTGAGTATAACTTAGTGTGTATTTGGTCTTATTTTGTATTTAGCCAAAAAGTTGGGGTTGTTTTTCCTTTTTTGGCTCAGTTCAAATCACTTTCAAAGCTGTACACCTCAAACCAGAAAAGGGCACGTTTCTACTCAGAGGAGACTCTCGCTCAGGGAATTCTACCCGTATAATTATGGCTATTTAAATACGTGCACTGGCTAACAGCACAACTCCACAACAGCCCTGTGTAGACAAGCCTTTACTGTTTTCTCACATATAATACAGGAATAGCTCTACTTCCTTTCATCACAAGGGTGTTGATTAATTGCAGCACTCTAGATAATAGAACATGCATTTTTTTCACACAAACATGAAATCTCACCAACTTTTTTTTCAGATGGGACTGTTTTCTTAAGTTTTTTTCCAAAAATTGCTGGCTTAGCAGCCCCACAGTCTGATAGCTCTACCTTTAGCTAAGGGCAATGCGTCTTGTGTGGAAATATTGTTAAAGTTCTTGTTCACCTAAGTCACCTGGAAGAATCATTAAAAAACAGTGACTTGGCACTCAGCAGAACTGAAGTTGCTGCTGTGGCTGCTGCCACCACTGGGACATTCCCAGCTTTAGACAACCCAGGCACACTGAAACCAGGCTGGCACACAATGAGTGACCAGTAACTAGTTAATGTGCCACATACACACGGGACTATGGAAAAACAAGACTGTTGTGTTTATTCTTTAAATGAGCAGACCACGGTCAGCAAAGCTCCGAGGTTAAAATGCTTGACAGAGACTTCAAAAAAATACAGTTAAAGGATTGTGCAACACTAAGCAAAGGAATACTGTATTACTTTACCTCTTTGATTGTCATCTGAAACACTGTATTGAGGGAATCTACAGAAATTTTTGAAACTGAAACTGAAATTCAAGCACTTGGCTACATCTACCACTACCCCTTCTAGAAGAAGATAAAAACTTGGACCAGTATAAGGATGGCCACCTCAGATGTGAAACGGTATCATTCTGAACCATCTAATGGCTCAAAAGTTAAAATATCCTTCATGTGGACAAACAAAAAAACAGATTTGGGAGGACTGAGGAATGCCTGAAAGAATACAGAAGACTATCATAAACATCTCTCCTGGTAAGTGTTGGGATAGGCTGCTTTTTGAAGAACTAAATTAAAAATAGGAGAGAAGCTGACTTGATTTACTGTTTTTTTTTTACTTTATTAGACACATACATTAAAAGTATAGTTAGCCACATAACTTTAGATATTTCAGGCCACCAAATTAGAACCCTGGCTATTTATATATTAGTAGCTATAAATTACTACATGGAGAAAAGTAGAGCACAATCACCAACACCTTTCCTGTTTGTTTTTATATGGAGGCTAATATTGGACTGTATTCGTACCTCCCTTAAATGTCACAAGGAAACTTAGGATATTTTTCTGAACTGAAAAGATATGGGTGAAGAAAGCTCACTTGAAACAGGATTACAGTCTTGCACAGATTTAGAGAAATAATCATGGAATCTGCCTCCAGAAATGCAAATTGGAGTTTTCCAAGGAGTCTAACAATTTCAAGTACAAGCTGATGTCCCTGGGATTTAGGTATTTAGCTTCCACAGACTCTTTCAAAAACCTCAACTCTAAAGGAGTACCACATTTATTTCAAATTACAGTAGGGACTACTACAGCATCCATATCTGGAAGGCCCCTGCTAGCGCTTCTCAGCGTATGAAGCACACTGTACAGATGAGGTACAGGTACCTCCAAGGGATGTGCAATTAATTTCATGGCCTAAATACCTGAAAGTCACAGTAGTAAACCAGCTCACTGATGGGAGGTTTGGGAGTTCTTTAGCAGGGGATGGGGAGGTGAGCTGTTACAGGGGGTATGTGTGTGTGAGTCGTTTTACAACTGAAATCCACAAGGGTAGGGTAGGAGAACTATACATTATAAGTAAGGAAACCTGACACACAATATACCTCTTGTCCAAGACCAGGTAATAGAGGATGATGTATAGGAATAGTCAATGCAACTATATAGTCTATAGATAAGAAACTACAATCTTGTCAGCATAGGTCCTTACGTGAGCACACTTCTAATGGGAATGCCTTTTCACCATTTTTGCTACACTTCTATTTTTTTTAAACATGAAGTATATTCTCATTCACAATTGTGTTGGACTCCTGTCTATGAACTAAAGGGATTCAGCTCTAAGAGGATAGATAGATACTTATATATGTCTCTCCTACTCTTCTGCTGCTCCAACACCTGAAGACTCAGACACACTATTAACAATTAAGCCCATTTAGACCATGACAGTGCATTCAGGTATACTCTAGTCTCACTTTTTTCTCTTCTCCCTCCAGTTGCAAATTCTTTTTCCTCAAAAGTGCTATACCTCTTACTGCTGTTCTTGATGCACTGCAAATCACAGTCACAGGTAACCCACAAGTAACCTTGTTTCCTGCAAGTAGAGGTTAGTATCACATCAGTCTGTTTTGATAGGTTTTGGTTGAAGGTCAGACGTACTTGACTGCATGAGTGATAGCTTGAACTGGAAGACAAAATACTTGAAAGTTCAGCTCTACAAACTTGAACTAGATGTAAGATATAAAGGATGAAATTTTCTTCAACCTGCCCTCTCCTTCCTTTTTTGCCTTTGTTTTTGATTAAACTGTATCTGATGCCTGCTTCCCTAAGCAACAGATTGAAAAAAAGAGTGACAGAAATCCATAAGCTTTCTTGGAAGCTTCGTGTGATCACAGACAGGAGTTCATGGGGTTTTCTCCTGCATCCACTTTGCATATTCAGTGGCATTTTACTAGCAGGAAAAATACAAATAAGGACAAATTAAAAAAAAAACACCAACAAACAAAACAAACCACAAAACAAACAGAGAACACCCTGCACTTAAATGAAGGGAGTAGTTTTAATACTCATTCTACACTACTGCTTTTAACCTGTGCCCCTCCCTTGCTTTTTTAAGTTTGGGGTTTAATATTTTTTTTTTTAAATCACATCTGGATGCTTGCACTTAAACATAAACATAAAAGGTGAGTATCTCCAGAAAAATACCAACTGTAAAAAATAGTGTGTCCATGAGAAAGAGGGACATCAGAAGCAGAAATTAGGCAATTTGACTAAAACTATTTACACGTTCAATGGCAATGCTTCAGTGAGAAGTAGGCAATGGCATATCACTGGCGGCAGTGTTTAACATCAGAGTAGCAAAAATGAGAAGAGTAGGAACAGTTTCCTAATTGACATATTATAGCTCAGGTTCACTATTTGCAAAATAAGTAATTCCTCAGGGTTTATCTGAGAATGAAATATATGTTCATAGTTTTAAAGATAGATTTTATGATAAATAAAATACACAATATTATTTTTACTTAGATAAATTAGTTCCATTCTAAGCCTAAACAAGTCACTTTAGGGATATAAATGTGCAACTCTAACTCCCTCCCAAGCCAGGCAATAATTCCTAATATTCGTTTTAAAATTAAAATGCCAAATGGTAAATGACTTGACAGTACTACTTTTATCATATTGTTCTGTTGCAGTTTCGGTTTCCTTATTATGTTATGAAATCCTTAAGACAGAGTAAAATTAAGACACAGTCCCTATGTACAATGCATTGTACAATCCCAGAGCTTAGTATCAAGTCCAGGCAGCAACTGTTGAAGTGTACACTTTTTAGTGATCTTTTTACTGAAATTTCTATTTCAGTAAACACGACAGCTGGAAATTACTATTCAAGAATAAACAGTTACGTGTACATACAAGTCTCCATAATACATGGAAATGTTGAAACGTTAATTTAAGGAAGAAATGACCCAGAGAAGTACCCAAATGTAGGTGACCTTAGGACTTTTTTTATTGGACAGCCTACTCAAAGTGTCTAAGCAGCACAGTATTTAACTCCTGTGAGGGTATTTCCAAGATGACTGGAAACCTTCAGAACATCTATGATCTTCATGATGAATTTGTGGCAAAACATGTAAGGGAAAAAACAGTCTCTGCAATTTATTTTTTTCCCCCAAATACATTTTTTTTTTTGAAAAGAGCAAGCTACAGAATAATGTTAATAGAGCAGGCTGACTGTTGCTCAGAAGACACTCAAAGAAATGTATCAATGGAATGAGCTACTCAACCCTCCTGCTACCTTCAGAAAATGAAAATATTAACACTACTCTGAAAAGAATTAAGTTATTCATGCCATTAACTCCTAAGCCTCAGGAATCTGCTGTAGACAAGGATTAGTTTAGTGCAATAAGCACCCTGCTTCTGACTGGCAGATGTTATAACCACATCAGAGTAGTCTGAAATAAGTCCGTTGGAGTCTAGAAGAACTTATTTTCAGAAATGCTGCATACTTGCAAAGGGAATGTCTGGACTGTAGAAAGTAAGTAAATAAAAGCTACAGACTTAACTTTTTATATTGGAATAGAATGTAAATAACACAAGCCATTGCTGTGTTTTTAAACAAATACCCCAACAACATTATTTATTAAATGTTGGTATAATAAAGTCATGCTATGTAGGAAACAGCTTACTTAAAGCAGATTATTTTATATGTTTTAGAAATGATTTCTCTACAATAATTTTGCAAGCTTTATAATGTATATTTTATTTAATAATGTGAGCTAGATAATGTATTTCCTTTTTGTTTATTTAAATAGATCGGAAACATTTCTGGTGGCAAGAGTAAAATGGCACAAGAAAGTATGCACAAGTTAACACACAGGCAAAAAATCCACCTGGTCGAGACACTCCAGAGATGAGTTTGAGGACTTCCATCTGGAGCAGAGCTTGCTTGCATCAAAGTACTAAGCACATTTGAAATCATGACACTTTGTGTCAACGCTTAACTCTGCAGAGAAAGATCTGAAGTGGGTTTGACTCTGCAGAACAAGGCCACAAACCCCGTGACTCCTACTATCTGGTCTGATGAGCAGCCTCCTTCACAGAGCCTCTCTGCCTGGTATCGCACAGGGATCCTTGTGGTGCGAGAGGTGTGGTATGAAGAGTGTCATGAAGCAGTAAAAGCACTAGTAAAAGCACTTCACTGCTCTTTCTTCTGCTACCAACAGAGGTTGGTGGGAAAAATAACAATGCGAGTGAACAAGAAAAGTTTCTATTCCGATTTGTGGAAACTGTGATTAAAAAAACACATGCCAGGTGATATGAGACAAACTCTACAACAAGTGACAAAAAGTTATGTGCAAAAAGTAGCCAACAGTTTAAGAATGCTAAGAGTTACAGCAGCCATGCCAGTACCTATCGTATCAATTTGGTTTCTCTAACAACTTTTATTTTAAGCACACTCTGTTTCTGTTTGTAAGGCATTTTGCATAACACTCCCTAAGGCGTCTACTTCATTCTTCATTTAAAGAAAGTTTTCTGCCCTCACGTTAAGGTGCTCGGCACACCAATATGTACAAAAAGGGGGGTAAAAAGCACCTAGGCCTTTGCTACTTTAGCAGTCTGTTTGTAATCAGTCTCCTCAAACATATTATCAAGCTTCCTTCACATACTTGCTTAGGTGCTGAGAGGTACTGTAAACATAAAACTTCAAAGAGCAAAAGAGATCTGCATTTGGCACAGACTAAGCTTTCACAGAATATCAAATCTCCATGAAAATAGTTCCAGAAAATCTGGCACAATTTACATGGAAGGGAAAAAGAAAAGAAAAAAAAAAAGTGATTTTTTTGCAGAAACTGATTGATGCTGCTTTGAGAGGGGTCTTCCTGTGGTATCAATGTTATTTTTCTGCACTGTCAAGTAAAGTACAGTTAGAGCGTAACTTTGCATTCCTCATTCAGGTAGAGGAACTAAATGGGAATTCCGCATCAAGTCTACACTTTTTGAGTTTTGATAGCACACCTGCCTTAGCCAATGGCAAAAAGAAAGTGTGCTTCCAGTTCTCCTGAGCTGACAAAAACTTTAACATAGTTGCAGTTAAATTGGCAAGAGTACAAAGAATAATTATTCTGGATCCACAGTACCAGTGACACATCCATTCAGAAAGTCAGCAAACCCACTGACATAGACAAGACCCAAGAAAAGGATGCATGCCCACCAGGATTAAGCCCTTCATAACAGGAATTCACAGCTAGAAAACTTTACCCGAGAGCACTTCGCTTGTGTCAATAACCACAGTATCCCTGCAAGTGCATGCACAAACAGAGCATGCAGTCCCTCAGAATGGCATTTGCACAGTTCTGAGCAACACAACCAACGACAGACGTTAATGGCGAACTTGGTTTCGCAGCGTTCGGACAAGATGTCCTGGAAGCCATTTACAAAGCTACCACTCTCCAGCTGTCCCTTCTGCCACAGGTTGCCATTCCTAGAGCAGAGTCAGCAGGAGACACTGCCAGAACCTTGGTGACTTCCTCACAAACCACGGTGCCTTATATGATCTCATGTTTAGCTGTGCTCAAACCCCATCAATCGGTTCTACACCAAAGCAGTACTGGCACATACTCATTTCAGTACAGTAGGCAGGAGGTGGTGAATTGACCAAAACAGCGTTTTTTGCTAAACTTTAACTTCAGCAAATGCTGGCAATACCTGGCACAATACCACGTCCTTAAAGTCTCATCTTAGCCTACTAGTGAAATAAATGGGATGCATAAATACAACAATTTCACTTTGTGTTTATCTATTACAACCTTAAATGCATTAAAATAAATTGATAGCATTTTGTCTCACCAAGACTTCAAAAATCTCAGAGAACAGAACATTTTATTTCAGAGAACAGAACATTTTATTTGTGTGTGATTATAAAAGCCTGTGGAACAGCTTGTGGAGCCTTGAAGCAACGTGCAAACTGCGACCAACAAAGAGAGATGGATGGTACGATTCCTCTGAATTCAGAGAAAGGGCTTAGTTGCCATATCACTGTCAGACTAGATCACCATTAAACCACTGACTACTGGAAAACCATTGTTAAACAGCAGATCAAATAGGTACTTAGAAGAGGAAAGAAATGGACACTTCTCAAGACCCAAGTTCATATCAAGCAATACCAACATAATGTACTGATACTAGAAATATTGAAAGATCTAATCATTAATAGAAGAATTAAACAATACAAGAAAGTATGTCTTAATGTCTTACCTGAAAGTGTTTACAAATATCCTTACAGACACAGAAACCCCTATAAATATTCAAAAATTATTTCTTGAAAAAATCCAAAGATTGTTTCTGTGTTTTTTTCAAAAGATAACATTTAAAGTGTTTTCAGGTACTGACTAACATACCAGCTATATTTCTAAAGATTTCTTTTGTTCAATGAATTTGTCATGGCATCAATATCAGCTGCTGTAGTGATATTCAGAAAACACAACTGAAAGTTTGTTCTACCCTGCAGGGAAAGTTTGCTCCCAACTTCAAAGCAGTCAGTGGCAGGATACTTTTCTTTAAAACAAAGAACCCGAGAGTCAGTGTCTGACCTCAGGCAGCCACTAACTTACACTTCACGTCAATGGCCACACTTTTGAAACACAAAAGAGTGTTATGCAGTGCGGCAAGAGCTCACAGCAGCTGAGCTGTGTCTGCAGAACACAGCTAGGACTTGGGGGGCATCAGTGGGAACAACTGGCAAGTCTATACATTCATGCATCCATACAGCTCACAGGCACTATAGGAAAACAATGAGTTGAACACAGATATTGGAGGACGCATACTGTTCTGTAAAGAAGGAAAGAAAGCAAAGGGGAGCAGAAGCATGTGTTGTGAACTGTCTGCCAGGCTATAAGAAGGGAGAGTAGGGATGAAATAGAAGCTCAGGATCATTTCAGAAAGAACAAGAGTCTAAGATTTGGTTGGGAGTTTATGATAAACCAGCCAGGCTGCACTGAAGCAAGAACAGAAATCGTTATACTGTCTATGGGGCATCATGGGAAAAACTAACTTCTCAAACATCAATGCCAGAACAAGCATTCCCAGCAGTGGTGAGCCTAATCACTTCTAGATGTCCTACCTGGATTCTTCACTGGTCCCTAAAGCGAGGGCAATACTGCTAATCACGAGGGATTTAAAATAAAAGGAGCTGGGCTTTAGAGTGAGCAGAATTAAAGCAGAGGCATCTGTTGGAACAGCAGCCTCCAAAAGAGGTGGTGCAGACAGCTGGTGAATGGCAGCTTCTCAGACTGCTGAGGCAAGATGTGCAGGAGCTTGTCTGTCAGCTCCTTAATATAGTACATTTGAAACTGAAGTTTCAGCTAACTAGTGAATGTAGTACATTGTAACAAAAGAATCAAGAATCTGAATGCTGAGAAGGTTCAGAAATTCCTTAAATTAAAAAAAAACCAACCCAATAATAATGAGGGCACACCACCAGATCTATCAAGATTAATTATTATTTGGGGAAAATAGTTAACTCTATGTATTTGGCATATTTTATAAAGCTTATTATACACTAATCAATTTTCTTATTGTCTTCTGGAAAGAAAAACATCTTGAAAAAAGCAAAAAGCAGAGTGGCCATGAAATCACACCTCTGGCAAGGGAACTAGTATAGTCTCTGAGGCTCCTCTCAAATAAAAAAACAAACAAACAAAAAAAAAACAACCAGAGCGTTTTTCAGGTTGACAGCATCCCTTTAAATTAAGCATTTATTACTGCACTTACTCAAGGCACACAAGACAAAGCTCCAGCAACTAAAAAAAAAAAGGTTTACTTTGAATATATACCATAAACGCAAACTGCCTTGATTATTAACTGCACTGCATTATTGTGGCTCTTAAAATTGATACAGTCACTAAGACCAGAAAGACATGGTTTGTGCAAATTATGATTCCTCATGACTTGCACAGACCCCTGAAAGCCATGCTGATTGTACCAGGATAGTTTTTATGAAATGAGCTTGACATTCTTGTTTTATTTCATCCACAGTTTTCGTCTCTATCAAGACCAATCACTGTCTGTAAAGAATAATTTATTCCTGTGTCAAGCCCTTTAGTTATTCTTTAGGGGATGAGTCATCAAGGGATAGTAGCTCCCTTAAATCTTTGCTTTATCAAGACAGTGAACTTGCTGTAGTCAACAAAGCATGATGTAACCATGAAGCACAGATAAAACCTGGACAATGTAAAATAAATTCTTAATTGATTTGAGATTATAAACAGGCATTAATATAACAAACTTTTCAAGGGAACCAAGTGCCAAGGACAGATGTTAGATCACGTGCCCTAGAGTTAAGAACTCTCATCCTAAGAACCTCAGCCAAAGCTACAGAAGTACATTATTATCAAACAAGATAATTTAAATCAGAGAGAAACATGGAAACACTGAGTTTATGAAAGAACTAATTCTTTAAAAAGAAAATCTAAAATCTGCTAAAATCTACTCTGAGGGTGAAGATTCTTGTGGACGGCCGTCTGCTTTAAAAACATGCTGCATAAATGGATGCATTAAAATGAGTATATTTATTTCCCACATCCTTTATTGTTAGCTATATATCAGACTAGGGATAAGGACTTGGTCGAATGACTGCCATTCCTCTTGCTTCGTTGATAGCTATGCTCTGTTTAGAAGATGCCAGACAGAACATTACTTTGGAATGCTGGGCAGTCTGGATTTTCAATAGCAGCCAAGTCTGCTCCATGATTCATAGCGGATAAGGTTTTCAAAATACCAGAGCCCTTCAGGCAGCTGCCCAAGTAATTGCTTTTAGATTATTATTACTACCACACTAAGAAAGAATATTCATTTAATAGGTCAAATGATCAGTCTTCAAAAAGGACCAGAAATTACTCAGGATGAGAACTGGTAGAAAGCAAAAAGGAGCCTTTTTAAAAAAATTAATCCTACCTACTTTCATGGTGGCTGTAAGACTTCAGATGTGCCTCTCAGACATGTTCTCTAGGGCGCCCAGTCTAACAAAGACCAGTATTTTGATATAAAGAAACAGACCTTGAGATCATCAGATTTTAAATTATATATATAATTCAAGTAATCCTTTGAGGAAACAATATCCTTTTCTCTAGAACACTGCCAGAGAAAGCAGGGCTCAAAGGAATAGGAAAACATGAAGAAAATCATGGGGAAAAAACATATTTAATATCACACTGTTAACAAAGGAAAACATCAGTACAACAGCATGAGAAAAAGTGCATGGCATTGCTCAAAAAATCTGGATTTCTCATATATTCAAAACTGGGGGCACGGGGAAAGAGAGAGGGGAGAAACATTTCAGAGTGGCTGATAAAGCCCTGAAATAAAATATTCCACGAGCCAAAAAAGATAGTAGAGCAGTCCATTTAGACTACAACAAGGTGACGACAAAGCTAGAATATTACTGACCAACACTTTATGAGAAACAAATGGACAGACTCTGGAGGTTCAAATCAGTTGGGCAAAGAAGGAAAAAAAAAAATGAAATCCAGATACTTACAGAGCATAATGTGTCAGCCTCACTTCCCAAAACATGATTCTGCAAATAATTTAGCTTAAAAAAAAATAAATAATAAAAAAAAATAATCCAAAGACTGGTTCATTCCATCAGCAAATACTTTTCCTACAGAGGACCTTCTTCTAACTTAAATAAAAACAAGCCATCTTTTTTCTAATACAAGTGATGTTTTAAAGGGCTAAGTAATATATAGTAGATACATAGTATTTTGTGCTTCCAAAACACTGTACAAACACTAACTAATGCTCAGAACAACCCTGTAAAGGTAAATAAATGACACAAATAAGAGTAAATTCTGATTAAATTAAGCATGGGAAGGGAGGGATCACCAAGTTTCCCCTTGCCCTGGGACAAATATACTACGTGCACTTACTGCTCTTCCTTTTAAAACAATTAGCCATTTGGAATGTCTGCTGTCTCTAATGGCTTTCTGCTCCACCTCGACTGGAATTCATGCCAAGAATCCTACATATTAAAAAAGGTCCAAATAAACCTGCTGTAATTCTTGAAAACTATATGCCACAAAAAAACAGTTGACTGGATTGCAGCTTTAGAAGGCTCAAGGATATTAAATTCCCGTCTGTTTTTGCTCATGTCCTGCAGCTACCCCAGCATAAAGCTCTGTAATAGGTCATATACGTTGTCATTTGGGAACCAAAAGGAAAGTACTTTATCTTTTACTTGTGTTCAGGCTCAATACACCAACTTTCCTTTTCCTAAAGGAATTTAAAATATTCTTTTTTCTTTCTCCATGTATGGAATCCACCCATTGCCAGCTGGTTCACAAACTTTAATGGAAGTGGAATATGGGACCACTTTTAACTTTTTTTCCCCCCAAAATTACAAACAACATATATTTTCTGGAACAGTTGAAAAAACCCTGTACAATGTTTCCCAACACACATAAAATCTTTTCAACAGAATGCCATGACACTAGTCCAGTTCTCATTCTGCCACAGAACACTTGGAAAATGATGTACTAAAATCTGCACTGAGCTTTTTAATAAAAATAGGAATTAATTTCATACTGGTAACTTCAGCTTTCATACAAAAAAAACTCACTAAGAACATGTGTAGGCCTAAGTCAGTAAACATCGATCACTTGCAAGATCAGTGATACCCTCAAATGTTAGTTTGTTTTAATGTTTTACTGTGTTAACATGTGAGTCCCAATATGTAAAAAAAAATGTACTGTCTTTTATTACATCTCTTTGATGCTTGCCTTCTGCATCTAGTGCTATCCTACCGTCTTCTGTGAAAAAACAGCAAAAAATTTTCAGATTATCTGTAGGAAGAGCTCCTTCTACTCTTGATTTTCATCTCCTTCCACACTTTGCCCTTACAGCAGTGCAACACTGGAAGTGGAGTATTGAGCTCAAGCATCTCTATGCCTCTCCCTATCTATGTACTTTATAGATGTCTGAAAACTATTGCTTAGACTGTGGTACCACAATTATTAAAACCATATCTCAACACCACCAGACCCCTAGTAGAAAAAATTCCATCTAGATTGGGCAAGGTCACATGTCTGTATTTCCAATGAATAATCCAGAAGGAATGATAACAGCACTTATACCAGCTTATACCTTTATGCTGATTACTGGAGCACAGACAACAGATAATCAGGCATAAAAGTAACGTAGTTCAAGCATTACCTGATCTGGTATGAAGCGTGCTGGTAAAAAACGAATGTGTCAAAATATTTTGAACAACTCCAAAGAATGAGTACAATTTTTTTCCCTCTGTTTCCTTCCTCTCCCGCTCCCTTTTTTTCTCCCTCCCTCTCCCTTTCTCTCCCCTCTACAGGGCTCCTAAAGTTAAATTTACTGTGTCACTGAACTGCAGTCTAGGACCCAAATTAACATGCACTGCAATACTAAAATTCAGCCATTGCCTATCAGGGTTCCTAATTGCAATGACAGCTTTGTAAGTGCATGGTATTTATCAGCAAACCACAAGACTTTGTGAGCCCCATTGTTCTGGTGGCTCTGACAACTTACTTTGTAGGTTATATTAGTATGACAGAGAGCTTAAAAAATGCTAGTATTGGCACTGCCTCGTTTGGTTAAAAAAAAAAAACAAACAGGTTTAAGACTAAGGTTCTGATATACAAGAAATAACTTCCCATTCAAACATAGCAACATGAATCCAGGAAAAGCTTAAGAATTCAAATGAATGTGAGAAATAAAGGAAGAAAGGCAAAATTGTTCCAAGGAAAAATGATTGTAAATCCTCATCTAGTCAAGTAACATAAAATCATGTGATCTTTATTAGTCTCCTATGAAGACAATCAATATTTTTTGCCAGCAACTATTGAACAAGTAACAACGTCAATTAATTACTTTTTTCATGTCACCCAATCTTAGATAGAAGTATTCTATCTACTATGACCAAACAGAATCCTCTCAGCAGTACTACAGAAACTGCAGCTTTCAGATGCTTTAGGACAGCACTTTATTGTATTTTAAAAGCAATTTGACAAAAACAGAGTCATCAAAAAAGTGAACAAAAATAAAAGAATTATTTTCATGTTTGCCAAATTATAAATGGATATGTTTCAATTAAAATTTCAACATATTGCCAGGCTTGCAAAAAAAAATTCTTGGAACATGACCTACCAAAACACTCTATTCTCTGTCCTTTGCATTCTCTTTTTACTTCAGTGTTCATTTTATTTCAGCCCAATGAGAAGCAATGTTTTCAGGTGGCTTATAAAAATGTCCACTAAATGAGGAAGATTTTGATTTATATTGACAAACTACATTATTGTATTGCAATGACTTCATAATCATAATCAATGTACTTGGCACACAACCATAAATTGTGTAGCACTTATTAGATTTGCTAATTAGGAGGTTGCAAGGTCTTTATCTTTCTGCATATAAAATTTTATAGATGAAATGCAGCAGCACTGAAAGCAAAACACTTGGGTTAGTACCACTAATGAGTGTAGCAATGCTAAAACGTCCATGACTTCACTCTGGTTACGAAGGTGTCAGTTTATCTAGATCAATTGTTTTTCATAATTTCTATTAAAATGCCAAAGAGAAGTTAGTAGACCACCAGACTGAAGAGAACTAAGTTAAACTTCAAAGCCATTCATTCTCTTAAAAGGAAACAAGAGTATTTGGTAGAATTACATCAAAACATTCAGTTATGTTTTCTTCTCTACTTAAAATTTTGTTTTCCCTTTTAAGATGCCATAAGACTCTGGCTGTAGGCAAGGAGAGAAACAGTAGTGGCACTGGGGCAAGGGAACTACTAGACAGACATACGACATTTGCAAATTAGTATTGGGAAACTAGCTCCGAATGACCAGAACTAACTACATTCAGACACTTCTCAAATGCTGCAGCAGGAAAAAAGTTTTTGAATAGGAGGATATTTCAGGAGATTGCAGGAGGGATCACAGAGAAAAGGTAAAGGTATCCTCATATGATCTATTATCACTTAAGGTCAGCAGAGTAGTAATCCAACATAAAATCTAAAGAAACAGCTATTTGCAAAATAGTAATCTGACACACTGGCATTTCAGCAAAAATCAACCTGGCCATCAGCACTTGTGAGTTCTCCAGGAAAACTACTCCCCACAATGTCAAAATCTGCCAAGGAAGCTTGACTTTTCAGAGTACACCGCAGGAAAAAAGCAACTCCTAAGGAAAAACACCTAACCATGAGTTCTCGAGAAATCTTACTTTTATCGTCAGGATTTTAAGTACTGTGTAATCCTCAGGGATTCTAAATCTATGGGTACACAACCAGGAGTGGTTTCAAGTCAAAGCACAGCACTGCATTACGGCTCGACCAACACCACCTGCGACCACCCTGCCCTTGCCTGTGCTAGCCTTAGCACTGTTGCTCATTGTATTTAGTTATTACACTGGTTTAATTGTGACTATTCATTTGCTACATCATCACATTAATTAATCACAGGGCAGAAACATGCCACTGTGCCAAAAGAATTGGCCCCTTTCTCCAAGGAGTTGCAGCCTTGTACAGTCAACGCTGCAAGAGGCAGGATTCCTTCCTCCTTTACTGAAGACTATCAGTGAGAACTCCGGAGGACCGTGCGCAATCTTAGAGTGTATCATAAATAAAAGAGTGAGGCAAAGAAGAGGGACACGGGCACATGTCAAAACCAAAGGGATCAAGGGCAGCAACAATAAATTAGCAACTGCAAAGGGGCTGAAAGAAAGGGCAAATGAAAGCTGAGAACATACATGGCATCTAGTAAAGCTCCAAGACAGAAGAGAATGAGCTACAGGCACAGAAAACTGAGAAGCAAAAAAGCCTACCCAGAGGCAAACTATAAAATTCGATAAACATCTGCTGATTGAGCCTCCAGGCTCTACATACAACTACTATGAGGTAGGGGAAAAAGGACTGCCAGCAGTTTTGCTAGCAATTTTTCTTTAAATATATAAATAGGAGAAACTTCGGTCTAAAAATCCTATGTGTCATGGTCACCTTTTTTTTTAATCTATTCTCTCAAAATTACTAAATCACAACATCTCTTCAGGTAGTGCAATCAAATCTGCTTAAAACCTGTAACACTGTCATTCTTTAAAAGTAAAACTGTCCCAGCTCAGCCCATCATTAAAAAACCTCTAAAAACCCTTTCTATAAAATGTTTTTTTGAGTGTAATTTCACAACCATGCCCCGGTAAGACATGTTGCTCTCTGTAAGACCAAGCGAGGCAACCGGAATTGAGTTATCAGTTTGACTAACAAGATTTCTGATAAAGCATGTAACATAATGTAATTAACAAATTGAAATGTAAGTTCTCATACACTACAATGACAGAATTGCATCAATAATGGTGTACAGCTTTTTGCAGCTCCTCAAATGAAATGCACTATAAAGTACAAAGCATCACTGTCATTGCAATGGTACTGTACATTACTGGTATTTCAAATTTAACACAAAGCCTACTCTACCAGTTTTCCTATTTATCTTTTCTGTAAAAAAGACAGGGTATTACACTTTGGCCTAAATAATACCCACTAAATCTTGGCAACTTGGTCCTTTAACCATTCCAGGATAAGTCAGATAATTTAGGGTTACCAACTGTTCACAATTCCCATTCAACCAAATAAAAAGTACAGCTTTAGTGATAACCCAGGTGTATGGGAAAAAAATAAATCTAGAACATACTGAAGAACAGAACTATAACTGGACTGTGAATTAGTTCATTGACACCAAAAGACCACATAAATTCATCACTTTAATTTCTCAGTAATGCAATGGCAAACCTGGTTTTGATGATGTATTTTCAGTTGTAGAGGAAAGGAAAGGCAAGTCCACGGGTGGTACAAAATAGCTAAAAAACCCCTTTCAAAAATAGTTCTAGAATTCCTGAGTGTCCTCTTATGTCTTTACTGACATTTCTTGTAAATAGGGAATATTTTCTTTTTTATTACATTTAAATATTTTACATTATCATATCCATTCATTATCATTCGTATATATATAGCACGTTTTACCATAAATATTGTATTGTTCTGCAGCAACTTAATATTGCTCGTTTGTGAGTTTGCAATTTTTTTCACATTAAAAGGCATTAAGCTCTGGTGATGACACATGAAAGACACCACATGACCGTAAGAGCATAGCTTCAGTTTAAACAGTCAAGAAAAAAATCTCTGCTGTTAGATTTATAAAATGAACACTGACTCGGTTGTCAGAATGATGCCCTGAAACCCCTCTGAAGTCATGCATCACCAATGGCAAATGTTCACAAATGAGAAACTCATTTAACTTCTCATGACAAGTTTGAGGTTCATTTTCTCTAACCATCTTCCCACTTCTTCCTCCCCTCTCCCAATGGATGCTAGCTCCTGTTCTCTCCTTTTCCCACACTGTAGAGTACTTCCATCCTGATTGTGCCAAGTACCAAACTGAGTGTTCATGTAGCTATGACAGAACAGTGGTGTTAAGACAGTCCCTTCCGCGGGAAAGCAGAAGGGGATTACTAATTTTTAACTTTGTTTTAATCCATTAGAAGCTGTGCTTATAAACTCTCAATTAACCGGAGTATGAATGGATTTTGATCACTGTAGAATTTCCTGCTTCTCAGAAATAATGTCCCATTAGTGGCCGACAGTAACACATAGATATGCCAGATAGGTCTGTCATCTCCAGGGAACTTCATATTATGGAGTACAAAACAACTGTGACACCTATACGCACATCAGGAATTATTCAGACTCTTCTTAGATTGAATTTACTATGAATATGTCTTTGAAATGGAAGTTTAATTTCAAAGCTGATTTAGGTGAACAAACTGAGCTGGATTCTGGATCAGCAAACTCATCATCACTAGAAATTCCCACATTATTGCATTTCAAAAACAAAATCTAAATTTAAACTTCCCTATTGTGATTTCTGTAGTACTGCCTTTTCAGATCCTTATGAAGGCAGCAATACATGCAATAGAACATACAGAATGTCAACATCTGTTAAGAACTAAAACTGCAAAATTCTTCCTTTGTTCTCTTAGAAGGAAAGCTACTTCCATGAAAAGCCACTATAACTTACTCTAAAAATTAGCAGCAAGGGCACAAAGAGGAACAGTGGAAAGGTTTGCCTCTTTTCTTTTTCTTTTTTTTTTTTAAAGCAGTATAGGTCATCCCTTGTAGTAGTTTGCCATTTTTTTGGTTTTTTTTTTTTTAAAAGCAGAACCATGCAAAATCTACTAGACCCTAACCACATCATTCTGCAAAATGAAATGAAACATTTAAATAAACTGACAATTTCTGATGTGTATTTCTTTTAAGGAATTAATCATGATAGGATACTACCCTCTCTTGCCACTCCAAGCTAGAGAAGTTTCTGACAGAATTAACTTACTAAATGTTCTTCAAAATGAGTATTCTGTTATTCACAAAAAGTTCCCGACTGCTTTTTTAAATTCTTTTTTTTTTTTTTTTCCTTTTTGGTTCCAATATATACTATGCTCCTATCATCTTCAAAGGCGCAATAGTTCATGCACTTACAGAAATACTATTTTATCACTCTTACGACCACAAGATCATGGAGTTCGGGATCCTGAGGGGAGAGAGGAGGGCAAAAATCAAGACCACAACCGTGAATTTCAGGGGAGCATGCTCTGCCTTCCTCAAACATCTCCTTGAAAAAGTCCCATGGGATAAGGTCCTGGAGGGAAAGAGGCCCAAGAAAGCTAGTTAATATTCAAGGATCACCTCCTCCAAGCTCAAGAGAAGTCCATCCCAGCAAGTAGGAAGTCAGGCAAAAACACCAGGAGGCCTGTGAATAAGGAGCTCCTGGCAAAACTCAAACACAAAAAGGAAGCATGCAGAAGGGGGAAGCAAGGGCAGGTAATGTAGGAGGAATACAGAGACATTGCCCAAGCATGCAGGAATGAGGTTAAGACAGCCAAAGCCCGAACGGAATTGAATCTGGCCAGGGAAGTCAAAGGCAACAAGAAGGGGTTCTGTAAGTAGACAGGTGACAAAAGGAAGGATAGGGAAAATGCGGGCCCACTGCTGAATGAGGCAGGGGACCCGGTGACACAGGACTTGGTAGAGGCTGAAGTACTGAATACCTTCTTCACCTAAGTCTTTACTAACAAGACCAGCTTTTAGGAATCCCAGGCTCCAGAGACCATGGGGAAAGGCCAGGGAAGACATACCCTTGGTGGAAGAGGATCAGGTCACGGAAGACTTAAGCAAATTGGACACACATAAGAGCATACCCTGATGGGATGCACCCACAAGTGCAGAGGGAGTTGGCAGCTGTCATTGTGAGGCCATTCTTGGTAATTTTTGATCGATCATAATGACTGGGAGAAGTGCCCAAAGACTGAAGGAAAGCAGATGTCACTCCTATCTTCAAGAAGGGCAACAAGAAGCACCTGGGAACTACAGGATGGTCCGCCTCACCTCAATCCCTGGGAAGGTGATGGAGCAACTAATCCTCAAAATAATTTCCAGGCACATTAAGGACAAGAAAAGCATCAGGGGTTGTCAGCATGGCTTCACCAAGAGCAAGTCATGCTTGACCACCATGATCAGCTTCTACAGTAGCGTGATGAGAGGACGGCAGTGGATATTGTCTACCTGGACTTCAGGAATGCCCCTGACAGCATCTCTCATGAGATCTGCCTAAAGAAGCTGCTGATATATGGGCTGGATGAGCAAACAGTGAGGTAGACCAAAAACCAGCTGAACAGCCAGGCCCAGAGAGTGGTTATCAGTAGAACAAAGCCTGGTTGGGGGACAGTAACTAGCAGTTTCCCCAGGGGTCATTACTGGATCCAATACCGTTGCATATCTACATTAATGATCTGGATGATAGGGCAGAGTGCACCCTCAGCAAGTTTGCTGATGACACCAAACTGCGAGGAGGGGCTGATATGCCAGAGGGTCCTGCTGCCATCCAGAGGGACCTGGACAGGATGGAGAAATGGGCCAACAGGAACCTCACGCAGTTCCACAAGAGGAAGCGCAAAGTGCTGCACCTGGGGAGGAACCCCAGGCACCAGTACATGCTGGGGGCTGCCCAGCTGGAAAGCAGCCTGGCAGAAAAGAACTGGGGGTCCTGGTGGACACCAAGTTGAACGTGAGCCAGCAACATGCTCTTGCTGCAAAGCGGTCTAACGGTGTCCTCGGCTGCATTAGGGGGAGTGTTGCCAGGAGGTCAGGGGACGTCATCCCTCTCCTCTGCTCAGCACTGGTGAGGCCACACCTGGAGTGCTGTGTCTGCTGCTGGGCTCCCCAGTTTGAGAGAGACACAGACATACTGGAGAGTCCAGCAAAGGGCCACCAAGATGATGAAGGGACTGGAGCATCTCTCCCAGGAGGAAAGGCTGAGAGAGCTGGGACTGTTCAGCCTGGAGAAGGCTCAGGGGGATCTCATCAATGTACATAAATACCTGCAGGGAGGGTCACAAGAGGACAGAGCCAGGCTCTTGTCAGTGGTGCCCAGTGACAAGACCAGAGGCAGTGGGCACAGACTGAAACACAGGAGGTTCCCTCTTAACATCAGAAAACACTCTTTCACTGTGAGGGTGACCAGCTCTGGCACAGGTCTCCCAGAGAGGTGATGCGAGTCTTCAACCTTGGAGATATTCAAAAGCTGTCTGGACATGGTCCAGTGCAACTGGCTGTAGGTGACCCCATTTGAGCAAGGGGTTGGACCAGATGACCTCCAGAGGTCCCTGCTAGCCCCAACCATTCTGTGATTCTGTAACAGAAACTTAAATCTCATTACTGAAGAATATGATCATGTAACATTCTGAATGAGATATGACACTTACCTATACCTCATTGGAATCAATCATTATGTTTGAAACTGTTTAAATAAGACATAAAAAGAGATTCAGCATAACACACAATACAAAAATATAGGAAGTTAAAGAAACTCTCTCGGGAAAGGAGAAAACCTACTTTCATAAGAAGCTATTAGCATATTTATTTCCATTGCAGAAGGGGTAGGTATTGAATTCAACCACACGGAGTTTCACAAAGACGACAACTATGGGTGTTCACATGTATTCAGCCCTGTACAATGTGAGACAGAAATTGTATTTTTTAAAAAGCATGAAAAAAAAGTTCTGTGTTTGCAGAGATCTCTCACAGAGTAACTAAATTAATACAGATCTCCATGCCATCGTGGCTTGACTGTTATGAATCAATATACTTTTTTCTACTTTGCACCACAGGGAAGATATCCGTCAGCAGAGGAGGAGAAATAAAGAGATTCCATCCACTCTGAAAACCAGCACCTCAGAAGACAGAAGAAAATCATCATTGGAAATATTGTAACAATTTTTTTCCTTCACATATAGCAGTCACCTCAATGTTGCTATCATACTGGTATCATTCACAGCAGTTAACTGACGCATCATGCTACAGGCAGAAATACATTATCCCTCAAAGATTTAATTTATTTAACTGATTTCATTGAAAGAAACTGCATGCTTATTTAGCATGGGTCAGACCTCTCAGCAGGCTAGTTATACGTGGCAGAACATTGACTTCTAGGATACCAAGCATCATAAGAGAATCATTTGTTCCTACAGGAATCAGATTACCATATATAAAAAGAAAGAACCAGCTGATGAACAGGTAGACCACCATGAGTTTCAATAAAAAGAACCAAGTATGTCTGCAAATCAGTTTAAATAAAAAGAACCACCTAAGTCAGTAAATCAGACAACAGCAGCATCAGTAACTTGCAAAAATTATGCTGTACTATGCTATGCAAGCAAAACAGAAAAAGAGATGAAGGGGCAGAAAATGAACTTATCTCAGATTTAGCAACAACAAAGGACAGTCCTCAGCACACCATTCTTAAGTGGGTACCTGGTCTTTTCTGCAGATGACAATAACCACTTTGGTTTCTGTATGTGGCTGCAAAACCCATCTGAAGCACACTAGCCCCGGCAGTCCAGGAAAGGATGATACAGCTGACGTGCCACTTGAAGAATGATAGTATTAACTCCAACTACAGTTAACAACAAGCTAGATTCTACTGCTAAATACCTGGCAACAGGTTAAGAGTAAGCAACCTGTGCAATTTAGGTAGGATGCAAAGTGCAAAAGATTATCAGACTAGATGGATTCTGCCCTCTGAAGGATAACTCTTAATAGCAAATAAGAACAGTTTGGGGTAGGGTTATCTCAGTCTCTTGTAGATGAAGGTCAGATAACATAACGTCTTTGCAAGCAAATGACAGATTTGGGCGTACAGTCTGCAAAGGATAGACTTTGCAAGATAGGCACCTGTGCTGTTTTGTGGGATCACCAGCTTCATCCAAACCTCTGTAAACATGGTTCAGAAGGGCACCGAGCTGTCAATGAAATAATTTTGGACTTATCACATAGCACAGTAATGATCTTATATTTCTCTGCCATCACAACCGTGTATCATAGTTCTGTGTTGACAATTGTAACTCTGTCACTGCAACTAAGTAATTTAGCCTTTTGGAAACATTTCAAAAAGTTGCTCTGGCAAATCAGAAAACAGAGGTGCTGTTATGATTCTAGCAAACACTGAAATATCCTCACATTTTAAAATGTATAAATGGCCTATTTTAAAAACAGTATCTCATTTCAGTTACCAGCAGAAGGCCATTCTCCATAAGCCTGATGCAAATTTCTACTTTGTGATGTATTACATTCTAGTGATAGCTTGGTAATCCGCAATAAAATCCAGCAACCACCTGCTGGAGCATTTCCACAATTCTACAAAGGTTGGTGATGGTAATTTACAAAATTTAGCATGCAATCAGTAATACTACAAACAACCAGTTTTTTAAAAAAGAAGCATTACCATGGTTCAAAACCCAAGAGCTGAAACTTAGAAGTGCTGGATTTACAATGTTAATACAAACATAACTAAAAGCCTTTGCACTACTGTATTAAAACAGATACTACAACTGCACAATGTTTTTCCTCTGCATAGATGGGAAGCCTGCATGTATTTCCTATACCCACATATATTCAGGTCTGGTCTCTCCTTGCTGAGCTTCTTCTCCATTCTCCTCTATCCCCAACTTTTTGTACCATGGCCCACAGCCAGGTCTCACCCATACTCTCCCCAGCCACCCTCTTTCCCCAAACTCACAGGTCCCCATTCTCATCTCCCAGACACCTTGTAACATACACAGCTTCCTGCCCAAGGAGTACTCCCTGTGACCTCTGCTACCCTGTCCTTCTGTAACACCTCCTCACTTCAAGTCCTGGTTTCTCCTTCCAGTCCACTTTCCAGCGTCCTTCATACCTGCCAGGCAGAGTCCACTCTCCCTTGTGCCTTTTCCTGATTTCCAGGTCCAGCTCTTGTCCTTTACAACTTTAAATCAGAAAGCATGATCTTCAGAAACTGACAAGGCTGGACTGGACGGTTAAGAGTGGGAATTATCTGGAGCCAGAAAAGAGCAGACATCTTGACAGCTTGCCACAGCGACTGTAGCCTAAACCAAAAACCCAGGGAACAACTGTGGAAGACTTCCACTAACCTCTGAGATAATGCAAACTTAGTGAAATCTTCACAGCAGAAGCTTTAGCTGCAGTGATCTAGACAAAACTTGTAGCGAGCACTTACAAACATTTTTGCCTCCTTCCATGAATACCTTCACAAGATCAGTTTAAAAAAAAAAAAAAATCACATAAATGCTAATACCCTGGGAAATTCCATTCCTATCGCAAACCTGCGTGGCAGCAAAAAGAATCACCACATGTTCTTGTATTTTTAACGTGAGAAAGCTTTGTCTGTTTCACTAGCTTCATTTGTGGAAACAAACATAATATTTTGTCTGATAATCTTCCCAAATAATTCATCCTATGAAAGACTACAATTTCAATGGTCAAAGTTTTGCAAAATGTTAACCCTGTCATTGCATTACAATACAAATTTTTAAAAAGATTTATTATGAAGGCAAGGCCAACCACAATTTTGGAATTTCCTTAATGACCACACATGTTTAACACACAAAGACAAATCTAGTATTTTAACAGGAGTTAACTATTTCCACCTTATTTTGTTCAATGTTCTATACTTTAATAACAAAAATTGTGTTTATTACTATGTTAGCAGCCATTAATATTTAACTGTTCTTTACAACACTTTCTCATTTAGCTGAAAATAGTGGAACAACACAAGCACAAACAAGCAATGACACGCTCACACTCCAAGTAGAAAGCTCTTAAGATAGTAAGTAATGCCAGTAATTCTTCAGTCATCACACACTGACCACATTTTTATCTGCGTTTAGAAATATTTAAAACAGAGACATCTGGATATTGCAGAAAGAAACATCTGAACAAAGTTTAGTTATGTTTAAAAACACAAATTTAAACATCACAAGCTTTTCTGCTTCAATTTCAGGTTCACCTCCTAAAGCTAAATATTTACATACATACTGTTTTAAAATATTTTGTACAATACAGGCTTCCACTGAGAGAAATAGCTTTTTCGAAGTGCATATCAAGGCAGCAGTTCAACAGCATAAAGCTGCACTCCAAACAGAATTTCAAACCGTGAAACAGAGAAGTGAACTGTGGATACCACTGTGGAAACTGTTACCTGTTACCATGATTGCTTCCAGCTCACATCATGTATCTGTAATGCCAGATTCTGAGTTCTACTACAACTCCTTGCTGACATCTGAGTTTTCATTATAAGCATCTTGGGATCTTTAAGTGACTCAAATCATTATTAATTACACACATTCAAATAATGACCAGCAGTCCCACCACAGCTTCACCATACTAATAGGAAACAATCCTTAGTTTAGGAGAGTTTACAGTCAAGGCAGGCAGGGCAAAAGATATGCACATAGAAGCAGGGAGATTTACTCAGGGTCAGCACAAGGAGACACAGCCCAAGTCCCAAATAGCTCTGGTGCCATCTCTATTCTACCACCAAGGCCCCTCTTCAACCAAGATGCTGGTTTAACGTCTTACCTGAAAAAAAAATAAATGTCATCACAAATAGCAATACTGAAAAACTGAGGGAAAATAAAACCAATTTTTATTTTTTCTCTAGAATTTCAGATACCAACTACATGCTTCCAAAAGCTTTGACTTTCTAAAAAAAGACAATACTCTAGTCAACTTTATGATCTAGGAGAAAAATTTATATATAGGTGGGGCATATCTAAGCATACTGAAAAAATACGTCTTTCTGTATTTCTTTAAATTTGGCAGGACTGAAAAGATTTCTATCAATTAATATTTTCATTCCAATGACAAATTTTCGTGTATAATTACAACAACAGAGCTGATTTGCAGACTTTTAATGAATATTTCTATACATCGGAGAAGGTAGAAATCTAAATGTTCAGAAAATATAAATCGTTTATGCAGAAGGTTCATTTATATGGCAAATCCTGACATGGGACTGACTAATGCAGGCTGCCACCAGTGCCAAAACACTATCTTCACCAGCACCAGATCCCCATACCAAACCTCCATCCTTCCAACACAGAGAATCTTTGAATTCAGAGACCATCACATTTCCCTACAGAGTACATAAGTAGGTATATTATTACTACATGTAATAGAAAAGCTCAAATAGGCTTTTCCATGCTATTTAGGAAGCAGAAATTCCCAGCACAAGTAAAACCTGCAACTAGAAATACTATGCAATGTCATAAAGGCAATAAACATGAGGAAAAAAACCATAAGTGACAAGAACACATATCACATATCAATCATTTATCAAACTACTCAGAGCTCCAGAACAAAAATACCTCATTACACCCCACCATAGCTGTCCAATCCCATCACAACATCTCTCTCCATGTCCCCTCTTCACACATGCATACAGCATAGACACTTCTGCCCTTGCAAACATTAACTCTGCAATCTTTGGATTCTTCTTTCAGAAGCTTTTGTTTATGTGTTCCTTTACAGACTACAAACCCATAGATTGCAAAGGAACGTACAAAAATATCTTCCGAAAGGAGAATCTTGTAATTGTTCCCACACAGCACCATGCCATGGTATGTCCAAGTCTGATCAAGGACAAAAATACATTTTTCTTTTCCAACACAGGTTGGAAGGGCAGGAGGGAAAGGATGATAATCTTTATCTCCAAAAATCTCCCAGGAATGAACTCTGGCTTTTTTATCTAAGAATAAAAACTATCAAGTATCTAAAAGCATTTAGAGGATCCAATACATTGCTAATGTTACTTTCACAGCATACATTTGTCTGAACTGATTTTTCAGCCCATAAGGCATTTTTCAAACACGATTTTTTAGGAGCAAGGAATATTAAAATATCAGGCAGATAAGTTACATAATCTCTGACTTTTTTTTTTTTTTTAATTAGGAGGCTGCAAAAGAGCATTATCTGTGCTGACAGTGTCTGGGCATTTTGACTAATCTTTTCATAGTGCTTCAATTTAATAATGTCCAAGCCTGGAACATACTCTGTGCCTGATAAGCAGCTCACACAAATCCACAAAAAAAATCTTCTTTGAAGTCACTACATTTTAACACTGGAAAAACCATGCATCGGTCACACTGTAAATTACATACGTTGATCATGCCAGAGCCCCCTCAGCTCGACTATGGTTTCGCATTCATGTTCTAACCCATGTTGCTAAAATCAGCAGTACAGGTCACTGATAACATAACTTGTCTATTAAAAAACCGTAGATGTCCAAAATACTCCACAAAAACTGACCTCCCCATTTCAAAGGGTGCTCTCACCTATATAATTTAACATAAGATTTCAAAATAAGCTATAAAAATAAATTAGATTTTTCAAAGACATAAATAATCTGTAGTAGATCTATGAAATAGAGCAGAAGTGTATCCAATCTAAATGTTGCATTCAGACTTGACAGTCATTATGCAGGAGCACAACCATTAAAGTTTCCCACTGAAGTCTTTTCTTTAAATTAGGAGAGATACATCAATGTAACTGAGACATACAGTAATTCTTTAGATTCTGTAATTATGTTTCACATTTACTGTCTCAACACACTGCAAGACAACAGTATAGGAGTATGTTGGATTTGCAACGTTGACTAGTACTTCACAAAGCCCGTTTGAACCAGGAAAGAGAGAGTTCACCCAAAGAAGGTCTGCAAACTACCTCAGCATCTCTGAAGCAATAAAGCTGAGACCACTCTTGTAAGGCTATAGGTGTTTGCTACCACCAGATCAAAGTTTTATCCAGATCCCCACTAGAATCTGTTTAAGAAAGTTCTCCTTAATATACTCTGATCTAAGCATACTGGGTTGCTGTGCTCACTTTTCTAAGACTTTAGCAGTTCACAAACACTGTTCACCTTTCTGGTTTGACTACTGTTACCAAAGAAATCAGTTACACACCTTTTTCAAGGTTAAAATAATTAAAAATATTTTTAAAAAAATGACATAGGTGTTTAACAAACACATATAAATGATATATGTTTCTTTTCTGAGTTAAGTAAACGTGGCCTGTCCACCTATGTCGAATCCGGTAGTCATAGTCCAAACTGCTAAAATTTTGACATTTCCAATTAATGTTTTATCCAAATTTAGGTTAATATGACGTGTCATGATCACGAGTTTCTTTTACTCTCCCAACCTTTCCAGTGTCAAGGCTGATCCTTCCAAGATTTTACCCACGGACATCCCTGTCTCTAAATGTCATGAGTCAGGTTAATAGTACCCTCGATGATGTGGCAGCAGGGTAGGGGTAACTTTATTAAAGAAATAAGTAGCAATAGAGCAAAAGCAATAAAAAGACAAAACATAAACAGATAATTAAGTTCTTACAACAGATCTCGAATGACTCACAAACATATGTACATTACCAACCGATGTAAATAAAGCTTTCCTTGAAATACATCATGCAATTTTTTCCTGTCAGGAACTTGAGATTCCTAACGCTTTTAACACTTTGTAATTGCCAGAATACCATCTTCCTCGCACACCCACAGGGAATCCCTTAAATTTAATATTTCTAGCATTCATTAATTCCCAAATTTGATTTTTAAGATGACAATACTTCTTTACTTTTTCTGCCGCCGCATCCGCCAATGATGACAATGTACTTTCGTATCGAATTGTTATATCGATAACCACTGCCTGGCCTCTTTTTCGAGGTTAAAACATTTTAAAAATATGCCATGTTTAGTATTTGATAACCACATTCCACTCTGTTCTATTGCAGGGCTGCAATATTTTAAAGGATTAACAATAAGGATTTATCACACTTCCCAAAACATCTTCTGACCAGGGAAAACATATACCTTCTCTGGTGGCAAGATGCAGTACTCTCTTCTGTTACAAGCTGCATACACCTTTGACACTGAAGGCCAAGACCATGTCCAGTAGCAGAGATGGAATTGCAGTAGGAATTGGTGTTTACCTGCTCACGAGAAGTACTGGAAGTATACTGGCATGCTTGTTGCACGGCCAGAGACCATTCAGGAAGCAGACACAACATTCGGGTGACATTTACTCGTTGACTGTCTTAATAAGAAGACTACCAAACCCAGGAAGGTGAAACAAGTGTTTGAGATTTAAGCCTAGACTTGAATGTGTACCAAACCTGTTCCCCATTCCATCAGTGCTATCTCTTCACATGCATGCACAGTGTGAGCACAAGCTAACGCTTGTTCTAAAAGAACAGAGACACACATGCGAAAATACCTCAGGGTGGGGATTGCCATTGTTGAGCTTTTCCCTTGCCAGTGAGGCTTGGCCCAACCTCACCCCGCAAGTCCCCTCAGACTTACTGGCCTCATGTACACAACTTCAAGACACGCAGTCCCTTTTCTTTCTGTAATTCTTCTTCTATGTCATTTTTTCCTCACAGCGTTAATTTCTAGGTATAGCAGCAGCAGAACACAAATCTTAAAAGAAAGTGCAATATTGTCCAACTGTAAAATCATAAAAAAAGTCCCAGTTTAAGCCTTTCAAACTTGGCTCTCTCCTCACTTCTTCACATCTGGCATTACATATAAGATTTTGGTTAAACCTTTCTTATGAACTCACTACTCTGCTTCCTACACAAATACAAACTTTGAATCCTATCTTCCCTCCCCCTCCCAAATTTTAAATACCCTATTGTTAAAATAAACAAACAAACCAGTTACTCATTTTTCCAACACAAATACCCCATCTGTTTATTCCAGTCAATGTAAAGGGTTAAGAAATATGTAGCTGTATCTAATGCTGCAAGCCACAACATTCACATTCTAAACCCTTGACTTCCAAGCACAAAGCAAGAAGCAGAAGGTATAAAGTATGAACCTAAAGCAGCATGGTATCTTCTGATATTGCTGTGCAGAAAGAAATATATCCTTTTTAGAAGTTATACACCATCAACTTATACGGCAAGTGCTAAAAGAATACAATAAACAATCACATTATACAAATCATCTGTATCTAAAGTGCTGAATGTATTGCAATACCATAATGCCAGCCCTTATCCCACAACAAAATCTCTTAGGCACAGTTTTACCATCAGCAAGTTCACAAGGCTTACTTTAATTAAAATTATATCTGAGAACATAATTTGGCTCTTAATGCAAGGATATAATTTAGCCCTTAAGTATACAACTGAGAAAAATATAATTAAGCTCAGTACTTATATTTCCTCCATGTTCTACACTACTAATTTAAACTGTCCCAGAATTAGTCATGGGCGTAACTGCTGACCACATTTAGCCCAATAGTTGTAGTAGGTGAGACCACAGATCTCCCTACCTCAGCACACCTTCTCAACAGTGGATGGCCAGGGGAGTGTATAAGAACAAAGCTAGTATGCAGTGATACTTCCCCAGAATGCAGGGGCTTAAAGCCAGGTAGTGTCTTCACATTTGGAAGAAGAAGAAGAAAATATAGATTAGACAATCCAGCTCATTCTAGATGAACACCCCTTTCTGCAGAAAATCTGAATGAATATGTACAAAGCATGTAAATTCTGATAGAAAGTTTCATTTTTAACTATGTAAAAAACAGTCTGTAATTGCAGTTTCTGTGCACTGAACAGTTCACCTGTACACATTTTCAGTAACGTTCACGATATTGGCTCTAAAAATATGCTTTGTGATTACATTAAAGGTTTACAGTATTGTATGACTAACAACCTGAAGGGATCCAAAGAGCGCTTACCTAATTTGGGTGTCATGTATTGCATACAAATCACATGCTTCCTTGATCAAGCCTTAAAAAGCAAACTCTGCAAATCATGTTAAGCTCTAGTATTGACAGAAGAAGGCCCATTTCATAATAATGGAACTGAGCTTGGCTGGACACTGTACTTATTTACAAAAGCACCAAAGGCTGTCGTGCATCCTCACGGAGTACAGCAACAGTCATCTGCAAATTCTAGATTTTTTTAGATTTGCCTCTCTTAATGTATCATATATTAAAGAAAACTCCAAATGTAACACCACCACCAAGCTAACCTTGCTATGCAAGAACAATGCTTCTCCTACCTCTCTATGCAGTTACGACACACTGAATCTACTACAGCACACTGGCTAATCTTTCTTTCTCTGGAGAGAAGAAAGAGAAGGTTGAAGGGAGAGAAAAGCAGAAGAAATGGGGTAACATTATCAGCAAACAACAGCTTGAACTCTGGAGCTAGGGAGCCACAGAGCATGAGTTTTGTAGAAGTCTGACTGACCTACAACAGAAATCAGATTTTTTTTCTGCTTTCTGCATGACCTTTAGACAGGGGCGGGGGGAGTAAACAAAGACTATCAAGGTCTCTGTTTACCTGGACAAGAGTTTAGGAATAGCAAACATCAACCACACACAAGTTTCTACAATCACACTGTGCCTTGGAAAAAAAAAAAAAAAAAAAAAGCCTTAATTTCTTCTCATTTCCCAAAGAGTGATGTAAATCTCAGCAGAAAGTTTCAATACAAATGTAATGAGTTGCAATAATTTAGTTTTCTATTTCGTTTAATGCATCCATTCAAGAATGTATTTACTATATCTTCAGGGCTTTCTAGTTTTCCTGTTAATTTTAATAACAGTAGTTTCATGCCTAGAGGTCCATGTACTGAGATAGCGCCTACACCAAAACCCACTGTGCATCATGTGAATTATGGTCTTTCTTGGTCTGTTATCGTATTTGCCATTCAGACACACGCACTAGTAGCAGCCCACTGTGATGTGAAAATTTGAGCTGACTGCAGAGATAGCGGTGCAGGTGAAAACACACTAAGACAACAGTCATTTAATAGAATTCCTATTGTAGCCAGTTTCAAATTTTTCCATTGTTCAAATGAACACAATGCTACTGTCTTCCATTGATCAAAAATAAACACAGTATGCAGAAAACACAGCCAGAAAGGAAGGAAAAGGGGGAGAGCATGACGAAGAGGGGAGAAACACAGGTATATAAACCGTAGGTACAGCCTTTACCCAGGGCTTTCCACCTTTGATTACAGCAAGCAATACAGTACCAGTCACCAATAGGAAAAGGCCTAACATGAGCGTACAAATTACAGGGAGTTGGCTGAGTAATTAAGGGTTAGAGGTGAGCAACTAACTGCATCTTCTCCCATATGGGAGGTGGAATATGATGCTTCTGTAAGGCCTCCATGTTTCATTCAAAACACACTGTTTTATCCAAGACCAGTGCTGAAGCTGACCCGGCCCTTTCAATGACTCAGGCTAAAGCACGCTCATGCAAGCGGCTCAAATCACAAAGATGAAGACTAGCAGCAAAGCAATTATGATTAGCAGCTGGGGAAAGTTCCCTGGTATGTCTGCAGTCAGAAAGGGGCCTATTTCTAACTCTCCTCTAGCACTAGAGTACAAACGTGAATTAAGTATTCAAGTAAGCTTGTTGGAAAAAAAAACAAACAAAAAAACCCAACAAAAATGTTGCATGGTGCACAGTCACAGACTTCTTTCAATATTTCCCATATTAAAACATCAGAAGAAAAAGATATTTCTTACAACAAAAGTCTTACTTTGTGGATGTGTGAAGTAAACTTGAATAGGTAATATTTCAAGGCACCAGTGCTACCAGTGAATACTGCCTGATCCAGATAACAACCCAAGAATCAAATCTTTGTGACACTCCATGTTTTACGTGATACTGCACAGTCTTGAAAATTAAATGTTGAGGGGATAGGAAGCAGTGATCAGCAGGCCATCAATACAACCGTAGCTAGAAACACCAATGGCAGACTCCTACCAAAAGCAACTCTGGCTTTTATGCTGAGTTTATGAACCCCATTAATGCCGCATTGCCAATACACAATTTCTAAGCAATCTTTCAAAAAACTAACACAGAGTTAAAGCAATTGAGCTCTTTTGTATTTAAAGGATGAACACATCAAAATTTCTTTCACAAGAACTGCCCAGTCACAAACCTGCTGCTGCTCTTGCATGGCAGGGTACTGCACTTGCTTAGGTCTCACACGTTTACTCTGCTTCCCCCCACACTGTTGTCCGCCTCACCAGCCTACTGATTTATTTTCCATTCTATACCTCAGTGTCAACCTCCTCTGTACAATTAACTCCAGAAATTGTTAACGCTCTCATTCTGCCAAGCATATCTTACCCAATATTCCTAACCCTCCAAACACATAAAGTAAACAAAGGGTATGTTGCAGTAAAAGGTGTATCAGAGAAATGGGCAAAAGGCAAAGAGAAGCATTTCAGTTAAACTGGGACAAGACAGACTGCAGATTCAGTTTTCTACAAAATTACCTTAATCAAATGCTTGGGAATTCATAGCATAACTAACTTTGCAGTTCTCAGTAAAGCCCATAAGGATGACATATCTAAGACATTTAGTAACTGACAAAATATGCCACTGCTAAAATATTTATTAAGAATTTGCATTAACATCTGATATGGCTTTAATTTCAAAATTATTGAAAACACACACACAATCATGTTACACAAAACCCAGGCATGCCCACAACTATAAGAAATAACAGCTTGCTATGGTTTCCAATGGAAAAGCAGAAAGTTTCCCATGGCTTGTTTTCTTTTAGGCAGGGAAGGAAAGTAACCTAATTCATCTAACCTAAGGAAGCATTACTTTGGCTAAATACAAGCAAACACAACTTCTGCCAATGTTGTTGTCTTACCAGTAAATATTTGTCATCTTCCTCTCACCCCACTTCCCTCCTAAATTAGTCACCATCTGCTTAATCTCAAGTGAGATCTCCATATTTCATCTACTGCAAACATGAATGTTGGGCATATACACAGCTCTTGGGAGGAAAGGCAATCTCTGCTGCAGGATAACAGGAAAAATGTCTCTACATGGTTACAGTCATTTGCTTTTCACCACTTACTCCGAGTAAAGCAGCAAAAAAGTTCAGGTCATTTCCTGACTGGCACAGCAAGTTATAGCAAGATACACATTCTATTAATTTTTAATTGCGTTTCTTGCAAACTGAAAGCCCAAAAGGGGAGTGTTTCTTTTTAAAGCATAAAGAAGGGCACTGAAACTGCTTACCTCACTCAGCTCTGCAGGGGAGTCATTTCCATATTTCATAGCAACTCCAGAATTCATGATTAGACTTCTCAGGGCTTGACGATTTCTGCAGATTTTAATGCTTCACAGCTTTGTTCAAGAGATTCAATACTTTCTTCTCCAAAATTTTTCCGTCTTACACATTTTGCTCTAGACAGCCATTTTCACTCCACATTGATAGTTTAAATTAATGGTGCAAGATCTTCTACAAGAACCAAACTGGTTTTGACTTCATAGACAATCCATTGCTGCGAGAGACTTGTTAACACTGTGAAGTGCTCTGAGAATGCAGCGAAGGAACTGCTTGCCAGAATCCCGTCTTAGTCCATCTGCAAGGCGTGCTTCACCTCTGCTGTCTGTTATATGACGCTCTTTTCCACAACTCTGCTTAAGGGCATCTCCCAATGCTGCTTAAGTACTCAGAAAAATGTGGTGAGCTTCACACAAGTTCACAGAGAAATTAAAAGAAGAGTGCTGTTCAGGAAGGGAGAAGGGAAAAGAGAAGAAAGCTCCCCTCCCTGAGACAAACCAACGCTACACTTCACGCTGAAGTTTCCCCTGCCAGTGAGCCTGGAGTTTAAGTGGTTTATGATCAAACACAGCTGTCTTGCTGCTGGCTAAAGGGTGTATGGAAGGGGCGGTACTAAAAGGAGAGTGCAAGTGGGAGGGAGAGAGCTACAGAGAGTTCATTTTGGAATTACAGGCATCTTTCCAGCTTTCTGCATACTAATTACTATACACAAAACTATAAAGCTAAGTAACAGGAAATGCCACTTGGATAACAATAAATTGGATTCCTGTTTGCCCATTCCCATGCGCAATTAAGTAAGGAAAAGTTGGGGGGGGAGGGGGGTGTAGTGGGGGGTGGGGATTGTAATGATTTCAGAAGGTCACGGTAAGCCCAAAAGGACCATTAGAAAGCTGCAGATTCTACGTAACACACTGACATTTTATGATGACTTTGGGGAGATGCTACTGGAAGAAGGGGGGAAAAAAGCATTTGCTTTCAACATTCAACCAATAATCTAGAAAAATCTTTTAACAAGCGGGACTTGTGGACATGCTGCACCCATTGCAAGAAACGACAACCTCCTTTCCCCTTCCTTCCATCCCCTAAAACATACTGTAATCCCCACACACTTTGTGATGCTGGATTATGATGTACTTTTGGAGTTAGAAGTAGGAAACAACATACTCTGCAGCTGAAATTTACCTGATCACCTTAATACAAAGTCTTATTAAAGTGTCAAATGAGTTCAGAAAAAAACCCGTAAGAAACAGGACTAAATGCTATCTATACAAGATGTGGCATAATTCTTGATTTACAAGGGAAACAATGCTCTCCAACAGCAACATTTTGAAAATCATCTTGTGTTTGGTTGGGGTGTGTCCCCCCCCCCCCCCCTCCTCTGTTAATCACAGATTAGTATCAGTATGCAGACATAGGGATAATTCATCCAAATGGCAATACAGAACTAAGAACAAGAACCAAGATAAACACATATACATTGGCCCTATGATACTAAAAAGCAGTAGCACTTTCTGGGTCCCTGTCCTTCCTCCGTGCCCAGCATCAGAAACTGCAACTCTCCTCTGGCCCAGGGGGTAAGGGGAATGCCACAATCTCTTTACAAGACTTTTTACTTTCACCCTCCAGGTCTATTTTCTAGGCTTCCCCTTCTCTTTTCTGTATTCTTCCTATTCTCTAGCCTGCGTTCTAGTAGCCCGTATCCGGGGGGGGGGGGGGGTTCCCTTCCTCTTTTCACACCCACCTTGCATTGCCTCCATTCCTCCTTGAGGAATTTTTCCTCCTTGAGCGCATCCTCCCTGTCTCACCTTCTACATTCACCTCTACATTCTAAGCCCCCACGCTTAGCGCTTCTCTGCCTATTCCTCCCAACCCCTCCGCTTTGTTCCCGGCGTGTGTTCCCATTTGCCGCCCCTCCGATAGCGGCAACGGGCTGCACCGCTCCCTGCTGGCAGGCGGCTGCCGTCTCCGCCACCCCCGCGCCCCCGCGGCGTGGTGCCCCGCCGGGCACCCTGCACCTTCCCCCCGCCGCCAGCGGGCAGGAAGCCAGGAAGAGGCAGAGCCCTCCGGGACGACAGACTGCAGTATGGCACCGCACACCCACAGCGGTTTTGTGCACCGATACCCCGTGCATTCAAACGGGATTAGCAGTGCTTCGTACCCAGGAACAAAGGTGCTGTGGAACGTCTTACCTCAGGGCACATCCAGCAGAAAAAAACACCTTCAGTTCAAGAATCCCTGCAGCTGACGCGGTACGTTTAAAAACGTTCTATCTTTTTCAAGTTCTGCCTTCACAGATGGGAGGGTGACAAACTTCTTGTGTTTTGCATCCCTACCCCTATCAACTTCTATTTTCCCTCTCTAACCTGCTTCGAATCTGCCCCGATCTGATCTTTGTCCAGTCCTGTCACAGGTATCACAGGTTCACCAACACAGGGATGAGTCTCAGAATTACTGAAGAATAAAGCTCTAAGGTTTTCCTTCTCTAAAGGAAAGGTCATATTAGTGATGGCTTCAACATACTGTGTTTCCCGTAGTATATCCCTATACTGCCAAATACTTCCGAGCAGACCATAAACAGGCATTCAGAAATTAACTTTTGATTCGCTTTCCTCACTCAACCATTGTTGTCCATTCCTGGCAGACTAGCCATCAGACAGACCAGAGCACATGGCACTACAGATGCATCCCAAGCAAACTGGTGCAGGACACTTGAGGATCTGAACTAGATCCACTCTGTACTGTACCCATACGCTGCAGAGGATTTCTTTTTGCCTCCTTCCTACTCCATACAGTAACATGTTAGAAAGAGACACAGATACTGCCTGAAAAACAACAGCAGAATTCACCGTTTCAGATGTGCACAAGAACATGGGAGATACACGCAGGTTCTTTCGGAACAAATTTTATTTGAAAGTTTAAAATTATTTTCACTCACATGCAAATTAATGAAACAGTTAAACCAAACTGATGAAAAACGGTTTTACTTTAACCGCAACTGACTCCCATTGCAATCTCTGCATGCTTGCACTGAGCGGTAGGGGATTACCCATTTCTCAGCTGGAAAGCAGCAACCGTTACTTTTAACTAACCCCCAAGTACTGGTGTTGCTTGTTTCAAGGTCCTTATAAAATCTGCAGGCATTTCTTTATTGTGGAGGGCTAGCTAAGACTAGTAAATGTAATCATTGTTCTAAAATCGTTACTATTGCGTCACATTTTTAAATACTCAGTAGCATCAAGAACATACTCTGAATACCTGAAGACACAGAACTTGTTCCTCTGTGAAATGTCATACTACCTAGCATTGCTCCGAGTCCATTTACTAACTCAATGAAAACATTAGATCACAAAATTAAATTCCCAGGTAGACCTGACCAGTTGTCTCCAGGCAGTGTCACCATTTTCAAATACATGCAAGTGATCGAATACAGTAGCAGGGTACTAAGAACTTTGTTGAAGCCAAAGTGTATTTTCCCTTTGGCTTGTGCCAAACGCAGGCTTCAAAGAAGAGAAAGGAAAACCTCAAGTATGCCAATTTCACATTGCCAGGAAAGGAACACGGCACCCTCAGATCGAGAGAGAGAGAGAGAGAGAGAAAGAGAGAAGTGCCTGTTGGACTCAGTCTCTCTCTGTTTCTGTTTGGTGTCTGACTGTTTGTTCTTTCTTTCTGACTCAGTTCCTTGCCTAGGACAGCAATGCTCCCTCGCCCTTAACCTTGTGCCTGTCTTCTTTTTTAGCCTCTACAGTCAGGGAGGGGTTCAGGATGGGAACGGGAAGAGAACTCTCTTAACCTACAGATGTACATTTCTTAGCCCAAGAGGACATGGTCTCAGTGGATGCCTCAGTGTGTACTGTGATACAAACAAGAAGGGGGACACAAGAAGCTAGACGAACCTGACTGTCTAAAAGCCTCAGTAGGCTTTCAGAAACAACATCCACCAAACGTGTTCTGTCAAGACAGAGATGCTGGCCTGGGCTTCCCCTCAATCTCAGTGCATTCTGATCAATTACTGCTTTCTGTACCTCTAAAGCACTCATGATGCATACTGCTTGTAGGTAAGTGCATTTGCACTGACAGATTCTTCCCAAGATAATTTCAGAATTATCCAGTAACAACCATTAGTGTGGACCGTTTGCTGATTGCTGATCTAATAATCCTACGGCCACTCTATTCTTTTTGTTTACTCTTACTAAACTGTAGTAAAAGAATCAATTACATGTATCCAAGATTCACTGAGGAGCCTACCTTTTGATTTTATCTGAATCATCACTTAATAAGATCTACTCTATCACCTGGTGTAAAAGGATTCTTTTGGGACAAAACAGAGGTCTCTTGCCCTTCTCACCTTTACTTTTGAAACTGCCATAGAATATGGAAAAAATTAGCACTGTAGTTATTTTACAAGGCTTTTCCCTCATATGTCTCAGTAATTACAATAATCTATTTCTTAACAGTTATTGGAGCAGGTGTGACAACTGCCACACATGAACGTTCCTTGTTTCGACAGCTGCTAAGTGAAAACTACTGCATAAAAGCAATTATCTATTAAATATGTATGTATCACATATTCTTCAGCATAGTGTGTACCACTTTCCCAGAAGCAGTTTCACTCTGTATATACCATGCACAATTAGCTGATGACAATTCCAGGATGTATGAAATAAGGCCTTCTTAGTTAGTTCTGTTTAATTAGCTCTGTAATTGAAATGCAACTAACTGAAGTCCACTGAGCATTTAGTTAATTTTGTTTGTTTCGATATCATCTCTACAGTTAGAGCAGCAACCTGCATAATCCCACACACAAATAAATTACACCTTCAAATATTGCAAATCTACTACACATAATTTGAGTACAACATGTTTTTGTTCTCACTCTGGCACAAAACACAGTGGTGTAGTGCCAAAGTCTAAATTTCCATGGACAAAATAGTAGCACTCAGAAGGTTAGCATGAAGGCTAAACTTGGAAGCAGAAATTCAATAGGGTAGTTGGATAATGTTTCCAGAAAATTCTTTATTCAATAGCACTAATGCACTATCATTTAAAGGGGGGAGGCTGAAAGGGATGGTAGGTTCTTCTTGATGCAAACTGTTCTCATTAATGCTAGTGAAGGTTATGCACCTAGGTTGAGAGAAAAAAAATCCACCTCATTGCAAGTAACCTTATACTGAAGAATGAAGCACTGTCCCTGAAGAAAACACAAGCAAACTTCTCTTCTTTCCTTCAGTCACACCATCTCAATTAGTCTAACACAGATAACATCTAGAATAATGTAATTTCCAAATAGCACTTCAATCAGCTACTCTCACCTGTTCACTCTTCCTCAAATACTTAATTCACTTAAAAAGTCATGTCCTTGACCTGACCAATCTCTTTGGGAGTTCACATTTGATCCCTTTTTCCATCCTCCAGTATTTCACACCATGAAGCCATTCACCAACCTGTCAAACAGCCACTCTCATTTTCTGTCACGTCATCCAAAGCCATCACATTCATTTTGATTCCCTCTGACCCCACAGAGCCTTAGCATCAGATTGGGAAAAGAACCAGGGAGACAATGTGTGCCTGTTTTTCACGTTAGAAACCTCTCTGTGAGGACAATGGGGAGAGACGGTAACAATTCCTCTGGTTTTTTCATGTTGCAGCCACCTAATTATCATCACTGCTCATTTGCTCCTTGCTTAAAAACACAAACAAGGCCATTCTGTAAACTACAATTCATGCCATCATACTTCTGCTTAGCTTCCCTTCATCGTCCAGCATTCCCTCAGTTCAGTCACACATTCCTCCAGTTATTAACCACGGGGTAAATGCACTCATTTCACTTCCAGTCCCTACAATCTTGGTAGCCATTTTGATTTAACTTCTCTAGATACAGCCTGTGGTTTTGCATACTTACTGCACTAAAAATATGACCACACTCGGTAAAATGCCTGTGGCTTGATCTTACCTTTAAGATACCAACTCTTCTACTTTATCAGAACTTGTATTCCCTCACGTTTATCAGTTGTGAACTGACTCCCTTTCAGAAATTATCACTTGTATAAGAAAGATTTGCCAGGACTCCCCTGCTAAGTCTCTCCCATTTTTCCCAATTCCTGATAGTGAGATTTCCTCAGTTACATTCTCTCCTTACTCCTAAACTCTCTTGGTTTTATATCTTGCCCTTCATACTTTCACTTCCAGTTCCAGTCCCCACTCCACAGTCATGATCTTGTCTCTGCAAACATCCAGCAACCCAGTTCATCAGCTGCCCACTTCTCTTTTACTCTTGAGCCCTTCCAAGACATCTATGTGTGCTCAATCTGTAATTCTTTTCCCCAGTTATAAGATTCCTCTCCACTCTAACTTCCATTACCATTGGCATATTGAACACACAACTCCCTGACCTGGATCAGCAACCATGTAAGTGCCCACAGTGACACAAAGAAGACGGAGGGATCCCAGCACTAGGTTTAGATCAGAGCTGTACTTGGACGCTTCAGCCCCCACCTAGCCAAGCATCCCATTTCACCATCTATGGTCAAGATCTCTTCTGCATGTTTAACAGATGCAGATGAACTGATGGATACTTTCTGACTACATGTATATACAGACACATAATACACACACACACACACACACACATTTGTGTGTGTATATATACACTCATATACATGCATGTACACACATTTATCTATATAAATGTACATATATATGTATATATACATAGGTATTTGAAAATTTGCATTCACTGAAATGTTCTATTTGAAACATTTTCAATCAGATGAATTCTGGCAAATGCAAAGCAGGTGTCTGACAGATCCCTACTTGAAGCTCTACAAGACTTTTTGGCTGGCATGAGAAAACAAGAGCATCAACTTCACTAAGAGCTTAGAGGGTTTGGGGAGCTTTTATTTTGGCAGAAATTATAACAAAAATTACTTCAACAACGATGTGAGCTGAAATTACAGATATAAAACCTCTGGTGAATTAAACTCCCTAGTTTTCAACCACATCTATTTTACTATCAACAGTTTATTTCACTTGCTATCTTCCTTGGCTGTATAGTTTTGTGGCTGCACATGAAGATCAGCAAATTAGCCTACAGATCACTTCTCAACTCCCTAACTATTTTCTGCTCAGTAAATATGAGTATTTCTTTGTTTTTGTAAAGGTCTGTGGTTTGGGTTTTTTTTCCCCTCTCACTGGATAGCTAAACATAAAATCCAAGCTCTCTATTCTAACCCTCCGTCTGGTCTATAAAATTCAGGGGTTTGCCCTTCTAACTGCTTTACCATGTACCTTTTAAATCTCTCCAGTGACTTTTTTCCTACACGTCTTCCTACATTTAAGCTTCTCATCAAAATCTTCCAAGACTGCTTTACCTCTGCCTCACTCTTTCCTACTTCAACCTTCGTATCTGTCAGTTTCATTTTACATCGGGAGGGACAGCAAACATCCCTCTTCAGCATTTATGATATCTCTGACTTTCTTGTATGGTCTGTTTGGTTCTACAACCAAAGACCTGTTTACACTTTTCTCAAGCCAGTTACACTTACTTGCGGTTCATGAAATATAATTACAAAGCTAAAATCTTCTTTACTTTCAGGCCTCATCGGGATAGTCCCTTACTTTATTAAGTTTAGAAATTACTTGCTAAATATTTCTAGTGTTTACTCTTAGATAAGGGTCTATCAACCAGCTAAACCAAAGCAAATAAACAAACCCGTTCCAAAAAAAAAAAAAAAAAAAAAAAAAAGGTCTTGTTTGTTCCGTCTTCACAATTTAGAATCCTGGCACAAGACATTTCATCATCATGAAGAAACACCTGGCACCCCTGTAGGTGCTACAGAAACAAAGATTTTTCCCTCCTTTTCTATAATGCATACCAGAAAATCAATATTCATGTAAAAATTAGATTCAGCCAATAATACGCACTTATAATCTCTTTACAAATTAATACGGTAGAAAGATTCAATGTCTTTTTCTCCAGTCCCTTCTGCAAAATTGTAGCTTCAAGTAGGTAAAGTAATAGAAAACTCAGTGTAGGAAATTAGAGATGGCTATTTAGCTTAAAGGCACAACCCTCACTTGAGTACATCAGTGAGGTTCTTATTTCATTATGAACTCTTCACAGAACAGACACTGCCCTTCCTGAAACTCAAAGTTCACTTTGCTTCCTACCATGATGAAAAGTAGAGTTTACCAACACGCTGCAACATAGCCATTATAATCTGTCTCCCAGCTGAGAAGTGATAATGTGGTTTCCTAGCCCAAAGTGAAGCAATCATGCTGAAGCAGTTCTTAACAAAAAGTAGACACAGCAAGCACAAGAGAGTGCCTGTGCAGAAGTACTCGCCTCCCATATCCTCTGCACTGGCATCAAAGAAGTCCCCCAAAACAGCTTTGCTGACAACCATATACTCATTTTAAAAAAAAAAAAACAGAACATAAAGAGACACAGCGGGTTTAAACAGTTGTGGCATTCTGCACTGCCTGAGGCCAATGTCCCAGACTTGACAGTGACAGAGAAACAATTCCAGGGAGCAGAAGCATCCTGATAATTTAACCATGGCACTGACAGGCTTCTATGGAAACCCTGCCTTGTCTCGCTTGGTTGGCCAGAAAACGGTTGATTACTCCATTACAACTGAACTAGCACTGAACTGCAAAAGCACTTAGAGTCCACTTGCAGCTGTGCACTGCAGTTAAGATTTTCACTTTATTAGCAAAATTCCTATATATCATGTAACCAAAACATAAGGGGTTAGTATGTGTGTAGAAGGGGAGGGGTAATAAGTCTTCTCATCTTTTTAATAAACAAGGATTCACAGCAGCTCAGCACTGCCAACTGCAACTATGTCAGGCCAACTGTTCACATTCAGAGAACAGGCAGAAAACCTGGTAAGACAGAAGACCCTGTGACAAGAGCTACACGGTAGTCTGTTTTGGGTTTGTGTGGCGGGGTTTTGGTAGTGGGGGAGGGGCTGCAGGGGTGGCTCCTTTGCGAAGCTGCTCAAAGCTTCCCCGGCTCCAAGTTGTACCTGCCTCTGGCCAAGGCTGAGCCCATCAGCGGTGGTGGTAGCGCCTCTGGGAGAACAGATTTGAGAAGGGGAACCTGCAGTGAGTAGGGGGAGATTGAAATGTGTGAGAAACCCCTGTGCAGATACCGAGGTCAGTGCAGAAGGCGGGGGAGGAGGTGCGCCGGAGGAGGGGATGCCCCTGCAGCCCGCGGTGAGCCGGCAGGCTGTCCCCCCCCAGCCCATGGAGGGGAGCGGGGAGCAGATGCCCACCTGCAGCCCGGGGAGGACCCCACGCCGGAGCACGGGGATAGCCCCGAAGATAGCCATGACTCCATGGGAAAGCCCGCGCTGGAGCAGCCTGTGCCTGAAGGACTGCAGCCCGTGGACAAGACTTGCATTGGAGCAATTTGTGGAGGACTGTCTCCCATGGGAGGGACGCCACACGGGAGCAGGGGACAACTGAGATGTCCTCCCCCTGAGGAGGAAGGAGTGGCAGAGACAAGGTGTGGGGAGCTGACCCCAACCCCCATCCCCTGTTCCTCTGCACTACCGGAGGGAGGAGGGAGAGAGAACCGGGAGTGGGGTTGAGCCGGGAAGGAGGGAGGGGTGGGGGAAGGTGTTTTAAGATTTGAGTTTACTTCTCATTATCCTGTTTTGATTTGATTGGTATTAAATTAAAGTGATTTTGTTTCTTCCCCAAGTTGAGCCTGTCTTTTGCCCATTACCATAAGTGGTGAGTGATCCCTTGTCTCGACCCACGAGCTTTTCTTTATATTTTCTTCTCATCATCCCACCAGGGCTGGGGGAGAGGAGTGACCAAGCGGCTTTGTGGTGCTTTGTTACTGGCCAAGCTTAAACCACCACATAATCTTTCCGGCACACCAGAATCCAGGAGGCTAACGTTGCTTCAACAGACTAATCCTGGGCCTCAGGCTCATCTTACCACTGCCAAAGTGAGGTAATAATATTAATAATATATTCTGTATAGCTGTGTGCAGTGGTGCTGGCCCAATATACCAGGAGAATTGCTCTTCATTTCAGACAATGGCAAAAAAAAAAGTTTGGAAAAGTAAAAAGATCTGAACACCTGCACTGGAGTCAGAGCTCCCTTAACTACAGCAAAAAAATGGGATGCATGAAGACAGTTTCTAGGCAGCGAGAGGGGGAAAGATACAAATTCCTTGCAACTAACTTAAATTAAAGTTTTGAAAGTAGACTTTCAAAACATCTCCTAACACACACTTGTTAAGACCCCCTTTTCTATAGCACCTTATTGCCACATGCCACTTCCCATCATTCAATTACAACCACAGAGCTGGGTCAAAACCCATTATTCTGTGCACTTCACCTTAGTTATATGCTTGTAAGAGATATTGTTCAACTGTCACATAAAAGATCCAATTAAAAGCCTCAGTCAAAAGGATCTATTAAAAGGCTGCCTGAACAAATGTGCCCTGTGCTGACACCCATCACATTGTGCTGTGATTGTCTGCAGATGGAAATAGTAACAGAATTTAAAAAAAAAAAAAGAAAAAAAAAAAGAACCTCAGCATATATGCTACTGAAGGGAATTTTCAAGAAAGTTTATAATTTGCCTTTTGCTCACCTCTATCTCTGTCATGATCCGGTAAGTTCAAAAGACGGAAAAACTACATTTCATATAAAATAGATGAGTTCTGGTAGACCTAATCCATAATATCTATTTTAACTTATAAGAGAAAAATGAATAACTGAGCATTATTAGAGGGCTATGGAAGCCAGGACTGTATAAACACAATGTATAATCCTATTTCACCTGATGCCTGCTTCAGTCAAACAAAATCCATTACAATGCTGGCTTGAAATCAAAGGCAAACAGCAAACAGCTTCCCACATCCCTAAACATAAAAAACGTCTGTCAGACAAAACTGCCTTTGTGCCTGCTTTCTGACAAGCCAAGCCTCCTGAATCTATATTCCAATAATCGGCTCTTGCTTTAATGGAATTCTTGGATTCTATTTTTAGCCTGACAGAATGGAAACGATGCCTAGTTTGGAAACAAAGGCACAAAAGGCAAGGTTATCTCGGGCACAAATCTTGTACAAAGAGTAGGCTCTGCTGTCCACACCACTAGAATCTTCTTCAACTTCAGGCCTTCCAGCTTCCAGCTGAAGAAATCATTAGGCTACATTTTACAGCAATAGCTTTTATTGGCATGAAAAATAAATTGTAATACAAGTTGCATGTAGGACATGGAAAACAAATGGCTGCAAGGGGAGGAGAGAAAGAGACCCAGCTCCCACGGTTTACTGTAACAGTATGCACTGTTTCCCATATACAGAACAGACTCCCCAACAAAATAACCTGGGAAAAATCAGTCTGTGCACAAGTAACAGAATTCTGACATACCCTACAAAGTCGCTATAGTACAGAACCCAAGTGTTTCTTATCCACACTAGCCTCACGCAGAGGGACTAGAAAGGCATTACTCTCTCATCCAAAAAGATGTGCCTTGAGAGCATGGGATACCTGATGCTTTGGGGCCAAATTTCCCTGTCTATAAGGGAAGGCGGGGGGGAAGCTTAAGGAGCAGAGCTTCCCAAAGGAAGGAACAAACAAGCTTAATTTAAAAACAGAGAAGATTGGGGGGTGGAAGGGGAGAGAAAAAGGGGCAGACTTTGCCAGAAAAGGACATGCCAATATTACCGAGTTATAAAACTTAACAGTGACACCAAAGTAGCCTACAAACTGGCCATGGAATTACCTTTCACAGTACAGTTCTGTCTTCAGAATTCCTTGATACTTTCTCTTAAAAGATCACTTCCCCAAAGATTTCAATAAAACTCACAATTAATTTACAGCTGATGGCTATAAATTAAACAATAGAGAAAATGGTTCATATTTTGGATAGCTGTAATAATATACCTAGACTGCCACAAATCTCTATGAAGCCTTTTTCCTCATCCCCTATACAAAAGTATTTTTGCTTTCTTTGGCAACTAGACAATCCTTCCTGTTTTTAAGGAGTCCATTTTAAAATCTACATTTACTAGCTTAGTTAAAATGAGCCAAAACTGTAGCTTAAAAAAATTACAGTACACATAATGATGTTTACAGCTTTTTGGGAAGGTATTATGGGGGTTTTAAGCAGTGTAATTTTTACTCTCTAAACATGCTAACATTACAGTGAGTTGTGCCAGATAAAAACTTATATACATAAGATGGACAAGCAGACATCTGTTATCAGTGGATAATCTGATCATATCAGTCTTTGCTAAGGAAAGACTGTCGGCTACATAGGCACATCCCCTGCTAGTCACACAGCAAACGACACTAGGAACATCAGCTGGCTGTCCTACAGCCAAACTGGGAGGTAACAGAATAACTAGTGTATTGTCAAATGGTCTGAAGTGCTGGAGAAAGGGCTGGACAGAGAGATTAAATTCAGCATTTTTAATTTCATCACAGAATGTCATATGTGAATATACACCAAATACCAACCATCTCTATAATATTCTCTTGCTAAAGTATTAAGTACATTTTATAACATTAAGGCATTGCAAGAAACCATTATATGCTCAATAACATGACAGCAGAATAGAATTTACATGTGGATCACTTAATTTACATTTACATGCATCTCAGAGCACACAAATGGATACTGTGACCCAGGATGAAACAGCCCATCAATGCTGTTTCAAGCAGTTACCCAGAACCAGCTGCACTACAGTCTGACATAACTGTAAACATAATGATAATATTAAGTGTGCTCTTTTATACCCAAAAGTTATTCATATAAATAGGCCACAGCAAGTTAGGTTTGCTTGATTATAGAGTAAATAATCTAGGTGGGAAAGGAAAAATCACCTGTCCCTGAAAAACATAATAGTGACTTTTGGAATATTATCACTCAGAATGAACTATGTGAACTAAAAAGAATAGCTTTCCCAAAGCAGTGGTTCTGTCTGTCATAACTTGCAGCTCAGTGCTCTTAAGGAGGAAAAATTAGCAATGCAAACATTCACCGAGTCTGATTAATGAAGAGGTATCACAGTAAGAATATCTATTTTCAGAGAACATGATGCTTCCTAAGACAAAGACATTAAGTTCTCATCTGCTAGTGATCATGCTGAGAAACTAATGCTAAAACAACTACATACTGCTTTGCTATGAATATTTCCAGTATGCCTTTGTACTTTATAAACTTTTGGGTTGTGTACCCAACAGAGATGATATCTGCATTTGGCACAGAGTCTAGTCAGAACTAAATTCAGTTTAGTTGCCTTAATTCTGCTGTACAGAAAGTATAGCCTGTGTCGTGATTTAACCCCAGCCAGCAGCTGAGCACCACACAGCTGCCCACTCACTTCCCCCCCCACCCAGTGGGATGGGGGAGAAAATCGGGAAAAGAAGCAAAACCCATGGGTTGAGATAAGAACGGTTTAATAGAACAGAAAAGAAGAAACTAATAATGATAATGATAACACTAATAAAATGACAACAGCAATAATGAAAGGATTGGAATGTACAAATGATGTGCAGGGCAATTGCTCACCACCCGCCGACCGACACCCCGCCAGTCCCCGAGCGGCCATTCCCCGCCCCCACTCCCCAGTTCCTATACTAGATGGGACGTCCCATGGTATGGAATACCCCGTTGGCCAGTTTGGGTCAGGTGCCCTGGCTGTGTCCTGTGCCAACTTCTTGTGCCCCTCCAGCTTTCTCGCTGGCTGGGCATGAGAAGCTGAAAAATGCTTGACTTTAGTCTAAACACTACTCAGCAAAAACTGAAAACATCAGTGTGTTAACAACACTCTTGGCATACTGAACTCAAAACACAGCACTGTACCAGCTACTAGGAAGACAGTTAACTCTATCCCAGCTGAAACCAGGACACCTGTCACACAGATGCACAATCAAAATGGTCCATTCCCAAGCTCAACAAAATCTTTAGTACCTCCAAACGAGGTACACACACATGCAAATCAGACAGGAGTAGCTGAGGAAGAGCATGTACCAGAGCAGTTACAAGAAGATGCATTAAGGATCTTGCTGCATTAGCTTTCTGTTTTGTACTTGACGGAGACATTCCAAAAGCAGCTCCTCATAAGATGAGAAGTAAGTGCAGATTTGGCAGGTGGAGCAATCTGTGCCAATGCCCTCCTACCTAGACACAGGCATCTTGCATTGATAGCCCTGAACAAGATAAAGCAGGATTATGCCTACTTAGTTATTGGCCAGAACAAGATGCTGCAGGAAGCAACGCTGGCAACTCTGTAAATATGCCCTTCCCTCTGAGTTAGTAAGAAAAACCACATCGGTGGTACTTGCATGATTTCTTTGAGGAGGAAAGAGCTACACAGGCTTCTACAAGCAAGTGGTTATGAAGAAATTGTACCACACTATTCTCAAAAATATAGCTACAGTCTTCCCCTCTGCAAGTCAACCATACCCTCATCAAATCTTTCTAAATGTTTTCAACCAAAAGGGGTCTGACAAGGAAGCTGTGGTCAAACAGCTTCCAATAGAGGTGGAATGTCTTTGGAAGGAAAAATCAAAGATTAAAGGATCCTGGTCCATACCAGTCCAGGGACTGGATAGTTAAAATCCCCATGTATCAGCATGCTTGGGGTCACATTTTAAAAATGTAAGATTTTTGTGCAGAGACTTTCTCAGCAAACCAGAGTTATTTAGAGCTAAAAGAACAGAGGTATGAGATGTTATCATCATGGCAAAAGAAACAATCCCAATCGGGTTTACTTATGTGAATGTGGCTACTTGTCACAACAAATACATTAATCTTAAACTAACACTAAATTAAGGCATCAGAAACTAATAGCAAGCACACAGACACGTATTGGCATTTATATGCACAATTCTACTAAAAAAATTAATAATCTAGTCTATTTTAATCACATGCCAGGAGAATATGAAAAGGGAATTAAACATATCCAAATCTCATTGCTTCAGCTTATTAAACTTCACTGGCATTCTAATGTGAAATACGCCTATCATATTGAGATGCTGTCCCGTGCGATGTTTTCAAAGAACAGCAATACTTCAGCTCCTACAACAGAGTGCTATCCCTCCTGATAGCACCGCAGGGAACACATCAAGATTGCATGGCCGCCTGGGAAGTGAACAGATGTGACACCACATGAATCAGCTATTTCACTACAGTTATATGACTATCCACATTAGTGATCCTTGTCCAGCTTTGAAGATTAAAGTACAAATAAAAAACCACTCCCAAACATGCACACACACAAAGAAATCCTTTGAAATGCTTGAATTCTTTTCTATCCATGAAGACTATCTGAATTATTTACATCCCAATGCAATAAAAACCAAGCTCATAAATGATTACATTTGGAACACATACAAGGGTTCCCATCAGAGATATTTGCTAGCAGTATTTAACCTACTGGCACGAACAGGTAAATACATCATCAGTAAGTGGTGACAGGTCATGAGGGTTAATATGTTAGTCATAAATATTGGTACCAAGGTGAGGAGCTATAAAGACAAATGTGTTCTTAATATTTAGGTGTAAAAATCTGAATCTGAAAAACACTGAAAGCATTAAACGCCCTATAAAGACTACAGAATAAATTATTCAGGTGAAATAAAAGCTGAATCTGAACATGCGCTAATAAACCAAAACACAGCAGAAAGATGTGAAATGCGCAGATAAAAACATACGCAGTGAGTATGAAAGGTTAAATTTCAAACAGCACTTTTAAAAAAGAAGCATTGGTCCTGTGAAGGAATAGGAATAATGCTTCAGAGCAGGTATTATGTTTTTATAAAGCTCTGTAGAGCTGTACATTCACAGGATTTCAAAAAAATGCATTGATAAAATTACTGTATAAAAACTAAGCAAAGTGATAGCGGACTGATGTTCATTTCGCTTTTGCAAATTGAAAACTTAAATGTTAAGGGCAGTATGGAGACCGTCTGTATTGACTGAGGAGTATAATCTATGCTGTAGTAGCACATAGTCACCACAGGCATGTCGTTAGCCTGACTGCACAGTTTAAAATCAATAGAAGTCTGTCTTCTTTCAAAAGAAGACAGAAAAGAAGAAAGCAAAACAGGAAATCAAGTTACAAGAATTGACACTCCAATAGGGAAAAGCACTTCAAGGTGCTAAGAGAAAAACAATCACATGACTTTAACCAGAAAGCACCTAACTGATTTATATTCACCCATACAATAGTTACTTTGTTAGACCTCTGAGTCTAAAGTCCAACCATCTAGAAAGAAGTGTAAAAACCATTGCTTTCAACAGTGTATCCATATGGCCTGTGTAGATGCATTTGGGAGAAGCTGCCAGGAACAGCTCATCGGGGAGCAGGATGACACAGAAAGGCTCGGCTCTGCTTTTTCTTAAGCACTCTGAAGAAGATAAACCTCTTTGGTTAACTTTAGGAGCATTTAGAGTTCCAAAGAGAAATGTAGACAGAGTCTGTTTTCAAATCTTTCTCCTTCTACTACACGCCTTTACAGAAAGAAATACAATCAACTCCCGAAGGGAAGAAATGCAGTTATTGAACATCCATCAGGTTTTTTGAAGTAATCCTACTTACAGTACAAAGGAGTCTGCCCAACTCCTTGTGTACAACTGGAAAAGTTTGCTGGATTCAACCCATAAAAACGTGAAAGCTGAGATCTGTCATTTCTGAGAATGAATGCAAGGCAGCAGCTTAGCTTGTCATTGCAGCAAATGCAGTTAGGTAAAACAATCTGAGAAAGAGACAGAGAAGGAAGTACCCATATTAAATCACAGCTCTAAGAAGGCTATGATTATGTCTTTAGAGAGTCTAAATTTAGACTGCAGTGGGCATGCCCCTCAGCATTAAGAACTGTGTAAAGGGAATAAATGTAAATAGTGAAAAACAAAGCAAACCATTCTCTCAATTTTCTCCCATTCCTTTCTTGCTCCATTTTAATAAAGCCAAAGCAAAAATTTACATATGACCCATGACACTAATGCTCAGCAGGAGTCAAATGGAGATCTTATTGTATTTATCTACATATAAATGAGAGACTGCTGATTCTACTATGGCTTGAAAGAACAGAATATTTGCAAGCAGAAGTATAACAGATGCTTGTTAAAACAAAGATTAGGCATCCTTCATGACAGTAAGCATAGAAGTAATTTAGAGATGGGAATGAAAATAAAGTCATAATACCTAGGGATCTTTCTTCCTTAGGAGCCTTCAGCATTTTTATTTTTAAGATTTTTACATGTCATAGCAATGCAGTAGCCTTCACACTGCATTCTTGAATAACACTGTACACCTGTCTTCGTATTTGCAAATGTACAACAGGTTACCAAAGCCCATCAATTCTGAACCACTGTCAGCCAGGAACATAGACAGAGGATGTATTAGTACCCACCCACCTTGAAACCTGAATGAACTCCAGATCCAAAAAGGACACAGCCACTCACAGCTCCTAATCCAGAAACAAAAGTATGCAAGCCACTCTTTTTGCTCAGCTATATTGGTCTTAAGCTGCTGTACTTAAACTTCTTTTGAAGCGCATTTTACATCCTTTAAAATAATCAAATGTGAAACAGCTCATGTCTTTCCAAAATCATAATTTTTAAGCAAGTCAGTCAAGGCTACGGAACATGTATAACTGAACAGGAAAATCTATGTTGATTCACTATCTTCCTTAGACCTACACTTGCACCTTGTTAATGAATTATTGTGAGATCAGTTTTCCATGTGGGGAAGTACTTATTTCATTTGAGTTTGGCAGTGTTTTCATTCAAGTCAGAGAACACAGGACAGAAGAGAACTCAGAAACATTCAAAAAACCAATCCCTCACTATTTTCAAATCAGTTCAATATCCAACTATTAGTAGTTACATTTAAATGATGTTTCTTGCCTTGATGATGACATTAGTCAAGGCAGGGTCAGATGTCTTACTGGAGAAACACAACATCTACTGCTTCTCTTCTATCTCCGAAGTCCATCATTCTGTTAAAGGAGATACTAGATTGGATGGATGTGATTGTTTTTTTACAAATCTACATGTTCTCTCTTATTTAAAATTGCCCACATTTCCAGAAAACTACTGGAACGTATAAATAAGCTGCTAACTGGCCTATAATTTCCCAGGTCCTCCATCTTACCCTCTTCATAACACGTGTGCCTGCTTGTTTTCTACTCTTTCCAGCTTCCATATGCTTCTGTCCAGCTTTGAAGATCAAAGAGTTTATGACTTATCACAGCTGATCCTTTACTATCTTTCCTAGGGAAAACGAGGACACAATTCCTTTAAAGAGCTGTCAACTTCCTTGAACTCTTTTCTCCCTTACATAAGTTTTAATATCTACATATTTTTACTCTGCATACGGGAACTTTAGGTCCTATATCAGCTCATGTTCAGGAACTTAAAAAAAACATAGAAGGCTTTTGAAAACACTTTCAGAATATTTTTCATAATTTTCTTTTCAAATAATGCAGCTTAAATAAGTTGATTTTCCTGTTGCCAGTAATCACTTCCATTAGATATTATGCCTTGACCAGCATGTTGGACTAGATGACCTCCTGAGGTTCTCTTACAGCTTGAATTATCCTATGGTACTGTGAACTAGGAATCTATTTCAGCAAAGTCAAGCATGCCAATAAACAGTCATTTTAAAAATGAGAAACTTTTCACTTTCATTTTAGCATCTTTTACTTCTCCACTTAAACTCCTGTGCAACATAAATCAGAAACTTGCTACAAAATGAGTGGTCTTTTATAACATGTCTGGCTTAAAATTAAAACATAAACTTGAACCCAATACACTTTTGGGGAAGCAAAAAATAATGCCCTACTCCTTCAATAGTTACGTGGGGTTTTTTTTACAACAGAGAATAGATCTTGCCTGTAGAAATAAAAAAATCACAGTGCTAGCACACCAAGGCTTTAAACCAATTGTTAAGCAATTTAGTGGGCAATAATGAAGTAACAGGGGAAGACTTTTTCTGCACAACACTTCTGAACAACCTGACACCATACTTAAAAAAATTAATAGATAGGAAGTTTTCAGACACAACTCTTCCGTTAAATCATACAAATTAAGAACTTCAGTTTGGCTCTTCACAGACTCCTATTCTTTTTGATGAAACTTTGTTACACAACCTTTGGAAATCCTATACACCAACCAGCTGCTAAAATCACATCGTTTTTCTGGTAAATGAAAGGCAACAGCAGCATGGCATTGTTTCCATGAAGGCTCAAAGGCTCTAAGACTGGAATTAATATGGTTCTTTGGAAAAACAAAACAGAAAAAAAATTTACAAAACTTAAAAACAGAGGCAAAATGAACTTACAGTGTTGGCAAGTTCTAAGTAGCTTCCTCCAACAGAGTTGCTAAAATTCGAGGCCTGAACTAGAAGTCTTTGCAGAGCAGCCTGTTGAGTCACATTGCTTCCACCATACTCCAACACCTTTTGTAGTGTAAAATGACTCTGGAGGTCTGGACTCTGAAGGTCTCTTGCTCCTGAATCATACTCCCAGCTTTCTCTGGCTCCTGATAAGGCACCTAAAATGCAGAAATGGAAAAACATTCTAGTATGGACTGTGTGTAAAGAACACATAGAATCACAGAATATCTCAGGTTGGAAGAGACCCGTAAGGATCATCGAGTCCAACTCCCTGCTCCCTGCAGGACTACCTAAAACTAGACCATAGGACTAAGAGCATCATCCAGACGCTCCTTGCACTCGGACAGGCTCGGTGCAGTGACCGCTTCCCCGGGGAGCTGTTCCAGTGACAGACCACCCTCTCAGTGAAGAACCTTTTCCTAATGACCAATCTGAATTCCCCTGATGCAGCTTCATTCCATCTCCTCGTATCCTATCGCTGGTCGCCAGAGAGGGGAGATCAGCACCTCCCTTCTGCTGCCCCCCCCCCCCCCCCCGCCCCGGCGTTGAGGACGTTGTAGACTGTGATGAGGTCACCCCTCAGGCTTCTCTTCTCCAGGCTGAACAAGCCAGGTGACCTCAGCCGCTCCTCCTGTCTTGCCCTCGAGGCCTCTCTCCATCTTGGTCGCCCTCCTCTGGACACTGATAATCTTAATGTCCTTCTGATATTGCAGCGCCCCAAACTGCACACAGGAGTCGAGGTGGGGCCGCCCCAGTGCAGTGTAGAGTGGGACAATCACCTCCCTCGACCGGCTGGCTGGACTGTGCTTGATGCACCCCAGGACACAGTCGGCCCTTTTGCCTGCCATCGCACACTGTTGACACATGAATAAGCTTGCTTGTCTTTCCAGAAAGAAAAAAAAGCAAACAGGTCCACCACCATTACTCCTCATCCTGCACATGCTGACAATGCCAGAAAAAAAAAGTAGTAACATTTTCAATGCACAGATGATTCACTAAATTACAAGATCCAGAAGGAAAAATAAAAGCATTTGCATGCATTATTTGGTATAGAGTAAAACCAGCATAATTTACAATAGCTAAGGACCACTGAATAAGCGTCATTTATTGTGTTCAGATTGAAAAGCAGCACTGATCAGAGAACAAAAGAGGAAAACCATAATTCAACTCTTTTTATTTATTGAATACCAACACAATAAGTGAATCTTCTAGCAGTATAGTTCATCACTTTTTATGTCAGCACTGCCTTTCTTATTTTCTCAGGATTGCTTGTTTCAGTTCAAGTTTTAGAGACACATCAATCACAAGGTGTTTCATTACAAATCAGTGCAAGAATATGATCATGTAGCTAGTGGCAAACAATGAACACTTCAGAGAAAATTTCTGTACTGTGAGGCTGTAGGGTTGCTGTTGCTCCGTATACAATCCTTCCAATTCTCTACAGCCAGGGACAGGCTGAAACCCTAAAACAAATTTAACAAAATGTTCTTATTTTATCGGTAACTACTTCATCCCTGGGCACTTCTACTTCCCATACAACTGTCCCACTCCTTTTAAAATATTGTTATGTTTTAGGCTCAACAATTTCCTATGGCAAAACATTCCACAGTAGATATTAGATTATTTAATAACCCTGGGCAGCACTGTAAAATTTCATATGTAGCATAATGAAGATTAAAAACAATTAAGTGACTTGTCCAAGCACACATTCTAAGTTAATAGAAAAATCAGAACAGAACCCAGAGCTACAGACCAGAGCAAAACTCTAAATCCACCATGCAATCATCAAACTGCAAGTAATTGTCTGTAATGCCATCATATTAGTTTGACAGTTTTTCCTCTTTATGAACTAGTTCTCTCTCTCAAATATTCATTACCATTCTAAGTGAGCATTTACTAATCAGTGGTTATTACTTATTCAGTACAATGCCAGGGAGAAACAATAAACTATGTAATGAACAATTAGGAGAATGCCTCCCCCTTGCCAAGAAAGTTTAAGCTGCAAAAGTGAAAATAGAAAACCAGCCAGAAGGGAAGCAAGACAGCAACTAAACTGTAGGTTTAGGTCAACACCCTAACACCCTGTAAAGCAGTTATGCATGATAAACCAACTTAGGAAACTCAGAGATAGTTCCCCTGCCTTACCGTAATGACAATATGCCAGTCTTTAAACATGTAAGTAGAAAATAACACAAGACAAAAAAAGAATGACATTTTATACTAATATAATTAACATGATTCATTACCACAGGTAACGATTAAAGATTAATTCAATTACTTTTACACCAAGAGCATGCACCATCGTACTTAACCTAGCTACATGCTACAAGCTCTCCGACAGAGCTGAACTAAGACACTGCTAGCAGCAGTATTTTACATCGTGTGCAGCGTACTACGACTATTGACTATGCGCAGTGTTAGGTATCTCTGCCCTCTTGTGGCTACAGTACACCGTACAGAAAAAAAAAAAAAAAAAAAAAAAAAAAAAAAGAAAAAAAAGGCAGCAGCCCACAGAGCTGAGCAGCAGAAACGTCTCAGGAGCCTGAGGGAGACAGGGGATCAGTTCTGCTCTCTCCCCGGCTTCAGAAGAGTACGGGGAACAACTCTATTGGCACAACCATAGCCACAGAATTAGGAGAGCTGGTTATGTTAGATTGATACTCCTCCTCTGTAAAACAGAGCTAAATATGGCACATATTTCAACAGAGCACGTGCACTAGATTTCTACTACTCAAGCAACATTGTTCTGCAGAAGAGCTTTCACATTCATTCAATTAACAACAGTAGCTTTGTTGAAGACCCAAGTGGCCTTCATAGATTGCACCATCTGCTATCAGATTGGAAGCACAACATTCAGCTGGCTCAGAAGTCACCTGTCAGTCACAGATGGATCCAGGAAAGATTGATTTTTTATGACTGTGTTGTGACTGTATTTTTAACCCAAGTTTTCTTAAAAGTTCAACTCTGTACTCCTAATTTAAAACATACTAAAAATTCAAGGAGAGATGACTGTTACAAAGGAAGGCATTTCCAGTATTTTATTTTGGGCTTAACCCCAATCTCTAAATTTGCCCACTATTTTCCCAACAGATTCAAAAACTCGGGCTGTTAAGATGCTGTCCTCGTGGGTCATGCACCTTTCAAGTCTTAGCTCTGCAGGGAAACTGTGGAGGTGTCAAAACTGAGATTTCAGTTGTAACTGAAAATTCAGTCAGGAATTAACATACAACTCTTTTATGTTGCTGTAATTAACACACAACTCTTGCTTTTACAGCAGTAATCAGAAACAAGGAATCATTAGGTATGATGGCCAAAAGCTCATAGCTGACCTGGTAACTAGGAATCTGTAGTTCCTAAATCTGTGTTTAAGAATTAGTCTTTACAGAACTACACACATCCCATAGTAGTTTTCCCTGTTGCTCTACACTTCCTTACAATCGTATGAAACATGAAATTTCTGTATTAAATGAAAGAAAATTATTATCATGAAAATTCCCAGGTAATAAGCATGCTGGAAAATTGATGACTAAGCAGAAAAAAATATTAGTTGCACAATATTATATCAGCCAAGTAATATTAAAGCATGTAATTGTTTTCAAATTATATAAGTAACATTCCAATTCCAGAGTAAGAGAACTGAACCAATCCTTTTTGGAATGAATAGATACATGAGACTTCTCTGAAAGTATAAAAGCTTCTGATTCTACACAAGCTTCTACACAAGTATTCCTTTAATTGCCTTCCTAGCACTACTACTACTTGCCTGTCTTGACCTGTAATTAATTTTGGGTGAAATTCATGTTATAGCAAACATTCAGTACCTAACAGGAACTTTTTGTTTCTAGCCTTTTGCAGAGTAGATGAGTGGAGCATCTGAGTGTACGTGGATCCATTAGTACTAGTCAGGTCAATAACAGCAGGACAACCTAGATCTTGTCTGAAACATTTATTTAAAGATTTTGTCTTCTGCGGGTTTTCCTGTTCATTTAGTTAGCCCCAGCTCTTACTTATTTCCTTACAATTTACAGTTATTTAACCTTTGACATATGATGTCACGTTTAAGAAAAACAAAGGACAGGTTAGTTTGATGACACATACACATACAAGATTCCATAATCACAGATAAAATTTCAATTTGTGAATTGTACCAAAGCTGTTTAAAGTAACTTTAATCAATTCCCTTGACAAATATCACTATGATAGGACACCTTGACCATCTGCATTGAGACTTCTTGACAGCTTAATCTTCCTTTATCACCTGCAAAGCTCTCAGTAACAGCACAGAGGTCTGTGTTCTGGTACTGGTGTCACCCTACCATGCTGACCTGAAAGAAAATGGCATTTCATCTTCTCTACTAGCAGTTAACCTTCTGCCTAGAAGGCTTGTATTCTGCAATGGAGAAGCAGGTGCCTACCATAACTACAAGTCTACCCATACAGCCAGGCTTTCTGGTTTGGTAAAGGTTAACTTCACCGGGCTATGCTGATGGACCAAGCATTATGTGTTTTCACCTTTGCTCATAGAGTAGGAAAGATAACCCATCAAGATGGCAGGGTGCTGAAGATGTATTAGCTGCTGAAAGGATCTAGGATATCAGGAAAAGTGAGTACTATAAGATTAGCCCTGCATCAGCTTCTCAAATGAGTCTGGCTTAAGAATGGCAGACATGAAGGCAGTTGACAATGTAATACACTATCAGCACAACCAGCCTCTAGGTCACGTAGCTACACCTCACACAATGAGGAGAGTCTTAACAGCAGAGACCTGAAACCTGATCACTGTTTTCCCTAATGCAACAGTGACATTTAGCTTCTTAAACTTATTTGAGGAACTCCCGATGTTTAACACAGAGTATGATTTATATGTGCACTGGGCACAGCTTACAGCTTCTGGGAGAAATTTTGTCCTAGAATAGGATGATTTTACTGCTGAGTGGGCAGCATCAAGTCCTCTCAGTTCAGTGTTAGCCTCTGGTCTCAAAACCTGTTTCAATCAGCCATGATTTTGTAATCAGAAGTTGCATAATTACTTTAAAACATTTTCTTCATGCCTTACTACTTGTATACAACAATTCCTGCAGATACGGTCCACCTGATTATACCATCTCATTTCACACACCAGATCACTCAATAGGCATAACAGGTTATAGATTTAGGCAATCAGTGACTTTGCAGTTTCCTCAGTCGAGCCAGACAGTTCCTCTCTTTTCCACTTCTATTTTGTTCAACATTCAAAATTCAGATTCTGACTACCGGAAGACAATCCTTCTGTATTCCAAAAGCTTTATCTTACCAGAAGAATGGCTATTTTTCAGCTTTTTTTTTTTTTTTTGCTAATCTTTCATTCAACAGTTAAAATGTGACAACCTATCAAAAACAGTGGGAATTTTGAACACTTATTCTATTATTCAATGAAGGCAACAGGGAGATTTGCAAAAAGCACTAGTCATGTCAAAGCTCCCTACTAACTTCAGTAAAAATGGTTTTGGAGGTAAAAGCACCATGGACCGAAGGGAAAAACATACAAAACTAACAAAGAATGGTTATTTTGCACTTAGTAGTCAGCTGAATAAGTTGTCCAGGAGTAGGCCTAGCTATAATAAATGGAGGGTAGGCCAGGAAACCAAGAGGAATGCAGAATAAGTCTTCAGACATTCAGCTCCCATAAGCTGATGCAAAAATTACAAGGGCCAACTTTAAAGAAAATTTAGAAGCTGAAGAGAGCTCTGATTGCTCAAGCAACGTATGAAGTACAGTAAATCATAACAACTGGAAAGAAGCTATGCTCCAAAGAAGGATCAACTTTATACTAAGCCAACCTGACGAGAGTAGTGAAAATTATAAAGTTGTATTTAGAGCTTATCAAAACTATTTCCATTGTTTTCTACATAATATCACATGTCTCTGTAAAACCAATGTTCTCCATAACACATTAGAAAACAAGTGTTTTCTCTCACATCCTGCTGCCTGGGACACTTTTCCTGGAAAAGTTATAGGAAACTAATGAGGAAGCAGGGACAGCTTTTTTGTTCACAAAAACCTTCTGGTAGAACTGCTTATGTCTGGAATAGAACCTACTTAAAACCACAAGATAACCACAAGAAGCTCCATGCAAGGCATGAAACCACTCCCATACAGGAATCAAAGACCAAAGGCTCCAGCTTCACTGACCATGGTTACCACCTGCTACATGCCTGAAGCCTGTCAGCTAGAGTAACTCTTTCCTATTTAACACAGAACACACTTTAAAACCTATTTATTATTTTGCATCAGATGACAAAAGAGTATGACAGACAGCATGGCAACAGAGTGATGATAATAACTGATCCTCACATACAAAGGTGGGTAAGAATGTTTATTTAAAAATACAGAAAGCTGTCTGTTAAACATCTATTACAAGTTCTGGGAGAATTCAGAATAAAAGAGGTTTGGGGATTTTTTTTGTAAAAAAAAGTGTGCGGAGACATAATTTTTAAATGCATTCTCAACTCAGCATTCAGTCCTAGAGAAGGTTCTCATCAGATTTGCAACTCTTCTCCAGTGACCTAGAAGGAATTAATTTGCTATGGGAGAAGCAGTTATGGGAAATGATGAATCTTCAAGACAAGGGTCTGTGGGATCACTATCTAGGTCTTGGTCCTCCCACCATACCCTTATACGGTTTGATGAACACTGCGTAGAAGATACTGTGCTGGGCTATGTTATTTCAGCCGTTTCCTCATTAGGATTGGAAGTGAGGATAACAAGCTCTACAGGAAGAAAGCTACAGCTACACCCCTGACTAAGGCAACTTACTCCATGGGAAAAATCTGTTTCATGAAATTAGATCTAAGAGGAAAATTGAACCAAATCAATCATTTTTGCTCTAAAGAATAAAAGCATTGGACTTCTCAGAAAAATGCATGTGACATCTTTGATAATTTTTGTTTAGATTTAGTGTTTTCTAAACCCCCCAAAGAACAAAAAGCTTCAGAACACTTCAATATTATGCCAAGACAAGAAAGTATACTTTGAAAGAATATGACCAGCATTCTATAGGCCTTTAATAGTACTAGTAAAGTACTAGGAACTTTACTAGTACTAGGAACATACAATACAATGCACATGCTTGATAGCATTACAGAGATCACAGAAATACTCCTCAGTACCAAACAAATGACCTAACAGAGCATAATGTTTTTGGCATGAAAATATGACAAAGAATAAATGGAAAGAGAAGCCAAGATTTCATTCAAAGAGTAAAATTCTTTGCCTTTGAGAACATATAAAACTAATACAACAGACAAGAATTCTCTTGTAGACATAATTCCATAAAATAAATCTTCACCAATTATGTTTCTCAGTGGCCACTGAAGGCTCATGCACAGTTTTAGGTGTGTATCGTAAGTGTAGCATGTACACCAAGTGCAGTCAGCTCACGCTTCATTTCCCCTGTGTCCCTGAACTACAGTTACAACATTTTCACTTTCTACTGGTATGTTTCTTAAAATCATCACAAAACCTGAACCGTATTTCAGGTTCACTGAAGTATTCTCAATATCGATACATTCAGAATTCAGGAATTGTGGCATTTTGTGCTGCCAGACTCGCTATAGGGTATAACTATAGAGTAAAACTGGTAAATACTTAAATGCAACTTTAAAGAAATTAGAACAGTTTGCAACTTAACCAGCACTCTCACTTGCTAAACGTTGTGGTTTAAGCCCAGCCAGCAACTAAGCCCCACACAGCCACTCGCTCACTCCCCCCATGGCAGGGTGGGGGAAAGAATCAGAAGGGTAAAAGTGAGGAAACTCGTGGGCTGACATAAAGACAGTTTAACAGGTAAAGCAAAAGCCACACACACAAGCAAAGCACGACAAGGAATTCATTCACCACTTCCCACCGGCAGGCAGGTGTTCAGCCACCTCCAGGGAAGCAGGGCTCCATCACTTGTAATGGTCACTTGGGAAGACAAACGCCATCATTCCGAATGTCCGTCCCCCGCTTCCTCCTTCTTCTCCCAGCTCTATTTGCTGAGCATGACACCATATGGAGTGGAATATCCCTGTGGTCAGCTGCGGTCAGCTGTCCCGGCCGTGTCCCCCCCCCAACTCCTTGTGCCCCCCCAGCCTGCTGGCTGGTGGGGTGGGGTGAGAAGCAGAAAAGGCCTGGACTCTGTGTGAGCACTGCTCAGCAGTCACGACAACAGCCCTGTGCTATCAACACTGTTCTCGGCACAAACCCAAAACAGAGCCCCATACCAGCTACTATGAAGAAATTAACTATCCCAGCTGAAACCAGGACACTAAAGCAATGCTAACATCTCTTTTTTTAGGCTTTTGTGTTTTGATTTTTTACACTCCATGACATATTTTTCTAAACAGATTTTTACCCAGTATAAAAACTACTTAAAATCTTAAGAAAAATAAACTGAATGCCTACAGAAAAATTGGACAGATAAAAGAATGAGCTTGCCGAGAACAAAATCATGAAGTAGACAATCAAGGTTTGTATCAGGTAACTCATTCCTTATAAAGTCTTGAGAAAGCGAAACATTTAGTGAAGTGTCTCGTGAAAGAAAAAGTTCTTCTCATTACAATTTCCCAGTCATGAAACACAACTTTGTGGATGAAGAAGCTGGGCTTCTTAAACCAGTAGCCTAAGCCATGCATATTATCAAATGCTTGTGGAATTTCCGTCAAATGACCTTCCTCAAATTTATTTCAATTACTGTAGACATGCACGTGTGTAAACTATTGTGGTTTCAGTATTTGCCAGCTGACTGGCATTGGCCATACAGGAAATGATGAAACAGAAAACAAAAAGCAGCACACTATCCATGACACCTTCATACACCTGTCCTTGAATCTGAAATGATTTAAGATTATCATTGAGACACAACAACTATTTCCTCTATTCAGACACAAGAAATGGAAGATGAGAAAGACTTATCAACAGTCTAGAAACCCAGGTCCCCTAGAACCCAGTGTTGTTTAATTACCAAACTAAATTTTGGCAGAACACTGATGACTAACAACTGCATTGTACTCAGGAACTCAATCTAATATTTCATTTGAAGTCTATAGTAAGGGACACAATAATCCTTTTTTCCCTGGAAATTAATGATCGCTAGTACAACGGGGTATATAAGGAAAGGAGGAAAAAATAAGGAAAAAGGGCACACAAAACCTGAAATGATACAGAGGCTAGGTGAAGTTCCAACATACCTTCCAAGTACAGTATTTGTACTGTATGCACTGTACTTTTGAAAAAAGTTATTTTCCCTCATATGGCAATTTTCTCTATATATGAACAACCACCTTCCCCTCTGGATTATCTTCCACTCAAGTCAATCTCAGTTTGGATCTGACTTCAATTTGTGAGTACCAAAGCAAACAAACAAAACAGCCTGAGTTTGTTGTCTGTCATTGTCATTTTGTAATGATTTTTCAGCCTCAACTGGCCTGCCTCTCAAGCTTACCAATAAGTTTAATCTGAAGCTGAATTTCTACTATTCCTTTGACTAATTCTCACGCTTGATCCACAAAGTAAATAAATTATCATATCAAATTTTCAAGGGACTTACTTTCAGTAAAGAGAACAGAGGAGTTGGCTATGAATTAATTACTAACTACTAACCTACAGCTGAAGAATGCTTATGGACCCTGGTATTCATAACTATTTATCTAGAATATGAAATCAGATCAGTAAGTACATGCAGCTTTCAGTGGGACAGGAAACCATTCACCTTTCTAAAGAAAGGATTTATTCATAAACAGTACAATTTCTTGTTCATCCTCAAAAACAGTGGGTACTAGAAATATATTTTTTATCATGGGGAAAATGGCAATTTGCTCATTACCTGTAAAGAGCTAGACAAATCTATACAACATACAATATAAATAATTCTAATTCTAGTTTCTATATAAGACATATAAAACTATGTAACACTGACAAACCTGACAGTAGCCACAACTGTTCAGGCGACTTCCTGCCTTAAATCATGAGGTGTAGTTCTGTTGTATTATAGGCTCTCATTCACCAAGCAATCCACTTCCCTCACTCACTAGATGATTCACACAGATTTATTGTACCCATCATGGCTTTTGGTCTCCATAACTGGAAATAGGACCCACAGATCTCATCAGTAACTGACATTCTTCCTGTATTTCCTACTGAAATGATGTATTAAAGAGTCAGGTAGCATATGGTCACTGCAAGATTCCAGCAACATTTTCAAAAGTGATTTATTCATTTTTATTGTATTTTAAACAATGTCAGAAGAAACATTAACAGAGTTCACATTCCATTTCACTTATAGAAAAATTACTGGTTATTACTTGCAAATTATTGTTAAAGCTCCCATTGACAGTAATAGTGTAGGGTAAGAACTACAATACATTATAATAGCTTTCAGTTGCTGATATCCAAGCAGCAAAAAGCATCACTCTAATAACTTGCAAAATGTCTTTATTCATGCAATTGAATAAAAGATTAAACTTTTAAATCTGTACACTCATTTGATTGTCAAGGTCATAGATAGGGATGCAGGTTTGGCTTACTGAGCACATGTATGACTGGGTATTAATAAACCTGAGTCTTGTACCTTGACTAAAATAGTCAGCTGGTTTCCTTACTTCTCCATCCCCCCTGGAAACACAGGAGTGGAAACATTTATTGGGCAAAACTATTAGAATAAAAAATGATGGGTGAGATGAAGTTCAATAGTAATTTAGATGTAATTTTTCTTAGGACCTTTTTTCCAGTTATTTTCTTTATAATGAAATGCAAAAATTATAGGTAGCAAGTATAATCTTTTATTTATATATATGCATATGTTTTTGCATTCTTTGTTAAGAAATTATGAACAGCCACAAGAAAAGCCTGCACAAAATGCTGTCTGACTGCTAATCCCTGCACAATTACACACCATTACAGAAGTTGGATTCCTTTGCTCCAGATCACAAGGACTCCTGCTACTCAGTGACAGTCAAATGAATTTTGAAATTTTTTAATTTATGCACCCCACATGGATAGATGATAACAGCTTTCAAGGATTATCTGCAGCTGACACATTACGTAGAAATTAGCCTTGAAAAAAGCCCTGTATACTATCTTTGAAAATAATGTTTATTAAAAACAGTGTTCTTTTTCTGAAAGAAAAAAAAAAAAAAAGATACACAAAAAAAAGAATATCCACCAAGTTTATATGTTTGATGATGTCTTCTGTCTTAAACAATGTTTAGAAAGCAATAGCAAACAGTCAATACAACACAGTCAACTCTGATTACTAGTGAGTGCATACATGAGACCCCAAAGACAGGAAAGGCATGGAAGCAAATGCAAATTGTAATTCAAGCTTGACTGCAAGTATAATTCCTCAGCTCTCATTATGTTCATACTCTGTGCAGTGTTTATATCACAGAAATACATTACAGTGGTGTTTCCTTGACTCTTTAAAAAAAAAAAAAAAAAAAAAAAGATCTGTAGAACATCTTGAACAGTGCTGCCACAATGGTTTTCTTTTACAACCAAATAAAAAACAGTTGCATTCTAAAGGCTCATTATTATTATTTCCTACCACCCTGTTTTTTATTCACATGGGGAAGCATCTCCATATGTTCTCTAATTATTAAAAAGTCTTACAGAATCTGCAAGAGTCAAGGCAGGACAAGTACAAAAAAATTAATTCCCCATAGGTTTAAAAACACAGTACAGTAAAATAGTCAGGCTTCATCAGCACAGAGCAAAATATACCAAGGCAGGAAATTCAAAGGTCTTCTGGACTTAACTTTTGAAAAAAAAGTTATGAAAAGAAATATGAATTCACTCACCAACTTTAAAAATGCATTACATTACTCTTGTACAGCTAACAGGAATTGGAAAATAGAAGAAAACAGTACGGATTGAATTGTATGCACTAACAATTTTGAATGTTCATGTATGACTTTTTTGGCAGCAATTAATAAGGATTTCTTTGTGGGATACATTTTGAGACTAATGCAGACCTTCCTCTGGTAAAGCTTAGGACCTGTCTTTAGCCTTGATTATTACAAACCATAATTATTAGGCTGGTCTGTCTAAGAAAGAAGATTTTAAAACCCAAGTTGCTAGAAATCTGGTCAGCAAACAGGGAAACTTTGTACAGCAGTCTGAGGGCAGAAGAGTTTTCTGTTTTGCCGGAAAATACAACACTGGCAGCATTGAAAAAACAGGCAACAGAGGCAGAAGATAATTTTATGAGCTAGGGAACACACACCATCATTAACCCAGTAAAAAAAGATATTAGGCATCATCTTGGTTCTTAACTGTTGTCTGATATAGCTCCTGAAAGAGATTCATGGGCTGGAAATACAATTGAGCCCAAGGATGATGAAGATACAGTACACACAGTGATGGAGAAATGGGCATAGACGCTACGGAATTAATCGTCTTGCAATTCAAAAATATATATGAAAGAAGGATAAACAGAGGAAATGTTAACAACAAAATACCTCTATGACAAAATATGACTGAAGCAGTAAAAGAGATGAGATGGAGAATAAACAGAGCTATGAAACAGATTTGCTATGCCAAGCCAAAAGCCAATGAGCATGAGATGATGGGATGGTGAGGGAGAAGTGCAGTCAATCTAAAAAGCAAGAGGATAAGGAAATCACCAAGGATACAAAACAAACAAGGAAAATTTGAATGGCTGAGATGACCAGCCAAAAATACATGCAGAGTTACTAGGAGAGAGAATAACATGCTAAACCCACCCACCCCCAATAAATAAATAAATAAACAAACCCCCAAACACAAAACCAAACCCCAAACCCAACACATGCCAAATTTTACATTCTAGCAGACTGACTGCTGAAAAAATAAAGACAGGTGTGACTGACCAGTAAACCCCTACCATGGAAGAAGGCTCAGAGGAGATGGGCCAGGGTAACGTGCCGATGAAGCTCAGGGAATAATGCAGGGTTTTACTGATCACAGCTGTTTGCAAAGAAGCCGACTTGATCTCAACACCACGCTGACCTGAGGGTGGTCTTTGCTTTAGGTAAACAGCTATCAACAGCTGAGTCAATCAGTGGTGTGTTTCTCCCCAGTTCATTAAAAGAGTGTGAATGTCTCCCTGAGTTAGCCAGGCCAACATGGGGGAGGTGTATACGTGGCTCAGCCCAACATAAAGACTATAAAAACATGAACAACTAACAAAACAATTTCAAACAGAGCAATGGGCTTGAGTTGCCTTCAACCCACATATGTCCTCCCAGCGAGACTGGGGATGCCCTGTGTCATGATGGTGGGCATATTAGAGAGACACTGGGAATCACGTTGGTACTGTGATTGAACTGTCTATTGCAATTGCTATATTCTGCTATGAGTAACTTATATTTGTATTGTGTTTTCAGTGTATTTTGTATCACTTCACTAAATCAGAAATCCCGTGTAACAGCAACTATCTTCAGATAAGTAAATCTGATGTTGAACAGCACACCCGACACACTTGGAATATCTCAAAGAACCTGGTCAGAGAGAACTGGACTCTGACAACAGGTCAGTTCCATGAGGAGCCAAAACACGGACAAGCAAGCTCTCGAGGAAGACGCATGAAGTATATTTGACTGTAAAAAAATATTCCTAACTTAATTTATGACAAATGCAAAGAAAGACTGTTGGGATGACTAATGAAGAATCTTTCATTAAAAAAGTATTTTAAAAAAAGTCTAGGCTCATGTAGTCTAAATGAAAGGTTGAGGGGACACAGCTCTAAATACAATCAGAGGCTGATGGCCACCTTCTGAAGCATGGATGTAGGTCAATTCCAGATCATGGGCCAGCAGTCATGTTCAGCTAGTATGCAGCTGCTCTAGGGAGCTAGAGCGTTGACAACATCCCCAGCTTTTTCCATAGTACCTTGCATTTTAGGAATTTTGACCACAGAAGTTGTGTCCTCTGCTCTCTTGCATCTGCTACAGGGTGAAAGGAAGCATTTTGTAGGTGTTAACATTTCTGATCTAATGCCGATTGATCACAGTGCTATCAAGGACTGGACTCAATGACACAGACATTCCCTCCCTACCTCCCATGTTTCTGTAGATGGCATAGCAAGGATGTTTGGGTTTGGGGTTTTTTTTCTGGGTGGAGGGAGGGCAAAAGGAAAGGAGAATTTTTGTATTCTCTAAATCACAAGGCACTTCCAGCACTCAAGATCTTGAACTAAGTGGAATGATTTTCAAAGCATCCAAGAAACATCCATATTCCTACAGTATATCACATCTGAAAGACAAAAGACTAAGGTTATCTCTCTCCTCTTTTTTAGTATTTCTACCTACGTACCTGTCTGGGCGTTAGAGGCAACAAAATTGCTCACTGGATCTTCAGCCACCAGCTGAGCTCTGCAGATCTTGTCCTTTCAAGAAAAATAGTTGTCTTGTGCAACTTTTCGAGGAGGTTTTTCGAAGAGGATGTTCTGCACACATTCTAGTCTACATACCAATGACCAGATTGCATCAGTTACAACGGCACTCTAATATATGAAAAAATTATGCCACAGCATATTCACAAAGCCCTTTAGGGGAAGTCCTGATGCCAGTAAAATTGGTAACAAAACCCCTGGCATTTATCCTTTGTTAAATTACACCAACAGGATATTTAAAAGTCATACCTACCTAAACTGTTATTGCTGCTAGCTGGCCAGGAAGCTATCCTATCCCTTAACTTTTTCTTTTTACAAGAGTCATCCGATTTCACAGAAAGCTCCACTTCCTCCTTCCTGATTTCTCGTACCAGTTCCATGCGGCACTGACTAAAATCCTGGAAGGAAATTTTTCCATTTTCATCTGCTCCCAGCTGGTGCATGATCTCCGCGACCGACTCCTCCATATTCAGCTGGCGGCACACCATCAGCAAGTCATTCCTAAGGATATTTTTAGAGGGAAAATGGGGGCAGGGAAAGGATGGAAGTGGAAGAAGGATTGGAGAATTGGGAACAGAGAAGAAAAAAACAACAATTTAGTTTAGAAGAAAAGGAATACTAACTCTGTCTAATCTGGAAATGCATTAATGCACAGACATTTAAAACCAATAAGCCAACTATTGTTAATTCAACAAAGGAGCTATGAGGTTGGCAAGAAATTACAACACAGAAAGACTATGGAAAGGAAGGGAACATTTTTCTTTAAGTGCTAACCTCTATTTTCATGCCATTATTAACACTTCTACTAGCAGAGACGGACACAAGGGAGAGCTGAATCCTGCTGTTGATCTTCACAGTATCGCCTAAAAAGGTGACATAATAAGAATTCAAATAATTCTCTTCTGACTAGATCAATGGCTGCTTAAATTTCCATTTTACTCAGGACAGGTCAAGGAAATTTCTTTTGCCACTGAACAGCAGTAAGCTAAAGAGGAAAAACAAATAAAGGACAAAGAAAACAGCAGAAAAGTGAAATAGTATTTTGATTGACTGGCTTCAAGCCTATCTCCAAACATTCTGACTACAAAACTCTCTTAAGAAGCTTGCTTGGTCCAATTGTTTAATGAAACTCACAAAAGGGGGAGGAGGGCAGTACTATCAAAAATACGCTGGCACCGACTGCAGGTGGCCAAGACAGCTACAACCAAATCGATATGGAAAATACTTACAGCATCTGATAAAATTTACAAGTTTATACAATGTGCTTTTTGGAGAGATGCATGCAAATGACCCTAAACATACTATCCAGGCAAAAAAAGGTCAGGAACACTATGACCAATGCCATTTTCTATTTTATGTGAAGACAAGAACCTCAAGAACATACCTTAGGCTCAATTTGGGGTAGAAAACTAGTCTCAGGAGAAAATATTCTGAGGGGTTGTTCCCCACCACTGCCTTTTTTCTTTTTCAAAACTGAGGTAAGATTAAGTATTTTGAAAGAATTCTCAACAGTAGCCGTTGGTAAAAAAATAATTAAAAAAAAATCATGAATAAGAAGTTGATAGCTAAATAAAGCAAATAAAGCAAGCTGAATAACCATTAACAAGTCCACTTGGGGAACAACAGGAAAGAAGGTATTGGACGTTAATAGGATACGAATGCAAGTGGACTATTATACAAACACCTGATATTCTCCAACAGTGGCAGATGTGCAGCTCAGTGAAATTCCTCAGTCATTTGTTTCCTCAGAGACTAATGCTCTCAGAAAAGGGAGGGGTTTTTTGAAGACATTGTCATACTGTCTTTTTTCAAAATGTAAACCCCTTGCTGTTCTTAGACAAACACAACTGTGCAACTGTAAACCCAGACCAAATAATCTTCCTGAGAGAGCAGAGAAAGCACCTCTGCTCCTTTCCAGGTGCTTATAGTTTTAATAAACAGCAGGAGACAAAGTTGATAGACTCAGGCCTGTCTCGTTCTGCTGCTGCTCAGAGTCTCAGCCACCAAAAAAGGGGAAAGCCAAAAGACCCTCTTTCATCCTCTTTTCCTCCTGTTCCTCTACCACCTAGCCCCATCTCACTTCAGGGAGGAAGAGGCATGGGGAAAGAGAAGGAAACAAAATCTTGAAAAAACTTCTCCAGCAACTGAAGGATGACAGATACATATATGTCAAATGACAACTAATCACTTTCTAAATAAAATGTGGGTAACCCAATTCAGTCAGATCTGAAGCAACAGCTGCCCTACACTATCAAAATCTTCTTGGTGCCCAATTTTCTCCAATTTCCAATGTTTAAAAAAATTACCACTACTTTGCCACTCTCGCACTTCACTGTTTCTTTCCTGCCCTCCTTTTCTTAAATACTTTCCGAGCTGGATTGCGTAATACTACCACACTGATTCATACCACAAATAGTATGAATGTCGTGGCTTCTTTTAAGTGTTGTTTATTTTTATGTTGTACAAAACCCATCTGTAGGAGGAAGGTAAAGGAGATGTGTAATAATGTTTGTATTATGTGAACTATTAGCATATTCAGTGGTGTTATTATTTCATTACTAATATCTGATCATCATTCAGAAGGTTTCTATGAAAATATGATACAGTGAAATATGCAAAGCTCTTGCACTAGCCGTTTCACTAAAGTAACTTATTATCACAATCAAGGCCCATCTATTCTACGTAAAGAAGCTGTACATCGGGTGGAGCTTCTTAAGTCTGTTCCAACAGGAATTCCAGAGCTGCCCCAACAGAATTCTTGGCAGAGGTGTTTACAGTAAAACTCGAGGGTAATACTAATACTAATTATATTATGACCATATATTCTAGCAATAAATAAATAAATAAAATAAACTCTCCGCTTATGACAAGAAACAAATTAATTGTAAGAAAATCAAACTACATTGCATAGGCCAAATATAAGTGATTGATATTTGCAGTTAAAATTTTGGTCAAAGTTTTCTCTTGGCTTTGAATCTGGTCAATGATGAAATAAATAATCTTAGCATGGTTCAGTTCCCCATTTTAAAAAATTAAGACAACAATCCAAACCAATCTCACAAGGGTGTTGCAAAGAAAAATAAGGATGACAAAGCATTCAGATTTTTACAAGGGGTATGACAGACACAATTAAGCTATGTCTACACCTGTTCTCGGTACAGCGCCACAGACTGAGGAACTCGATCTGCTCAGAGGAGTGCTAGTTTTGAAGTAAGCATCAGGAGAAGCAGTGCAGAATGAATCTGCCAGGGGCTTCCAGGACAGCCCTCGGCTCAGAGGAGCGGTTTCCCCACGCTGGGCTGGCCGGAGGCTGTGGCACTGGCCTTACACAGCCCTGTCTGCGACGGCTGTAAGGCTCCATCTCAGCACAGCCCATAAAGGACATCTACAAATCAGTATCGGGTTCCCGACAGTCAAAAAGTGCTAAGCTTTCTCTCCTGTTACGCGAATATGAGCTGAATATAACTTGTAGCATCTGCAGCCCGAGGACATTGCCTGAAGGAACCTACAGAAGCACGAGAAACGAGGTAATAAATTACAAAAACCAATATATTGGAGGCTGCTTGAGTACCTGAGGACTACTAGCACTGCTGAAAATAGGTTTCATTTACTTGGAGTGCATCGTGCAATCTGAAATTACAAGAGTTTTTCCATGCTCCAGCTACAAACATTATCAAAAGCATTTTTATTTTTAAGTAAAGAAAAACATTTTCATTTTAAATTCTACAAACATTCCCACGTAGATCTGCAGGAGTTTCTCCATGTAAATATCTACATGTTGAGAAGCACAACTAATTGGAACTTCTAGTTGCGTTAAAAGAAAATTCTCAAAAGCATTCTGAAATGTAATAAAAAAAACCCCAACCAACAAACAACCAAACTTGGTAGTGTAAAATTCTACAACCAGTGATTATGACACCAAAGCGTTCTGCTGCAGATATGGCCCTAGTGCTTAATAACAGAAGCAAAGAATCCTCTTTTCTAAAATGAAAATAACATTAATTATAAAATAATCCAGCCACCTATTTTGATACAACTTTTAAAACCGAGATGACTATAAAAGTCTCTCCTAAGACACCAGTTCAATACAGGCAGAGAGATGTACATAATTCCAGTACATCTGCTCTTAAACCTAAATGTACTTTATTCTGTGGGAGTTAACTGACATCTTTCTACTAACTGCTACGAAATTTGGATCCCTTTTTATGGTGACAGACACACAGGAGACAGTTGGGAACAGAAAGTATCTATGTTAGAGAACCCACTCAACCCATCCAAACATATTTCAAATGAATTCTCAACTGTATTCAAAGGCAGGAATTTTTCAGAGCCCAAGGTTTGGGCATTTAAAGCTACTGGGATGCTCTGAAAATACCAGCTAACATGTAACATATGAATACCTGCCACCCTGTTACAGAACTGTTTTTATTAAACACTGTCTTAGGCCAAATCTGGCTTGCTCACCTTAAGCTGATGAGCACCAGAAAAAAAAAAACCACAACTAGAAGACACAGAATAGACAGAGTTTTCAAAGAAACACAGGATTAGAGTAGATAACATTTACAAGACTATTTAGGCTTATGAATACCGTAATTTATAACATTTAAAAATATTTAGAATGTTTGTACTCTTGGAAAGGCTTAATTTCACTTTTTGTGCAGTTTTGCCCACAGCACACAACTGGAAATCAGAATCTAAACAGACAGCTTTATTATTTCAATTGTAGTTAAAGTTTAGCTCTTCAGAAAACAAAGAAACCAAAACATAAACCACAACAAAATCAAAACTGTAATAGTTCACAGTAAAAAAACCAAGAACCCACCAACCTGGACTTTCCATAGTATCACCTTCTATTAACAGTCTCAATAGACTATATCCCAAACATGTAAAAAACTCCACATAAAAATACATATTAACAGATATCAGTGCAAGAATACAGGCCCTAAACCATTTTTCATTCCACAAATCAGAAAGATATGTTGGATTCAGCAAGCTTGCTACATAATACTAAAACCTTTCTCCAAAATACATAATCTGCAATATTTTTAGATTAAGAACCCCAACACTAGGAATTTGCTTAAATAGAATCTTTTAATTTAACTTTGAATTAATTTCACTTTCATTGGAAAAACATACTAAAAAAAAAAAAAGGTACCATGTACCAGGTTTTAAGGACATGTTGGCTAGCAGGTCAAGGATACCTAGATTTTGAAAACAGCCAGAAAGCAAGCTAAGGAAGCTGTAAAGCTGAACTTCTGCTGCCACAAGAAACTGTTGTTCTTTTAACAGGAAAACATCAGGTCATTCTGTCACAACCTATTCTAATTATTTAGCCATCTACCTACCACACCAATCCTTCAAGAATTGTTATACATTCCACCTTGTTAATTCCTACTAACACGATTTAAAAATACAGGATTTCTCTAACAATTAGCTTAACTTATAACTCGATATAAATTTGAAACATTTAGAATTTCTCACTCAAGAGAAATTAAATATAGAAATACCGTCATATGTACTGCATGCTATAATAATATTGGGCAGTTAACACATAAATCAAGCATACACATGCATACTCTAAAAATTACAACATAAAAGTGTTTGGGGGTTGAGGGTTTTTTATTTGGTTTTTTTGGTTGGTTGGGTGGGTTGGGTTTGTTTTGGTTTGGGGTTTTTTTTATAAATGAAAGATCAAACTTAAAATGAGTGAAACTTCTGTTAGACACCAAAACAGGATCAGTAACATAGTCTTTTTCCTTCCTATAATAGCCATACTCCCTGCTGTACTCATTTTTACCTTCTGATTATTGCTCTGGTAAGCATGAGGAACTACCTAGGTAAGCCTACATGCACGCTGCACAATACCTGCAAGAGGTTGGCTCTGAGACTGAACAGAACCCGTGGAGTAATTTTCCTGTTCTTTCTCCATCTTATGTTCTACCAAATTCATAAAGGAAGTCTGGTAAGGATGGTTCTACAGCCACTACGTAACACCAAGAACAACTATATATTTACTTAAAACTATTTAAATTTTCAGCTACTAAAAAGATACGGTCATTTTGCTGGGAAACATTTACTCTTTTGCTTATGCAACTTGCAGTCTAGGTGCACAAACACCTTTGAAGAAGAAATGTCAAAATTAAAGATGCACCCAAGTTCCCTAGAGGCAAGTAGAGTAAGTAAACAAACAATGTAAGAAAACCTGCTCCATGCAGTTCTGTTGAGAGTCTCTTCTAGACCAATACTGTACATAAACAGTGACCTGTTTGAAACATTAATTTAAAAAGGACTAACCTGGAAATGCCTGTCTAATGGAGCACTCTGTAGCATCCCCAGGAAATGAAGGAATAAGAAGTTGCCGATATAGAATATATACCAGAATCACTGGAGTTAATCACTTTTATCCCTGGTAGGAGCATGTTTAATTCAGTTCCCTGGCACAGCCACCAGCCTCCAGAGCACTCACTGCCAGACCCTGACCCAACTGCTGTGTTTCTGGGCCTCACGCCGTGCCCCATCTGCTCTGATTCTCACAGCAAGTCAACCCCCTGACTGCTTAAATCATGGAATTACACCAGTTCCCTAGCTTTGATTTTTCTAAGAACAACTCCAGGCAAACAATCCTGGCAATGATCTCGGAATTGTTGTTTTCTCAACCAGCTCACATTTGCTACTCATACTAAAAGAGTACTTTCCTAAAACACCCGATTTTGCTTTCTCGTTAAGAAGCTGTGGACCCTCACAAAAGAGAAAAAGAGAAATCCAGTCTGAACAAAAGCTGCCACGTCACAGAAAATGCTAACAGAACTCCCTCCCTGCAGCTGAACGTTCTCCAGACTTCTGTCTGGGATTCAACTACATGGCCTCTGCAGGCTTCAGCTGGTACCACTGCCTTCACGGAGCTTGGAGACAAGCAAGTAAGACCAAGACGGAATTCCACATACCTTAAGCACACCCTCCCCCAGGAATTTCACTGTGTGGGATTTGGCCTAGCAAAGGCAACGACAGCCTAAATTTGTAAGACATGTCCTGCATGCAGAATTCTAAAGCTGCTCTTACTTGAGATAGCCCATAAAAGCGGGATGCAACTGAAACATAGACGTACTTTTTGCCTCTACTTCTTCACCAGTCTTTGATTAGACCGAGGTCAAATAAAATCCTCCAAGAAGTACCTCACTTCTTCCTGCCAACAAAAGTTTTCCTGCAAATCACCAGTCTTTTCCGCCCTGCCACTCAGCTTCCCTCCAGATGAGAAGTAGCTTTCTCCTCTGACATTCTATCCTTCTAGTCCTCTTTCCTGCCCATCATTCTGGCTTCCCAAAGCAGTCTGCCTAGGTTCCTTTGCTGTTTTCTACTTCTCCATACAAACAAGCAAGAATGTGCGATACGGTAGGTCAGCTCGTTGCTGTCAAAAGCGACGATCCCACTCTCCCACCCCTCTCCCCACATTTTCCTCCACCAGGGCTGTCTCAGCAGGCAGTTAAACCAGCACAAAACTGATCATAGTAAAGGGAGTAGTTTTTGTTTACTCAGCTCCGCACACGGGTTCGCTACAGAGTAAGATAAGCCAGCACTAGGCCAATAACAGCACCATTCCCTTCGGAGGCAAACTAGCCTCTGGTTTATCATTAGACAGCCTGCTCATTTTCTTCACTTTCTGTAACTCACCGTCCTACCAGGACAGGCAATCACATCTTCACCTTTGTAACACAGGACTATGGCAACTCTCTTACATGTGGAGACCTTCAACTGACAGAGCAATTCCATCAGATTGACCAATACTAAAACTTCCCATGAATTCATCCATCAACAAACCTTATAAAAAAAGCTGTCCTCCAGCTCGCTTGTTTTATTGGCCATCAGTGAAAAAAACTTTGGAGAAGAGCTTATCATCTTATTCTTAGAACTTGAAATAAGTACAAATGTACAGCTGATAGACTGTATCATCACACAAAGACTACATGGCACAATACTTCATTTAAAGTTTTGGGAGGAAAGTTGAGAAAACAGCCAGCAACAACTGCAAAACAACTTACAGGTAGGTTTCCACTGAGCTCAACCTTCAGTCAGAACTTCCAGAAGGCTCACAGAGTGACACCTTGTGCTCAGAGTAGAGGATCACCTCTATCAGAATTTTAGATGGGGAAAGAAATGGCTAGATAGCATGCCCTAAGCACCACATGGAACAGGTTGTACAAAATGCTTATTCTCCATCTGTACCAACAGGAGTACTCACTACAATTCCAAAGCCATCTGATATACCCAGAATGCATAAGCAACAGAGAACGTATATTAGAGAAGCCCTCTGTATTACACTATGGTCTTTGGCAAACAAATCACCTCGAGGTAAGCACCCAAATAGAGAGATCACTTTTGAAGGTTACCAGACTGGAAGACTATGTCCACTGCTCCACCTGTAAAACATGATTAAAACAATGTCCTCACCTACATGTGGTGCCAGAAGGAGAATTTAAGTAGTTTTGCATTCCACCTAAGGCCCGATACATGTTTTGACTCTACAAAACAGAAAAACAATTCTGGAAATTTTGCTAACAGATATAGCAGTCTGGTAGACTAGGAAAGGAGACCATCATCTATATTAGTTCTTACTTAGCATTTTTTTCTGAAGTACTGATTTCTAGAACCAGCAACGGTCACAAGAAGAAAATTCTGTTCCTCTAATCACTTTACGCTCAGTAACATGAGACTTCATCATCTTTATCACAATCTCAACAGTTACCAGTTTCCACAGACCGTTTCATGTACAAATACTTTAACAGGTATTTTTTGATTCTCCGATTCCCTCAATTGTTACTAAATTTGATGGTTTAACCACACAGAAGCTATTACTATCTCATGTGCAGATCATCCTGATAGACTCATTCAGGATTTCCATGTTGTCTTTTAAAAGACGAGGTAAAGCAAGACTGAAGTTACAGCTTCTGAAGTTAACAATCAGGACAACTTCACAACTGCTGGAATTTTCCACCTACTACTACCTAGACAGCCCAAAGAAAGGACAAAGAAAGAAGAACTGCAAACTTACTGCAACAACACATCTGCCTGGCAGCTGTTGTTAGGGAAGAAGGCCCTCAGTTCTAATCTCAGTTTAGTAAAGTACATTCATTCTCATCCCTACTATTCATTCATAGAAAGACTGATAAATTAATGTGTAAACAACTAATTTCTTACATGTGTATTTGGAATAGTCAATACATTTTTTAACAAAATAAATTTTGTTTCAAGAGTGTTCTTTTTGGTTTTATTCCCTAGTACTAGAGTCCCTAGTAGTATTCATCTACACTTACAAACCACGTTTTAAATTAATGTAAAAGATATGCAGTAACACCCACATTGTTCTTTTTTTTTTTATGTGAAGTTCCATTTCCTTTTTACTATCCCAATACCTCTCTTTTTCTGTGTATCAAATATATTGTCAGCACAAGGCAAAAGTTGTAAAGGAGGCATTTGCAACTAAGCTGATGTTTTTGACAAGTCATGAATAACGTGAGGCGGGATGGGATGCGGAATAGGCACATTAGCTGGGCACGCTTGTTAAAATGCTGAGCAGCAACACTGTTGATATTGGGATTTGAAAACTCACACTGAGGCTTCAGCTTTAACATCTCATTGTGATCAGGAAGAGAATTCACACAGATGATTTTTCATGCTACATGAAGACTTGGGAAAACATAAGAACATTGGTTGCCATTTGCTAGTTTTAGGATATTTATTTTTCTGGTTTTTTTTCCCAAACATGAGGGAATGAAAGCAAAACGTAAATGTAAAATTGAAAGCACAATCCCACAAGGAGATATTTATTCCACAGCTACTGGGTTCTGCATATTTGGAGTCTATATGGCACTATATGGAGTCTTGCACATTTGCCTGATGATCCCACAAGCACAAGAGATGAATTGCAAAACTCAGCAAATAACCTCTTAAACAGCGGAAGACAGGCAATTAAGTTCTAACAGTAGAGAAAACACATTTGACTCAAAAAAAACCAAGACAAAAAAAGTGCTGCAGAAGTAAACAAGGTGGCCGTGTTTGCAGCAGACATTAGCCCATATAAGGAAGCAGAGAGAACAGCCGAGTGTACCACTGACCATGTTGCGCCAGCATTTTTAAAAGTACAGAAATTATTAACCTCTGCACTAGGAGCACAATATTGCTTCAAACTGTTCTAAAGAAAAACTACTCCTACGTTCTCAAATATGATCTATTCTCCCAACATGGCATAGTGAAAAGAACCAGGGTACACAGCTGCTGTTACAGGATCAAGGGAAAATAAGAGTCAGAGAAGCTTCAGGAGAAGAAAAAGGAGACATAATATCTTGGAGGGAAGGAAGCTGGTAGGTGTCTGTTCTGGGAAACTGAATGAAAAGGTGAAGGAAAAGCAAGGAGATTTTAGCTGTGTTTTAAATCTAAAGAGGAGTAGCGCAGAACTCCATTCTCAGAATTGTATAGGTCAGCTGAACGAGCCTAATGTTATTAAAATGTCACTCCACAGAAATACAGCACATAAGGAGACCATGGAAAGGACTGCAAAGGAAAATTATCCAACACTGTAACCAAGGACAGGGAAAAAAATCTCCTGGTGTCATCGCTGATGGATGGGTGTCTAAGCTGTTTTTAAGGCTGCCACAACCTCTGTTGGTGATCTGTCCTAGTGTTTCACTGTTCTCTGCTGCAAGTTTCCTAGTTTAAAACTTCCCAGCTGCAATTCAGAACATTACTTCAGAAAGAAAGTTAACAGCCTGTTTTCTGCAATCACAGGGGATAAGAAAAACAGTCATTACATATTTAATACCCATCATCAGATGTCCCACCTTCTTTTGAGTAAAGAACTCCAATTTCTGCATCTCTGATCATCTTCAGTGAGCTGCTCTTGTCTCTCTCCAACTGATCCACCAATCTCATGAATGACAGCATGCAAAACTAGACACCAGCTTCAAGCATAACTGAAAAGAGTAGAAAAGTTGAAAGCAGATGTCCTGTCTTATAATAGCATGATACTGTTGATTCAGGTTTAACTTGAGACCTACTATAAATTGCAGAGGATTTTCTTCAATCACACATCCTGTATTTTTACCACCAAATGTGCTATGGTGTACTTGTCCCTACTGTATCTCTCTTGATTTTTTTTAAAGCCATATCTCCAATTTGCCAGCACCAATTTTGACTCCGATCTTAACCCCCACCATGTCTTCAATCTTCCTTAGCTTGGTGTCATCTCAAATTTAAGAAAGTTTACTCATTATCATGAGTCATCCAGATCACTAATCCTTAACAGTACTGATCTGGCCCAGGCCATCCTTCCAATTTCAATTTGATGCAGTCTTTTATTTGTAAAACAAACTATTGGTATCTAATGATCTCCAAGTACAGCTTGAAAAAACCCTAAATCAAACTCTCTCCCTCACTCTGTTTCTCTGGCTTGCCTACAAGCATCATAAAACATCAAAAGCCTTAACAAAAAAGACAAGACAGAAGGCATCTATTGTTTCACTTCCACCACTAACTGCTCTTACTAGACTTGAGAAAGATCAAATGGGTTCGACACAACTTCTTTTGTAACAAATCCGTATTTGGTCAGTCAGTTATAGGCTGTCCGTGCGCTGATCTCCATCTCACCACAATTTTAAAGAAAAGAAGCGTATTTTACTTTTCCCCACTTTCTGGTACTTCTATCTCGGGAAAAAAACAAACAAACCTGCAGAATAGTTCTGAGGCTGCCTTTAAGAATCTTACATCAAGATTTTCAAGTACGACTAATTGAAACAAATCCAAGGACTCTCTAACTTCCTTCTCCCCACTTCCTTCCAAAGTATTTCTTACCAGTCCTATTTGCAGGGACCAACTCGCCATATTTGACATTTTCAGTGTCAGAAACAAAAAAAGAGAAAACACCGCCTGCTTCTCAGCCATCAACAGCTCACTGGCTCCCTCTCTTGGGTAACGTTTCCCTGGTTTTCCTGTTACCGTTTCCATACTCCGGGAGAATTTTTTGTTACACTTGAAACACCTCGCTAGTTTGGTTTTCTGCCTTGCACGTTCGGATGCCTGTTCCGTCAGTCCACCGTCGACGTGCAACCTGACCCAGCAGCAGCAGCAGGAAAAAGACAAGGGTCAACAGCCAGGCAGCCCCCAAACCCTGTAGGCTTTAGCCGTAATTCAACCAGCTAAGCTTTTACTTCGCAGCTCTGCCCTGGCTTGGCTACCTCTCACAGCACTTTTCCAGGCGCGCGGCCCACACCACCCCCGCTCCTCCTTCTGGGGAAGCAGGGGGAAGGAAGGTCCCTTCGACGGTCAAGGCCTCCCCACCACGGGGTGCGGACCTCGCCCCCATGTCACACCACCTACGGACGAGACTGCCTGCCCGTCTGTCGCAGGAGCTCCCAGAACAGAAATGCGTGTTTTACCGACGGCACTACAAATGCACATTCTACTCCTGAGACGTAACTGAAGTGGCGTACTCTGAACATCTACGCCAAGCTGTTAACACAAACGGCATCGCCCGACCTGCGAGAACAGCGTGTCCGTTTCTGGCTAAGGCTGTCACCTCGGGAGACAGAACTGTTGCAGGCAAACAAAGGCCCATTTATCAATGGAGAAGCAGAGCTTGTCAACAGAATCTCTGCCATTCTATGCTTTCCTTTGTGCTGCTTACTAGTTTCAAATTTTGCTAAAACACAGTATCAATTCAGCCTACAGACTCTACCACAGGGCAGGGAACTACCAGGAGCACAGTTTTCCTTCAGAGGTAGTCTGGTCTTTGTTACCTAACTTACCTTTCAAAATTACAGAAGGGATTTCATTGGATAACTGCTAGTACTACATAGACACTGGTTTATTCTAGTAAATATAAGAAAGTACTCTTGCAGAAAAAAACTTTCAGAAGAAAGGAGATGCTAAATGTGCTGATTACAATTCATTATTACAGCTCATTACAGCTATGTTAATTAACATAAAAGGTCATGCGTGCAAACAGTCACTATGCCAGGATGAATTCCACATACGCACTATTTATTCTAAAAGATGCGTGTGGACATTCAGGGTAAAAATAAGGTGGATTTGATTTGTATCCACAGTGTAACTATTTTTCTCCAGAAGCCATTCGAAGCCCATCCTTTGGACAGCACACGACTAGGCACAACATTAGCCTTGTTAATCTCTTTCATTTACCAGCTGAGATACCAAGAGTATAAATAAAACCTCTGCTGTAGCTTTATATCTTTTAAAACAATGCCATTTTTATGGTCATGAATTAACTTTTAGAGATGTTTCTTAGTTCAGAGCATTTGGAGTGAACCGTGTTTAAAAATCAAGCAGACATAACCAGAGGCATCACAACTAAATCCCAAACTCGAGTTTCTTAGCCCTGTCTTGTGCCAACACTAAAAGTCACACAGTCATAACATGAGTCAGAACCATGAACTGACCATGCTGGAAAGAAATATTTCTTACTGAGCTGGTTATCAGCTAAGGCAGTTCTTTTACCGAACAAATTCTAGCACAGACAGAGCGAAACTTCAGGACCGCGCACAGTGGAACAACTCATTTGGCAGTGTAGTTTGACTTAAAAAAACCCATGAAACTTCCACTTACTTTACCCAGTTCATTTCCTAAGAAGCGTAGGCGCCTAGCTTAGGGCTGCATATCTGCAAGAAGGGCCAGGTGCCCAAGCATCTTGCGAGGCTCCTTGCTCCCCAACAAAACATGCATGACCTGTTGCTTGAATTCATTTCAGACACTAACTACCCCACCCCAGCAATCTAAGGAAAAAAAAATTTTTTTTTAATTGTTTTAGAATCCATCCACAATGGCCAGCAAAATGCTTGCATGTGGCATCCTCAAACTGGACAAACAATGGGAGAGAAAGAGATACAAGGAGTTAACCACCCACTGGCAGAACTCTTCTTTCATCTAAGTGCCTCCCAAAGGAGGCAACCCGTCCATTAATTTCAAACTACAGGTTTTGGCAAATTAATTCTGAAAACATCCAGAAAGTTGCCTCTTGGAAACATGAGCTAACGAACAGTGGTTAAGGAGGATGCTTACTGCCTCGTGTGCCGTAAGCAGAAGATGTAATCACACACGAATGAGACAAATTCAAATTTTTACTGTAGTATGCTAGAACAGCCACCAGTGGTTTCTATGTTATAAACCTAGGGCTATGGATTTGCTAGAAAGGCCAGGTACCAAAGCATCTTGTGAGGTCCTCCTGCTCCCCATCATCCTTGGGAGGAGAGTAACAGACTATATTCGTGAAGTTAATCTTTCAGAAATGCCACCAAGAAACACAAGAAAACACAAGGAAAAAAATCCCAGTTTAACAACTACCTCTTTTTTCCCCTCTAGGGACCCAAGAGGGAAATTACTGACTTTAAAGAGAGGTTCAATTCTCTTACAGTAATAACCCAAATAACATGGTATTAGCAACAACCTCGTTAAAAATTAGTAAAATTCAGTAAAAATTAATAAAGCTAAGAAACAACTTCAGCACTTAGAAGATAACTGGTTGGTAACTTTCCAAGGGATCAAAAAGTTTGAAAATTGTATTATCAAGTGACTCGCTGTTTGCTTAGTTTTTCAACATCACAATCTACCTGGACATCAGGCTCCCAGGAAAAAGAATAGAGTAACACCACGTAACAACAAACCTGAGACATACTTAAGTCACTCTTCCCAGATTACTAATGCCAATGAGGAAAGAAAAATGCAATAACCTGTATAAAACACACCAACTAACTTTAAAACATTAATAGCTCCAGCTACAATGTTGTATTATACATACCCCTTGAAGTGTCTGATGTTTACATAAGAACTAAACAGCTAATTAAAAAATAGGAAGATTTAAGTTTGAATATATTTCTCTGACTGTGTATTAGCTGTAACAAATACAGACTCTGAAATACATAAGCCTCTTATGAATGTTGATTCTTGGTATGTTTTCTGGACACAATATTTAACCAAGGGATACTTTTCATCCTAAACTAAGCATGCAGGATGTCTCTCCAGCTTTTCATCTATATCCGTCCCTCTGTCTTCCCTCATAACTTGTTCCTTTTTTGGTTATGATGCCCTGAGCAAACCTGTGGACGACAAAGACTAAAATCCCACAGAATTCTATACAACTGTGGAACTATTGACCAAGGCAAGTCCCAAGAGAAACGGAGAAAACAGATTACAATCATGTAAAAAAAAGCACAGTGCTTTCACTCACCATCTTATTTGGCATACAGCAAGTATTGTGCTGTATCCATATACAAGCACTCCTTCAGTTACATGGATCACAGACCCCTATGACAGCTTCCTAATGGAGATGGATGAAAAATAAAATTAAGTCTAGGAACAGAACCTGGGAGGTAAAACTGTTTTCAAGACACACTCAAAAACTAGTGCAAGAATAAAGTCAGTTTTACCAAGGTTCAGGCATTTTTTTTGCTGGAATTCGTAAAACTGAGTTGTGTGAAGCTTTCAGGAGCTTCAAGAAAGCACAGTCCAGATCTCAACTGAAAATAAAATCTTGTACTGGGATCTAACAACTTCTCTAACTCCATGGTAAGAACAGCCCAGCAATATGAAGAGCCAGACTGAACACAAGGACTAAGCAACTCCTCGCCCCCACCTTGGTGACATTTTGCAGACTGCTTTTAAATGATGTTCCCTTGTTAGATGGCTGGATTGAAGCCAGACTTTGGACTGTACAGTACAGGGACCAAACTGCTTTTGAAATCTGAAACCCCAGTACCTGCAAAACTAGCAGAATAGTATTACTTCTCTCACAAGTCTTCAAAGGCAGTTTTTTATTTCCACCTGTTCTGTAACAGAGTTGATCTTTTTTAAACCTCTTGCTTCTAGGATATACGGCTTTATCATTCCCTAGTCTGCTGACAGCTAAGCACTCACAGCAGCTTCTATGTGCACATTTTGCTCCTGATGCTGCTTCCAACCAGCACAGAATAGCCTGCAGGGACTAGAAAGCATCTACATGCAGAATACTAACTCATGCCCAAATTAAGTTTTCAGAGATCCTGACTGAATGTGTTTGCATGGGCTCATAAATGATCATCTTATGGTTAAACCCCATGTTTTACCACCACAGGGCTGCAGAACTGCATGTACAGTATGTAAAACTTTATGCCCACAAAAGAGGCTGATAAAATCTTTGACAAACCTGCCTGTGTATGATTGTACATTTACAGAGTTTAGTTTAATTTTAGCAGCAATTACTGAGTTAGAACAGTCTCCAGAAGGTTAGTAGTGTATATATGAACCAAATGACAGAAAAGCTCCTTGTTCGGATCTTTTTGCAAAGTCTATATATTGGGCTTATTTCAGAAGAGGCATAATTTTAACATTAAACTTGTAAATCCACATTATCACACCCATACAACTGCCTCTTCTCACCCTTCCCCAGTTGTCCTGAGACCATTTAATGAAAGGAAAACAATTTAATCACAGGAGAGCATTAACAGAAGTTAGAGAAAGAAAACATAGTGACAGAAAGAGCATGCTCACTTTTTTTCCTATATGTTTTCTTGCGGCTACCACTGTCAAAAGTGCTTTGGTTAAGTACAGCCTTTGAGATAAAAGGCCTTTTTCTCTGGCAACAGAGTTGTTTGCACTCTGCTTGACAACTCCGACCAACACTAAGAAATTATTAATTGCTAAACACAGAAATACACAGCAGAAAGGAGGAGTCCGAGAACCTCACAGCCATGCAGTAGTTATATTCTTGACGTGGTTAAAGACCTTGGCGTACTGCAGTCAGCTCCCTTGGGAACAATGAAAGTTTCACCTCAACATCAACACAGCGCACCTCTGCAGTCTGAAGAGTAGCAGAAGAGAGAGGCTAGCAACCACACAAGGCCAAACCTCTGTCTTCTTTAATTCTAGTAAAAGTGTTAAGTTACCCAATTATAGAATTTGGAACTCTGTACCTATCAATTTATTTCTCAGCAAATATCTATGTTAAATACTATGCATTTGTTTCATTTACCTATTTTATTTACAGGAACTTTCGCAAACTCATCATAATTTACCCCACACCAGTAGCTTCTTCGTGGTTTTTTTCCCCCCCTTCATAACAATCTGCAGTGCAGTTCTGAGCTCATCATTTACTCTATGACATTCAGATCACTACTTCCAATTTATATATGAATTTTAAAACACATGATGCTTGGACAAGATCTGTGACAATGCTTTGTATGAACCTGATTTGTGGTTTCATATGGAGCTATATCCTAAAGTTTACTGTATTCCCTCTGAACAGCTGCAAGGAGAAAAGTCAGATTACAGCCTTAGGAAATATCTAGATTCACCCTAAACACCTTGCAATCATTACTTATGTTTAAAGGGGAGAGTAAAAAAAGGAATAGCAAAAGATTGGTTTAGGAAAAAAAGTATCTTCTACTTTTTAAACACAAAAAAATCATGGATACTTTTGTAATTTCATAGTTCTGTTTCTTATATGTTCCCTCCTGAAGAACACCACATCAAACTCATCAGGACGAATACTATGCTACTATACTACAACCATCTAAAAGTTTGGCCCACATTCAGGCAATAAAGAGTAAAACTTCTCATATTTTACATACGGACCATGTGTTTTAAATAATTGAAGTATTATTTTTATTCCAAAATTCTCCAGTTATTAGGCCACTCTCTATCCATTTATTTAAGAAGATTCCAAGGCGGTCAGTTTGGGCACTTACATTTCTCAGCAGTACTTATTCTACTTACAGAAAATGGCAAGAAAAGAAAAAAAAATTTAAAAAATCAAGAATCCTGTAAATAGATCTAGTTCAACCAAGTTAATAAACGTATTTACACGAATGCCAGTTTGCAACCTGGATTACAGCAATAAATATTTTCAGTTTCTTCCACGGCTACAAAAACCCAGCTTATTTAAGTACACACCAAAAATTGTAACTGGATGTCAGCGTGAATTACTAATCTGCTATGACACAGCATACGTATTTTGAGTCTCATATACCCCAAGTAACAACAGCACAATAGCCAAGGCAGTAACTTGGCTGGTCACAGACAAGCCACATCGATTTTGCTCCTTTCATGTAATTGGTCCTTTTGTGCTTCAACAGGTATCTGTTTAAATATCAAGCACAGCAGTTCAAGCACATTAGCAAAAGCAACCACCTAAAAAAAAAGTTCAATGGCAATGGCTGTGGTGGAGAGTAACAGCACAAAATCTCTTCCCTTATAAACACAATTAATAGATACATACTTTGTCTTCTTGAAAAGACTTTTTTCTTCTTTTGTAATAGCATGTGGCCAATAGATGCTGAAACACTGAGGGGGGGTGCCAAAATATACTCAGCAAGAAAGATGGGAACGCCCTGCTGCTGCAGCCCATTAAAAAGGGCTTGTCCTTGCAAAGGTTTCCAGTTCCCAGAGCTATGTAGCACTAACACCACTCAGATCAAATCCAGCAAATTCCTTTTAACGCTTCTGTGAAGGGCTAGCAAAGGAGGTAGCCCTTCCACATGACCTTTTAACTGGCTGTACAAGCTCAATATAAAATCAGTAGGTTTATGGGTTTTTAAACATCTTACTCTACTTTCATCAGAGATTTTCTCCAAGGCGTTGACCCCACTGTAAAACAATCTGTGTACACAGAAGAAAATGTTTTCAAACTCTACAAACAGAACTTCGTTCCATTTTTCTCAATATCATGACAATTCTCTGAGTTAAACGCTAGCTTTACCTATCTACTTCATACCCCTAGAAATTACTTATCCTTGCTTAAAAATTAAAATCAGAAAACTAGCACATTTGTAACCTAATAATGAAATTAATTTTTTTCTTCACCTATTATCTCCATAGCTCATAGCTTTGTTTTTTAAGCAAAAGTATTTCCTGCAGATTCTATGTTACCTTATTTAGACCTTGCAGTGTTAGAACAGAATTATCTGGAAACCCGTTTAGTGACTTCTGTGGTAAAGACTAAATGTGTTATGTGCTAAATGGAACTTCAGTACAATCCACGCATAATAAAGCTACAAGGCAATTAAATTTCTAAAGAAGACATTAATCTAGCCTGCCACCTGTAGAAAACCGGCATGCTCTCACTTTCCTCACTGACATCAACCAAGGCCACATGTGCTGACCTTAAAGAAAAAAAAAAAAAAGAAAAAAAAAAAAGAAAGAAAGAAAGAAAGAAAAAGCTGCAGGTGCTATCCCCAAATGCACCAACCCTCTGAAGCTGAATATATTTTTAACTGTAACATCAGATTCTGAAGCTTTTCAAAGCAAACAGAATAAAAAGCAAAATAAATGAATGCAATTAGTGTTTTTTCAGTTAACAGCTTTTTGTTAGTAATAACACAATCCAGCTACAGCTGCAAAAACAAAGTTCTGCTGTAAACACTGTTTAAGGCTGCCTTTTGCTCCCAGCAAGGCTGATCCAGCTGATCTCAAGCATTCAGAATCCAACCTTAAATATGGACTACTTTGCAGCTGGTTTTGGGTTGTTTTTTTCTTTTGTAAAGTTACCTCTCATATCAGAAGAATGTCAAGCACTTTCAAGGTGTTAAAATAATTAAGTAACTAATATTAATCCCAAAAGAAGCAAAACCCATTTCAGTACAAACCAACAAGTCAAAACTCTTGTGTTTTCTTAGTACTTTCGTCTTGCTACATGTTGCAAAATTTCAATATGCACATGTCAAATGCAATGCTCAGAGACACAGGCTTAGCATTTCATATCCCATCATTCAGCTTCTGGGTTATAACCACCCACAGCACACATTTAATTATGGTTTATCATCTTGATATCATCCTATTTAGAGCCTGAAAATTAATCAGTATCTCAGGTGAGAACCTGAAAATTAATCAGTATCTCAGGACACGCTCCTCCTCTCCATCTGTGCCTTTACTTCCCTGCTATTATTTGAAGAGGTCTACAGTTCGATGCACAACAAAGCATTTCCACAGCTGAGACACCATGTTACTTCATTAGGAATGCAAATAGCTCTTTTCCCCATGCAATATGAACTAAATAAACATGCATACAAAATGCCTGCCTTTGCTGCAAGAATAAAGATCTTCTCTTCCACAACAGCTCTGGAGTTGGAAAGAAATGTTATAAACCCCTGCATGTGTTACACAAACAAATGACTGACTAAGCTTCAGCCTGGCAAGCAGAAGAGAAGGGATACTAATTTTGAAAGATATGACAACTTATGCCAAATAACAGCTGTAAAACTGCAAATTTCAACCCCATTGCACTGAAAATAAATAAGTTCTGAAAAAGAGGCTCAAACCAATAAAAGGCTATAGCTAGTTCTAGTCCACAAGGAAGCAGCCAACTTTACAGTGCTGGCTTCTTGGTTTTCAGCTCTTCATACCGATGCCCAGGCATTTATTGCAACATGTAACCTGCTGTAAAAGGTGCAGTAACCTGTAGAAGTCAGCCTACCATCTCCACTGGGGCTACAAGGAAGGCAACAAAGAAATTGTTGCCCTCAAGGACGAACAAAGAAAAGTCCAAGGAAGCAGGGCAAGAGGGAACAGGAAAACCAAGCAACTGGCCTGTATGAAAAAAAAAAAAAAAGCAGAAGCAAGACAAACAGTATGCACAGAAAGGCAAGACTAAGTTTAGTGTAAAATCAGATGTAACTTTTTTTGTCTTTATTTTAATTAATTACTTTAAAAAAGATGCAATTACCTAAACACCACCACCACCCCCAGTTGCTATGCTTTTGACAGGGACACTCTGTGTCCATGAAACAGAAAGAGCTGTGTGTAAGACTACGGTGGTGCATACTATAGATACATCCAAGAAGCACTGGGCAAGTCTGCTCCTGCATAGGCCACTGGCATAAAATAGATCACGAGGGAAACTGAGACACTACACAAAGCAAGGAATGCATTCCATTTACAAGACTGATTACCTAGGATAGTTAATGAAGTCAAGAAAAGTAAATGACTCCTTCTCATGTCAAAGATAATTTGTTAAACATTCATTCACTTCTTTCTCACAAATACGGAAATCTAAGGGAAGACAGTAATTTCTAACACTGTTCTCTGATCAAGGCCACACCAGTTCGGCCTTGAAGGCACAACTCCCTTCTGAAGCACGGTATTGGCAACCTTCAACAATGGACCCACCATCTCCTGAAGGACTTTCAGCCCCTATCCTCTGGGCTTTATTTCCATTTCCTGCTGAAATCCTGTGTCCCTCCTCAGACATGTCCTGGAGTTTTCAAAGCTTTCTGAATGTTGCTTGAACTACACTGTTGAAACATCTATTTTGAAATACACAGAATACAAATTTGGAACAAAACTTAGGCAATGTAGAAAAGTCAATCAGAAATGAGTGGCTTGTGTCATAGTAGCATCTCTCAACTGTCCATACGCAGCACTAAAACGTTAACATTCCCTCAGTAAGGTCTTTAAATTATAAATATACAGAAGTCTATTGAGTTTACGTTGCAGAAAAGTATCGCAGTACAGATCAGCAAGTGTGGTCTGAGGAGGCAGCGTACGCGTTTAAGTGAACATCCTAAGTGTTCAGACATCAGAATAATTTCCATGAAGACAGTAAACAAATGAAAAGAGAAGTGATCGTAGCACACTGGTGGGAAAGCATACACTTTCAAAGTTTACATTTCAGAACCACAACTGTCAAAATAATCATTAGACTGGGGGAAAAAAGAGAGTTCAGGGAGCTGTTTAGATAAGAAATATCATGAGCCTTAAATTTTATTTTTAAAGTGACTGCCAGCTGTTACAGGTTTTCAGCAACTTGCTGGCTCCAAAGAGATGACAGTGGGGATTGAAGTTTACTTAGCCTTTTTGCAGGGTCATATTTTTAGGTTTCAGGTTAGATGGCAGACTTCAAAACTCCCTCACTCTGACTCGGCTCTCTAGAGGCACTTACTAACTGTAACTAGCATAGTTTTCATTTTGAAAACGCAAGTTCGCACCATCTCTGGCAAATCTCGCCTTTGGAAGTTCACTGTTTCTTAAATTACGGTGTGAGAGCAGAGGACTAGCTCCAGATATACCCTTCCAACAAAACCCAGTCCTAACCAAAACAGGCTGCCAGTATTTCCAGATGCACGGACATTTCATTACGGCTTACTTCCAACTAACCTACGGCAAACGCGCAAGCTCACCGCCTCGCCCTCAAAATCCATCAGCCTGGGTCACATCCCGAAACTAACTGGGGACCAGCAGAGGAATTTCAGTGAGACTGTAAAACAAGGACGTTGCTAAAAGCTTACTAAAAATAAACCCCCACAACGACGTGGGAGCTCAGTCCGAAGTTTCTCTTCGATTACCTGTGACCAGCTTTGTTCGTTTACTTGCAAAAACCACCTGCCTGGTGCGTTAGCTGATAAAAGCCGCCCAGGCGTGACCTGACAGCAGCTCTCCCGGCGGCATCCCTCCGTTCCCTAAAAGCTCTCCGGGCTGAGGCGCGGCCAGAGCCCTGCTCTCAAACCCCTCGCCCCGGGAGCCGCGGTACCGGCTAGGGCTGGGGCTGGGGCTGGGGCTGGCCGGGCTGGGGCTGGCGCTGGCCGGGCTGGCCGCTCCGTGCCACCGCCGGCAGCGGGCAAGGGAGAGGGGCGCTGCGGAATGTCCGCCCCCCGCGCTGCCAGCGGCACAAGCCGCGGGGCGAGGGCGGCCGCCCCGCCGGCGGCGCGGAGGGTCCGGCCTGGCGGCGGCGGCTGCGCTCCGCCAACTACTCAAACTCGGCGAGAAGTTGAGGCGCCGCTCCACGGGCGGCCGGGGAGCGGGGGGAAAGGACGGGGCGGCTCCGCGCCAGCGGCGCAAAGAACCTCCTCCCGCTGTCGCTACCTGCTGATGAAGCCATCCCCGTCGCCGTCGCAGGTCTGGAAGAGGCGCCTCATCCTCTCCTCCTCGCCCGTGCTGGAGGTATCGCTGCTGCTACTCCCGGCGCTGCTCACCGCCGCTACGGCGGCTGCCGCCATCATGCGCCCAGCTCCGGAGGAGGAGGAGGAGGCGGAGGCGGCGAGGCTGCCTCAGGCGCCCGGGGCTCCCGGTGCCGCCGCGCCTGCCGACTGCGAGCGGCAGCACAATGCCGGCGCGGGGGCGGGGAGCCCCGGCCCCGGCCTCGCATCCACCTCCCGCCGAGCCCAGGCGCGGCCCCGCGGGGGCGGGCAGGGGGGCCGGGGCGCCGCGGCCGGAGGCCGGAGTGGCCGGGCCGGGCCCCCGCAGCCCCGCCTCCCGCCTCGGCCGGCACCCTGCGGCAGGAGCCGCGCTGCCGCCGCCGGGCGGCGGGGCGTGGAGGGGGAAGAAGGCGGCGGCGGCGGCTGCCCGCGTCCCCGTCCCCCCCCCCCCCCCCCCGCCTCCAGGTTGGCCCGTCTTTCGGCCGGCCTCTCTCCCGGCGCCAGAAGCCCCGGCGGCAGCGTGAGCGAGCGGGCCAGCCGAACCGGGGCTGGCTGCCCTCGTCACTAGGGTTGCGCGCCCCTTCGGGGAGAGTCCGGCCACCAGGTGCTGGGCGAACCTGGCGCGGTCCGGGGTCGCTGCTTTTCCTCTCACTGCGCGGGCCCAGCCCCCTGCTTCGGGAGCGCTGCGGCCTCGTTTGACTTCGGCTGGCCCGCGGGAGCCAAGCCTCGGCAAACTGCGAGGAACCCGACGCTCTCAGTAGCCCTATCTTTGCACTTGGGACGGGGGTGTCGAGCGGGTGGGAGCGTTCTGGGGCACAGAGCACCAGCCCCTCTGGACGCAGCCGGTTCCTTTCCACTGCTCAAGTTTCACCTGCGAGGTACGTCGGTTGTTTTTCTGCTCCAACGGTTTGTTGACAGCTAGCGCTCTGAACTTGGGTCACGGCTTGCGCCTCTCGCCGTCTTTCTGTCCCCTTTGCATTCAGGGAAACCCCGTTTTCTTTGCAGTCTTCGTGTTGCCACGAAGGGGAATAAAACATTTTCATCTCACGAGTAGAGGATAGCTTCTGCATTTCCTTTAGTATCCTTGGCACCCTTTTTGACACCTAATTAAGTTTTAATCAGCCCTTTTATTCATGCGAAACGATCTGATACACCAACAGCACCAATGGCAATATCTTCTATCCCTACTGGAAATATGTATTTTGAAACCGTCTAGAACAGCATTTGCCTGTTTCACGGTAGTGTTACATTGCTTACTCCATCATCCTGTGACTAATTAGGTCAGCCGAGTTTTTTCCTAACCATTTCTGTATATGGAAGAAAATACCTACTTATTAAGGACATGCATTTCTCTCATACTACCAGATACTATCCTTCTCCTATTACTTAAGTCTTTGAAGACATCCAGTTCTTCCCACATAGCAACTTGATCTTCCTTGTTTTTAACAATGGCTCATGAATATGTAAAGTCAGCAAAGTTATCGCACTTATCTTGTTGCATAGTCCCTTTCAAGTATAAGAACTGATGGCAATAGTTCTAACTGTTAATATTTATTGTACCCTGATTAAGTAAGTCATTACAAGGCAAAGAGACTCCATGGAGTTTTATTAACTAAAACTGCTTACAAGTGCAAGCATGCGTGTATACTCACTCTTATATTGTCTCAGTCTCTGCCGTTTTCCAAATTAGGTTGCTCACGCTGCTTCTTGCTGGATGACCAGAGCACTGGGGTATGGAGCCAGCACACTTCCATATTCTCTCAAGGCAGTGAAAGCAGAGAGTACTGCAGCCATCCTCTTTTCAGATTGTAGTGTGTAAGCTTTGAAGATTTACATAATGTTCCATCTTTTGACTTACAGTGGTCTCACTCTTACTCTTGGCACGTTGTTTTTCCAAGTCCTATGCGGGATGTTGCTCATGTGTGCGACTGGCAATTTACTGCAGCTCTTCGCTTTACATTGAGGATTGGATGAGCTGGGCAGTCATAAGACCATTTTCTTCAGACAGATCCCATAGACTAGCTGTTCAACACCACACACAAGAATTCTTGCACACATTTTGCAAATATAGGACACGGTTCTTCTTATTAAGAATTGGAAGTCTTAACCGTACAGAGTCCTAAAACAGCGTTTCCTGACAAAGCCACCGACACCGACATAGCAAGATCAAATCCAAAACGCAGCAATGAGAATCTCCAAGAACAAACTCCCTCCATTGTAATGCTATCCTCCAAGCCTCACAGTTAGCCAGTTCTTACCTTTTTTCTCTTTTTAAACTAATCCCCCACATCATCTCTAGCCAAATTTCCCAGTTGGCACTTCATCTTTGTTCTCATCTTACCTGCATCCTTCATACAGTAGCTTTCTTTGTGGATCAGGAATTCATCTACCTCTTATATTCTCTCTGCTCCTTGCTAATGACCTTTCTGCGTTAGTTAATTATATATTGAGTTTTTTCCTGCTAGCTTTCCTTGTTTTGGGGGATCAGTTGCAGTTAAATTTTTGCATTTTCAAGGTAAGTCCCAAGAAAACCTAGTGCAGTAGTTTCTGACTTTTCCTGATAAAAATATCACTCACACCAGTTCCTCCTAGCTAATAGGAACAGCTGATATCCTAGCTGTGGTATGGCATGCAAGACAGTAAAACCAGCTGAGCTTGCTGGCTTTATCGTGATCCACATCTAACTTTTAAAAAGATGTTTCACATCGGTTGGGAGGCCGTAGTCTAAGCTGTAGTTCCCCACGTTGCCTGCTGTGAATTATGTGGCGATTCACTCCTGCTGCCAAAAATGAGAGTTTCAGGTGGCAAAAAACATATTTAAAATAGAGAACATGCTGTGCAGTAGAAGCTACAATCCTTCCTGAAGTGCATTTTCACTGTCCCTGGTGGGAAGGGTGCGTGGTGTCCAGAAAGTTATGATGAGAGAACAAAGAAGGAGGGCAAGGAGTGAGGCCTCCCTACTGCTGCCTGTCCCCTCTCAGAAAATAGACTTTATATTTCTCAAAAGAAGAGAGTTTGTAGGTGTTCTTTTTGAAACTGGGGATCTTAACTGTCAGTCTGGTTTTTGCTTATCTTTTCATCCAAGTTAAATGAATCTATAATTTTTCAGTATTATTTTCTACAATCAACTTTCCGTAATGCCCTGATTTCCAAATGCAAATACCAAAATACACCAGAGAGGCATTGCAAAAATTAATAAAAATGCTAGTAGTACTAGATGCATTTATTCTCCAATCTTTATATACACAAAATCTGAGATCTCTGAAAGTTAGGCATGAGACCCCAGATTTCCAGATGAGCTGTACTCCTAAGGCTTCCCACCAAATCAACAGGAGTTTTAGGTTTGTGTGATCTCTGAAAGCCAAGACTATCTCAAGTTAGGTGTTGAACAATAGAAAAGGAAAACCGTTGTACACCCCTCAAAATTTTACTGCAGATGGTTTTTCTTCTGCAGAAGAAAACAGCTAAAGTGACTCTACGTAGGAAGCTGCCAAATGACCAAAATCAATTGACCAAAAAAGAGAAAAATTTCCTGCTACGTAGCTTTCAGCCATAGCACTCTTAAGATTAACCTCCTTCAAAACCAACAAACAAAACAATCACTAACTTAAGATTTCAAGTAGTAAGTTTTAATTTAGTTATATTCCTTTAAACAATGTAGCCAGGCTGTGTAACACAGAACTTCCTCGGCATCAGGAGTCCAATTCCCCAGAATACCATCCCTTCCCATTTCCTGAATACTGCGTCCAACCCTTTTCCAGTTGTGCCAAACACACCTTCTGGAGTTCCCTGTTTCTCCATGAGGTTCTCTGGTAACAGGCATTTCACTGTAAACTGTCTGACACACTGGCATGCAGCACTGAGGGGACAGATGAGTTCTTTTAGGGATCCTCAGCAGAATGATGATGGCACTACATCATAGTTACAATTAAAGCTTTATTTTCTTAACAGGATATTATGATTAGTATAGCACAGAATTTAGGATTAGAATGGCACAGGATTTCTACAAGCAGAATCAGTATCATACAATCTATAAGTAGCATAATACAGAATTCATAATACAACTTAATGTATAATTTCTCATCACCTGAACCCTCTGCACATCAGGTCAGATCTTAATATGTGGTTTGCTGTATCAGTGTAACAATCATAATCTAGGCTGGAAAATCATATAAAAGTATATGAGTCACTCAGTCCTTGAAGGAAGCAGGTGTCGGTGGAGGCATCCCTGGCCACCGAACGGTCCCCGTCTCACTGTCCAGCAGCAGCTCCGGCCCAAGTTCCCCAATTAAGTAGTCCTACATTTGAGTTACGGCCAAACTCTGGTGACACTGCTCAATTTAGGGTTAAACACGATGCATTGTCCTTTAAGGAGGACCATTACTCAATAGTTTCACCATGTAGGCCTGGTTACTTGGCATAAACAATGAAGCTTTGCCAGTGACTATACCCTTGAAGAAGTGTTTTGAATTTGTGTGGTGGGGTTTTGGTAGTGGGGGAGGGGCTGCAGGGGTGGCTCCCGTGAGAAGCTGCTCGAAGCTTCCCCGGCTTCAAGTCGGACCCGCCACTGGCCAAGGGCGAGCCCATCAGCGGTGCTGGTAGCGCCTCTGGGAGAACAGATTTAACAAGGGGAGCCTGCAGCAGAGAGGGGAGTGGGAGTGAGAAAAACCCCTCTGCAGACACCGAGGTCAATGCAGAAGGCAGGGGAGGAGGTGCGCCGGAGGAGGGGATGCCCCTCAGCCCGTGGTGATGTTGCCAAAAAACTCGGAATAAAGAACTTATCAACACCAATTTAGTGTAGATAAGCAGACACTTCTTTATTGACGGCCGGGTGCGCGGGTGAGTCCTCTCAAAAAAACCACACACCCCTGAACACCAAAATCATACACCTTATATTAAACTTATTAATTCATATTCATTAGATTTCTGAGAAATGTTATGCATATTCATTAGATTTCTGGGAAGTTATTAGCATACGTTAACGTCCTTTACGCAAGCGCATTGAAGGTCTCTGGTGGTCTTCTAGAGTCCTCTGGTGGTCTTTCATAGTCTTCCTCCCTTGTCCGCTTCTTGACCTTCCTTAGGTGATTCTGCGCAGTTTGGCCCTTGGCAGGTAACTAACTGTTTCTTGGCAGATAACCACAAGTTGCTTCATAAAGAACTTATCCGTTTCCATTAATTTAAAATTCTGACATCTTATACATTCTTCTAGGTTATAACATACTCCTACTATATCCAAATTATCTTAAATCTTAAGCTTGTTATTTAAGTTCTAAATGTTCCTACTAGATGATTTTGGCCAATTCCTCAGGCCTTGGTACAGGGTTATACAGAGGATTTCACAGCAGCTGTTGGTTGTTGGTTAAATGTATAAAATGCAATAGAGATATATAATTCTATATTCCTATTAAAATTGAATATGATTAATTCTAACTAATAACAAATCAATAACAAATCAGTAACATTTCCCCCCTTTGAAAGTGTTGAAAATTATTTCAATACTTTCACATTATCTACATAACATTTATCCACTACTATTTTGAGAGTTAATATTTGTTTCAGTATATTTTGGTGGTGGACTGTATTCTGGTGGAATAATTGGAACCTCTCTCATGATCATGTGATTGACTGCAATTCTATCAGTAAATTGTCTCTTCAGACAAGCATATGTCAGCATGATCATCAAAAAGACAATTAGTAACAGAAACAAAGTTTTGATTATAGATTGTAACCAAGAGCTCAGATTCCATCCTAATCTGCTAAATTTTTTTCCCAACCAATCTTCTGACATATCCTCTTGAATGTTTTCAGTTTCCTTTTCAGTTTTGCTCAATAACTCCAAATCATGTTCTACGTCCTGAGTGACATTAAGAATATAACAATGGTCCAATCTATCCTTGAGGTATCCACACACTTAAATTCATAGTTAGAATTCCCCAAGGAATAGATTCCCCTACTGCTCTTGGTATTGGCAAACAAGCAGTAATCTGGGTAACATTTTGCAAGCTGGTGAATCCCTTAATCAATCATAACATCAAATTTTCTTCAGACATTTTTTTAGGAATGCTAATCAATTGTTCTGTTTCTACTTGTCTTTTGTTCCTAATCATCAAATCAGTCCAGGTTCCCACCAACATTATTTGCCGAACTAGTATAAAAAAAACAACAATCACAAACAGATATGAAAAATTAGACATGTTTCAGAGTCAGTTTTAAAGTCTTTGGGTCACGGCTAATAATCTTCCATGGAGTAGGTGCCTTCTTCACTCGAGTGTAGTGTATCCAAGCATCCGATTCCGCAATCTTAATAGCCGTGAAGGTGGTTAACAGTATCTGGAAGGGTCCCTTCCAGCGTTCCTGCAGGGGTTCGGAAGCCCACGTTTTCACATAGACATAATTTCCTGGTTGAAAGTCATGCACCAGAGCTTCCAGGGATAATGGTCTATCACACTACTGCTCTCTGAATTACAGTCAAAGTTTTTCCTAAGGAAAACAAATAGTTATACACATCTTGTTTCCCTTTTACATGCATGTTTAGGTTTGGTTCTGGGGACTCATAAGGGTTTTCCATACAATAATTCATAAAGACTGACTGAGGTTCCACTCTTTGGCTGTACTCCGATTCATAATAATGCCAATGGAAGTGCTTGAGGCCATTTTAAATTAGTCTCTTGACAAATTTTACTTATTTGCCTTTTTAAGGTTTGATTCATTCTTTCTACTTTCCCACTGGATTGTGGCCTCCATGGGGTATGCAAATCCCATGTGATACCCAGAATTTTGCTAACATTCTGGACTACTTCTGCAACAAAGTGTGGACCTCTGTCAGAAGAAATTCCAATAGGAACTCCAAACCTTGGAATTATTTCTTGTAGTAACCACTTTACTACTTCCTTTGCTTGTGTGGAACGACAGGGAAAAGCTTCTGGCCATCCTGTAAAAGTATCAACCCCCACCAGGATGTATCGATACCCATCTTGCCTAGATAGTTCTGAAAAATCTACTTGCCAATAATCTCCAGGCTCTGTACCAGATTTTATTCAACCTATTTGAACCTTTTTCCTGATTACTGGATTATTTTTCAAACATACTTCACATTTTGCAGTTATTATTTTTGCCATTCCTAACATTTTGAGCGATACCACTTGTTTTTGTAAAGAAGTTACTGGGGCTTCTGCTCCCCAGTGGCATTCCTGATGCTTTGTTTGAATTATTTGTCTCATCAGAAAGGGTGGAACTACTACCTGTCCTTTAGGTGTTACCCACCATCTGGCTTGGTTTTTCTTAGCATTTAATAATTGACCTAACTTATCATCTTCTTCTGAGTATTTTGGTTCTTCCCTAGGAAGAGTTACTGTTTTGGAGGGAATTAATGCCATTTGCAATGCTCGTTCCTTTCCTACCTTTCTTGCCGTTCGGTCGGCTAAATTATTTCCAGCAATTTCCTTTGTGTTTCCAATTTGGTGTGCTTTACAGTGCATGATTGCTACCTGACCTGGTTTTTGAACTGCTTGTAATAATTGTAAAATTTCATCTTGGTGTTTAATATTTGATCCCTGAGAGGACAATAATCCTCTTTCTTTCCACAATGCTCCATGGACATGTACCACTCCAAAAGCATACTTTGAATCTGTTCAGATATTTACTTTCTTCTTTTTGCTTAGTTCTAAGGCTCGAATCAAAGCAATAAGTTCCGCTTTCTGAGCTTAGGTGGTACTTGCCAATGCTTCTGCTTCTATAACTGCGGTGTCTGTTGTTACCGCATATCCAGCGTATAGGACTCCTTGCTCCACAAAGCTGCTACCATCTGTATACAATTCCCAGTCCGGTCGCTCCAGTGGTACATCCTTCAAATCTTCACAACTGGAATAAACATACTCAATAGCAGCCAAGCAATCATGTTCCAATTGTCCTTCTTCCTGTATGGAACTAAAAAACACCACTGGATTTGCCAGGTTAGTTGTTTTTAAAATTACATCATCTTGTTGAGTCAATATTACCTGGTACTTCATCATTCTGCTTGGAGATAGCCAGTCTCCCCGCTTTTGTTCTACAACAGTTTTCACCATGTGTGGGACATAGACTGTTACTGTTTTTCCAAGGTCAATTTCCGAGCTTCTTGTATGATCATTAGTGTTGCAGCCACTACTCAAAGGCAAGTTGGCCACCCTTTACTCACCCTGTCCAGTTGTTTGGAGAAGTATCCGACTGGTCGTTTCCAGCTTCCCATCTTCTGGGTTAACACACCAAGTGCCAAGCGTTGTCTTTCATGAACGAACAGCTGAAAATCTTTACTTAAATCAGGAAGGCCTAAAGCAGGTGCAGACATTAAAGCACGTTTTAACTCTGTAAAGGCACTTTGCTGTTTTGGACCCCACTCAAAAGGAGAGTTCTTTTGGGCCTCATACAACGGTTTAGCTATTAGACCATAGTTCATGATCCAAAGGCGACACCACCCTGCCATTCCCAAGAAAGCTCTAAGTTCATGGATATTTTTTTGGCTCAGGTATACTACAAATGGTTTCTTTGCGATCTTTTCCCAGTTGTCACTGCCCTTTTGAAATCTCAAAGCCCAGGTATATCACAGTCTGACATGCTATTTGGGCCTTCTTCCTGGATACCTTGTACCCATTTAGTCCTAGAAAATTCAAGAGGTCAATGGTTACCTGTATGCAGGTAAATCTTTCTTCTGTAGCAATCAGTATGTCATCCACATATTGTAAAAGTAAATGTTCAGGCCTTGGTTTGTCCTGTTTCCAGATTTCAAGCTCTTTTGCCAGCTGGTTTCCAAAAATTGTCAGGCTATTTTTAAATCCTTGGGGTAGTCTTGTCCATGTCAACTGCATCTTTCGCCCAGTTTGTGGATTTTCCCATTCAAAAAGCAAACAACTTTCTGCTTTCCTTCTCCAAGAGTATGCAAAAGAAAGCATCTTTCAAATCAAGCAATGTAAACCACTGATGAGTCTCCTTTAACGATGTTAACAACGTATAAGGATTTGCTACCACAGGATATATATCCTTGGCTATTTGATTCACTGCTCTCAAATCTTGCACTAACCTGTATTCACCCAAGGGTTTTCTGACTGGTATAATAGGAGTATTATATTCAGATTCACATTCCTCCAAAATTTTGTACTCTAAAAATTTGTCAATCAATTTCTTCAGCTCCTGCCTTACTTCTGGTTTGATTGGGTATTGTTTAATTTTTACTGTTCCTGCATCTTCTTTTAAATCTCTTTTTACAGGTGCTGCTAATTTTGATTTACCAGGAATATCTGTTTCCCATACTGTAGGAATCACTGCAGAATCTACCTCTGGTGGAATGTATCATCAGGATTTCTCCTGTTTTTGACTCAGGTATTTTCAAAAAGAGTTCTCCTTCCTAAAAAACAATTTGTGCATTTAATTTAGATAACAAATCCCTTCCTAACAAGGGTATCAGGCATTCTGGTACATACAAAAATTCGTGTGTAATTATTTTATTTCCAAATTTCAAATCCAGAGGTTGCAGGAATGGTCTGTTTTCTTCTTTCCCTGTTGCTCCTATTATGTTTGCTGGTTTTGTTCCAATTTTTCCTTTACAAGTATTTAATACCGAAAATGTTGCTCCTGTATCCACTAGAAATTTAACTTCTTTTTCTCCCAGCTTAATTATAACCAGAGGCTCAGCTGGGTTCCCCTCCGGTCCCCTTCATTCATCCAAAACCATCATTCTGGCTACCTCCTTCCGAATATTTCCTCCTGAACATTGCTCATTTTTAGGACAATCTCTTTTCCAATGTCCTTCCTCCCTACAGAAAGCACACTGATTCACTCCTAAGGGGGTGTTAAAATTTCGATTGCTAAAATTCATAAATCCTTCCCGTCCACTGACACCTCGTCCTCTTCCTCTACCTCGTCCTCTGCCTGCTGTTCCTGTCATTACGGCCAGTAATCTATTTTCTCTGGTTTTCCTTTCCTCTTTTTCCCTGTTATTATATACTTTCCATGCTGCCTCCAGCATTTTATTCAAACTCCTTGAATCCTCTCCCTCCAGCTTCTGAAGTTTCTTTCTTATGTCTGGTGCCGACTGTCCCATAAAAATCAAAGCCAACTGTATCTGAGCCGCCTCTGTATCTACTCTTAAATCAGTATATTTTCTGGCAGCTTCCTTCAGTCTTTCCAGAAATGCTGGGGGAGATTCATTCTTGTCTTGTCTCACCTCATATAATTTAGACCAATTCAGAGATTTAGGCATAGCATGTTTAACTCCATATAAAATCCATTTCTGATACCGACTCAGCCTTTCTCTATGTTCCACGTTATTTGGATCCCACTGCGGATCCCCAGATGGAGAATTCTGCTCTAATGTTCCACCTGTTGTCCCACTCAGTACAGCCACTTCTGCCTGTGCTTTGCCAATCTTTAGTACCATCTGCTTTTCTGTATCATCCAACAAATTATCCAAGATCACCTGTAAATCACTCCAGTCCAGATTCTGTGTTCTAATTATAGTATCCACCACTCTGCCTACTCTCTCAGGATCTTCTGTATATACTCCAGCTGCCTGCTTCCAAGCCATCAGGTCCGTAACCAAAAAGGGCACTTCTACATACACCGACCCATCGTTACCAACTCCCTGCCGCAGGGGAGCTATTGTTTGTGCCTACTAGTTAGCTTGCATTCATTCTGCCAATCCCGTCTCTGCCTTAAGTAAAAGAATAAATCCACATATGGTATTTCACTCCATTTCCCTTCTCTTCTACAAAACAACATTAACTGCAGAATGGTGTTATAATTCAGTGTCCCATTCATGTGCCACCTTTCCTGATCTTCCAATGTATACAGAGGCCACCAATGATTACAGTATTCAGTCATCTGGCTTTTACGTAAATCATCATGCAATTCACCCCAATGTGCTAATAAACATCCTAATGGAGAAGTTTTGGGGATTTTTCCATCAGTGGACAAATTTCCCATACTCTTACTCTTAAATAATTTGGCCAATGCCATTATGTTTATACCCAATACCAAATATCCATTAGATATATATCAAATATCAAATATCAGAAGTCAATAATCAATTATCAAATGTCAAATACTGAACCAAATATCAAATGCCAAGTATCAAGTACAAAGTTTCAAATACCAAATGTATGCATCAAATACCAGATATCAAATAAATACAAATAACAATTGTTGCCAGGTAATGGAGTCCACCTGCTTGCCTAGGGCACAGACAAAGCCGACTTCCCTAGGCAAGAGTCATAACCAATATCCCCTGGCAAAATTATTAACCAACAAAATGTATTCACGCTTTATAACTTCCAGCCTCAGTTGGAGCTGTACCATACAATATACGATTACTCAAATCTGTCACTTCATTCTTCCAAACTCCACACTCGCTTCGTGCACGTCTCGCACTTACAACACTCACACTCACTCCTTTCCACAATTGTTAGTTTAAACAAAGGTATATAACACACTATAACACAACTCTTAATTCTGATTTGTGATACTTCCAAATACGCCATCTCACAAAACTACACATATACTTTTAAAGGTTCCTTGGAATTGGGACTCAAACCCAAAGTTTCCAAAATGCTTTTAAAGCTGGGACTCCAACCCAGAATCCTCAAAAGTTGTGGGACTCTAACCCACTCCAAAATGCTTTTGAGGCTGGGACTCCAACCCAGAATCCTCAAAAGTTGTGGGACTCTAACCCACTCCCAAATTGTCCAACCCAGCAATAGCTTTCGCTTATGTCTTACGGGCAGACGCCTAGGCTTCCACTTCCTTCAGGATCCTTTAGTCCAACCCTGCGCAGCTTTCGCTGCGTCTGACAGGCAGACGACACGGTGGGACTCTAACCCACTTGGTGGGACTCTAACCCACTTCAGTGGGACTCTAACCCACTATCCCTAATATTTCAAAGAAAAGAAGTGTCTTACCAAAATCCAGGGTATGTTGCAAAGAGCCTTATGGATCGGGGATCGATGGGTATCCCCGAGAAATCCTCGGTGCCGGCTGAAACCGATCAGGTCCCCGACTCCTCCGGTCTCTCTCAGCAAGGTCCCATCTGGGTCGCCAGAAACTGTTGCCGAAAAAACTCGGAATAAAGAACTTATCAACACCAATTTAGTGTAGATAAGCAGACACTTCTTTATTGACGGCCGGGTGCGCGGGTGAGTCCTCTCAAAAAAACCACGCACCCCTGAACACCAAAATCATACACCTTATATTAAACTTATTAATTCATATTCATTAGATTTCTGAGAAATGTTATGCATATTCATTAGATTTCTGGGAAGTTATTAGCATACGTTAACGTCCTTTATGCAAGCGCATTGAAGGTCTCTGGTGGTCTTCTAGAGTCCTCTGGTGGTCTTTCATAGTCTTCCTCCCTTGTCCGCTTCTTGACCTTCCTTAGGTGATTCTGCGCAGTTTGGCCCTTGGCAGGTAACTAACTGTTTCTTGGCAGATAACCACAAGTTGCTTCATAAAGAACTTATCCGTTTCCATTAATTTAAAATTCTGACATCTTATACATTCTTCTAGGTTATAACATACTCCTACTATATCCAAATTATCTTAAATCTTAAGCTTGTTATTTAAGTTCTAAATGTTCCTACTAGATGATTTTGGCCAATTCCTCAGGCCTTGGTACAGGGTTATACAGAGGATTTCACAGCAGCTGTTGGTTGTTGGTTAAATGTATAAAATGCAATAGAGATATATAATTCTATATTCCTATTAAAATTGAATATGATTAATTCTAACTAATAACAAATCAGTAACAGTGAGACGGCAGGCTGTCCCCCCCCCAGCCCATGAAGGGGAGCGGGGGAGCAGATGCCCCCCTGCAGCTCGGGGAGGACCCCATGGCAGAGCAGGGGGATAACCCCGAAGATAGCCATGACTCCATGGGAAAGCCTGCGCTGGAGCAGCCTGTGCCTGAAGGACTGCAGCCCATGGAAAGGACTCACGTTGGAGAAGTTCATGAAGAACTGCAGCCCGTGGGAAGGACCCACATTGGAGAAGTTCGTGAAGGACTGTCTCCCATGGGAGGGTCCCCACAGTGGAGCAGGGGCCGAGTGAGGAGTCCTCCCCCTTAGGAGGAAGGAACAGCAGAGACAACATGTGGTAAACTGACTCCAACCCCCACTCCCCATCCCCCCTGAGCCACTGTGGAGGAGGAGGTAGAGACAATCACGAGTGGAGTTGAGTTGGGAAGGAGGGAGGGGTGGGGGAAAATTGTTTTGAGATTTGGTTTTACTTCTTATTATCCTTGTTTTGATTTGATTGGTAGTAAATTAGATTGATTTTGGTTTTTCCCCAAGTCGAGCCTGTCTTTTGCCCGTGACCATAAGTGGTGAGTGATCCCTCCCTGTCCTTGTCTCAACCCATGAGTTTTTCTTTATATTTTCTCCTCCTCATCCCACCAGGGCTGGGAGGGGGGGGAGGAGTGAGCAAGCGGCTGCATGGTACTTTGCTGCCAGCTGGGATTAAAACACAACAAGAAGGAACTAAAGACTGAAAAGAAAAGAAACATCCTGCTCCAGAAGGCACCGAAGGCCAGATGATTGCCAAAGAAGCATGAACTAGGGGAAGAGTAAAGGCGGCGGGGGGAGATGGCGACCACCGACTCAGTTCAAGACCTGAAGACTTGCACCCCGACTCCTTGAGCATGTGCTGTAGAATAAAAGAACACTGTGCTTTTAATTTGAAGGGGAGAAAACCTTAGCCCAATAGAAACGGTGGCAGATAAGCAACTACCAATAATGATTTGGGGCAAGGACTTTGGAAACTAAGTGGGTGAATCTAAAACTGTGTAAGCTGCTTGCTTGTTTAACTGTAGGGTGCGCTAGCTTTGTGGAATTACCACCTAGCACCCATCTTTGTGCAAATATGAAATAAATAGTGTCTCTCCTCAGTGTGTGACTATTGGCTTCTTGCACACTGGGTGAGGAGTCCGCTTTGTGGACCACAGTTTTTGGCACCTCAGATGAGACAGCTGTGAAGACTTGAGTGGCTCAACTTGCCAGCTGCTGACAGGGAGAAGCTGCTCTTTGGACTCCAGCGCATACTGACCTTTTCTTTTGGGGACTCCATGAGTAGTGTCCCTGTCCAGAGCAGGTAAGCAACTCAAAGGTGCAATGTGCATATTAGAGACATTGCAAGGGGGGGGACTGTATATGGTAAAGGTATATAGAGGTATTTTATAAACTTTGTGCACACTTGACAGTGACAACTGGAGTGCATGAAAGTGTAGATAAGAAAGTTCTTTTGTGAACAGGTCTTATGAGGAGCAGCTGAGGGAGCTGGGGCTCTTTAGTTTAGAGAAGAGGAGGCTGAGGGGAGACCTTATCGCTCTCTAGAACTACCTGAAGGGGGGTTGTAGTGAGGTGGGTGCTGGTCTCTTCTGTCAGGTGGCTGGAGATAGGACAAGACGAAATGGCCTCAAGTTGTGGCAAGGGAGGTTTAGGTTGGGTATTAGGACAAATTTCTTTACTGAGAGGGTTGTCAGACATTGGAATAGGCTGCCCAGGGAACTGGTTGAGTCACCATCCCTGGAGGTATTCAAAAAGTGCATAGATGGGGTACTCCAGAACATGGTTTAGTGGGCATGGATGATGGTTGATCCTGAAGGTCTTTTCCAACCAAAATGATTCTATGATTTTGGGGTAACAGTATGGGAGCAGGACACGGGGCAGGACAGTCTGCAGAGCCTCCCCTTTGCTCTGCATTAGGATGCATCCTAAAACATTGGAACAAGTTTGGTGGCAATACCCTAACAAGGAAGAAATTAAAGAATATCGTATTCACTGGTGGCCAGCATATAAATTAGATGATGAAGAAAAATGGCCAGGAATGGGAACTTTGAATTATAATACCATTTTACAGCTGATGTTGTTTTGTAGAAGGCAAGATAAGTGGGATGATATCCCATAGGTGGATATGTTCTTTGCTTCCAAGAAATGATTATGAAACAAAAAAGAAATGCAAATTGTCAGTATCTGATTCAAACGTGTGAATGAATGACAATATCTCAACTGATAGAGATTGCTTATAAGGTGTATAATAACAAAGAGTTTAAAAAGAAAGAAAAACAAAAAGAGAAACTAAAAGATCAGAAACAAAAGGCTGCTATTTTAGCAGCAGCATTTACTTAAGCACAAACATCCTCCAGGGGAAGGGGTTTCCCGAGAGGACAGGGGTGTGGAAGGGAACAGGGAGGAGGGGAAAACATTGAGAATGGAATCGCTCGCTTTGGGGTTTGACCAATGAGCCATTTGTAAAGAAAGGGGACACTGGAAAAATGGATGTCCAAAGAAAAGACTGACTTGGTCTCCCCCTTCTGCCTCTATCCCTGAGGCTGATTTACTAATGATTGGCACAGAGGATTCTGATTGACGGGGACCAGGGGCTGAGAAGTTTAACTCCCCAGCTGAGCCCCTGGTTCCAGTCAAGCTGGGGAATGAAATTGTTTAGTTTTTGGTAGATACAGGGGCAACTTATTCTGTGTTAAGTAGCTGTAAAGGACCTATGAGTAAGTTCTCTATGTCGGTGGTTGGTGCCACGGGAAAGCGAGAGGTTAGGCCCTTTCTGCAACCTATGATGTTTGAAGTTGGAAATAAAACATTAGCACATGAATTTTTGTATATACTAGAACATCCATTACCTCTATTGGGACGGGACTTACTAAATAAATTGGGAGCACAGATAACTTGAAAAAAACAAAATTCAAGTGCGTATTCCTCAGAGTAAAGCCTGGGGAGCACAAGTTTGTGTTACAGGAACCAATGGAAATCAAGGACATGAAGAATGAACAAGTTGCAATCCCCTCCAAAATAATGGATGCAGTGGTCCCCTCTGTGTGGGCCATGGAGAGGCCTGGAAGAGCTAAATCAGCTGAACCAGTGAAAGTGGAATTAAAACAGGGAGCGAAGCCAGTAAGACATAAACAGTATCCTAAGAAATTGGAAGCTTGCATGGGACTGGAACATACAATAAATAACTTTTTGAAGCATGGACTGCTATGAGAATGCCTATCCAAATATAATACCCTATTCTACCTGTTAAAAAGCCACATTCTCAGGAATATTGTCTAGTACAAGATCTAAGGGCTATTAATCAAACAGAGACTGATGTCCATCCAGTGGTACCAAACTCATACACTCTGCTGAATGCAATAGTCGATTTTAATGTTTATTTTATAGTTCTGGACCTAAAAGATGCCTTTTTCTTTATTCCTCTGGAAGAACAGAGTCAAAACCTGTTTGCTTTTGAGTGGGAGAGTCCTACAATGGGAGGCAAGATGCAGCTATGTTGGACAGTACTTCCCCAAGGATTTAAGAACAGCCCCACCATCTTTGCTAATGTACTGGTGAAGGAACTGGAACAATGGCAAGGTAAGAACTCATTAATTACCTTGCTACAATATATGGATGATATCTTGTTGGGGGCAAGTACTGTTGAGGTGTGTAAAGAAGCAACTATTAGTTTATTGAACTTTTTAGGGCTGGCTGGATATTGAATGTCTCAGAAAAAGGTTCAGACTGCACAGAAAACTGTGACCTATCTTGGTTTTGAAATTTCTCAAGGAGAAAGGAAACTGGGGATTGAGAGGAGGGAAGCGAGCGATTTGTCAGATTGCCCCACCCAAATCAAAAAGAGAGTTAAGAGGATTTCTTGGAATGGCCAGGTGGTGTCGCCATTGGATACCTAACTTTGGATTGATGGCTAAACCTTTGTATGAGGCTAGTAAAGGACCAGGAGAGGTGTTGGAATGGACTCCAGAATGTCGAAAAGGGTTTGACGATATAAAGGTTGCTCTTATGAGGGCCCCTGCACCAGGCCTGTCCAATTTGACAAAGCCGTTTGAGCTTTATGTGCATGAACGAGGGCATCAAGCGATGGGAGTGCTTGGGCAAAATTTAGGGGACTGGAAAAGACCGGTAGCTTACTTTTCAAAACGGCTGGCTAGTGTAAGCTCTGGATGGCCAGGATGCCTTCAGGGCAGTAGCAGCCACAGTGATGATGTTAATCCAGCAGGCACGAAAGTTAACAATGGGACAGAGAATTACTGTTTATGTGCCACATGCAGTTATAGCTGGCTTGGAACAAAAAGGACATCATTGGCTGTCTCCGAGCAGGATGGTACAGTATCAAGCAGTAGTACCTGGACAAGAGGATGTGGTAAGGCGTCATTGTTGCCCTCTCAAGAAGAAGGATTAACACATGATTGTTTACCGACCATCGAGCGAGTATATTCTAGCCGTCCGGATTTAAAGGACTCCCCTCTACCACATCCTGATTGGGAGCTATTCACCGATGGAAGTAGCTTTGTAAATAAAGGGGAACAGAAGGCTGGGTGTGCTGTTGTAACTTGGGAGAAGGAAATAGAAGTGCAACCATTGTCTGTAAATACATCTGCCCAGAAAGCTGAACTGATGGCTTTAACTCAAGCTTTGGAATTATCAGAAGGAAAATGAGTTAACGTATATACTGATTCAAAATATGCCTTTGCTGTGATACTTGCTTGTGGTGCAATTTGGAAAGAAAGAGGATTGTTATGCTCACAAGGGAATCCCATAAAATATGGCAAAGAAATTATGGAACTGCTTGCTGCAGTTAACAAGCCTAAAGAAACAGCAGTTACACATTGCAAAGCCCATCAATCTGGATGTACTGATGTCATTAAAGGAAATAAAAAAGGCTGATGAGGCTGCAAAGAGGGCAGCTTTATGGATAAACATGGCAGCATTAATCCCAGAAAGAGTTTTGAAGATTGAAGTACCTGTATACACTGAAAAGGAAAATAAGCTTGCAGAATTACTAAAATGTAACTAGATTCCAGAAGGAGAGTGGGTAACCTTGAAGGGTCAGTGTATAGTAACTTTGCCTGTAATGAAGGAGCTAATGGAAAGGACAAGTAAAAGTATGCACATGGGGGTTGAAGCTTTGCCTGAGGCAACCAGATGATAGGCTGTGGGAATTAACATGTTGTTAAAAGCTAAAAGGATTACACAGAAATGTGGCGTTTGTTTAAAGAATAATCCTAAAATTCAGAAAAGTCTCCCGCTAGGAGAGGTAAGAAAAGGTTCTACACCTGGAGATGACTGGCAGATCAATTTTTCTGAGCTACCTAGTTGTAAGGGATATAAATATCTATTGGTGATTGCAGATACTTTTTCAGGATGGCCTGAAACTTTCCTGTGCCACACCAAAAGGGCAAGAGAAGTAGTAAAGGTTTTATTGAAAGAAATAATTCTGAGATTTGGGGTACCAGAGGGATTCTCCTCAGATCGAGGACCACACTTTGTAGCAGAAATAGTCCAAGGGGTATCCAAATTTTTACAAATCAAATGGGACTTGCATACACCATGGAGGCCGCAATCAAGGGGGAAGGTAGAAAGGATCAATCAAACAACGAAGAGACAAATTAGTAAATTGTGTCAGGAAACACACATCAAATGGATTGAAGTTTTACCATTAGCATCATTAAGAATTAGAGTTACTCCAAGGGTCAGAGAAGGGGTTAGCCCTTTTGAGGTCTTGTATGGAAAACCTTAGATAACAAATTTAACAGGAAAAGGCAATCAAGCGTGCCTAAAAGGTGACCAGATAACTTTAGTGATTACCTCTTGTCCTTGGCAAGAGTTCCTTCTTCCCTCCACAGGTATATCCAAATAAGAACCCCTGTACCTTTGGATTCGCCTGTGCATTCATTCAAACCAGGAGATCAAGTATATTTGTGAGCTTGGAAAGAAGAGCCACCACGAGCAGAAAAATGGAAAGGACCGTATTTGGTATTGCTGACAGCTCATACCACCGTGAAGCTGGAGGGAATTGACTCATGGATTCACTATACCCGAGTGAAAGCAGCGCCTCCTAAAATGTGGAGAGTTGAGGAAACTGGCTGAAAATACACAGAGATACATGAACTGTACGTGGACTAATATAGAGTCCATCCTGCATTTAGAGTGTACACAAGGGGACGTGTTTTTATATTGTTTTATGGGAATTATTTTAATATTATTTTTGTTCTATTTGTCTACCTTTTTACAACCTAGTAAGGAGAAGAATGTTGTGGTTCGTTTTTCTCACTTTCATGAATCAGGTGAGTCAAGGGAACCAGGAGGGAAATGATAGCCCGTGGGGAAACAGCCTCCATTTGGGGATAATTGTGGAACCAAACCCAGATATTACACAAAGTCCAAAAGGATGACACTTCCACTGGAGTGGAAGAAGTATTTAGATGGTTGACTTCCTGGTTCCCTGATTTAAGTGTACGGGTTAAGAAACTGATAAAAATCTTAATAGTTGCAGTAGTGCTAAACTCTTACATTTAGAACGAGACTTATATGAAGAGTATTCATACAAGTCTCAAAGAGGGGGAAATGCAGTCCTATGTTTGAGTTACGGCCTAACTGCGGTGACACTGCTCAATTTAGGGTTAAACACGATGCATTGTCCTTTAAGGAGGACCATTACTCAATAGTTTCACTATGTAGGCCTGGTTACTTTGTATAAAGATGCAGCCTTTGCCACCAACTACACCCTTGAAGAAGGGACTAAAGACTGATAAAAAGGAAACATCCAGAAGGCATCAAAGGCCAGGTGATTGCCGAAGAAGCATGAACTAGGGGAAGAGTAAAGGCGGCGGGGGGAGATGGCGACCACCGACTCAGTTCAAGACCTGAAGACTTGCACCCCGACTCCTTGAGCATGTGCTGTAGAATAAAAGAACACTGTGCTTTTAATTTGAAGGGGAGAAAACCTTAGCCCAATAGAAACGGTGGCAGATAAGCAACTACCAATAATGATTTGGGGCAAGGACTTTGGAAACTAAGTGGGTGAATCTAAAACTGTGTAAGCTGCTTGCTTGTTTAACTGTAGGGTGAGCTAGCTTTGTGGAATTACCACCTAGCACCCATCTTTGTGCAAATATGAAATAAATAGTGTCTCTCCTCAGTGTGTGACTATTGGGTTCTTGCACACTGGGTGACGAATCTGCTTTTCAGACAACACTTAGGGCTTGTAACTGCTTGATGTTATGGTCAGTGTTCTGGGTGCTGTTACACTTCCCTGTTCTGTGATAGGGTCATCATGGCCACGGCGTTGGCTGGGTGCCTGGGACCTTCAAGGCCAGTAAGGAAGGAGTAGTTGCCCTGGAGCCCAGGAATCTTGAGGCTGGTAGGGAGGGGAAAAAGGAATTTGTTTAGTTTGTCTGCTTGCTTCACAGGACCTTCAGGGCCTGATATCAAGAGGAAAGGAATGAATACGGGACCCCCTTGGTCACCAAGAATGGCCGCTTGCCTTATAAAATGGCATTAGTTATGCTAACCACACTACCAGGGGTCGGGAGCAGGGGGTACCGGTCACACACCCCTATAAAGATGGTGCAATCTAGTGGTCTATTTAACTGAATTAAGCCAATTTGCTATCCACTTTTTTTAGCTGTACTTGGTAGGTAGGCCCTGGACTACACTTCAGTGATGGGACAGCCATGTTCTGCATTTGCCTCAGCCAATAAATAGAAATGGGGCAAGAGGAACAAGTAGCTTCATCTTTCCCCCTTTTTTTTTCCAATATGTGCCAGTATCTCAGGCCACATTTTATAAACACAGTACATTTTAAGAGTTACCAATTACCTAGTTATTCAGACAAGGGTATCGCGACCACAGAAAAATGAGAATATAGCGGGAACAGCTGGGAGGTAGTGCCAAGTCTGGCATGCTTTTGATCTCTCAAAATCCTCGTGTTGTGGTTTAACCCCAGCCAGCAACTAAGTACCACGCAGCCGCTCACTCACTCTCCCCTCGCCCCCAGTGGGATGGGGGAGAAAATCGGGAAAAGAAGTAAAACTCGTGGGTTGAGATAAGAACGATTTAATAGAACAGAAAAGAATAAACTAATAATGATAACGATTGCACTAATAAAATGACAACGGTAGTAATAAAAGGATTGGAATGTACAAATGATGCTCAGGGCAATTGCTCACCACCCGCCGACCGACACCCCGCCAGTCCCCGAGCGGCCATTCCCTGCCCCCATTCCCCAGTTCCTATACTAGATGGGACGTCCCATGGTGTGGAATACACCGTTGGCCAGTTTGGGTCAGGTGCCATGGCTGTGTCCTGTGCCAACTTCTTGTGCCCTGGCTGGGCATGAGAAGCTGAAAAATCCTTGACTATAGTCTAAGCACTACTTAGCAACAACTGAAAACATCAGCGTTATCAACATTCTTGGCATACTGAACTCAAAACATAGCGCCGTTATCAGCTACTATGAAGACAGTTAACTCTATCCCAGCTGAAACCAGGACACCTCAAAATCCCTGAACCCTTTGTGCCTGGCGCACCGTTACTTCTGCCGAACGAAGAAAAGACTTTGTATTCCAAGCAAGCCGTAAATGTCAGGCATTAGGAACACGCTACAAATACTACAGAAAACAGTTTGGGTTTAAAGCAATTAATAAAGTGCAACCGCTTAACGTCCCAAGCTTTTCTTTTGCTTTTTTTTTTACTGCTGTGGAAGCATCACTGTCCGTGGCAGTTTTGCACGCCTGTTTTGTACGCACATGACTCTTCTGTCTGAAAGCAACAAGAATGCACTGCCGTCAGTCGCGACAGCTAAGCGTGACTTGAAAACCGCTGGCTGGCTGATCTGTCCTGCACTGCCAGACTTGATCCTCAGCGCCTCCGGAGCCCAACACATCTTTGCCCACCGGCTGAGCTGCAGCTGGGACTCCTATGGAGAGCGGCCGCTCCCCGGGGGCTGGGGAGCCGGGGGTGGGGGGGGCTGCCTGGGGAGGCACGGCAGGCAGGCGCGTTCGTATCCTGTGACTTGGCACGTGTGTAGCGGGCCAGTACGATGTGGACCCAGGCCCAAGTGTGTACCCCTTGGCCAAACCCGTGCCTCGCCTGCGTAATCTGTGCCCAGCCTATAAAGCAGCCGAGTAAAAATGATTTCCTATGCAAACGTTTTTTTAGTTGGGGAAGTGAACTTAATACGAGTATTTTACTTCCTGCCACATAACTTGCTCACAAAAGGCGTATTTCTGATGTTACTGTAACGTGGATCCATCGGGGGTTAGCTATTTAAATCGCTCCAGCGGCTTAGGCATTCAGACTGAAGATTCTGACATACACAAGGGTCGGAAGCAGTGCCTGTGGTATCAAAGGAGAGATTACCCTTTACTTCCGTAGGCTTCAGATGAGGACCGTCTTCGTTTGTTGGTCTCCACTGTAACAAAATTTAAAGTAACAGACATATAAGGTGAGTTAAAAGAAATATTGTTTCAAAAATCTTCGTGTACAGCAAACTGCATTTGCTACCAACAGAGCCACCATTTACCAGGAAATTGCTAGTTAAATTCTCATCAAAATCCTGATGTCTGGACTCACCGTACTATCCTTCTCACGTTACTTCACTTAGATCCACCTCACATCACAGACCTAGGATTCCAAGCTCCAGCTGCAAATGTAAGTCTTGTGCAGCCTTTACTGTCGAGTTCTTATTGAGCAGAGCTGGCCGAAAAGTCTTAAAATACTGTTTTCAAAAGAAAATAACTTTTCCGGTGAGACAATTTTTTGTGATTTTTTTCTCCTGCTCCAAAATGTGATATGCAAAACAGATATTTTGTCCAAGATTGAAAATAGTTTCACGTAGATAGAATATTAATGCCATTTTTTGAGAAGCCGCCTTTTCAGTCTTCACCTTTATAATGCTCAACCAGCTTGTAAAACTGTTCTGTTTTAAAGAGTGTCCTTTTGCTTGATGATAATGAATCTAAGTGAGAACAGGTTTGCCCCTTTTTCCAAAAATGTCCTAAACCACTCTCCTACTCAATACAGTTTGCTAGGCCTGGATCTTGCATATGGATCCACAATTTGTATCTGCATAGACGACAGAGCACTTAGTTCCTGCATTTCTTTTATGTACATGTAAACAAAGATGTTGAATATTTCCACTGTTGTTTATCAAAGTTTATTTTTTGAATCTCTATCTCTGTTAACAAAATACTACTTTTATTGAAAAAAAGGGGGACACTTGTAAAGATAAATGGGCTTTTTGTAGGCTGTGACTATGAGGTAACCTTGATAACTTCTTATTTCTGCAGACTGCTGATGGCTGCAGTAGTTAAACACCTTCTGTGCTTCAGAAAATTTCTGCAACACAGGTATAACTGTGGTCAAAATGTTTCAGTGAAACAGTATTCTACCAGGAAATGACAATTCAGTGTAAATAAATGTCTCTAGGGAACATACCAGTTCCACTGAATTCCAATTTCGGCAGAGACACAAGCATATGAATGACAGCTACAAAATCCTTCTGCCTTCAGTCTACCCCTCAGCACGTTAAGACAGGGGATCCCTGCAGTTTTCATGCTGCCTTTATGATATGTTCCAGGCATAGTAAAATCTGTTAGTGCAGGATCATTCCACTCTCCCTCCTGCCCTCTATCCTTTGCTCACCCTGGAAACTACAGCTTCTCATTTTAGGAGGGAGGAGTAGTAGAGCGAGTAGCTGGAAGAACTGGGGCATATTCAACCCGGTTGGGAACCCTCCCAGCCCTCATTCTGGATATATTGCTGAACTCTGTAGATGCCTTGGGCTCCACAGGAGGCTGCTGCTCTTTTCCCCTGAAGGTTCAACAACCCAGGCTCTGGACTGCTCTAAATGGGGATCTGAGAGAGGTAGTTCCTCAACGACAAAATAAATTGGAGAACCGTGTAACCTTCAACATCAGTATTTATGGAGTTTCCAAGTTCCACAGGATATTAAAGGAGAAAACTGCAAAGAAGAAAAAGATACTGATGTATAATATTGCTCACCTTTTGCTGCTGCTATGGTAGATTTCTGCCTTAAATTATTGAGCATGCAGGATTTGTGCAGAACTGAAAGTGATTTTGGGTGACAGGTGTTATGGGGTATTCAAGGTAAAGTAAAAATCCCCAGTAAGGTCAGTGGGGGGTCTATACAGACAATATATACTTTGAAACAGCTACGGTGAAACAGATGATGCCCTAACTAAGCCTCTTGTAGCTAATATCCTTTACATTTCAAAGCTAAACCCTAGATACAGCAGAGACAATTGTACTATGTAGTAGTAAGACATACTTAAAAGGGTGATTGTGATAGGGATAGGCAAACCAAAGACAAATATATGATTATTACTAGAGAGAGATTATCTATAAGTAAAGATCATGACATATTCCTGGATTTACAGCTTGGTTTCAAAGCACTAATCTTGAAGGAAAGACCATCAAATAACCCATCAGTGAGGAAACAGTTACATGGCTTCTATTTTGTATCATAAGGTACCATTTTTGACAATGGAAAATATATAAAAAGGAAAGAATATAAAAATGGGCTAATGAAGCCCAAAACAAGCAAAGAAAACTCCTTAAGATCCAACAAAAAGTGCATACCCATCATTAGATTTCATATTGTGAAATCTGTTTGACAAACAGTATCTTATCATAGAAGACAGGGAATTGTGCTACACAATGCAGTTTTATAACTTTTTTCCTAACCAACAAAAAACATATAACAAACAAAACCTAAGCATTTTCCCCTCTCCAAAACAGGGTAGAGGACATAATTTTATTCATAAATTGGAACAGGAGGCAGTGATAAACAGCAATTCTCTCCACTGATCAGAAAAATGTTACTTTACCTTCTAGATTCATATGGTTGTTTTGAATGTTTTATTCAGGGGAAAAAAAAAAAAAAAAAAAAAAAAGAAAAAAAGAAAAGAAGCTCCTATTTTGGAACCTAAATAAAATGAAACCTAAGTGAGCCAAAGGATTCAGAAATAGAGGCAAGCTGGGAGTGTGAGTCTGTGAGGATGGCTCCCTGAATTCCTCTGGTTGCCAGGTCCTGGCTCAGAACAACAGTGTGTTTTGTGCATGCAGACACAGCTTCTGTGCCTTTAGACAGACTCAAACGTGAGTAGCCATGGCAGTATTTTTCCAGGACAAAGGCTGCAGACTTAAACTATAGCCTGTCACTTTCTTCTTTACCTTATGGCCAACAAACCTGGATGTTACCAGATGCCCTGCCTCTGAGGCCTCCTACCACCCTTGTCCTGAAACCCTTTGTGAGGCCATGTTTTGGCAGTGAATGAGGGCAGAGAAAAAATTAGTGTAACTTGTAGAAGAGTGGCAATGAAGAAAAGAATTGGTTCCATGAATCCCTAACAGAGGTGTGTGGTTAGATGGATTTTCGAGAGCTAATGAGACACAAACTTAGATCAAAATTTAACCTGGGCTTGATGCATTTTTTAAGTCTTTCCATTATGTAATAAGGACTGTGAGCTCATGCTGCAGCCTTTCTATTTAGTTGAATAGGAGTAGGATTTCTATCTTCTACTCCGTTGCCTATTCTCATTATACTTTGAGGAATTTGGCATCTAAGACTTTCACCCCCTCCTTCATTTTTTGTTTATACTGTTCAAAAGGTTCAAACATTATCTAAGGAAGGACTGAAAGCAGACGGATAGAAGCACACATGTAAATATCTATCTATACACACACTGACACACCATTGCTTAAACTGATCAATAGACTTTTCCCCTTATGCCTCAAAAATAAATAAAAAATAAAGCAAATAAGGGCAATAGAAGAGACAGATGAACAAGAAATTATGTGTCAGTACATAATACAAGGAGTAACATAAATGGGGAGGAGGCGATCAACCATACAGCCTACATCAGCAGCAAAAGTTCTGGGGAACTGGCAGTGTATACAGCTGTGTGCAGTAAAGCAATAGATGCCCATTTGCACCACAGGTAATTTATTAAACAAATACCTCCCATTATAATTTCACATTAGCCATACTTCCCTAAGTATGCGTAAGTATGTATCTCATTTTATGGCATCATTAATAACCGTAACAGCCAATACCTATCTGGATTTCCGAGTTACTATAATGCCTAAAATAAAAACATATCACAATGTCTTTTTTGTAATCAAGGAACTGAAAAAAAAAAGAAATCCCGTGCTCCTTCACTAACTTGCCTTTGCAGAGTAATATTAGCTCATCAGTGATTCTTGCATCCTATTTCAAGAGATAACAAGTCTTACAACACTAAATTCTTCAAAAAAAATTCACAAAAAGACTAATTATTTTGCAGTCAGATCTGACACAGTACACTTACACAGTACCTAATGGATAATTTTGTTTTACAAACTTACTTTGTGGTTCCTTTTCTCTCAGTAGTGGCATCTTTTGTGGAATTTTATAGTATTCACAAGAGAGAAAATATTCTGCAAGGTAAAAGGAAGCCAGCAAAACCTGCTACATAAGTACCTCTGAGAAGGGTAAGATAAAAATGCATAATTGTATTTGAACATGCAGATGTATTTTAGCATAAAACTCTGCTGCCTCTTAATGCTTCTCATAAAAAAAAATATATGGGCATTCGGACATATGGTGATAGAAGGAAATACTTCTTACTCCGGGAGATATTTGTTTTGTGTAAGCCTGAGCCAGAAGGTATTTCTGAGGCCAACCACGAAAAACGATTTTAAAAAGTCTTACGAGTTGTTAATTCTAATAAGAAAATCTACAGCTAGTAATTTTTATTAACAGAAAATGTATAAAGAATATATATAAACCACCATGTGTAAGAACTTGGAAAGAAACAAAGACAAAAGCTGTTCTGTGTGTACGTTTTTCAGAACGATCTGTTGTATGTTCCTGTTGTACTTCTGCATCTAATATGGACCTGAGCTGGAGCTAGAATGCTAGGCTGAGTGAAACTCTGGCTGAATGCAGAAGAGCACTTCCTTTGCTGGTAGACGCGGACCTGTCTGCAAAGGTCTTTTCTCAAAAGCCTGAAGGAAGACATAACTAATGGGAAGCTGGACCTGTGTTACACCACCACGAGACATGCCCTATGCCACGCTAGTGTCAGCACGTTTGGATCCCACGTGCACCAGAAAGTACGTTGCTGCTCCTCCTTCCCAGGGCCATCGCCTGCACATAGGCCAGTTGGAGCTGGAGGGCAACCTCAAAGGCGGTCCAGAATCACCCTTAGTGTTTTTGGAAGTAAATTCACCAAAACAGGAGACCACTTTGCCCAGCTGCCCCAAGACATGGGCTTAAGGCACAATTCTGTCTTCACTTTTTTCCTATGCTCAGTGTGGATTGCAATCAACTAGTTAGCAGGGCACAGCACTTGTTGCAGCATGCAGTATGGGGGTGACAACTCCTTATCAAGAAAATCTTCCTGCTGCTTCACTGTAGCATGGAACTACTCTGTGTTCAGTGGGTTTTGTTACCTAAATGCTGACTCCTCTAATTTGTCTCAGCAGTTTGGGAAGAATGATTCATTGGCTGTTTGAGGTTTTTTTTTAAGGTGTATTTACAGCAAAAATGTATAGCAAGCAGATAGTTTAAATCATGCTCAGTGTGCCAGCACTCCACTCATCTTTACAATGTGTTAAATTCAAACACTATTAGTTTACTGAGTCAGGCTTCCCTTCGTTTTATATTTTATGAGTTCCTGTCTTAAACTCCTGAAGACAGATTAACCTCTAGCATAGTGGTACCAACAGAGTTACATTAGCTGTGAATTCAGGCTGCAACTTTATTTTCCAGCAGGAATATATAAAAATGATTTTTTCTTTCTCCATGTGCATCCTGACTATATGCTTTGAGTCATGTCTTTTTACCTGAGTGACTGCAGCTTCCTGTTTTTTTCACACTTAATAGCATTGGAGAGTCAACCCAGCAATGAAAGAAGCAAGCAATGTATTAAGAAGCTTGTTATGCAGGATGCACTCAGGCTTCATTGCGCTCTTCACGATATAGATGAGACCTAACATAACAGCTAGTTATTATCTCTGTGCGCTGTTGTATACACAAGATTGCAAACTGAGATCAGAATAGGCCCCGAGGAAACCATTTTGCAGAATCACGTGCTTTCCTTGTAGGAAGGCACGATGATGCTGTTAAGACATAGGAATTGGTAAGAGATCTGGGTTCATAATTAAAGATTTCTGATGTGACTCTCTCAAATGAGTTACAATCTATCATTTATTACTGGTGATACTAAGGAAGATAAGAGGATTCCTTATCTTGTTAAACTAAAGGTTTACTTTTTCATAGTAGACGTGATGTGCTCTAACTCGACAGCACTGAATGTCACAGAAACGGCTATAAGGAAACAGCATTAAGTACTTTGGTTGAAAATGTATAGGAAGGTATCTGGATTAAAAAAAAACTGAGAAAGTTTAAAAAACAACCTTACATCAGAGCAAACCTTCAGCTCCAGTGCCACTTCTCAGTGCAGAAATATGCTGAAGTGAGCTTTGTATAGGGCCTTGGCAGAGGTCTCTTAGGAGACATTTTTCAGGCAGCTGCATCAGACAGTGTTTATTTGCTACTTACTCAGTTCTCCGCTTAAGTTCACACGTGAGGAAGTCTGCTCTTCCTCAAAGTATTCTCCTTCTGGCTGAATGCTGTTTCCAAAGTAGCAGCAACCTGCAACAGTTAATCCTGTGTCATGGCCGAGAGTTGGTTTGGTGGTTTTTTTTGGGGTGGTGGGGTGGGGTGGTGGTGTTTGTTTGTTTGTTTGTTTGTTTTTTATATCTTCGGTGCGGCGTCAGCAGGAAAAGACGATCGTTTCAGCCAAAGGCTTATTTACTGACCTAAAGAATGCTCAAGACACCATCAAATCCCCATAATGCTAAATGGCTCAACAATTTGCCTCGGAGTACCACCTTGAAAAATTACTTGCATTTTACAAAATCGAGGGCAAGTAACACTTCACAGTGCAGAGGCCGAGGACTGCAACGATCTCGGCCACCTCCACTGCATGTCACTCAATTCAATTACGTAATTTACGGCCAGACAGGCCCTATCAGTGCTACTTCCCAGTCACTGCCAGCTGTACGCTATTTCAACGATACTTTGCCAGCCTCACGGAAAAAACCCAGGCCCCTTCCGTTCGCAATACCATTTTGTACCTAGCGGACGCCAGCCTGCGGCGTGCACCCCCCCCGCCGTTGCAGAGAGCACTTCTGCCGCCCCCCAGCTGAGGAGGGCAGGTTGCCTTACCCAGCCTTCACGCTCACCCAAGCAACGGCGCTGGCAGCTGCGGCCAACGCGTCACGCCGCCCGCACCACTGACTTGCGCTAAGCGCCCCAAAGGCGTGCGTGGCTGAACACAACCCTGCGGCTGCCTGGGCCCTGGGCCCGGCGCCTCCCCAGCCCCACGAAGAGCCGCCCCCCGCGGGCCTCCGCCACGCCGCTGCCGCCCCCGGCGCTGAGGAGAGGCGCCCAACGGCCGCCGCGGGGGCGGGGCGGGGCGGGGGAAGGCGGCGCGAGCTCGCGCCCTCTCCGCCGCCACGGGAGCCGAGGCGGGGCAGCTCCTCCCACCCCCGCCCCGCCGCGCCCCGCCGCGCCCCGCCTCGCCTCGCCCCGCCCCGCCCCGCGCAGTGACGTCGCGGCGCTGCGGCGGCCCGCTGCCCGCTCCTGCGCCGGCGAGGGCTCCCCACGCCACCGGCACTCGCTGCCGCGCCATGTCGCGGCCCAGTAGCGTCTCGTCGCGGCCCAGTAGCGTCTCGTCGCGGCCCAGTAGCGTCTCGTCGCGGCCCAGTAGCGTCTCGTCGCGGCAGCCTGGCGGGGGCTTGGCCTCGGCCTCCTCCGCGGCCGCGGCCTCGGCCTCCTCCGCCGCGGCCTCCTCCTCCGCGGCCGCGGCCTCGGCCTCCTCCGCCGCCGCCGCGGCCTCCGCCGCCTCCGCCGGCCCCGCGGCGGGCCGCGGCAAGAGGCTGAAGGATATCCGCGTCGACGAGGAGGTGGAGATCGCGGTGAACCTCGCCCTGGAGCGGTTCCGGTACGGAGAGGAGAAAGGTGCGTAGCGGCGGCCCGGCCGCGGGGGAGAAGGGCGCGGGGGGCGCCCCGCCTGGCAGGTGCGCCCGGGCGGGCCCGTGGCGGCGGGGAGCCGGGGCGGCGGCTGTGGGCACCTGGCCTGGGCCGGCGGGGGGAGGCGAGGCCCGGCGTGGGGGGTGGCGGACGTCGAGGCGCGGAGGCTCGCCGCCGGTTCGCCGGCAGAAGCCTCGTCTCTGCCCGAGTGAGGGGGCTTGCTCGCGAGCCCTGCCTGGCTTCCCGCCGTGAAGGTGCGGCCGTGCCGTTAGTCCCGTCGTTGGCGGGAGAGCGTGGTAGGTTTGGGGACCGAGGAACTCGTAACGTCGAGGTGCCGTGTCGAGAATACTGCGCCTCTTGTTGCTATGTTTGCTTTTTTATTGTTGTTCCAGAAATGGAGTTTCCTTCCTCCTTCACTAGCACCGAAAGAGCATTCGTTCACCGGCTGTGTCAGTCTCTCGGACTGGTATCCAAAAGCAAAGGGTAGGTGGGAGTCTGATTTTTATTTATTATTGCCTTTTTTGGGTGCAAGCCGTACTACGGGGTTTCATGACTAGCGCCAAAGTGAGCTGTGTTCCTAGCGTGTCCTGCGCTGTGGCAGGGAATAGGACTGGAGGAAAAGGTTTAAAAAGTAAGGTAAAAATGAGCATCTTTGCGCTTTGCTTTAGGTGCACTTAAACCTGTGACGAGCTTAGTTTGAGGTAGCTTGCCCTCATACTGTTTTGTGGGTGTCATGGCTCCGTAAAAAAGACGTCTCGCCCCAGATCTGTTCTGTTTTTCATGTACTGTTGTGTGCCCAAGGGCTTTTGAATAGAATCTCATACCTTGGCAGATAAAACGTAACCTAGAGTAGCATGTCCGAGAGAGTGCTTTTGTTGAGAAGTGCAGAAGAGGGTTCGTATGCAGGTACGGTGATGTTTCTTTCTCTTACGCTGCTCTGATCTTCTGAAGAGAAAACCCGTGTTCTTTGATGTGATGAGCTTGCATGAAAGCTGAGAATGGGGCTCCCCTGGGAGTGAGTTCAGGTGGCAAATCAACAGGAAAGGGAAAGATACAGGAAAAATGCAGATACGTGGAGTAACGTGTGTGTGTGTGGACTGTGTGAACAGCATTTGCTGTTCCTCACTTTTGGTGATACTTCACGAGTCTTGCAAAAATATTGTAAAATGCTGGTTCTCTGATCTATACTTAATTAGGGAGTAAGTGCTATTCAGCACTGATTGTGTTGACTGTGTAGCTTGGTTTCAGCAGATCTTACTCAAGTATAGTGCTGTTCAAGTGACGTTATTCTTCCAGTGTTGTTCCAGCTGTGTAGCTCATTTTTGCTACATTTATTTGCCTGAGACAATAAATTTGTTTGAGCTTGTGGACCTTTGCATCATAGTTTGTGAACATGGAGTGTTAGAAAGCCTTGTCAGATGTCCGCAACTGGTTAGCGGGAACATGCTTGTGTTGTACGGTGCCTGCTCTAAACTGTAACTGGTATGCCTGCTCGAATCCTTGTTGATTCTTTGTAGAGCTTTGCAAGTCTCTCTGAGCAGCTCCCCAGTAGATTCTGTGGTATTTTTGGTCGTTGTTTTCGTAGAACCATGGAATATCTCAGGTTGGAAGAGACCCGTAAGGATCATCGAGTCCAACTCCCTGCTCCCTGCAGGACTACCTAAAACTAAACCATAGGACTAAGAGCATCATCCAGACGCTCCTTGCACTCGGACAGGCTCGGTGCAGTGACCGCTTCCCCGGGGAGCTGTTCCAGTGACAGACCACCCTCTCAGTGAAGAACCTTTTCCTAATGACCAATCTGAATTCCCCTGATGCAGCTTCATTCCATCTCCTCGTATCCTATCGCTGGTCGCCAGAGAGGGGAGATCAGCACCTCCCTTCTGCTAACCCCCCCCCCCCCCCGCCCCGGCGTTGAGGACGTTGTAGACTGTGATGAGGTCACCCCTCAGGCTTCTCTTCTCCAGGCTGAACAAGCCAGGTGACCTCAGCCGCTCCTCCTGTCTTGCCCTCGAGGCCTTTCTCCATCTTGGTCGCCCTCCTCTGGACACTGATAATCTTAATGTCCTTCTGATATTGCAGCACCCCAAACTGCACACAGGAGTCGAGGTGGGGCGGCCCCAGTGCAGTGTAGAGTGGGACAATCACCTCCCTCGACCCCCTGTTTTTGTTTTGTGGTGGTGGTTTTTTTTTTTAAATGTGGAGTGTTCATGGTGACATGAAGCTTGGAGAATAGTTGAACTGAAATTTAAATAGATGAGAAAAAGGAAATATTGAGCTGGGAAGACCTAAACTGTATCTTTTTTTTTTAAACTATAATAATGCATTGCACATTAAAGAAACATACATTTCCTTTTAAAATAAATTCAAATGTTCTACTCATGTTTAGTCTCTGCAGGTTTCTTCAGTATTTATGCTTGTAATAACTTTTGAAATGGTTGGTCTTTAAAAGTGTCTTGGTTTAACCCCAGCCAGCAATTAAGCACCACGCAGCCACTCGCTCACATCCCCTTCACTCCCCAGTGGAATGGGGGAGAGAATCGTGACAAGAAGTATAACTCATGGGTTGAGATAAGAACGGTTTAATAGAACAGAAAAGAAGAAACTAATAGTGATAATGATAACACTAATAAAATGACAATAGTAGTAATAAAAGGATTGGAATAAACAAGTGATGCACGATGCAATTGCTTAGCACCTGCTGACCGATGCCCAGTCAGTTCCTGAGCAGCGATCCCCCCCTAGGCCAACTCCCCCCAGTTTATATACTGGGCATGACATCACATGGTATGGAATACCCCTTTGGCCAGTTTGGGTCAGCTGCTCTGGCTGTGTCCCCTCCCAACTTCTTGTGTGCCTCCAGCCTTCTTGCTGGCTGGGCGTCAGAAGCTGAAAAATCCTTGACTTTAGACGAAACGTTATTTAGCAACAACTGAAAGCATCAGTGTGTTATCAACATTCTTCTCATATTTTACTCAAAAATATAGCACTGTACCAGCTGCTAGGAAGACAATTAACTCTATCCCAGCTGAAACCAGGACAAAAAGCTTGATCATGATTGGCTTTCATAACTTATTTTTTTCGCTAGGGTATAATTTTGATGTTGCTATTCATTACTGTATCTGCACTTGTTGCACAGAGTAGAAAAATAAGGGAAGCTATTGCTTGGGCACCGTAGGACAATATTTTGTGTCTTTGGTTTTTTCCTTTGAGTTAAGCTATCTTATGTTGAATACTTACAGAAAACTTACTATAAACTCTTCATAGCTATTATGTTTTCCTCTAGACATTATCAGTGTACTGTGTCAGGTCTGGCTGGGCTTGAGTTGCTGTGCTCTGTACTTGTAGCTGGTAACACTTGTGTTTGATAACACACCAGCACTTGGGCTTCTGCTGAGCACTGCTCGTACAACATCAGGGTTGTCTTTCCAGCTCCTCCCTACCCCCCCCAATTAGGAGCGTTGCCAGCAGGTTGAGGGAGGTGATCCTTCCCCTTTACTCAGCACTGGTGAGGGTACGCCTGGAGTGCTGTGTCCAGTGCTGGGATCACCAGTAGCAGAGAGATGTGGATGTACTGGAGAGAGTTCAGTGAAGGACCAAGAAGATGATGCAGGAACTGAAGCGTCTCTCCTATGAGGACAGGCTGAGAGAACTGGGGCTGTTCAGCCTGGAGAACACAAGGATCGGGATGGATCTTATCAGTGTATATCAACACCTGCAGGGAGGGTGCCAACAGGACGGAGCCAGGCTCTTGTCAGTGGTGCCCCGTGACAGGACCAGCGGCAGTGGGCACAGACTGCAACACAGGAGGTTCCCTCTCAACATCAGAAAACACTTTTTCAATGTCAGGGTGACCGCGTTCTGGCACAGGTTGCCCAGGGAGGTGGTGGAGTCTCTTTCCTTCAAGATATTCAGAAGCTGTCTGGACAAGGTCCTGGGCAACCAGCTCTAGGTGCCCCTGCTTTGTGTAGGGGTTTGGACTAGATGACCTCCAGAGGTCCCTTCCAGTCCCAGTGGTTCTGTGATTTTGTGGTTCTAAGTAGCTCAGATACAAACTAGTGAAGACTGGGAGCATAGTCATGGAAAGCATTGCAGTTTGTTTTTCCAATTCTGCCAACCTTTCCCTTTCCCTGGACGTTCACATTCAAGTACTGTTCCAGCTTCAGAATTTTTGCTGTTCTGAAACGTTGCATTGACCAGGAGCTGAACCCAAGCCAACAACTTAGAAAGCAGCCATGTGGTGGTGGGTTGGCCTTGGCCAACTGCCAGGTGCCCAGCCAGCTTGGTCTGTCACTCCCCCTCCTCAACAGGACGTGGGGAGAAAATAGCATGGGGTCTCTCTCACAGACGGAAGTTCCTTTAGGATAAATGTGCTCCACTGAGGTCTCTTCTGTGGGTTTCGGGGGAATCTCTCCTCCAGCACTTGGAGCACCTCCTCCCCCCTCCTGCTTCACTGACGTTGGTATCTGCAGGGCTGTTTCTCAGATTTTTCTCAGTCCTCCCTCGCAGCTGCTGTGCAGCGTTTTTTCTGTTTCTTAAATACATTATTACAGAGTCACCACCGTCGTGACTGAGAGGCTCAGCTGTGCCCTGTGGTGGGTCTGCTGGAGCGGGCTGTGTCCCATACAGGGCAGCCCGGGCCTCTCCTCACAGAGGCTGCCCTGCCAGCACCTGGGTACCTGCACCCCGTTCATACAGACCACGATAGCACCCCTGCCAGGGACAGGGTGCTGGGCTTGTAGGGTGACCTTCCGTTCTTATCCTGAGAAGTAGTTTTCGAAGTGTTGAGATGTCATTGTAGCCCAGGCACAGGATAGTTCAGTTTCAAACCTATATACAACAGCTCTTCGCGTTTCAGTATCAGACTTCAGTCTGAGAACAAATGCGGTGTTATGATTAAGTGTTTTGGCTCTAATTCTACATTGTAAATCTTTGAAAATGAACATCCCGGGAATCTTAATTTGTTTTAAAGGATTTTATTAAGGCTTGGAATATCACTAGAAGGCTTCTTGTTTGTCTGTTGTGTCTATTTGTTGATTTTTAACCTCTAACTCCCTTGAATTACTCTAGAAATCAGGTTTGTGTCATACCTCTCAGTATTGATTGAGTGATTGATTGATGGAGCTGGCTGTCTTTTGGGAAGCAAATGCCGTGATAGACCTTCAACAGAAAGGTAGCATAACAGCGTTACATTATCGAGGCCTAACTGTAAAGTCGTGCTCAGTGTACTCATCCAAAGTCTGCAGTGCTGCACTACAGTGTGTGAATGTGGTGGTTTGATGGTGGATGTTGTGGATGCTTCTGCTATTTTGGTGTGTGTTATGCTACATAGGACATTATTAGCAATTTTCTAGTTATGACATTATATTTGACAGTAATCTGACGGCCATCTTGAAAAAATTATGGTCAAAGTTGATTACATAGAGGTAAATAAGTTACTTATTCCTAAAATACATTTTTCTTTTTTCTTCCAGGAAAGGAGCAAATCGATACCTGACTGTAAGGAAGAAGGATGTATCAGAACCAACACATGCAGTAATGACTTGCAGCTTGGCTCCCAGTACGAAACATACCATTCGGAGTTTAATTCAGAGATTTCCTGTCACAAATAAAGAACGAACAGAACTTCTGCCAAAGACGGAGCGAGGAAATGCATGTGCTGTTGAATCTGGTATGTTCAGTGTGTCTTCTGATATGAACTTGTCAATCAACACTGCTTAAAAACCCCAAACAATCCAACCACAAAACAAAACCCTTTCTTTTCTGTCTCCTCTCCTGTCCCAGCTGACACCCTCCCCCCCAAAACAAACCCATTAATTTTCTGGTCTTTTAATTGTTAATATAGGGGGGGTTTATAACTAGTGTCATAAGAAACTTAGGCAGTCATGTCACCCACATTCCAATGCCTGCCTTGCACCAAGTTACTTTTGAATCTTCAAGCTAGTTCCAGCCAAGTTTATTTGGAAGCACTTTTCTGAAATGTGAGCTCCTACAATTTCCATGAGGTGAGATTGAAAAGAGAAGTGTTACCATGACTGCTGTATGAGAACACCCTTATGAGAAAATGAGGTTGGCTGTTCTGCTTATAGAAATTCACGTTCTTGGTAAGATAAGTTTATCTTTTGTTTCGTTGTCTTCTAAAATAGATCTGGTCCCTAAGACTACTCTCTGGATTTCTTGATTTCTAGAATATGAAAGAGTTTACTGGAGTACAAACTTCTGATATATTGTGTTTTTTTTTTTTAAACAGTGCTGTCAACAAGATTATTGCTTTAACAGTTATGAGTGTAAGAGTTAAGTTGTGTTTCTGTGCACAAAGCTGGGTGTAGTGCACAGAAAACACTTGTACCAGTATGCCTTGTTTCATTGGATATTCCTGATTTATGATAGTTCATGCTTTAAGTGCTTCCTTTGCTAGTTTTCTTTTTCAGTTGTTTCAGTTGTTTAATAGGATTGTTTAATGAACAGAGGGCAACTGTAATAAAAGTACTGAAAAGCAATTCCTTGGGAATGTAGGGCATATAAACTAATGAATAGTGTAAAATTTATCTTTCTTCACTTCTCCAGAATGGTTTTTGGCTCTTTTAATTTGTGTCTGTCTTGGTAAGACGGTGCTTGTAATTTAATATATTAATCTGATTATCACATTAAATACGTATAATTGAATTTACAGCAAGTTTTTCATTGTTCTGGAAAATAATTATTGAGGAATTATAGAATAGCACTTACTGAAACTGAAGTAGTGTCCTCTGAAGATGTGCAGGTTCTTTGGCTACTTATGCATTGCTTTCTAATACATCACACTGCACTGTGCTGTATGGGTCCAGGGGTCTAGGTACAGCATGGTTCAGTTTGTGTGATTTAAGACAAATCTTACAGACTAGAGCATTAGGTTATGTAAGACTGTCTGAAAGGAGGTCATAAAAGATCAGAGAGGATGAGAAAGAAGGTGGATGAATCACAGTAGAGGTACCTTTTTCTCAGAAGACCTGCTTGTCAGTTTGGAATAACTTAAAGGTTTAACCGTACAGTGAATATTTCTAGACAAACTGTGGAGGTGTGAATGTGCGGACATGATACAAAGGCCAAGCAAATACGCCAGGCTGCTTTTCTGGGATTTAGTTTCTATTCTGTTTTTGCTCTTCGTGACCTTTTTTGGCTTTGAGCAGTGCAGTGGGATGGTCTGTTTTTGTTCAAAATATCCATTCTGTTTTTGTTCAAAATATCCATGAAAGTAGTAACTCATTTGAACAATATTTATTTCAAGCACCCTAACAGGATGCATTACTATGAATATGGCTTTTAAACGTGTGATGGGTTTGTCACTTTATCTATAGGGATGCATATAAAGTTAGGAATGTTCATTTTTACGTATGATTTTAAATAAATTTTTTAGTATTAGTTTTCTTTTGTATCTAAGTAAATTGTTAACTTCTCTTCACAGAAAACAGAGATGTGAACAAGGCAAGTGGACGGCTTAACAATGGTATCCCCCAGGTTCCAGTGAAAAGAGGGGAATCGGAGTTTGATTCCTTCAGGCAATCCCTACCAGTTTTTGAGAAACAGGAAGAAATTATCAAAATAATAAAGGACAATAAAGTTGTTTTGGTTGTAGGAGAGACTGGATCAGGAAAAACTACTCAAGTAAGTTTATTTAATGAAATAAAAAAGATAACAGTATTTATACAAAACACGCCAAATTTGTAATACTTGTGTAGTAAGGGATTTCTTTATGCTAGTTTTAAGGCTTTTGTTTTCCTGTATAGTCAAAAGTCTTGTGTTCTAGTTCACTTTCTTGCTTTTGAAATACTGAGCCAGCAGATACTTACTAAAAGCATGAATGTTTCTGCATGATTTTCTGGTAGATACTAGGGTTTTTTTAAAGTGATATAAAATATTGCAGGGAGAGTAGCTATGATTCTGAATAGCCCTTTTCCTTCTAAAGCTAGCTCTCTTCTTAGTTTCTACAGTAGAATATTATTGTGTTGTAAATGAAATATTACCTGCAGGGTTTTTTTTATAGATTTCTCTGAAGTAAGAGAAGCTTCAACTTTTTCTTTCTGAAACAGATTAAAATTGAAATCGGAAATTTATTTTTTCTGCCTTCCTGCCCCTTCAAGTACGTTTGCAATGCTAATCCCATTGTGAATCCTTTTGCAACCTATGTAATATTGAGAGGCAGTTAAATTGTTTCACCATGGTAAAAAAGAGATGACTTTATCAAACTAAAAAGTAAATTTAAACCACTTCTTTACAGATCCCTCAGTTCCTTCTTGACGAATGTTACAAAAACAGAACTCCGTGTCGTATATTTTGCACTCAGCCAAGACGTTTGGCAGCTGTTGGTGTGGCTGAAAGAGTGGCAGCAGAAAGAAGAGAAAAGGTTGGCCAGACAGTTGGTTACCAGATCCGATTAGAAAGCAGGTACTAATGATATTTCTTAAAGTCAGTTGATCTTGTTTAGGTACTTTAGTCTTCTGTACATTTAAACTACAGTATACTTGAGATACGGCCTAGTAAAAGCTCAGTATGTAAAGTATGGATAGGATATGTTATTTCAAGTCATGGAATATTGAAGGGTGAAAAGGACGGTTTTCATCCTGTATTTGGCAGTTTCATGTAGTAAGTTGTCTTATACAAGTGAATTGCAGGTACTTTCTCGTGAATTCTTTTTGTGTGTGTGTGGCATTTCTTGCCTTACTTTCAGATCAAGTCTATGCTTTCTTCTCTTTTTTTTCTCCCTACTTTTAACATGTATAGATCCGAAAGTTCTGCAAGCTTTGCAGATAAGTAGGAAGACCAGCATGCTGTGACAAATGCAATATAGTGAGAGTTGGTAGGGGACATAAAAGGAAAAAAAAGCAAAATTTGAAAGTGAACGATGAAGTTGAGCATTATTTACCAATCTAGTTTGGGTTAAATTTATTCTGTTTCAGCTTTTATGTTTAAAGCATGAACTGATACGAAAATAGAGATTTCTAGGTCACCTGGGAAATTTGTCCCTCAAGCAGAGCAGGAATGGGTGAAAGTCTGAAGACTGTGTGGTTTCTAGGTTCTTTGAACTGTGTAGATAGTGGGATTTTGAGGAGTGGGCAGCACTTGGGATATGGGTGAGAGGAAGACAGCAAAAGGTATAGTTGGTTACGTTGCTTGTGTGGATGAAGATATCACATAGCTAATGAAAATGAATGCACTTGAACAACAAAGCCAAGTTAAAGAAGAATTTGAATATGCGTACAGAAACTGCTAAGGCTGTTAAGGGATTAAAAGAGCTGGTAACAATGAATTGCAAATAAAGTGGATGGTTACTGTGTGGAAGTATTATGGTGTCTGAAGAAGAACGAAGTATAGGTCAGATCAAAATGGAAGAATTACTGGAAGCAGTGCAAAAAATCCTGCTTAAGAAGAATCAATAGATTCATTCAAGAGAAAGAGCGAAAGGGAGACATGACAGTATTTCCAACTCTGGGCAGAAAAGATGTGGATTGGAGGGGTTTAGACAGGAGGAATAACACAGGAGTCTAATTTTTGAGGTTTTATTAACTATTGGACAGCAATGATGATTTCTAGAAGGCTGCTGAAGAAGAGAGAAGAGTAAAGATGGGTAAAGCAAAGCATTTCCATCTTGGATATGTTCCTTGAATTGAATATGTAGGAGGAGTGTTGAAAGTAGTGATGAATTCCAAACTTGGAAAGAAATACACATATGATAACTAGGGAGCTCATGTCTTCTTGAAAAGAACTGTAGAGTACGATACAAAGGAACTTTTCAGTACTTCGGGTGCCAGTGCTGGAGAAGGTAGTGGTAATTGGTAACAAATTTAATTTCCCCAAGTTGAGTCTGTTTTGCCTCTGTTGATAATGGGTGAGTGATCTTTCCCTGTCCTTATCTCTACCCATGAGCCTTTCATTATATTTTCTCTCCCCTGTGCAGCTGAGGACAGGAGTGATAGAGCGACTTTGGTGAGCACCTGGCGTCCAGCCAGGGTCAATCCACCACATATAGGCACATACAAAGACTACATCCAAGCATGTGCTGAAGAATTGGAACCTGTTTTTCCAAAGCAGTCCACACTGAATTTTCCAGTAAATTAAACAATGTGGAGAGGTTCTCGACGTTCTGTTTCACTTACTTTGTTATTTATATAAATTTTGAATCTCACTTTGTTAATTAATCCATTGTCTGAAGTTTTGAAGTGTAAGCATTAAGATTCCTTAGGAACTCTCTGGGAATAGTCTTAGTTTAAAAACAAATAGTATGCATAAATTCTTTGGTGAGAGAACTATAATTCCACTTCTGGTGAGCAGCTGTTCAATCCTTTAATTTTCAGTAAGTAGTGGAAAGGTAGCAGCATTTAAAAGGTGCAAAATACTGAAGTATCTTTATGAACTGTTCAACAGGGTTTCTCCAAAGACACTGCTAACGTTTTGCACTAATGGCATACTGCTTCGCACGCTAATGGTAGGAGACAGCGCTCTATCAACTGTGACACATATTATTGTGGTAAGAATCCTTGTATTTCATGTGACGTGGAGCAGCGTGTATTGTTAACTGGAAGAGGAGATCCTAGTTTTCTTTATTAATTTGCTGAGCATTTAAGGTGTTTTGTTTGGTTGCAATCTGAATTAACATTAAAGACTTACTGAGTCTTCATTGTAGCATATACGTTTGGGTTTTGTTTTTGTTTTTTTTTTTGTTTTTTTTTTTTTTTTTAGAAGTACCTTATTTTAGGTTCATGCTAATAATTTTGGAATCACGATGCAGTTGTGGAGGACAGAGCTCTAAATTTTTCTGAACTTTTTCTGTCAGAAAGCAGAAGAGCCTTAGGGAGGCTTATGTAGATACGATTCAATGCGAGTGTGTCAATTTCTTGTATCATGTACTTGTTTTAGCAGTACCAGGTTTGCAGTTTGTTTGCCCAGATGTTTTCAAGATAATGAGTAGTCTAATTTTCAGCAAATTATTTAAGTGCGTTTGTTTATGATTATGTGAATATTGCTACTGTGGAGATTGATAAGGCAGCAGAACCAGAATGTTAACTGCAAGATTAAGTTCTCCACTGCTGAAGACAGAAAAATTCATGATAACTTTAGGTGCCTGCCTGTTTATCAAAATGGAAAAAGTGTGAGATTTATACATTCTTGACTTCAGCCTAAAAATGTTGTATTTGGGTCCCTGCTTCATAAGTTCATAATATAAACCAAAACAGAACACACCAACGAAGATGTTTAATCAGTCGTGTGCCTTAATTGATGATAAGGTTTGTGCATGACTTAATGGATGTAAGCAATCTAATTTTTTTCTAATTATGTGGTATCATGCATTTCTTTAAATGTTCATCAATTGTGAAGTGTGAATTTATTAGAGTAAGATTTGTAGGATTTGCAGTTTCTGTCATTATCTTGAAAATGAGATTAAAATATGAGAATTAGAAAAGTTTCAGAAGTTCACTTTAACCTCTGAAATGAAGGTATATGTGGCTTGTGCATTACCAGTGCAGTCTGCTCTGATGTCTTTAGAAAACTTTTTGAAATATTTTTTTGACTTTTGGGTGCTTTTTAAAAAAATCTTACTTAAACTAGACTTACACATTTTAATGCATCTGTAAGATAACCACAGATTATGTATGTTAGTTTTTAGAGAAGTTCATGTTTGTGAAAAGTTAGGATATTGGATCTGTGATGTTTATCTGTTGGGTTTTTTTTGTTTTTTTTTTTCCTTTTGTTATAGGATGCAGTACATGAGAGGGATAGGTTCAGTGACTTCTTGTTAATAAAACTCAGAGATGTGTTGCGAAAACAGACTAATCTAAAACTAATTATTTCTAGTGCTGCCCTAGATGCAAATCTCTTTATTAGGTATTTTGGAAGTTGCCCAGTAATACACAGTAAGTATTTACGTAAACTCTTAAATCTGAGTATACCTGCCCTAGGACTTAAAGATCTTATTAAACTGTAGCATACAATTCTGAGTAAGGGAATATGATAAATACACTGAGAATTATAGCAGTGCTTGTTCTTTGTTCATTTTTGTTGTTTCTTAACTGCCTGCACCTACTTCAGAGGGAAGTGTTTTTATCACAGGGAGTTGTCTAAGTGCAGGGAAGTCCTGGCCCCCACCATGTTCAATTCAAGAAGCAGGAAAAAAGTTCTTAAAGTGCTGATGTCCATGGTGATAATAGACCTGTCCTGGTTTCAGCTGGGATAGAGTTAACTGTCTTCCTAGTAGCTGGTACAGTGCTATATTTTGAGTTCAGTATGCGAAGAATGTTGATAACACACTGATGTTTTCAATTGTTGCTCAGTAGTGTTTAGACTATAGTCAAGGATTTTTCAGCTTCTCATGCCCAGCCAGGGCACAAGAAATTGGCACAGGACACAGCCAGGGCACCTGACCCAAACTGGCCAACGGTGTATTCCATACCATGGGACATCCCATCTAGTTTAGGAACTGGGAAGTGGGGGCAGGGAATTGCGGCTCAGGGACTGGCGGGATGTTGGTCGGCGGGTGGTGAGCAATTGCCCTGAGCATCATTTGTACATTCCAATCCTTTTATTACTGCCGTTGTCATTTTATTAGTTATCGTTATCATTATTAGTTGTTTCTTTTCTGTTCTATTAAACTGTTCTTATCTCAACCCAGGAGTTTTATTTTTTTTCCCCTGATTTTCTTCCCCATCCAGTGGGATGGGGGGGAGTGAGTGAGCGTCTGCGTGGTGCTTAGTTGCTGGCTGGGCTTAAACCACGACAGACCCTAGGATCTACAAGAGTGTGATATGTATTAATTCATTCCAGTAGATTCTAGTTCTTCAGGCTCACAGAGATTGCTACTTATTACTGGATAAAATACAGATGACCGCACCTTGTCACTTTAGAAATACAGTCCTAGGCAAATTGGGTTTTCATGTTTTAATCGCATGATTCTTTATTTTAAAGGAAATTATTAGCTGTTAATCTAGGTAAACAATGAGAAAAGGCATGGCAATTTACGTTAATTTAAGTTCAGACTCAGTAATCTGCACAAATGCAAAGAAAAGTTGTCATCATTGCTGTTTTAATTTCATTTGACTGTTCTTTAGTAGAGGTAAAACATGGAACTGTGGGAGATGCTCCCCCCCCCCCCCCTTCACCCTCCTGGCTTGTAAATTTTCTGCATGGGTGAGCTCCTCTGGCACCTTGCAGTGCTCTTCCTTTTTCAACAGTGATGTCTAAGTAGAAGTGTTTTGAAAAGAAGCTTTTAAGAGAAATGCTTTATTTTCAAAACAATCAAGTAGACCGTCTGTACATCAGCCTTTTTTTAAGAAGCTCAACAGTCCCAGGACATGGGCAGGATCACTTTCTTTAGAATCTTTTCTACAAATCATCAGTTTATTTTAGTGAATGTTCCTGAAAAAGAAATCTCTTTTTCCAGATAGAAGTGTTTATTTCAAGTTCCCAGTTCTGAATTTCTGCCTAATAAAATAAGGCTTGCAGCTTGTTGGAGGCAGGAATCTGGAAATTACATGATTTCAGTGTTTTCCAGATTTTATTTGCAGAGGGGAAGCCTCAGTTGCAATTGTTGTGTGGCTTTCCAGTTTACTCTTCTTGTACCTTTCTGTTCATTTAGATCAATGTGGTTATTCAGGAAATTCTGGTGACAAACTCTTTCTCCAGTTTACCTCAGTGGTTATACTGTTAATGCACATACTAGTCTTCACAGGCTAATCACAATTGAAAAGACACTCCTTTTTCAATTTTTGAGAATTTCAGAATTAAAAGAAGAGAGTTTAGATACTTCAGCTGTTAATGTAATGAGAAAGGTTTGATCCTCCTTCAATAGTATTGCTGACAGAATCCTGACCACAGAAACCAACCGTTTGTAGTTGTGGGTTTCTGTAGTACACAGAGTTTGTGATCAGTGTTGGAAGGCTTCCTCCACGACAGCTTCTAGAAGTATGTGAATTGCAGCTTGTTCTTTCTGAAGAAAAGTCCTAGGTGATTTAAACTCAGGTATGGCAAATGTCTGCTAAGGGACTAGAAATTAAAATCTAGATATTTTAATTCTTCCTCTGAAAAAGCATCCTTTAATGCCCATAAATAAGGTCTAGAAAACAGTGATATTGAAAAAGACATCACAGTAAATGATCTCTTTTATCTGGAAGCATTCAGTAAAGAAAGCCAAATTTGGCTGAAGTGATTGAGGAAATTGAGAGAAGTCCATCTCATTGTATACTTCTTGGGGAAAAAAGTAGTGTAATACAAAGGTAACAGTCTGCTTGTGGGATCTTGCACTAAAGCTGTATCAATTGCTGTTATATTTTGTAATACAGGTGGCAATCTTACACAGTAAATTCTTTTTGTAACCCTAACCAAAAATGGCTATTTTCTTTTTCTCATTTTGATAAAATTGCAATTAACTGTCAATCTTGCGAGCATCTCTTGCTATAACACTTAATAGAATTGGAAGAGGTTAATGAGAAACAAGGTACCCTGCTGGCATTTCCCTTTTGAAATGTTTTGTTTTGTGGCCCAGTAATCTTAAGAATATAAACTCCAGTGAAGATGCTCTTAAAAGACTTTTCAAGGAAAGTGATAATTCCTTAAATCAGGCCCTAATAATGCTTAGTTCACTTTTTGTTTCTACAAAAATTCTTTTAAAAATTAAGATTATAATTGAAGCTAGGGAATCTCTAATATTTTTATGAATTATTTATACTTTCAGTACAAGGAAGACTTTTTGAAGTTGAAGAGATGTTTTTGGAGGACATTTTACGAAGCACTGGGTATACAAACAAAGAGATGATAAAGTACAAAAAAGAGAAGCAGCGAGGTTGGTGGACTTCTTAATTTTTAGGGTTGGCAATGAGTCTCATTGATTGAAGAACTGAATAGGATGATTCTCTGTTAAAATTCCAAAATCATAATATTGAATGAGACATGACTAGATGACAGCAAGTATCTTTAAGCTCTCAGTGTTTACATTATTGAAGTAGATTACATAACTTTTAAAAAAATATTTTCACTTTCTTTCAGTGACTGCATTCTTTTTTCTTTTAGTTGATAAATGGAATATTTTGCCTAACTATTACGGAGTAGAATTGCATATAACTGGGGGCTTTGCCCACATGAAAATTATATAAGCAGAAGATACTCTGTGCTGACTTTTGGGTGCAAATTAAAGTGCAGCCATTAAAGAGGGCAGGATTTTGTACATCTTGCACAGAAGTGTTTCCTATTAGTAACATTTTTCACTGCATTCTTCAGACGTGGATGTATTTAACATATATACATAGCTCAAAAGCATTAAAACACTTGACCTTAATATAGTTGTTTTTCAATTAATGAAGTAGATATATTATTTGAGAAGTTTTCCCGTCAACTGAAAGTAATGATCCTAGTGTGTATTTAGAGAAAAAAAAAAAGAGGCGGGGGGCAAAACCCAAAGCTGTAACGTACAATCCTAGCTGTACATTTGTCATGGTGCTTAGCTCTGATCATTGTGGATAGAAAAGTTCAGTTCAGGCACTGGTGTCTTCTACTGTTTCTGCTACTTGTGTATAAAAATTAGTTGTTACATGCAGCAACTGTATCACTTTAGTATTTCACTTCTGGAGAGAGATCTGGACTTAGAATTTGTGTAGAAAATACTTAGGAAGCTCATTTGCATGCAGTGGGTTGGAATACTGGAGACTTTGGGGATTAAGCACCCAAATGGTATTTTTTACTTTGTTCTTAGGGCAAATGTTTGCAATGGTGCACTTTGGGTGCCCTTAATCATGGAATTTATATTGGACTGGTAACAGCATTCTAGATTAAATAAAAGAGATTGAATAGTTAAAACTTTGTGACTTGATGTAACTATTTTTTGTAACTGAAAACAATGGATAATTAAGACTACTGTAAAACTATTTTGGAAATACTTTATGCATTCTAGAAGAAAAACAGCAAAGCACTCTTACTGAGTGGTGTTCTGCTCAAGAAAATAATAGCAAAGTGGAATCTCGGAGACAAAGATCTGTCCCAAGTGCAACTGAAGAGTATAATCTGTTGGATGATAGTGGTGATGCAGTATTTAATCAACTGGTATGTTTTTCCTTTTGTTGGAAGAGATGTTAAAATCTGCATTGAATTATTACTACCCATTTAAAAATTGTTTTCTGAAGATAGTACTTCTGTAGAGCTTCTAGAAGGATATTAACGTGTTTTAAAACAATTTAATTTTTTATTAGCATGAACTACTCTAGCTAAAGTATGCTTTTCAATTATGATGGTTGTACAAAACTTTTGTTTAGATCACATGGCTAGACTGCCATTGTTTAAAGCACTTGCATATGATAAATGCTTTAACTGATACCTATATGCTGTATTTCTGGTTGTTGCTTGGAAAACCTAACTGTTCAAATTCTTCATGTCTAATGTATGAGAGTAAAGACAACTCTTTAAGAGATTAATCTTTCAGTACTGGTTTTTCTCTTCAGACTGAAAAAGATGCGAATTGCCTTGAACCATGGCTAATAAAAGAGATGGATTCTTGTCTTTCTGACATCTGGTTGCATAAAGATATTGATGCCTTTGCTCAAGTGTTCCATCTCATTTTAACCGAAAATGTCAGCGGTAAGTTTCTCATCTTATTACATAAGAAAAAAACAACCATGAAATGACTTGAATTTCTGTGGGTACTTTATCTCCAGTTTCAAATGTTGTTACCTTTCAATTCTGATGGCTGTTGAAAAAGATGAGTAGGGTTAGTAGAATTAATGAGTTTTGTAGTTATTTGTTGTTCTACTTGTTTTGAAGTATTGACAGATGTTTTGTTTCTAAAATAGTGTTAAATTCACATGAACTGACTGGTGGCATGAAGTGAGGAAACAAATTCTCTTTGGGCTGGGTTTTGCAAGTCATATTCTTAACTATGCTTAGATGAAAAAAATAGAATGTATTGGTTTTGCTGATTTTTTTTTTTTTTTTTTTAACTTCTCAGTTGATTATAGGCACAGTGAAACCAATGCAACTGAAGCACTGAAGCTCCCTGAAGCACTAATGATTGCTTCAGGGAGAGGATTTCTGAGTCAAGTAGAACAACTGATCAGTATGGGAGCAAGTATCCACTGCAAATCATCCAATGGCTGGTAAAAACAGAACAGATAAACCGAAAGATTTATTTGTCAATATACAAATGAGAAAGAAATTTAGAAATTCTAAACTAATTTGCTAAATTTATGAGACTACTGTAAGCCCTAGTAGATTCTGAGAGTCTAAACAGTTTCTAACTGCTGTTTATCACATTGTATTCTGTAAATTCTAAATTAAATTAGAAATTAAACAGTTTCAAATATAAGATATACACTCTTGGTTTCAATGAGTCTGATTTAACACACTGGTTAGAAGAAAAAATCAGGTCTTCCTCACTGGGTTGACTGAATTAGACCCCAGAAGTTTGGTGATTCTTATTTTAAGAGAGTAACCTATATTGGGTTTAAAAATAGTGTATTACAGGTACAAAGATCTTTGCTGTGTTATATCAGTAAATACACTGTATTATTTAAAAATATTCATCAGTCCGTAAAACCTTAGAATTTTGTGGCCATAAATTGTATCTTCATATAAACAGGGAACTATAGTAAATAATTGTAATATGAGATATTTGGTACTACCATTTGAAAAACTTAGGAAGGAATGCAGTTGAGAAGGAAAACACAGTGAACTGCATTGTGTGGAGGCCAACTTCCCTAAGACATCAGAAAGCCCAATGTTTTCACACATTTTGGAGAAAAATGTCTGGGATGTGACTTCTCAGGATGATTTTAAAGGGGCTAGTAAAGGGTAGTGCAAAAAGGCATGGCTTATCTCTGCTTATTGGTGTGTGGTTTTTGAAGGAATGGCACATTCTTCCTCCTTGTTTCCTTCTGCATCTTTCTGTGTACTTCTGTGTAAAACTGGGTCTTTCTTGGTAATGAATTGCAGTTATCTAAAAATCATATAGCTATTACACCTGTGTATGCACTTTAAAATGGAAAATTGCAGATCCAGCAGTAACAGCACTGATTAAACAATAATGCAGAAATTGATAGAAAAGTGCAGTGTCAGTTGTCATGTCATCTGATGTGCTATTCGTATGTATCTTTTGAAGTGAGAAATTAATAAAGATTTTTATGCAATTCTTTCAGGGTGGCTTTGGACTGGGCTAAGCGCTTTAGACAGACAGAGGTTGTTGACCTGTTGGAGTCCTACAGGTAAGCTATAACTATTTTGCAGAAACGGTTGTATAACATGGTGAAGGGAAATTGATGTTTTGTCTTATTTTAATCAGAACAGTTTTTACCTTTTTCTGCTTTAAAATCTCGCCTATGTAGTAACATCTATTTGAGAATAGGAATATTTTGAAAACAGAGTTATGTAAAAAACCAAAAGTTTGTTTTGTATTCAGTATCATAGTGGTTGTGTCTGGAGAACTCCTAGGATATAGTTCTAGTGGTGTAGGACTTCTTTTATGTTATTAGCATTTATCACCTTGATATGGACATTCCTATCATGATTATATATCTAGGCAGGATGTGATGATAGTGGCAAATAAATATGCAGAGGAAATACTGATTCTATACCATGTACCATTTTAATTTCAGGTGCTTATTTTGGAAACCAATCTATTGTGTGCTTTTATCTGTATATTGTTGATACATGATAGGCATATTAAAGAAACTTTATATGAGCAATATGTACACTAAGCCATTCAAGAATTGTTTTTTATTAACTTACAGTTATCATAGTTTAGTTACAGTTTTGTAGAGACCTATATTATTATAATTTCTCTTAGTGTAGTTTCTGTTAGTGTAGTACCTGCTTAACTGTTATGGTAGGGAAGTTTTTGGAAGATAGAATTATTTTAAATATTTTTCCTTTAACAGATAAACAAATGTTGTCTTTATACTTTGAGTTCTGTCACACTTGCTTATGGTTGTGTTTCAATGAAGTATAATGAAATTAAAGTTAACGCTAAAAATTGAAGTTGCATGCTTTGCTGGGTTAACACTTAAATCAGTGAACAGTAATAGTATTGTGGAGATGCTGTTCTGCTCAACTTTAAAATTAAAATTTGAGATGAGTAGGCTTGTTGGTCTTGATCTAAATTTGAATCAATTGCTCAGTACAAACCCAAAGCAAACAAGTTCAACTCTGGCCTGTGTATTTGTATGTTTCAGCGCTTCAGTGGAATTTGGAAATCTGAATGAAAGTTCCCTCGTCCAAATAAGTGGTAGTGACCTCAGTGCAGAAGACAGAGAACTGTTGAATGCTTATCATCACAGTTTTGATGATGAAAAAGTAGATCTGGACCTGATTATGCACTTACTTTATAGCATCTGTCATAGTTGTGATGCTGGTAGGTATATACAGACACTCCCAATAAATTGCTGTGTATTCAGCTTCTGATGAATGGTGCTCTTTTTTCAGTAATAGCAAATAGGTAAAACCTTCCGAGTGCTAGTATATGCAGTACTGACTTATATTTGAAGTGAATTTTCTGTTCAAGTCTGCAAACGAACTTCTTTTTTAGGAGCGATTTTAGTATTTCTTCCTGGATATGATGAGATAGTTAGCCTGAGGGACCGTATTCTTTTTGATGACAAGAGATTTGCTGATAATGCTCACAGGTAAAACCTCTAGTTTCTATGGTCGTCTTGAGTTCTTATTGTTTCTTTTAAAGATCCTTAAAATGTGCTCTTTGTCTTGCATTAGATACCAAGTTTTCATGCTTCATTCAAATATGCAGACTTTGGATCAGAAGAAGGTGCTTAAAAGTCCACCTTCTGGCGTCAGCAAAATAGCAAGTATCAGAGGACTTCATCAGATACTATATTGATCTATTTTGCCTTTGTCTTTACAGTTACTATAGTGGTTTTGTTGTGGTTTTTTTTTTTTTTTTAAATTGCAGATTCTTTCTACTAATATTGCAGAAACCAGCATAACAGTCAATGATGTTGTATTTGTTATTGACTCAGGCAAGATGAAAGAGGTATGATTGGCTTAAACTGTCTTTGGGAAGTAAAATTCCTAGTGTTATTTTAAAATACATAATATATAAATTTTGGAGAACTTTTTCTTTTTTTATAGCAGGCTGAGAGCTAGTGCATGTCAAGCGACAAAACATACTGGGAAGTTTTGACATCCAGTTGTTTTATGATAAATAATGTAAATAGCTGTTTAAAAACCCTGTTAAAGCTATTGCAGGTTGATATATTGATATATCTGTCTTATTGTTTTTTTAAATTTAGTATTTCTGTTTGATTTTTTTAAAACAAGTCCATCAGTTTAGACTGCCATCTTCCTGAGACTGAGAGAACACTGGGAGTTCCCTTTGTCCTTCTATTGGATCTAGCCCAAGTCTAATCCATTAAGTTTTTAAGCATTGTTTTTAATGTATTGAATGCCCATTCCCTACTTACTTGTTTAAGAAAATTGAGATAACATAATGAGGAAGTTTAAGACCTAGTCTATGGCTTAGAAAATAAAATTGGATTTCATAGGAGATACGCACACCAAATTTCTGAAGTTCTCATGGTAATACAGTTTTTTTGTAATTTTGCATCAAATGTAGGAAAATAAAGGTGTAATTTCCAAGTAAGACAGAGAGGAAAACTTTATTCAATGTAACATATTTTTGCTTGGTTTGGGATACAACAAAACACAATCCATGTCTTTTATTGACTTACAATTACCTATTGACTAGAAAACTTTAATTTAGAAAACTGTGTAGCACAAAGGTATTGCAAAGGAGGTAGCATAAATTCACTTGAAACTAAGTACTTTTGAACATACCTTTGCGCCAGAAGCTGCTGGTGCTTTTTTTTTTTTCAGAGTTCTGGTGATGATCTAAATCATTAGTAACTTTTATTTCATGTACTGTATTCAATCTTGTTTTTATGTTCCTTGCTTTGCTTTTATAGAAGTCTTTTGATGCACTGAGTTGTGTTACAATGCTAAAAATGGTGTGGATTTCAAAAGCCAGTGCTATCCAGAGAAAAGGCAGGTAATAAATGCTTTGTACTGAATTTTACTTTGCAGATAGCCAACATCCTCTAGGTTAAGGATAAACTACACACTGTAGTAGCAGCCACACTGCGTAATGTTACTAGCCTAGTCCAGTATGGTGTTGGGCAATGGCCAGTGCTAATTCTCTGCGGAAGAGTAAGGGTCAGCATGTATTTCCTTGGAGTCATGTCCCAAGTTGTAGAAAAGTGACACTCAGGAATTTCCCAAAGCTTACATTAGGTCTAGGTTGTTTTCCCCCCATGAACTTGTTCTCCTTCCTCTCTCTCCCATGTAGCACCAGCAGCTACGGTGTCCAATGAGGTGTTTCACAACTTACCTGTGGGCAAAGCGCTGCCTATTGCTAGTTTTTAATTGATTCCCCTTCATCCCTGTATTAGAAGAGACATTGAGAGTAATTCCTTATTCACCTTCTCCAAACTATTCATGACTTAACAGGCCTTCATCATATTCTTCCCAACACTGGGTGAGGGCTAAGAGGATATGTAGCAACAAACACCTATGTTTTGTGGTACGATACTGGCATTAATCTGCAGGAATTTGAGCGTGAATGTGAGCATTTGCTGTCTCCATCCCCTCACTCAAAGTTGTTTGGTCTTCATTCTACCTTTTACTCCCAGAGTAACTTCCAACTGTTCGGGGGATTTGAAAAGGAAGAAATGAAGGTTACGACTTACATTCCTTACAGCAAAGGACAGTTGAGATTTGGATTGATCTTAGGTTAGCAAAAAACCCACATCACTTTATTTTTAGATAGGCCTTATTTTTGTTTCTCCAGATCTTTCAGTGTTGGGGTAAAATTCTAGTAACAAATCTCCATACTACGAAAAATAACCCATGTACTGCAAAACTCTCACCTTGTGTGGAACTTACACTTAATGACAAAATTATCTTTTTCTTAGACCTGCTTCTACATTTCCATTCTAAGTTTGTGTGTGTGGTTTTGTTGGGGTTTTTTGTTTGGTTGGGTTTTTTTTAAGAAATTCTAATTTTCAACAACTTCCCATATTTTATTTTCAAGGGCTGGGCGCTGTCAGCCGGGAGTCTGTTTTCATCTCTTCAGCAGGCTCCGATTTCAGAATATGTTGGAATTTCAGACTCCAGAACTTCTGAGAATGCCACTTCAGGTGCATGTTCAGTTAGAAATTATAACTTTTAAAAAATGTATTACCATCAAACCATACTATTAACTCCAAAAAAGTGTGTGGTGGGTTGTTTTTTTTCCCCAATCTTAACAGTCTTTTTTTTGCTTTTTAACTTGCAGGAGCTTTGTTTACACACAAAACTTCTGGCTCCGATTAACTGTCCAATTGTTGACTTTCTTATGAAAGCTCCTGATCCTCCACCAGCTTTAATTGTGAGAAATGCTGTGCAAATGCTGAAGGTCAGCAGGGGAATAGGTTTAGATGGGAATTGTATTTGATTCTGTATTTGTGGTTTGCAACATATTTACTGAGTTTTGTTTGTACTGAGACTGTTGTTTAGTTACTTAAGGATGCTTTGAGTTTTTGCATGTTGTCTATTTTAATGTTGTGTGTGTGGATATATTTTTCTGTGTTAAGGGAAGAGATTGCTTAAAAATCTCGTCTCAAACTGTTAAGAGTTTGACTTGCTTTCTTAGTGTTTGGGAACAAGTCTAGTTAATACTTAGCATTCACATCCTTCCTGCTTTTATTGTAAATTAATTTTGTCCACTTCTCCCTCCATCCCCCCCCCCCTTTTTTTTTCTTTTTAAACAGACAATAGATGCGATGGACCCTTGGGAAGATCTCACTGAACTTGGTTATCATCTCACTGAATTACCAGTAGAGCCACACCTTGGTAAAATGGTGTTGTGTGCTGTTGTTTTGAAGTGCCTGGATCCTATTCTTACTATTGCTTGCACTCTTGCATATCGAGACCCTTTTGTCCTACCTACACTGGCCTCTCAAAAGCGTGCAGCCATGCTGTGTAGAAAACGTTTTACTGCAGGAACATTTAGTGACCATATGGTGCTTCTCAGGGCTTTCCAGGTATTATTTCATCTTCAGAAAGAGTACTAATCACAATAGATCACATATCAAAGTAAATGATGTACCAATCAAGTTGGAAGTAGAATGATAGGCTATGATTAAGTCCTTAGAGAAGAAACTTTATTTTTGCCTAGTGGCTTTCTTGTGTATTGGATTCATAAATTTGTGAGGAACACTTCTTACAGATTTTTTGTTTATATATTCAAACCTGGTTAAATTCCGAATGTTCCAACAAGGTGCCACTTTATAACCTGAGACACTGATAACTTAAAATAATGATCTTAACATAATGATCTTTAAAATAATATAATGATCTTATAATAACATAATGATCATTATGTTAATTTAGAGAATGGGTGAAGAATCTAGTGCTTAACCAGGAAAAAAAATATCTGGTTTGATACATTTTCTTTCTTTCAGAATGATTTTTGCCTTCGTTTTATTGATGTACACGTAATTTTTTTTAAAAAAGTGCATTTTTAAACTTTAGCTAATTAAATTAATAGGCAAATGTAAAAAAATATTCTTTACAGGCATGGCAGAAGGCGCGCAGTGATGGCTGGGAGAGAGCGTTCTGTGAAAAGAACTTCCTGTCTCAAGCAAGGATGGAGATCATTATAGGAATGAGAACACAGTTGCTTGGCCAGCTTAGGGCCTCAGGTAAGTAACTTGCAAAAAATTTTGACGTAGTTTTGGAGTCAAATAGTATGCCTAGTACAAGTGTATACAAATTGTAACAAGAACAGCATTCACTGGTGTAATTTTCCTTCCTTAATTTGAAACAGACTAGTACACAGGGGTACGGGGCATGGTGCAGATGCTGGAGTGAGGAAGCATGGCTAGGGAACAGCTGATCTAAATGAAAGTGCCCTGGTTGTTCCATATGCCACTGGCTTTCAGTGTGAGATATGTTTCCTTGGATTTTTACGTTCTAATAAATTATTTCCATAGGAAGTGTCTTCATGTTATAAAAAGTAATTCCGTGTTAGTATAAAACTTTATCAGGAAGGATATAACGGTTTCTTCTTTGTGCTGTTAAGGTTGGCAGTGGGGAAAATTGTAACAAATTTGTGGCTTATTTCACTTTTTTTTTTTCCAAATTCCTTTTTGAGAGGCAGAAAAGTAGATCTTAAAACAAGTATGTTTTTGTCCTCTTCTTTCTTCAGGTTTTGTTAGAAGCAGAGGAGGAGTCGATATTAGAGATGTTAATACTAATTCTGAAAACTGGGCTGTAGTTAAAGCTGCCTTAGTGGCTGGGATGTATCCCAATCTAGTGCATGTAGACAGAGAAAGCCTGGTTTTGACTGGACCAAAGGAGAAGAAAGTGCGATTTCATCCTACCTCTGTTCTTAGTCAACCTCAGTATAAAAAGGTAAAATCACTCTGAATTTATAGCTCCCCAAAAAGAGTGCTATATCAAATGTCTCTTCGTAGTTGTCAGTACTTTAAAAGCAGCATGTGCATTAAACACTACGTTTGTAGAACACATTTCTCCTGGCAGTTGATAAAACAAAGAATTGGAGTTGGTTTATTTTTCCAATATTATTACATCAAAACTTACTTCAGTTAATCCTTCTTCTAGGTGGAATAAAACAAAATGATATAAAAAACTAGTTATGAAACTATTTTAAAAAGGTAACAATCTCTCTGCTCATAATAGCAGGAAGAAGTTCTGCTCTGGAACTTCTTTTTTTTTTTTTTAGATCCTTTTTTTAAACAAAATATTTTTTTTCAAGGTGGTGAGATAATTGTAAGTCTGCTTGAATTCTCTCTCACTTTTTAAATTGTGTATAAATTTATGCATATATATTTATTTCTACATATATAAACCAAGAAATATGTTAAGATTTATTTTAGTTACAAGTAGAGGGTAAAATAGCCTAGTCTTATTTGCTCTTGCACAGATTCCCCCAGCAAATGGGCAAGCTGCAGCCATTCAGGCACTCCCTACAGACTGGCTTATATATGATGAAATGACGAGAGCTCACAGGATAGCAAATATCAGATGCTGTTCTGTTGTAACACCTGTCACTGTGTCACTCTTCTGTGGACCAGCTAGATTACCAAGTAATGCTTTGCAGGAGCCTTCATCCTTTCGAGGTATAGTAGGGTTTGGATTTGCAATGTTTCCGTTGGTATACACTAGTATGTGATATGCAAGGCTTATTTTTCAAGAATATTTAATACATATATTAGCTAATTCTTAAAATGACAGAGCTATAGTTCCTATAGCTGTTCAAGAATAGTTTATAGGCTCTGTAATAAATGTCTCAGTTTTGTGAATCCTTGTAGATTCATATCCATAAATTACACTTACATAGTTCTGAACTCCCAGAAATTATAGTTTGTAATGAAATAAAAAATGCAAACAAAATGTCTGATGACAATACTAATGCTGAGAAGTGTAGTATTCATGTTTTTTCTAAGGACTAGTTTATTTGATACTTTGAATCAGATTATTCAAACTAAATAATAATTTAGAAACTATCAATGTGGCAGTCAGTCACATTGCTTCCAGCTGAAACATGCATTTTAAAGATTATTTTCTACTGATAACTTCTAATGACAATTAGCTGTACTATTAACTAAAGTAATAGGAAATATATAGAAATTTCCTTTTTTTTAAAAAATTTTTTATTTAAATGGAGTGCTGTAGGAATAGAAGCAAAAATAATCTATCCTGCTGCCAGTTCTCTAGAAATATTAGTTTGAATCAAAGAGTCCAAGTTCAGGACATGGTTTAGTGGGCATGGTGGTGGGTTGATGGTTGGACTCGATGATCTTTAAGTTCTTTTCCAACCTAAACGATTCTATGATTCTGTGATTACTTTTGAAGCTTTCTTGTTATGCTCTTAAACTGTTACCCTTGAAATAGTGCTTATGCTGATTGAACTGCACTTAAAAAAAAAATTAGAATCCTACTTAATAGGCATATGTATATGTAATTTTTTTTTTTCTTAATGGGTCTTTAAATCTGCTGTTTTACTGGGAAATAAGCACAGAGCAATGTGTGGGTTTGCAAACAGCGTCATGCAAAAGCTTGACAATGGCTTGTTGATACTGATGAAGGTACACGAGTGAGTCGGATCACACCAATACAGGTACTTACATAGCAGGGGCCTCAGCAGGTCTGGGTACTTGAGTTCTGCTAACTGAAGCAAAGACTTTTCACTGAGGTGTATGTGCTGAAAATAAAAAGTGGTTTTACAAATGTTTACATTCAAAAATAAAATTTAGAAGGAAAATGAGTTCATTGCTGGTAATACAGTAGTGTTCAGGTTTTTGTATGTAAGCGGAAATAATATAGAAATGTTAATGCACCTTTTATATTTAATTCAGGGGATGGGGTATCTAATGATAACAGTGATAGTGAGATGGAGGACAAAACAATGGCTAATCTGGCACTACTGAAGTTAGATGAATGGCTCCATCTCAAAGTGGACCCTGAAGTAAGTACTGTATCACTTAAATGCTTGTTTCTTGCAGAAGGATATTTATGTCATATCTTCCCCCAAAGACTTCTGAAACATTTGGGTAACCAAGATTTTTCTGTAAGACTGGCTGTCACAGTCCATTTGGGTCTCAAATTTACAGGACAACATACTCTGTGATTTAACCTTTATTTCCTGAGCTCATTAAGAAGTACAACAAATAGAGGGGCTCAATTCCCTTTTGTCCAGAGTGGTCTTATAACCTGAATTCACTTATCATTCAAGTAGTAAGGTTCATAACTTAAAACTCTCAATTTGTGCACCTATGAGCAAAAAGAAAAAAAAGAATTAGTTACCTAGCTGACGGTGAGAGTGCTCATCCTTCTGCCTCTGTCATGGTGCGGGTGTCCCCTGTATCTCACTGGGAAGCAGGAAAGCCTCAGCAGTCCAGCTGCTGTTGGATCCCCTTCAAAAGCTTTTTGGGTAAGCTGATGTTTTGTACCTTCCAGCTTGGAGGTTTTTTCCATTTCCATAAGTTAGCAGATTCTGATGAAACTGCTAGACAAAAGACAATGGCTGCAGGAGACAGCAAGCTGCAGGTGATAGTGGCTGCATAATGGCCCTTCAGCTGTTTCTGGCTGCCTGTCCTGCCTATGTGGTGCTCTTGCTTTGACCTAATGGCACTGCTACCAGCACACATCAAGCCTTAGCATGAGCTGGGTTAGCCAAAATCTGAGCAGGGGTTGAGTGAACCATGGCAATGGCATAAAGAGGGATTTGTGGAAGATTTGGAAAACAATGGACATATAGTGAACAATCCAGACACAATGGAACTGATTATTCTGTGAGCTAGAGGCCTCTGCAGGCGGCAGGCCTCAAGGACATAGCGAAAATTAACTGTTGCTACAAGTTTGATGAAGCGAGCATGAAAAGTAGAACAAGGTTAACTGTTGCTACAAAGTTTGATGAAATAAGCACAAAAAGCTGAACGAAGTTGGGCATACGTGACTGAAAGCAGGACACAAGACAGAATACAGGCGGAGGGAACCATTCGCATGATCAGAAGGCCTTATCCTATCAAATTATTGTTTTAGGCGCATGGACAGCACATTCTAACCAATCAACAGATGGCTTACGCATGAGCAGGAACTAAAATGCTTATATAAACTGAGCTATTTGGGCAATAAAGTGGCATCTGCTTGATCATATTGATTGTGTGCAGTGTCCGTGACTTCTGCATCGACAAGTGGCGCCCGAACAGGGACCCTCGGATCGGTGTTGGATTCTATGATGGGAGCCGACGGAGAGAGCATGCAGAAGCTGGCCATAGGTGAGTGCTGCCCTGGCACTCGGAAAAACGCTAGCATTATGGAAATCTTGCCCTGATCAGGCGAGCGGCCGGGGAGGAGATGGGGTCCACTATGTCCAAGGAAGAGGCAGCAGTGGTTAAGCTCCTCCAACATATGCTCTCAACGAAAGGGTTAAGTTATGACTCGTCTACCCTGAAAGCCCTGTTACTTTGGGCGAGAGAAAAAGGCTTGCTCCCTACATTTGGAGATGCTTTTGCCATCCCTACTTGGGAAAAGATAGGGCAAGAACTTTGGCAAAACATAAGTTTGGGTTCAAAAGAGGCGAGCAGATTCTCCACGATGTGGAGGTTAATTATAGAGACTTTAAGAAGTATGAAGGCAGAGCGCTCGGCTGCGGCGTCTGCTTTTGCAGCATTAGAACTGGAGGGTCTGGAGAAGATGCCTTCCTCGACAGCTCTGCTCTTTCAGCAGCCTCAAATTCCAGCCGCTGTTCCAGCCCATGTATCTGGGGCAAACAGGGTCTCCGCACGGACTTGTGCAGCTAGGAAGTCTGCGGTAGCAGATCCAGAGCTCAGAGACCAGACTTTGGAAAAAGCTGACAGCCTGGCAGAATTTCCACCACCACCAGCAGAAGAGACAGGAAACAGCTCAGTCTCTAGATCCCATTCTTCATCACCTAAACCAGTCACTTCGTCCCTGTATCCACCGCTGCCGCCATCCACTCCTCCATCCCTGTTTGAGGAAAAGGAGGAACGGGCGACAGGTCTGGGGGATACGCAGTTGAGGGAAATGCTACAAAAGCTGGAGGCTCTCGAAGCCCGCCTGGAGTCGTTGGTGAAGCCCGAGCCGGTGTCATCAATTTTTCCTGCACCTCTGCCACCTTTCAGCACAGGATTTTCATCGTTCCCGCGACCACCTCCAACGAATCCCTTTAATTCACAGGACGTATCGGGTGAGATCGGTGCCATGGCACCTTTGCTGCCGTCACCTCCGACGGCTTTGTTAACGGGGCGTTGGGTCGGAGATCCAGCAAACAGATGGAAGGGGGTAATTAGAGGTGCTTTAGTTGAAGGTCAGTTTATTCCGTTTGTGACAGGTGCACATGGAGGTCTTGTTTGGGAAGCATTAGACTGGAAAGTTTTAAAGGAAGCTAAGGCAGCAGTTACTCAATATGGGTTAAAATCACCGTACAGTCAATCTATTATTCAACATGTATTTTCTGCGCATTTGTTGACACCGTACAATGTTAAAATGATTGTACAAATGTTATTGCTTCCATGCCAGCAGCTCCAGTTTTATCAAAACTGGCAAGCGGCCTGTGAAAATGCAGCCGCTATCCCTCGACAGCAAGGGGATCCTTTATGTGGTGTACAGGCTCAAATGTTGCTGGGTGTGGGCCCTTACACCAGGTCTGACTGGCAAGCACAATTTGTCACAGAAGTCTTACAACTCAGTCAGGACTTAGCTTTCAAAGCATTGAGTAGCGTGCATGATGAGAAAATTGGACATACTTTTACCTCGGTGAAGCAAGGCCCCACGGAAGTGTTTTCAGCTTTTATTGATCGATTGCATACCGCTATCATGGCACACCCTGATTTAGATCCTGAAATGAAAACCAAGTTCTTGGATATGCTTGCTTTTGATAATGCAAATGAAAAAACCAAAAAAGCTCTTAGTGTACTGCCAAAAGGTTCTACCACCGCTCAGCTGTTAGAAGCTGCAGAGAGGATGCTAGAATCAGAAAAAGCAACAGTGGTGGCTGCTGCGGTAGGAGCGGCTGTAAAACCCCTATTAACAAAAAGCAAAGGAGTGCGAAAAGGTAAAAAATGTTTTTGTTGTGGAAAAACGGGGCATTTAAAAAAGGATTGCTGGAGCCAAATAGCTGTTGGCTCGAGTGAGACCAACCCGAGTGATTCACAGAAAAAAAGGTGTGTAAACTGTCAGCGAAACAATCATAACACCCAAGAGTGCAGGAGATCGGGAAACAAGTTTCAGAGTGCGACTCACCCACGCACGACGGCACAAGTAGAGGGTGCCTGGACCGCTGCGCAGCCGCAACCAGCGGAAGCGCAGGGGTGGACTTGGCAGCTGCAGTAGACATTACGCTGGTAACATCCGAAGTGCAACTTACGGATTCTGATCAAAAAAGACCATTGGGGCATGGGCTAAGCGCATTGCTATTAGGTCGTTCTTCTGTTTCTCGGAAAGGCGTTTTTATAGTGCCAGGACTTATTGATGCAGATTATTGTGGTCTGATAAGAATTATGGTCTATACGCTGACCCTTCCTGTTACCATACCAGCTCGATCAGAAATAGCCCAGCTAATACCATTTTGGGCACGTGTGCCCAGAGCGCAGGCCGTGGAACGAGGCCACGGGGGTTTCGGTCCCACGGGTCAGCCTCAAGTGCTGTTAGCTGTTGACATTGCTAGAGGAAAGCCTGAGGAAAAAGTCACAATATCGCACCCTAATGGACAATCCCTGGCAATGTCAGTGCTGGTAGACACTGGAGCTGACCTTACCATCATCCCTGCAGGCAGATGGCCTAGTGAGTGGCCACTAGTGCCAACAGGGGTAGTGGGAGTAGGAGGCGTTCAACGAACAATGATCAGTAAAATACCAGTTTCCTTTTGTTTTTCAGAGGACACTATGGTAACCACGACCGTATGTGATGCATTTACCGATAGCTCTAATTGGTCGGGATCTTTTATCCCAAATGGGTGCTCGTTTAGTTACACAACCTTTTTAGGAGTGGCCTCTGAAGAGCAGCCTGCATTAAAACTCACCTGGAAAACAGACGAACCAGCGTGGGTGGATCAGTGGCCGCTGAAACAAGATAGGCTGCAAATCATACAAACATTAGTGAATGAACAATTGGTAGCAAGACATATTGTATCTTCCACAAGTTCATGGAATACACCCATTTTTGGAATTCCTAAAAAATCAGGAAAATGGAGGTTGCTACACGACCTTCGAGCAGTAAATGCGGTCATGCAAGATATGGGTGCTTTGCAACCAGGTCTGCCGTCCCCTGTTATGATTCCAGAACATTGGAAACTACTAATTATTGATTTGAAAGATTGCTTTTTCATAATTCCCTTACATCCCAGTGATGCTGAAAAATTTGCATTTACAGTGCCCTCAATTAACAAATCAGAACCAGCCAAAAGGTATCTTTGGGTGGTGTTACCACAAGGCATGAAAAATTCACGTACATTATGTCAGACGTTTGTATCATGAGAGTTACAGTCTTTTTGAAGAAACAATCCAGAATTGCTGATATATCATTATATGGATGATATATTGGTTGCAGGAGAAAATATGGACATGAGTAAAACCTTAGCAGACATCACTAAAGAATTGGAACCTAAAGGTCTAAAAGTAGCCCCAGAAAAAGTCTAATGTTCAAATACGTGGAAATATTTAGGTTGGGTCATTACAGAAAGTTTGGTACACCCTCAGAAAATTGTGTTGAATTCCAAAATTTCAAACCTTACAGATGTTCAGAAACTGATGGGGGACGTTCAATGGGTAAGACCCATTGTGGGAATTACCAGTGATGATTTAGAGCCCTTGATACCATTGTTAGGGACAACAACAGGAGTGAGCAAATGATTATTGAAAACTATCATCTGAACAAAAAGATGCACTTGATAAGGTCATTGATGAAGTGGTTTCTAATAGTGTAGTGTGCAAAGAAAAATAAATGACTTGCTGTTGCAATTCTTATTGATTAATACTTCGGTTGAATGAAAACACCTTAATGGGTTGATATTTCAAATAACAAAACAGAAAATTGCTATTTTAGAATGGGTATTTTTGCCTTTTCAACCTAAAACTACTGTGTATACTAAAATTGAACAACTAGCGCATCTGATGATGCAAGGTCGAAAAAGAGTTTTGGAAATTTCAGGACATGAACCTGAAACCATGCTTGTGCCCATAAGACAAGACTATTTGGACTGGCTAATGGCCACCTCAGAAATAATTCAAATTGCTTTGGCAGAATATCCAGGAAAAATCACAAATCATTATCCCTCTGATAAGCTATTACCATTGTTACAAAATCAAGAATTTGAAGAAAAACCAATCAGGTCAGAAACTCCTTTTGATGGATTAACAGTATTTACAGACGGAGGAAGAAAATCAAAACGAGCTGCTGTAGCCTGGTATGAAAATGATCAGTGGCATCAACAGCTACTTTCAGGACATACTGGGGATTCTTTGCAAACTTTAGAATTATGAGCAGTTTTGTGGGTCTTTCAACATCGGCTTGATACACCTGTCAATGTTGTGTCAGACTCCTTGTATGTCGTGGGAACCACCCAAAGATTAGAATGAGCAATGATTAAGCAAGTAAAAAATCCTGTTTTACATATGTTGTTGATGCACTTATTGTTTTTGTTAAATCAGAGACAAAGTGAGCATTTTATTACTCACATTCACAGTCATCAATTTCAGCGTGGATTGTCTATTGGCAACAATATTGCAGACAAATTAGTTGCTCCTGCATGCCAGCAGCACGGAATTAACCTGTTTGAGCAGGCCTGAGTATCACACAACTTTTTTCATCAGTCAGCAAAAGTTTTAGCGCGACAGTTCAACTTGAAAGTCTCTGATGCACAAGGCATTGTGCAGTCGTGCCTTGCTTGTCAAAAGGTAGGATTTGGCTTAGGCATTGGAGTGAATCCTCGAGGTTTAAAGTCTTTACAACTGTGGCAGATGGATGTCACCCATGTGCCTGAATTTAGGTATTTAAAGTATGTCCATGTTTGCATTGGCACATTTTCACATGTGATACGGGTAACTTCCCAAACAGGTGAGACAGCTAAACATGTGATGAAACATGTGCACCATGCCATTGCAGTCTTAGGTATCCCACAGGAGCTTAAGACGGATAATGGTCCTGCATATGTTTCAACTTCTTTTAGCAAATTCTGTACCTTATGGAGGATTCGTCATCTAACAGGTATCCCTCACTTGCCCACTGGACAAGCCATTGTGGAAAGAGCTCATGGAACTCTTAAATCGCTTTTGCAAAAACAAAAAGAGGGAGAACTGTTGCCACCATCTGAGAGACTTGCAAAAGCGCTGTATGTGTTGGAACTATTTATGTTTGACAGAAGGAAGAGACTCCCCTCCCATTGTAATTCATCACATGTCATTGCAATCAGGAATTCAAAAAAGAAACTGATGCAATTAAAGTGCTATATTGGGATTTACGAACGGGGGAATGGAAAGGTCCAGTAGAAGTGAAACTGACCGGTCGTGGTTATGTTTGTGTTTTAACAGATGAAGGACCAAAATGGGTGCCAAGCCAATGGGTGAAACTGGAAACAAGGAAAGTGATATCTGATTCATTATTTCATCATTTTTGTTTTTGACAGAGACTTGAATGGGCGGTGATCGATTGTGTACCACCATTTTCGCCAGCTCTTTGTCTTCAGAACCAAGCAAGTCGGATGATCACCGTGCCCAATCTGTCGTTTGTTGTTATTGTTCTATTTTAGGTTAAAGATGCTGAAGTGGTGGTTTGTTGTTTCAATGTTTTGTCAAGGTGCTGGAGTATTTTGGGCTCCTTCTTTACCCAAGACGAATATATGGCTCACGATTGCCAACCCTACCCATCAATCAACCCTGTGTTTGGCTATGGCCAACTCCGATAACCCATTTTCTACATGTTAGGTGGGGGTGTCTTTGGACAATGAGGCATGGCCGTCGCCAAGCATAAGACTACCGTCATTCATGACCAAGGGCACTGGCAGAGTTGACTACTGGGATCAGATTATGGCATGGTTACCTGGGGCGGTAGTGGAACCACAAGAATTAGAACTCTTAGGTTCTGTAAAAATGGATTATTGTGTGATGTTTAACTATAGCAGTAATCATACTAAAAAAGGACAAATAGTCAATGCAACGTTGCCTGTGTATCACAATGCAAGTGATTGGTGTAGCTATACTAGTTCAAAATGTTTGAGATCTAGCAATGCACCAATACAATTACCCCCAGGGCATTCCTGATTTGTGGAGACCGAGCTTGGCCTGGCATACCCTCTCATTTGCAGGGTGGGCCATGTAGTTTGGGTTGTTTGACCGTATTACTTCCCAACAACACCCAAATTTGGCAACATAGAAGGAGGCACAAAAGACAAAAGCGCAAAATTTGTTACCATGCATTTGAACCGGAATGTAATGATCAAGTGGAATTTTGGTTGCCTAGCGAAATTGTGGCAGCCAGCCTTTTAGCCCTGGGAGTAGGAGTTGCAAGTGCTTTAACGAATCTATGAAAGTTGGGCTGTTGGCTGGCCAGAGTAATTTAACTTCACTGGCCCTAGATGGCTTGCTTAGCGATGTTGATAGCATATGGCAAGCAACGTTGCAGAATCGAGCTGCCGTTGATTTTTTGTTACTAGTACATTGTCATGGTTGTGAAGTTTTAGATGGAATATGTTGTATGAATTTATCTGATCACTCTGAATCGATTCATAAAGCTATACAAACGATGAAGGATCAAGTTCAAAAGCTGCAGGTTAGTGATGGTTTGCGGTGGTTAGATAGACTGTTTACCCATTGGGGAATTATGGGATGGGTAAGAGATTTGTTAAAAATGTTGGGAATTGTTTTGTTAGTATTATTAATCTTGTTACTAATTATTCCTTGGATACTCAATTGTATAGGAAAGCTGGTACGGAATGCAATGGCCAAAGTCTGGATTGTTCAAAAACAAAAAGAGGGATTTGTGAGATATTTGGAAAACAATGGACATATAGTGAACAATCCAGACACAATGGAACTGATTATTCTGTGAGCCAGAGGCCTCTGCAGGCAGCAGTCCTCAAGGACATAGCAAAAATTAACTGTTGCTACAAGTTTGATGAAATAAGCACAAAAAGCTGAACAAAGTTGGGCGTACGTGACTGAAAGCAGGACACAAGACAGAATACAGGCGGAGGGAACCATTCGCGTGATCAGAAGACCTTATCCTATCAAATTATTGTTTTAGGCGCATGGACAGCACATTCTAACCAATCAACAGATGGCTTATGCATGAGCAGGAACTAAAATGCTTATATAAACTGAGCTATTTGGGCAATAAAGTGGCATCTGCTTGATCATATTGATTGTGTGCAGTATCCGTGACTTCTGCATCGACACCTGCCAGCCTCCACCGTTCTGTGACTGTGTGTGTGTGACTAGGGGATATGCAGGGCAGGAGACAGTGATGGGGGCGGGGGCAGCTCAGGGTAGGAGTGGGAGCTGTGGAGATTTGTGCCCCCTTCTCAACAGAGTCCAGGGCTGGAAATGAGGGAGAAGAGGTACAGCTCTCAGCGCTCACCTCCTTGTTCCCCTTCTCTGTTGCATAGCTAGAGCTTTGTCAGTGCTGCGGCAGCCACTTTCACCTTGTTTTCTGCCTCCCTTTCCCAACTGTGTTTCATTCCCTAGTGTGAGAACAGTCCCTTGCTGTCTAGTGTGTAATAAGTATTTCTCTCCCAGTTTCTTACTTAGAAGCAAAGCTTTTTGGCTTTGGGAATAAGTGTGACTTGCCTGAAAAATATCCCCATAACATAATCTTAAACTTGGTTTTATCCTACTTTTTGCTTGTGTTTTTAGGATGAACTGCAAAATAAAAATGGCAACTGACTGGGCAATAATTCTAGTAAAATGTGATCTGTAAACTTCCTTGTCTCTAGTACTCAGTATTGAAATACCTTTTACCCTGTTCAAAACAGTTGTCTTGCAATCGCTCCAAATTGAACCATCCTAACTCTCTGTGCTGGTTTTGGCTGGGATAGAGTTCATTTTCTTCATAGTATGGGGCTCACTTCCTCTGGGGCGGGGGGGAGCGTTGAGCAAGTGGCTGTGTGGCACTCCGTTGCCGGCTGGGGTTAAACCACGACAGTCCCCTGAGTCATCTTGTTACATGTTTTTTCTGTTTTCATGAAGCAGTACAGTCCAGGATGTGCCTATGAAATATCAGAAGGAAAAACAATAATTTTAGCACAGCTGTATCAATCCCCGACCATTGTTGCGATTTGTATCATGTGTCTAGTCAGCATTTCATTCATTTTAGCCTCTCAGTTGACATTATTAGCAATGTAAATACTTTGTTTAAGCTCTGATTATTGTTTTAGAATAGAGATTAAAGTAGATGAGAGGCTAATTTGGTATTACTTCAATTGACAGAGAGAGTACTAGTAATCCCTCACACTGCTTTGTAGATCTTGTAGATCATTAGATAGTAAAATCTTTGTTGAAGGGACCTCCGGAGGTTTGACTGTTTAACAGTGCTTACCCAGCTGCGAGGAAGCCAATGCCCAGTGGTGTGTCAGGATAAACTTAGGTACAGTTGAGCACATCCCATCTTTTTGCTTAACTTTGCATAAATAGCACTCTCGGCAAAGCTTTTTTTCCAAAGCTTCCTGCTGACCAACTGTTTACAGGGGTAGCAGAGCTGTGCAGTAGCTTAATTTGATTAGAAAAGCTGAGTGGGATGCCTTCAGTTTAACCATAGCGAGCAAAGGGAAAATAACTTTGTTTACCTCTTAATTGGGGGGGGGGGGGGGGGAGAAGCTTGACTGTAATTTAAGGTCTTATGATGTTTCAATATTTTTATTTTCCCCCCTTTTTTCTAGGGTCCAGGTGTATTTCATCCCTATGATAGTGGGCACATAGCAATGACTTACACAGGTCTGTCATGTCTGGTTATTCTTGGAGATGATTTAAGTCGAGTAAACAAAGATGCCATACTGGCAGGACTGAGAGCTCTCCAGCTGGAGGATGGAAGGTGAAAGATGTTTTATGTTCTACAACTCCCTGGAAGGTTAATAGAAAACCCAGATGTGGAATGAAACATAAGAAACGTGTTTTTTATGGAAGTACCTATGTAATCTGTTATTTATATTAGAAAATACTTCAGTGGGTAATCAGTATCAGTCATAGAACACGTGCCAGTTTACAGGACCAAACAGCTCTTTGTGTATAGTTTTGCTTTTGTATTGGAGAATGATGGTATTTGCTTACAACTGTAGATGCATATTACTGGAAAGATAATGGATTGGTTTATGTCTCGAGGATAGTTTTTCTGCTCTGTCCTTCAGGTAAGTGAGGTTTTCTGTGTTTATATTCTCTGTTTTTTTGCAGGGCCCTTGGAACACTGCTATGGTGATGTTTGCTGTGCTTTGTGGGAGGATGGGGTTTATTTAGTTTTGAGAGTGTCAAGATATCAATACACGGGATGAATTAGCTTATATATTACGGAGTATAACATTACTAAACTTCATTGTAAAATCTGCCCTTTTCACCTGTATTTTTTTAATAGATGGTATATACCCCTTGATCCACTTCGTTGCTGGGGTTTGGGGTTTTTTAATGCAGGCTGAAGCTGGTCGCTAGTGAAAACTTCTGCTAGTGCACATGATCTGTCTATGTTGTTAAGTTTTATGAATGTAATTTTTGAAAGAGTACTTTAAGAAATGCAGAATTACAGAAATGTAGTTCCTGAAGGAATTATCTTTTACTTCACAATGAAAATTGCTGTCACCCTTTATGAGTTAAGACAGCTTTTGTTTTGGTCAAATGGCTGTGTATTGCCTAGACATCTTTTATAATTAAAACTTTTTTTTTTGTAACACAACTGTAAAAATGCAATGTTACCTGTGTGTTTATAAAAAAAAAAACCCAAACACAAAACTCCAGAATGTTCAGAATGTAACTGGTGAGTATGAACTATATGATGTGCAGTTTTCTGTTATTTATAACAGCAAGCTGACCTTAATGGGCCAAGTTCTAATGTATGGATGCAGATACATATACATGTATTTGTTGATCTGCTATAGTTTGCAGTTCCTTCAGGCGTGTGGAGGTGCCTGTTCCGTTGCTCCAAGCATTCATATTATTTGTCAGACCATTTTTGTTTTTAGAGTATATCTGAAAGGAGGGAGTTGCTCCCAACCCACAAGCATCTTGAAGTGGTTACTTGTCATCTTGCCAAATTACAGGAATAAGCTACATGCAGTTAACCTCTTTTGCGTGTTTGTGTTCTGTGTGGTTTTAATGTGCAGACTGATAACTCTTACACATGATCCTGTGTTTTATGTTCCCTGTGGAGGAGTGCCATCTAGCCCCTATAGGAAAAGGAGAGTGCTTTGCACTGGTATAGAATTGTTACTTTGAGAGGAGTCAATTTCTACTCTGGCAGACATTCTCATACCTATGAAAACCACTTTTACTGCTCCGAAGGGGAAGGATGTGTGATGGCCAGAACTTGAGCCCACATCGTGTCTGGATGGAAACAGCAAGCGAGCTCAGTGAGGGACAGAGACATTTTTCTTGTGTTACCCTAGTATAAGTATGCAAGCCTTAGTTAACAAAAGACAGGTGTGAAGAAACAAAAACTAAAACCTGAAACCAACCAACCAGATTTAATTAAATTATATTGTCTTTTTTACATTATGAATGAGTGTGTGTATTTTAATTTCTACCTTACTTTAGCTGAATGTGATTTGAAGTATCTGGATAACATACAGTGTGGTTGTCACCTGAGGATAGGGCGAGATTATAAACCACAGCACTGGCACACGTTAAGAAGTGTCCTGGTTTCCCAGAATGTCCTGTGCCTTATCCGGAGAGCAACGGCGTTCATGCCCGTGTGTGCAGCAGAGAGCAGGGCCTGGCACAATTGTGGTTGGGAGAGCTGGAAGTATGTCCCAGTAAACGTTGGAGGCTTTTCTGCGCAAGAAGAGAACGCGGTTCGCACTTGAATTGCAGGGTCAAAGAGGGAGTGTCCTAGTGGTGATAGCTGTGCCTAAAAGACTGTCTTTAAAGTCAGAAGTACCTTTGGGTTTTGTTCTTTGTTTGAGAAGAGATTTGTCAGGAGGACTCATCAAAATATTCTGTTTTGCTGGCTTCTTGCAAATGGTTAAGTCATCAAAATATACTAACTAGCTCTTTGAACCAAATGGAGGCTTGTCAGGCAGCAAATCCTAGAACAAACAGTTAAAGGTTTATTTATTGTTACAGGGAATTAAACTTGCTACCTGTTTCTGTTCATGATAGAATCATTTAGGTTGCAAAGGGCCTTTAAGATCATTGAGCCCAACCGTTAGCCTAACACTGCCAAGTCCACCGCTAAACCATGTCCCTAAGCGCCACATCTACACAACTTTTAAACACCTCCAGGGACGGCGACTGCACCGCTGCCCTGGGCAGCCCATTCCAATGTTTGACAACAACAAATTTTTTTCCTAATATCCAACCTAAATCTCCCTTGGCTCAGCTTGAGGCCATTTCCTCTTGTCCTATCTCCAGCCACCTGACAGAAGAGACCAGCACCCACCTCACTACAACCCCCTTTCAGGTAGTTGTAGAGAGCGATAAGGTCTCCCCTCAGCCTCCTCTTTTCTCCAGGCTAAACAATCCAAGTTCCCTCAGCCGCTCCTCATAAGACTTGTGCTCCAGGCCCCTCACCAACTTGGTTGCCCTTCTCTGGACACGCTCCAGCACCTCAATGTCTTTCCTGTAGTGAGGGGCCCAAAACCGAGCACAGCACTCGAGGTGCGGCCTCACCAGTGCCAAGTACGGGGGGGGGGGGGGTGATCACTGCCCTGCTCCTGCTGGCCACGCTATTTCTGATACAAGCATCCAAATTACAGCATCCATCTTCATTTTAAGGGCCTCTGAGAGAGCACAGGATTGTACTAGATAACCCGGACACAACTACTTTAAAATGTTCATAGAGTTTGGAGAGATTGTAGCCATAATAAATCAAAAACTGGATTGAAGGTCATTTTCACCATTTGTATTAGAAATGGTAGTAATAATAACTAAATTTATATATACATGGGAAACTGATCCTGAAGGTGCCGTCAGGAAAGAAAGCCTTGTGAGCTGTTAAGATTTCTAGGAAGGCAAAGAATTCTGTCCAAAACAGTAAATGTTAAAATGGTAACTCATACATCGGTATATACTGTGATAGGTGAAAGACTGTAAGCGTTAGCATCTTTGAATAAGTAAAGACCAGTGCCATTGCATTGCTGTGCATTGCTGAAAATAGTCACCCAGGCCTCTAAATGTTAATAGTTCTATTCATTTTGCTTGGCTTAATTAGAATCACATCTTCTGAAAAGAAAACCTAGCATAGCTTTGGGTTATATTTATGTGAATACTGTAAATAAAAGTAACGAATTTTTAAAGGAAAAATTACACAATTTCTTAACCTGCTTTTCATATTTTCTGATACAACCGGCTATATAGTGTATAATGACAAAAACGTTTCTTTCAGCTTTTGTGCAGTGCTCGAAGGAAGTGAGAATGATATGAGGTTTGTGTACTGTGCTTCCTGCATCTGCTACATGCTCAATAACTGGTCAGGCATGGATATGAAAAAAGCGATAGACTATATTAGAAGAAGTAGGGTGAGTATTCACAAAGTGTTATTTCTTACTACATTTTAAAGTTACTAGCTTTATTTCTTAACTATGACTAAAAATCTCTCTGTCCAAAACTACTTTCTTTCTTTTTTTTTTTTTTTTTTTTTTTTTTTTTGCATTTGTATTTTCATTGTAATGTGTGTGCACTAGCAAGATAATTTTATTCGGTGTGTTTGTTCACTGCAAATTAAATCTGATTTTCTTTAAAACTCAATTTAAAATCGAAAGCAAGTTTTTGAAAACTGGGGCCTGATGTTCCTATAACTTAGAAAAAGTTCATAAATAAAGCACTGTGTCCATAAAATTCTCACATTTCAATGAGCTGTAGTCCTGCTTTTTAAATGATATACAAAATCAAAGGAAAAACTAATTACTAACATCAGTTTGAGCTTAATAACTGTTTCCAGTCATGTACTTCGTTATTTATTAGATATTTGGAATGAAGGAAAATATTAGTATATACACTTTTTTTTTTTCTGTGTCCGTGCAAGCTGTCTTCATATTTGGTTGGAGCAAAAGAGTTTTCAGCTTTTGTTCATGATGTTTCATTAGTTCAGTTGGGTTTCATTTTCCAAGATTAAAATAGTGTTTTTCAAAGAAGCTGAGTAAGCTTGAAAACTACAGTTCCCTGAATGTGAGTAAACATACATAGTAAACTCTTTCAGTCCACAAAAAAGAGCCAAATTTATGATTACATACAGCTTCTGTTGTAAACCACTATGTTTTAGTAGTTGCTGCCAACAGTGAGATTGTAAAATTTGAGGGAGAAACTCTTAAGTCTAAAAAAGACTTAATCTCCTGCTTCAGACCAAATTGGTTTTTATTTTTTACGGCAGTAGTTAGATTTGTAAGCATTTCTTACTGTACATCACAAGAAGCTTTTTCTGGCACACTACCATAGTCTTGGACCAACCGAGGTGATCAAGGGCAGAGCTCAGTCATACACGCATACGGACCAGCAGGCTGTTCAAGCTCTCATATCACCTTCTATCCCTTTCCTTTTCCCTCTGCTGAATCTTCTCGGCGGGTTTCAGCTGGGGACAATGATTTATCTGTTCTCCTTGTACAGCCTGAGGGAGCAGCCAACGCAGGGTGCTTGCTTTTGACTGATTAGGTCAGGAGGGTTCTTCATCCTCTGACGCTTGCTGGACCTTTGTGTTTGCTGAGATTAGCCTGTAATCAGATAGCTTAGCAGAGATGCAATAGGAAAATCAAATATTAAGACAGAATAGAGAACAAAACCAGAGAGCAAAATCCTTATTGTGTTGTTCTATACATCACATCAAGTGTTAGTTAGCATTTTGTACACTTAGTGCAGTTTTGGTCCCAAGTGTATGATGGAAGTGAAAGGGTACAAAGAAAGTTGAGTTGAATTGTCAGAGGTATGAACCAGCTTCTGTAAAAGGGCCATTTGATATACTAGGAGTCTTCGTTCTGGAAATGAGATGATTAAGTGGAGCGTGACAGAGGTATGAAAAGTAGTAAGTAGCACTGAAAAGATGAAGTGAGCAGGGAGCAATTATTTATTTCTAGGACAAGAACTAGAGAGCATCATATGAGGCCATTAGTAGAGCAGGCAAGTGGAGATTTTTTGGAAGTTTGGAGCTTTGAAATGGCACTGGAGATTGACTGTCTACAGTGATCTTGAACCAAATTTATAATTTGCTTCTAGAGTCTTAGTATTAATCCTTGTACCAGCAAATTCCAATTGTTATGTTCCTACTGGGAAAACTGATGCCATTTCTTAAAAAAAAAAAAAAAAAAAAAAAAAAAAAAAAAAAAAAAATTGAAGCCTGAACAGAACAAGGGCTTGTAGTAATACTTTGGTTGACCAGTGAAGTAAAGCTGGAGTCTGGGCATGGTCAAAGTCCAGCTTATCACGAAGACTGTGTCTTTTTCCGGCTAGCTCGGAGAGTAAAGAGATCCTGTAAGCAGTGTTCTGTAGGCAGCACTTGTCTTAGCGTGTGCTAACATGTAACAAGAGATGCTATATTTTTGTCCACTTGCTATAATTTTGTGAATTGTTAGCTTGACTATACATTGTGTTCAGTAGGACTTCTTTTTTTAAAAGCATTGGTATATTGTTAATTCAGTGCAGAGTTGGTATGCACATGTACACTAGTTTTGTCTGGGTTTTCCGAGTGTGCGTTGCTTGGTCAGACCAGTATTGCAATGCACTAACTGGGTTGCAGAGTGTCTGGCACTTCTAGGCAAATACACAAAAACTTTACACCCTGCTTGGTCACATTGTAGAGCTGAAGATGTTTCTGAAGAAGCCTCAAACGTTTGGGGAGCAGACCTTTGTGAAAATCATTTCACAGTGGTGGCTGTTCCTTCCTCTCATTCATCTCTTTCCACAACCCTCCTTGAGATGTATTCCAGTTCAATTACCTATCACATGAACCAAGTATTTCTTAAAGCATGTTTCTTAAATAAATACGACGAATGTGAGATGTGGTATCCAAGAATGTTAGCTTGATATCTCCTGTTAAGATTTTGTAGGTGGGGCTAAAAATAACCTATATATGTATATAAAGTAAATTCTATTTGAGATGATTTCATCTCGTAGTCCTTGTGTAACCAACTATACAGTGAATATTGTTACTGACTTTTTTGCAAATGCTTATGCCTGTTTTAGTACAATGTTACTTCATTCTGGTACTTCCATTAATTATAAAACAAAAGAGGTTGCATTGCTCAGTAGTACACTGCTGTGACAAAGGTGTGGTTTTGTCGTACCATCATATGTCACTTGCACATAGATGAAACAAGTGATAGTTAACAAACTTTTTTCAGTTACTCAAATTGGCATACATGTGAAGTGCAATTAATCTGGATGGAGAGTAACGTGACTGGTAAAACACTGTAATCTTTGTAATAAGTTTCTGGATTATTTTAGCTTATTCTTTGGAATTTGTCTCTTTAGTCATGCAATATAAGAATTGTGACATAGTTCAGTACAGCTGAAGGAGGGAGGAGGTTTGTGTAGTTAGGCACGTCAAGAACAGCAGAAGATTGGAATATGAAACAATGGTGTTGCTTTATTCGGAAAAGTAACTATATTAAAAAGAATTGACTTTTCATACAGAATGGATAGCCCTTTTGTTATCATCTGACTGGAAAGTGTTTATACAGTACTGGTCACAAATAATTGTGCATCAGTTTTATTGTCGGTAAAATAGTCAGGTTCTAATCACAGTTTTTATCAGCATAGGTTGATTTTTGGCTTTCACATTCAAAAGACAGATATATCACTAATCAAAACAACAGACACTAAGACGCAGAAATTTTTAGTGACTTCCACAGACTCTAAAATACTGGGGTTTGCAACATTGCTTGGTTTACTGCCAGTTTGTTTTTTAAGTAGAGTTATCGAAAGAAGCTTCAAGTGTAGCATCTGCTACTTCTAGTAGAGGAGAGTCCTCCTGAAATGCAGGTATGTGAGTCTGTTGCTGTAATTAAGCTGGTTGTAAAACTTTTAGACTGCGAAGCAAAGATTGTACCCCACTGGATTTACACATTTTCTGAGGATAGTATTTATGCAGTTTTCATGTTGCAGTAACCTAGAGCCTCTTTTGCATATATATAATTTCCTGGGTCTTTTCAAAAGGACAAAGAAACAAAAGTATTTCCTTAGTTCTTTAATGCATACAAGTCCCCAAAGAGCAGCTGCTGTCTGTAAATAAACAGGCACCAGTAAGCCAAAGGTCAACTATTGTCTATTAAAAGTTCAAGCTAATGGTACAGCTCAGCATATTACACTGTCTGGGATGCACGCTTAACAGCTTTTTTCCAGAGCTAATTACTTCGTCGTACATAAAGCAAACCATCTCCTCTTACAATTAACTGTTTGCAGAGTTAATTAGCTTTGCCAGCATAGCTGTGCTAATCATCTTGCCTTTGCTTAGCAATTAATGGTGTGTGGTAGCACCTTTGCATTGCGTTCTCAAAAGGCAGTGCGAAGAGTTTACGCTGTATGTTGTAACTTTGAGATGTTCATAGGTGTTACTTAAAATTGACCGGTTCAAACTTCAGAAGGTCAAGCTGCAGCTTGAAGTGTATGTATCAGATGATAGTCTTTTTCATTGCCTCAGCCTGCAGCAACAACTCAAAAACTGAGCAATATAGTTTTGATATAGCTTCTTGTTGTGGTTTAATGCCAGCCAGCAGCTAAGCACCTCACAGCCGCTCCCTCACTCCCCGCGGCTGGGATGGGGGAAAGAATCGGAAGGGTAAAAGTGAGGAAACTCGTGGGCTGACATAAAGACAGTTTAACAGGTAAAGCAAAAGCCACACACACAAGCAAAGCACGACAAGGAATTCATTCACCACCTCCCACCGGCAGGCAGGTGTTCAGCCACCTCCAGGAAAGCAGGGCTCCATCACGTGTGACGGTTACTTGGGAAGACAAACGCCATCACTCCGAACGTCCCCCGCTTCCTCCTTCTTCTCCCAGCTCTATTTGCTGAGCATGACACCGCATGGTGTGGAATATCCCTGTGGTCAGCTGGGGTCAGCTGTCCTGGCCGTGTGCCCCCCCCAACTCCTTGTGCCCCCCAGCCTGCTGGCTGGTGGGGTGGGGTGAGAAGCAGAAAAGGCCTGGACTCTGTGTGAGCACTGCTCAGCAGTCACGACAACAGCCCTGTGCTATCAACACTGTTCTCGGCACAAACCCAAAACAGAGCCCCATAGCCGCTACTATGAAGAGAATGAACTCTATCCCAGCCAAAGCCAGCACACTTCTGTGTCTGCTTCTATTTCTGTTTTTCTTCTCAATGTCGGCTTTAAAAACAGATGTACAAAATAATCCTTAGGTTGTTCCTAAAGATATGCTAGGTCCTGTAGCCATTCTTTGGTTAGGACTATAGGAGTCATTAGTGGTCTGTCAAGGTGTCCTTTATCTAGGAGCCACTGTTAAATGTTTTGGAGAAAGCATGAGAAGTTCACAGTCAGCACCCCAGGAGGGGGAGTTAAAGTTGCTTTCTGTCTGATCAGATGTTGAACCAATCATTAATTGAGCAGTTAATGTAGAAGACGTAGGACCTGTGCAATTTCACTTCAAAAGTTAAACTTCATTTTTGTTCCTACTAAAGAGTACGGTATTTGTCCAGTGATAATGTATTAAGTATCCTATGAACTCTTGTAAAATAAACATTTTCCATTTTACGTATAACTTACTGTGATCTCTTGTTTCTGATGCAAAATTATTTAATGAATTTTTAGGGAAGAAAGATTGTTATTCCTACATATACAGCATCATCTGGTCCTGGATTGCTCTTAACAGACCTGTGCTATAATGTGCTCGGTGCTTTGTTCATCAGACTCGAGTTTCTCCTTTTTCTTTCACTTAACAAAGTGATTTTTCAGCATTTCTAAGGGTTTTTTTTAACAGTAATATTTTACAGAGCAGGTTTAGTCCAACAGTATGCTTTATTATGTTTTTGCTTCTGGTTTCTGTCAGCCCCCACCTCATCTTCATGTTTTTTTAAAGCCTGATGTTCTTGCTCCTTACTAAAGCATTTCTTGTACTTGAGTATTACACGCACAGTAGTACCTTGCGTTTTGCCTTTTTGTACGTTAACCAGCTTTTGGGTTAGAGACAGATTATTTTATCCATTTAATTTTGTTTGGAATTACATATCCGTTTTCTCTTTTTAGAAAGACAAAAAAAGTGGGTTGGTTTTCTTTTTTTCTTCTTTGATGATTATCTGCATCACATGTTTTGCTTTTCTGGCAAAGACATGTTTACCGATTTTCAGACTTCTTAACATAGGTAACAACTAAAATGAACTCCATTAAAGTCATAAAAGCTGCCTGCATTGAAACAAGGCTGATTTGTTAACTGTTTTGTGCCAAGACCTGTGTTTGAGGTGTAGGTTCAGAATTTAATCAGGTTAAATGGCGGTTATGGGATGATGATAATTTTGCTAGCTAACTGAGAAATTGCAATGTCTGTGAAAGTGATGTGGTTCTAAAATAACTGGTTTATGGGCTTTTTTCCTCAGTCTTATGATAATGGCCTGGCACAGGGAGCTGGACTGGAATCTCATGGTAAGTGTTAAAATGTTCTCCGCCTGTTGTAAAGACTGGGGTTGCAAATGCTGTAAGAGATGCAGGGTATGTCATGCCTTTCCATCTTTTCCAATTTTAAGGAAGTAGGATGATGAGGAGCAAATCCAAAACATGCCTCAGAATATCATCTGTCATCTTCCCTTAGTTCCAGCTTAATATCAGACCAGATGGGCTGTTAATATAACAACTCCATTAATCTTCCCTCATGAATGTTTTGTTGAAAGGTGTTGCCTGTAGTTCTCATCTCTTGCTGACAGAGCAAACTTTTCCACGTGTACCATTGCTAGTCTGGATTTATCTGCAAGAGATTTTGTGCAGCGCACCTGGTAATCTCCAGTTTCAGCAGGTATTAGTAAAACCTAGAAACATTTCCTCTGATAGACTACAGCATCCAGGAGGGGCTCAAATCTTGAAGTAGCAGTTAATTTTTGTGAACTGTAGTTGTGAAGATAGGAATTCCCGAGACTAATATTTTTAAGCAAAACGTTTCTGTGCCATGAAGTCTGGTCTGCTTGTGACAGAGAAACTGTTGACTTCTATGTGACTGATACTAAATCTATCAAATGTTTGCTAGCTTTATCCTTAGTATTGAGCTTTGATAGGATTCCATCTGTTTTCTTCCTGCAGGATGGATAAAGTTGAAAACCTTAAATTATACCCTTACGTATTTAAAAAAATGAGTTAACTAAGATACTGTAGAATGCTAGTGGTAGCAGATAGCATTACTTCAGTATCCTTCTCCTGCTGCACTTCAGCATCAGAATGAAAATAACCTTAGAGTTCCTGAGGTCTTCTAGCACCGGGGTAGTGTAAGGAACTTTGGGCCCCAAGTCTTGCATCGACAGCTTGCTCACGGTCTTTCCCAGACTGTAATTTTATCATATCAGGTAATAAACTCAGAATGAGTTTTGATGGTTTTTAACAGGTGTTGGCCATAGTACACAAAGAACATGAGTTTCTCTTCTAAGTTAAAATTTTATAGTGCAGTTTCCTTGACAACAAAAAATTGCTTAGAATTTTATAATAATCTGTATCTACCCTTAATTTTTTTTTTTTTTTTTTTCTCTCTGCTCATCAGACACTTCTGTGTCTTTATATCCTCTGGGGGATTGAGTCTGAGACTGCCTTTGGCATCTTTGCTTCAGTCTGATGGCTGGTATCCCAATAGCTTTCTTTTTTAAGTTACATATGAAGAAATGTTTTCTGTTGCGTTGCAATTTACTTATTTCTGGACTGCTGTGTAATGTGAATTGCGCAGCATTGAGAGGCAATCCAGCTTCAAGAAAACAAATTCAGGTTTATTTGTGCAAGAGTTGGGTTGAAGTTTTTTTCCCCTTTGACATACATGAACTGAAGTGTTTTTTGGATTTTAGGCTTAAAATTAACACTTTTGTACTTCTAAAAATCCATTGATTTAGTTGTTACTACCCTAGTTAAAGTTCTGAGTGAGGTCGTACAGGCTTCTGTGAAAATCTAGGTATCAAAACATTGCAAAAACTCTCTCTTCACAGGTGGCTCTACATTTTGTGGTATTGCATCGCTATGTTTGATGGGTAAACTGGAGGAAGTTTTTTCGGAAAAAGAACTGAACAGAATAAGAAGATGGTGTATAATGAGGCAACAGAACGGCTACCATGGACGACCCAACAAACCTGTAGACACTTGCTATTCCTTTTGGGTGGGAGCAACATTGAAGGTAGTGTATGGAACAGCTACAGGATAGTTACTGACTTGTTTTGATTTCTTTAAGCATTATATCTTTTTGCTTGAAAGAGTTACATATTTGGCACAAGTGCATGAATATGCACAGATCACTATAAAGGCCTTTCATCTTGCAAAAATGCAGAATGTGGAGGTTTACCAGATTAGTGCTATCTCTGCTGTGACTGCTTATCTCATAAATAGGCACTATCTTTTATTATTAAAAATATACTAAGATTTAGTATGTTACTGTAATGGTGTAATTTATTTCTTTTCAGCTCTTGAATATATTTGAATATACAAATTTTGAGAAAAACCGAAATTACATCCTGTCAACTCAAGATCGTCTTGTTGGTGGATTTGCCAAGTGGCCAGATAGCCATCCAGGTAAATTTACTTTTCAAAATCATGGTGAGTGTGTTCTAAGCTAGAAATACCTTCCAGCAGTCAGACATCCAAGAGGTGTAAAGGAAGTTTTCTCCTCAGTCACCTTCAAAAAACGGAAAAAAACCCCAACTTAAAATATAATGAGATTTTCATTATTTAAGTGGAAAGAGAGAGGTATAGTTTTTCCCTGCTCAGTCACAGAGCAAATGAGCTGTTGTTGTTGAGACTCTTGCTAAAAGGGTATCGCTGTCTGTTTAGAGCTGGGCAAGCCTCTCCATATGTGTTTAACTGTTCTAGTTAAAGGGAATATTGTGCAGTGGGTATCTTTGTAAATCCTCTGAGTAAAGTATTTCAAAACATTTTTTTCCTTAATAAAGGAATCCTTAAGCTTATGCACGTCACTGATGTATGTAAAACCAGTCAAAACTTACGTAGTCACATATTACGATTTACAGATTGTAGCTGCACATAGCAATTATACGTAGTATATCTGAAAGTTAATTACTGTCCTTTTGGAAGTGCCTAATTTGAAGTAGTGAAAAACTCGAAAGGATGCTAAAATCTTTTAATTTGAAATAATTCTAAAAGATGCTAGAGTTCAATGAAGGTATTGCAAACTGTGAAAACAAACCTTGTGCCAGTAGCGTTGCCCAGTGACATTTTGTGCGGGGCAGATAAACAGTCCGTAAACTGACCCAATCAGATAAAAATTTAGTCGTAATAAAGGATGAGTCTGTTCAGAATCTGTGTCCTGATATGTCATCCTTTCATCGTTCTTATCAAGAGTTGATAATTTTTCAAGGTGAACCCACACTGAAAACACAGTGCTCGTGATAGATTTGCTTCCCCCACTCCCCTGAAAGTAAGCTTAGGATTCCTGAGAACTGTAGCTGTATTTACTCTTCTATTATATAGATCAGTCAGTATCACTTGGAGGAAGTATTTCTGTTTATCTTGATGAACCATTTACGTAGTGAGCTAGGGATTAAAAAATCTGTTTAAAACACAGCCATGTGCAAAGTTCCTCAACCTGTCTTTTAGCATATCTGTGATTGTTTTGAGTTAAGATTTGAGAAAGTCAAGACTGTAATAAAGCTGTTTTCCGTTGATTTGTGTGGTCTTCCAGCCTGCACACTACTGTTTCCTATAAAGCAAGCTTTTGCTGTCTCTTGTTTTGTTGTGCTAGGTGGGCTTATTGCACCATTCTTTCCTCAGGCAGATGGTGACATAAGTCTGTGTTTTGAAGGACAGAGTAAAAAAGTCAATGCAGTTCTGGTGTGAAGAGTGACTCTAAATGCAGCATTGCAAAGATTGTTTCTGTGGAACTGTGATTTTATTGTCATACATACAGAGCTGAGCTTCCTACAAGCTCAGTATAGTATCTGAAAGGCAAGCTGTCTTTGGCTTTGTTGCAAAACACAGATGTGACAAAATATTCCAGGGAAAGTTTGCAAAGTAAGAACATGCATTTTTTCAAAGGTGATTTCTAAGATAGATTCAGAATTTGAACTTCTGTAGCTCCTACTTTATAAAAGCTCTGTTTAAATTTGGATAGTCAACCTGTCTTTGCAGGGCAGTAATGTGTCTAGGAAGAAGTCTAGAAGAAATTGCAGAAAACGAGTCAACAGCTTGTGAGAATATATGTATTACATGGACTTCCAAAGTTGCAAGTTACTTTTCACAACTCATGATTCAGGGAAATATTATTTTGTAGTACTGATATTCCCATGCTAACAGACATCAATACAGTCTTGGTCTGGAGGCCAGTAGCGTTATTTAACACTTCTTCTGGATTTAAAATAGTGTTTGGACCAGCATGCTTACTGAGCAGTGAGCTTAGAAAACTTTCTTGCCTTTGAAAATAAATCTAAAAAGTCAAAAGGCTCTTAAGTGCTAGTAATCCTCTGAAAACATGAGCCTAACAAAGTGGATCAGAACATGACTTGTTTTGTTCGTAGTGATTGGCAGGTTGTCAAACATAGGAAAGGCTTTCATCTGAACAATCTTCTGAATATCATTGTAGTAGTATTACTGTTCTATGAAGCAGGCGTGGACACTGGCTTAAGGAGAGTCATACTTCGAAACAGAAGTGAACACCTACTGTATTTGTTCTGTTCTTTGTTTACAAATGACGGATACGTATTTTTTTCCCAAGTCTTTCATTTTAAGCAGTTAGATCTGCTACCCGGTGTTACTGTCACTTGTTAAAAGCATTAAACCACATTAATGTGGTTTACTGGAGTTAATTTTCTTCCTAGGAGCCCGTATGGTGCTGTGTTTTGGATTTGTGACCAAAGCAGCGTTCGTGACACGCCGATGTTCTAGCTGTTGTGGAGCAGCACTTACGCAGTGTCAAAGCCTTTTCTGTTTCTCACGCTGCCCTGCTAGCGAGCAGAGGGAGGGTGCGCCAGAAGCTGAGACAGGGCACAGCCGGGACAGCTGAACCCCGCTGACCACAGGGGGACCCCATACCACACGGCGTTTTGCTCAGCAGTAGAAGCTGGGAGGCGGAGGAAGGGGGGACGTCTGGAGTTGCAGTGTTTGGCTTCCCAAGTAACTGCTACAGGTGATGAAGCCCTGCTTTCTGGGAAGCCGCTGAGCACCTGCCTGCGGTTGGGACGTAGTGAACGAATTCCTTGCTTTGTTTTGCTTGCACTCGTGGCTTTTGCTTTCCCTGTAAGCTGTCATTATCTCGGCCTACAGGCTTTCTCACTTCTACTCTTCCTTTCCTCTTCTCCCACTGCGGGTGGAGGGGGGAAGCGGGTGAACAGCTGCGTGGTGCTTAGCTGCCTGCCAGGGTTAATCCACAACATTTCGCTACAACACATAGCTGAGCCGTTTGGGTTTTTTCAGACTTGTGCATAAGTCATGACTAGATATAAATAAACTTTTATTTGAAATCACTAGATGTACTGCCGCATGCCCCAGGAGGTCGTGCCGCAACTCTGCTGTACCTCGTTTGTTATCTTTAAATTATACACAATAGAAAAGAATTGGAAGTACATACAGATCGAAAGGTTTAACGTAAAAGAGTGAGAGGGTGAAAATGAGTGTGCGCAATTACTGCAAGTAAAACACTGAAGTGACATTTGCTCTCATAGAAGTGTAAGTACACCTTACTGTGTTGCTGTTTTTAAGACGGCAGCCGAGCAGTTGCGAGGTTGCATGCTGCATTCTGTATTTGTGAGTCACTTAGGAGACACAGTGTTTGGACCTATGTTTTTTGACCTTGAAAACCTGGTGTGTTTCATAGCTTGAAACAGGAGTACACAGGCTACATACATGTGTTTTGGCTAGAACTAACTTGAGTATTAAGTTAGCATGGATTTGCACAACTGCTGAACTTTGTGGTTAAACCCAGCAAATAGCCGTATACAGGTAATTAGGTTTGTATATTGTTTTTAGTGCGTATCAGTGCAGCTGTCCACAGGGGTTAATATACTCTTATGTCCTGAAGTTGAGGTGTCCTTGTCTGATGTACTTTCGGCAAGGTCAGTAGGGGCTGTATCTGCTGAGCATGCTTGTCTGCATGTTAATGCTGATAAGCAGAAGCCCTTTTTCAGAGCCTCTCTATCCAGATACCTTCTTGTAGTATTATGCTAGTCAGATATGAATTTACCGACACCTCCAAAAGATTACTAAGTGTTGAGAATTTGTAAGGGGCACATTTAAGTTCACATCCTCTTTCCATCTTCAGCCTGTGATTTCATGGGCAGATAATCCAATCTAGTGGCTTGCTGCTGCCCAGGGGAGGCACGCTCACTTCTCTTCCTCCCAGCTTTGCCAAGTACGGCTGTACGTCCTTTCTCCTTTTTGCATTAGCTTTGGTGTATATCAAAACCTGCAAACCAGTTTAATTCACTAAAATGTCAGAAAAGTGTCCATTTTCTCCTGCTTGGGTTAATTGTCCTCCATCTTTATTCAATTGCCTTACGTCATGGAGGGTGTTCAGCGAGCTGTAAGGTAGGCAAGCTGGTGTAAGGTAGGCAGCAGGAGCAGCGTGGGACAGAGGAAAAGGAGCATCCCTTTTTTGTGGCAGTCATCTGTTATGACTGATCAAGCCACCTCATGAATTCTTACCCTTAGTGTATTCTCCCAGTAATCTGAGAGACTCCTCTTTGGGTATGACTCCTGTTCATACTTCTAAATCTTACTGTTTGGCAGCTATTGGCTCTAATTTTGATATTTCAGTAGTCAGCTGTTCATCAAGTAATCAGCAAAAAAATGTTCATGTTTGGGAAAAAAAAAAGATTGGCTTTGTGGACAGAAATTATCTCCAGATGCTCAAATCCTCTTGCTGTTTGGCCTGAGCACTCAAGAAAACCAGACTCTAGTTTTAGAGATTGCAGACTGTCAGTTCATGCTGGTGGCTTTGGGTAGAAATTGATTTCTTCTGTCAAAACTCAAGTTTAAAATGTAGCATCTGTTTGTTTGTTTTCCTTGGCTGTAATTATTCAGAGGTGTTAATCCAGGAACACTTGGCTGTTACAGCCTGCCATAATTTTCTTTTTCCTTTCCTGTCCTTCTTTCAGATGCTTTGCATGCCTACTTTGGGATCTGTGGTTTGTCGTTAATTGGAGAACCTGGTATTTGCCAAGTTCATCCCGCCCTGAACGTAAGCACAAGAACCACAGAGCGCCTTCACCAGCTTCATCAGATCTGGAAAACAAGGACTCAAAACAGTGTTCAGACAACACACACGTCTCTACGTGACTGACTTAGACTTGAATGTAGTTCTGGTAGCATAATTGTAGCCCAAGGTTAAAAGCCATGTATAACCAATGTGCTCTTTTAAGTGCTGGAGTCATACAATCAGATCTGTGTTGGTGGCATCACTTTGATAGAGAGTTGCCTTCAGCAGGTTATTCTGCATTGTGAAAAAAGGAAATATTTTGATTATATAGAAGTTTGTCACCACAGACTGTAAGTGGCTCTTCAAATGGCTTTACTTCTGAGAAATCCCTTGAGGCATTTAAACTTCATTTTTATTTTATTTTTTTAAATTTGTGCATACTGTGTCAAAATATATAATGGGGAAGTATTTTCAAAATCTGTTTACATATCATACAGTATAGCACAGAACCTTGGAGTTCTTTATGACCTTAATGTTTGACATATTTTTGGTAGAGAATCTCCCATTTTAAGTCTCGGTTAAAGGTTACCTTTTATCGTCTACTTTCAGATTCCATAAACTTTGTTAAAAAAAAAAAAAAAAAAAAATTATTTTATTCAGTATACTGGACTTCTAAAGTTGTGTGGCCTTACTAAATGGATTTCATAATTCCTCTGAGTAGCTTCTACACAGATGCAGTGGATCGTTAGCCAAAGAGTTTTCATTTGAAATGTTCTCCTTGTGTGAAATGCAATGAGAGTGTGGTGGATTGAGGTATGACAATAAGAGATATTGAACACAGTCTTTTGGAGGAGTAGCTGTGTGCAGAGCAGCATTAGAACCTGTTTCCAAAGTCAGGCCTTTGCAATACATTAAAAGTGTACAGCTGCACTCTGATTATTCTTCTTACACATATTTCCCTCTTAGTGTGAAATAATTCAGAGTTTCTTAACCATTCTGTGTAAAGAATGAAACAGTGGTCTTAAAGTAGTGGCAGTTGTTTACTGTTAGAGAGATGATGAACATTCTCAGCTTATTTAGCAGTGGTGCCTTACTTCGTATGCTTGAAATGCTGCTCAGAATCAAAGCACGTAATTTTGCCGCTGTTGTGTTTGTGGCAGGTCAGTTTGTGCATTTCAGGCATACAGTAGACACCAGGATGTCTTTCTGCTTGCCAGTCATTAAGGCACATTTTTTTTCTAAAGGACTCCCAAACACAGATAACTGAAGACCTCTCAAGCCAGATTAAGCACACCGTTTGACACCGCTAAGCCCAAACAAACAGGATATAGACTCTTTCAGTCAGCAGAAAGAGCTTCAGGAATAACCATGGTTCTGATTTTGCAATGCAGTGCAAGTGAAAAGGCTAGAGGAGTTGTACCCCTATTAGACATGTTGGAGAGATCCAATGGGCACCTGCAGGCTAACGGAACAATCCGAGTGTCCAAACCTGTAGCAGCCTTCCTACTTAAAGAAATGGGTTTTATTTCTATAAGCAGATTAATTTCCATGGCAGCATTGGGAGCATCACCAGTGGTGGTGGTCTGCTTTGAAAAGCAGAAGAGCATGGGGCAGGGCTTGGAAGTAAGACGTGTGATCTAGGCATGTCCCAGTAGACACTTTCCTTGCAGGAGGAGAGGCTACGTAGCTGGAAGAACTACGAAATGCGGAGCGGTGTAAGCAACGGGACTGTAGGGCTAGTATTGGGACGGGTGAATGAGGTGCTTGAGTAGGACTGGTGCGGAGTAAGAGAATACTAGAACTGGGAGATACAGAGGGTGGAAAGAAGAGACGAATAGGGAAGGGAATGTGGAGTAAGAGTGTGGAACCGAAATGGTGGAAAGGATTTGAGCTGCCATGGGTAAGTGCATAGATCAGGGAGCAAGAGCAGGAGGGAGGTACTGACTCGAGCAACCCGAGAGAGTGAAGTGAGGAAGGTAGAGCTTGGGAATTTGTTTTATTCCCTGTGTCCTGAGATGACCTGAAATCGGCTGCAAATAAAAACAAATAGTAGAGATACCAAACAGAGAGGATCTACCAGGCTGGGGGCACGCTACAGTAGTTCTGCGGGAGTCCATTTTTCTGGAGGAGCTTAATGGGATGTTGGTCAGCAAAGGCTGAGGTAGCTTCCGTGAACAGAAGACTCGGGTCATGGGGATCTACCTAGCTGAGAGTCTACTAAGAAAAACCCCACCAAACTTGGTGTAAAAGTTGTTCAAAATAGCACAGTATTTGCTTGTCCATGACATCAGATGGCGGCTGCAAGTTGACCCGTGGTAGAGTGGGGTGGGGTTTTGGAACATGGCAAAGTTACAATGAAGATGAGATGCAACTGTAGCTACCCATCCTTACCTGTACCTCTCGCCTTGTTGGAGAACTGTCTGTGTCTAAAAAACACTTCTAGCATTTAGTACATTCCCTGTTAGAGGAAGTACCTTTGAATTTTGGAAGAATTGAATAAGGTGCTCTAAGCCTCTGCTGGGAAACATCCCAAATATTGATACTTTCTTACTTGGCTGCATGAGGAATGATGTATTTGATTATTGTGGCGCAAATCCTTACTTGCAAAATCCTAAACTATGGTTCCTGAATTTGCCTGTCTGTGACTGGGTGCTCATCTGTGAGGGACATCAGGGTAGAGAAGTATATGGGGGCAGCAGTGGAAAATCATACTCTGTGAATAACAAGTTAATTTCTCATGGCAAGTAATTTAACAGTGTTCTGCTTTGAAAAGCAGCTAATATTTCTTGCTTTGTTTTCTGTATCTGTAAGCTGCCTTGGGTTGTTTCTACAGATTTTACATTTCACATCTCCTTGGCCCCCAGTTATTCTACAACTTTTTTTTTTCCCCACAGCTAAATAACGTCATTCTTTCAGGCTGAACGTTGACAGCAGTTACCCTTTTCTAACGGCTGCAGGAGGCGTATTTGTTTCCCATTAATTCCCAAAGTTTGTTCTGAAGCCAGAAAAATTTGTATGCCTTCACCCTACGCTGAGAATCTGATTACACTGAGAATCAATTAATTAATTGGTTTAAAATCTTTAATCTTTTTTAAGTTGACAAAAATCTGTGCTAATAACCAACTCCGCATGCATCATTTGCCATTCTTAATGCCCTAGTTGATGTGGGGCAAACAAATGGTGAACATTGAATGTTAACTGTGTAGTTAATGCTAGATTGCATTGCCTCTCCCTTTTTTGTGGTTATCGTGTCTTCTGACTAGAAGAGTGTTAAATCATAAATCAATGGACAACAATTCCACAGATAAGAAGAGGAGTCCATAACCTAAACCTCTTTTAAAACAGAGACGTCCAAATGCAGCGAAAACTTGAACGGTGAAGCTTAAATGTTGCTAGAAAAAGCAAACCATGTGATCGCTATCCACCAGTAATAATTTTCTGTTAACCACAGCTTCACGTTGCTGAGGCTGAACCTAAGTAAGAAACGAATACATTAAATGGCTTTACCGTGTTCTTGAGGATGTAAACCATCTTGACCATCAGGGCTTGCACTACGCACAATGGCTACGCTGCCACAACCTTTTGAAGTTCCAGCAATGGTATCGTGCAACAGCCCCGCTTCCCAATTCTTCCTGTTTATCAAGAATATCTTTATAAAATTAATGCCTTATGTAATCCTCAGCAGCACTCAAAGCTTGCCGATGTTGGCTCAGGCTGACAAACGTATGCCAGCTGGGTTGCCCCTATCTTGCCTGAAGGGCTCTCAAACTGTGTCTGTGGTTCTACCTCATCTTCCGGAAAACCAGCTTTGAACTGGCTTGTTGAGCACAGGAAGTTAAATGTGTCCTTTCAACGGGATCTGAGGAGTGAGGTTTTAAACATTGTCATTGGGGCTTTCACAGCAACTTGATTTCTACATAGCTGCTGCCAGATACGGTAACACCATTGTGGAAGGCTGTTGTTAAATATGTTCGTACTTATGAACTTTTCCCCTTGAGAAATTCTTTTCTAAATGGAACAGTCGTCAGCTGTGAACAAAAACTAACAAGTAAATTGGGTGTTGGAGCATGTATGCTGAAAAACATATTAAGTCTACCTTGATCCATGCGCTGATGCCCTGTAACAAAGTAAAAGGTAACCTGAGCGGAGCTGAAGAAGTTACATCATATGTGCAGTTCTCCATGGAAGCCAGTATCAAAAATGAAATACCCTGTAGAAAGAATTGCGTTCCCAGAAAAATACATTTCACCTTTGTAGCAAGTCCTCTGCCCTTCAGTTTGGGGTTATCTTGTGCAGAAGGGAAGGAACGATGATTCCAAAGTCAGAGCCCTCTTGGACAGCACCTCTCCTTGCGTTTTGGAAGAACCCCGCTGTTGGTGCCCCTGCAGAGGTAGATGACATGTTGTCGGAATGTGAGGAGAGAGACCCCCAGGTAAGCAGAACCTATTGCTGCAACTAAAACGTGAAACATCTCCAGAATTCATCAGGTGAATGACAATATTCATCTGTTTAGGTTGGTGTTAGATACCGTGGTTGTTCTGAAAAGCTCTCGTTTTGCTATTGCAAGTAGAGACTATTTAACAAGTTTTCCTCGCTTTAGACAAGCACTGGGTGAAAGAGAAGAAAGTCTCATCATCTTTATACTAAATGATTATTAAATTACTGGACCGAGTGGTTACAGTATGTCACAGATTTACACCTCCAGCCCACCAGTTTAAAGCTTTTGTCTTCCCGGTCTCTATTTTCCTGATTAGTTTCTGAATTTAATGAAAGTCAAGGAAGTGTTGCTTTGGGAAGCAGGGAAGACTCTCTTCTTCCTCGTGAGCTGTAGCTCTTGCGGGGTGGGTTTTCTTGCCAAACCAGTCGGATGTTCTGGGTGAAGAATTGCTCACGCGCCATCTCCTCAAGGGCACTGAAAATTATAACCTCCAAAGGTTTTCAAGCTGAACCCACCAAAGGCAGCAAACCCCTACGCTACTACTTTGGTTTTGAGGCACTGGCAAAGTGCTTTGGTAACTGCATTGCAAGGATGTCCTTTAAAATGTTCATCTGTAGGTACGGGCTCTGTACTTGGGAATGGGACTGGACAGAAGTGGCCACTATCACTGGAGAACAAGCAGGATCCCGAGGAAGGAAACGGTCCTGCCTCTCAGTAAAAAAGGGGAAGTTCATGAAGGAAGAGAAAAATCTGTGTGAGAACAATCTGCAACCTCTCACTTCAAGAATTTCAAAATGTGCATGGGAGGGGAAATGTTTGTGTTAAGGAAAGGGCTTTCAACTTGACAGATTAGGTTGTTTATGTTAAACTCACAAATGAAAGGAGGGAGATACACACGTGGGAGCCTGTGTTTTTACAGTTTTAGTCATGTATGCACGTGAAGGTGGCTTCCGTGTTAACTCCTAACAGTGAGGATAACCAGGCTCTGGTCCAAGGACCGGGAGGACCCTGTGTGCCAGATAAAGCAACCAGCTTGCATGCTCGCAGTCTGAGAGAGCACGGAGACCTTCATGAAGCTATTTCTGCAAGAACCATCCCTGGGTTTCCAGGGATCCAGATCTCTCCCCATGTCCCCTTCGCTACAGCACATGGGACAGAGGCTCTGCCTCACCCTGGGAGGGAGAATCCCGCCTTATCCTTTTATGGGAGGTCTGCAGAAGGACAATTTGATGTGAAAATGACAGAATAGAAGTCAAGGTACAGCTTCCTGTTGGTCGTCACCCTTCCTGAGCGCTTGTGGGACGAGAGCGGTGCTTATGCTGCCTAGAGAGCTAAATATGCAGGACTGCTGTTGAAATTGTATGCTGCCTTTGGTTAATTCAAAGGTTTCCCTAAGCACAGAGCTGTATCTGTTTGCTGTTGTTATGCTGCCCGGGAGTCTTCATTTAGCAGCCTTCTTTAAATTATGACCCTTACTAAAATAGGCTCACTTTACAAAATTACATTTTAATCTTGGACCCAACCTTCGTACTGCTTATTATACCATTAAAGCCTCCTTTAACTTCAGACTCATGGTGGAGAAGCACCGTGCCGAGAGGCATCTGTGTAAACCTACTGCCCAAGGAGCTTTCGTCAGGGGTGCTCTTTCATAGCGGGTTACACTAACAACTTTTGTGAATGACATAAGGACAGCTGATCCCGCCTTGGGGCACTTTGGCGGACTCCTAAGGTCTTGAGGACCTTCCTGGACTATTTTTTACAGTTCTTTAGTTAGTTCTACTTTAATGCTGTAATTTTGGTCATTCCCCCCCCCCCCCCCCCCCCCCCAGTAAATTCTTAAATGAAGGAGAGTTTCGCTGGTGGAACTGTTTAAGGTAGTGCTGATCTGCAAGGTACGTAGATGGGATTGGGGGGGTGTTTCTATATATAGCACAAAGATACTTCAGAGGAAATCAGAAATCTTAGAAGGATTGGGCATATTTGCACTCTGGTCTGTGCGCTCATACTTTGCAGGTCAGCTGTCCTGGGGCGGTGCTGGCTGCCCAGCGTCCTCCTGAAATAGCCTCTGAAGTGCGCAGCTCTCTGGGGGGGTCAAACACAGGATTCTGCTAGAGATCTGTCTGGATGAGGCTTTCCAACACAGCCAGGGGCTCTTCTATACTTCTTTCGTATACCGCTCTATATATAACTCCCTGTATATGGCCAGACAGAGTGCGTCCTGTGGAGTGGTGATGACATGTGCCCTCTGTGGCTTCCCGGTTGCTATAGATAGCTTCCTACGCAGACCATGCAAAGCGCTCCTACCAGCAGGCTCCATGCCTTGACACTTGTTTTCACTGTAAGTAAACTCCAGCCCCAAGCAACTTGCTGCAAAATGAGCTGCTGCTGGTAGGAGTGAGGACCGCGATGGTGGGTATCTAAAGAAAAGATGCAAACCGTGTTACCAAGGTGAGCTTCCCTGGCCACAGGCCAAGTCCTGTCCCCTTCCCCTCTGCCACCCCGGGCTTATCCTAGTTTTTATTAGACGCAGATACAAGGGAAGAGCAGAGGCGCACGTTCTCCGCTCTGCCTGAGATGCGCACCCCTCCCCGCGGAGGGGTGTTCCCGACTCCGAGGGTGAGTTGGGAATGGCAGCTCTCGGTGGGAAAGCTGTTCCCCAGCCCTGTCGTGGGCACGCTCCTGTGCTCAGTAGCACTCGGCCCAGGACCCAGGCAGGCACCAGAGCCTGCACTCTGCCCTGCGGGGCCCCACGCGTAGCAGCAGGTAGGCTCCTAGCCCATTTCTTCTCCTGCTCCTGGGGGGCCCTAACTCTGCATCTCCTTTACCACCCGCCTGTAACCCCTCCGAGCTGTCGCAGGCTTTCTCACCTCCTGTGACTCCAGGTCGTGGTCCAGGAGCCACGGAACAGGGAGGCTTCGCAGGTCCCCGTACGAAGCAAAGGCAAGCACGCTGCTTTTGGGGGCAGCAGAAACCCGAGGAAACACGCAGACCCGCATTTGAGATGTTACGTAGCGTCTGGTCCCCAGGGAGGGCAGTATTTTAAGCCGAAGACTCCGCAGGCTATGAAGAGCAACAGTTCCCACGGTCTCCCTTCTATAAAAGGAAATTAAAGTCTGCAGCAGCTGCTGATCTGATAGCCGGCCTGGATGGGATCCCCCTCCCATCCTCCTACTGGCTGCCCAGCCGACTCCAGCTACCCACGGACAACTCTTGCCATCGGAACAAGCTGAGCCTTCTGGTGCTTTCTGATGCTAGCCAGATTTGGAGCATAAAGCCAGAACAGGAACATAAAGGAAGTTTGGGGGGTTTTGTCCTTCAAAAATAAACGCTCCGATGTTCAGTCGCTCCAGTCTGTACATTGCAAACACTGGCAAAGGAAGATTCGGATACTTTGGAGGCGCTTTGCCTTGCGGGCGGAGGTGGCTCAAGCCTACACACTTCTGCTCACCTACTGGTGTCAGTCAGGAACAGATTATTCTTGATCGCTTTAAACTAATGGCAAAAAATAAATAAAAAAATAAAACCAAACCAGGCCAAAGTGTCCTTCTGCCGACATAGTTTATTTCACCCACCCCAGCTCTATATGAAGACAGTAAAAAGGTAATAAATAATGCAACGTTCCTAGCTAGTAGGAGAAGGATTTTTCTTGCCTTCAGCCAGTTTGAAATCCTGGGCTGGCAAGTCATTTGGGGAGGATGCAGGGAGGAGCCACCCTTGGCAGACCAACATGCGTTTAACTTTCCCTTCCTTCACAGCAGGGCAAAGCGAGCGTGCCCTCGTGAAGTGAGTGCACGATAGCTGAATCGGAGGGAAATCTGTTCCACTCGGGTTGCTGCATCAGGGATGCCTTTTTAAGTATGCTGAGAACTGCTGAAGTTGGCAAGAGGCCTGCAGGAGTCAAAGGAATGAAAAGAAACCTGCGTGGAAACCCGGGGAAATTTCCTTCTCTAGAAACTCCAGAACAGCACGTAAGTGCTTGTCTGCCCATGGTGGGGCCCAGTCTCCCACCACCAGGGACCGTGCTTCTGCATATCGCCCACGTGAGAAAAGCAACCAAGTTCACGCGGCAAGGTTTGTCCTAGCTCACTCGGCACTGCAGTGCGTATGGGACAGGAACACCTTCCGAAGCAACAGCCGAGCGCTCGGGGCTGCAGCTCTCTTACGCTGCACCCCGTGGCTGGCCCTGCACCTTGTGCTGCTCGGCTCGTCCTGCCCCACAGCACACACAGGGAATCATGATCTGGGGGTTTCGGCCCCAAACGGTGCTGGCCAGCCTTGGCATCCATCTCACGTCCAGGACAAGCTGCTGCCCGAGCCCCAGGGAGCAGGAGTGTCACCGTGCTTCACCCTCGGCTTTTTGTCCACACTACAGGGAACAACTTGCCTTGTTGTGACTTCAGACAAACTCCCCTAAGTGACAATTTTGGCCTTTTGCTCTGCGCTGCACGTCCCTTCGTGCGCAGAAGCCAACTTTGCTTAAGCCAGTGGCCCTCTGAGGGGTCACCAGCGCTTTTTCACCCTTCAGAGGGGGGAGCAGATGCAGGACCCCCCATCGGTGCGGTGCTGCTGGCCGAGGCTGGCTGTGACAGTGTTCTCGCTGCGCTGTAGGCAGGTGCTCCAGCAGCGCGGACATCTGCCTAAGTGCTGATCCCAGCTGGCTACTGGTGCTAAAAGCGTGTTGGTGGTGTCAAGGGTCTGCAGAGCCTCGGACGCCCAGAGGACACACAGGTAAAGGTGCAGGCTCGTTCTGGTGCAGTGCGGACGCCGGGAGGGTCAGCGCTGGGCCACAGCGGGGTCTGCACCGGCCTCGCTCTACGCAAATTGACCTTAATCCACTTCCAGTGGGGATGAAAGACTGTATTAACCCATGGGTAAACGGAGCAGAAGAATTTCATTGCAGGAACACAGGGCATGCCATTTTGAAAAAGGAAAGTTAACTCAAACCTAATCCTGGGGTAGTTAAGCTGGAACAAAAGCACAGGACCCCAGCTGGCGCGCTGAAACCTTGAAGGCATAAATTGGACATGCTTTGTAGAGGGGCATGGTGCTCTCTGTGAAGGGCAGATGAGTCTGAAAAGCTTTCGCGCCTAAGCCGCCTTCTTCAGAGCCTTCACTGTTACAGAACTGCCCCTTCTGGAAAACACACACAATCACTAAAACATAGGTTGCCGCAGTCGCATGCGGATCTCGGCAGCGCTCATCTTTCCCTTATCTTTCCCTGATTTGCATGTCTCTGATTTCTTCATTAGACACATTCTTTTAAGCAAATGAATAGAATCAGTAAATTAACAGACTCAAGCCTGCTGTGTTTTCTCCATATTTGTTAAAGCTCTAGATATCCAGAATTCTCTTTATATTGTCAAACTTGATTAACTGTAGTTGTAGCAAAAAATGGCAATTACGCTATATACTGGCGGTATGCATCATTACGTACTTTAGCTGATTCCTTATAAATATCTAATAACATACTCAGTACATCAAATATTAATAGTAGTCTACCTACTTAACCCACATTTCTTAAATGAGCTTGTTCCCAGGGGCATGTGGTATTATGCTAGTGTCGCATGGGACAGGCTAGGAAGAAATATAACGATAGGTTTTCACATAGTACAGATGCAGTTTTCGCTCTGCACTTTATTTGGTTTGTTTATGCCTCACGCGTACAGAATGAATATGTTTACGGTATTTGGATGGAGGTCTTTAAATGGGAGCAAGACAAAAAGCCTGGAGGTAGGCATCTCCGGTGTCAGAAAGGTCTGAGCACAGTAGAACAAAAAGTCTGGCTCCCAAATATCGCGGATTTGAAACTCGCCTTTTAATTTTATTACATTTGCCTTTGCCAGAGGACCTACAGCCAGAAGTAAGGGAAATGAGAGGTACAGGCTAAGGGCAGGACTGTTTCTTCTGGCCATTAGCAATGGATGATGTTGACTTAGCCACAGAGCAGCAGCAGAACTGCTTCAGTTTCTCGTGTTGATTGTTGCTGTTTGTTTGCCGTATTCAGCGTTATCGGTTTAGTGACCTCCTTGGTTTTGCCAGTATCTATTAGAACAAAGTATAGAAAAATAAGCGAAACCCTGTTTCAGTCTGTGGTGATGGAAAGTAAAAATTTGATCACTAAGGAAGGCTAGACACATTGAGGAGACAAAAATCAAATTCTCCAACAGGAAGTGAGGATGTGAATTGGCAGATGCATCACAGTGAGAGATCTGGGGATCCCAGGGAATCACAGGCTAAAGCTGAGTCCTGGGTGGGATTTATTAACATGGCTATCAGGGAGAAGGTGCAGGAGTTTGTCTGCTTGAAGTGGCCTTGATGGGACCTCAACTGAATGTCGAAGAGACGCAGAAGCAGGCGGATCCCTGACCACTCACCAAGAGACCACAGATAGTTGTGCTCCTTTTTCTTCTCTAGAGCAGCACAGGTGGGAATGGGGGGTGGGGGAGGAATCCCCCCGTGGTGCCTAAAAGAACTAGAGGGGATGGGGTTTATTGCAGGGAGAGGTTTAGGTCTGTATGCAGGTACTGTGAGGTTTGAAATACACTTTGATCTCATTTGTCCTGCTAGTAAAGCCTTTCCAGCCGTCAGAAGGTCTCGTCTGTTTCATGGCAATTTTTTTTTTTTTTTTTTTTTTTTTCCTGCTAGTGACAGTTCCCATCTACATCACTCCCTGTGGAAGGAAGCAGTTTATATAAAATTCATAAACTATTTACACAAATTCTCTTTAGTATTGCTCAAGCTGGATGCAAGCCTCTGAACACTGTCAAGAGAATAAAAGCAGGTCACAATCCTTACCCGAGGCAGGCACACTTGGAAATGCATTTAAGTGGTGGTTTTTTTCATTATTTCAAATGTACAGTCTAACACTGAAGTAGTTCGTACTGAATACTGGCACAGTTTTCCACCACCTGTAACATCATCTTTCTCGCATCTCCATTGCTCTGGCATTGCAATTGTCAGCGACATCAGAGTCCCCTGAGATGGAAGTACCTCTACACAGATCTGTTTCCCCCATGCACACTATAAAATGGAAGCACTCCTTCTGTCCTCCGTACTCAGTTATTTGTGTTAGCCCTTCCCCTACTGCCACCTGCAACTGGTTTCAAACACGTTTTAAGTAGATCTCCTCAGGTAATGATGGCCACCAAGTTCAAGCGTGATGTACAGGTGGGAGAAGGCCTCCCCTGAGGACACTAGACGGCTGCCAAGGGTGCATGTCTGAGGGGATTCGCTGTGTAGCGGAAATGGGAAAATACCTCACCATCCTAGGGGAGCGGAAAGAAAAGAGCATCTGAGCAGGCTTCACTGCTCAGATTTCGCTCCGAAGTAGAAACCAAGACGGAGAAGGAGATCAACCAGAAAATCGAGAGTTGTCGCTGCTGTCCTGGGAGAACCAGCATAATTCACAGGTCAGGCAACACAAGCTTCCTTTCTATTTTAATTTCTCTACCAATGTGCCAAGACAGATCCCTGTGTCGCATGACACTTCAGGACTGCAGTACAGGGCCAGAGTTTTTCCAGTGGTATAAAATTATACAAATGAGTTTACATCAGTTGATAATCTGGCCTGGGATCCTTGCTTTTTTTGGAGAGCCGCTTCACGTTTAAGTGATAGGAAGCAAATGAAATCCTTCGGCTGATTCATTTTAACATAAAATGACACGCTCTGAGATCGCTAAGTTCAAGTCAAGGGAAGGTTTGAATTAATTTTCAGCATCCTGGCTCCACAGAAAGGAACCAACCTGAGAGATGAAACAAAAGGAGGAAGAGTGTGAAAAGCAATTGCCTATCTGCGATTTATGTGGAACAGGTGAGGAGCTCCCGGCTATTGCTGACGTACAGCCTACCGCAGTAAAGGTGGCATAAAACACAGCGACCAGTTACTAAGAGGGGTGAAAGTCCCTGGGCCACCAGCTGCAACACGAAGCTTCTCCACCTGTCTCCGGCCTTCCAAGTGCACATTCCCCTGTCAGCCTGCAGCCACTCAGGACAGAGGCTAGCACAAACTGTCTTCCATCTGAGGGGAGGTAAATGGGAGCGCCCAGAATGGCTACAGGAATTGATATCTGCTACAGAGCATAGTCCCAAATTCCTAACTAGTCCGGATCTATGGAGACAGCTCGTGCTGATGACACTGAACCTTCCACAAGGCTCTGCCTAGGCTTGCAGGACTCTGCAGAAACACAGTCTTCTGCAGGGCTGATGGCAGAGAGCGCTGTCACACAGGGGCCAGGACCATTCCAGCAAGAGCCGCTCGGGAGGATGCCATCGCCGAAGCTGTGAAATCAACGCAAAAGCGGTGTGTAGCATCCTCCTGCTTGCCTGTCACTGGCAGCCACCCGGACCCGGCGCGCTAACGGAGCTAACAGCTAAACTGCTCCAGGAAAAGAGCATGAGAGAACTATCAGCTTCTTCCGTCTTCTCTCATATTCTTCTTGCCCTGGCTGACATCATGGCTTGAGCTACATTTACACCCCTTTACATTTACGGAGCACTCTAATGAGAACCACAGCACTCCCCTGCTCTGGAGGACAGCACAACTCAGCTGTGACTGGGGTGCTGATCAGTTTATGGAAGCAGGACGTGAGGAGGTGACGGGAGCGGAACCAGGAATCATCCTTTCCGTCCCAAGTCCTTGACTTTCAGGCCAGGCCGGCCATAACCCGCCGTGTGTAGCAGAATGGGGGGCGGGGGCGGGGGCCGGACGGGCACGACTTAATCACACTGGTGCAGCAAAAAAATCATGAGAGAGCAGCCAGAAATTCAGAGCACGTAGTTCAAAATACCGGTGCGATTCACGGCCAGAGAACGCAAGGCAAAAGCGCCGACTCAGAGCAGGCACGCGGCGCGCGCACCAGGGGAGGCCCTTGTCTCACAGGCTTTGGGAGATGGTTGTTGGGGGTCGTTTAACATTACAACAAAGCTGCCGTGACATTCGGGTGCAGACATACCTCCAGCTGAAAGGGTTCCAGGGGCCTAAACTGCTGCACGTTGTCTTCTTGCACTAGGGAGCAGAAAGGGTTGCAAGCCCCCTGGCTTTCCACACAGCCTGTCACGACTGGGCATTAAGGTCAAAGGCACGTTTGGTGCTTGGCGCTGGCGGTACGACCTTCCTTGCCGCGGGAGTGCCGCTGCTGCTGAGGCCACCGCCAGCACGGTGTCCCGCAGGTGACTAGGGGACTTGAGCAGCCTGAGAGAGGCGAGGCGAGGCGCTCCTTCAGGCAGTCCCTTGTCCCAGCCTCGGCCAGCCCCGCTCCCTGACAGCGCTCAACGCTGACCCAAAGAAATTACAGTAGCGACAACTTCCTACGTGAGTGCCGTTCGGTGAGCCGGAATTAGATCAGAGAAGCAAGGTATCTCGCATCGAGGTAAATGACGTACCGAGGACCTCTCAGCTGCCTGGGCGATGACAGCTGACTGCTCCCTGCGCCGCTGCCCACTGTTCATTGCCGGGCTGCTCACAGAAAAGCAATACGTGGAACGCTGAAAGCCCGTCTACATCCCAACAGCGAGCTATTTGATTAGTGAGTCATCTGACACATATAATTGTACAGTATCTAGTAGCAGGAAAGTCTGGTGGCTATTCACGAATCCCTCTTTCCCGCGAAAGAAAGGGTATACCGTTTCCGCGAGTAGCCCGTAGAGAGAATCCGGGATAACGTTACTACCCTAGCAATAGGCTTGGGCAAGACGGCCTCCCAAGAGGCGGGTTATACTGCTGCAGAACACCCTCTGGCATGTTTTCACCGCCGAGGGGTGACGTGCTCCGCGGGCTACCCGGTAGCTACAGCGCAGGGGCGGCTTGCCCCCTTCCGCCTCTCAGTCTGGGCGAGAGCTGCCGAGAGAGCAGCGGACGGGCCCTTCACCCGTCCCTCTCCCCCAGGTCTTGGGGGCGGCGGGGACCTTGGGGGTTGGGGCAGTCTGAGACCGGAGGAGGAAGCAACGGGCCAGCTGCTGACTGACGTGACCCGTGGCGCCTCTGCCAGCAGCGAGCTATTGCAGCGGCGTGGAGCGGCGGCGTGGGGCGTGGAGCGGGGCCGGGCACGGAGCCGGGGGGCGACGTCTGCAACACCTCCAGCACCCCTTCCCCAGCTGTCCCGTGGGGGCCCCTCGCTCCCCGCCTCTGGGTGGCGTCTCGCAGTGCCTCTCCCGGTAGCTGGCCCCCTTGCCCGGTGCGAACGTTTCAGCTGGCCCCGAGGATCGCCGTCCTCAAGGGCTGCGGGGCGCTCGGCTTGCTGGGAGCAGTCTTTCTGCCGCAGTTGTGGTACCCATCCCGTCTCGCATCAGGCCCGGGCTGCAGAAACGCGGCCGAGCGGGAGCTTTCCTCCTGTCTGAGCCACCCCAGGCAGGGAGAGACGCGCCACCCGCCAAGGGCGAGCACGCGGGACAGGGCCTACACGCAGGTACGGGCATTGCGTCAGCAGGTGCCCTTCCCCGCAGCGGCGTTTAGGCGCAGTTTTCCCCTGAACAAAAGCGCGGAGCGTGAGAAAAGCGGACGGGCGCGCAGGGGGCGCGGGCACCGTGCTGCGCCTCGGCACGCGTCCCGCTCGAAGCCGCGCTTTCGAGCCTCTTCGAAAAGAGCCGTGCCCACCCCGGGTGCTGCCCCGGGCGGGCGGGCGCGGCTGCGGCACCAGCCCCACGCCACGGGCGCAGCGGCGACCCAGAGCGGCTCACCCAGCAGCACTCGGGCGCGGCGGGACCGCACGCGGCTCCAGCCGCGCCCGCCTCGACACGGCCCGCAGCACCGCAGCAGCGGCGGCGCCTCCGGGCCCCTCGGCGCGCCGCGCCGCGCCGCCCGCCCACGCCGCGGCGGGGTGAGAGCTTCCCGCCGGCGCCCTCGCTGCCGGGAGCATCCTCCGCCGCGGCGGGGGGAGCGGAGGCGCGGAGCGCATCTCTCGCGCCGCGCCGGCTCCCCGCCCCACCCGCGGCGAGCCCCGCGGGGGGGGGGAGGCCGGGGATGCGCGGCGCGGCGCGGCGCGGCGGGGGGAGGGACGGAGGGAGGGAGGGAGGGAGCGGCGGGGCGGCCTGCCTTCCTTCTGCCGGGGCGGCCTTCCTCTCCTTCTTCCCTCTCCTTCCCTTCCCTTCCCTTTCCTTCTGCCGGGGCGCGGCTGACCCGCGTGGAGCGCGGGGCCATGGCGGTGGGCGCCGAGAGCAGCCGCTTCGGCCACGTCTTGGACCTGCTGAAGCGCGACAAGGTGGGGGCGGCGCGGCCGCGGAGCCGCCCGTGTGCGGGGGCGGCGGGACTGCCGGCGGGGGTCCCCGGCGGCGGCGGCGGCGTGTCGGCGGGGGTGCGGGCAGGCAGCAGCGCCGGGAGCGGCGTGCCGCTGGGCGGGCGTGCGCCTCCCGGAGCGGGGGGGAGCCCGCTCCCTCCGTCCGTTCTTGCTGGGGGTTCGGGTCTTGGGGGGGGGGGGGGGGGGGGAGGGCGGCGGGGAAGGAGCTTGGCTCGTCTTCAGAGCTGATGCACTTTGGAGGCTCGCCCGATACCTGCCGCACGCCTCGGCGGCTGCCGGGCGAGAAAGTTCAGAAAGGCGGCCACGCCAAGTGTCGCTCAGCCCGGCACAGCGAGGCACCTGCCGGTCTCGCCGCCTTCCGCTCGGTGCGGGACAGCTTCTCCTGCCGGTCTCGCCGCCTTCCGCTCGGTGCGGGACAGCTTCTCCTGCCGGTCTCGCCGCCTTCCGCTCGGTGCGGGACAGCTTCTCCTGCCGGTCTCGCCGCCTTCCGCTCGGTGCGGGACAGCTTCTCCGGCTCCTCCGTGGCGCTGCCGGGCTAACGCGGGCCGCGGCCGTGCCAGCCGGCCACGGGGGCTTCGTCTGTCACCCCCACACGGCCGGACTGGCTGCGGGCGACGGTGGCGTGAAAAGCGTCGCCCGGGAAGTGGCTCGGAGTCGGCGAATGCTGGGAGGGAAACGAGCACGTGCGTTCCGTAGGAAAGGCAGGGGGGAACCCAACTGCTGGTACTTGTGAGCTGCTGACAGGTATAAAAAACAGGGAGCGCTTCTTCCGCCCTCCCCCCAAAGACTCTGCTGTGGTGGGTTTGGAAGAAGATACTGTAGTCACGGCACCTTTGAACTTCAGAACGTGCGGCAGACAACGGCGTTCTTGGAAAGCCGGTTTGTTCTGAACACATCCCGAAGACCTTGCAGCTCGTCGCCGGAGGCTGTCTTCACACTCCGTCTTTTGCGCCCACCCTTCCTCCCCCCCACTGCCTCTTCCAAAAGTCGTGGATGAAACTGCGGAGCAGATGAGAGAGGAGCTTCCTGCCCGCGTGACGTTCTGTTGCTTCTCGCCCGGGAGTAACCAGGCCTGGGCCGCCACAGGAGAATTCAGGTGGCCAAGTCTTATTCCTGCCCATGTTATGCAATACACAAAATCACAGAGGGTTTCGGGCAAGAAACTCCTTTTGCCTGTGACTTCCCTTTAAGGGGTGCTACGCCTGCTCCTTATCTCTCAGTGAAAGAGTCTGTGCTGGTCGCTTGAATCGGACACCCTCTGCAAGAGCATACGGTTCGTCAGAGAGCCCAGTTAGCGCAGTAGCGTGAAAGACGCACGTTTATTACAAACAGTGCTGTTGTTTATACGTGGAGGATTGCCAAGCCCCATCCTCAGAGACACCTGATGTACCTGGAGAGGAGCAGTAGCAGTCGTGTGACCCTCAAACGCTTTCCGTAGTGGCGGTCACTGCTTGAGGCTCCCCAAGGGCCAGCTCTGAGACCTCTCGCTCTCCACATCTTCCTTTTGCATTTCCTTACCTCCGGACCGGGGTGTTAGATTACAGCCCTTTTGTAATTTATTGATGTTGTCCAGCAGCTCGGCGGTATTCTGCTGGGATAGTTAAGCAGCTTTCTCAGGTGACATAAATCATGCCAGCAAAAGGACAGTTCTGCGTGGTAAACTGTGTTTGCTTGTGGGCAGGATTTTAACTGCTTAGAGGTCCCAGCACTCCAGTTTTCCCTTTCCCGTTCTCCCTTACCAGTAAAGCTTTTGCAGCAAAGCCTGAGAGCGTTAACATGCTCTGAACGAACGGCTAAGCACCAGGCTTTCGCTGAACAAAGAACTGCCGGAGAAACACGACTGCAATAACCGTACTTTACGCTCACCTCTCCCTGCGTAGGGTCCCCGACAGGTACGATACGTCAGCTCTTAGACCCCATGGCACTGTGACCTCTGTCGGCACTCGTGCTGGTTTTCGACTTAGCTTGCAGCCTCCGTCAGGCTTCTCAAACAGGGCAAATCATTGTATATCGCTTTTCCCAGGGGGAAGGTCCCTTCAAAAACCTGTTATCTCTTTTAATGATCTGTACTAATTATTCCTCTGTGACTCTGTTTCACACGCGCAACTTGCACATTGTACCTGGAACAGAAAGATGCCTGTAACGCTTTTAGCCCCAATAAGAGAGTCCTTGTGTAATCTGTACGTCCACAACATCTGTTTAGGGCTCACTACGATATTCTGTGAGAGATTCTGGGCCTCCGAGGCACCTGTCACAAACCTCACAGCAGCATCTGAGCGCTCCAAAACGCCCCTGTGAGATAGATTAACAGTTAACTGCACTTTGTAGCAGAGGCACTGAGGCAGAAAGAGATTGTATGACCTTCTTTCAGGACTCTGAAATCCCAGTTCAAATCACAGCAAGGACGGACGCTCAACTGTCTCAATACGACGCAGTATTCCAGAAATGGTTTCAGGCTTCTTTTTTCTCTCTCTCTTCTTCACTGTCTGTAAGTTTCCTCTTGCAAAAGTCAAACACACGAACACCCCCACAATTATTCACCCTCACTCCGTTCAACATTCTTTTACTTGCATAGATGTGTGTTTTCTTCATTGGAACGCATCTGCTTCTCCTGTAGTATTAACGTCAAAGAAGTTTTAGATGCTGTGAAGGAATATTTGTGTCCGATGGGGGTAACTGATACCAACAGTTGCCATCCGTTTTGTAGAACCATTTTTGGGCATCATCCTGTAAGTGGAGTAAAATCAATAAACCGATAAAACCCAATGTGAGTTTCAGAGCGAGGCTAGCAACACTGACACTGTCCTTGTGCACTAGCTGTTGACTTCACTGAAATAAGGATCTTGGCATGCTCCATTTTTTAATCAACCCCCTTGCCCTCTCTGTTTTTTCCCCTCAACTCATTTGCTTTGTTTTACCATCGATTCCTACCCTCCGCATGCTTTGCAGAAACTGACAGTTTGTGATTCATAGGGAGCAGCTTTAAAATCATTTCTCCAGAAAAAGCATTTAGAGAAACAGATACAACTAAAATCAAGCCCTAAGCCCATATGATGTGAACGTGAGAAATGTGTAAAAATAATTTCAAGGGCATTTCAGATTCTGCATGCTCTCCACCCGGACCTTGCAGGTGAGACTGATTTCTGTCCCTCCCTTCTGCCTGGTTTCATATAGTGACTGATGTACAGTTCTCTCGTGGTAGCATTTCAGCTTTTCGCCAGGTTAGAGCAAGACATGGAGCTGCACGGGGCGGGGGGGGGGGGGGGGTACAAAAACCAAATCACATGAGGAACTCGAGAGAGGGAATACAGCAAAGTTTACTAGCGGCTGTGGGGGCTGGCGGGTGGCTCTGGGCTGCCTGACTCGGCTGAACTGGAGTTCTGCTCCTCATCTTTGAGAAGATAAGGCTTTACATATTTCTTGCTCATGTGTGGGGAAGTGCTCGTTTGAGTCCTATGAGGAGAATAGCTCTTTTAACAGCAATTTTCTTCCATTTACTGAGTATCCAGAAATGTGCCAGGTTATGTCTATATTATGAGGAGTATTTGAACAAAAAGGTGACCTGGGTTAAAAGAGCATGTAAAGAAAACTTGGAGTTCAAATTCAGGTGACAGCTTCAGTTAAATACTGCAGAGGAGTCTGAGTTTGAAATCTAGCAGCTAAGAGGAGTTAAAATCCAATTTGCCTGTCTTCACAGCTTTCAATCTGAGTTACTTTGAGGAGTTAGTCAGCCTGTGTGGCAAAGGTGTGTTTCCACAGCTTAGCCATGTCCTCATCGCTCCGGTAGTGGGTTCTCTGAAGCGCCTACAAGAAACCAGGACAATGGGATACGACATGGAAAGGACGAGCTGCCAGCCTTGCCCTCGGTGACAGGGGTAGCTACAATCTGAAGCGAGGGAGAGAAGGCAGCAGGACAGAATACGAGTTCCCGATGTGCTACGTGTGCATTGTTCGTATTTTTCATGCCACATCTTTATGGTGTCAGAAACTGAGCCTGTGGCTGGGCTTCCTGTAAATTTGATTTTAGTTTTTTAAAATGTAAACTTTTCATATTCCAAATCCTTTTCAAAAATAACAGTTCCTTTCTGCTAAACAGCAGTGATTCGTTTACAGGTACGATTCAGACAGTTCAGAGCTGGAGGGTATTTTGACTTGAACATCATGTATTTTGGGGAAGCTTTTTCACTGTAATTCTTTCATTTGCTTGGCAAGCGATTACAATGTGTGGAGGGAAACAGCAGAGTCCTCTGTGTGGACTGCTGTCTGTACCTGCTCTTTGGATCCCCTGCAACTGCTGCTTTCCATGTGTCCTGGGCGTGAAGCAGAGTACCGTACCCGTGGCAGTAAGTGAAAAAGTAAAGATATACTGAGCCAACTTAGCACACGTTGAGATGTGCTAGCTACAGATGCTACCCAAAGCTGACGGCAAGCCCAATATTCTGGCAGTTCGATGACTGCAGTCTTTATTGGCTCAGTGCTCTGTGCATAGCAGTGGCTTGTGTGACCTTCCAAACTTGTTCGGTCCAGCCGATCGGGTCATGGGATCTGTTAGGAAACCCATCCAGCCATGAGGGTTATAGGCTTGCAGCACATCTCTCAGAGCAGATAAAAAACTAGAGTCAAAGGATTAGGGATTGATATTTTTGTTTTATGACAAGAGATCCTCAAGTCATCGCTATTTTCGTGTTGAAAAACCCAAGGTCTAGAGGACCTTGCTGGCTGTTCAGGGTGACACAGTTGAAGGGCAACCATCAAGAAGACAAAGAGAAGCCTGTATTCCTGAGCTGAAACGGGCACATTTCTCTCAGGCAGCATAAATTCCTGCCTTATTGCTGAGCGAACACTTTACCTTTCAGCCTGCATGCCTGAGAAGATCCTGGGGCAAAGAGTCATCTTCAAGGTTCAACTTTGCAGGGCTACGCAGAGAAAGAAGCGCATCGCATCGCTGACAATTTACAGAGAGTGAGATGCGGGCTAAAACCCCACAGCATCCATCCTGGCAGAAAGTACTTCCACTGCACCAGTGTCTCCCTGGTAATTCGGTCCACAGGACAGTCATGTTAGCTCAGGAACGAATCTCACTATTCACCCTGTGTTGTCTCCACTGTGGACACATCAGTGGCTCTGCTCTGATGCAAGCCTAGTGCAAGGCAGGTAGCAGCAGTTCAGTCAGATGGGTGCAGACCAACAGGGAACTGGCTCCGGGTCGAGCCATGGTTGCAAAAGCAGCGTGGAAAAAAATGTCCAGGAAAGCTTTGGTCTGAGGACTGGACTACCGAAGGCAGGGGAGGTGTTGCCAGAACCTCCCGAGCGCTTTGGGGCAGGGCTGCGTTGCTTCGCGCAGTAGGACCCCAACTGCATTGTGTAACAAGCGTAGGATTTTTATGGCTTGTTGAAAACCAGTGCCGCATCCTTCCTTTGAATTGTACTGACAGTTAATGCAAATGAGCGCTCGGGAGACTGCTGCGTATCAATGATTAAATTAACAAGCACATTTAACCTGAGGTAGGAGGGAAAATAGGATGGCAGTCCCGTCCCGTCCCCCCCCCCCCCGTTTCTGTCTTGTGCTCCTGTCTTGGGAATGCGAGGCACGCCAGCAACGCCTGCTCAGACGCTGCCTGCTGAGGGCGCAGGAGCAAATTATGAGGGGTGTGTTGTAGTATCTTGACACTTCCCAGGTATTACTCCATGTAAAAGGAGTCCCTCATTAGCAGAAGAGGTGTCCAGTCGTGTGGTGGAAACAAAGCAGAAGGGTAGCTCCGACTTCTGTGGCCACGCTGGTCTTACTAACCCCTTCTGCAGAGGCTGCCAACAGGAGCCTTTTCTGACAGTGGTTTGTGCTCTGACCTCTTTCAAGTACCAGTGATTCCTAAGTGCTGTTTTTTCCTCCCAGTACCTTAAAGCTAATGCGAATTTTGGCACTGCAAATGCCCTAGTCCTAGGCTGGGGGGAGGATCAGGATGGCTAGGAAAAAGGTGCGAGCGCAGAAGGGGGAGTTTTGCCGTCTGGAGGCCTTCAAGGACCTTTTCAGCCGTGTACCACCTGAATGTGGTGGAGGGGGAGGTGGCAATTCAAATCCTGCCCTAAAGTACCCTGAAGCCAGAGCAAACAGGCACACAAACAAGCTAATACCTTAATGATCTATTCAAGGATTGCTCAAAGAGTCAGCCGCAAGTCCCGGTGGTAACAGTAGTTGGCACCGTGGTCTGCCTGAAGGCTGTGGGAGGACAGGAGGAAAATACCTGCTCCAGGTTTGCCCACGCTAGGAACACCCTCCTCTGCTGGCACCTGCCCCTCTGGCATGAAGCGCAGACTAGTTTGCCTCGCTGCGCCCCAAAGACGAAACTTCTTCGCACCGCTTCAAAGGCGGCAGCAGAGCCAAAGGGGCTTTGTTTTGTTCCGCGGCTGGTAGTTCAACGTGGCTCCAAATCAACCACATCCAGTGTCAGCGATGGGTAGTGTGCTAATGTAAACAGGGGCTTAGCAAGAGCCACGTCTGCCTGTAACAGCAGGAAATTTGGGGATAGCTGAGGTGGTTACGGGATAATACAGTTATTGAGGTGCTTGCAAATCATTACTCAAAACGTAGTTGGAAGGCTGACAACTCAAGTCCTCACCAACCCGTCTCCCCATCCCCTGCCCCCCCCTTGGTCAAGTGACACGTTTCAGTTTGAATAGACGTTCTGTGCATTACCGACATTGTTGGAATCCTTTCAAGCAGAGTAGTCCGTGTCTTTATGAGGGTGGTTCCTAAAGTGAACGTGAAATCACGTCTTTACACGCGTTCTCTAGAAAGTTTTTAGTAGTCCTGGTCGTGCCAAACCCTCCGCTCTGTCTTCCCGATTGCCGAGTGTACTTTTCCATCCAAATTCCACGCCCAGGCCGCTGAAGCCCGGGTGTGACTCCTGGGGGTCACGACTGTGACCAAACCCCAAACAAGACACGTCCGGCGTGTTTGTTCTGTTGGCAAACAGAAGGTTCTGTTCGTTCTGTTGGCAAACAGAGGAAGGGTACCTCTGAGGGGAAAAAGGAACTTCTTGTCCCGCGGCGAGTCTTTCGGGCAGGCGAGCAGGTCGCATGCAGCGCTTGCCAAACTGACGGCCTTTCGGGCTCCCCCCGCTCCTGTTCGCTCGGCCTCCTTCCGTCGCGTAACGCAAGGACACCGCAGGCTCTTGCTCCGAGCTCCCCGACTAGCCATTCCCCCCTTAGCCGAACGCTACGGGAGGGACGGGCAGCACCGCGCGCGTCCGCAGCGGCGGCGTCCGCACCCTCCCGAGACCTGGAGCAGCAGCTGGGGAGGCAGAAGTTCTTCCGTTCGTCCCGGCCGGCGGTCAACAGCGGGGCGCTCGCTGCCCCTCCTGCCCACGCTGCGCGGCGAGGGCAGGAGGTGCGGGCAGCCGTGGCGCCCCCCCGCCCCCCCGTTTCGTGCCAGCTGCCGCGACGGCCGCCCGGTGCGCGCCTGCTCCGCCTCTGAAACGCGCCGGCCCCGCTCGCGTTCCCGTGCCCCGCGCACCGCGCCGTTCTCTCCCCGGGCGCAGGCACACGCCGGTACCCCGGCGCCGCGGCAGCGGCGGGGGGAGAGCGGGGAACGCGCTGGCCGCTCCCCGCCGCCGGGGTGGGCGGCATTATCCGGCGCCGCTTGGCCAAAGGGAAACCCAAATTAATTAAAGAGCCGCTTGTGCCCCGGCCCCGGCCCCGGCCCCGACTCCGGCCCCGGCCAGGCGGGGGCTGGCGGCGGGGGCGGGGCCCCGGCGGGAGCGGGACCGGCCCTGCGCTGCCCCCTGCCGGCCGCGCCGCCGCGGCGGGCGTGGCCGCCCCCGCGCCGCGCCGCGCCGCGCCGGTGCCCGGTGCCCCGCCCGCTCGCCATTGTGCGCTGGGCGGCGCCGTTGGCCCCGCCCGGCGGCCGGCACTCGCCCCCCGCCCCTCGGCGGGACGCCTCCCGCCCGACCTGACGGCGCCCCGCCGGGCTGGCAGCCGCCGCCGCGGGGATGGAGGGCGACCGGCTGGAGAGCGCGGTGAGCAGCCGGGGGACGCGGCCGCCGGGTCGGGGGCTGTCGCCTTGTGCCGCGGCGGGGGGCGCTCGCCGCCCCTCGGTGCGCGGCGGCGGCGGCGGCGGCGGCGGCGGCGGCGGCGGCGGCGGGAGCCCGGTCCCTGCCCCTGCCCGGCTGGGAGCGGCGCCGGCGGCGGCCCCGCGGCGCTGGGGGCGGCGGGCAGGGCTCGCCCGGAGGGCTTGGGACGGGGGCTGGGGGCGCGCCGGGGGGGCGCTCCCGCAGGCGCAGGAGTGAACGCGGCGCGAGTGCGTGGCGGGCCGAACGGGGAGGGCGCGGGGGGGGCGCCCCCGCCCGCAGCTTGGGGCGTCGAAGCCGGGTTCGGTTGCCGCTGGCTTTCCCGGCAGGTGCCCCGGGCTGGGAGCGCGGCGCGGCGCGGCGCCAGATGGCGGTGGGGTCGTCGAATTACGGCAGAGCTGCGCTGATCCACGGGCTGCTCTTTGTGCGGCGAATCATAGATAATAAATAAATAAGCAAGCAAGCAAGCAAGCAAGCAAACGGGAACGGTCCCGACTCGAGCTGTCAGCCGAGGGAAGCCAGGGCAGCCTCAGTCCTCCCATGGGAATTACGCGCCGGGAAAGCCTCCTGTTTAACCAGCCCGACACCTAAGCTCCTTTTTTCTCCCCGTCCCTCGCCCCCCTTGGAAAGCGAGCGAGCAAGCCGCGTTAAACGTGTGGACTCCTTTTGTTCGGAAGTAGGGCTGCTTTCCTTTCCCTAGGTCCTTGAGCGGAATTTAGACGGCTCCCCTCCTCTCCTTCCCTCCCCTGCAATGCAGACATGACCCGAGGATGAACCAGCGCTCGTTTCGGTCGAAACGAGCGTTGCCAGTGCCTCCGTAAGTGTTAACTGGGCTTCGTTCGCAGCGTCAACCCGGGGAGTGCTTCAGACCATCTAAAACTGGGCGCAGCGGTTATTCTGCAGAGCTGGGCTTTGGTGGCACGCAGACGACGTGCGGCGGTGCCCCACGTCTTGCTGGCTCACGTTTTCCGCGCTTACGCTGGTTTCTCCCTCTTTCTGTCACGAAGGTTACCATTAAGGGTATCGAAAGAGAGCTCATCTGCCCGGCGTGCAAGGAATTATTTACCCACCCACTGATCCTTCCTTGCCAGCACAACGTCTGTCACAAATGCGTGAAAGAAATACTCTTTGCGTTTGAGGACGCTTTTGCTGATGGAGGCTCCGAATCCTCTAATCAGAGTAGCCCGCGGATTAAAATCACTTCTTCTAGCCTGGACAGAATTGACAGGATTAGTAGATCAGGTATGTATCGGAATTTTTGCGTGTTTTCCTGACTGATTTCGTCCGTTAGACTGATGTGAGCTGAAGGGTATCTGTGGTGGCAAAATGTCCTCCCAGTACTCCTGACGTGGTTAAAGGGGATACTGCAAGTCTTGTTCATTCTGTGGCAAGAACAATGGGAATATTTTTCAAGGAGAGTGCACTGCATTTCAGAGATAGTAGACTTGTCTTTGTGGCATCCTGTAAATCTCTGTAACCATTGTGTTTGTTTATTTCACCTACAGCGAGATGCAGTAGCATCATGTTCCATAGCGTCGAGATGTAGATTTCAGCAGTTTTGTTGCCTGTCAGAAGTACTGTGGAGGTGGTTCTCTCAGGTTTCGGCCAGCCTAAATTCAGCAGTTCCAACCGGCCAGCCTAAATTCAGCAGTTCCAACTTCCTTCTGAGCCTCTCCAGACTTGGCAGATGATACCTTTGTCCTGCCCGTTCCATTGTGCTTCCAACAAGTCCTTTTCCATAGGTGACGATCGTTGCATGGTTGCAGAATTGGAGGGCAGATGACCGCAAGAAAGACGACTGCACCAACAGTCTCTTTCAGCGGGCTCTGCTCGAAGCTTTCGGGAGCGCGTAGCTGCAGGACCGCTCAGGCTCTTTGTGCTGTCACGCTAGAAAGATTCTTACAGCTGTCTGTGCAATCCGCGCGTGAGTTGATCCGCTTTTACGCAGATACGATGTCAGAAGTACTTTTACGCAGATAACGATGTCAGAAGTACTTTTACGCAGATACAGCAGAAGTACTTTGTGTGTGCTGTACTTGTTGGAAGAAACCTTGGCTTGGCTTTTAGGCTTCCTTCTGACATAATTATCCACTTTAAAACCACACTCCACAGTGCTCTGGAAGAGTCACCCCCAAGACAAACCCTAAAGCTGTATCTTGCATTTCATATGTTACTAACATTCATCCTCCCCTTCCCAGTTTTCAAAGTTCAAATGTTTTATTTCACCCGCTTCTTTTAAACAGCGCCCGAGTTGTTCGTACTGGTGCTCTTTCAAATCAGTTTGACAAGCGAGTGCTGTGTTTGCTATCGCTTGGCTGGTTGAGGCTTACATGGTTTGGGGCAATCCCCAAACCAAGTGGCTAGTTATCTTCGTTACGGTCCTATTTTCTGGGCACGGGGTGCACAGCCCCACGGTCGCTCTTGAGCTCCGCGTACATTTCAGCTGCTTTCTGAGCCCTTTCTAACGGCAGCGTTAAGTTTGAACGGAGAGAGCCCATGGGTGACTGCCTTCTCCCAAATCCAAGTCTATTCCCTTTTTTCCTCAGTAAGCATAATGTTCTGGGATGGCATTGGGCGCGTGGACCGAAGCCGTCGCCGGTTTCTGCCGCAGCTGTCCGATTTACGTTTTTGCAACGCGGACCTTGGAGCACCAGGCTGGGTTCCCCGGGGAGCGGTGGATGCGCCGTGGGTGACGCCACCTCCCTGTGAGAACTGGGGCTTGTGAAGTGTGGGAGAATCGGACGGGCTTCACACGGGGAGCTAACAGCCCCCCCACGCTGCCTTCAGCAGCCTAAGGGAGGCGGTAAATCCTTTCTCTCTGGTCGAAAGCTGCCCTCCAGCTTCCTCCCCGTCGGGCAGTAGAAATAGCGACGTAGCGTGACTCGGCCCGCACGCGGTGCTGCGGCACGGTCTGCCCGCTGCGCGGAGGAGGCAGAGCTCCCTTGGGAACCTGGCATTTAATTACCACTAGATGCGCAGAGTTGAGTTCGCAGTGCTGCCATAGCTGTTGGCTGCTCTTCTTGCAAGGTTCAGCATTACTGCTTGTGATGCCCTTAATGAGAGGGCAAGAAAGACCCATTCCTGGCACTCCTGCCCACCCCCCCCCCCCATGCCCCCATACATGCGCACAAGTTGTGGCAGGGTGGTAATCTTTAAAGCCACCGTGGTCCGCCACCATCCCAGCAGACTGGTGGGAAGTTACGTGTGTTATCTCCTCATCTGACCTGCTAGTAGAGGGAGATAAATGCTTTGCTGAAGACTTCATACCTGTTTGATGAGTAGCGAGAGAGGGTTGAGACTTGGAAATAATGGGCTTTCCCCCCTTCCCCCCAAAGAGTGTTGGGCAGATGCACATCACAGGAAAATTAGCTTCTCAGACAGTTCAAATTTGCAAAATGAAAAGCATATGGAAATGGGAGCTTTAAAGAACACATTTGGACATTCAGGTTGTACTGTCTTTGTTTCTAATGTTACAGGCATTATAGCTCCATTGCGATGTAGGGTGTGAGATTTGCTCTCAGATGTTTGGTACCAGTAACGTTCAACCCGCTTACATTCGTACAATTCTCGTCTTGCATCTGACGTACCCATGCTGTGCATTGCCTTTCTTAATCCATTTTGTGATCCGTAGGGCAATTTGTAATAAAACAGCTCCATAAGAGAGAAAGCATACAAGAAAACATCCAAAGTGGGGCCTCATGTATGTAACCAAAAAACCACTAGAATTTCTGGTAAGCTTAATGGAGGGCACGTCGCTGTCGAGACATTATTGTTATATTTGAAAACGTATACGACACCTTCCTCCCGCTGTGGCTTTTTTCTTTTTCTTTATTTCACTTAAGGAATCCCTGCTATCTCCATAAGGAGTATCATCTATTTAAAATGAGTTTGGCATTTAAGTTCTTGAGGTGCCAGAAGGAACTGCTCCATGTTCCGTAGTTGTTGCGCACACGCAGCTTGCATTTACAAATACAATTTATCTTAATGTAAAAAGGCCGGAACTGGTAGAACTCTTTATTTTTCAATTGAAACGGAGTGCGTGTGCTTCTGAAAATCCGATGTGTTGGTTTAAACCCCCCCCCCACTGTTTCTGTTTTATATAAAATAAGTTTCGATTAAAAAAGAATGTTGCATAGAAAATGAAAATAAGGGATCTTTCTTATTGCTAATCCATCTTCTGTAACGTTACTGCGATTACAATGTTGGTGTAATTAGAGTAAAGCATGAAATGTGGTTGTGTTGACACTTGCGCAGCACTGACTGATAACGCAGAAACTGAATGTTTCAAATACCTCTCCATGCACCCCCCGCCCCCCAGTCTCTTCTTTGTCCTTTTTTCTCTTCTGCTTAAATACTACAGTTGTTTCATGTGCTAGGAAATTAAACATTCTTGCCTTTCAGCCCTGCAGTAGTGTAACAGCCACAGGAGAGAAAACAGTTGATGCTTTTCGTTTGAAAAGCATCATTTCGTAAACCAATGGTATATCTCCTTTTTTCATTTCTAAACAGCTTTCTGTTCATTGTTCGCAGCCTCACAGAGGAGGTCTTTTGGGTGGAGAGGTAGAAATGCTTCCCTTCTTGTATTGGCTAGAGATAGTCTAGCATTTAGATCTCAAGTTAAATATTGCTGGTTAGCATATAGCTTTTTGTCAGTGGTCAAGTCCACAAAATGGCTTTTGCGGTGAGCAAAGGTACAGCAAATGACTTCTGTAAGGAAAGCTTTTCATTCTGTTTAACACTGACTTAAAGGTCAACTGGACTGGAATTCAGTTAAGGGTTGGATTGTATTTTTTTTTTTCTTGTCTGTATGCATGACTGAATATACATTGATGGGTACAAAAATGCACGTTCCCTCTTCCCTTTAAAACAAAAACCCAACAGTCCCGGCCCGTGTGTGTCGTCCCCCCCGCCCCATACTTTTTAATTTTCAAGAGTTTACATGCTCAAGTTTCAGTTAAAACTGCTGTCTTACTGGTAGTGAAGTGTAATTATTAGACTGATCTTTGTAACATTGAGAGGTCATGCTTGGCCATCACTTTTAAATGGAAGGTCATACTGGTTCTTCATTATACCCGAGCCTGCTTAATTTGATAAAGAAGCAGGTTGAAGTTTACACCATGTTAATCTGAGTAGGTAGTTCTGGATCTGGCAATTAAGCACGGCACATCAATATGCGAGGAAAACTAAATATTTCAAATTGATACACTTGTAGTGTTTGGTATGCTTAGTGGCACAGTCGGGTTGAAGGATAGCCAGTGTCTCTTTGTTTTAAGTACATCTGATTTCCAAAACTGAGCTAGTCTGAGCATCTCAGCCACTGTATGGGCTTGTTAACATAAATACTTCTCTTTTTTCTATGTGATGCTCTGTCAAAAACAGGAAAAAAAAAAAAAAAAAAAAAAAAAAAAAAAAAAGCCCAAACCTCCATGTTGCCGTAATATTGACAGGTACATGAACAATCCATAGAAATACTGTGTCCTTCAAGAAAGTCGTGAACTAAGCCAAACACAAATCTGGATTTCACACTCAGTGGAGGACAAAGCAGCTAATCAGAAGGGGAAGTTTAAATTGGCTCATTTGAAGACTGAAAGTGTCATAAAACAAGGATACCGTAGGACACCGGCAGAGCTCTTGGAAAGCTGTCCTTATCTGCTTTTTTTGCAGAAAGCACCCTTGATTTGGGGAAGATCAAAGTATCTGAAAATGACATTTTGCAGCTACTGACTTCTCTCACATTTTTTTTCTTTTCTTTCTTCCTAAAAATTTGTCCAAAAGCATTAACCGAGTCAGGGGTTGGGGGTAGCAATATACGTTTACATTTTTAAAAATTTTTTTATGAGAATCCAGTTGACTTTTAAAATCTTTATTCTTTAAGCTCTCACACATTTAACTTCCATGTCTTCCATAACCATAGAATTCTGGTGACACTGTTTACTTGGAAAACACAATTTTATCTTTAAGATGTCTTATCCCTTTGCAAACCATCAGCTGCAGGTTGGGCTTTTCAACATTTTAAGTGTTGGTACCTCTCCTTGGGAAGAGGACATTTAAACATTGCCTTTGTGTCTAGACACACTTAAGATTGCTCTTTGACTTGGGTCTTTGCAATCTATATCCTAATATTTGTGAGTTTGAGCATTAACATATGGTGTGCTAATTTTTGTGCTCATTTTTTAGTTAAGCATTGAGCTGTTCATTGCAAGTGGAGCAGTCTGTCTACAAACCACAGTGGAAAATTTCTTGTGATGATTCCTAATAGTTTGCAAAATACATACTTGTTTGTTGTAAACCAGATTGACAAAGTGTAAAAGAGAATACGGGGAGGAGCTAATCTCTGAGCCGCACATCTAATATGACTACAAAATCCATGGGTTTTGCTGCTCTGTGGATTGGGGGCTTTTTTGGTATGTAAGCAGAGTTCAGTTTTAGCAAACTGGACAGAAGGCCGATAGGAAAGATAAGTCTTGAAGTAATTTAGCACTTCGTCAGTGCTTTCTTTTTAAAATACAAGCGTAGAAATCCTGTGAGCAGAAAGCAGAGTAATTCTTACTGCATCTTAATATTTTAACACTCGCCAGGCAAAAAGAGGATGTTTCCATACTTTAGATGTTGAAGTGGCAGAGCATGCCAAGACGTTTGGCAAGTAAACTTCCAGGGTTTAAAATAGGGGAAAAGAACCAACCCTAGGCTCTTAGAGTGCTGTCAAAGAAAAGGGATGAGACATCTGAAGGTGCACAGGACTTCCTCGATACTGGATTGCTTTCCGTAAGCAGAGTGTCGCCAGTCTTCACAGAGCATGGCTCGTGATGACGGTCTTGTGTCAGTCCACCACGGGCAGAATGAAAGGCCTCCATTGGGGTGCAGGTGAACTCGCCTTTGAGTTAAACAAACACCCCTTCCACGTTTGAGCCGCTTGGGCCAGACTTCAAAAGCATGCTACTGGATACGAATTTCAGATAGTATTTTTAAACTTGACCACTGCACCATGGTTTTTCCTCTTGTTATCCTTCTTTGTCATTGCTTGCTCTCTGCTACAGCGCACTGCTTGTAGGCAGTCCCTGTACACTGTATCATTATTTTCTTAGTTTTAGGAAATGTAAGTACTCCAGATGCCTTTCTGTAGCCGTTGACTGCATGGTGCTGCATGCAAAATCATCTTTTTGTTCAGGCCATTGTAGAAGTTTGTGTAGAAGATCTCTCTGTGTTCCTGTGTGCAGTGCTAGCTTGGAGCATACATTGCAAATACAGTTTGTGTTTCACTGCTGTGGCTGTGCATTGCATGTGTGTGTGTTGCTGCGTATGCCAAGTTACAGGTACTGCAGGACATACAGTTTGAGTAATTAATTCACATCAAGTAAGTACTAAAAAAAAATCATAAAAAAATATCTGTGCTTCCCTTGGCCAGAGAGTTCTATACCAGTGGCTTTTGTCACCCATGCTGTTCTGTAAATGCAGTCTAGTTGTTCTGCTCAGAACCTACAGAAAAGCATGAGACCAGCTGAATTTGAGACTGCCACCTTGTACACACATGCTCTTTCTGTGGGTTCTTAGCTGGCAGTCGTGCATAACCACCATGGGATACATGCCAAAGATTTTTAAAGGAACTGGTTCCTTATGGAGTGTTGGTTCGGGCTTTTTGAAGAGACTGGAAGGGTCGTGATAGGAAGGGAGGTTTTGGATTGTTGGGTGAAGCAGCCACAGGAGAGCAGCACAAGGCAAGTGTCTTTTAGATAGCAGCAAAGGACACTTCGAAAAGAAATGAAGCACTGACATTTCTGATGGGAAGATCTAAATACAGACTAAATACAGATGAGAACAAATGTCCCCTTCTGAAGAAGAACCTGTTTCAACACTAAGAATTCAACTTTTAAGTCATACCTCCATTTACAAATGCGTTAGTTATACCAGCGTGCAGTCCTCTCAAAGGGATCTTAAAACCACACCCCGGCTACAAAGAATGCTTTTTTGTTTCTTTGCAAGGAGAAGCTGAGAGGATACATGTTAAGCCTAAACACTGGCTTGCCCTGCTTCAGAAATACCTAAAGGGCTCTGTTTGATAGTTGTGTCCTGTGGGTTCATGAGTGAGATACGGGGATGCACTCCCTGTTTGATAGCCTCAAGAACGTTACCCTGTAAATCAGCTTTTGGGTCTGTGTGAGCCATCCCCCTGAACAGGCTCCAGAGGCTCCTTAGGCTTGTGGCTTTACCTGAGCCTTCGATCCCTTTATTTTGGAGAGGAGGGGAAATTTGTGCGTAGCTGTTTGGTAGGAGTGCAGTTTCTCTGCTGTGTCCTTTTGAAATGAAAAGAGTTAGATGTACCCTGTGTAACCATGCAGATACGTGATTCCGGAGGAAGGCCATGAAGATGATCAGAGGGCTGGGGAACCTCTCCTATGGAGACAAGCTGAGAGAGTTGGGGTTGTTCAGCCTGGAGAAGAGGAGGCTCCAGGGAGACCTTACAGCAGCCTTCCAGCACCTAAAGGGCGCCAACAAGAAAGCCCGAGAGGGACTTTTTACAAGGACATGTAGTGATAGGACAAGGGGTAACGGCTTTAAACTGAAAGAGGGTAGATTTAGATTGGATGTAAGGAAGAAGTTCTTGACTGTGAGGGTGGTGAGGCACTGGAACGGGTTGCCCAGAGAGGCTGTGGATGCCCCATCCCTGGAAGCGTTCAAGGCCAGGTTGGATGGGGCTTTGAGCAACCTGGTCTAGTGGAAGGTGTCCCTGCCTATGGCAAGGGAGGTGGAACTAGAGGACCTTCAAGGTCCCTTCCAGCCCAAGCCATTCTGTGATTCCCCAGCTGAAGGTAGAGGAATCTCTCAGGCGTAACCATCTCGGCATTGCCTTTGGTGCGCGGGGCTTACTTAGCAGCCCTCCTTTATCAAGGCCATTCAGCAAGGGCCAAGTCAGCCTCTGCGTATTTTGACTAAATGATTTGTCTGGGATTTCATACAGGTAATATCTAGTTCTTTTGTTTTCCTCTTTATTTTTAGATGGTGCCTCTTGGGATGAGCCAGATAAGCTCAACTCAGCCAAAGCAAACTTGAGGGAGCTCAAAGTTGCCTATATTTGTATGGGAATAACTAGTCTCACAGTGGAAATAAGCATCTTTCACGTCAATATGTTACGAAGCTGTTGCTCTCTATATGGGCACCCAGTTAGCCTAAAACCAGCTGGTTTCTGGAAGGGTTTGTGTTTAGTGTTTTGAAAGGCTGCAGCTTGAGTGCATCCAAAACTAGGTGAAGAAGATAGGGTTGGAACAGCTAAATTAATCTTAACATAGATTTAAGTTTTAGAGCAGTAGTTTGCAACGTCCCCTGGATTCGGACCTTACACTACCTTGTGGTGGCAAATGTATTCTCTTTGGCTTGGCAGACTGCATATGAATTGGTATTGTACTGGTTTGGACGATGTGCTACAATAGTTCGGAATTGGTTCATAAATTCCTGTGCTTCTCCCTTTAAAATCTAAACCTCTTCTCTTTATGCTCCTCCTAAATCAGGATTTGGTGTCTACACAGGCAGAAAACGCAATTCACTGACTCCTCGATCGAGTCTATTTCCTTGTCCGGGTTGCCAGCGGGATATTGATCTCGGAGAACGTGGCATCAATGGCTTATTTCGCAATTTTACTCTGGAAACCATTGTGGAAAGGTACAGACAGGCAGCCAGGGCAGCCATTGCTATTATGTGCGATTTCTGCAAACCTCCACCTCAAGAGTCCACAAAGAGCTGCATGGACTGCAGTGCAAGCTATTGCAATGAGTGTTTCAAAATACACCATCCTTGGGGAACTGTGAAAGCCCAGCATGAATATGTAGGACCAACCACCAACTTCAGACCCAAGGTAAGGATACCGTATCTTACAGAATTTGGGTTGTGCCATTCACATAAAGCTTCAGACATACCTGTGCAACGGCAGTCGCTTTTTAGGACCGTTATTGCTTTACTGATTATTGCTGTTATTTATTGAGCGAACCCTAAGCTTTTGTTCTTGTTGATGATGAAGTGGTTGTTGTTCAAGAGGACACTGAGAACATATTTGAAGGGGACTCTAAAAATAAGGATTTCTTTACTTTGGGGAATGGATTGTGTTATTTGTGATTTGGGTCTTTTTTCTTTTTTTTTTTGGAACACTTAATGATCTTGAACATCTAGAATGACAGTGCTTTTCTCTGAAAGTCGGGTTAAGGAGAATGCCTGTGTGCCGAAACTTAAAAAACCCCAAAACAAGTGGCCTCCCCCCTGCCCCCTTAAGGCAGGTTGCCTTTGGATGTTTTGTGTCTGAACTTGATCCATCACAAAGCATCTTCTTTCTCTTCTTCCTTGCGTCTAGCAATAGCAAAAGGTGGAGTTCAGGTCTCTGTTGTTACTACACCCTGTTATTTTTTTAGCTAGAGCAGAAGAGAAAAATGTAATGGCAAGTTTCCTACTTTACATACTGCTGCTGCTGCTGCACTTAGACAATACAGAGTGATTGCAAGTTCCGTTACCTTGTTTCTCCTGCTAAGTGTGGTGCAGAACATGGCAGTGTCTGTGGCCAGTGACCTTGCTGGAGGTCCCACAAATATTGGAAATGCTGGTGTTCAAAGAGTCCTGATTAATTTTGATTAAATTAAGTAGATCTGATTTAATGGGCAATGCGTAAGAAACTCTTGACTGGTGGTGTACCTTCTTTCTGAGGCTGGAGAAATTAGAGCCTCAAAAGTTAGCGAGCTGGCAGATAGTGAACTTCTAGAAGTCCACTTGGTGCCATTTTTCTTGAGTCTAACACATTCATTGTAGTTAAGAACAAGCATGTGCTTGGTGTGCTTTAAAATGCACTAGCACACAGCCGTCTTTGTGAAATGTCCCTTCATTGGATAAATGGGTAAGGTAAAGGTTTGCATGCTGTCTTCCAGCTCTTGATCTAAAATGCTGTACAGCTCCTTAAAACCTTTGCTTCTATGTTATCTAAACCCTCACCGCTGCAAAGCTGCTACGTAAAAACACCAAAGGCATCTTGTGATCCTTGTGTAGTCATAAAGGTACCATGTTGTTATACTACATGCAGACTGAATTTGGGTTTAAAAGTCAGGAGTTGAATTCTGTTGAAGCAGAGCAAAAGGGGGAGAAGTGGTTAAACTGAACTTTAGTGTGCTCTTGTAGAGACTTTTTTGAGGACTGTTTGAGCTTAATATAAAGAAAGAAAAGTGCGTGTTTTTCATTGCACCGCATTGTTAAGACCTGAGCTGAATGCATGGAGTATTTGCTGGTCACCTGAACAATGTTCCCAGTCATCACTTTAATTTACAACCAGACTGGAAAGCACTTTGTAACGTGTGTGGTGGGGATAGGAAAAGCGCATACTGGGCTGATTGTTCTTGAATTTTGAGAGAACTAGACAAGGTAATCTGCTAACCTCTTCTGTCTCCAGCTTGCAGGCTGTCATTCTGGTTTATACGAGGTTTCTGTTAGGTGTGACTATGCACTGCTGTGGAAAAATTCCTTCTACAGGCTAAGAGCATGACCGCAGTGTTTGGAGATGTCTGCCTGCACAGCCCTGTGTGTGTATGTTTTGCAATGCTGTTTAAGCTGTTGCTGGAATTAGCGTTCAGCATGAACAACTCGTAACTGGAGTCAGACAGAAAAATTGAAACACTGGAGCCTTTTGTCTTTAAAATGACTGTGACTGGTGGTGGTGGCTGCATTTTGTTTGTTGCTCCAAGAGCAACAGCTGTGTGGCTGATCAGAGTCCAGCTTAAACTTAAATCATTACCATATTATGGCAACTCTTGCTTTAAGAAACACTTCATAGCTGTTTCAAGAGATGCTGGCATGGACGCGGTTAAATTTGACAGGGTGGGTGTGTTGTATGTTGCATTTACAGGTCTGAACAGGAGTGTAGGGAGTTTGAGGCATGCAAACAACTTCAGGGATTAGCCACAGGGTTGATTGCAAGATAGAGGCTACATGATGTGTACACAGACATTGCCACAGGTTTACTGACTGTAAACCTTGTGAAACAGTGTGCTCATCTGCTGGCTGTCACTGGCATGGCCACATATAAAAGGTGGAAGATAAACTGAATATAAAAAATTCACTAATGAAATCAGACACTGCTGTGGGATGATTGAGTGGTTTGATGGCTTGTTGAGCACCTCAGTTTTTGGAAGTACCCCTGCATTCGCTCTGCTCTTTTTTTTCAGATTTTGATGTGTCCAGAACATGAAATGGAGAGGGTAAACATGTACTGTGAACTCTGCAGAAGGCCTGTTTGTCATCTTTGTAAACTGGGTGGATGTCATGCAAACCATAGAGTAACAACCATGAGCACTGCCTACAAAACCCTTAAGGTAAAAGTAAATACTGTTGGACCTGGCCTTAAGAAGGGGAAGAGTACTGAGCTTCTGGTGTAAGGGCAAACTCCTTCTGGCAGGAAGCCAGGACATGTGTTTAGAGGACACTGAACCAGTCATGAGGCATGCTGTTGGGCAGCACCTGTTAATGTATATATTAGTGTGACATAGTGCACCTCTGAGAAACTGAACTGTATTTTCTATGAGGCTTGAAACATAACCCCTTAAAAGTGCTTTCACCTCATTTTAGCCGACTGTACAGCAGTACTGAGCAATGTCGAAGGTTTAAGCACTTACTACTTTACAGTCTAGCATTTTGAAGGTAAATGTCCTTGTGGCTTGGGTTAGCTGACAACTTTAGAAGCCCTCCTGAAAAATTTGCATCTGAAGTTATCTGTTGGGACCTTGTATAATTCTGAAGTTGCATAGCTGTTCGTTCCCTAAGCACAGTACAACAGGGAAGACTTGCAGACATTGCTTTGTTATTAATGATTTGCTGCTACCTCCGCTTCTTTCTTTTCTTCCTCTCTTGCTCACAGGGGAAAAAAAAAAGGAAAGACCAAACCAGCCAGCCTTGTGCTCTTTGGCCTCCTTGACTGTTTGCAAGGCTTTTCCTGTACAACTGTTACCTCTTGCAACTAAGGAAGTGCAGAGACACTCCCAAGTTCATGCTTTGAAACACTAATTTTTCTAGCAAATCTGACTACAAATGAGTTAATAACTAACAAGGCTTTTCTGTAAGTTTTAGTAGTGTCCTGAAGCCTCGTGTTCCTAGCCTAAGAGAAGGTGACTCCTGTGGCTGGGGAAGAATGAGCCAGCTGAGGCTGTTGCCTCTTGTCCTTAGAGGCTGTGCCCTCAGTCTTGCTCACAGCAGTGGCCTGATACCCCTGTGCAGTCATCAGAGGTCACCGAGCAATTCTCCGCAGGGTTGCTGCTCGTGACTGGTGGCAGGCTGCTGTCCTTTTAACTAGATAAACCGAGCACAAGTGGGATGTTCTGCCTGCGCCGGTGGTCAGTTTGGGTGGGATACCCTTATTCTGCCAGTTTGCTGGGTTTTTTTTAACAGGAGAAGCTTTCAAAAGATATCGAGTACCTCATCAGTAAGGAGAGCCAGGTGAAAGCTCACATCACACAGCTGGATCTGCTGCTGAAAGAAACAGAGGTAAGAGTGGCTTGTGGGTTGTCTGGGGATGGCCCTTGCAGGGACACAGCAGGGACTTGAACTGTCTTTAGTGAAGTGTTTCAAATCCTTTGGGGTTTTTCAGTTAGCCAGTAAAACAATTTCTGAACAGTTTGTGTTAGTCCTGAATCACACACGGTAAGACCTAGTCCTGACAGCATGGGAAATTTGGGCAACATACAGATACAGAGGGAAGTTAAGTTTCGGGTGCTGCTGTAAGTTTAATTGAAATAAAGCTTATTCGATACCTTAACCAAAGAGAGGTGGGTTAGACTTACAGCTCTGGTGTATTAATGGTGCTGCACAATTTACACCGTCTGTTTGCCTTGAGGATGTTGCAGGAAAGTCAGAATTAAGGGCAAAAATCTCCCTGCAGAGGAGCCAGAGCTGGGAGCTCACATACAAGCTGAAAAACGCAGTGGCAGAAATTGCAGGAGTTCTGGCACTTGCCTTTATCTTGACAGAGATTGTCTTCGTACTTTGTAGTTCCTTTTATCCAGGGCACTGGGCAGAGGTGGCACTACAGTTCTGAGGGCACATGTGAGAAACTGGGCTGGACACCCAGTTGAGGGTGATTGGGGAAGGTGGAAGAGCACCCAGCTCTTGGGCATGGAGATTTCAGAGACTGACCTGCTTTTACAGTGCTTTTCGATGAGCTGTTCAGACAAACGCTGTGCATAACTCAAGACGTAATCAGAGGAATACTTTCCTGGTCTTCCTTCTCTGTGTTAAGATAGTAAATGCTCACTAGCTTGGGTGCAGTGCTGATTCCATTTTCAGTGCTGAGGAGCATAACAAAGCTCATTAGTCTTGTCTGTCAAATGGGTGACTAGATTGCTATGATACCTTGAGCAACCTTAGGTGTGTTCCTGTACACAGTCACAGTGCTGTGGACTCTGTCTAAAATGTCTTTTGTTCCCTCCTAGTGCAACAGTGAGAGAGCTAAAGAAGAAGCATCTCAGAGTTTTGAGAAATTATCTCATGTCCTGGAAGAGAAGAAATCTGCAGCTCTTAAGGCAATTGAAGCCTCTAAGAATTTAAGGCTGGAAAAATTGCAGGCGCAAGCAGAAGAATATCAAGGGCTCCTGGAAAATAACGGCCTTGTAGGATATGCTCAAGAAGTGCTTAAAGAAACTGATCCATCTTTCTTTGTTCAAACAGCAAAACAACTTCATGTCAGGTATCTTAATTATCTTCTGTTTGAGGTACAGGCACTGTTCCAGGATGTCGGGTCAGTCATGCTCTTTTGACGCCTGCTAGCAAAGTATTGAATGCAATACCTTGTATTGCAGATGCTCAGGAGATGGTCCTGGTACCATGCAGTAGAAATTACTACGTGACAGAGTGCGTTAAGGAACAGCACACAGGAGGGGCTCTGTCCTGCGACAACGCCTAGCCTTGTTCAGTAGGACTGCAGTGGAAGGGTAGCCCATTCAGCTCACTGACACATTCCTTTGCTCAGAGATTGTATTGGGTATTTGCAAGTTAATCTAACAGGTCTCTTCTGGCTTTAAACTCTTTGATCTTAATGGTTGTTCTCTGTTAGTGCTTCACACCTGTGTTGTTCTTTGAACATAATGCCCCAAATTGTTACAATGCTTTGCCAGCTGAACAATTACCTGTTCCTTATATTTACACTGATCTACAAAAACCCTTTAAATTTTGCATTTGAATTCTGTCTAGAGAGACAGAAATTTCTGGGAGGCATGAGTGAGTACATGAAAACAGAACTTTTTTTAAAGCAAAACCTAGCATTTTTGCCTTAAGGAATGCAGACATGTGAATTCCCTTTTCTCTCTTCTGCCATACTTCTGCTTCTGTGCTTTCAGAATCCAAAAAGCTACTGAATCTCTGAAGAACTTCAGGCCAGCAGCTGAAACTACTTTTGAAGACTTTGTGGTGGACATAGCCAAGCAAGAAGACATCCTTGGTGACTTGGCCTTCCATTCCAATGGTAAATAGCGAGAGCATCAGGTCTTTCTCGAGTTACGGCTTTAAGGGCTTCTCTGGAAAGAGGCAAAGCTTATGCAGGGCTGTAGTTGCAGAACTCAGTGTTGTGGCTTGTGTTGTCCCTTCTGTCTCCGTGATCCACAAGGCATTGCCTGGTACCAAGGCTAACTTCAGCTTTGATAAAGAAGCTAAGATGCCATTGCATTCAGTACCAGTTTACACTGGCTTTCAAAATATCGTAATTAAATAATACTAGGTCTTCCGAGAAGCTTTTTGTTGTATGAGAGAAAAAACTAATTTTTTACATGGTTTTTTTTAGCTGCCAGCAGAAATAAGTAATACAAATTTCAAAGTAAAAACAGAAAACAGGGGATTTATTTAAGTGCATGAACAGAACCATCCTCGTATGCACTCTTCAACTAGGCAGATCAGATTCAACTCGCACACACGCAGTGCTATAGCCACTCAAGAAAGGGCTTGTGTTGTTAACTCTGAAACAACGTATATCTGAATTTGAGATTTTTTTTTTCTCCTGAATCTCTGGCATTCCAGGTCTAGAAACACCAGAAATCGATGAAGAGCAGAGCAGAGTCTACAACAAAGCTCTGATCAGTTGGGAACGCCCTGGGAAGACAGACACAGCTGATACCTATGTTCTTGAGTATCATAAGCTTAACAGAGAAGAGGAGAGTGCGACGTGGCAGGAGATCAAAGTTTGCAGCAAGAGCAAAGTAATATCTGATCTTGATGACAACAGCAGCTATGCCTTTAGAGTTCGAGGATATAAAGGGTCCATCTGTAGCCCTTGGAGCCAAGAAGTTATTTTGCATACGCCTCCAGCTCCAGGTATTGGATTTTCTTACGTCGACCAGGTGCTGAATCCATGTCTGTCCGTGTTAAGAGCTGTAGGTGGTTTCCAGTAGCTCCCAGACTTCTACTATACTGTTACTGGTTGCATAAATGTTGAGAAACACTGTTAACAAACAGGTTAAATGGGTAGCATACTGAGGCTTGCATGACATTCCTGGTAGCCTTTAAAAGTGAGAAATTCTAACACCCGTGTGACTTAAAATGTAGTTTATAAGCACAGAAGGTCAAATACTTAACTAAGAGGAAATTTTTGGGGATACTGTTTTTCAGTTTTCAGTTTTCTTTTTGATGACAAATGTGGGTACAACAGCGAACATCTCCTGCTGAACCCAAGAAGAACCTCTGTGGAAAGCAGGGCTGGATTTCCTCTACTGCTGGGATCTGAGCACATGCAGGTTGGATGCTACACAACCCTGGATTACATCATTGGTGACACTGGGATTGCCAAAGGGAAGCACTTCTGGGCTTTTCATGTGGAAGCCTATTCCTACCTGGTGAAAGTGGGAGTTGTTTCTAGCAGCAAGATACAGAAATTGTTCCATAATACCCATGATGTGACCAGCCCAAGGTAAATTCCAGACTCTTGCTTAATACATGTTTTATGTAAGGAGATGGCTTTTTAAAAAATAAAGTAAGGGTGAGTCTGGTCTCAATTAGTACAGAAGGAGAAGCTAACCAGTGGAAAGTGGCTTGAAGGATATGGTGTAAGCAGGTTGTCCTGTTTATCCCCTACTACTAGTAGAAAGAAATTCTAATTATCCAGAGTCCTATTTTCTTTCTTTTTGGGAAAGAAATCTTTGGGAAAGAAATGTCAAGATACATCTATAGGGATGTAAAGCCAGAACGTAAAAAAAAGCTGTCAGTTGCGAGATCGAAGCAATGCTTATTTGTCAATAGTAAGACTCTGCCTTAATTCCCATAGCATACTGGGTTTGGCAGCCATTCAGAGGTACAATGTTCACTGTGCATATCTGTGTAACTTTGCTGTAGCTTGCATCATGGTGGATTCCAAGTCACTGGCTTATCCCAGGCTATAAGCTTGCTTACAGTGCTGGAGTGCTACTGAGCACAAGCCAGAGTACAGTGGACAAACCAGCAAAATGATCTCCAGCTCTCAATTACAGTTGTAGTAAGCCTGGATGTGTGCAGGAACTGCAGGCTGGGAGGCTATCTCCTGGGAACTCTTAACTTTTTCAGGAATCTAACAAATGTATTGGCTTCCTCCTGTATAACATAGTGAAAGTGTAAAAATGCAAATGTCTTGAGCTGCTTAAAGTCAGATGGAGCCTTTTTGCAAAGTGAGAAATTAGATCCTGATTTCCTGATTTCTTTTTCCTTATCCACACGAATATCTGGAAAACTTTAGCTGACACACATCCAACTTGCCCCCATACACCCCAAACCTGCACACCTAGCTAGGGATTGTCTGCACAGAAGAATGCGTGCTCCTCAGCTCTGTCTTCATCTGGGGACAGGAGTAGGGGGAAAAGCATGTAAACTGAACAAACCTAGCTACAAACTTTCCCCAGTAACCAGCTGGGGAACAGGGGTTCACGGAAGCCTCCAGGCAGAGCACTTTTAAAACCCCAACAAACAAACAAACAAACAAACCCCCAACCAAAACCTGAAACCACTGCTTTTTGTATTTTGAGATTTGAAGACAATGTAATACAGCAGCGTCATGGAAAACTCATAGGGCAACAGTAATGTGAAATGTATTTACTGGTGCTGTTTGAGATTACGTAAATAAAGTTAAACGTATGTTGTCTGTAATGATTAGTCATATTTGCTAAATTACTTCTCAAGTTAACTAATTTACCTGTAGGTTCATTAATGATTGCCTAGCATGAGTACATTTAGATACATCCACTCCTTAGTAAAGCCTTCTGTGGCCTCGTCCTCAGTAGTAGTGTTTAGCTGTTATTAATTGTTTGAGGTGGCCCAAGTAACTGTTCTCCACCTACTAAATTCATCTTCCCTCCTGGCTTAGCTATATTTTTACCCCACAAGTTTTTGTGGTTGATAGCGTGGTGTTACCTCTCATACAAAAATGTTTTCTCCAGTTCACATCACTGATCCCGCTTCAGAATATGACAAAAGCAAATGGTTGTTTTTCTGTTCTAGATACGAGCAAGACAGTGGCCATGACAGTGGGACTGAAGATGCCTTCTTTGACTCATCGCAGCCTGTCACACTAGTCACTTTAGGCATGAAGAAGTTCTTTATCCCCATGACACCTGCTTCCCCCAAGGATCCAGCAAGCAGAATCCTCCCCCTGCCGTCGTGCTTGGGCATCTGCCTTGACTGTGACAAAGGCAAGGTGGGGTTTTACGACGCAGGTAGTATGAAATGCCTTTATGAATCCAAGGTGGACTGCTCTGGCATGATGTACCCAGCATTTGCCTTAATGGGTGGCGCAGCGGTTCATCTTGAGGAAGCTGTCACAGCAAGGTATGGGGAGTACCACGATGACATCTAGTGCAGTAATCCCTTCCCATTGCTGTTCTGAGATGGAAGATGAAAGCAGAAGAATTCTACCTTGGTTTTCAGTCCTGATTAATTACATTCTACCTACATGTTGCTCACAAGCCTCTGGGCCATGCTTTTTTTAAACAAACAGTCCAGACACTTCCCACACCAGTGGGAAATGTTCTTCCAGGAACTCTCCTGCCTTTCTTGTGATCTGTGCAATGCTGTTATCTGCAGACTTTCTTCCCGGGGGGAAGCAGGGAAGGAGTTTGACTAGCAACCAAAATTACTCTTCGGGGGTAGAAATCTGCCTTTTATGTAACTTAAACCTACGTAGTCAGTTTTCCATTGAATGAAGTCAAAGCTGACAGCACGTGATTGCTGTTCTCCTTTTAAGAAATCTGCCTGAATACCTCTGAAGGGTCAAATGTTTTCCAGTTAGCCCCTGAGCACCGGAGGCTGGGCCTTTCAGATCGAAATAACATTTGCAAAAATACAGTATAAAGCAGGGAGAAATCAGAACTGCAGCTGAACGTTTAGGTTCTCGGCACATTGCTGGTTCATGTCCAATTTTTCATCCACCAGGATCCGCAAGCCCTTCTCTGCAGGGCTGCTCTCCATCCCCTAGCCTGTACTGACACTGGAGACTGCCCAGACCCAAGTGCAGGACCTTGCATGTGGCCTCAGTGAACCTCATGAGGTTCACATGGGTCCATTCCTCAAACCTGTCAGGGTCCCTCTGGATGGCAACCCCTCCCTCTAGCAAGTGAACTGCTCAGTTTGGTGTCATCTGCAAACTTGTTGAGGGTGTACTCGATCCCACTGTGTTGTTAATGAAGATACTAAATAATACTGGTGCCAGTACAGACCCCTGAGGGACACCACTCATTACTGGTTTCCACTTGGACATTGAGCTGTTGACTGTAACTCTTTGGACGTGGCCATCCAGCCAGTTCCTTTTCCATTGAACAGTCCATCCATCAAACCCATTTCCCTCAAATTTAGAGGTAAGAATGTTGTGGGGGATCTTATCAAAGGCCTTACAGAAGTCCAGTTATATGACATCTGTAGCTCTTCCCTTGCCCGTTGATGCAGTCACTCCATCACAGAAGGCCACTAACTGAGACAGGCACAATTTGCCCTTTGTGAACTCATGCTGGCTGTCTCTAATCACCTCCCTGTCTTCCATATGTTTCAGTGTATCTTCCAGGAGGATCTGTTACGTGATCTTACTGGGCACGGAGGTGGACTGCATCTGTTTATAGAAATCTACATAAAAAACCACTTGGGTACTTGCACTGTTAACTTGTGTTGTGGAAAAATAAGGATCTAAAGTGAAGGATGTTTCTAATACATACTTGGTGCTTTCTAATTTGGGGATATGCTTTCTAATTTGGGGATAGTGTTGCATCTTGATGAAAGTGTGTGAAGTATGCTTACTAAGTACATGTATACAGCTGTGGAGTTATGAAACGGGACCTGAAAATCACAATACACTTTAATGAATGTAGGTCATAATGCAAAACCTTTGTGTGCTTTGCTGTCTGAACTGTCATACTGATCTGACCTGGAGTCCGTCCCTCACAGTGTCCTCTCTCGTAAGCCTCTGTCAGAAGAAATTGGCAGAAATGGTAATTGGCAGAAATGTCATCTGCGCCAAGGTGTGCTTGACAGCCCTTTCGGGGCTAGAAAGGCCCAGCAAGGGCAACTTCTTGTCTGGGCCTCACCTGCAAATATTTCTGCCTCAGTAAGGCTGTATGGAAGTATGTTCCACGCCTTAATTGTATGCTTGTGTGAGAAACACTTTGATGTCCCAGGCGGCAGGTGTGAAGGAGTGGATATCTTCTGAAGCTTTATCCTGCAGGAGAAATAGCAAATTGTCCCTCGCTAATTATTCTTTAGGCCATTTCTTTTTGTAATAGATGGTTATCATAGCCGTTCTGTCCCATTATGCCCTCCCCTTCATGTTTCCTCTTGCTGAGGGAAGCCATTCTGTACTGGTGAGCATCCTGCTGCCCTCCTTTCTCCTCTTGCCTTCTGACACTCTGTTGCTGTGAAGGATGACAAAATTCTGGGTTTTCCTTTTTTCCATAGTTCTAAAACCATATTTGCCTTTTTGGTTGATACCAAATGTTAAGGTGACATTACAAAGTTTCTTCTGCAGTGTTTTCCACGCAGTCCTGATGGTGAGTTGTAAACAAGTTGTGCACATACAGGGTTTCTCCACCTTGTGTGTTATTTTGCATTTGTTAATGTTGAATGTCATCTGCTTGTTTACTTAGTCACTTAGTCCTGAGGGCCTCCTGCAGCTCTTCAGTCACTGCTAGAGCTGAATGTTCCTGAGTAGCTTCATAGGTAACACAAACGTGATCATTTTTTTGCTTGCTTTTCCAGATCGTGGGGCAACTTAAGTTGTAGGGGGACGCAGCAAATCTCTTTCTGCTGTTAAAATTTATTGTTCCTTCCACTTTTTTTCCCCTGAGTCATTCACTAAATCATGATTAGCTAGTGAAGCACTGGAAACTTTTACATGTTAGTACACTCTGTTGAGTAGATGACTCATGTTCTTGTGTGTGTGAGCCCTGTAGTAGGATAAACCCAGGAGACAGGATTTTCTCTTCAGTAGCTGTGATTTCTCCCATTGTATAATCACCATTTGTCCGTTCATCTACCAAACCTGGTAATGGCTCAAAGCTATAGATTACAGGGTTGAACTTTCTGGTTTTTGTTTTTGCTAGACCAAATCTCCTTCCACAGACAAATGTACCATTTTTGATTCCTCTGTTTCAGAAATGGGTCTAAGTTAGAGGTTTTTGTCATGGTTAGCACTCCACAGTTCCACGTTTGGATTCTTTATAAGCATCTGGACCAATATCACCAGGCTTTGGCCTTTCATTACTTCATGGAAATATTAATAAACTGAATACTCTATCTTAGAATGAAGACAGTCTCTCAGACTCATTTATTTTTTAAAAAAGATTAAATTTTACTGATTTGAGAACATAGAAGTGAGAAATTAAAGATTTAGGGTTTTTTTTCTACTATAGCTTTACCTTACATTCGTTTGAGATGTGCTCTGCTATGCAATTACTTATTCTACTGGACAGAGACTGACACTACCTTAAACATTTATCCAATCTACCTTTTGATATGTCTGTTTGTATTTCTCTCATTCCGAGTTTAAATGATTTGGCTTTTGGTGTTACTTGAATATTTAGGATGGATTCATTACAGTACTCTGTGGTGCTTACTCCAGCTTATTAAATAACACAGTCAGAGGCACTGAAAACACCGTCAGATTTTTTCCACTGCAATGGAACTGCCACCTTTCAGAAGTACAGTTTAGCAGTACTTGCCTGTCCAGATACTTATTTTTCCAGAATAAGTTTCTTCCTATGAAACAGCACTTTACAATGTAGGCTAAGCTAAGAATGGTGTGGTATTGTGTGGATCTTTGTGCAATATAGCTGTTTGGTGAGTACTGTGTGATTTGCAAAGCTCCATGCAAGTGTGAATCATGTAGACACTTTCAAGATATCTAAAGCTTTAACAAAAAGGCCTTGTTTGAAAATATTCTGAAATGTAAATGTGATGTCTTTTTTCTTTTTTAATAAAAGCTGAAAATACAGTAGCTTGGTCATTCACATTATTACATCCCAGCTCTGAACTACCCCGGTTGAAATAAGATTTCTTAGAATAAATGACACCAGGTGACTTGCAGGGAGAAAGCACTGCTTTTGGTTCTCAAGTCTGCTCATGTACCCGTACCTCTCATTTTAGGAGGACTAAAGAGGCTAGTTTGGACCAACTGCCACATAACTTTTACTTATGATGCTGATGTTAGCAGCTTGGCTGCCTGAGGCTCCCTCTCTAGGCCGGGGAGGAAAATGTGTGTCCAGAAGGAACTTGGCTGTTGGGGATTTTCAAGGGAACCTACTCATTCCTTAATGGAGGAAGCAGATGGTGCTTAGCTCTCCAACCAGAGCAGCCCAGCTGAGAGAGCTAAGGTCAGTTGGATGGACGTACCTTGCTCTGCAATTCTGAAAATGGGTGCCACTGCTTAAATCTGCATCTGTTTGAAAATTCAGTGTTTACGTTTGTTGACACCGCTCCTTCCAGGATGTTTTAAGTTCCAGCTTCTGATGGTTGCTGCCTTCAGGCCTGCTGTGTGTGCACCTGTGAGTGCTGGAGGCTGTATTCACAGTGGTGTCCTGTGAGCTGTGCTAGTGTGGTTAAATCGGCCACAGAGTCAATATATGTATCTGTTTACTTTGGGCGAGAAGGGCTGATGCTCCTGGGAAAGCAGCAGTGTGGAAACCAAGTGCAGTATTCTGCTGAATTCTCTCAACTTTCTGATTTGACTGCCGTCCTCAAGTATGTTGTTCAAAGGTACAAATGCCAGGTTTGTTTACTGCTTGAATCCGAGTAAAACTGACACTGTAGAGATAGAAGGGTGGCTGAGGAAGCACTTGAAAAGGACTCGGGCCAAAGAATATTCTTGGCGCCGCATCAGCACATGAATGCAGAGCTGACTGGCACTTCCTGAGGTGCTTGCCATCAGGGAAAGACTGAGATGGTTCGTGGTCTTTGGCTCAGCTCCTATCCAGTAACAACTTTCTGAAAGCTTATTTTGAGGTTCAGAAAAACAAACCGTGCGTCTGTGTGAGAGAGAACTTCAGTTTGTGCTGGAGTCTCAAATTAGAAAGAAGCGGCTTTGACTTGGCCTGAAGGATATTTCTAGCTCCTTGGCAACATAATAAGGCTTTTTGTGTCTTTATTGCCCAGCTATAAACATTGCACTGGGCAAATCCAACTTAGCATGAAAGGATCCATTTGTTTTAGCTAGCCTGCCTGGTTTGACAGTCTTAGTCCTTGTTCTTAACCCTTTTATTCCTCCTGCCTTCTGTCTCCCATAAGACATATGTAAGGGAGAAATGGGAGGCTCAAACACTATCAGAAAGTGTTTCTCTCAAAAATTTAACTTTTCCTGCCTGTTTATTAAATTCTGCTGCTCTTTTGCTCCATCACGCCCATATCAGCTCTGCTTTGGTGCAGTTACTGGATTTCCTGCTCCTTTCTCAGACCTGGAAACAACTACAGCAGCAGTATCCTCTGTTCCTCCATGCACTGTAACTGGGAGATACAGAATCAGAGAATCATTTAGGTTGGAAAAGACCTTCAAGATCATAGAGTCCAACCATCAACCATGTCCACTAAACCATGTCCTGAAGTACCCTGTCCACTTGCTTTTTGAATATCTCCAGGGATGGTGACTCAACCACGTCCCTGGGCAACCCATTCCAATGTTTGACAACCCTCTCAGTAAAAAAAAAATTTCCTAATATCCAACCTAAATCTCCCATGCTGCAACTTGAGGCCATTTCCTCTCGTCCTATCTCCAGCCACCTGACAGAAGAGACCAGCACCCACCTCACTACAACCCCCTTTGAGGTAGTTGTAGAGAGCGATAAGGTGTCCCCTCAGCCTCCACTTTTCTCCAAACTAAACAGCCCCAGTTCCCTCAGCCGCTCCTCATAAGACTTGTGCTCCAGGCCCCACACCAACTTGGTTGCCCTTCTCTGAACACGCTCCAGCACCTCAGTGTCTTTCCTGTAGTGAGGGGCCCAAAACTGAACACAGCACTCGAGGTGCGGCCTCACCAGTGCCAAGTACAGGGGGGTGATCACTGCCCTGCTCCTGCTGGCCACACTATTTCTGATGCAGGCCAGGATGCCGTTGGCCTTCTTGGCCACCTGGGCACACTGCTGGCTCCTATTCAGCCGGCTGTCAGCCATCAACCCCAGGTCCTTTTCTGCCGGGCAGCTTTCCAGCCACTCTTCCCCAAGCCTGTAGTGCTGCATGGGGTTGCCGTGACCCAAGTGCAGGACCCGGCGCTTGGCCTTGTTGAACTTCATACAATTGGCCTTGGCCCATCGATCCAGCCTGTCCAGATCCCTCTGTAGAGCCTTCCTTCCCTCCAGCAGATCGACCCTGCCTCCCAGCTTGGTGTCAACTGCAAACTTGCTGAGGGTGCACTCAATCCCCTCATCCAATCATCGATAAAGATATTAAACAGAAAGGGGCCGTTCAAATCTCCCGCGGCGCGCCAGCCTCTCTCGCCAGAGCCACCGGCTCTGGCCGGTCCCTCCACTCTTCCCCGGCGCTCCAGGGCCTCGGGAACCTCCCGGTCCGCCTCAGTCCAGCACTTGGCCGCACGCTTACCCTTGCCTCCACTGGCCTCGCTGCTGACCGAATGCTGCTGACGGTTACGCCACGTTCAAATCAAGAAAGATAGACTACCTTGCCTTTGGCTACCTTTCTTCACGAAGTGGGCACTTAAGAAGGTCTTGAATGTCACGTTAGAATGGTTAGTTGCAAAACCACAAGAAAGATGTTTTGTGGCCAAATGTCGTCAGGGTAAAAAAAAAATAAAAATTAATCCCTTCCGTTCTGCTTTTGTGTCTTGGCGTGAGCTACTGTGCTTATAGTCTACGCTGGAATATCGAGATGTTAAATTATGGAACCTGTCTGTAGAATCCGTGAGGCTGCCTGAAATATTCCAGCACTAGCTGCTAGGGGAGAAGGGAAGAAGAGAGTGTCAGTGTTTCCCAAGGCCATTCCTGAAATACATGGCATGCAGTTTAACTGGATGTCTTGCTCTTTGAGGACATGTAAGCTTCCCGATTTTTCACTTTTAAAACTGCAGCGCTTCTGAAGTTCTGATCACTACTGGATATTTTAAGAAACTCAGAGGCTACAGTTCAGCCTCGCCAGAGTCTGGCAGGGCCCAGAGAAGTTGCTGGCCCATAGGGTGCCTTGCGGCAGCTCCCCTGAGACCAGAGAGGAACAGCGTTAGAAACCAGTACGTGGCCTCTTGGCATTTCATCTGGATGCCACATTGAGGAAAGAACTGCACTGGCCTAGGGCGGGGTCAACAGTGAATATAGACCTGGATGTGCCGGGTTGTGGCCACTCAGGTCTTGCAGGCTGATCTCCAGGCTCAGGGATCCCACCTCCTCTCTGGGCAACTGTGGCGGGTTGACCCTGGCTGGGCGCCAGGTGCCCACCAAAGCCGCTCTATCACTCCCCCTCCTCAGCTGGACAGCGGGGAGAAAATACAACAAAAGGCTCGTGGGTCAAGATAAGGACAGTTTAATAAAGTGAAAGCAAAGGTCACGCGCGAAAGCAAAGAAAAACAAATGATGTTATTCTCTACTTCCCACCGGCAGGCGATGTCTAGTCACCTCCTGGGAAGCGGGGCTTCAGCAGGCATAGTGGCTGCTCCGGAAGACAAAATTGCCCCCCCTTCCGTCTCCCTTTACTTAGCCTTTATATCTGAGCTGACGTCATATGGAATGGAATATCTGTCTGGTTAGTTCAGGTCAGCTGTCCTGGCTGTGTCCCCTCCCAAGATCTTGCCCAGCCCCAGCCTGCCATAGAGGGGGCAAAAATGTTGGAGAGGCAGCCTCGATGCTGTGCCAGCACTGCTCAGCAGTAGCCAAAACACTGGTGTGTTATCAACACCTTTCTGGCTACTGATGCAGAGCACAGCGCTACGAGGGCTGCTATGGGGAGAACTAACTCCATCTCAGCCAGACCCAATACAGCAGCCTGCTCCAGGGCTTCATGATCCTCACGGGGATTTTGGTTTTGATTCCGTATCTCCAGCCCGAACCTCTCGAGTTCCAGGAGATGCCAGCGTCTCCCACCCTCCCACCAGGCAGGGCTGGGAAGAGCCTGTCCCCAACCCCTTGACTCCTTCCCCATGGGCACTGGCGTGTGCCGTCTGCCGCCTGGCTCCATGCTGAAGCAGCCCCGGGCCCGCAGACCCTCCTTGCCTGCCCTGAGCCCCTCTGCTTTGTCAGCCTCCCTCCTGCCCAGGACCCCAAAGAGGACGTAGTGGCCGGATGAGGCCGGATGGGTGCTAAGCAGAGGCAGACCACCCTTGTGCCTTCTAGGCTAGGGGAGAAAGACAGGAGAAGACCCACGAGGGCGAGCCAAGTCCTGTCTGTGACCCCCCGTGGGAGGAAGCAGGGGAGCGCGGAGGGCTGGCCAGCAGTGCTGGGGTGTGGGCAGAGCCTGTGGGAACTTTGTCCCGCAGCCTCCCGGGGAGGCACGAGGTGTTATCCGGTGAACCCTCTTGCCGCACGCGCCCGGAGACCTCTGCTCTGGACAGAGTGACCTGACGGGGCCCCGGGAAGACACGGCCGAGGCCTCCGTGACTGGTGTGAAACACCGATGCCGAGCACGAGGCAAGAGTTGGGAGGATGGAGCGGGCAGTGGTGCTGCGGCAAGCCCGGACGCCTGTGCTGGGGCCACAGCGCTGCTGGGGCGAGCGCCGTGGGCGAGGACGGCCCATCGTGATGTCCCCAGGCGATGGACGCTGACGTCCCCGATGGGACAGCGGGTTCCGACGACACCGAGGGACGGGCTGTGATGTCACCTAGCGATGGAATGTGACCAGCCGACCACCCAGCTGGCTTGTGCCCACACTCCAGCCGAGCAGTTCGTGAGGCTCGAGCGTTGAGCGAGGTCTCGGTGCTGGTGTCCTGACTGGGGAGTTGTTCCTGGCAGCTCCCTGTGCCTGACCCCAGAGCCATTGGAGGATTTGCCCCGGCCCCGGCCCTGCCAGCTCCAGGCAGCCGGGGCACCCAGGAGGCACGCTCGCAGCAGCAGAGGTGAGCTGGCTGGGGACACCTCAGCCTGAGGAGCTGGGAGCGTTTTCTTCTTAAGGGACCGGGGCATTTCTTCCACCCCTCCCCGGGCCAGCTAGTGACCCTGCCCTCTCTTCCTTTTCTAGCGCGACACCGGCTGCTGCAACACCAAACGGAGGGATCAGTTCGTCATCCCCAGCTCCCCCCAGCCCACCGCAGCAGGTGGAGAGCATGGCCACGGAGCCGGACACCCGCTGTCCCATCTGCCTGGGCAGCTGGGACGATGCTGCCTACGTGATGCCATGCCTCCACCAGTTTTGTTACCAGTGCATCCTGCGGTGGGCTGAGAGCAAGCCCGAGTGCCCCCTCTGCAAGAGGAGAGTGCAATCCCTCGTGCACTCGGTGCGGGCAGATGACGACTTCGAAGAGGTCGTCATCACACCATCTGGGCTGGCGTCGGCGTCGGTCGGCACCCGCCAGGCAGGAGGAGCACCCAGGCACCCAGCTCCCCGCCGCCCCCCTCGCCCTGTAACACCCCGGGCGCTGGCGGTGGAGTCAGTGCCCAGGGCTCCAGTGGGTGGCCTCCAGCCCGACACCTGGGCGTCCCTTTTCGACGACCACCCAGCTCTGCTCCGACGCTTTCTGCCCTGGCTGCAACAGCAGCTGGGGCTGATCTTTGCGGAGGAGCCCTCGACGGCCGTCGTGTTGGAGGACCTCATCCTGTCCGTGCTGGGCCTCTTTGGGCTGGACGAAGAGGTCCTGGTCCGGCTGCTGCAGGCCAGCCTCCAGCATCGCGCGGCGACATTCGTCCAACAGCTTATCGATGTCGCCGTGCAGCGCTGCAGCAGGGACGCCCACCGCCTGCTGGGCCTGGAGGCTGGCCACGCTGCTGAGGAGCGGGAGGGCAGCCCCGCGGCTGCCCGTCGTCCTGCTGCCTCCCAGAGGGGGTCTCCTGCCCCTGGCCCAGCCCCCGCCGGCAGCCCACCTGGAGCCGGCGAAGAGGAGCGCCCCAGCACGTCCACCGCTGCTCTTCGTGGGCGTCCCAGCAGCCCCCGCGACGTCCCCGTTCCCACCCACGGGGAGCAGGAAGAGCCGCGCCAGGATCCGGGGGAGGCTGTGGCGGGTCCCTCCAGTCCCAGCCGCGACAGGGACCGCTCACCTGGGGGGCCACGGCGACCCCCGAAGAGGAGGGCCGGCAGCTCCCGGGACTCTTCCCAGCCCCCCAAGAGGCCACCCCGCTGGCAGAACTAGACCTAGTGCCCGGGAGCTGCCAAAACCAGGGCCGGGCCAGCAGCGGGGGTACGTGCCGGCCCGCAAGTCAACCAGAAAGAAGGCTCTCGGCAGCCTCGACCTGTGAAAGACAATAAATTGCCTTCAGCCTGCCTGAAGTCAGCCTTCAGCAGGTCTAGACTGCTCCCGGGGCAGATGTTTCCAGCCGGGGGCTCTCCAGGACCAGCCCGTGCCCCACCGCTCATCACCCCGGGCTCGTCCTCCTCCTCACCGCACCCTCTGCCCCCACGTCCCGGGGCTCTGCTCTCCCACCAGCCTGTACTGCCGGGCGCAGCCTCGCTACAGCGGCACCCAAATCCCTCCTCCTGCGCAGACTCCCGACTCGGTGCTGCTCTCTGCGTCAGCCTAGGGTCGTACCCTGCCGAGGCAGGAGCCCCGACAAGCTCAGCAAGGGGAAGCGCAAAGTCCTGCCCCTCAGAGGGACACCGCCAGGCACCAGCACGTGCGGCGCGCTGCCCGGCTGGAAAGCAGCTTTGCAGAAAAAGCCCTGGAGGTCCTGGTAGGCACCAAGTTGACCACGAGCCAACGATGTGCCCTGGCCACAAGGAACACGAAGGGAGTCCTGGGCTGCGTTAGGAGGCGTTTTGCCAACGGGTCGAGGAAGGTGGTCTTTCCTCTCTACCTGGCCCTGCTGATGCCACACCAGGAGCGCTGCGTCCACTGCTGGGCTCCCTAGTGCAAGAGAGAGGTGCATGTGCTGGAGAGAGTCCCGCAAAGGGCCGTGAAGATGATTAAGGCACTGAAGCGTCTCTCCTCTGAGGAAAGGCTGAGCCAGCTAGGACTGTTCAGCCTGGCGAAGAGAAGGCTCGGAGGGGATCTGATCAATGTATAAAAAGGCCTGAAGGGAGGCTGCCAAGAAGGTGGAGCCGGGCTCTCTCTGGTGGTGCCCAGTCACAGGAGCAGGGATGACGAAGAGCAGTCTGGACATGGTCCTGGCTTAGCGGCTCGAGCTGCCTCTGCTGGAGCAGGCGGCCTTGACAAGATGGCATCCGGAGGTCCCTCCCAACCTCAAGCTCTCTGCGGTGCCGTGGGAGTATTTGAGTTGTGTAAAGAATCTATTCTAATAACTTCATTTTGCTTATACAAAGTAAACAAAGAGGGAAACTAGTACAGTTCTGCGCTGCTTATACTTAGCAGCCATCCTCAGGACACAAAGCAGGAGGTATGACACAGGTGCAGTTTCTGCTACTAAGTAAATGGACTGAAATCTAGCACTGTCTGCTAGGACAGACCCATAACCATTATGCTCTAGGAGGAATAATTTCTCTCTCTTCTGCTGATCTTGGGATTTTTATTTCAGCTGAAACTGTTCAGTCTTCTTGACCTCCCTTTGTGACTACCTCCCAGTGTTGTCCTTGCCTTCAAGGATAAAAAACCCCCACCTTTAAAGTAAGTTATTCACAAGGGGACAACACCGCCAACAACAAAATCACACATCTCTGCTTGCATTCTTAGGTAGAACAACATGTCATGGCCAGTTCTGTGAGCTGATAAGAATGCTTTCGATATAGATGATGTTTATTTTCCTGGTATATTTTATTGAGAAGCTACTTCTGGAAAAAAAGTTTCTCATATGCTTCCTCCCATCCAAAAAGAAATTGTACTCAGTGGTTCTGTTAGGGAGGCAAAGGCCAGGATTCAAAATAAATGGTACGGTTATGGCTGCATACATCACTTAAGTCTAATCCCTCTGTATTTCTGCTGAGACATGTTAAATTACATCAGATAGTGATGTCCTGCTTTTTCTGTACTCTAGGCGGACCGTGGGTCTTAGAACACGACGGTGGTTTTTGCCAACTGGCACGATACTGTCATAGGTACCTGGAGCACTCTCTCTCAGGCAATTTGTAAACTGTCTCATTCTAGGAGGTTGGACCATGTGGATAGGCCCTGTGGTCTATTCTAAATGTCCCAGGCTACGCCTGGTGTGGATTCTGGCTGGTGTTTATTTCTCAGCATTCATGTGTTATATATTCCAATCACAAGTGTGAACCCTGTGCAAGAAGCATTTGACCTAGATTCATGCTCAGAGGGTCCATACTCTAACAACATTAGTTAGCATTCTGCTCTCAGTTTGTCAGACCTAATTTGCAATGTGACTTTCAGGAATAGGTGACTACCCATTTTTGTGTGGATTCCTTTTGATAACGGTCCGGCATGCATGCCATTGAACACATACTAAGAGGTACATGTAAATATAGGCGCATGAAAATATACCATATAATACATGCATTTTTTTAGCACCAAGGTTATGCACCTCTATGTTAATTGGGATGCCTCCAGAACTCCATAAATCCCCAAACTCTGTAAACATTTTCACTTTAAATAGTGCAGCATTTTTCTCAACTGGAGCTATTAAAAAGATAAAGATAAAAGAAAGACATACGGAATATGGAACTTCTCTTGCTCGTCCTTTCCACAGGCTCTGCAACTTTAAAAAGGGAGAAGTACCATCCAGAATCTGGAAAGAGATACCACAGAAATGCCTTACTTCACGCACTTCTAAGACATTTCCTGCGTGATTTTTCTTTTCCTGTCAGAATCAGAATGACTCCCAGGAGACCCTTCCCTGCTACAGATCGGCACTGTGATCAACTGCTTCCTGCAGTCATCTTACGTCTCTGCATCAGTGTTCACATCAGCTTTGATCTCATGCATACAGATCCGTTGTGGGCATGCGTGTTTCCCGTTCATACCTGCAAACTACACTGACAAAACTTAAAAGCTTAGCAAAAGTATCCATCCAAGCGAATACGCTGCTTGCAGGGACAAGTAAATTCCTGCTATGTAGTCTGATATAAAAACAGCAATGACAATGACAAACAACATGAAAGAAGTCCCTGCAAACACCCCAAGGGATGCTTTCAGAAACTGTGTCTTTTTCCCTGCAACCAGACCTAGGTATGTCACTAATCGACCCTTTGAACCAGCGTGGCTCCAAACAGACACAGGGCTGTGCACGTACTTCCAGAGATCTGTGCCCGCAACGTACATGCATTACGTCGGGATCCAGGGTCACACGCCATTTTCCCACTCGGACTAATTCTAACCGTAAGCATATTGGAAGGGACTGTTCCGGGTTTATTACAATATTTTGCATTCCTCCATATCTACCTTTGCTGAAGTGAAGCTCCTTGACTTGCAAAAACCCAGTAGATCATCAGCCATCAGGTGAGACGCTTCACAGCCCTAAAAATGGAAGGTTTATAACTGAGATATATTTCTACGCAATTGCATGAAGTTAAGCCGCTTGAGGCAATTTTAACTGCATGTAGCAAGTGCTCTTGTAAAATTCCCCCAGGATGTAGCAAAAATCCTCCAGGATATTATCTTTCTGAACTGGAGGAAGTGTGGTTGAAGTTACCGTTTTTAATTAGGTTAAGGAGAAATGTGTTCATTGCAGGTAAACCTGCTTGGAAGCTAAGCAGTGGGCAGAGCTGAAAAGCAAACCCTCATCAGAGGATGTTCTGAGGGCCCCACAGGCTGTACCCCTCCCTCGTAAGAGTACTCCAGGTTGGGAAACTCTTTGTCAAAATCAGGGAAGTACCGCCCTCTTCTGATCAAATTTCACCTAGAGGTAGCTGCACTTGCAATGAAAGAGAAGAGATCTGAAGAAAGAATAAACGGACCAAAGATGTGGCTTGGCAGCTGGATGAACCTTCTGCAGCGGTTGTTCAGTGGGGAACCTCCGTAATTTCTGAGTGGCAGATACAGTGACCCGCATCAAAGCAAGAGATACACGCTGCCTGAATACAAGCAACTTGCAACGGATCTGTACATTTTTGGGTGACAGTGTTGTGAAAGGAAAGGTGGCATGAAATGCGAACAGCAGGTGGGTGACTTAAAGCAAACAGGAGGTGGTTCTCCTGCCATTAAGCAACGGAACTTCTCGCTGATCGGTTTTGTGCATACTAAGCTTTTCCAATGTTCAAACCCACGGAATCCCAGGCGGCCCAGAAAGCAAAGCACACGGGAGAGCTAGCAAACATAAAGACACGCCCAGGAGGTCTCTGAGCTGCAAACTGCTGGGTGAGGGTGCTGCAAAGCTATCACTGTTTGCGTGCCTTTGTCTTATGGCCTCTCCTAGGTATTCTCTCCTGGCAACTATCCCGGACTCATTTCTACTATCTTCAGCGCTCGTCTTAGTGAAGTATTCCTTCTTCAGTTGCAAGAAGTGACTTGCGCACTAGCTACTAGCTAAGGCATTTTGCAGTCCTACAAGCAGAAGAATGTTCCAGAATAAGATGCAGTCAGACAGGCATTTGTACAGCCTGGACCATTTGTCTGATTAGTTTGAGTGTTCTTATGGTAACTTCCTCCCAGAGAATTTCACACCAGACTGACGTGCACCATTGTTGCAGCTCTAAATCACCACACGCTCGGAGAATCTGATGGATTTTCAGACCTGCCACAGAAGAGGTGGGCATGTCAGGACCTGAACCTTCACTGAGCATCTGCACAGCTAGCAGTCTAGGAAATGGCTTTACCCTTCCACGGGATGAGGCCTAATCCTTCTTGCACATCCTTGCAGGGTGCACTTCTGCTGCACAGATAGATGAAAAGTGCTCCAGTTCATGCTTTCCTTGTTTTGACTCATTGGCAATCCCGTGGAGAGCACTGAGGAAGTCATCCTTATGCTCCCAGCCTGGCAAAACCCACAACTCCGTTCAGTTTTTACACGTGTCAAACAGAACGGCCATCACCACAGAGGGAAACTGCTGCTTTCTCTCCACCATGCTGGACGGACATGGAGGCCACTTCCATTCCGACACACTTTGACAAGTGAAAGAATGCCTTAGGATGTTGTCATTTCTTCAAATGCATCGTGAAATGCTGCTGGTATAGAACATTGTTAAATACAGGCAGGTCATGAACAACACAATCTGGTTTTGTACTGAAATATTTCATTTGTACGTCCTTGATTACTGTTGAATTGCAAAAATACATTTACGTAATAAAATTTTCAATTATACAAATTGTGTCGCATTTTAATTCCTGCCAGATTCAGAGCATTTTTCTGCAGAATGTGTAACGCGAGATGATCTACCATTAATGCACACATCTCTTAATCATATGTTATAAATGTCAGTGTATGCAAAACTCTTCCCACTAAAAAAAGGAGGAAGATTTTTGACAAGTAACACTGTGAGCTCCACGCTACATTCTGTCCCTAGGTACCCTGTTGTGAGTGAGAGCAAAATCCACATCACAGAATTTTTAGGGTAGACTCGGTATGGAAGCTCACTTGCAAAGGAGCCAACCTAAGTGGCGTGCTTTGGTTCACCTACAGTAACTGCTACACTCATTTATTTATATAGAATCAGAGAATCATTTAGGTTGGAAAAGACCTTCAAGATCATCGAGTCCAACCATCAGCCATGCCCACTAAACCATGTCCTGAAGTACCCCGTCCACTCGCTTTTTGAATATCTCCAGGGATGGTGACTCAACCACGTCCCTGGGCAACCCATTACAATGTTTGACAACCCCCTCAGTAAAAAATTTTTTCCTAATATCCAACCTAAATCTCCCTTGCCTCAACTTGAGGCCATTTCCTCTCGTCCTATCTCCAGCCACCTGACAGAAGAGACCAGCACCCACCTCACTACAACGCCCTTTCAGGTAGTTGTAGAGAGCAATAAGGTCTCCCCTCAGCCTCCACTTTTCTCCAAACTAAGCAGCCCCAGTTCCCTCAGCCACTCCTCGTAAGACTTGTGCTCCAGGCCCCACACCAACCTGGTTGCCCTTCTCTGAACACGCTCCAGCACCTCAGTGTCTTTCCTGTAGTGAGGGGCCCAAAACTGAACACAGCACTCGAGGTGCGGCCTCACCAGTGCCAAGTACAGGGGGATGATCACTGCCCTGCTCCTGCTGGCCACACTATTTCTGATGCAGGCCAGGATGCCATTAGCCTTCTTGGCCACCTGGGCACACTGCTGGCTCCTATTCAGCCGGCTGTCAGCCATCAACCCCAGGTCCTTTTCTGCCGGGCAGCTTTCCAGCCACTCTTCCCCAAGCCTGTAGCGCTGCATGGGGTTGCCGTGACCCAAGTGCAGGACCCGGCACTTGGCCTTGTTGAGCTTCATACAACTGGCCTTGGCCCATCGATCCAGCCTGTCCAGATCCCTCTGTAGAGCCTTCCTTCCCTCCAGCAGATTGACCCTGCCTCCCAGCTTGGCGTCGTCTGCAAACTTGCTGAGGGTGCACTCAATCCCCTCATCCAATCATCGATAAAGATATTAAACAGAACGGGGCCCAACACCAAGCCCTGGGGAACACCAATTGTGACCCGCCGCCAACTGGATTTCACCCCATTCACCACAACCCTCTGGGTTTGGCCATCCAGCCAGTGAAGAGCACACTTATCCAGGCCACGACACGCCAGCTTCTCAAGGAGTATGCCATGAGAGACAGTGTCAAAGGCCTTGCTGAAGTCGAGGTAGATAACACCCACAGCCTTTCCCTCATTAACTAGGCGGGTCACCTGGTCATAGAAGGAGATCAGGTTGGTCAAGCAGGACTTGCCTTTCGTAAACCCATGCTGACGGGGCCTGATCCCCTTCTTATCCTGGACTTGCCGTGTGAGTGCTCTCAAGACAAATGGTTCCATAATCTTCCCTGGTACTGAGGTCAGGCTGACAGGCTTGTAGTTCCCCGGATCCTCCCTCCGACCCGTCTTGTAAATGGGTGTCACATTGGCAAGCCTCCAGTCCTCTGGGACCTCCCCCATTGACCAGAAACGCTGATAGATACAGAGAGTGGCTTGGCAAGGACCTCTGCCCGTTCCCTCACTACTCTTGGATGGATCCCATCAGGTCCCATAGATTTCTGAGTGTCCAGATGGCGTAACAGGTCCCTAACTATTTCCTCCTGGATTAAGGTGGGTATGTTATGCTCTTCATCCTTACCTTCCAGCTCAAGGGTTGGAGTACCCTGGGGATAACTGGACTCACTATTAAAGACTGAGGCAAAGAAGGCATTAAGTACCTCGGCCTTTTCCTCATCACTGGTTGCTACGTTCCCTTCTATATCCATTACAGGAAAGATATTCTCCTTGGGATTCTTTTTACTGTTAACATATCTGTAAAAACATTTTTCGTTGTCCCTTACCATACTGGCCAGCTTTAGTTCTAGCTGAGCTTTTGCCTTTCTAATTTTCTCTCTGTATGATCTAACAAGATCCCTGTACTCCCAAGTTGCCCACCCTTTCCTCCAGAGATGATAAACTCTCCTTTTTTTCTTGAGTCCTAGCTCAGGAAAGCTCCCCGTTCAGCCAGGCCGGTTGTTTTCTTCAGCAGTTCAACTTGCGGCACGTGGGAATAGCCTGGTCCTGAGCCATTAAGATTTCCTTCTTAAAGAATGCCCATCCCTCCTGGACCCCTCTGCCCTTCAGGACCGTCTCCCAAGGGACTCTCTCAACCAGTGCCTTGAAGAGGCCAAAGTTAGCCCTCTGGAAGTCCAGAGCGGTGGTTTTGCTAACCACCTTCCTTGCCTCACCAAGAATTGAAAATTCTATCATTTCATGGTCACCAAGCCCAAGATGGCCTCCGACAATCACACCTCCCACCAGTCCTTCCATGTTTGTAAACAACAGATCTAGCAAGGCTCCTCCTCCCCTGGTTGGCTCACCCACCAGCTGTGTCAGGAAGTTATCTTCCACACATTCCAGGAACCTCCTAGATTGTTCACTCACTGCTGTGTTGTATTTCCAGCAGATGTCTGGAAAGTTGAAGTCCCCGACGAGGACAAGGGCACACGATTCTGAGACTACTGCCAGCTGCTTGTAGCATGATTCATCCGTCTCCTCAACCTGGTCGGGCGGTCTGTAACAGACTCCCAGCACAATATCTGCCTTATTGGCTTTCCCTCTCATCCTCACCCATAAGCACTCCACCTTGTCATCAGAATCGTGTAGCTCTGTACAGTCAAAACATTCCCTAACATAGAGAGCCACCCCACCACCTCTTCTACCTTGCCTATCCCTTCTGAAGAGCTTGTAGCCATCCATTGCAGCACTCCAGTCACGGGAGTCGTCCCACCATGTTTCCGTGATGGCGACTAAGTCATATCTATCCTGCTGCACAATGGCTTCCAGTCCTCCTGTTTATCGCCCACGCTGCGTGCGTTGGCATAGATGCATGCGAGCTGGGCTATCGAATCCACCGCCAACATTGGCACGCTGCCCCCAGGCTCATCTCTGGTGCACCTAGCTTTATCCCTTACCCGCTTCAAACCTAGTTTAAAGCCCTTTCTATGAGCCCTGCCATCTCATGAGCAAGGATTCTCTTACTCCTTTGAGACAGCTGGACACCATCTGTCGCTAGCAAGCCCGGCGCTGTGTAAACCTCCCCATGATCAAAAAACCCCAAATTCCACCAATGGCACCAGCCTCTGAGCCACGTATTAACCAGGTGTGTTCTCCTGTTCCTTTCAGCGTATCTCCCTGCCACTGAAGGGATTGAGGAAGACACTGCCTGTGCTCCCGATGCTTCCACTAATCGCCCCAGTGCCCTGAAGTCCCTTTGGATTTCTCTCTGCAGTCTCATCACTGCCAGCCTGCACAACCAGCAATGGGTAATAATCAGAGGTCCGAACCAGACCAGGGAGTTCCCTGGTAATGTCTTTTACCCGGGCCCCAGGGAGGCAGCAGACTTCCCTGTGGGATGGGTCAGGCCTGCATATTGGGCCCTCCGTCCCCCTCAGAAGGGAGTTGCCTACGACAACTACCCTCCCTTTTCTTTTTTCAGAGGTTGTGAGAATGCGCGGGGCTGCCCGACTGGGCCTCGGCACCTCCCTAGATAGGCCTTCACCTACACCCTGGTCTTCACGGGCCTGGTCCGCAAGTTCCAGAGCCCCATACCTGTTGTGCAGGGGGGCAACTGGGAAGGTGAGGGAGACCGGGAGGGGATTCGCCTGCCTCCCCGAGCAGGGGCCTGGATCCATTCCCCTCCAGCTCTCAGGCAGGGGAGCCTCCGCTTCTCGCGGAGCCTCCGTCTGCTGCCTCTGCCTCAGGGATGGTTGGTAGGGTGCGGGCCCACCGATGGCTCTCCCTCTCACGCTCCCGGATACTCCTCAACCTTTCCACTGCCTCCTTCAGCTCTGCCACCCGGCTGAGCAGATCGTTCACCTGGTCACACCTCACACAAGAGGTGTCCCCGCTGACCTCCATCCTTGGTGACAGACTCAGGCACTCCCTGCAGCCAGAGACCTGGACAGCTGCATGTTCGCACGGGAGCTCTGTCCGCGTCGCCGCATTTCTCCTAACAACGGCTTTCCCCCGAGCGGCAACCCTACCTGGGTCTCCCTCCGGGCTGACGCCCACTGCTTGAGTGGCCTTCTCCAGCCAGGAAGAGGAAGAGGAAGAGGAAGAGGAAGAAGGGGCCTGCGCCCTGCCCGCCCAAACTGCCGCGCCAACCGCTGCACTGCGCTCCCGTTCGCCGGCGCTCCTCGGGGCCATTCAAGTCTCCCATGGTTGCCCCTGGCAATGCCCCCGGAGCCCAACTCAATCCCCTCATCCAAATCATCGATAAAGATATTAAACAGAATGGGGCCGTTCAAATCTCCCGCGGCGCGCCAGCCTCTCTCGCCAGAGCCACTGGCTCTGGCTGGTCCCTCCACTCTTCCCCGGCGCTCCAGGGCCTCGGGAACCTCCCGGTCCGCCTCAGTCCAGCACTTGGCCGCGTGCTTACCCTTGCCTCCACTGGCCTTGCTGACTGAATGAATAACCTTAAACCTATCAGATGGAGAGTAAATGCCCTATGTAAATAGCAAACTTTCACCTTGGGAAAAAAAAAGAGAAAAAAATAGTTTCAGAGGAGAGGAAAACTGACCATTTTCTTTGGTGGGGTCTGTGAGTGACCATTCTGCATGGGTGCTTGAGCAGGGCAGAGAGCCAGACAGGCAGAGGAGGTTCCCCCTGGTGCTGCTGAATGGGTAGAGCCTGCAGCACAGCTTGGCATGGTGTCCAGAAATGGCTGTTTCTGAGGTTGGTAACCCACTGTGATCTCGTGGGCTGAAGCAGGGAAGTTCGGTGCATTCCTCCTAGTTTCTTCCTGTGTGGCATAATGTGCAAATGACTTTGTTTCTGCCTGATATTAAGTAAAAAGATTATATTGGGCCTCTGTCTGTGTCAGTTGATTTAAAAAATATCCATCCCCAACAAAAAACTTGTCTGATTATCTATCCATCCTTTCTTAATGTGATGGGTTAACCCTGGCTGAACACCAGGTGCCCACCTAAGCCGTTCTATCACTCCCCCATCCTCAGCTGGATAGGGGAGAGAAAATATAACAAAAGGCTCGCGGGTCGAGATAAGGACAGGAGAGATCATTCACTATTACCGTCACGGGCAAAACAGACTCAATTTGCAAAATTAACTCAATTTATTACAAATCAACCAGAGCAAGGTAATGAGAAGTAAAATAATATCTCAGAACACCTTCCCACCACCCCTCCCTTCTTCCCGGGCACAACTACCCTCCCGGATTTCACCACCAAGCCCCCCCAGCGGCACAGGGGGACAGGGATGGGGTTTATGGTCATCACACGTTATTTTCTGCCGCTTCACCTCCTCAGGACGAGGGCTGATCACACTCTTCCCAACTTTTTTTCCTTCTTAAAAATGTTATCACAGAGGCGTTACCACTATCACTGATTGGCTCGGCCTTGGCCGGCGGCGGGTCCGTCTCAGAGCCGGCTAATATGGGCTCGCTCTTTCTCGAACACAGGGGAAGCTTCCAGCAGTTTCTAACAGAAGCCACCCCTGTAACCCCCCCCCCCCCCGCTACCAAAACCTTGCCAAACAAAACCAATACACTTAAAAAGAGAACTGCGGTGTAACTTTTAGCAGTAGAATTTGTATTAATTTGATTTAAATGACTCATCATACTTAGTTATATAGCATGGCACAAAAACACCCAAATGAAACCAGTGGAATGAAAAAAATTCCTTTAAGAAATAATCTCGTAAATACTTCTTCAAAACCAAGTTAAGCGATGAATGAAGATTAAAAATTAGGAGTTCACTCGAGAAGTCATTTCATAAGAGAACTGCAGGGATCTCAACTAACTACTTGGCTATGGAAAACAAGCAGCACTTCCATTTCATTCATCACTAAACCCTACCTATATATAGACATGTGGGCATATGCATTTCTATTTGTGCGTATGTACGTGTCTCTTTTTTCTGGAAAGTTACTTGACTACTCATGAAATCATTAGGAAGGCCAGAAAACACTGAGACGCATTCAAATAATACTGACTATTGTTCTTAGGACCATCTTAATCAGGATTTTGCATACTGCTGGGCCAAGTGCATCCAGGTATTTAGACTATGAGACGTAACAGAGGATGCTCCTTTCCTATGCACCTGGGGGTGTATGGGGTCAAGGGAGTGTTTACCATGAAGCAGAAGGACCTGGGGTGGTGCTGGTGGTGCATCTCCTGTACACTTGAACACTAAGCCAGAAGAAGACATGAAGGTGTGACATTGTACCCCAGCGGAGCTGATGGGATGGTTTTTCCTCAGCTTTTCCTCACTGAACCTGGAGATACCACAGACACTTGTCACCTCCCTCCCTGCTGTTTCTTGGGACTTAGAAGAAGACTATGGAGTTGGGAGTAATGTTGGGGGACATCTTTCAAGCCCAATTCCTGCATCTCTGCCCTGGCAGAAATACTCCATGGCCACATCCACAGGATGCCCATGCAGGGTCTGGGCTCCCAGAGCCTGTGGGGAAGAAGCTCTCCCCACTGACCGCTGGGGAGCTAACTGGCAAAGGAAGCTGGTTTTGCATAGTCATTTCAGACTTCAGCCAAATTTGTCACTTCTTCCCTTATTTAGAAGATGCTATGTATCAGGCACGCCCTGATACTTCAGGCTATTTATGCATGTGTGGATTCATTCACACTGGTTTTATTAAAGCTTCTTTCTGCCCCACAGGGGAACAGGCAAACTCTTAAACAAAGTAAATCTACCTCAAAATGTTGATTGATATTTTTTAAAAAAATAACAATAGAGTCCATTTTAGAGAACTATTGAGACAGAAAAATAAGGATGAAGAAGATAAGACTAGTAAGACTGGGACTTTTTTATGAGAAAAATGTCATATACAGTACCACGTTTGTACTATTTTAATTTTATTTCAGAGCACTTTGTTTCTTCCAGACATAAAAAATTATGAAAAAAAGCATTTTCAGGACACTAGCTAGGAAAGGATGTAATGGTAAGATTTCTCTCTACAAATCCTGTTTCTTCTCTAAATACATTAATTAATTTCCTAATTCACAGATTATTTTTTTTTTATTTTACGCAGCTTGTATGTTTTCAGGCTCCACAGAAGCAGGCTGGCATTGCTCTAAGCCCCATCCAGTTCCCCATGCACCAGCCAGCACCTGGCAAGTCACAGTACTCAGACTGGTGCATTACTGCTGTAATCCAAGGGCAATAACATACAGCATGCACATTTGTGGTGTAAATGAATTCAGGAGTATTTAAACATGAGTTTATATTCCAGCATACCTTTTTAACTTGCTGTGAGAGCAGCCAGTACAACTGGACACATGGGCTTAGGGGACCTTCCCTCAGGGCCCTGCCATCATTTTTTACTGGGTCCCAGGTGCTGGTTTTGCTTTTCTAGTGTCTCCCCCTTTATTTAGTTTTTCCTTCTCCTCAGGTTCTCCTATCTAGCAAGTTGTTGGATTTCTAGTGTTAATGCAAGCAGAAGGGTTTTTTTTTAGGAAGCAGTGCAAAGAACATGCCCTGGGAGACCACATAATCACTTGTAAAGTTACTATATATGGTGAGGAGAAAATACTAATATTCTGTTGTTTACAGTATTGATATACTGCCTGGTTTAGTATTTTACTATTTAAAGTGATTTTAAAAAGAAAAGACTTAAACCTAGTTTATGAACTTGATATATTTTTTTAACTTTAAAGAAGACCTATCACTACTATTTTTAAGTGTAGTCCACATTGTTTAAGAAATACTAATTTCTTAATTGTGATTTTGTGGTTCTGGTCCAACCATTAACCATGCCCATTTTCTTTTCAAAGAGGAGGCAACAGCAGCCAGCATTAGCACCAACTCTCAGCTCAAGCTCCTGCTGCAGTGTTGTGCCTCCGTTTGACCTACCTGCTGGTCACCTCTGGGGGAGATCTTTCCTCACAGGACATCTAGCTCCAGGTTCATCTCAATAAGGCCAGTTGCATGTATTGGCGAGACTGGAACGCGTAGCAAGGTGGCAAGGAAGAAATGTTGAAATATTTTTAAAAACACATAATCAAAGCACATTGAAAGCAGAAACTAAAATAGTTAGGAGAGGTGGGCTATGTGGTTTCACAGCAGCCACTGGCAGCCACTTCCTGGGAGACAGGCTGAGCCTGCTTTTTTCAGCTCATGTATAGTCAGTGTGTGCTTTGCTTTGTACAAGTTGCAGTCTTACAAATACCCATTTACGTCTCAAGGGAGAGGTGCAAGATTTAAGATTGCATGAAGTGCTCTTTGACATGGGACCAGCCCAGGCTTTAATGTATTTTCCAATGCTGCTGGTAGTGTTGGGCTGTCCTCCACAGAATGTATGAGAAATGCAAAGGCACAAGAGCTGGCTGCTTTGAAGTAAATCTGGGAAATTGTTCTTCTCCTTTGAAATGCAAACCTGATGGCCAAGCCACTGCTCTAGTGGCTGCCGTCCCCTTTGATATGGCACATACAATGCAAATGAATGCTAGAGAGTGACAATCAAAAGGCTTTGAGAAGCAAAGGACCAGAGAAAACATATTCTTATTTTCCACAGCTGTTATGCTAAGCAATACTCAACCTGTTGAAACAGAGTTCAACAAGTAGGTCTGCAGAGACCAACTTGTTGGAAATTAAGTTAAAAGCTTGCACCTCCCCAGTGTGACTCAATGGATGATTATACTGCGTTTAACTGTTGAGCTCAATGTTGATCACATTTGCAATGTGTTTGTAACAAGACATTTTGGGTTGGCTCTGCAGCTTCTACACAGATTGTTGGAAAATCTGCTGGAAGTTCTGAAGTTGTCATTAGGGTGAACTCTGATTTAAGAACAATGTTCTTTATTGATATGAAAAAGATTTCTTAGTCACTAGTTGACAATTGTCCCTCTTATGGATTTAGCAAAATGTGAATTTCTTACACTTGGTTATTTCTTTATAAACCAATACAAAACTTTTTATCCTTGTGGCTCCATCATTTGCTGATGATACCAAAAGGAAAAGCAAGTTCTACTGGGGGGGGGGGGGGGGGAGGCAACTTTTTCTAAGTTCAAGACCACATTAAATTTTATTTAAAAAGGGCAAAAGTCTAAGAAGTGATGACAATATCCTATAGGTTGCAACTTCCTGAACTGAGACATCACTGAGAAAGTAGATGTCTGATGCAGGCATAATTGTTTGTCCTTTTCAGTGCAGACAGGATTTTAACCATGTGAGATGGGGAGCCAAAGGAACCTTAGCAGATATAGTAGATATATGGATGTAGATAGGAACTGTTTAATAATTATCTAGCTTATAATGTAGTTAAAGAAATTTCAATAGAGGTAGACATGGCTCAAGGGAATGAGAAGTGATGCTTAACGTTTGCATTGTTGAGGCTGGCTGGGACAGGAGATAGTCTCTGAGAAGAAACAGCAGGCGACACCCAAAACCAGCCAAGACCAGCCTTGTGACTTTTTAAAACTAATTTTAATATGAAGCAGGGACAGGTCATGCCTATGTATAGGTGTATTGCAACACTCCATGTATATGTAACACTTGACTGGATAAACTTGAAGTGAACTGCCGAGTCGGGCGCCCACGACTTTGGTGGGACTACCCCCTGTGCTGCCCAGCGCTGAATGAACATACCTTTACAACCTCACCGATTGTGGAGTCTGTTTTCCTCATGTCAGTTTGGCGAGCCAGCCGGAGAGTCTCTGCTCGGCTGCGGGACTGACCACGGAGCGGATGCCCCTCGGCGCGCCCCAAGCACTTTCCTCGGAGGAGCCTCCACGGCCAGCCGCTCACTGCGGCAGCAGACAACGACCTCCTCCAAACGGTGTGCGTCACAAGGGGAGCCTGAAAAAGTATGGGCCGGGGCAGCTGGTAAATCGCACAGGGACATCTGGCGTGCAGCGTAGTCCCTGTATGGGAGGAGGGTACCCTGTATGGGGGGATTTGCTGACCGATAGAGCGGCCGCTAGCGATCTTGGGGGTAGATCAAGCAAATCCGGGGTGACTGCTGTGTCCCAGTATTGGGAGCTGTCGTGGTTTCAGCCCGGCCGGTAACAAAGGACCACGCAGCCGCTCGCTCACTCCTTCGCCCCCCTCCGGTGGGATGGGGAGGAGACGGAGGAGAGAAAAGGGAAAGAAACTGGAACCTCGAGGGTTGAGATAAAGGCAGTTTACTGGGACAAACACAAAAGAGATTACAACAACAACAACGGCACTAATGAAAAAAAGTATACAAAAAGAGTGATGCACAGTGCAACTGCTCACCACCCGGGACCCGACGCTCCGCCACTTCCCCCACCGAAAAAACAGAGGCCACCCCCCGGCCCGCTCCCCATTTATATACTGGGCAGGATGTCACATGGTATGGAATAGCTCCTTGGCTAGTTCAGGTCAGCTGCCCCGGCTATGCCCCCACCTCCCAGGTTCCTGTAAAAATTAACTCTATCCCAGCTGAACCCAGGACATTATCCACCCCTTATTCTATACCATCTACATCATGCCCAGATCTTACTTTTTTTTATTTTTTTCCAATCAACCACTACAACTTTCCTTGTCTTATATATAAGTATATGGACTCCACCCCCTGACCTCGCACACACACACACGGTGTTCCTTTAGCCTATGGGCTATCCCTCTAATGTGTCCATCAATTTTGGGGCTCTATCTGTTGTAACAGTTCTTCAGGATAAGAGAGAGATGGTGTGAGATGTTGGGTTGTTGTACGCTGCCTCTGGAACTTGTGGCTAGTACATTTGGTGCAACTCATGCCCCTGGTCTGCAGGTCGAAGATGTTGATCTTGAGGAAATTGGTGGGTGCCAGTTCAAGTTCTATCGCTGTTGTACTTGGCTCAGTTTCAAAAGTCCATCCTGTAGTCATTTGGATAATTCTCACAATAATACCCTTGATATGGCATATAGACACTATAGATACAATGACATGCATTGGCAGGTTATTTAGCAGTTAAATATCATACAGCCCAATTCACTGGCTATTCTCTCCCAAAATCAAATCTCCCTGAGGTACACATCGAACCTCCCCATCCTTCTGCATCACCCACCAGGTGTACCCAGGTCCTTGAGCAAAAACAACCCCTTGAATGGGTTTGCTTCTGCTTGAGGGAGGACTAACCCAGACTGTCTTTCCTAACATACTCCTCATGCGCACTACAGGGACTTTATCCCCTTCTACAGTATGTGGATCTCTTGGTTGGGCGGGGCCAGCCCGATTGGCGGATCCTCTAGTATTAACTAACCAGGTGGCTTTTGTTAAATGTGTATCCCAATGCTTGAAAGTTCCACCCCCCATCGCTCTCAATGTAGTTTTCAGCAGTCCATTGTACCGTTCAATTTTTCCGGAGGCTGGTGCGTGATAAGGGATGTGATACACCCACTCAATGCCATGTTCTTTGGCCCAGGTGTCTACGAGGTTGTTTCGGAAGTGAGTCCCGTTGTCCGACTCGATTCTTTCTGGGGTGCCGTGTTGCCATAAAATTTTCTCTTCAAGGCCCAGGATAGTGTTCTGGGCAGTGGCATGGGACACAGGGTATGTTTCCAGCCACCCAGTGGTTGCTTCCACCATTGTAAGCACATGGCACTTGCCTTGGCGTGTTCGTGGGAGTGTGATATAGTCAATCTGCCAGGCCTCCCACTGTTTATATTTCAGCCATCGTCCTCCATGCGACAGGGGTTTTTGCCGCTTGGCTTGCTTAATTGCAGCACATGTTTCACATTCATGGATGACCTGTGCGATAGTGTCCATGGTCAAGTCCACCCCTCCATCTCGAGCCCATCTATATGTTGCATCTCTTCCCTGATGGCCTGAGGTATCGTGGGCCCACTGAGCCATAAATAGCTCACCTCTACGTTGCCAGTCCAGGTCCACCTGAGACACTTCAATCTTGGCGGCCTGATCTGCCTGGTGGTTGTTTTGATGTTCTTCAGTGGCTCGACTCTTGGGTACATGAGCATCTACGTGACGTACTTTTACCACTAGCTTCTCTATCCGAACAGCGATATCTTGCCACAGTGCGGCAGCCCAGATGGGTTTACCTCTGCGCTGCCAATTGCCCTTCTTCCATTGCTGTAGCCACCCCCATAGGGCATTTGCCACCATCCACGAGTCAGTATAGAGATAGAGCACTGGCCACTTTTCTCTTTCAGCAATGTCTAACGCTAGCTGGATGGCTTTCACCTCTGCAAACTGACTCGATTCACCTTCTCCTTCAGCAGTTTCTGCGACTAGTCGTGTAGGACTCCATACAGCAGCCTTCCACCTTCGATGTTTTCCCACAATGCAACAGGACCCATCAGTGAACAGGGCATATTGCCTCTCATTTTCTGGCAGTTTATTATACAGCGGGGCTTCTTCGGCCCGTGTCACCTCTTTCTCTGGCGACATTCCAAAATCTTTGCCTTCTGGCCAGTCCGTGATCACTTCTAACATTCCTGGGCGACCGGGGTTTCCTATGCGAGCTCGCTGTGTGATCAGTGCGATCCACTTACTCCACGTGGCGTCAGTCGCGTGATGCGTAGAGGAAACTTTCCCTTTGAACATCCAGCCCAGCACTGGCAGTCGAGGTGCTAAGAAGAGCTGTGTTTCAGTACCAACCACTTCTGAGGCGGCTCGAACTCCTTCATATGCTGCCAAGATCTCTTTTTCAGTTGGAGTATAGCGAGCCTCGGATCCTCGATATCCCCGACTCCAAAACCCCAGAGGTCGGCCACGGGTCTCCCCAGGTGCTTTCTGCCAAAGGCTCCAGGTAGGGCCATTCTCCCCAGCTGCAGTGTAGAGCATATTTTTAATATCTTGTCCTGTCCGGACTGGCCCAAGAGCTACTGCGTGAACAATCTCCTGCTTAATCTGTTCAAAGGCTTGTCGTTGCTCAGGCCCCCATTTAAAATCGTTCTTCTTCCGAGTAACTTGGTAGAGAGGGCTTACAATTTGACTGTAATTTGGAATATGCATTCTCCAAAAACCCACAACACCTAAGAAAGCCTGTGTTTCCTTTTTATTAGTCGGTGAGGACATAGCTGCTATTTTGTTGATGACGTCCACAGGGATCTGACGACGCCCATCTTGCCATTTTACTCCTAAGAACTGGATCTCCTGCGCAGGTCCCTTGACCTTACTTTCTTTTATGGCAAAACCAGCCTTCAAAAGGATTTGGATTATTTTCTTCCCTTTCTCAAAAACTTCTTCTGCCGTGTTGCCCCATACGATGATGTCATCAATATATTGCAGGTGCTCTGGAGCTTCACCTTTTTCTAGTGCAGCCTGGATCAGTCCATGACAAATGGTGGGGCTGTGTTTCCACCCCTGGGGCAGTCGATTCCAGGTGTACTGGACGCCCCTCCAAGTGAAAGCAAACTGAGGCCTGCACTCCGCTGCCAAGGGAATGGAGAAAAATGCATTAGCAATGTCAATTGTGGCATACCACTTAGCTGCCTTTGATTCCAGTTCATATTGAAGCTCTAACATATCTGGCACAGCAGCGCTTAGCGGTGGCGTGACTTCATTCAGCCCACGATAATCTACTGTTAGTCGCCATTCCCCATTGGATTTCTGCACGGGCCATATGGGACTATTAAAGGGTGAGTGAGTCTTGCTGATCACTCCTTGGCTCTCCAGTTGGCAAATCAGCTTATGGATTGGGATCAGGGAGTCTCGGTTGGTGCGATATTGTCGCCGGTGCACCGTCGTGGTAGCAATTGGCACCTGTTGTTCTTCAACCTTCAGCAACCCCACAACCGAAGGGTCTTGGGAGAGACCCGGCAGGGTAGACAGCTGTTCAATCTCCTCCGTCTCCAATGCAGCTATACCAAAGGCCCAACGGTACCCTTTTGGGTCCTTGAAATACCCCCTCCTGAGATAATCTATACCAAGGATGCACGGGGCCTCTGGGCCAGTCGCAATGGGGTGTTTATGCCACTCATTCCCGGTTAGACTCATTTCAGCTTCCAATACGGTTAGCTCTTGGGATCCCCCTGTCACACCAGAGATACAGATGGGTTCTGCCCCTTTATAACTAGATGGCATTAGGGTACATTGTGCACCAGTGTCCACTAGAGCCTTATATTCCTGTGGGTCTGATGTGCCAGGCCATCGAATCCACACTGTCCAGTAGACTCGGTTGTCCCTCTCCTCCACCTGGCTGGAGGCAGGGCCCCTCTAATCCTGGTTAGAACATCCGTTACTCACTTTCTGCACACGTAAATCGGAAGTCCCTTCAAGGGGATCAGAAATGAGATCAGCCCATCTACTGCGTCTGGGGGACTGCTCACGGG